>NC_066319.1:7730467-9052342 GCF_022539315.1 Serinus canaria | reverse complement strand
TGGCAGTTTGGTGGAACATCCTGATCACCAGCCCTTTTCAGTTCTGTGGGTACATCTGGCTGTCCGTGGGCAGATCTGGATTTTTGAGAAGTCACAGCATCCTGGATGTGCCTGGGGGATGGATTTAATTTAACACCTGGCAGTGCTTCAGGATTTCGCTCCTGCTGCATCACTGCCCAGATCTGGCCAGTTCTGAGCCAGATTCTGGATTTATGAGCTGAGCATTTTCTGTTCTGCAGGCAGATTAAACAGGGAGTTTGCTGTCATTGTGATATGGAGCAGGAGCAACTGTAGGAATAGGTGCTAGGAGATAGTTCAGAATGTAGTGGAGGGGAAACAACATGGAATTAGAGCTGTCTGAGTGTAGCCCCCTGACTTGTCTGCCCTGGAAGGTGAATTCAGAAATGTGAACATCCAGAATTCAGGAGCTCTCCCATATGGATGTTTGTGGGCTTTAAGGAAGGGGAACATGAGCCTCCCTCACTTTTTCCTTGCATTTTGTCTCCCCTTGGAAGAGCCAAAGCTTTTTTTCCCAATCTCTTTAGGATCAGCTGGTCATTAATTTCAGGTGGAGTCACTGGGAATTCTGCTGTCTCTCCCAAAGCACTAATTCCCAAACAAATTCTTATTTTAATTTTTGGTTGTCGCAGTCTATAAACACCTGCCTGCTAATTCCCTGTCCCCTTACTAAGTGCAGGGACTCACATACATCTACCCAGTGCACAGGAAGATAAAAAACTGGGAATGCTCACAAAGTAGTGGGAAAACTGTCTTGGAGGTGGTTAAAAGAGCTAAGAGCTGTGTTTGGGCTAGGAGAGCACCCTGACTGTGGAGGGGAGGTGCTGGAGGCTCTGTATCCATGGTAAAGTGCTGCTTCCAGGGAAGTCAGAGTGCAGAACCCAAAAATCCTTAAATCCTGGGGATTTAAGCTGGAAGATCAGGCTCTCTCAGCTGGGGGTGCCTGCTTCCACAGAGTTTATTTTCTAATAAATGGAGAAATCCTGAGCTGAGATTCCTGGGGGAACTGGTGTGTCAGCAGCTTAATGAGGAGTCTGGCTGCTAGTTTATCAAGGGATATCCTAAGGAAACTCTGGATGGATCTGAGCAGTAATGCATAGGGCACCCAGTGGTTACATTGAATTAAAATCTCCATCATCATCATTTTATTCTCTCCTGGTGCTGCTGCTCAGCCTCCCTGCACCTCCACAGTGCTCGGGTGATGCTCAGCCCGAGGCATCCCATGGAATGAGGTGGAATAAATAACTCCATCCTGCCAAGCTGAGCAAGCAAGGGAGAGAACAACAGAAAGCAGAGCCTAGAATCCCACAAGTGCAGAGTTGTGGGTGTGAAAATCCCCCACAGTCCGGTGGCTCTGAACCTGGGATCAGCAAAGCTGGGTTGGGAACAATCATCTTTCCTGGGAATACAGTGAAATCAAATCAGGTGTCTCTTCCCATATATATTTTTTAGTTTATTTCACGACACCAAAATAGGACTGAAATTTAATTTACTGCTGCTTTTATGGCTTTTTCATCAACATTTCACCAGGCTGTTTAAAAAACCCTGGAATTTATATTTGACACGAGGCAACTGTGTGATTTATTGTCTAGGAATATTTTATCTCATGATCTTAGAAAGTAAGCTTTTTATTGGCTTATATTTCTCAACCCCTGTCATGTTGTGGTTAGGGATGTTTAGTCCAGGCTGGTGTTTGTTGGGAAACAAACTGGAGGAGATCCTAAAAGTATTTACTCCATCATCTGCACACAACAGAGTAGGGCTGTGGAGCCCCAGCAGCAGGAACAGATTTTTGTCCCATAACACACTGATCTGGTAATCCTTTCCATTACTATGAAAAATAAGAATTTTAGAGCTGATCTAGAGCTTTTCCACAAGAAAGTTAACAAATTAAAGGAAGAGATTTAAGGCAAAATGCTAAATTGTTCAGGAATCGTGACTTTGTGCTGTAAGTTACACACTGGGAATGGAGCAGTGAGGTGCGAGGGGATTTGTGGGATTTTGTGACTCTGAGGAAAGTGTAATTGGAGATTTAAAGGTCTCCTGACAGATTCCTGCACATCTGCTGTGGTTAATCATCCCAAAGGATCCTTTGGGATATTGGTATCTGTGGCAGCACTGGGGTGTGGGGGAAGGAAAGAGGATTTTTATTTGCATCTTTCTGCTTTTCGGCTTTTTTTTTTTTTTTGCAAGAATGAGCCATGTTATTGATTTGCTTATCTGTTCCACCTGATATTTTTTGAACCAAACTCAGAGAAGGGATGGAAATGTCCTCCACTCCCAGAGGCCAAGCAGGATAGGAGAGGCCAAACTTCCATCTGCAGGTTCTGTCCCACTTGGGAGCTTTCTGAGTTGTTGTTTCTTGGGAAATGATGGAGGAAAGGAGGTTTTGAACCACTGTGATCCAGGGAGGTGAGGTGGGAGGGTGCAGATCCACAGGGAATTAATCTTGAATTTCACAGCTTGTGCAATAACTGCTTTTGCTGGGGCCTTGCTTCTCAGGCTCACAACTCAAGGTCTCTTACTGAACAGAACTAAATGGCTTTGCACTTTCAACACTGAGCATGTGTCATTCTGTTTCCCAGCTGCAGGATCTAGGTAGGTTTTCCAGGTGTTTCCCTGGAAGTAGAGCCCTGTGTGCTGCAGTTGGAGGTCGCTGTGCCCTGTAGTTGATTAGAGCTGCTCCTAGTGTGCCTTTTGCTGCAGTCACTTCACCCTGCCCTGCTCTGGGTCCTGGCACAGCTTTCCCTGCTCAGAGAAACAATTCCAGGTGTGGAAATGTACTGCTCCTGGTTTTTTAGCCATCAGAGCACTGAGTTTGTGTCACACCCAACCCCTCTGGCTGCCTCATCCTTCCAGTTCCTTCCTTCCTGGGTGCTACATTTTTGCTGCTAATGTCTCTTGCCTGTGAGGGATGTGCTGTATTCCTTGTTTTGCCCACTAAGGTGTGAAGCTTTAATGCACTTCACAGAATCCTGGGATGGTTTGGGTTGGAAGGAACCTTAAAGCTCATCCCATTCCACCCCTGCCATGGGCAGGGACACGTTCCACTATCCCAGGCTGCTCCAAGCTCTGTCCAGCCTGGCTTTGAGCACTTGTAGATCTTCCTTCTGCAGCCATGGACAGCAGGTAAATGTGGATTCAGCGTGGATTCAGTCCCAGCTGGCTCATGCAGGTGTCTCCCCATGCAGGTTTGCCATCCTTTGTGGGCAGGTGTCGGAGCAGGAGAGCATTCCCAAGCGCATTCAGGCTGGCTATGTTTTCAAGGTGAGTGGCCAGGAGGTGCTGGGCTTTGTGTGAGTATCAAACAACACTCATTTCTGCAGCAGGAAATTGGGAACATTGACTCCAGTTCTTCTTAGGGAAGCAGTAGGTTTCAGAGGTGCCACAAGTAGATGGATTGGGGTGAGGAGGCTGATTCCAGCCATGCTTTTGGGAGTGACTCTGCAGTTTTACACACTATAATTGCAGAAAAAAAAAGAAATCTTGCAAATGAATTTAGGTAAAGGATGAGACTTAGACCTTGAAACATGGAATTGCTGTGTGGTGACAACACACAGCACCAGCTTGTCTGCAGTATGTGCCTGTGAACAGCATGCACCCTCCCAGGGAGCAGTTACTGCTCAGAGAGGATGTCATTTGCCTCAGATTCCCTGGTTTTTTATTCCTAATGTTATTGCTAGGAATGGTGTATGATGCCTTGTGGATGTTCCAGGGAAAAAGGATGTACATGGAACAGGCCACAGGTTATTGTCTCCCATCAGCCTTTGGCATGATCAGTGAGATTATGGCAAAGCTCTGGAGCAGGAATAAAATGCAGGGCAGCTTATTTGTGTGTGTGTGTGCAGAAATTCCTGTCCCCAAGGCTGGAGAAATGCTGCTTTTCCTTGCTCACTGAATCCAGTGTAATTTTACTGTTTGTGACACTTAAATTGTAGATGCCTTCCTTTCTTCTTTCTCCACCTGCTCTGGTGGGTATTTTGTTTGCTTTTGACAAAGATGTGACACATGCTGGTGCTGCTTTCCCACAGGAACACATTGATAAAGCCATTGCCCTGAAGCCACAGGACCCACAGCTCTACTATCTGCTGGGCAGGTGGTGTTACCAGGTAAGAGAGTTTATCCTCACCCCCTGGGCAGCCTCTGAAGGGTTCAGAGCTCCAACCTGGGGTTTTTAGTCACTGCTGGTGGCATGGGAGGGGAAATGGCAAAGGGTGGGTTAGGAAAAGCCCGAGCTGCAAACTCCTTTCCTGTTCCCAGTGCTTTCCTTGGTAAAAACAACCTTCCTTCCATCCTCTGAGCACACAGGGATGTGTCAAGACCATCTGAGGAGCTTCTGCTCACAGTGTTGGTGTGTGATGTGTTGCATGTGTCCCCCTGCCACACACAGAACTGGAGGCACTGGAGGCACATGCTTTATGCTTCCTGACAGGGAAAAGCTTGGAGTCAGATGCCATCAATCAGATTTAGAGCCTAAAAAAGGGAATAAAAGTCTGCAGTGACTGTTGCTGTTCCATTTGTGCCATTGGAAAGCACTTTGTTGGGAATGGAGCCACAGGCAGGGATTGTAGCTGGGAGAATTGACAGTGGGAATTACAGAGCAGCCCTGAGCTGAACTGCTGGGAGCTCCTGGCTCTTTTCCGGGAAAAAGATCTTTCCTTCTTGCTCAGCCTGGAGCTGCTGAAGCTGTGGAATAAAACCACAGGTGGAGAAGTATGGTAGTGCTTCATCTAGTCTGCTGTGTTGGAATTGTACAGGATTAAACAGGGTATTGTCTGAGGCAGCTGGTGCAGTCCCCATCCCTGGAGGTGTTCAGGGGATTCCTGGAGGTGGCACTCAGTGCTCTGGGCTGGGTGACAAGGTGGGGATTGTCACAGGTTGGCCTCCATGGGCTGGGAGGCCCATGGAGGCCAACCTAAATGATCCCATGATTATCTGGTGGGAAGGCTTCAGCCTGCCTCTCCCAAGGGGAGCAGGTTCCTGTGGAAGGTTTAGGCTGGGAGAAGGGAGAGCACAGGTGGGGACTGGTGTGGCTGCAGCATGGCAGGTTGGGATTTGGGGCCATCTAAATCCCAGATGTTGGAACTGCAAAAACTGACCTGGGACAAGGGAAAGCAAATCGGGTTAAATTCTGTGGCCAGACTTGGATAGTCCATGGAATATTCCCACACTGCCGAGGGGTTTGGCTTCTTCCCTGCTGCAGGAGCAGCTCCCAGGGACTGGGCAGGCCCTTGTTCCTGTGCTGGTGTGGGATGGATTGCCCTTTGGTCTGTGCAGGTTGCCCACCTGGGCTGGCTGGAGAAGAGGACGGTGTCGGCGCTGTTCGAGCCCCCCCTGACGGCCACGGTGCAGGACGCGCTCCAGAACTTCCTGCGGGTAAGGAAACGTGGGAATGTGCCAGGGAGGGGCATCACTGACCTGCACAGCTCACAGGAACAGGGCATCACTGACCTGCACAGCTCACAGCATCACTGACCTGCAGAGCTCAGAGCTCACAGCATCACTGACCTGCCCAGCTCACAGGGATGGCACTGGGCTGCTTGGATCCTTCCCTGGTGCTTCTCCACAGCCTGGGACCTGGAGGGAAGGAAAGCTGATGAGAAATGTCCATTCCAGCATAGCCAGATAGAAGAATGGGATGTTGAAGATGTCAGAATTACAGCCCTAAGTGTTGAGAATTGGTTTAGGGGGCTGGTTTTCCTTCCTAAGTAATTTTCACAGTAATTCCGTGCTCTGTACTGGATACATCTGGGCAGTGCTTCCAGGGTCTGGGAGCTGGCAGCTCCTCCCTCAGAATATTTTACTTCAAGCCTGGCTGACTTTTCCATTTCAAACTTTTCCAGACAACTGCTTGAAGGGGCATAGTGCTTTATGTATTTATTAGGATTCTCCTTCCTGCCATCTATTTTTTTTCCTTTAAAAGCTGCAATGGGCCTGATGTAAGAATTAACTGTGTCCTTGCATATCCTAATGTCTGCTCTTCCCTGTCACACCCTGCCTCTGTTCCTGTAGGTCGAGGAGCTGAGCCCAGGGTTTTCCAAAGCAGGAAGAGTTTACATTGCCAAGGTAACCACTCACTTCTTGTTTGTTTTTTCAGAGGGTAAGAAATATTTGTATTAAGAATCATCTTTGCCTGTAAAGTGTTGACCAGGTAGAAAATACTCCAAGCAGGAGCAGAATTTTATAGGATGATAATATTTCCTTTAATCCTTTACATCTTTTTAGGCCAAATTACCTTGTGCACAGGCTTTAAAATTTGGGGGTTTTGCCTTTGAGTCACCCAGTGGGGGCATCCCTGGTTTTTAACAGATGAAATTCTTTATAAAGCAGGAATGGTGACTTAGCAGCTGTGGGCTGGAGGTTTAATCCTTCCCCACCACGACTTCTGTGGTGATAAAGCCAGAGAATCATGGGGAGAAGTAAAGGATAAAGGATTTGTCTGTCTCTGTCCAGCATGGGAGTCTTGAGCCCTCTTGCTGAGGGGTTTTTAGCACCCCCTTCCTTTTACTGGGTGAATTTCATGGTCTCCAAACACCCCCAAGACTCTCTGGGCATCCAAAATCTTCCTGTTCCCAGAGGGATCACTGTGCCTCAGCTGCTGGTCACGTGGAGAATATTTCATGCCTATGTTGGGACCTGAGACTCCTGTAGATAATATTTATTACATTTTCAACAGGCTGGGGAATGATGTGCTCCCAGGAGAGAGGTTTTGTGGAGAAAATGGTGTGAGGAGGAGGGAAAACAGCAACTGAAAATCAAAGTAGAGCTTTGAAAAGGGTGAAAACCACAGGGGCACCTTAAAATGTCCAAACAAAACCCAATCTCCTTCCCCAAAGAGTCAAATATGTTTAGTATTCCAAGGTCTGGTGGTGCTTCTGAGGCCTTAAGCTGAGAGATACTGCAGGAGGTGCCTGTGCAAGGGGTGAAGAGGCAGAAGCAGCTCTTTTTAGCAGTTGCCCAGTTCCATTTGCTGTTCCTGTTTTCTCCCATTTAACCCCTCTCCTGTGGCCATTTCCCTTCCCAGTGCTACAGGGACCTCGGGAACGCCTCGGCGGCGGTGCTGTGGATGGACCTCGCCGCGGAGCTGCCAGGGTACACCAAAGAGGTAAAAATGGATTCTGCACCTCTGCTCCATCCTGGGAGAGCCCAGCTGGGTCACTGCATCCACAGGAGGGACAACAAGTTGGTTGGGAGGGATGGAGCTCCTCTGCCGTGAGAGAATTGGGATTGTTCAGGAATAAAGGTTGTGGTGCCCTAATTGTGGCCTTCCAGTGACAGAAAAGAGGGAGAGAGACAATTTACAAGGGTCTGGAATGACAGGAAAAGGGGGAATGGCCTCAAACTGAAAGAGATTATGCTTGGATCAGGTATTAGGAGGAAATCAGGAGGAAATGAGGGTGCTGAGGCCCTGGCACAGGTTGCCCAGAGACACTGTGGCTGCCCTATCCCTGGAAGTGCTCAAGGCTTGGAGCAACCTGGAGTAGTGGAAGGTGTCCCTGCCCAGGAACTGGATGGGCTTTAAGGTCCTTTTCAACCCAAACCATTCCAGGACTCCTCAATATGCTTAAAAGCTGGTTTGGAGGAAAAGAAGGGAAATGGTGTTTTTTATTTGTTTTAATCGAGCTGTACATTTATGAATTTCCCTCTTGCATTTCCAGGACGCAGAAAGCGAGAAGGAACTTGAGGAGATGCGCTCAGTCTGTAAGGAATAATTTTGGAAAAACTCATCCCACTGCAGAGACAGTAAAATTCCAAATGGATTTCATGATCCTGCCAATTTCAAGTACACTTCATGGAAAAGCAACAAGAGCTTACAGGAAAACACCCAGCAGCACACCCAGGAAAACATCTTGGCATTAATGGGATAAAATAGTGATTTACTTTCCTTTGCAGAGCACTGCATTTGTTTGATTTTAGGATCCCTAAAAGTGTTACATTCCTGAAAAAAAGGGGGGGAATGTTTATAGGTAGAGTTTGTGATGTAAAAACATTTGTGGTGATATATATGTGTGTATATATATATATATATATATATATATATGGCAGATATATGTGAGATAGATACTTGGTGATATAAACATGTATTATATATTTTTATATATGTGTGTATAAATATATAAGTATATATTTATTTATATATTATATATCTATATATGCACATATATCTTTTATATCACACTCTCTGCCTGTCAGAAATCCTTGCTAGTGAGCTCCCAATTCATTCCTGAGGAAAACTTGAGCCAAATTTTTTTCCAGTTTATTTGTATTGTCTTTTCCATACTAATTATTGGAATCAGTTGTAATAACTGTTTAATGGGTTTGGGGGAGATCAATTTCCAGGTGGGACCAAGGAACTTTTCTGCACAATCCAGACTGGATTTTAAGAGGTTCATTGGTCAAAGAAGTGAGGAATAGGATTTTAAACTTCAGGATTTTCTCCCAGTGATGTTTCTGTCTTCGTTCACACAAGGCTGAAAACTTCTGTCCCTCCAAACTGTGCTGCTGTGGTTTAGATGGAATGACTGAGTTTGGGAAGTAGTTCTTGATCAGAGAACTGCCCACAGGGGTTGGAATATCCTGTGGCAAGGATGATGTTTCACTGGGATGATCTTCTGCCACTGACCAGATTAATTCTCTCTGAATTAATTATCTCCTGGACTAACAAGGCGACGCCGAGGAGGTGAAGCCGACGACTGACATTCCTCCTGCACCTCCTGGGACCAAACAGCAACAGGGAATTGTGCTGGATGCTGACACGGATGGGGAAGAAAAACCTGTTGTGGAATTCCCCACATATTTATCAAGGCTTTGTTGGTATCCCTTAAAACTCCAATGGCAGCTACTGAACACTAATTCCTGAATGTCTGTTTCATGCTGGGTGGTTGTGAGGGGTAAATTGAGGAGTGTGTGAGTAAAACATTCCTTAAATCACCTTTTTTTCCTTGCACTGTGGTGGGTTTGTTACTTCCTGGATTGCAGGTCTGGATGCTGCAGGGCTGGGTGACAGCCTCGGGGCAGGCACTGGGCAAAGCACAGATGGGGGGGTTTGGGGGACCTGGATGGAGTGATGGGCCTGTGCTCGTGCCAGTGCAGTTGTGGCCTTTGTCACCTTGCCAGGAACGTGGTGGCAGCCCCAGGAGCAGGTGGGAGCTGGGAGCTGGGCAGTGTCTGGGACTGACCCAGGGCAGGGCAGTGCTTACCTGGGGGGGGTTGGCCCCACAGGCTGAGCTCAGGCAGGATCAGGGCCACAGATGCTGCATTTTGTGCACCCTGAGAGTTTCTGTCCCCCCTGGGGATTTCCTGCTGGGATGTGGCAGCACAGGGAGCAGAATTAAACCTGCAGCTCCCGTGGGCATTGCTGGCCTTTGTCCCTCTGTTGTGCCATCTGACTGTGGCAATTTGCTGCTGTCACTGCCACTGCCACCCCACCTGGGGGCTGTGTCCTCCTGGCAGCCCTTCCCAGCCCCAACACAGCTCCAGTGGTGCCTCTGTGCCTGTTGGGAGCGTTTGCTGGGAATGTGCCTCCCCCCCTGGGCGTATCCTTTTGTTCCAGAGCAGACTCCAGAGCTCTTGGGCTTCTCAGCTTCAGGGTTGGATTCCAGAAGTGCCTGGAAGGAAGAATAACAGTGAGGTTTGTCCAAGTGGTGCTTTCAGACCCCACCTGCCAGCCTGTGCCTTGTGCTGGAGGTTGTTGTGCCTTGGCACTGCAGGGAATGAATGTCCCCTTCCCCTTTCAGCCCAGCAGATTCCAAAGGCTCTTACAGGAATATTTATCCTTTACTTCCCTGTGTGATAACTGAATCTCCCCCTGCTGTGAGCCATTCCTTGAGTTCTCCTGGAGAAAACCTCATGGCAGAGGAGTTTGCAAAGAGCCCAGAGCTGTGTTTGGAGCAGAGAGAGCTGAGAGCTGCGTCTGCCTGTGCTGCCCCAGCCTGACAACATCCTCATGGAACAGCCTGGGCAGATGGGATTAGATGGAGCAAAATCCCTTCATGCAAGAGGTTTTCTCCTGTGCAGATCAGGCATGGGGCAGGCAGTGAACTTTGGAAATCAGCTGATTTCCCCAGAAAGCATCACTCCCTCAGCATGAATGACAGGACCTGTGCCCACTGCTCAGGAGTCACCCAGCCAAAATCAAGGGCAAAGGTTGGTTTGGATCTGAGAACTGGAAGTAACTTTGAAAGAGAAGAAATCACCTTTCTCTTCCTTCCTTTCTTTCTTTCAGATGCTGGAATTGCCTCCCTGGATGTGCACTGAGGTCTTGCTGCAGGGAACTGCCAGGCCTTAATGGTGGTGAGTTCATGTTCTTCTCACTGGGGAATTGGAAATAATTATTAATTAGTAATTGCAGAAATGTTTTCTGAAACCTTTCCCCTTTGCTGGTAGATCTTCTCTTTCTGCCTTGGAAATTACAGCTGTTTCCTGCTGTCCTTTGCCCTGCCTGAATTCCCTGCAGCTCCACTGGGAAAACCTGGGATAACTCAGAGGGAACAGAGGTGACATTTTTAGCTGAAAACCTGGGGCAGTTGAGAGGGGACACAAGAACTGTTTGTGTAGGAAAATGAGAGGGGATGTCAAGGGGAGCAAGGTGGCATTTTTGAGGGAAAAGCTGAGGTGATGATTAGGGGAGAGAATGCAAATTTTTGGAGTAGAAAAGATCTAATCAATATTGTACTGGAAGGAAAATTTTGGGGGTAAAACTCGATGTAATCTGTAGGGGACAGAATGAATATATTGGAGCAAAAATGAGGTACTCAGTAGTAGACAAGGAAAATGTTGGAGGCAAAACGTGACAAAATCTCAAGAGCAGAGAATGAACACCAAGGGGAAAATGAGGTGATGAGTGCTGAGCATGTATGGAAAATTTGGGGGCTAAATCTGAGATAATCTCTAGGGGAGAGCATGAACATACTGAGGTAACATGAGGGAATCAGCTGTGGGCAGATGGGGAAATTTTTGGGTAAAAATTATATGGAATAATCTGTAGAGTGAACATTTTTAAGTAAAAATTAGGTACACATGGAAAATTTTGGGGGTAAATCTTGATAAAAGCTACATGATAGAAAGTAAATAATATTGAAGGAAAAATGAGGGAATCAATAGTGACAGGTAAGGGAATTCTGGGGGACAAAACCTGAAATAATCTAAAGGTTGAGAGTTAGTATTTTTAGGCAAAAATGAGGTAATAAGTTATGAATAGGTAAGGAAAATTTTGGAAGTAAAACTGGAGTAAATCTCAAGGAAGAGTGTGAACACTGATATAAACTGAGGCAATCACTGCGGGTAGGCAAGGAAATTTTGGGGGTAAAAATTGGAAAGATCTGTAGGGCAGAAAATGAACATCTTGAGGTAGAAATGATCAGTAGTCAACATTAGGTAGAATTTGGGGGACAAACCCTGAGGTAATTATGTAGGAACAAGAAGGGATTTTGGGAAAAAATCTGACATAATTTGTAGGGGACAGAATGAACATTTTGGGGATAAGAGACATAACCTGTGTGGTTTTGGTTTTAAAATCTAGTTGGTAAATGGGGGACAAAATGGACATTTTGTAATAAAATCTGAGTTAATCTGTAGAGGAAACAATGGATATTTTGAGGTCAAAAGGAGGTAATCAGTACTGGGCAGGTAGGGAAAATTTGGGCTAAAATGTGAGATTATCTCTAGGGGAGAGCAGGAACATCCTGAGGTAAACTGAGAGAATTGCTGTGGACAGGTGGGTAAATCTGGGGATAAAACTGAGGGGATCTCCATGGTAGAAAATGAACATTTCAATGTCAAAATGAGGTACTCAGTGGTAGAGAGGTAGGGAAAATTTCAGGGGTAAAATCTGAGGTGATCTGTAGCAGAGAGGATGCACTTGATGGGCTAAACTGAGGTAATCAGTTATGGACAGGACAGGTAGGGAGATTACTGGGGGGTTGTCGTAGTTTAAGAGGAAATGAAGTTTTTTGTGATGGTGTGGGCAAGCCAATCGGTGTTCAGATTTAATATTGGCACCTGGTTTGTCCACTGAGGGCATGGATACGCCTCTGAGAACACAGGGGGTTAAAAGCTGTGATCTCCCAGGGGAACTTCCTCTTTGAGTTCTGCTTGAGACTGAGCAGACCCCCCTGCCAGCCAGAGCTGGGCAGGGGGGGAGGGGAGCCATGTGGCCGGAGAGAGAGGTAGGCCAGGCCTGGGCCCAAGGATGGAGGAGAACATTGCAAGGGCTTCAGGCAGCCATCCTCCATTCCCCCCCCCTGGAGAGAGGGAGAGAGAGACAGAGCCAGCACCTGTGATAGTGGGCCGGCGTGAAGGAGAAGGGGGGGTGCCCAGCAGGGCAGCCAGGTGTGGGAGTTCATGAAGCAAACCGGCAGAGCCTGGAACTTTTAACCCCTCTGAGGAAGATGAGAACCTTGCAAATGCTGAGTCTTCCTGAAGTTGATGAGATTGAGAAGATGTTGAGATTGAGGAGATGTTGAGAAGAATTCTAAGTGGGAGGAGATGATGGAGTGGCTTTAGGCTGGACTTTTCTTGTATAGCCACAGCAGAACCACTAGGTGTTCCAGTGACACAGAGACTGCATTCTAGGGGGAGGCGATGGCTCAGAGCCAGGAGAGTGCAGTGATGTGGAGGAGTGAACAGAGACGACGAGTGAGGAGGGTGGTGGTGGTGCCCTCGGCTTCAAAGAAGAGAAGAAGAGGAAGATGATCTCTGTTCAAGAGACCCCTCGGCCCCAGGGGGTGAAATTTGAGAGGGACAAGTGTCCCAAAAAGAGAAAGACTGTGCTCCCTTTAGAACTAGTCAAAGTATCCTTAAAATGAAAAACCCTAGAAGCAGCTCTGATCCATGTGCAGTGGTGAGAGCACTGGACATGGAAGGCGTGTGGCGCAAGAGGGACTCCTCTCCCCTCGAGAGACTGAGAATCGATTATCTGAAGAGTGGCAGTGGAATTGGAAATTTGGTGGGGGGAAGAGGAAGAATTTAGAAAGTTTTCATCTTGTGTTCTATGTGTTTTGTGTGTCTTCCTTTGTAGTTGTAAGTTAATAAATGTTTTTTTTCCTTTTAACCTTAAGTTGAAACCTGCTTTGCTCTGTCTCTGATCACATCTCACAGTAGGTGCCAGAAAAAAAAGTGATCTCGTGGGGGCACTGGCATTGTGCCAAGCTCAAACCATGGCAGGGGTAAAAAGTGAAAGCATCTGTAGGGTGAAAAATGCAAATATTGAGGTGGAAATGAGGAAATAGGGAGTGGACAGGTAGGGGAAGTAATGGGAATAAATCTTGTGGTAATCCCCTGAGTAGAGAAAGAATGCTTTCTTGTAAAATGTGAGGAAATCAGGAGGGGACAGACAGGGAAAATTTGGGGGGGAAATCTCAGGTAATCTCAAGGTGAGGGAATGACTGGTTTGAGGTAAACTCTGGGCTCCCTGTGTCCTCCTTCCCTGGCAGCAGCTGGTGGGGAAGGGAGAAGAAGCCTTGGGCTGGAGAGGGGCAGGAGAAAGGCTGTGTGGGCAGAGGGAATCTCCCATGGTGTCACCAGGGCACCTGTGGGGAACAGAATGAACACTCTGGGAGCAAATGGAGGTGACTGGATTGTCCCTTTGGAGGATGCTAGCATTTAGATCATTCCATCCATTCCAGCCCAGGGCTTTGGCTGGCAGGGCAGCACAAAGATTGTTCCCTGTGTGGTGCCCAGATTTGGGGTTCAGCTTTGCTAGTCCAAATGAATTATAGCCATAGCCCTGAATTCCTGCTGAAATAACCTCACAGTGCAGTGTGGATATTCCCACAGAGAATATCCTATTGAACACCAGCTGTGCCAGGAACCAGCAGAGGCTCCAAGGAAGCTCAGTGGGATCAGGACAAGGGCAGGTTGACATTCCATAGCATTTGCTATTTATAACCCTTTGCTATTTATTCATCCCCCAGCCCTACCCATGTTCCTGGGGGCACCTGACAGAGTTCCCTGGAATTCAGTGGACTCCACCCCCTGAGCTCGGGCTCCAGCTGATGTTTCACAGCAGCAGAGGGCGGGGGCCCTGCTGAGGCAGCTCCTGTGCCCAGCGGAGGACATCTCTCCCTGCAGGAGCTGAGCTCATTCCAGAGCCTCGGGAGTGGCCTCTGGGAGTTCTTTTCCCTGAGGAAAGGGAGGCACATCCCTGCCTTCAGGGCACTGCAGTGTGACCCACCTGTGCAAGCTTCCCAGCAGTTCTGCAGCTCCAGCTGGCTCCCTGAAAAACTCCAAACTTCATCCAAACATTCATCTAACTCTAACCTTTTGTTTTAAGGCATCTCCGAGGGCATTGCTTGGGATTGAATTGCTGTGAGGGGAATTCCCTTGGCTGTAAGGCTGCTGCTGGAGGATGTCCCCAGGCTGGAAGGGAAGGGACTGGAGTGCCTGGGACACACCTGGTGGGTGTGTGGGAGCTCCAGGAGGTGAGCACCGGGAATTGCTGTCCGAGCTCCTCTGCAAACCCAGCGTGCCAGCACTCCCAGGCCGTGGCAGCTGTTCCTTGGGGTGTTTTTGGGATGGCAGTGGGCTCTGCCCGAGCTGCAGCATCTCCGGGGGCCCGTTCAGAGCAGCCCCTGGCCGAGGAGCCGCGGGCAGCCCTCGATCCGTGTCCATCCCAGCGCTGCCCGGGCATCCCAGTGCCCGCCCCGGGCTGTGTTTGGCAGCTGCCTGCCACGGGCAGGGCACTGAGGCACAGCTCCTCCCTGCAGGCACCAAGGACAGGAGGGGCTGGTTCCCTCCCTGGGGCTCAGCCTCCTCCCGCCCCGCGTTCCCGGCCAGCTGGGCCACACGGAGGGAGCACCAGGAACATTCCTGGCAGGGAGCAGGAGTACCCGAGGGCTCCGTGCAGCTCCGGGCCGAGAAGCAGCCCCGGGCTGTGAGCACTCACCTGCAGGAAACGCCCCTCTGCAGGTGGGACCAGCCTGACACTCTCCAGAACATTGGCCTTGGACCAAGGGAGCCCTCAGGAGTTGTCTTGCTCTTTTCTCCCTGGAAAGGGACGGGGCATCAGCACCTTTACAGCCATCAAGGAAATGCTGGAAAGAGCAGGGAATCAGGGTTGTTGGAAGGATTTTGTGCTGTCACACAACTGTTCACCTGTGTTGTTCCGTGGTCAGGTGCTGGCTATGGAGCTCTGCCTTATGGACATTCCAGGGGCTGGTGTGTAAAGTAGCATTGGCATAGGAATTCCCCTGCTGGCACTTGGCATTCCCATCCCAGGCAGGGCATTGCTGTGACCTAAGATTGCCTTGGTTGGAGCAGGGTGCTGAAAATGCCCAAGTTGTGGGTTCAATCCCCAGCTGAGCTCTTCACATAAGGGTTCAGCCTCGTACTCCTTGTGTGTGCCTTCCCACTCAGGATATCTGATGACCTGGAAATAAAGAATGAGCAGTTTTCACTGGCTTTTTAAACCCAGAGGTTTTTGCATTGGAGAGTGCGAGCCACAGGGAAAGTGGGGAAAAGGAGGGAGAGCATCAGGTCTCATCTGGCAGGTGTCGGATGAGCGGCCCGAGCAGAATCGAGCCCCGGTGGGGCCCCGTCCCGCAGAAGCGGCAGAGCCGGGTTCGGCCCCAGCGCCCGGCCCGGAGCGGCTCCTCCGGCGATGCAGCCCCGCTCGTTCCACGGGGGCGCGGCGGGCGAGAGCCCCGGGGGTGCGGGCACGGGGGCCTTGCTCCGCTCTGAGTACGATGGCCACCGGGGCCGCCGGGGCTGAGGGGGCTCCGCATCCCCGCGGGGGCCGGGCCGGGAGCGCGCACGGTGGGGTGTCCAGCGGGGCCGGGAGCGCGCCCCGGGCCCTGCCGGCGGGGCCGCCGCACTCGCAGCAGCGCTCCGTGTCCGCCAGGGGGCGCCCCGCGGGGCGGTGGCGCTGAGGGAGCGGCCGGGCCTGAGGGGTCCCGGGGCCGGCCCGGGCGGTCCCCGCGTCCCGCCTGCTTCCAGCCGCGATCCAGCGCCTGCTCCGGGAATGCACCGCCCTCCTGCCGGGCCCGGCACCGACACAGCCTCGGCTCCTCGCGGCAGCAGCGGGACCTGGCCGGAGCCGCAGCGGGATCGCAGCCCCGCAGCGGCCGCGGTCCAAGCGGGAGCGGCAGCGGCAGCGCCGGGCTCGGTCCGCGCCCGTCCCAGGGCGGCTCTTCCCGCCCGCGGTGATCCCAATCCCGGTCCCAGCCCCAGTCCCGCCTCAGTTTTGCGGCTCCGCAGCCCGCCCGACGAGGGAGAAGCGGCTCAGCCGGGATCCCCAGCAGACACGAGCAGGACCAGGACCAGGACCCGGACCCGGATCCGAATCCCCGGGCTCAGGTCCCGTTCCCTGCCCCACCTCAGCGCCTCAAGCTCCGCGCAGCACCGGGAGCAGCCCCCGGTCCGGGGCTCCGCATAGCGCTCCGAGCAACCGCCCCAGCGCATCCCGGGATGAGCATCTACCGCAAAAAGCGGAGCGGGCGCGGATCCGCCGGGATTTGCGGGCGGGGCGGGGCCGGCTCAGGTGCGCGGGGCCCCAGAGCGGCTGCGCGGGGCGGGGCCGAGAGGATTTAAACCCCGGGAATCGGCAGTGGCGCCGTCTGCTACCTTGGCGCTCGGAGGGGAAAGTTGTGTCCGCGGGGCCTCCGTATCTCTATTTATTTATTTTCCTTTACGCTTCTTTTTGCCTCTTTTTCTTTATACCTCCCCTTTCTACCTCCCCACCTCCTCTCCCTCGCCCTCCTCTCGGGCCGCTCCCCCCTACCCTTCCTATCCTCCTACATACCCTTACCTACCCTACTCCTCCTTCCTCCACGCTTCCTTCCCTCCTCAGCCCGGCTACCACCTGCCCCCTCACCCTCCTTCCCTTCCCCCCAATTCCTCCTCCCCCTCCTTCCTTCACCCTTCCTCCACCTCCCCCTGTTTCCCCTCTTCACCTTGACCCCCCCCCCCAACCTGTGCTTCATCCTCCATCCTCTGCCCGTCCTGGCCCACCACCCCACCTTCTCCTGCCCCCCTCCCTGCTCCCCTGCACACCCCGACCCCCCCCCACCCGCCCTCCATCCTTGAGGTGTCCCTGGAGCCCCCAAAACGCAGCACTGGATGTCTCTCTGTGAGCCCCAAAACTGTTCCAGTCCATCCTGTTCGGAGCCCCCAGAAGTGCCCTGGGCCATGGGCGGACCCAGCTGGGCCCTGGCAGCAGCTCCCTCACCCCCAGTGGGAAGGGGAAGACACCAGAACAAAAATCCAGCTTGGAACAGTTTAATAATGGAAACTAGTCAAATACAATCATTTAATGTCAAATACAATCATTTAATATTAATGGCAACAAAAGCAGTGACAACAGTGACAATAAAAAGGAGAGAAGCCATTCCACAGCCCCCCTTTAACCTTATAAATCCAAAATGTAATCCAGAGCACCACAAACTCCCAGTGTGGGGGATTTCCACATTCCTGTTATTTCCTGTGTGGTCAGTCCTGGGGATTTGTGGACTAAGGGAGGCACTGGCTGCTCCTCTGGGCAGGGGAACGGCTCCTGTGCTGTTCCCAAAAACAGAACCCCTGGAATTAGTGCCCTGGGAGCCCAGTCTGGTCCTTCCAGTCCCTGGGGGTCACCCAGAGGGTCTTTACCAGGATAAAATGAAAATGACATCCCGGTCCAGTGCATTCCAGCAGGACTGGGCACTCCTGGCCACGGTGACCAGTCCATGGAAGTTGGACCGGTGACAATCCAGGGGGATTTGAAGTTGGATTCTTGCAGATTTCATTGTGCAGAAGCTCCAATTCTTTTCAGCACTTCTTATTTAAATGTTTCCCTGCTGGAAGAGGTCAATTAGTCTTTTGAATGGCCAGATTGCCAGAGGCAGGGAAAACCAACCAGCATTCCCTGCACATCTCCATCACTTCCATGTCCACCTGCAGCGAGTGGCTGGAGGACAGGAGCCAGCCCAGGACAGGCTCAGAGATAAGGCTTCCAGCCCAAACCATTCCAGGATGATTCCACCATCTCTCTCCCTGCATCTATTTTGCATTGTTTCCTCTCAAATTTAGATGCTTTATTAAATGAACCATCTTAAATTATTCCAGAAATAAACAGGGAAGCATCAAACATACAAGAATCATTCCCATGTCCATCAAATTCCATTAACTGGAAACCTATTCCCTCATCCCTCATCTCTTTTCTTGTTTAGCTTTCCTGGAATTTCTTAGGATCCCACAGTTTCTCAGAGACATCAGCTAGGATTACTGGGGGATTTGCTCTGTCAGAAATCCAGGGGGTTTAGACCACTTGTTCCTCTGCATCTTTATCCCTTACCCAGCTTTCATCCAGAATAGTGTTGTGGGAGAAGTTTGGAATTACTAGAAATGGATCAGGTTCTAGTTGAGAAGCTTCTCAACTGTTTCAAAATTCTTAGAACTACCCTCAAACATGCCCTAGAACACTGCTGGGAAAACACCACTCAGTGCAACATCCTAAACAGAGAAAACTGCCTCCAGCAGCAGCCAGAATGATCCCATTGCTGCTCTTACCTGGTCTCCGGGTGCTCCTGCCAGAGCTCCCAACAGCCATTGCCATTCTCAAACAGGAGCTATGGAAGACATTCCTGTTGTCCATGAGGGTGAGGAGGCACTTTGGGATGTTCTTGGCTGTGGAATCAGACAAGAGAGTGTCTTGGAAGCGACCACCAATGATCTCGTGGTCCTTTCCAAGTCAAAGCAGCCCCTGATTCCATGGGATGATCAGCACCTCTCCCAGTTCCATTCCAGAAACATCCTCTCACTAACCCAAGACTTTCCTTTTTCTGCACCACATCAGGGATGTGCTGCCGAATGCCCCGGGCATGGGATGCCTCAGCATTCCTAGGGATGTCTCAACATTCCCGGAGTGCCCCAGCATTCCCGAGATGCCGCTCCACGCCGATCCCGCGGTCCGGCGCCGTCTCGGGCTGCAGTGCCGGGCGCTCCCCACGGGGCGGCAGCACCGAGCGCTCCCAGCCCGGCCGGTCCCGCCGTCCGGGGGCGGCCGCGCCTTTAACCCGCCCTGACCCGGCGGGGCCGCGACCGCCGCGGGCAAAACCCCCTGATCCCCTTGGTTTCACCCTCCAAGGCACCGGATCGCAGCATTTCCTGAGCCAAAAGGGACCCACGGGGAGCATCGAGTCCTGGGCCCGCACAGAATTCCCCGCCGTGCCCGGGAGCGTTGTCCAGAGCCCGGCTCTTCCCCCAAGACCCTGATAACACAGCGGGGCTGGGAGAAGGATGACGACGGGGGAGTTTTGTTTATATCTCGTTATACGATCGTTCTATCGATCCGTTATGTATCGTTATCGGTAACCCTACAACCAATATGTCCCTTCTGTCTCGCTATACATCCTTACACATCGCTATAAATCGCTTTCACGGCGGCGGCTCCAGTGACCGACGGAAGCCCCGCCTGACCCCCCGCTCCCCTTCCCGCAGTCAGACCAGGTTTCCTTCCCGGCTCCAGCCCTGGATTCCCGCGGCAGTCTCAGGTGTCTCGTTCCATAAAGCAAATTACTCACAGCAACACAGAGCCCGCCCGAGCTGGTCCCTCCGGAAAGCACCGACCCCTCATCCTTACCCTAAACTGTGCATTCTGGCCCCGGCACATTAACTCAGATTCTACCCCAAAATGTTCATTTTGGCTCCTACGGAATCCGCCCCAGAGCGACGCCCCGGGCCCCGCTCGGCCGAGACAGCTCCCGTGTCCCCTGCCCGCAGCTCCCACTGCTGCCGCCTTCCCGCTCCGTGTCCCGGGACGGGACAGCGATCCCTGTGCCGGGACACCCATCACTGCACCGGGACACCGATTCCCCGCGGCCCGCTCGGGCTGTCCCGGTTCCCCGCTCACCTCCGAGCCCGGCCCCGCCGCTCCCGGGGCTCCGGCATTGCCGTTCCGGGGCCTGCGGCGTTTCCTCCCGGGAGCAGCCCCGGCCTTGGCCCCGGATAGAGAAATGTGTTTGTATTGTCACACCCTCTAGCTCCGTAACCACAGTTCCTTACAGTCTACATCCTGACTATAACACAGCAGACACAGGGTTTTATTTC
Organism: Serinus canaria; assembly: GCF_022539315.1. Taxonomy (NCBI): domain Eukaryota; kingdom Metazoa; phylum Chordata; class Aves; order Passeriformes; family Fringillidae; genus Serinus; species Serinus canaria. The sequence continues at coordinate 9,032,302 of NC_066319.1, read as the reverse complement.
GGAATCAGTTTTTAAATGCATTAAAATTTCTCAGAATATACAAAAATGGGAATATTTGCAGTTTTCAGTATTTTACACACGAATCCTCCATAAATTTTCAGGCGTTTTGGGGCCGTAACCTCCCTTTCTTGGAGGGATCTCACTCGGGCCCCCTCATCCCTCACTCACCGGGTCCTCCATCACAAGGGACTGTGTCAAGTGACACAATCACCCTCCAGACTTCCCCACCCCTTTTTCCTCCCCACCCATCCTCAGGCACAGGGAATGTCCCTGAGGATGGTGCCTCGTCCTGGATTGTCCCACTGGACACTGCAAAGTGCTTCAGGAGGGCAAGCCTCGCTCAGCAACCACTAAACCTCCCGTGTGTTATCCACACCGTTACCATTCTGAATCCAAATGCAGTAAACAAAAATTCCCTATCCCAATTAAATCCAGCACAGCAGCCAGCACACCCTGTCCCTGCTCATCTCACAGCTGGACACCTCCAGAGGGATTCTGTGAGGGACAGGGACAAAACTCCTACTACAATCTCAAAAATGAACAGGCTCTGCCTCTCCATCACCTCTGATCTGGGAGACCTTATGGCAGCAGGGTAAGAAACCAGTTAGACGGGAATTTCTCTCCGTTTTCCTGAGCTACCTGTGCCTGACGCAGGCACTGTCCTTGAATTGCTTTCCCAGCAGGGTCCAGTATGGCCTTTTCCACCCGTTTTCTTGGTACTGAACTTAGATTATCAAGGCTGGAGTTTCCTGGAAAAATCCAAGCGAGATACGGCTGCAGAATGCCCAGCCAGCAATGGAGCTCCTCAGGCTTTCAGGACCTTGGGTGGAAGATTGAGGTGGTTCCTTCTGGGTCATACTGGGATGAATCCCATACAACATCACAGCCTCATGGATACTGAAGTGGTCCAAGTGGTCCCCAGTGATCCCAAATGGAAAATCACCGCCCTTCCTCCCCCGCTGGACACACAGATAAGCCAGCGGTGCTTGGCAGAGCCAGGGCGGCTGTGGGAGGGCAGGTGACGGGACAAGGACACTGGGCACAGCTAAAAGCAGACAGGACTCCCAGAGAGCCGAATTCCCACAGGACTCTGCCACCCTGAGTGGGTCAGCTGGCTCCAGAAGGATGCTTGGTGTGGCTTTGGGCATCGGGGTCCTGCTGGCCCTGGTGGGCTGCACAGCCACCGAGGACTGTGGTGAGTGTCAGCCACCCACGGAGAACCAGGAGAGACCACGGATGGGACACAGGATCCCACTGACCTCCCCCTCTTTCCAGTGGCCCCACAGGATAAGGTCTCCCAGCTGCTCCAGCACCTGGAGGAATCTGTAAATTTCGAGGAGGCGGCAAATCCCAGTGTCCTGCTGGCCATGAACCTGGCTGGGGGGGACAGCAACGGTCCCATCCACAAGTGGCTGCTGCAGGAGATCAAGGACGAGGCAGTGAGGAGAGCTCAGAAAGGTAGGCAGGGAAAGGAGGGAAGGCACCAGCTCCTGGGGGACCAGGTTTCTGCCAGTTCTTGGGGTGCCCAGCCCAGCACAGCCTGGCTGCCCCCTTGTCCCCACAGACATGACCTCGGGACAGGTGGCTCTGCACGTCCTCGCCCTCCTCTCCTCCTGCCAGGATCCCCAGAGTGTCCATGCCCTGGAGCAGACCCTCGACCTGATCCGTGTCCTGCAGCAGAAAACAGATGAGGAGATGGCCAAACTGGGTTTGTTGGGACTTGGGGACCTGAGGGTGTCACTGTCCCCACACCCTGTCATCTCCCCCCTCTTTGCTTTTAGAGGCTGAGGGGATTCCCAAAACTACCCTGTACAGCGTGGGCCTGGACACCCTGGCCCTGTGCCTGGCTGAGGCGGATGGTGCCCAAAGGCCATCAAAGGCCCTGGCCAAGCAGGTGCTGAACCCTGAGAGCCCCATCTCTGTGGGTAAGGAACTCCTCTGCTCCCACATTCCCATTCCCGGGGTCTATCCCAAGCCTTGGTGGTGACTCCAGGACCCCACAGACACCCAGGCCATGGTGGCACTGGCACTGGCCTGCACCTACAACTACATGGAGCACCAGAACGAGCAGGATCTGCTCTGGGATGCACTTTGGACAGTAAGCAACAGCTTCCTGGATGAGCAGAAGGAGAGGAATGGCATGATCGGAAATATCTACAGCATGGGGCTGGCCCTGCAGGTAGGGGAGGTGCCAGGTGTGGAATCGCGGCCACCTGGTCCCATTCCCAGATGTGTCATTCCACATCCCACCCGCTCCACAGGCACTGGAGGCCACAAGGAAGTTTTACGCCCCACGGGAGTGGGACTGTGCCCAGGCCTTCTCCAGGGTGTACGCCCACGACTACCAGCAGCCCATGGCCATCGCCCAGGTGCTGCCAGCCCTGGTGGGCAGGTCCTACCTGGATGTGGCTGGCCTGGACTGTGCTGCCACCAAGAATATGTCCCCAGGCCGACAGCTGCCCCTGCCGCCAGTGCTGGGGACACACGGCATTCCCAGAGGTATGCCGATCGCACCTGGAGTCGCCCAGACCCCGCAGGGACGATGTTCCCACCCTGTGCCCACTGAAGGTGTGCCAGGTGCCCACCCTGCTGCTCTCTCCCTGCACAGCCCTCATCCAAGTGCATTACTCCATCACCAACACACTCCAGGGAATACCCTTCCACTACTTCATCTTAGTGGAAGTCCCAAGTGACTCCACTCTGCTCCGGGTGATGGAGGTGGCAGCACAGGAGGATCCCCAAAACTTTAGGTGAGAGCCAGGGTGGCTTTGGAGGTGGGGTTTGCCATTTCCTCACCCAGGCCTGAGCCTCCTCCACTCTCCTGCAGCTTCCAGATGGAGCAGACATCCTGGGGTCCCTACGTGACCTCCATCCATGGGCTGGCTGGCAGCACGGAGGACAGGACCTACTGGCAGTTCCTCAGTGCTGGGAATGCCCTTGATGAAGGTGGGGGAGGGAGCCAGGGATGGTGTGGGGGAGCCTGTGGGTGGGGATCTGCAGATCCCAGCGACACACATCCATCTGCTGCAGGGGTTGGGACCTACAAACCACAGGATGGGGAGCACATCGAGGCTGTCTTCAGCACCTACTGATGCCACCAAGACACCCTGGACCCCTCCATGGAACAATAAAGTGCCATTCCAGCATGTCCCTCTGTGTGTGTCTCTGGGAGAAAACACAGCTCACATCCCTTCTGTCTTCCTTCCTGCTTAATTCCATGAGCTCAGCTCCTCTCCTTCTCTTCCCCAGCACCACACACAAGCACAGCCTCACCCAGAGTCCATGGAGTCAATTCCCTCTTGGACATCCACAAAGCCTTTCCCCAGCTGCCATGGGCTTGTTCCTCCAGGCACATTGCTGTGCTTCAGTTCAACCTATTCTGATCCCCACACCAACTCTCATGGCATGAATCAGGTGCAATTATCTCCATTTGATTATCACAATGCCAATTAGCATCAGCCTCAGGCCACCAGTCGCATTTCCTACCCCGGAAATCCGCAGATGGTGGCCTGGGGTTGCAGCTGATTCTAATCCTGATTCTGTGACTCCATCTCTGGGCAGGAGTCACCAGCACGTCCCAGGTGGGTCCCCCAGCTGCTCTCCAGCCAGCCCCATTCCCTACTCCCACTGGGCCTTGTCCAGCCCCACCTTCAGCCTGGACACCTGCTCCCAGCTGGACCCTTCCCACCCAAACCATTCTGTAGTTCCACAGACACTGTCTCCAGAAGGAGCTGGGAGGGACAGGATCCAAACTCTTCCCAACAGCCCAAAAACCAGCATCCAACACCTTCCATCAGCTCCAGTACATGTGGATTTATCCCAGACATCAAACCAGTCACACAGGAGCATCCTGTCTGACTCAACCCATGGTGATGGTGCCACCTTCCAGGTCCTTCCGTGACCACACAGATAAGCTGGCGCCATGTGGAGGTGCCACAGGAAGTGTGGGTGGGCAGGGACCACAGGATGGCACCAGGAGCAGATAAAAGTAGAGGGCACAGCTGGAGAGATGAATGCCTGCAAGGCTCTGCTGCCCTGAGTGGATCAGCTCTCCTGAGGACAGAGGATGCCCAGCATGGCTTACAGCATTGCAGTCCTGCTGGCCCTGGCAAGTGCCACGGTCACGCAGGGCTGCGGTGAGTGTCAGTCCTCCTGCAGTGGCACCGCAGACAGACCGGTGACACTGCAGGGGGATGAGTGGATGATGCACAGGGCTCCTGGTGACCTGCCCTCAGTGGCAGAGGGGTGCCAGGCTACAGTCACCCACCACCACCTGGTCCAGAAGCTGCTGCACCGCATGGAGAAATCTGTCAAGTTTGATGAGGCACCGAACCCCAGCGTCCTGCTGGCCATGAACCTGGCTGGAGCCACCCATGGCTATGTCCACAACTGGCTGCTCCAGGAGATAAAGAGGGATGCAGTGGAGAGAGCCCAGACAGGTGGGGAAGGGAGAGGAGGAGAACCCAGAGCAGAGGAGGGGGTGCACCTGATCCCAGCAGACCCTGTACTGAAGGCCCAGCACCGCCAGCTCCCAGGACACCACATCCCATCCCACCACTCTGTCCTCTTGTCCCCACAGACTTCACCTCGGGACAAGTGGCTCTGTACATCCTCGCCCTCCTCTCCTCCTGCCAGGACCCCCGATGTGTCCATGCCATGGGGAAGACTATCAACCTGATCCCCATCCTGAAGCAGAAAATGAATGAGGAGATAAGCAAAAACGGTACAACAGGGATGTGAGGGAAGGACTGGGGGCTGTCACCCTCACTGCACCCCATCAGCTCACCCCTCTTTGCCTTGCAGAGATCACCTTGTACAGAGAGAGCCTGGATATCCTGGCCCTGTGCCTGGTGAAGGAATATGACAACCAAGATGCAGTCAAGGCTGTGGCTGAGGAGTTGCTGAAACATAAGAGCTCCCCCGATGTGGGTAAGGGAATCCTCCAGCCCCGCTGTGCCCCCTCTGCTCCCAGAGGTGTCTCCGGGGTGCTGGCAGTGACACTGGGATCCCACAGACAGCCGGGCCATGGCGGTACTGGCGCTGGTGTGCGCCTACAACCACACAGGCAAGCAGCACCTGATCCATGATGCACTAAAGGCAGTGACCAATGATTTTCTGGATAAGCAAGAAGAGCACAATGGCATGATCGGGAATATCTACAGCATGGGACTGGCCTTGCAGGTATGGACAGGGGCTCTGGGGTCACAGTTTCGCTCCCAGGCTGCTTGTGCCATGTTCCACCTCTTCTGCAGGCTCTGGAGACCTCGAGCGAGTTTTACGCCCCTCGGAAGTGGGACCGTGCCCAGGCCTTCAGCGTGGTCTACAACCATGACTACCAACAGCCCATGGCCATAGCCCAAGTGCTGCCTCCCCTGGTGGGCAAGTCATACCTCAACGCAGGTAGGTGGGGCTGTGCTGCCACCAACGGAATGTCCCCAAGCCAACAGCTGCCCCTGTCTCCAGTGCTGGGGACAGCTAGGATTTCCAAACTGGAGCTGACCCCGTGTGGGTGACACTGCTGCCCTGTGCCAGGTGGGGTGTGCCAGATACCCCCCCTGCCCCTCTCCCGACCCGCAGCTCCCATCACGGTGCAGTTCTCCATCACCAACACACTGAAGAATTACTTCCACTACTCCACCTCGGTGTGTGTCCCAGATAAATCCACACTGCTCCAGGTGATGAAGGTAGCAAGGAATGAGAAACCTGACATCTTTTGGTGAGAGCCAGAGGGTGGGAGAGAAGGGGAGGTGTTTGCATCCCCCCACCCAGCTCTGAGCTCACTCCCTTTGCCGGCAGCTTCAAGACAAAGAAGACATGCTGGGGTCCCTTTGTGACCTCCATCCATGGGCTGGCTGGCAATGAAACCGAAAGGACCTACTGGCAGTTCTTCAGCTGCTGGAGTCCCCTCCAGGAAGGTGAGCACCCAGGGGGGTGTGGGGCACAAGGGGCTGTTCTTGGGTGTCTCCATGTCCCAGTGTCATACATCCATCTGCCGCAGGGGTTGGTACCTACAAACCGAAAAACTGGGAGCACATCCAGGCCATCTTCAGCACCTACTGATGCCACCAAGACACCCTGGACCCCTCCATGGAACAATAAAGTGCCATTCCAGCATGTCCCTCTGTGTGTGTCTCTGGGAGAAAACACAGCTCACATCCCTTCTGTCTTCCTTCCTGCTTAATTCCATGAGCTCAGCTCCTCTCCTTCTCTTCCCCAGCACCACACACAAGCACAGCCTCACCCAGAGTCCATGGAGTCAATTCCCTCTTGGACATCCACAAAGCCTTTCCCCAGCTGCCATGGGCTTGTTCCTCCAGGCACATTGCTGTGCTTCAGTTCAACCTATTCTGATCCCCACACCAACTCTCATGGCATGAATCAGGTGCAATTATCTCCATTTGATTATCACAATGCCAATTAGCATCAGCCTCAGGCCACCAGTCGCATTTCCTACCCCGGAAATCCGCAGATGGTGGCCTGGGGTTGCAGCTGATTCTCATCCTGATTCTATGACTCCATCTCTGGGCAGGAGTCACCAGCACGTCCCAGGTGGGTCCCCCAGCTGCTCTCCAGCCAGCCCCATTCCCTACTCCCACTGGGCCTTGTCCAGCCCCACCTTCAGCCTGGACACCTGCTCCCAGCTGGACCCTTCCCACCCAAACCATTCTGTAGTTCCACAGACACTGTCTCCAGAAGGAGCTGGGAGGGACGGATCCAAACTCTTCCCAACAGCCCAAAAACCAGCATCCAACACCTTCTATCAGCTCCAGTACATGTGGATTTATCCCAGACATCAAACCAATCAGACTCAACCCATGGTGATGGTGCCACCTTCCAGGTCCTTCCGTGACCACACAGATAAGCTGGCGCCATGTGGCAGTGCCACAGCTGGTGTAGGATATCAGGTGCTCCACTGGAGATGACATTTCTGCCCTGTGTCGCATGGGATGCCCTGGGTACCCAGTCTGCCCCTCTCCCCGCTGCTAAATCCCAGCCTGATGCAGCTCTCCACCTCCAACACGCTCCACAGAACACGCTGCTCCACCTCAGTGCTCTGGCTGGGTGCTTTTAGTAGGATTCACAGGGCAATTTTCTTTGCAGTGTGTGGCACAGCCCTGGGCTTGGATTCAGGATGGGAATGCCGTGGATAACACAGACATGTTTTGGTGGTTACTGAGAAGAGCTTTTCCTCCTCCAGCACCTTGCAGTATCCCATGGGACAATCCATGTCCCTGACTCTATCAGCCAGGAGGTGAGACCATCATCCTCCTCCTCATCACTGTGTCCTACTTGCCTGAGAATCTTTCCATCTGCTCTGCTCCAGAGGGCCACCAGTGCCCACATGGAGCCCCTCACCCCTGGAAGCACTGAAGTGCCTTGGGCCGTGAGCACTGGGATGAGGCAGGGCTGTGATGTCACACAGGTGTCCCCCCCGCAGCATTGTGACATCAGCCCAGTGTCTCTACAGGACACGTGCCACCACCCCCTGGCTCCCAGTGCGGCCACAATGGGACAGGGATGAAGCCATGAGTTTCCTGCTCCCCTCGCTTGTCCTGCTGGTGGCCAGTACGGCCGTCCTGCTGGCCACCCGCATTTGGAAGGCGCGGAAGCGCCTCGGGAGCCGGGCCAGGGCGTCGCGGTGCTGCCGAGCAGCCCCGGGGGCTCCCGGTTCCCCCCGGGATGAGAAGACCCCTCCCCACGGCCCGGCTGCCCCGGAGAGCCCCCTGTACATCCCCTGCGGCTGCGGCCCCTGCTGCACCCCCTGTGTGACAGCGGCCCGGGAGCTGCAGGACCTGGTGACGCCGCTGTGGCCCGAGGCGTCCTTCCCACAGGACTCGGAGATGTGGCAGCTGTCGTGGGAGGATCTGGAGCAGCTGCTGGAGCAAGGCCACCTGTCCTGCTGCGCCTCCAGTTCCTCCAGCTCCTCCAGTTCCTCCAGCTCCTCGGGGAGCCCCCCGCCCTCCAGGAGTCCAACAAGACCCCCGATCTGTCCGAAAATATCTGCTGCTGGAAAAGGCTCAGTCCTCCACAGAACCCGACGCTGGTTGAGATCCTCCCCCCTTCCAAGAATGTCCATCCCTCGGAAAGGTTCCTCCATTTCCATCCAGACCCTCTGTGACCTGTGTTGTGCTCCAACTGGAACCTGGCCTGTTCCTGCCAAGAAGCAAGTGGAAGTGTCCTGGAGCCACCGGTGCCCAATCCACGGCTCCCAGGATCCTGTGGCGGAGCCGTCTGGGCAGACTCTCCGCACGCTGCTGGACAAGAGGCTCCGGCAGCAAAGGCAGCTGTTCCCATGTCAGGAATGGTCCCTGGAGCTGGCTGTGGAGGATGAGGCTAAGGAAGATCTCCCCACCTGGGATATTTATAGCAAAGGTCTCCATCCCTGCCAGAGCCTCCATGAGATCTGCTGGACTCCAGATGGAGAAGCCCACATGGACAGGTCTCCCTGCTGCCTCGGAGCCGTGGCTATCCACAGAACTCACCAGATACCCACAGCCAGGAAAAGCCTGGAAATACAACTGGGAGCCCAAGCCATTCCAGCAAAGCATTCCCAGCAGCAAGTGTCCCTGAGCCGCCGGTGCCCAATGCACTGCTCCCAGGGTGCAGCAGTGCCACAGGAGAAAACCCTCCGGGCAGTGCTGGACAAGAGGCTCCAGCGGAAATGGGAACAAAAGGGAGCTCTCAGGAGATGGCTGTCACGGATCCAGGATGCAGCTCGTGGCAGCAGCTAGCACGCTCCGTAGCATTCTTCCTGCTGGATAAATTCAGGGTTTCCCCTAAAGCTGTCTGGGAGTTCCCACTGTTCTGCTTTCCACTGGGACAGGGTTCCTTTCTTCCCAGGAGCTGGCACATATTGGACTTGGATTCAGGATGGGAATGCTGTGGTCATGGTCATGGTCCAGCCAGCTGGAAAACTGGGACGAAGAAGCTAAAAATTCATTGAATTAGAACTAAGAGGTGAAAAAGGGGAAAAGGCGGAAAAGTATTCCAGTCTTCCCACAGGGAGACTGTCCACACCTGAGAGCCCCAAATACCCGGTGCCCTCTCTGATTGGTTCTGCTGGGTCACTAGCTTCCCATAGCACTTGCTCCAAGGATAAAGAGTGGAACGGGAATTCATTAATAATAATGTCAGTGTCAGAAGCAGTGGGAATCTTTGTTTGGAATGAGAAATGGAGGAAAAATTGAGTTAAATAACATGAAGCACCAGGTAGGGAGAGGGTGGTAGAAAAGCAGCTTTTAGAATTGGTAAATTTCCCAGACTTATTTCCAGATATTATTATTTTAAAATAATTTTTTATTCCTCCACCACAAAACCATTCCCGTACCTATGAAGCTATCTGGAGATAAAAGAGGAACACTTAATTTAAAAACTTCTGGGGAAAAAACAATTATAGATTGAAACATGTAAGAGAATCCACAGCAAGGAAACATAAATCCCAATTTTAACAAGATTAATGCATAATAAACATTAAAGATTCACTTCCTCACAAAACAAGCCAGCTTCTTATTTTCCAAACTGGCAAAGAGCAGACACAGATTTTGATGTCTATGGAGCATCCAGAGAGCTCAAAATTGGAATTCTTTGTGTTCCAGACTGCATTTGGTTTGTTGGCTGTTACAGAATTCCCTCTAAAACTGGGATTTTCATTTAAAAAGATGGTTTAAGCCACTTCTCTGGAGAAAGAGAAAACAGTGTCTTTGAGTTCAAATTTTATTCTGAAAACAAAACCCATCCCGTGGCTCTGACAAGCAAAACACTAAAGAAAATACAGAATAAAATAAGAAATAAAAGGTTTTAATTCCCATCTGGGGACTTGTGAGTGTGTACAACACAGAAAAATGCCTCTGGAATTCAAGGACCGAAGAGGCTGCAGTTCTAGGCTTATGGTTATTTTTATTTTTAAGCATTTCTAAGCAAATTTCAGACTGGGAGAGCTGCAGTTTGGGCTCAACTTTCCCTGGATTATGCACTAAAAGAGGGCCAGGACATTGCTGGAATTGAGATCACAACTGGATTTTGAATAAGGACAGTGACCACGAAAAGGGAAGGAAAAACCTTAATAAACTCTCTTTAAAGGGAGAATTTTACCTCATTACTTGAAGCCTCCTTCCCAATTCCAGCTTGCCTTCCACTCCTATCTTTCCAGTTTCTGCTTGCATCTACCTTTTCTGGGATGGATGGGATCAGGCTGAAATCTAATTTGTCCTGAGTCTGCTCTGGAGCTGTTCAGCTTTGGAATTCTGAAATCTGGGAGTGTTTGTGCCCAGAAGCTGTCCACTCTGCCAGCCTCCTCCATTCCTTCCCAGCACTAACACGCAGCACTGACACACAACTGTCATTAGTCTAAAATTCCTCATTAAGCCCCCCAAACACCCAGTCCCCGAGGTCTGTGGGCGCCCGATCCGGTTATTTTGCCTTTTTAGTCTTTGTGGCTGGAGTGCCATTGGGCTTGGAGTTGGTCTTGGCTTTCTTCTTGGCCCCTCCCTTGGGCTCCGGCTCCTTGCGCTTGGCCGAGGTGATGGACCCGGTGACCTTGAAGAAGTCGTCGAGCCGGCCCTGGGTGCTTCCCTGGCGGCTCTTGCTCAGCCTCTTGACGCCGTTGCGGATGCGCTCCTCGTTGAACTGCTTCTCCCCGCACATGAACTGCACCAGCTGCTCCTCGTCTGGCTCACTCCACTTCAGCTCCACGGCCTCGGGATCAATCACGTCGGGCTCCAGGAAGAGCTTCTGGGCCTCCTTGTGCAGCCAGTTCTCGGGCAGGGGGTACTTCTTGGTGTCGAGCTGCTGCACAATCCTCTCGATGGATTTGTGCTCCCGGATGAGCTCCACGGCGCGCTTCGGCCCGATGCCGCGGATGCTGCCGCAGTAGTCGCAGCCCAGCAGGATGCACAGGTCTACAAACTGCTCCCAGGTCAGCTGCAGATCCTGCAGGATCCGGTTCAGGTGGAACTCCTGGATGGGCAGCTTCTTGGTCTCGCTGGCCGTGAGGTGCCGCATCAGCACGGGGCTGCCGAAGGTGAGGCAATCCATGTCCTCCGTGGCGGCGGCATACACCTTCCCGGCCTTCACCAGGGCGGCACAGCTAGCCTCTGCCTCTCCGGGTGCCTCCACATAGGGAATTCCCATCAGCGTCAGCAGCTTCTTGCACTCCTGTGTGTGCTGCGGGGTCACCTTGACCAGCCTCTTGCTGTACTTCTCGATGTTCTCCTCCTCCCCGGCCTCCTGTGCTTCCTGCAGGTGCTTCTCCGCCTCGGCCCGGCGCTCCGTGCGCTTGGCCAGCTCCCCGGATTTCAGCTGCGGGGGCTTCCCGTCGAACACGTACACCGGCTTGATGCCGTTCTCCACCATGCGGATGGTGCGGTAGAACATTCCCATCAGGTGGCTCGTGGTCTCCCCATCGTCGTTCTGGAGCACGTCAGCTCCCTGCCGCACGGCGATCAGGAACTGGTAGATGCTCATGGAGGCGTCGATGGCCACTTTCCGGCCAAAGTAGGACTTGATGTCATTCTCCCGGATGGCCCCCGGAGCCACGTCGGCAATAAGCTTAGCCAAGCCATGAATTCCCATCCTGGGGAAGGGAAAAGGGGGATATTGAGAGTGGGCTCTGCATGAGGAACATTGGGCCACCCAAGGAGGGGGAACCAAAGAGAGCAATGTTTCCCCTGCAAACCATCACTCCAAAGGCTGCAGCCCCTACTGGCAGCCCTTATCCCGAGTCCTGCCTCAGGCCACCCTTATCCCTCACCACTCCGTCTCGGGCCATCATTACTCCCCTTCCAACCTCTGCCCCTCCCATCCCAATCCCCCTCCCCAAAATTCGATTATCTCCACAATTACAACCATATAGACCGCATCACCTCCCCATCCTTGTCTCCTTATTTCCCAGCTCCCCAGGCCTGCCATCAAGCCCTCTTCCATCCCCCTCGGATCCTCCGTTTCCCTCAGCCACCATTACCCCCTCAGGGCCTCCGTTCTCCCTCAGCCACCATTACCCCCTCAGGGCCCCCGTTCTCCCTCAGCCACCATTACCCCCTCAGGGCCCCCGTTCTCCCTCAGACACCATTACCCCCTCAGGGCCCCCGTTCTCCCTCAGCTGCCATTCCCCCTCAGAGCTCCCGTTTCCCCTCAGATCCCCGTTATCCCGCAGCCATTACCCGGCCGCTCGCGCGCCGCCGCTCCCGCGCTCCGCCGCAGAGCCCGCCGGGAGTCGCCGCCGGCCAATGGGGAAGCGGCTCCCGCTCGCCGCGCCTCGTTCCCGCCATCACTTCCACTTCCGGCGGCCGAGGGGGGCGGACGTGCGGCGGCGGGAGCGGAGTCGACGTGTCGCAGCGGGGACCGGCGACATGGTGAGGGTGGGGATGGGGGGACCGGGGGTTGCCACAGGGGGCCCGGTTCAGTGGCGGCCCGGCCCCGCTGAACACCGGCTTGTCCCCGCAGGAGCTGGAGGCGATGAGCAGATACACGAGCCCGGTGAACCCGGCCGTGTTCCCGCACCTCACCGTGGTGCTGCTGGCCATCGGCATGTTCTTCACCGCCTGGTTCTTCGTGTATCCCCGCGGCTGAGCGCAAGGTCCCCTTGCTGTGCCTCCCAATCCCGGAATATGGCCCTGATTTCCCGGGGGCAGGGGAGCGGGTGGGGGTCCCCTCGCCTTGCTGTGCCTCTGTTATCACCTTAACCCCCGGCCGGGCAGCTACGAGGTGACGTCCACCAAGTACACCCGGGACATCTACAAGGAGCTGCTGATCTCGCTGGTGGCCTCGCTCTTCATGGGCTTCGGCGTCCTCTTCCTGCTGCTCTGGGTCGGGATCTACGTCTGAACGCCCCGGGGGGCCTGGAAGGGGGATTCGGGAAAGCTCTTTTTATATTTCTTTTGTATTTCAAGGAGAAAACGCCTGTAACAGGTGTGTTCTGCGACAGGCAGTGACCCACAGGTGAATAAAGGTGGCTCTGTGACTCTGTGACACACCTGCCTAGGGACTGCTGGTTTGTCTTTTTTTTTTTTGTTTGTTTGTTTGGTTTTTTTTTAACCTGGCATTTCCAAAGGGCTTGGGTAGAATTATGGGAAGTCTAAGGCTGGAAAAGCCCTCTAGAATCACCCAGTCCAACCACTCCTCCAGCACTGACAGGGCCACCACTAACCCATGTCCCCAAGTGCCACAGCCACACAGCTTTTAAATCCCTCCAGGGATGTGGACTCCACCTCTGAAGCCTGTTCCAGTGCTCTAAAACCCTTTCCATGAAGGAATTTTTCCTAATGCCCAACCTAAACCTTTGCTGGTGCAGCTTTAGGTTGTTTCCTCTTGTCCTGTCACTTTCCCTGGGAGAAGAGACCAATCCTACCTGGCTGTAGGGACAGGGAGGGACTCTATTGGTCCTACCGGACTTTTCTCAACTCCTGTCATGGAGTTGAGAAAAGTCCCTCCTGAGCCTCCCCTTCTCCATACTGGCACAAGATCTTTGGGATCTTGGGTACTTTGGGACGTGGCCAGTGTTATCCCAGATTTCTGTGCTGTGTGTGGTCACAGGTGTTCCAGTGCCACCTTGTGTCCTAGTGCAGCCAGGCTGTGCAAAATAAATCCTAAATCTGCTTTTAATCCCTCAGCCTTCTTTGCCATCACATCCCCTCACCCTTTTATTGGCAATGTTGTGCCTGCTCTCATCCCTAACCAGGAATTTTGTGGTGCTGGATGTCCCCTTAATTCCTGAATAAACTGCCTGGCCAAGAAACAAGGAATTGATTTATAAGTCTTCAAAAGGCAAGTTGGAATTTTAGCCCAGCTTTCAAACCATTCCACTTCCAAATCACAAATCCAAGCCCCAGTTTCCCATTTGGGAAGGAAGATTTCCCTCTCTGGACTTTTGGATCCTTCTGGATCTGAGTCTGCCCGCTGAAGTGAGCAATGTGATGACAGAGGCAGTTTTTCCTTTTCCTTTCTTTTTCCTTCCTTTCTTCCTTTTCCCTTCCTTTTTTCTTCTTCCTCCTTTCTTTGTCCTTCTGCTTTCTTTTTCCTTTTCCCTTTGTCCATTTAACCATTTTTTCCCCTCTTTATTTTCTTCATTTTTCTCCTGCTTCCTTCATTTTCCCTTCCTAATTTCTTTCCCCTTCTTCCTCCTTCCTTTCTCCTTTTTATCCCCATTCCAAAGAATCATGAGTGGGCATGTCCAGAAACTTCCACTGATTAAAGACTTGGAATTTCCTCCATCCTATGGGCAGTTATACAGCCATTCACCTGAGTTATTCCATCAGAAAGGGAGGAAAACACCAGGAGCCATCCTTGGATACAAAGCAGTATTTATATATTTTATTCATATGGGCACATTTACCTCCAGCATAAAACAAAGTCTAAATAAGCAAAACAAAACAAAACAAATAAACAAAAAAAAAAAAAATCCGGGGAATCCGGAAACTCAGCCCTCAAATTCAGCAAAATATAAATATAAATCAGGAAGAAAAGAGGGAAACCACGCTTCTTCCCCACAAATAAAAACCAGGAATCAATAATAACCTGCTACAAATGCAACTCTACGAACTGGCTGGCAAAATACAGTGATTAAAGCTGTGGCAGCAACATTTAAACCAACAAAATTAGTGCTTTACGTGGTGTTTTTTTTTTTTCCTTAATTCTTCCAGTGGTGCCATAGTCTCTATTTACAGGCTTTAAGCTCCAACAGTAGGACAGAAGAGTTGGGAATTTGCTTTTGAAACAACTCCCAGACAGCCTCATTCTCCACCCTTTTGTCTTCCTTCCTGCCAGGAATGTCTCTGCTGCTGGATGGGGAGGGATTTCCCCAAGCTGGAGAGGTGGGCTCGGAATTCCCTCTGTCCCAGGCAGGGAAAGGCCTGATTGTGAACAGGGTAATGATTGGGGACAGGGGAGGGGCAGAGATGCGTTTTGGGGGGGAAATCCATGCAGACAGCTGTTTCCACGGGCCTGGAAGCAATTCTATGACTCCTTCATTTTACGTGAACCCCTCTGGAGCTCGTTGCTGCCTTGCTGGGCAGCACCCGATGGATGATTTTTATCATGGAATCCTGGAATGGTTTGGGTGGGAAGGGACCTTAAAGCCCATTCAGTCCCACTCCCTGCCATGGGCAGGGACACCTTCCACTAGTCCAGGCAGCTCCAAACCCATCCAACCTGTCCTGGAACACTTCCAGGGATGGAACATCCAAAACTTCTCTGGGCAACCTGTGCCACTTTAAGACATAAGGTACTATTGACACTAAAAACTTCATCCTGAATCCCTGTCCTCTCCTGATCCCAGGGACTGCTGCCAGCTCCATGTGGGTAGGGCTGGCTTTGGCACTCCAGGAATTGCCACATCCCAGTTAAACCACCTGGGCACCATGTCTGAGGCAGCATTTGTGAATATATGTGGGAAAACACTCTTCCTTGGGACTGTTCCATAAGGAAAAAGGCACTAGAGATGTTTCCAGGCACTTGGTTTGATGGGAATCTCCCTAAAATCCCATGGCTAAGCATCCTGGGGACACCTGAGAGATCCCAACTCCTCCTGGGCCACCACTGATTGATTCCTTCCCTCAGGAGGGGGGTGGAATGTACTGGAGTGTCTTGGCTGAGGGGGGTGGTGATTGCAGGCTCTGGCCCCCCCAACATTCCCTGTTTACTCTTCCAGGAGCTTTTATCCCAGCTCAGCATCACTCACCTGAGGAAGGATGTGCCAGCCTGGGCCACTGATTGCCAAGGGAACAATAAACCTGCCAAGGAAGTAATTTCCCAGTTTAAAACCAGGAAAAACTGCTCAGGGCAGGTGGAGGGAAGAGCACTCAGCTACATCCAGGTGTTTCCTTCCTAATTTCAGGGTAAAACAGAGAATCCTGCTGAGCACGGAGCCCCTCTGCTTGTGCACAGTTATACCCAAGCCTTGGGGTGTCTGTTGTCCCACTGAGCTTTCCAAAACTGGGTTTTCCAACTGCATGGCTGCTTGGAATGCCCTGCTCACCCACTATTCCTGCTTCCCAGGATTCAGTGGATTTTAGTAACTATAATTCAGTGTTTCCAGGCCTTGAAAACCTCCCTACAAACAGGGGGCAGATGCCAAATCAAAAAGTGACATCACCAGGAATTTCAGGGCTGCTTCGTTGGGATAAGCTCAGGAGGGGGATGATGGGAGATAAAACCAGATGTGCCCAGGAACCATCAGTTTACCTGGAAAAAACCCATCTTTGTTTCTCCAGAGCAGATTTAGAGTGTTCTTAGGATCAGCATGTGGCATTCCCCCCTCACTTGTTTCCTCAGGGAAATCCATCTTGGAATACCCTGGAGGTGGCTGAGCCTCCAGGAACACAGACAACTCCTCTGTAGCACGAGGAGCAGGATGGGGAGGAAGCACAGGGAGCCACCTGACTTTCCCACAGGACACACGTGGCTCAATGGGGCCAGAAGGAAATTCCTGGGGTTTTTTACGGCTTAAACCCCACAAGAATTCAGTAGTTTAGCAATTTAAGGACTTGTAACAGTAAAATATCCCAAATTCTCCCAGCATAGCTCTGTGAGGGCAGGGACAGCCTGCAGCTGCTGCCATCCCAACTTTTGGGAGAACACCACCCCTTTCCTGAGGCAGAGATCCTGCCTGGACAAAGATCCTGGTGCTCCCAGGGACTTGGCCTTGCTCCGCAGGGCACTCCAGGCTCTGCCAGTGCTGCACACCTGGGCAGAGGTTGGCACTGGCTCCAGAGCCGACCAGGCAGCTCCGCACATACCGCTTCCAAGTGGATAAAAACGGATCCTACCACACTTAATGTGGGTAAGTCCCGGTAATTTGTCACCCCTGGCTTGGGGACAAGTGTCCCCAGGTGTGGCATGGCCTCAGCAGCAGCTTGAGTGGGGTTTTATCCATCCACACCTGGATATCCCACATGGATATGGGATTTAAGAGCACAAAGAAGAGGGGGGATGACGTTAAAGCTGCTCCTTCTCCGGTTGTTCCTAGAGGAACATTGGCAGGTCTGGGAGTCTCTGGGAAGTCTGTGGGAAAGGGCCCTGGGCCAAGCAGAAGGAACAGCAACTCCAGTGTAGAACTTCCAGTAGGTCCAGGCACAGCCATCCTTTCCAGGCCAAACTCCAGCGTTTGGCTCTTGGAAATGGCTCCAGTGTTGAAGCAATTCCAGTGTTGTGAAGAACTGATGTGGGACATCTGGGAGCACCGGGTAGGGCTCCTGTCCATGGAAGGAGCACCCCTCAGAGATGTGGCAGAGCTGTCCACGCTCAGTCTGGTGTGATGCTTCCAAATCCAGTGTTGGAAGGGGAGGGGGAAGTGATGGAGGACACTAACATCCCCCTAAGAGAAGGAGAGGGGTGTGGGATGCTGGGAATCGGTGTGAGATCCCCCCAGGAGCCACCACAGGGCTGGTGGTGGCTTTTAGGTCCTGTCTGTCCTGAGCTTCAGTGTCTCCAGCCATCACCATTCCAGCTCCGGAGCTGCCGCAGGACACGGGGATGAGGTGGGGCTGGGGGCCAGCGGAGCAGGGAATTCGGGAGGCTCCCAGTGGCACCAGTTCCCCTCCTGTCTCCGAGCAGAGGGCACTGGTGCTGCCGGGACTCACTCACAGAGCCAGTAGAACTGGAAGTAATAGTCAGTGAAGAGGTGTCCCAGCTGCTCCAGAGAAGTGCCGCAGTTGGCTCGGCCCTAGGAATGGGAAAAGCAGCTTAGAGAGAGAAGGGTGCGACTCCAAGGGTGGAATTCTGCCTGGATTATGGGCTGGGGCAGGCACAGATCATCTTCCTACCACCCGCAGGACTGTGGGAAGCTCCTGGTGCTAAACCTGCATTTCCCACGTTTCATAAATCCCACATTTCTCTCCTTCCACGTGGCCCTGGACAAGCTGTGGGTACTCACCGGCTGTGCCACTCGGAAGTGGTAGGAAAACTCCCGGAAGGACAGCATCACCAGGGGCCAGCGGTGCGTGGTGTCCTGAGGAAGGAAGGGGAACAGCTGGTCAGGGATGAGCTCGGGGGATGTCCTCCAGGCTGGATCTGTGAGGAAATCCACAGCTTTGTGCTGTCTAGTGACCCCACAGATGTTTCCTGGAGCACAAGTGGGATGAGGAAGGGCTCTGGGAGCTGGGGGGGCTCAGCTTGGAGGAAAGGAGGCTCCAGATGGACCTTCTGGCTCTACTGGGAGTAGAGATGGTCCAGATGGACATACTGAAAGTTCTGCATAACTCCCTGAGAGTTATGAGAAAGCCAGGTGGGATCAGGTTCTGCTCCCAGGGAACCAAGGACAGGATGAGAGGAAAAGGCCTCAAGCTGTGCCAGAGGAGGTTTAAGTTGGGTATTAGGGAAAATTCCTTTATGGGAATTCCTTGATGAGAAGGGCTGCCATATTCCCTGTGGGAATAAGTCAAGAGGTGGAAGGGGAGCAGCAGTGGAGTCCCCACTCCTGGAGGGATTTAAAAGCCATGTGGATTTGGCACTTGGGGACATGGTGGCCTTGGCAGTGCTAGGGGAATGGCTGGACTTTCCCAACCTCACTGATTCCGTGTGTATTTTGTGAGCTGTCCCCTTCTCCCCACCTGTGCATCTGTGGAGTCAGTGGAGCTGTTCCTGCTCACAGCATCCTGGCAGGGATCACTGGAGACAAGGTCACAAAGGGAGATGGAGACAGTGGAGGAGGAGCTGGGAAGAGAGGAGACCATGAGAGCCTGGAAGGGGAACAAGTGTCCCTTTCCCATGGAGACACCACGGCCACATCAGCCACTCCAGGGGCTCCCAAAGGACATGATCCATGGGCACTCACTTCATCTCCAGGGTCAGGTTGGTGTTCACGGCTGTCTGCTGGCTCACAGGGATGCGGTAGCTGAAATTCCCAGTCCTGGGAACACAGAAAGGACATTAGATGTCACCAGGCTGTGGGACACAGGTCAGGACAGGACTCAAAATCCCTGGCAGGCTGAGAGCTCAGAGGGAAGAACTTCCCAATGTCCGAGGAACAAGCCCACCTTCCCCCGAGGGAAGGCTGGGAGCACCAGCTCCTCTTCCCATGGAGCAGCACGAGGTGATGGCAGGAAACACCCAAGAAAATCTTAGAAAAAATCCCAGATTTTCCTCTTTGCTGCTCCCACCAAAGTGCCACCAAGGTGCCACCAGCCAGCCCTCCCCACTCACCTGCAGGCGTCAGCTGCGGCGCAGTACTGGGAATGGATGGCCAGGTTGATCTCCAGGATCCGGATGGATTGCAGCACCGGGCTCAGCCCTACCAGGGAGAGAACAAGATGTTTAGGAACAGCAAAAGGTGGAAAATCCCGAGGCTGGAAGGGAAAGAAGATGGGATCCACATACCATCCATGCCGGGCTGCTCCGTGCGGGGCCGCTCGCTCACCGGCTGCCGGAGGCTGCGCTGCTGCCGGGAGTTGCTGCGGGAGAGCGAGAGGTTGGAGATGTACTTGGATTTGCCCTGGATGTGGGAGAAGGGGGAGGAGGGGCTGGCATTGGGGCTGCCGAAGCTCTGAGACCTGTCAGGAGTCTTTGGCCACTTGGTGTAGGAGGCGGATTTCCCGGTGATGCCCCTGGATTTGGCTTTGATATTTGTCACTGGCAGGAGGGAGGGCTGGCTTTGGTCTGTGGAAAAACGGGAGAGAAGGTTGTGCTGAGAGGCAGAGAAAGGCTGGGATCATCCTGTCCCCATGTCACCTCCTGATGCTCCCCAGGTTGCCCAGAGAAGCTGTGGCTGCCCCTGGATCCCTGGAAGTGTTCAGGCGAGGTTGGACAGGACTTGGAGCTACCTGGGATAGTGGAAGGTTCCCTGCCCATGGCAGGGGTGGGAACTAGATGGGCTTTAAGGTCCCTTCTGACACAAATCATTCCAGGAGTCTGTGCTTCCATTCCTTCTGTGCCTGATGGAGCTGATGATGGAATGAGGTCAGACCTCAAGGTAGGGCTGCTCAGCTGAGCTGTGCCTGGTGTTGCTTCCCATGACTTTTTGCTGGCAACATGGGAAGCTCCAAATCCTTTCCAGACCCCATGTCCCCCTGGCAACAGGATCCAAACTGCACCACATGGGCAGAGAAGGATATAAAGTATACATCCAAGGATAAGGATAGAATGGGTATCAGCTATTAGAGAGCTTCCAAAGGAATGGAATGAGGATCTGGAGGGGAGAAGGAGCTGGAACTGTTCATCCTGGAGGAGACTG
This sequence comes from Serinus canaria, assembly GCF_022539315.1. NCBI lineage: Eukaryota > Metazoa > Chordata > Aves > Passeriformes > Fringillidae > Serinus > Serinus canaria. Next base: position 9,012,141 of record NC_066319.1, on the reverse strand, counting down.
AGGAGACCTTCTCACAAGGAACACAAAGAGGACATGAGGCGACACAAACCTTGGAGATGTCCCAGCATTACTGGGAATTTGGGCTGGCCCTCACCTGTCCGGTTGGCGGCATGGGCAGGGTTGGTCTCCGAGGGAACAGTGGAGGAGATGCCAGTGGGAGCAATGGAGCAGCACGTGGAAAAACAGGGAGGGCTGAAACAGGCCAGCACACCGCGACTGGGAATGCCAAGGGCTACTCCATGTGTCTCATCTGGGACTGCAGGGACACAGGGAATAAGTCAAGGGATGGAAACAGGAGCAGCACCCGGTGTCCTGCAGCCCTTCCATGAAACCAGAGCCATCCCAATCCATCACCCACCATGCTCTGGGGGGGTCCTGCTGCTGGCCCCATTGGATGTAGCCGTGGATCGCACGATCTGTGTCTTATCAATGTTCTGGCTTGACCTGGAATGCAGGAAAAGATGCTGGAAACCTCCTGGGTGTGGACAATGGGGTCACTTGTAGGTGGGGAGAACAGTGGCTGCAGCTGGAGGATGGGAAGAGGGACATGGACTAAGTGGAGATGTGGAGAGGAACAGAGTGATTTGGGAAAGGCAGGAGAAAGGCACACGAGCCATGAAGACAGCAAGGAGAGCTCAGAAATTCCATAGCGAATGGTGTGGCTGTTTCATGTCTGGTAGGGAAAAATCTCAGCTGGTCCAGAGGACACCAGCAACCCCCCTGGAACATGATGTACATGGTGGATTTGACTCCCATCAGGAATCTTCCACGTGGATTTAGGTGCTTGGGAATCAACAGGCTTTAAGCTCTCACCACTCCCTAAGGAATGTGCCCCTTACTCCTTGAAGACAGACTATTCCTCACCTTGTTCCTTAGAAACACACACAGTCCCTCAACCTCCCAACCCCCAAATTCATCCCACGGAATTCCAGGTCTTTTACTGCAGCTATCCAAGACCTGAGCTGAGGACACCACAGGCATCTCCTGACTGTTAGGGAGATGGGAAAGGGATGGAATCATTCTGCAGACCTGGGAGAAAGAGCATTTCTGGACATCTGTGTCCATGTCTTACCTGTCCCTGAGCATCATTCCAGGTTTCTGTGGGATTAACAGAGCTTCACTCATTTAGAGGAAATTTAAAAAACACTTTGTCATCTCCAAGATTTGTCTAAATAGAGGGATTTTTTTCCAGGTGGAAGGAGACTCAATGCCAATCTTCCAAGGAGAATGTGAGCACAAGCCCCCGGAGCTTCACCTTCATCCTGATCTAAATCCAGCCCTTATCCCTGAAGTTCCTCCACTGCCTCATCCCTTTTCTTTACACAGCTTTATCTTGCTCCTGCTCTCCCTGCAGGATGCAATTTCTTTATTTAACCTTTAACTAATTGATTCTTCCATCTCCTACTCCTAATTTCCCTTCCCTGACAAGACCCATAACCCTTCCTCCTGGAATCCCACTGGGAGTCTCACGTGCCTTTCTCTGTTTCCAGTTTCTTGGCCTTTCGTGGTGCAGGTAAAAAAAAGAGGAATTAAGAGAAGGGACGAAGGAATTAAGTAAAGAAATAATGAAAGAGTCACATACCGTGGACACAGAGCGACCGGAATTCCGGGACCCCCATGCCGAAAGAGGGCCAGGAGACAGGCAGTGGGTACAGCAAAGGAGCTACAGGACAGTGCAGGGAGACAAGGAGAACAGGAAAGTGGGAAGATGACCAGGGGGACAAGGAATGATAGAGGATATGGAAGATAATTGGAAGGAAAAGACAAAAATGGGGAAATCAAAGACAAAGTGGAAGGAAAATGGGTCGGATGAGAGATGTAAGGAGGAGAGGAGGGACAAAAATGGGAGAGGGAAAAGAGAGGGAGAAAAAGAGACTCATTATCGGGTTACACAAGCTCCCAAAGCTGATCCAGCCCTGCTGCACCAGTGGGATGAGGCTGTTTTAGTCCAGCTGGAGGCATCCAAGGAACATTCAGCACATCCTAAAAAGAGATTCCCTTTTCCTTCTCTATTCCTTACTTCTTGCTCCAGATAATTCAACCACCATCAGACTGAGATGTGTGGCTGTGCTTGGCAGGGTCTGCAGCTCTCGAACTGTGCTCAGTAATCCCAGTTTCTGTGCTCCAGCCTCTCCCAGGTGTCCTCATCCCTCCCAGTGATTCCCAAAATACCCACCCATCGATGTCCACGAGATCCTCCTCGCTGCGCAGGCTCAGCACATAGAGTGTGGACATGGACACCACACTGGAAAAGAGAGAAGGACAGGGTGAGGAGGAGCAGGGAGCAAGGAAAGGGCATGGGATTGATCCACTTCCATGGGACTCCAGCCCAGGAGAGATGGATGCCTCATCTCTGTAAGTGTTCAAGGCCAGGCTGGAGCAACCTGGGATAGTGGAAGTTCCCAGCTTATGGCATGGGGTTGGAACCAGATAAACTTTAAGGTCTCTTCCAACCCAAAGCATTCCAGGATTCTCTGGAAGAAGCCATAGACCCACAGCCCCTCACTGCACACCCCATGGACGGCACGGTCCCAACAGATGAGCTGGATGCCGAAGCCCAGGAGTGGGATCTCACCTGAATGCCATGATAATGACCAGGGCAATGATGGTGCCCTGAAGGAAGCGCTGGCTGATGCAGGCCTGCTCCGGAACAACTGACGGAGACTGCAGTGGAAAAAAATGCTGGATCAGCTCAGGGTCCCCTGGATCAGCTCAGCTCCCTCACTGCTCTGGTCCTTGCACAGATCTCCCCCAGCCCATCCTGAGCTCTCTTCCTGCCTCCCTGAAAATCCTCAGCTGCCCAAGTTTAAAAGTCATTCAATGTCTCCATTAGGAGATAGAAAGGAAGATCATGGGAAAAGTGAGGTTGGAAAAGCCCTCTAGAATCATGGAGTCCAACCCTACCCCCAGCACTGCCAAGGCCACTAATCCATGTCCCCAAGTGCCAGATCCACAGGGTTTCTAAATCACACCAGCAATGGGGACTCCACCACTGGAGCCCGCTCCAGTGCCTGACAGCCCTTTCCATGAAGAAATTTTCCCTAATATCCAGCCTAGCCCTCCCCTGGCACAACCTGGGGCTGTTTCCTCTTGGATCAAGCAGGGAGCAGAGCCCATTCTCTTGGGTCCAACCTTCTTCCAGAAATTTGTGGACAGTGAAGTTCCCCTGCTCCTACTTTTCCCCAGGGTGAGCCTCCTCTGCTTCCAGCACTGCTCCTTTGGGATCCATCCCTTACCTTGCTGGCGACTTTGTGGGGTCTCTTTTTGTGGGGCACACTTCCTGCCCGGCTGAACTGGCTCCCAGTTTGGCTGCAAGGAGAAAGGAGGAATGGGGCTGAGCTGGGCAGGGATAGCTTTCCAAGCCATTACCAGGAAAAAATGGGATTTTCTGGGAGGGAAAACATGTTTTTGTGGTGTGACAGTCACAAACCCTTTTGGTGCTTTGCCCCAAAACTGGCATAAGCAGGGTCAGGAAGGAGATTTTGGAAGCATGGGAAACTCTTTGCCATGAGAAAGCATTTCATCCTGGGTGTTTTGGGCTGGTCCTGTGGGAATGCCAAACCTCCTCAAGCTCAGCTCTTTAAATCCACTCCAGGCCAAGCGACACCAGCCAACATCCCAGTCCTTCCTCATCTCCCTGTTCCCAATCCGAGCTGCCCCTTGGAACTTCCTGGGATGAAAGGGGACATTCCCTGTGGCTCCATGGGTACCTGAAAGCTCCAGAGCTCACAGTTGACTTCATGCTGTCCAGCCTCTTGAGCTTGGCCAGCTTGTGGCTCCACCTTTCCAGCTCATCGATCCGTGTCTCCAGGTTATCCGTGAGCTTGCACAGCTCCTTCACGGCTCCCACATTCTCCATGAAGATCCGCTCCTGCCAGGGAATCAGGCCAGCAGGCTGAGGCACACCTGGACCTGGATGATCCATGTGTGCCATGGGAGACTGTCCCCTCAATTCCCAGAGCAGCAACCAGGCTGCCACAGGTTGGGAAAGGTCAGGAAACCAGGTGCTCCAGGTTATCCTGACATAAGCACCCTATCTTATCTAGGAAGGGGAGATTAGGACTAGGAGCCTCCCAGCAGGAAGCTGCCAACAAGGAGCCCTTCCCAAGGGAGATGCTGCCAAATTTCACCAGCATCAGGCTGGCTCCTCCCTGCCGGTGTCCGATATCCGCCCAGGGCTGCTCCCAACTTCTGGAAGGCCAGCCAGGTCTGAAACTCATCTGGGAGCATTTCCCAGCCATCCCACTTTCCCTCTCCCATACCCAGCTCCACAATTCCCTCGAGCCAGCTTCCCTAGCCTCCTGGCTGCCACCAACCTTGTTCACCACCAGGAAGTTCTCCAGGGTTTTCCCATTGGAAAAGACCAGGTCCCCAGTGTCCTTCACAGCTTCTGGCAGAATCTCCTTCACTTCCTGAGCGATGACACCTGTGTGGAGATGGAACAGTGCGGTGGGATGGGATCATCCTGCACCCCCTGGATACTCATTCCAAGCTGTGCAGGGCTCCTTGGAGACCCTCAAGGGCAGAGGATGGTCAGACAAGGCTGCTCCCCAAATTCTATGGATAGGGATCATCACCCCACCATAGCATACTTGGAGAAACTTTCTCCCTGTGGGAAGTGCCACCTTCTCTCCCGCTCACCAAAGAGGGAATTCCATTAGATTCCTTAATTTGGGAGGTCAGAAGGCCCCTCTTGCCCACTCCACACCTGGGGGGCTGCCCTGGTACAGAGCTGAATCCCCTGCGTTTCCCAGCTCCTGGGAAAGGCAGGGAATTCCTGTGGGACATTCCTGTGTCAGAGGCATATTCCCATGGGATGTACCTGTCTCAGAGGTGCTGTCAATGCCCACCGTGGCTGCAAACTCCGGTTTGTAGTTGTAGTGCACCAGCCTCATCCTGGAGATCCGCTTCAGCTGCTCCGTGGTGTCCACCTGGGACAAAACAGGCACATGGAATTCCCAATGGGAATTCCACTCTGCATCCAAGCAGGACAACCCATTATGGCCCGTGGGAATTCCTTTGGGAGATAGCCCTGAACCCTGCTCTGAGCAGCCATGAGGACAAACAGTGGGGTTAATATCCAGGTAGGGACAAGACAGGGATAGGGAAATCAGGAGACTGAGTCTCCTTGCAGAACCAGACAGAGGGAAGAGACAGTTCCCAAAAACAGGTGACATGATTATATCCTGCTTTTCTGGACAGGCAAATCCAGCTGAGGGCTCTGAGAGCAGAGCCAAGCCTTTCACCCAGGCTCTGGCAAAGCCCAGTGTGGTACCTGCCACATTGACCTTTTTTCTACTATTTTTCCACCTTTTTCCCACTGTTGGTTACTTCTGGTTAACACTGGAAGAGTCAATTTTCCCTAAGACATGGTGGACTGGCTGTGCTTGGGACAGATAAAATCCTAAGGCAATTCCCATCTGCTCTGCAGTCATAGACTCAGGGATATCCTGAGGTGGAAGAGGCATGAAAGAATCACTGGAGTTCTTCAGGCTCCTGGTGACCCCAAGCCCACTCTGCTTTCCAGGTTCTCACCTCCTGGATGTCTTCTTTCACTCGGACATCTGAAGGGTGCATCAGGGACCCCATGACCTTCACGTTGCCATGGACCACCAGGGCCTCATCCGGGCGGTCCGTGTTGATTCCCACGCGGCCGTGGTGGAACACGGTGTCTGGGAGCTGCGCCCGCTGCCACAGCACGTCACTGTCACTCTCAAACTGCCCTGGGTTGGAAGCCTGTGAAGAAATGGGAAAACAAGGACTGACTGAAAAGCAGGGAGGGGAACGCTGGGAAGAAGAGGTGGGGAAAGTTAGCCCTTCCTTCTTCTTCTCCTCCTCCTCCTGCTCCTTCTCCTTTCCCTAAAGGAATATCCTTGCTTTCTTCACCTGTTATCCCAGCTATCAGTGTTCCAGCCACTCAGGACAGCAGGAAACCAAGTAACATGGATGATACTCCTGGGTCCCAAGTTCAGAGCATCCCAGGCTGCCCACAATTCCCTGAAATTCTGCACTGGGCATCCTGGAAGCTGCCTAATCCATCGTGGACTTCTTGTCTGAGGTCCCTGTTTGGACCTCAGACAAGAAGTCCACGATGGATTAGGCTTTCATGTTTTGGAGCTGAGTGATCCAGCAAAACCCTGGGAGAGCCTGGGAATGGTGCCTTTCTTTTCCTACTCCCCTGCCTTAGGACACGAAAAAGTGATGTTCTGCGAGAGTGCCCAATTTTCCTGCATCTTCTTGTTCCTGCTGCAGAGTTCCAACAACACTCTTTCCTCATTCCCAACAATTCTACTGGACACTAATCCCATTTGGAGAATGGAATTCCTTCCTTATCCGGTAACAGGCTCTTGAACCAGGTATGGAAAGTCTGAAGCCAGAATCCAAGTGTGGACAGGGAAAGCTTCAAGCAAGGCAGGGAGAGTTTGGATGAGGTGGGAAAGGTGGGAAATCAAGTTTGGAAAAGACCTCTAAGAACATCAAAGCAAATCCAGCACCTCCACCACATTCACCACTAAACCATGACCCACATCCACACATTTTGTGGATGTGGAATGTGGGAAACAGCCCAGGATGGTGGAGCAAAGGAACGTGGGGACAGAAGGAAGAGACAGGGATTTACCCGGACGATGATCCGCTCGGAGATGTGGGCTGCCAGCGTGTAGTTCTGGTTCTGGGCGTGTGCCTGGAGGGCCACCACCAGCATGAAGTACCTGCAGAGGGACACAGCTCAGGGACACATCCTGTGCTAGGAAGAGCTGGATATCCATCCCTTCTGGAGCACTGGGCACCATGGTGGGCTCGCAGCACCCCCTCTCCTTGTGCTGGGTGCCCCCAATCCCTCCCAGATCAGGGACACCCTGCTGGTGTCCACAATCCAAGCCCTATTCCCACATCCCACTCCAGCCACTCTGCCCAGCCCAGGGACAGGCAGATCCACAGGATTCTCAGGATGTTGTGGAGGAGGCCCCGTGTCCTCCCTCACCTCTGGTCCGGGTTGGGTTTGCCTTTTTTCCTCATGTTGTTGGCCGTGGTCTCACTGAAGTGCAGCCGCCCCACAGTGACCTTGGTGACCTGCTCGGGGGGGAGGTTCACCCTGGAAGGAAAGGAAAACAAAGCAATGAGTGAGGATGGTGGCTATCTGGGAATGGTGCCTCTCTTTTCCCACTCCTCTCCTATCTCTTCCTTCCTTAGGTGTACACAGTTTTCCTGCACCTGGAGGCCTTGAACCCAACAACACTCTTTCCTCATTCCCAGCTGCACACTGGTCCTATCTTGGGACCTGCCACACATACTTCATGCCCTGAGGAACCAGGTATGGAGAGGCTGGAGCCACAGCCTGGAGAGGAGAGCTTTTTGGGGAATGGCCATCTCCTGGCCTGCTCCACCAGTCTATGACCTGGGCACAGAGCAGGGCTGGGAATGCAAAGAAAGGAAAACAGGAGAAAACTGGAGAGTGTGACACTCACACAGTGGAGTGGGAGACCTCCAACTCCACCATTTCCCTACCTTCTCCTGCTGTTGCTTATTCCCTGGAAGTAGAGGATGCTCATTCCCACAAGGACATACTCACGTGACGGGGTTGAAGGGCCGTTTGCTGCGGTCCGACTGCGACTGCTCGATGTTGATGGACTGGTTCAAGGCCTCGAGCTGGAGAGAAGGATTTGGGAATGTGGCACAGAGCACAGAGACCTTCCCCCTCCCACCTTCTCCCTCCCAGCTCTCTGCCCACCCTTCCATGACAGGGTACACCTGACTCTGAATACGCAGACTGAGTGTAGGCATTGTCCAAGTGTCAAAAAAGTTGAGGGTGGAAGGATCCTCCCGAAGTGCCCTTATCCCTCAGGATTCAAAGGTGAGTGGGAAGCAATCCTGAAGATAGACTGAGCCCATCTTAGGACTTGTATTTCAATGGCCTCAGGGGATGTTTACATTGGATATCAGGGAAAACTCCTTCATGGAAAGGGTGGTCAGACATTGAAACAAGCTGCCCAGGGCAATGGTAGAATGGTGACTCTACCATTCTACCATTGCCCTGGGCAATTCTACTCTAGAGGGATTTAAAAGCTGTGTGGATGTGGCACTTGGGGACATGGATTAGTGGTGGCCTTGGCAGTACTGGGGGAAGGGCTGGACTCCATGATCCTAGAGGGCTTTTCCAACCTATCCCACTCTGTGACTGTGTGATTCCATACAGTCCTCTACTACATGAAGAGGTGCTGTTACCTGTCCCCAGCCACCTCCCAACCCCTCTTTTCCCGGCAGGATTCACCAAGGTCCCTCAGCTCCCGCTTACCTTCACTCCGTGCAGCTTCAGGTAGAAGCATTCCAAGGGTTTCAGGCCCTCGGGAGTCTTCACATACTTGGGATCGCCGAGCATTCCGATGTACACGGTGACCTGGAAGTGGTTCTTCTTCTGGCACACGAAGGCGTCGTCTCCCACGGAGAAGTTGAAGCCCTTGTCGGCATCCACGCGGTACGTGAGCATCGGGCTGGGGAGAGGGAGCAGCTGAGAACAGGAATTTCCCACAGAAGCTGTGGCTGCCCCATCCCTGGAAGTGTTCCATGCCAGGCTGGATGGGGCTTGGAGCAACCTGGGCTAGCAGGTGTCCCTGCCCATGGATCATCACTGGATGATCCATAAGGTCCCTTCCAACCCACATCATTCCACAGCTCTTCCCATTCAGCTGGGAATGAATATGGAGATCCCAAGTTAAAAAATCTGCCCAAAGCCTGGAGCATCCCTTTAATGTGGGAGCAGCAGCTCAGACTGACCCACACCTTGTGGCATTCCCAATGTCACCTTCTACCAGCTGTACCCTGGTATCCCGAATTCCTGCTGAAATCACAACCACCTGCTCTGGCTGCTGTGGAAAAGCTTCCAGCTCTCCCAGCGGACAGGTCTGGAGGAGGAGGAGAGGGAGGGAGGGAGGGAGGGAGGGAGGAGGGGTCCTGGCTGCTCCGTGAACACACACCAGCTGGAAAGGTTTAATCTACATCTCCTTAATGGGCTGGTTTCCATGGGAATCAGGGAAATATGTGGCCTTTGCAGTGAGTCCGTTTTCCTCACCACCCATAAAGCCCAGTCCTGGGCTGGTGGGCCCTCGGAAGGGGGGGAAGGAGCTGCCTCTCATCCTGCAAAACACCCAAATCCCATTGTTTTTAATTAAGGAACAAGGGATGAGATAAAGGGGGAGCTCAGCCCAGCCTTGGATCTCAGACTTAAAAATTATGGAGTACTTTTACTCCAAAACCAAACCACTTATGACTTCCACCTCCAGATGGACTGGAACAACGGGAGGGGAGATGGACAGACTGACAGTAAGAAATGCGGCAGAACTCAGAAGACTCTGGGAAGCAGGAGATAGGGATTCTTCACAGTATCCCTCCTATTTTTCTGGAATAAAACCATTCTCCCCCTGCAATCACCTGAGGAGTTAATCTGGATGAGAGCAGGGGGTGATTCCAGGTTCCTATGAGTAAATAATTCTGGGATATCCATGAGGAACTACTCACTCCTTACGCCTCAGGGAGTCGGGAATGCTGTGCCCTGCTCCAGACACAAACCAGGCGGTGGGAGCAGAACACTACCTTAGCCCAGAGGCACGAGAGGAATTCCCCAACCTCCTCCCAGCCTCAGCCCTGGATTCTCCATCTGGATGTTCCTGACTGGGACATGCAGCTGAAGCTGACCCAAGCACCCTCATCCCAAGGGGATCCAAGCAAAGCAATTCCTGGCTGTTTTTAGGGTTCCTGAGTGTTCACCACTCTTCCCACTGTTTTTTAACTGGCAAAGCCAAGGAGAGAAAGGGGCTGTCTGAACTTCCAAACCATGGATGCTTCCCAAATCAGAAAACTGATGGCTGCTAAATGTGTGCTGACAGAGGGGAGACAGGCCAGCTCCCCCACTCCTCAGCCTTCTGGAAATTCCAGGTCTTCCACAATCCCCTTTCAGAGGTTCCCTTTCACTGATTTTCCCATTTTCCCCATGGCTGTGGCTGGCACATCCCCCAAACTGGGATCCCTGCACTGGGACTGATTAGAGGGAAGAAGCTGCTTTCCATGCTGGCTTTTCCAGGGACAGGGCAGGGGCCAAAGGGCAAAGTGTCAGGAATAAAAGGTCTGGGGTCAAATGGATTATTTGATCCCTAACATCCCCACTGACAGGGGCGGATTAAGGCAGGACAGAAGGGCAGGATCAGAGGAGGTTTTTCCCGATACCAGTGAGGGTATGGGGTTACAAACTCCCCACAAGGAATTGTATTGGGATTTGGTCAAGTGCAGGATGGGAGAGGGATGCTCATGTTCCCCCATTCCTTTCTTCCTTCTGTCCATCCAGGTTTCCCCATATCTAAACTGCTCCTAAAACATCATATTGGGAGACCCCTAATCCAAAGACATTCCCTAATTCCATGCATTCCCTAATTTCTTTTGCTTCCAGGATACAAACTCCAGCTGAGCAGCAGGACACTGTCATCTCTCCCACACAATCCCACCTGTGTGTCCATACTACGTATTCCCTTCAGCTTCCCAGGACACATCCATGATCCATCACCAGCACCCCATATCACATATCCCAAAACACATCCAGCAGGTCTGGACCACGTCTCACTGGTCTCCATTCCCTTGGTGAGATCCAGGACGTGCAGCATAGCCAAGTTTGGAGTTGTTTATCTAGCCAAGGGGTGCAACCCAAAACCCCAGGATTAGCCCCGGGAGAGCACCAGTTTGCTGGATGGGAAAAGAACAGCACTTTCCCATTTCCCCAGTTCCAAGGCTCTGGCCTCAGCATGGAGCTGTTTCCATGAAGGGCTGCACTATTCCCAGCTGCCTTCCCTCAAACTGGGAGAGGGAGGAGGGAGCTGGAATTTATCAGAGCCTGCTGTCAGGGAGATGAATGGCTCCTTCTCCAGGAGTAAATTAGGGAATTGCCCAGTTCCAGGCCTCTTTGGCTCCGCTGCTGGAAACCAGCTCATCCCTGGAAATGTTCACTGAGCCTAAACCCACAAAATCAGAGCAAAAGGCCAAAAACATTGTATGTTATCCATAAAATTAATCCAGGGATTTTTGTCTCCTTCAACAACACAGATTCCTTGGCAAAACCTGAGACACGGGCCTGGAATGGAACCTAATCCCTACCCCATCCCGTTATGGAACCTAATTTTTTGTGTGCAAAGGGAGGAAACCATGGAATAGCATTAATTGTACTTTTTGCCCTGTAATCGCTCCCAAGAATCTGGTAAGAACCTGGACAGCTTCCCATGCTCTCCCTCCTTCACCTCCTTTCTGGACTCTTTTCTTAGGATCAAGAGTAGGAAAAATCAGATAATTCAGATGATTCACATTCCTGAGGCTGTCAAAAGGTTTTGGGCACCTGGATCACAGGGAACTGAAACAGCACATCGAGACTGGGGACAGCTTCCAGCAGAAACCAGACTGGGAATGGCTGCTCCTTGGAACCTAAACTGGGGGAATAATTATGGATCCTGATGTGGATGCTGCTCGTTTGCTGAGGACACCGAAAAGCAGAAAAAAAGGAGACAATTCCCACCTGTCAAATTTGAATTAACCAACCTAAAAAATGCCATTACAGGAGCAAGGAAATATGGACTTTTTTTGTGTGTTTCTCATAGATTATCCCAGGAAAGTGCTGCACCAGGAGAATGAAGGGATGTTCCATTTAAAAAGAGATGTAGGTCCAGCTTGGACAGGAGCAGGAAGAGTCCCCTGAGGTAACGTGGAGCTAAAAATTAATCAATCAACCTTTAACCCTTAATTCTGCTCAAATCCAGCACCACAACAAAGCCCACGTGGCTTCCTCAAATCCCCATGGAGTCACCTCAATGGAATTTATTCCTTACACAACAGGATGACGACCTCAATGCCCCAGGAGTGGGTTTGCTCTGGCTTTTACCCTAAATCCTGAAAGCAGGCATTAGGGAAGTGATCCCAAGATCCAAAGGGCAGGGCTGGTTTTGTAGATGTTCTCCAGCAACTCCTCCATGTCCAGCAGAAAATATGGAGTTTGTCTCTGCCAATCCACCTGGGGACAGCAGGGTGCATGGAAAATCTCTGGAACTGGGATAGAAATGCCTGGAAATGGCACAGGACAGGCTGTGATGTGTTTGGGATGGAAAAACATTTTCCCCGAGCAGGAAGTGGCGAGAAGGAAAAGAGAGGCTGGAAAACCAAAGGATAAGAGGTGACATGTCCAGACAGAGGTGAGAGGAGGTGGCAGTGGAATTCCTGCACATGGAAGAGGGATTTGGGGGCAGGATCCATGGGAGACGCTCAGCTTTCCCCACCATCCAGAGGAGGCAAACTGGTGGTGGAGAGCAGGGAAAGGTGCAGGATGGCTTTGGAACTGCTTATATTCTTTTATGGAAATGGCTTGGTAAACCAGAAGGAATTGTCTTCCCAAATTATCCCTCTCCTGCTGTGGGGTGGGAAAACAGCCACAAGAGAGTCAACCAGCTCCAACAGAGAATTCCCTGCCCTGGCACCACCAGGAAAGATGGGATAAAGACTGGATGAGCAGATTTCTGTGGGAAAGCTGGGACTCTGCCCCCACCCTTGGAGTCCTTGGCTCCCATTCCCAGGCAAAGTGTGATCACAGTCCTGGGTAATCCACAGGTACCAGAGCTTTCCCTGCTCCATGTCCCCTACAGGACCCCAGCTGGCTGTGTGGAAAAAGGAGGGAGGGAATTGGGAGGGATCAGAGGGTCCCTGAGAGGTTCCTGGAAGCCATCCCACTGCTTGCCAGCTCTTGTCACCTCCCAGGAATGCAGGGAGGATCCAGAGTGGTTTCTTCCTGAGCACTCCTCCTTCCTGGTGTGCTGCCTCCACCCTCTGCTGCCTCAGTTCCCAGCCCACCTTCCCAATTCTCTCTTCCATGTCTTGATCATCTCAGCATTCCTCTCTGGCCTGTCTGCCACCTCCTAGATTTCCTAAACCCCTTCCCTCTTTTTCCTTCCTCCTCTGCCCCCCCCAACCACTCCCACTCCTCCAGCTCCTTTCCACCCTGCTCAAGCTGCCCTGAAGTGGCTCTGGATGACCTCCAGCCTCCCACACTAGGAATTCTAAACCCTAAATTTAAAATCCAGGACCCTGGTAAACCCAGGGAGGGGGAAAAGGTGCTGCTCATCCCAACTTTCCTCAGGACAAGCCCAGATTTGCCAGTTAGGCCCTCCATGGTGAGCAAGGTCTGAGTGACTCTGGAATTGTTAACAAAGCTGCTGAAATGCCTTCTGCTATTCCTTAATTATCCACAAAAGGTGTGGAGGAGCAACATTCCCAGTAGGGAAGGGGCAATGGGGAGCATTACCTCCACCACAAAGCCCAGCCCAGGAGATCCTTATCCCATATTTCGAGTGGGATGCTCCCAACCCCACTGGCTTGCCATTTGCACAAGGAATGTGAATCCCACTTTCCCCACTGGCGAAGGAATTACTCACAGCTCCTTGTAGTTGGCATCGTACAGAGTTGCCCACTTGTTCTGCTGGTGTGGCTGCCACTTGATGGACTGGAAGTTGGGATCCAGGTAGGAGCCGTTCAGGCTGTCATTATCCTGGATCAGGCCTGTGGGGAACAGTTAAAATGGATTAAATCCTGATTTTCCTCGCTGGGCTGAGTATCCAGAGGGGTGGGAGCCCAAGGAAGCGACCGGCACTGCCTGAAGCTTCCCTCCTGACTGCCGGGGCAGCACCAGATCCAGGGAGAATCCCACAGGCTGGCAACCTCTGGCAGCCATATTCCCTCCTTCCAGGCCCCACGCCTGGAATTCAGGGGATAACGGAGGTACCTGGAGAGAGCGCTCCCGGCTGGTGCCAGGGAGGCGTCTGGACGCGGTCGGGATTGAGCGGAACCGATCCCATTCCCGGCTCCTGCTTGATCAGCCCGTTGAGCATCTGGGCATTGAGGGTGTTGGGCGGGGACTCGGAGTGTTTCCGCTTCTTGGCGGGATGCACCGGGAGGCTGTGGATACCACGGGAACACTCAGCAGGGAATGGAGAGTCGGGAGGTGACAATCCCACAACCAGGACAAGCGGGATCTCACATGGAAAACACAGCATTCCCACAGCACTGTCCCACTTTATCCCACACTGCTGAGTCTGGGTCATTACTTGTGCTGAGCCACATCTTTAATTCCACAGAATCCCAGAATGGTTTGGGCTGGATGGGACCTTAAAGCTCATCCGGTTCCAACCCCCCTCCATGGGCAGGGAACCTTCCACAGATTTCCCTTGTTTGTTCCTACCACCCAACCCCACACTTCAGGCAATCCACACACCTCCAGCTCCAATTCCCTCACCCCTGCCATTCCCAGGCCTTACTCTGCTCCGTGCTGCTGGAGGAGCTGGTGCAGCATCTGGGATTGCTGGGCATGGTGGAGTTCGGCGGGCGCCATTCCCGGCCCGACGCTGTACGGAGGCATCAGGGGCTCGGCCTTCAGGAACATATCCCGCTGCAGGCCGGGAAAGTGGGAATTGTGCTGCGGCTGGAGGGGGTGAGGGGGCGGTGGGGGCGGAGGAGGGGGACCCTGGAGGTGAGGGGGTGGAGGAGGAGGCGGCGGAGGAGGAGGGTGCTCCAGGCGGGAAGGGGGAGTCATGTGACACATATTTTCGGGAGTCATGGTCCGGAGGAGGTGAGGATCTGAAAAGGGAGAAAGAGCCAAAGTCAGGAGGGTCCTGATCCTACTGACCCACTTATCTTGGATTCTCAGGCTGATGAGGCTTGGAACAACCTGGGCTGGGGAAAGTGTCTCTGCCCATGGCAGGGAGTTGGAATGGGACGTGCCTTAAGGTCCTTTTCCACCCAAACCATTCCAAGATTCTATCATTCCATGGGACAGTGAGGAAGAAGAGTCAATGGAATTACCTGAACACCCCCAGCACTTCCAGGGAAGATTTCTGACAGGGCACTTTTAAACATTTTAACTGAAACCAGGAGGAGACTTTGATCCCTGAATTTAAATAGATAAAAGGGACATTCAAATGTGATTCCACCTTTCTCCTCCTCCATTTGGAATGGGATACTAAAGCCATTCTATAATTAGGGTGGATTTGACTACACCAGCACCAACAGAAATGTTTTGGGTGTGAAGGGACATGCAAATCCATGTCCCTTCCTGCCCTCTCCTCAACACCTCAACATTCCAGATCCACTCCCTCCCATGGGCAGGGACACCTTCCTCTATCCCAGGTTGCTCCAAGCCATGTCCAACCTGGCCTGGAACACTTCCAGGGATGAGGCAGCCACAGCTTCTCTGGGAAATCCATTCCAGTGCCTCACTGCCCTCACAGGGAAGAATTCCTTCCCAATGTCCCTCTGGTAGTGGGAAGCCATTCCCCCCATCCTGACATTCCATGCCCTTGTCCAAAGTTCCTCTCCAGCCTCCAGCCTCCTTTTTCTTCACCAGGACAAAGCCCATCTGTTTTTCCAGCCTTTGCCTGATATTTGCATCAACCTATGCCTTCAGGTGTCCCCACAGAACACCACAATCCCAGCAGGAATGGGGGACTGACTCCTGGGATGTGAGGAAACCGCAGGGTAGGAAGAGAAAGTGACTTTGTCTATAGTGCAAGACAAAGCTTCTTCATGCTCCAATGTGGAAAACTGGCGGCAAAACGCATCCAGGGACTGGCCAAGCCAGGCACAGCCTCTGGGAACACCGAGAGGGACGGCAGGGAAAGATCTTTTGGATCTTTCCAGGCTGAGCTGGATGGACTTTGGCCTCAGAACACCAAGGCAGGGGTTGAGTAATGAGGCCAAAGCGCTTGACCAGGAATGGGAAAACTCCTCCCGTCAGAAGGTTTGAAAATTGGAATGTGTTTGTGGTGGGTCCCCCTGCTGAAGGCAGCCAGGGCAGGGCTGCTTTCACCCATCCTGCTCCCTCTAAGGTGTTCTGCTTCCCACTGGGACCTCTCAGTGCCTTTTCCACACACATGGAATCATATTCCTCCTTCCAGGCTCAATTCTGGGCCAGCCTTCCTTTGGGAGCTGCCTCAGGAACAGCCCAGCCAAGGTTAGGCAAGTGATGTGCTTGTCCAAGGCATTCCCAAATCCAGGGAAAATCATCTCCAGGAATGCCATCCCAGCTTTGCGGGTGCCCTCTGGATCCTCCTCTCCTTCCCAACTGAGCTCTGAGCACTCCGAAGCCTCTCTCCCCACGGTGAGCAGCCCGGCCTCTTTGTTATATTTAAGGAAGGGCCAGGAGGAATTCCAGGGATTTTTTTTAGCAAGATAAACAGAACTCTTGACCTCTTCCATCAAAAAAAAAAAAAAAAAAAAGAGGAGCAGGCGCTGTTCCCGGTGGGGACTGGGCTGGAGCCTGGGGAAGAGGGTGCTCCTGCCGAGGGGGAAGGGAGACCAGGACAACCTTCCCTCCTTCCTTCCCAAGGAGTTTTTCCATGGTAGAACAGTGAAGGTCACCAGAGGGACCAAACAACCCTCGGTGGCTTTCCTGGGGGAAGCCTGGAGTACCCTGCAGAGACCCCGGAGGGGGTCCCAGCTCCCTGTGCCATTTCAGTGGGAGCGGGAGATCCTTGGGATCAGCTGGAGGGGAGGGAAAGGCTGGGAAGGAACTTACTGGAGAATGGCGGGTTCATGGCTGCTTCCCAGAGCCTGGTTCCATGTCAGGGACGCGCTCCTGCTCCGTGATCCCGAGGCAGAGGGCAGGACGAGGGGGATGGCGGGCTCCACATCCCACCCTGCCACGATCTCCCCACGCCCACGGATTCCCACCACGGATTCAGTGTCCGTGGACTCAGGATTCCCACCACGGATTCTGTGTCCGTGGACTCCCAGCTCTCCTTCTCTGCCGGTCCCTCTCCCTTTTCCACAGCTGGGAGCGGAACAATGGGCGAAAGCTGAGGGATATTTACTAACTGATAATCTCCCCACGTAGTGCAGCCGCCTGTTTTCTCCCGGCTGATAAAGACTGCAGAGCCAACCACTTTCACAGAATAAAAAGGGGGTGGATGCTGGATTTGGGGCTTGGATTAGGATTTTTTCCCCCCCCTTCTCCCTTTTTGAAGCACTTACCGTTCACCTGCTGAGGGGAGTAGGCTTCCGATCCGGAATCTGGGGGAGAGTCCGGCAAAGTGCTGTGGAGCAATGGGAAAAGAGAAGGGAAAGTCATTTTAATCCAGCTTCCAGCACAACCAAGAGGTCCAGGTGGATTCAAGCACTCTCCAAGATCTGGCAGGGGAATCCCAGGTGCACCTGCAGCAGATCCCAGACACCCTGAGTGTGTCCATCACTGTCACGGGTTCCACTGGAGCTCAGTGACAGGGATGTTTTGTTGAGCTGACAGTGAGAATTCCAGGGAAAAGAAGCCAAACAAATTTATCTGCTTCCCAGGGAAAGGTATACTTCCAATGGAAATGTCAGTCAGTGATCAAGTGGAATGCACAAAGCTCTCTCTCCATCTTGGAAAGCTGTTTCAGGCCAGGTTGGAAAAGGCTTGAACCAACCTGGGATAGTGGAAGGTGTCCCTGCCCATGGCAAGTGCTGGGACTGGATGGGCTTTATGGTCCCCTCACATCCAAACAATTCCACGATACTATGAAATGAGAGGCTCTGGGGAATCTGGGAAGCCCATGGAATAGATTTTGCCTGTACAAACCTAAGCACCACCACAGCTCCTGCTGTATCCCCCTGGATATATTCCAGTATCCAGGAGCAGGATTTCGCCCTGACTGTAAAACACAATCCAAAAAAAAATGGGACTTCCCAGTTGCCTTTTCTGGCACACCCATGGCTAGCGATGGCAGGACCAGGTCATGTGTGGTGGCACAGCAGGGACAGAGAGGGAGACCATGGCACATTCCCATTTTCCACAGGAATTCCTTTCCATTCACCCATCCTACCCCATCAGCTTTATGGACGTGAAATAATCCCAGACAAATCCCAGTGCTTCCTGGATGAAAGCCAGCCAAAAAGCAAACGAATCAGAGAGGAAAAAGCATAGGACACACTGCACCAACTCTGCTCCTGACAGCACCCACAATTCCAGCTGGGAACCAGGACACAGGATCTTCCTGGACCAGAGAAGCCCAAGGCCCATTGACTGGATTCTCCATGGGAAGTTGCACACAGCAGGGGCTGAAGAGGGCTGAGGTAGGGTGATCCCAAAAAACCCCTTGCTGTACTTCCCTCTTCCTCCACCTTCCCTTGGAGCACCTTTCCACCATTCCCTTCCCACGCCTGGCTGGAGCATCTATTCCCAGCCTTATTTCCAGGCTCCTTGCCATGTGGGATCGGAGTTCATACTGTATTTCCTATGGACTTATCAGGATTTATGCACCAGCAAGCCAAGTCTTGGCCAGTAACAAAAGGGAAGAGCACAGTTCAAGGAATCCAGAAGGCTGGAAAAGGTGGACACTGCAGAATTCCCACTGGGAGGTAGTGTGGCTGTGCCCAGTCCAAGGGAAGGTTTGTTGGTATCTACCACCTTGTTCCTGAGCACATGATGGGATGCTTGGGCCAGGAAGTGGACTCAATTATCCTTATATGTCCCTTCCAGGATATTCCATGATTCTCCACTGGAAAAAGCCTGGTGTAAGGGGGAAGTGTAATTCTGGGATGCCGAGGGAATGTTGCCACCAAAGCCGATCCAGTTCAGCTACACCCAAACGAGGTCTCCACCTCTGACAGCAAGGTGTGATTCTTACTCATGACATCCTGCAGAATTCCAGATGCATCCAGAAGAAAAGGACATAACAAGGCATCACTTCATGCTTTTGATTCCCTCTAAGCTCCAGGTATCCTTCTGGGATCACTGCAAGGGAAAACCCCCTGGTCTGGGAATAAAAGAAAGGCAGATTTTTTTCTTTTAGCTTTCTGGGATGTCTTTCCAAGTTCATCCAAAGGGTAAAAGTCGTTGACTGAGGGTTCCCAAATTTGGGAATCCCCACGTTGTGCTTGCTGGCAACACTAGAGGGCACAAGGCAGAGGGAGAAGAACCATCCTGGCCTCACTGTCCTTACATCCATAATCCATCCCATGGGAGAAGGCTGTCCAGAGTCACCACCACCTAAAGATCCAGGCTGGAGCACAGCACAGCACCCTGGGATGTTACTGATCCGTTTCTTCCATGCTGGGGAGCAGGAACCACATCCTTTCTCCTCTTGGGAATGACTCTCCAGCTGGTCCATCAGCAATCTCAAAACCTGCCCTTCCTCTTTCCCAGAGCTTATTGAACAGGACACATCCAGCTCAGATCCATCTTCTCCTCTGGAGCAGAGCATCCACAACATCGGGCCATGAGAAGAACATCTCCCTGCCCAGTGTAGTGAATTATCCTCTGGAATAGTCATGGCAACATCCCAGAGGCTGAGTTCCATCCCAGAGACTGAATTTTGTCTTGTTCCAGTTTATTCTGTGTCTCTTCCTCCTCAAAAAATGCTCCAATGTTCTCCCACCTGCAGATGTCCAGCAGAGGTATCCAGTACTCTACGATGGCATAGGGGATCGTCCCAAAAAACCTTTTGGGAGGCTCCAGGAGCTCCACTCGCCCAAAACCAAGGACTTACCACAGAGCCACGCTGGCACATGTCACAGCTCCATGGGACCCTCCAGTGCCACCAGCCTGGAGGAGCCTCCATCCCAGCACCCACCCTTATCCCATTCCCACTCACCCAGGTGCGTAGGAGGCCTTGGGCTCTGATTTGATTGGAGGGACCACGCTGTTCAGGCAGTGGCCAGCCAGGAAGCCCTTGGGCACCACCATGCCGTTGTTGTTGTTGCAGTTGAGGTGAGCTCCGTAGGCGGCTCCGCAGGGATTGGCCAGGAGGGGACCATGGCGGATGGGGAGCTGGCTGCCGGCGGGAGGGAGGTGGAGGGCAGGGCTGGGAGAGGGATTGCTCACGCTGCTGATGGAGCTGCTGGGAGGCGCAGGGATGCCGGCGGAGCTGGAGGGCTGGGGGTGTGTGTAGCTGGCGGGAGCAGGGATCTCAGGGAAGCAGCTGAGGGAGAAAATGGGACAACATCAACGCAACAGGTCAGTGGGACTGATGGAAGAGTCGAAAATCCACCCAGGAAGTTCTGAAGTGCCCAGGACAGCAACCTCAAGGAATGTGTAGCCATCAGGATGTGCTCACCATGCTACAGCTTTACAGACCAGCTGTGCCAAAGATCCCCACCCTGCTCCCAGATTCCCTTGGTGCTCTCCGGGTCTACTCTGTCCTCCTTCCCAAAGCTGGGGTACACAGGGAGATCCTTCCCTTCTGCAAACTCATACAGTCCTGGGGATTTAATCTGAGCTCCCAGTGCTCTGATTAAGGAAAAGTGTTTATGGTGCCCTCGTGGGGGATAAAGAGAGGGAAAAAAAAAGACTGGGAAAACTTGAAGGTAAGAAGCCAGGAAGAGACAGGAGAAAGAGCTGGGAATGATAAAGGAGCAAAGAGCAATCCAGGAAGACTCTGGAGAGGCAGAGGTGATTCCTAAATGATTCCTCAAATTTCAGGGCTGGAAACTGCTCAACAGATTTCCAGAGAAATTGTGGCTGCCCCATCCCTGAAAGTGTTCCAGGACAGGCTGGGCAGGGCTTGGAGTAACCTGGAATAGTGAAAGGTGTCCTGCCCATGGCAGGGGTAGAACCAGATGGGCTTCAAGGTCCCTTCTGACCCAAAGGTTCCTTCCCACCCAAACCATTCCAGGATTCTGAGATCTCTCCATTGAAAAATCACAAGGAACAGCATTCCTCCTGCAGAGCAAGGGAAGCACTTACATTTCTGGAGAGTCTTCCTTGCTGATGTACTCTTCCAGGATGCTGGTGTCAATGTTGGACGGTTCCAGAGCTCCATTAATGTCGTGGCCTGGAGGGGAGGGGAAGTGGAAGCATGAGCCAGGAGAAGGACAGGAAAGGGCCTTGGAAACACCATCAGACCCTTACACAGTCAAGGAACTGATCTGAGAATCATGGAATAATGGAATGGGTTGGAAGAGACCTTAAAGATCATCTCATTCCAACCCCCTGCCACGGGCAGGGATGACTCACTAGATCAGCAGATCCCCAGGGACTGCCAGCTGTCCATTCCCACTGCATCCCAGTGTAAAGCCTCATCCCAGGACACAGGGCACATGGGACAAACCAGGGCGGGGACACAGACACATGGTGGGAACCAGATCCTTTCGGTTCCCTTCCAATTCAAGACATTCTATGATTCCCTTTGGACCCTCTGAAGAACACTGGAATTCTCCACCACAACCTGGATCAACTCCAGACCTTCCTCCCTCTCCTCTGCTCCACGGGCAGGCTGTGGATTTCCCTGTCCTTTCTCCAGAGGGCTCCTCCTCCCCTCCCTGTCCTGTTCCAGGGAAGCTGGGCAGGGTTTTGTTGACAGAAAATCCTTCCTTTATCTGTCTCTCCCAAGTGGGAGTCCGGAGGCCGCCAGGGCCGGAGCCAGCCCACGGTGCCGAAGGCACTGCCAAGAAAGTGGAAGAGAAGATCCAACTCCCCCTGCTCCGATAAGGAAGTCAGTGAAAGACCATCCTGAAAGACCCCACGTGAAAGCCCAGGAGAAGCCCCTGCCCGCCTGGATCCCCCAGGTTCCCGGGAAAGGTCACCCACTGATCCGCAAAGGCCAGCCCGGGGGGCTCCAGCACACCCCGGCCAATTGCAGCTCTCCCTCTGCAAATCCCTTTCATACCAAGACAGGCAAATCGGCAGAAATAAATCCAGCTAGGAATTCTGCCAAGCGGACAGGGTGGGTGTGGATACAGGCAACTCTGCCTTAGAAACCTTGGCTGGAGAGGGGGGAAAATCCCGGGAAACCGTTCGTTTTTGGGACATCTCTGTGGCAGAGCCCAGGGACCTGGGAGACAGGGTGAGGGTGTTCCTGCATGTGAACACAGGAGCAGGATGTGAACATCTGGAGCAGGGACACACGATGCTGCTTGCAGGTGAGCACTGAGGTGAGGAGAGGCCAGAGCAGGCAGAGCCTCCAGGATCTCCAGATATGCCAGCACCTCCCGTATGGAATTGCAGATCCCAAGGGAGCACAGGGATGGCTTCTGTCCCTGCATTGTGGCAGCTGCATTCTATCCTGAAGTTCCCGGGATGTGGTAGCTCCACCCTCTTGTCCTTGGAGTTATGGGAGCACACTGATGGCCATCCGTGTGACCCTCGCTCATCCCTAAGGATGTCTGCTATAGCCCACTCCCAACACTTCACCACAAACACCTCTCCCAAGGCACCTCTTCAAGCCCTCACTGTCATCCTGTAACATCCCAGAAACCTCCTGCCAGGGATGAGCACTCCAGGAGGGTGGGAATCCTCCCTGTGCTCCGTTGCCTCCCTCTTAGCCAAAAAACCCCTGGGCTATAAATCACAGCATGCCTGTGGCAAACACCCATCCCAAAGGCCATCAGGAAACTTGTCTTCATCCCAAGTTTCAGCACTGGGATCCACGATCAAAGCAGCAAAAAGAGCACTTGGCCAATTTTTGTGACTCAGCCTGTCCAAGAAAAGTCCAACCCCAGAGGTTTCCCTCACACCTCCATACTCCAGGAGCTCCTCCGTGGTGGAAGAGCAGACCAGGAACCCTCCAGGAAGGATGAGAAGCCCTCTATAGACAGCTGCACTTCCCAATTTTCTGAGGATGGGGAGGCCATGGCACAGGATGCCCAGAGAAGCTGTGGCTGCCCCATCCCTGGAAATGTTCCAGGCCAGGTTGGATGGGACTTGGAGCAACCTGGGCCAGTGGAAGGTGTCCCTGCCCATGGCAAGAGGGTGGTACTGGATGAGCTTCACAGACCTTCCAACTCAAACCATTCCAGGATTCCTTTGCTTCCTTGAAGTCACCTTGGGGAAGGCGAGATAAGCCCAGTGACGCGAGAGGTGCGTCAGGGCTGGGGGGGAGATGTGGCTGCCCACCAGAAATCTAGGACCTTCCTCTGCTCCAGGACAGTGGGATTTGTACAAATCCAGGGATATCAGGGCAGGGACAAGGAATGTCCCACCGCCCAGAGCTTCCATGCAGCCAGGCTCTGACCAAAGCCAGCTTAGGTGATTAATTAAAAGCTAATACTGCTCCATAGTCACGAGATCCCAATGGCAGCGGCATTCCCTCCCCCTCCCAAGTGGGGATTAGTGGGAAGCCACCAAGGAGGGAGGCTCAACACCCACATGGCTCCGCATGGGACAGGCTCCCACATCTCATCCCAGCAAAGAAAGATGGAGGAGCCCAGGGAAGCACATAGCTCATCCATCCCAAACCTGCCAGGTCCCTACGTCCCGTCCTCCTCCTGTCCCTGGCATTGCCACCCTGCTCTCCCACCATGTCACTGCTCCACTTTCCAACCCTTCCCTGGGAAAAGAGCCATGGCAATCCCAAAAAAACCCCAACCTCTGCCTGAAGAACCAGAAGTTAAAACCTTCAGCACCCTCCTCGTGAGCGGAGCCGGGCGGGCTGAGGCCCCCGGACGTGTGAGAATGTCAGGAATCCCAATGTTTGGACTGGTTTTCTCTGCCTTCCCCAAACCTCCAAACATGCTCCACATCCCAACAGAGGTGCTTCCCACCCTGCTGCCCCCTCCCTGCCCCTGCTCCAATCGGCTCGTCCCTCCTGGTGGCACCTTCCCGGCTCCTTGTCCCAGTTTTGGGTTCTCCCAGAGGATGGACACAGGGCCATAGGGCTTGGAAAGAGTTAACAGAGCTTGGCCTCTGTGAACTGTCATATTTACAGGTCTGAGGGATTTAACCCAGAATTTTCCTGGAGTGATAGGCTGAGAAGTTTATGGAATTTCTATTTATAACAGTCCCCCCTCCCTCTTCAATTCCTACTCTGTTGCCTGTCTTCAAATCACCCCTAATCCTGCCTGGGTCACCTGGGGGTGGGGAGGAAGGGAGAGAGCTGGAGAACTTCATCCTGGGATGTGCTAACACGAACCAGATGTGGGAAGCTGGAGATGATGACGAGGTCAGCACTCTGCAGGGGCTGGGGAACATCAGCCAGGGGTGGGGGGACACTGAGGAGGAGGAGGAGAAGGAGCAGGAGAAGAGTCTGTGCCATGCCCAGAGCTTCCCAGTGCCATTGGAGCCACGTACCAGAGAATTTTCGGGGAAAACTGAGGTCTGGAACAGCCTGGGAGGTGATAAAATACCCAAAATGGTGCACAGTGGAATAGGATCAGGAAACCCCAGGAATTTCTAGTTCCATGTGGTCCCTCTCCTAACAGTCCTCCAGCACGTGCTGGAGCAGCAGTGGGACACATGGATGAGCAGGACACACGGCACGAAGCTGCACCAGGAATTACCTGGGATGCCACAGCAGTGCCGATGCTTGGCGAGGCAGAGAGCTCCGGCACTCCCTGGGCTCATCCCTGTGTCCGTGCACAAGGGCTCGGTTGTGCAATCCTCGGGCCAGGCTGCAGCATCGGCACATTCCCGGGGCCCCGCGCGCTCCTCACCCCCTTCTCCCTCCTGCCGTGTTTATCCTTCAGCCCCGGAGGATTGGCTGCTGGCCTGGCCGCGAGCACCAGGAATCCGGCCCGTGGCAAACAAACCAAACACCGCCTAAGCCCGGGCAGCCGCAGGGCCAGTGCTTGGCTTCCGAGCTTCTTCCCATCCTGGACGGCTCTGTCTCGCAGGGAGGAGCTGCTCCAGCTGGGAATAGCATCCCTCCTGTGCCTGCCACCTCAGCGAATCCAGAGACTTGGGATGCACACCTGGACAAAGCTGCTTCCATAAGGAACAGCAGGATGATGTCCCTATTGCCCCACGTGCCCAACCCTGGGCTGATTCCATCCCTTCTGGTGACCTGGAGGAGCCCCTGGCTCCCCCTGGATCCCAGGCCAGCATTCCTGCTTAATTAATGCTCTTTATTACCTGACTGGGATGATAACCAGCCCCCAAACGGGGCTTCTGTAACCGGAGCAGGACACGGAGCCAGCGCTCCCACAGCTCCCCAAAGACCACCCCAGAGCCAAGTCCTGGCTGTCCAAGGCATTTCCAGGGGATCCCAGGCCTTTTCTCTGATCCACAGCCCCTCCTCATCCCATTACTATCATCCTTTGCTCCCCCCAGGAATATCATCCTGGAGCAGTTTCCTTCGGATTAGCACACCTCTGGTCCCTACACATCCCAACCCAGCCCATGTCTGTTCCCATCACAAAAAGTGGGACTGTCCCAGGCAATGCTGAGGTTCATCCACCTCCTGTGTCCCATACTGGGGACATTCCCCAGCCAGCCCATTCCCAAGGACAGCCCTGTCCTTCCAAACCAAGGGGCAGCTCATGCATCCCCTGCTCATGCCCGAACAAAAAACACAAGGTCCAGATTCCAACTAATTCCACACCAAAAACACAGCCAAGGATGAGCTCTGGGATCTGTGGGATAAGATCCCAAGGAAAACACCAAACTGAGGGGTAAGAATGTGGGGGTTCATGAGAATTCAGCTGTCATGGAATTAAAATGAACTCATTAACAGAGCTATGGATATGGGCTTGGAACAGACGCATCCCACCAAACCTTCTACATGGAGGGGGCCAAGATTGTTCCCAGTACGTGACCTCTCCTTCCTTGGTGAGCTCCCAGCCAATATCCCAAATTCAACCCCTCTGCATTCCTAGACAAACTATCCCATGCCAGACAGGGCAGGGTGCAGGGAAAGCAGTGATCAGGGATAGGGATAGTGGGATTTAGCCAAAGCCCCATACTGAGGGAGAAAAGAGATTTACAGGGTGTCCAGGAAGACTCAGGAGCAACAACCTGGGTAACAGTGAGCCAGCTCCAGAGGCAAAACACTTGGAATAATGAACTGGCCTGGTGGGAAGTACAACCAAACCCATGGCAGGGGGTTGGAATTGGATGATCTTTAAGGTGCTTTCCAACCCAAACCATTCCAGGATTCCCCAAATACCCAGCGTCCAGAGGCAGCAGCATCTCCCTGTTCCCTGGAAAGCTCCCTCTGCTCCTACATAACCCCACAACTCCTTAGCTTACATCCACAGATTAATATACTTGGAAAAAGCACCTTTGGATGACAAGGTGGACAAGGCCCTGGGAAACACCCCAAACTCAGGGATAAGGAATTAACAGCCTCCATTCCCTATTCCCAAGAAGACAAAGTGTTGGCAGGACACATCCCAAGTCACGGAAGTGTGAGGAGCCAGAGGAAATGATCCTGCTGTGCCATGGCAGGCCATGAGCATCTTCCTTGGGAAACTGCAGGATGAAGAGGCATAAAGGATGATCCTCCCTCCCAAACTTCCCTGAGTCCTCCCTCTAAGCACCTTCTCTCCTCCAACCCTCCTGGAATTTCCCCTCATCTCCCCTCACCAAAGCTGCTCTCCCTCCTGCATCCCTTTCTCCTGGCAGCTCCCCACCCTTGTCCTGGCCTTTCCCCCGCCCTTGCCAGCTGTGAACCTTGGCATGGATGGAGCCATTGTCCTGGGAGAACGGGGGCCGAGGAGGAGGAGGGGAAGGTGTGAGGAGGGACACAGAGGCGCGTTTGTCCCTGTCCCCGTGGCCGTCAATGCCGCGCTTGTCCATTCATGCTCTCCGAGGGCAGGAACAGCGGATCCATTTGGGAGGCTCCAAGGTGCCTGCCCAGGGGGGCACATTGCCCTGTTTGTTTGGAGACAACGCCTTTATCTCCCTTCCCGGGATGAGGGTGTTGGAGCAGGGACAACAGGACCGGAGGAGGCCACTTCATCTGGCGGCTCCCACTGCACGAGGCAGGGGCCTCATCCTTGGGGACAACAGGGATAGGGAAAAGCTCCTGAGGATCCCTTCTGCTGAGGTGCCTCACCTGACCTCGTTTTATCCAGACTGCAGCTTTGGGGGGATAGGAGGGACATTTTCCATAGGATAATGTGATGTGGATGAGCTCCTAGACACTGCTGTGGTGGTCAAGGTCCGTATCCATATCCCACACCATTCCCTCAGAGAGAATTATTGCCAGAATGGATAAAAAATTAATAATATAATTAGCAGCTACATATGAGTACCAAGAAGAGACTTGATCCAGCTTCCCAGAGCTTTCCCATGCTTGGCAATGACCCGGAGAGGGAACACTCAGGGAACCACAAGTAGTTGATCAAGCTGATGGCAGATCCTGAGCTGTGATCCTGCAGCTCTCCTAGTTCCAAGCAAAGAACTCAGGGATGCAGTCCCTGGACACTGACCTCGCTGCAGGGCAACACTGTGACTCTGGAAAGGCTCTTAGGGAATCTGGAGAGCCAGGATGAGCCATGATCAGCTCAACTCTAAAGCATCCACACTACACACAGAGGGAACTTGGGATAACTCAGGATTTGGAGAGGTGCTGCCTCTCCTGGAAACCCCTCCAGCACAAAACAATCCTTAGGGAGGGAGATTAAGAATAGAACAGCACCAGGATACAGGAGCAGAGGCAGCCAAGTATCACCAGGAACACCGTGTCCAGCTCGAACACATCATTCCCTCCCTTCCAACTGGGAGGCACCAAGGTCTGTCCAGGCTGGACAATCTCCAGAGGAGACTGGGAAGAAAAAGCAGAGCCACTTATCTAGATGGGACTTTTTCCAGGGCTTGGGAAGGGCCATCCCAAGTTTTGTGCAACCACCACGGACCTTTCACAAGGAGGAGCGTTGGGTCACCAGGGTTTTCCTGCTGCTCACAGATCTGGGACATTTGCTCTGGAGCTGTCTCCCAAGATATCCATCACAAGGGGCGTCAAAAGCTCCCGCAGCCACGTGGCACAAAGCTCCCAAGGAGAATCCCACTTTTCCCTGGATCTAACATGACCAATAGAGGTGGGACAGGTCCAGGGCTGTCATTTCTGTCTCCATGATCCCACGGTATGGGGTGGAATTGGATGGTCTTTAAGGTCCCTCCCAAACCAAACCATTCCAGGATTCTATGCAATTGAACTCACGATTGAAACCCCAAAATTCCCTAGGGATTACTGCCATGCTGGCTATTCCCACATTCACTTTTCACAGGGAACTGAGGTTTCTTTTTTTTTTTTTTAAAAACACCCTTGTTTGCCTTTTCTGACCAACTCTGAGCCATCCTGGAACATATTTCCTGCTCCAGGGATTTAGCAAACACTTCCCAGACAATACGGCCGAGATACCAAACATGCTGCTTGGATCCCGTCCATCCCACGAGCTCCCTGGGTGTTCCTGGGATCACTTCAAAGCACTGGGCTGGCTGGAGAGCCCCAAATCCAGAGGGAAAGCTCCTGGCACAATACCTGAGCATGTGCCATGGGGAGGAGAGGATCAGGAGGTCCCTTGGGAATGGGTGGGAATGAGTCGTGTCCAAATTAAATACCAGGCACAAGGATTTTCCTAGCAGAGACCCCCAGGAAGGGATGGGGGTCAAAAACATTCCAGGGGGACCTTCTTGGTCTCCACAACTCCCTGAGAGGAGCAAGGTGGGGGTCAGGCTCTGCTCCCAAGGAATGTGGGACAGGA
Source organism: Serinus canaria (assembly GCF_022539315.1). Classification (NCBI taxonomy): domain Eukaryota; kingdom Metazoa; phylum Chordata; class Aves; order Passeriformes; family Fringillidae; genus Serinus; species Serinus canaria. Next base: position 8,983,737 of record NC_066319.1, on the reverse strand, counting down.
CAAAATGAAATGGCTACAAATGGCACCAGGGGAGGTTTAGGTTGGAGATTAGGGAAAATTCTTTTGTGGAAAGGTTTGTAAGGCATTGGAACATGCTCCAGTGGTGGAGCCTCCATCCCTGGAGGGATTTAAGATCTTGTGGACATGGCACTTGGGGACACAGGATAGTGGCGGCCTTGGTAGTGCAACACCAGGGCAATGGTTGGACTGGATGATCCCAGGAGGCTTTTCCAACCTAAATGACTCCACGATTCCATGATCTCTGCTCACATGGGGTGCAAGAAACTCCCAAGATTCCAGGCCTCTTGTTTCTGTTCAATCATCTCTGCAAGGGATTATACGGATACAAGAAAGGAAGAGGTGGGAAAGCCCTTTTCTCCTGGCAAAACCAGGATGGTGACCTCAATCTCATGGATAAACTCCCTGTGGCAGTGGGGAAAAACCTTCAGAGCTAATCCCTGCTGCAACACAACTGGCACTGAGGGAAAAACACCTTAACAACATGAGAATGGGGTATGGTTCAACTCTGTGATCCTGCAGGGTTTTCCAACTTAAACTTGACTCTTTACAGGTTGGAAATCCTGTAAAAATCCCTCTCAGTGATCATTCCTGACCTGTTGCATCCACAGATACCCACTGGATGTCCAGAGCCACACTATGTACCAGGAAGTAGGAAAGGTCCCTACCTTGACATTCCACAGCCCATCCTGTTGGACTGGGGTTCTTTTTTCCAAGAACACCAGCACAACTTCCAGCATCCAAACTCCTCATCCTGGGCTGTGAAAGCTGTTCCCAGCCTGCAGGTCCCTACAGAGCTGTTCCCTGTATCCCTCTGGCTCCTCAATGCCGTGAGGTGAGTTCTGGAATATCATTTATCACCCAGCATGTGTTGGGCTGGAAGGGACCTTAAGGATCATGCAGTGCCACCTTTTCCATGGACAGGGACACCTCCCACTAGTCCAGGTTACTCCAAGCCCTGTCCAGTCCAGGCTTGGCCTTCCCTACAGATCAACCTCTCCATTCCAATACCCCTTCCCAAAAACTGAATGAAAACAAGACAGAACGGAGAGGACATGGACAGGCAGGATTTACCCCTGCCCAGAACTCCTCAGATTTTGGGATAGATGGGATCTCATCTGGGAAAACCCCATGTCTGCTCAGGAGAGGAGCACTGACCACATTATCAGCAAGCAGCCAACTGTAAAAAGGTTTGATGACCCTTATTAAGCTCTGTTTTCCAAGTTTTCCTTTACTTAAGCAGGTGTTTCATTCCCAATAAAGTCAAAGCATCCTTTTTAATGCTTCCATGAATCAATGTCCATAAACCCTGGCTAGTCATAACACAAGAGATAAGCCAAGATCCAGCAGGCTGATAAGATGTTTGCTTTCCTGTTTATGTGGATTTTGAGCAATCAGCATTCAGGATTAAAAGTCATAAATTATGTGGATGCCCCAAGCCCTGGAAGTGTTCAAGGCCAGGTTGGATGGGGCTTGGAGCAACCTGGGATAGTGGAAGGTGTCACTGCCCATGAAACAAGATGGGATTTAAGGTCCCTTCCAACCTAAACCATTCCAGGATTCTATAAATCAACGAATGCAACCTCCAGTTCTTTGGATATCACACCTGAGTTTTCCAAAAATCCTGTTCCATGCCCAACTCACAACCTCTGCACTGTCTCCTCCCCACCAAACTACTTGGGTAGGAAAACCAGAACAATTCGCTACTCCATAGCAAAGCTGGGGTGATACCAAAGACTCCATGGAAAAACAAAAAAAAAAAAAACAAAAAAAACCAGGGAAAATCAAATCAACCCCAGCAAAAATCCCTTTAATGCCTGGTTTTTACATCCAGGCTGGATCCAAGCACTCTGAGGCTGTTTAAAATTCTAGCCTTGGCTTTTCCAACCAGCTCTCTTCCCCACTGTCCCAAAACCCAGGGAAATACACAAGTGTTCGCACTTGGGAACATTCGTGGACAGGGAATTCCACAAGAATTCTGTCCACTCCATTTGCAGCCACTCTTCCCACCTTTCCCTCTCCCTGTTTGGAGTAACTGCCCCAAAGCAGCCAAAGTTCAGTGAGATAAGTGGTGGACCCTGAGTGTCACATTACATTTTCCCTTGGGAAGGAGGCCTTTCCTTCAAATGCACCTTGAACGTGCCCCAGGTGCCGCTGGAAGCCGGCCTGGAGTGTGGGATCCTGGGCTGGCCACATCATCCACCACCACCAGATCAGGGAGAAGATGCCATGGATGGGGGTGGAATTGGATGATCTTTAATGCCCCTTCCAATCCAAAGCATTCCATGATTACATGTCCTGCTGTGCAGGAAGTACGGGGAGAAGGAAGGTCTGTTGGATAAGCAAGCTCATGCCAAGTATGGCAGTCAGTTGGGATAAAAGGATATATCCATGAAAATAAAAGTGAGAGCCACAGGACAGCCAAGTGTGCTATCCAATCATAGAATCCTGGAGTAGTCTGGGTTGGATGGGACCTTAAAGCTCATCCAAGTTCCATTCCCTGCCATGGGCAGGGACACCTTGCACTAGCCCAGGCTGCTCCAAGCCTTGTGCAACCTTGGCCTTGGACACTTCCAGGGATCAATCCACCCTTCACTTCTCAGACTTCCCATTTACCCTCACAGCAGCAGGACACCTCCCTGGCTCTCTGCCACTGTCTTGTCCCTGTCTGTCCATCCCTAGTCCTGCATCACTCTGAAATGCCCCATGCTGATGGTTATCCCTCCTGAATGATGCTGGAGCATGGGATGGGCACCCAGAACGCACCGCCTTGGCCCCGAAAGCCACGAGACTGTTCCTGTTTGTGTCTCCAGCCACAACTGCTCCCTTGTCCTCTGGCACGGCACATGCTGGTTAATCATTCCTCAGGCACATTCAGTGTCCCGGGATTCTTATCAGAGAGTGCAAAGTCCAATCAGCAACACCACTGGGAAGAGGCAGGAGGGTTCCCCCGGCAAGGGCGGCAAAGCTGTGCCCGAGCAACGCCATCCTCAGGCTGGGATACATGAGAGGGATCCAAGGCATCAGCTGGGAAGTGCCCATGGGTTCACCTGCACCTTCCCAAGACAGCTCCCAGCTCCAGATCATGGAGTCCTGGAGTGGCTTGAGCTGGAAGCAACTGTAAGGATCTGCCACTCTCTGCCACGGGCACGGACACCTTCCACTACCTCAGGTTGCTCCAAGCCCCATCCAACCTGGCCTTGGACACTTCCAGGGATGGGGCAGCCACAGCTCCTCTGGGCAACCTGCTCCACCACCCTTACCACCAGATCACTCCACCCGTTCCCACCAGGAGGAATCCATAAGGCCCTTATCCAGAAGAAGGAAAGCAGAGCAGGATCCCATCTCTCTTCCTTGAAATAACCATGCCCAGGAGCCATTTAATTCCCTCTTTCTAGCAGCTGGGATGACTCTGTCCTGGAAGGGTTCCCCCTGATAAGGGTGAGGAAGCAAGAGGGAAACCTGTCTGTCTGGCATCCCACGGCTCCTCCTTGACCGGGATTCCTTTCCCATCTCCCTGCAAGCAGCAGCCCTTCCACACCCCATCCCACGCACGGGCTCAGCCAGATCTCTGTGTCACCGTTTCCATGCTGGTCACACCTCCAGCATGACTCCTTCTAACCCGCCCCAACTGCCACCTCTTCCTGAAGTTTCTCCCTCTCCGTGCCTGGGCATTGCTCCCAGGGCACCAGCCTATGGAAGGGGCATTACCCAGATCACGGGCAAAGTTCCTCCTCGTGGAGCCTCGTGCTGACACCACCTTTCCTAATCCCAGCCTGGCCTTTATCAGGCTTTATGGATCCACCCTCTCATGAACTGCTCTCTGGCCTTACTTCACCTGGACGTCTCTTGCCCTTTTCCCAGGATTAAGGAGTTTTGGGGTCCAGGATAAAAGAGTTTTGGGAAAATGGGAGGGAGAAACACCAGCAAAACCATCACAAGACCGTGCCAGAAGTGGTGATGTTTGGCACCAGCCTTTCCCTGAGGAGTGGACAAGGATGAGTCCTTTGGCTGAAGAAACTCCAGGAATCTCCTATTGGGATGGACATGGCAGCTTTCCCCCAGTGACCAGGAATGCCACTTGGGTGTGGTGATGAGCTCAAGGGAATGTTTTTCTCTCTTCCCTGCTCTGCTCAGGCCCTGGGATTGAGCTGGACTCAGCAGCATCCTCAAGTCACCTGCTCCTGTTGAGTGCTGACCAAGCAGGGCGGGCAGAGAAGCTTCACATAGAGGGAAGAGAGAGGAGAACCAGGGAACAATCCCATTGGGAAGAGAGATGGAGAGGCAGAGGGGAAAGCAAGGCAAGCCACGGAAGGGCCAGGGGGTCTGTGCCGTTACCTGCTCGGATCCAGCGCATCCTGAGCATGGTGAGAGCCGATGTCAAGCTCCCGCTGTATCCCTGCTCTCTCCCTGGGTCATTATTCCCTGAGCTCAGCTCCTCCAGCTCCCAGGGCTGCTGCTGCCTGCTGGTTTTTCTATTCCCTCCGGGAAGAGTGGGAGGGCCGGGGAGGCTGCCGGGCGGCTGCTGCTCCGCACTGGGATTTGGGACTGCGAGGGGATTACCCGCAGGGACGGTCATGTGTTTGTGCTGTACCAGCTGCCCCGCGCCCATTCCGGCACGGGCTGACTCCCGGCTCCCAAAGAACTCCGGGCAAAGCCTCTTACCTTCCACGGCGCCAGCCAGGCCCCGCAGCGACTGTCACCTGCACCGCCACCTCATCCCAAGCTGCTCCTCCCGCAGCCAGGAGCCCCCCCCGTCTGGGATCACGCTGGGCTTTTCCAAGGTGTTCTCCCCCTACCACAGCAGCTCCGTGTGGGAAAAGCTCTCTCCAGCATCAAGCCTTGGGAATGGATTTGGGGGCAGGCAGAGGGTGACGAGTGAGCAGGAAGCCCCAGAAGAGCCAATTTTTTAAGGCATTCCATGAAAAGGGATGTTCTGATCTGTGTAGTTGCATTTCTATGTCAAGCCCAGGAAACTAAAACATGGGACACCAGGACAGATCCCCCAGGTTCCACTGGCCTCCTGCCCTTTCTGCTCCCAGTTTTCAGCCTCAAGACATCCCAAAGCAACAGGAAGACTTGGAAGCAGTCTCTAGATTCTCATGGATGTGCTGGTTTACACCAGCAGGAGTCTGACCAGTGAATTCCTCCTCCACTCATTCCCACCAACACCACCAAATCCCCCTTACGGCCCAGCAGGAGGACAGAGGGCAATCCCAGTTGTCCTGGGGTCACCTCACTGCCTCAGCTCCAGTAATCTCTATTCCTTCATCCAAGGAAACGGGGAAATGTTCCAGACCTCTTCCTGCAGGGTGTCACTTTCTTCTCACAGGCTCCATAATCAAAATCACCAGGAGTGTCACCAACATCAGGAACACGGGAACAAGTTGTTCAGAGAAGTTGTGGATGACAGAGGGAGGGTTTAGATGGGATATTGGGAAGAAATCCTTCCCTGGGAAGATGGTGAGGCCCTGGAATGGATTTCCCAGAGCAGCTATGGCTGCCCTATCCCTGGAGTGTCCAAGACCAGGTTGGCTGGGGCTTGGAGCAACCTGGAATTGTGGAAGGTGTCCCTGCCCATGTGGGACTGGATGATCCTTAAGGTCCCTTCCCAACCAAACCATTCCAGGATTCCACCACACATATCCAAACATTCCCATAGGCAAAACCATCCACTCCTGGTCACTCTAAGGTCAGGGATTCCTGTGCACACACAGCCCAGCACCCTCTGCACGGACACACGGCTGCTCCACAGGCAATATTCCCAGTGTTCCAGTCACTTGTGCTCCATGAATACCTGTGGAGCTGTTGGATAACTTCATGGAAACCTTCCCCTTCTGCTGAACCAATTCGTCTTTCCCAGCTCCACCTCAGCCCCAAACCTGCTCAACTTCCAGCGCTTGCTCTCCTTTCTCTGCTCCTTTCCCGAATTCCCGTTTCCCAGCCCCCGCCAGCCCTGCTCCAAACATCTTTCCCGCTGTACATTCTTCCCTGAGCCCTTATCTCATAAATTAGCCGGGAGAGGGATCCCAAATAGCTGAGCTGTGGCGTAAGCGTTTCCCTGAGGCAGGGGCGGGCGGGAGCAAGGGAAAGGTTGGGAGCAGGATGCCAGCCAAGGGTCAGACGCTGTCAACTCCCTCCTTCTCCTTTGAATCCAAACACAAACGCTTCAGGAACACTCCCAAACCCATGGAAATCTCCTTTCCCTCCCCTGCCAGAACCTCCCAGCATCCCACGCTCGCTGCTCCAGGATTTTTGCCTCAGCTCTCCTCAGCAGGATGGTCCTGGGCACCTCCAAACACATGGATCAGCCATGCAAACACAAACCACGGATTTGGGAAGATTCCTGAGTGGGAAGGGATGATCCATCAGGATCATCCAAATCCAACTCCTGGCCCTGCATAGGACAACCTCAAAAATTCCACCATGTGCCTGAGGACAACAACAATCTTCCCAACACAGGAGAAGCCCAGCTTGAGGACACTCAATATGGAAAGCCAGGATTGCATTCCCATCACCTTCATCCCAGGAAAGTGTGAAGTTATTCCCAATGCATCTTTTCCCTCAGAAACTTTTCCCTAGCCTATCCCAAATACCAGAGGAAAGCCTGGGATCCTTTCCATCACTTTTCTGCTTCTTCATCCTCACATGCCTTAGGTCTCACCATCAAAGAGCAGACAGCCACATTCCAGGGAAATAAAGATATCTGGGGAAACACAGATATCCATGGAAGTAAATCCAGGAAAACAAGGATATCTAGGGACACAGGATACCCAGGAAAACAAAGGGTACCCAGGAAAACAAAACATCCATGGAAATAAATAGATCCAGGAAAACAAGGATACCTAGGAAACAAAAATACACAAGGAAATAAGGATATCCAGGAAAACAAGGATACCCAGGGAAACAAAGGACACCCAGGAAAACAAAGGACACCCAGGAAAACAAGAATAGCCAAGGAAATAAGGAAATCCTGCCTGAGTAAACACCAAAGAAAACTTAGGAAAATCCAGGTCCATCTCTCAGGGATGAGAAAACCGGGGGCACCAACCAGACCTCAGATTTTGGGAACATTTGCTTCCCAAAACAAGCCTGGCTCTGCAGATGGGACCAGCCAAATTCCAGGATTTGGAATGACCACAGGCACCAGTTCTTCCCCAGCTCCACCAGCACAGCCCCCACACCCAAACGTCTCCATGAGGAGCCCGGTTAATCCTTGTCTGACACTGGGAAATACCAAGGGCTCAGCGATTTTGCCTAAATTTTCTGGGATTGCTTACAGCAGGCTCAGATCCTGGGAAAATCAGAGTCAAGCAGAGGAATGAGAATTCCCAAGTTATTCCAGGCTTCTCAGCCTGCAGGAAGAAATCTCTTCAGGGGTGGGATCATTCGTAAGAAGAAGAAAATATTTCACTCCAAGCGAAAAATAGGTTGGAAAATTATTTCCTGATGATGGGAATTCAGTGATAAATTTTAAAGGAGTGATGGGATAATTAATTTATTCCTGTAAATTAATAAATTCTAACAGATCTATTGTTTACCACCTCCAAAAACCATTAATTCCTCAGGAGGGCCAGATTCCAGAGTAAATCTAACTCCGTGCCATGATTTAAGGCCCTGACCTTCACTCCCAAAAAACCAGAGGATCAGTTTGGCTTCAGAATTCCTCGGAGCACAACAATTAAACCTGGCACAAGAGGGAAAAACTGAGCAGCAATTCCTGGTGGCAAAACTTTCTTCTCTTCCCTTCTCCCCCTCCAGCTCTGTGTCAGAACAGATGCTCTGGAATAACAGCGGGAAAGGGATCGAGCTGCCCAAACAAAGTCGTGCTCCATGGAATATTTGGTTCAGAGACGTTTTAAGAAGGATTTTATAGCTGAGGGTGAGAAATATCCTTCAGGCACAGTTTCCTTGATCCTGGATTTTTACAGGGATGGGATGGTTTTGATTCAAAAGAAAAAGAAAGAAGGAGAAAGAGATTAAAAAAGGGAAAAATGAAGAGGAAAAAGGGAGAAAGGAGGAGAAAAAAGGGGGAGAAAAGAAAGAAAAAAGAAAGGAGGAAAAGAGAGAAGAAGAATCCCAGGATGGCTGAGGTTGTCAGGGATCTCTTGGAGTCACCTTGCTCAAGCAGGATCACCCCCAGCACCCGGAAAGAACAGGAAAACAGTAAAAGAAAGAAAGCTCCCCATTATAATAAAGATGCTCTGGGGAGAGGGAGAAATTCCATGTCTCCAGCTGAAGAGACAGAGAGCTGGTCCATAAATAACATCGGGATGCTGAGCCAGAGCTCTGCAGGACTCCCAGGAGGTGCTCAGCACCCCCAGGATGGGAAGTGGAAGAGGAGGATTTAGGAGCTTGGCCCAAGTGAAATCCTAAAACCAAAGGAAACCCCAGAAGGCTGCGGGGAACATTGGCTGGGAGCGGCCGATAAGAGCCCTCGTGGTGAGGCTTCCCATCCTTGCTAATCCTGGAACTCCTGGGAATCTGGGATCATGGCTGGAACAAACAGGGGGTGCTTTTTCCTTTGAAGAAGAGATGCCTTACTGAGAGGTCACATGGATGCCAGGAGAGGGGGAAGCAAGGAGGAAGCAGCTTGAGCTTCCACTCGCTCCCAAGAGCATCTCCGGTTCCCACTTTCCAGGATAAATCCTTCTCCCAGCCAAAGAATGCACAGGGACACCACCGTCCTGCCCCAGCTGCCTCTGGGGGCTCACTGCACAATCCCACTGCTCCAAAGGGGATCCCAGCTCCAGAGCTGACCCAGGGATTGGGATCCACCCCAGGACCTGTTGGGGCAACGGAGCCTCGCCAGGATGGGCACATTATTTCCTCAAGCAGCACTTCCATGTGCCAGGGGCTCATCCCAAAGGACACAGCCCGGGGCCAGTGACCCACTGGAAAACAGGGGAGGGAAACAAAGCGACAAGGGGGAAAGAGAAGGAATCAGCCACTCCACAAGGAAGAGCAGAGCGTGCCAAGAAGGCCAGAGCAGGGTCGGGAACACGGAGCCGAGGCAGGAACAACAATGGGATCAGCTCCCAGTGCATCCCAGTCCAGCCATGAGCAACCACATTTCATCCAACAGAGGCCAGGTTCTCTTCCCGACCACTTTTCCACCCTGTTGGGAAGGAGAGTGATCCACAGTCATGCGGCATCCGCAAGGATCCAGGCTCTGGAAAAGATCTGGGATCCTTAGGCCAGAGCCACTGCCATGAGCCTGCCCCAAGGATGGTAAGGGACATTCCAAGGTCCTTGTTGGGGTGGCAGTGGGAATCTAAGGCACGGCATAACACAATTCCCAGGATATCCAGCTTAGCACCCACGGTGTGCACTGGAGGATGCACAACTGCCCCTGGATCGGGATCTGTGCCATTCCAGAGCTGGCTAGGATGGTATGGAGCCAGGCTGGGATTGTTTAGCCTGGAGAAGGGAAAGCTCCAGGGAGACCTCGGAGCCCCTTCCAGTGCCTAAAGGGACTCCAGGAGAGCTGGAGAGGGACTTTGACAGAGGGCCTGGAGTGACAGGACAAGGGGGAATGGCTTCCCACTGCCAGAGAAGAGGGCTAGACGAGATGTTTGGAAGGAATTCCTCCCTGTGCGGGGCTGAGGCCCCGGAATGGGGAATGGGTTTCCCAGCGAAGCTGTGGCTGCCCCATCCCTGGAAGTGTCCAAGGCCAGGCTGGCCGGGGCTGGGAGCAGCCTGGGCTAGCGGGAGGCGTCCGTGCCCAGGGCACTGGGGTGGCACTGGACGAACTCGAAGCTCCCTTCCCAGCCAGCCCATTCCAGGGCCGATCTCGGCGCTGCCCCCGTTACCTTCAAAGAAGCGCTGCAGAGCCTCCGTCTCGTCCACCACCTCCATGGCTGGGCCATGCACGGGCCGGCCCCGGCTCAGTCCGTGCGGCTGCAGGGGGGCATCGCCCCGGCCCGGGGGGCCCCGCCGCGACCCCCGAGCGCCGTGCGAGCGCCGAGCCCCGCTCTCAGCGCCGGGCTCCCGCTGCCCGTGCCCAGCGCGGCCGCCCGATGCCCATCGGCGTCCGCCGAGCGCTGCCCCGGACTCGGGCTGCCGCGGCCGCTCCTCCCTCCTGCTTCCCTCCCTCTTTCCCTCTGTGCCTGCCCTTCCCCGCCCGCTGCTCCTCCTCCGCCCGGCACCGCGCTCGGGGCACCCCCGCCAAGGGGCTGCGGAGACGCCGCCGAGTCGCGGGGTTGCCGAAAGTCACCTAAAAACACTCGCCAGGCGCCGGGAGGAACCTCCGAGCTAAAAAAATCCGCTCAGGAAGCGCTTAGAAGCGGCCACGAGCCGCCAAAAACCAGCCCCAAGTCACAAGCCACTAAAGCCCGCAAAAGCAGCCATCAAAACCCAGCCACTAAAGCCCCCAAAAACTGCCTACTAAAGCCCCCCCAAAACTGCCTACTAAAGCCCCCCAAAACCAGCCACTAAAGCCCCCCAAAACTGCCTACTAAAGCCCCCCAAAACCAGCCACTAAAGCCCCCCAAAACTGCCTACTAAAGCCCCCAAAACCTGGCTACTAAAGCCCTGAAAACCAGCCACTAAAGCCCCCAAAACCAGCCACTAAAGCCCTCAAAAACCAGCCACTAAAGCCCCCAAAACCTGGCTACTAAACATCAAAACTCTGTGCAGAAAGCACCAAAAAAAAAAAAAGAGCCAAAAATCAACAGAAAGCAAAAAAAAAAAAAAAAAAAAACAAAAAAAAACAAAAAAAAAAAAAAAAAAAAACCAAAAAAACCCAAACAAACAAAAAAAACCAAAAACAAAACAAAAAACCCAAAAACCCAGGCACAAACTACCAAAATTTGTCCCCCAAACTGCAAAAACACTAAAATGCACAAAGCACTAAAATGTGCCTACACGGCACCAAAACCCCTCACAAATCACCAGACTCCCCTCACAAAACACCAAAATCTTTGACAAAGCCAAGCCACAAGACGCCAAAAAATCAGCCAAAAGCTGCCAAAATCCAGGCACAAACCACTGGAAAAAAGCATTGACAAAGCACCAAAATCTAGCCATAAAGCACTAAGAAAAAAAAGACCCCCAAGCCACCAAAATTCCAGCCACAAACTACCAAAATCTGTCCATAAACCACAAAAAAATCCAGCCACAAAGAACCAAAATCTGTTCACAGAGCACAAAAACCACTCACAAAGCGTTTTGATGTTTAGTAGCCACTCACCAAACTCCCCTCACAAAACACCAAAATCTGCCACAAAGTCACAAGGCACCAAAAAATGACAGACACAAGCCACCAAAATACAGCCAGAAATCACTGAATAACACCCTCAAAGCACCAAAATCTGTCCCCAAAGCACCCAAATCTGTCCCCAAAGTCATAAGGCGCCAAAAAAGAGCCACAAACCACCTAAAATCCAGCCACAAATGACCAAAATCTATCCAGAAACTACGAAAACCCAGCCACAAAACACTGAACTTGCCACAAATTACAAAAAATGCAGCCACAAACCAGCAAACTTGTTCATAAAACCAGCCCTGAAGCACAAAATCCAACCACAAACCACCAAAATCCTCCCAGAAATTCCAAAACCAGCCACAAATTACTGGAATCCTGTTTTTTAAAAAGGCACAAATTACAAAACCAGGAAATCCCCAAAATCCAGCCTCACATTCCAGCCACAGACCACAAAACCCACTGCAAATCACCAAAATCCAGCTGCAGATCACCCTAAAACAGCCCTAAGTCATCAAAATCCAACGTCAAATCACCAAAATCCAGCCCCAAATCACCCTAAAACAGCCCCAAATCATCAAAATCCAACGTCAAATCACCAAAATCCAGCCCCAAATCACCCTAAACACCAAATCCAGCCCTAAGTCATCAAAATCCAGTCATAAATCAGACTAAACCAGCCCTAAATCATTAAAATCCAGCCCTAAATCATTAAAATCCAGCTACAAACCACCAAAATACAGTCACAAATCCAGCCCTAAATCACTAAAATCCAGCCCTAAATCCACCAAAACTTAGCTCTCAAATCATCCAAATCCAGCTCCAAATCACCTTAAAGCAGCCCTAAACACCAAATCCAGCTGCAAATCACACAAATCCAGCTCCAAACTCCAAAATCCAGGGGCAAATCACCCTAAACTAGCCCCAAGCACCAAATTCAACCCTACATCATCAAAATCCAGCTGCACACCACCAAAAATCCAACCTCAAATCACCCTAAATTGGGCCCAACCAGCAAATCCAGCCTCAAATCATCCAAATCCAGCCCCAAATCACCCAAATCCAGCTGCAAATCACCCTAAACCAGCTCCAAACACCAAAATTCAGCTGCAAATCACCCTAAACTAGCCCCAAGCACCAAATTCAGCCCTACATCATCAAAATCCAGCTGCACACCACCAAAAATCCAACCTAAAATCACCCTAAATCAGCCCGAACCAGCAAATCCAGCCCCAAATCATCCAAATCCAGCCCCAAATCCCACCCCAAACCCCAACCCCTGCCCCCTCAGGGGAAGGCCCAGCTGTGGTTTGTTCTCCCCAGATGTTCCCACAAACCCCAGTAACCCCCCTCACCCCTCCCACCCCATAATGACTCCAATCAAATAAATAAGGGCCCGCTGGGAATAATGTCCATGAAGTTCCGAGTTCTCGGAGCGCCGGGGCGCTGCCAGCCCCAAACTGTGGGGCCTTTCTGCTGCGGGCCAGCCAGGGCACAATGAGGGATTGTCCAGCCCCACATCCCAATTGAGAAGGGCAGATTCTCCGGGATATATAAATATATTTATCCTGCTCCCACAGCTGTGCAGTGACCAATTCTTCTCCCGGGAGAGGAGGGGGACTGAGGATTGGGGACAGTAATGGGTCTATTATTTCGGGACGGAGAGAACGAGCCCTTTTTTCTCCTCTCTCTCCACATTAAGACAATTGTTATTCCCTGCTCCCCTTGTTCCTGCTCTCAGCCCCCCGTTTCGGGCACAAGCTGCGTGGGAAGGAAAGGAAATGAAGGGAAAATGGATTTTTCCTGGGAAGCCGAGCGCCAGCCCGGCCTAAACCCTGTTAGATGTTGGTCGGTAATATTTTACTTAAATAAAGATTAAACCCAGCACTAAAGTCAGAACTGGATTGGATGATCCTTGGGGGCCTTTTCCAACTCAGGATATTGAATCCTAGAGTGCATGGTTCTGTCATTTAGAATCCTGGAATCCATGGAATCATTTCCCATACTCTTATGGATTCATAAAATCATCATTTGATTTGTAAAATCACATTCCATGATTCTATGATTTAGAATCCCAGAACCCTGGAGTGGCTTGCCTTGGGAGGGAACTTAAAGCTCATCCATGGAATTCTTCAGCTGGGAGTAGGCCCAGGCCATGAGAACCTGCTTTACCATTCCAGAGCCATGTCCCTGTGTCCCTCACCCTGTAGGACACTGGGAAAATCCTTTCCCTGGGAAAGTCCCGTTTGGGACTCACCTTCCTTGCAGAAAGATCCCAGCATCCAAAGGGCAGATTTCCATACCATTCTGACTCATATATCCAACATAATTGAATATTTGGGATATATTCTCTGCTGAGAGCATTCATCTTCCTCTTCTATCCCTGTCATTCCCATCCACTCCCAAAAATTCCCTTGTACTCAACTTTATTTGCACTAAAATCCTTCTTTTTATATGGCAGGATGACTTTAACTGGGGATAACGCAAAGCATCAAGTTCCTTCCCTAATTTCCTTCTCCACTGAGGGACGGATTCCTAGAACTGATCTTGAGGGACAGGGATCATGGAATCCTGGAATGGTTTGGGTGGGAAGTGACCTTAAAGCCCATCTAGTTCCACCAGCACTTTCACAAGTACCTGCCTGTGACGGCATTGGACCATATAACCAGGTCCAAGGATGATCAAAAGACTTGGAAAAATTTCCTGAGCCTGGATTTGGATCCCTCTGGATTGACCAAGTTGGGCTTGGCCTGGGATTCCCCATCCTAAAGTGCAAAATCCTGTGGAGCAACTGATTTATAATAAAAATAGGACAATTCCCTCCTTTCCTTAGGGACAATGTCAACATTCCCACATCCCATCCTCTCATGAGATAGCTCCAGAGTGCCAGACACCCCTTACCAGACAGGAAAATCCCTTTGGGAACTGGCTCATTAAGGACTCAAATCCTCAGATTTGAGGGTTCTGCCCTCACAAAGTTGCTGCCATTTCCAGAATGCCCTCCTCTGGACATATCCTTAAGGAATCATTGCTCCTTCCCATCTTTCTTCCTCCCCTGAGGCCTAAATCAAGGTTTGGATGATCCACATCCTTCTCACCTGAGTTTTCCTCCTGCTTCCCAGTCCTGCTCAGCTCCCACTCCCAAGGAATGCTGCTCTTTCCCTCCCCAGCCCTGATTAAAGGGAAAAGACCCATTGGAAAAACACACCAAGGGAGGAAGCCAACTTCATCCATACGGGATGGTCCAGCTCCCTCCCTGCAATGAGCTGGGAATACAGCACTTCAGGGATGGACTTGTGTGATTCCCAAAGGATCCTAGAGAGCTCTGAATCCCAAAAAAATCCAAGGTATTGCTTTGATCCATAAGGAGGCAGCTCCAGAGGGTCCAAACCCAGTCCCTCATTGGTTTTCCTTTCTCCAGCCCTCCACATTTCCCACATTTCTCCCCCTTCCCAATCCCCTCTGGATCATGCTCCCTGCAAACCTTGCTCTCCCTGTCCCACGTGGCTCGCAGGCAGCACGAGCCAGGAAGGGGTGGAGAGATGTTCCTCGGGATATTACTCATGGAAGGTGCGGCCGGGGCTCCCTCCGGCGCCGAATTTCAAAGTCCATTTTCCAACAAAACAATAATTCAGGAATTTCCCCCTCCCTTACCCCATCCCTCCCCACATCCCAACCTCCAGCTGAGACTCCCAGGCATGACTGGAAGGATTAGGAGTTAATTTTTAAAGTTTTTCCACCAGTTCTGAGCATGGACACCTCAGTCTCTGGAAGGGTGCCGGAATCATTGATCTGGCTCACACGAGGTTCAGCCGAGCCGGGATCATGGATCCAGGGATATCCAATGGATATGAGATCTATTGCTCCTGGTGGGACCAAGTCCCAAAGAAGCTGTTGTGTCGCTGTTGAAGATGCTGGAATATTTGGAATCTCCTACTCACAACCCACCCCAATCCAGGCACAAAATCCCCAAATCCTGGATGGTTTGGGTGGGAAGGGACCTCAAAGCTCATCCCACTCTATCCACTGCCATGGGCAGGGACACCTTCCACTATCCCAGGCTGCTTCACGCTTTGTCCAGTCTGGACTTGACACTTCCAGGGACGAAGCAGGCACAGCTTCTCTGGGAAATCCTTTCCAGCTCCCAGAGAAGCTCCCACTCTGCTGGAGGCGGAAGCAGAGCTCCCTCGGTTATCTCCTCCTGGCAGGAGACCTGCGTGGATCAATCCCTGCCTGGTTACCCATTAACTCCAAAGGGTTTGTTCCTGAGACAGAGAGAACACCTCCATTGATTCATAAAGGAATAAAGGACCATCCTCAGGAAGGAACACACATGTCCTGGGACACCTCAACACCCCAGGAGACCTCTGGAGCTGGAAGTGCAAGGACTCAGCCCATGCCTGGAGCAGGGAAGTGTCACCCACCCACTCCCAAGAAGGACATCCAGGCTCTATGGAAAACCCCTCTTCACTCTACCAGGACAAACAAGGTCGCAAGGGCTGGATGAGCTTTCCAAGGAAGTTCTGTGGTGGGAAGGATGAGTACAGATTGCTGGAAAATCCAAGGAGACATTGCTGAGGAGGCAGGAAAATACAAATGCTGCCGAAATAGGCCAGGAATTACATCTGGACCATCACCCTCAGACCACTGTTTCCTTTCCCTCTTTTCCAATGGAAATACAACCTGGAATCCTTGGAAAAACCCTGAGGAACTATTTGTGCCATGCTGGTTTCCATTGAATTAATTAACAATTAGATCCCAGCTTTAGTTAATTAAATATTCCCATTATTTTCCCCCATTTTCTTTGCTTGCTGGGGAACATATCAAAATTGTAGAAAAATTTGGAGGTTTTTTTCTGTAGTTCTGGATATTTTCTCAATGGATTGGAAACAACTTTTCTCAATAAACTGGGATTTTTTCCTAAGGCCACCAACACACCCAGGAGCCAGAGAATCTCCCTGGAAAACACGACTACATCCCTAAGGAAGGCTTTTAATAGGTTTTATAGCAGCATCCCCCACTCCTGCTGTGTCCACATCCATATATTTTCATCCTTAAAAACTGAATTAAAGCAGCCTCTCCTAAACATGGATTATTCCGTGTTTATCCAAGGATAGCAGCCAGAGTTGGATGTTTTCCTTCCTCAGGAGAGAAAGGGTTTCCAGAAGAGCCAATATCCTTTTTATGAGGCTGATATAGCTCCGGGTAGGGAAAAAAATCCCACAAAACCATCCCCAAACATCAGGCAGTTCAACATTCCAGCACTTTTTATAGGCATTTTTATAGGAACTCAGTAGTTCAGCCACCTTTGAGCTCTTAATTCCCTGATAGTCCCTTCAGGAGCAGCCATAAAAACAACTCCATGCAGCCATTAATAGGATTACACACTTCCAGGCATTCCTTTTCTCCCTGGATTTCTCCTGGCTGGTCAGCAAGCTTGAGGACTTCTCCTGCCCTTATTCCCTGACCCTGTAAGCCATAAATGCAGCTTTTCCCTTTTCCAGAATATGAATTATATGGAATTATTCAGCTGGGAACAGTCCTCAGGCAGTGAGATTCTGCCTTACAACTCCAGAGCCCTGTCCTGTGGGACACTGGGAAAATCCCCATTTGGACTCACCCAGCTCACAGAAGGATCCCAGCACCTTCATGTTCATCCAAAGGAGAGATCTCTACACTGCTCAGGCTGGAATATCCAATAGATTGAATATTTGGGATATATCCTTGACTGAGAGCACACATGCTCCTCTACTATCCCTGCTATTCCCATCCACTCCCAAAAAATTCCCTGTTTGCACTAAAAGCCTTCTTTTTATAGGACAGGTTGATTTTAACTTGGAATAACTCAAAGCATCCAGTTCTTTCCTTAATTTCCTTCTCCACAGGAGAGATACCTAGAACCCATCTCAGGGGACAGGGATCATAGAATCCTGGAATGGTTTGGGTAGGAAGGGACCTTAAAGATCCAGTTCCATCCCTGCCATGGTCAGGGACACCTTCCACTACTTCCAGGACAACTTCCAGACTGCTCCAACCTGGCCATGGGATGGCAAATCCACAACCTCTGGACATTCCCCCAAGTGTTTTCCCACTCCAAAGGCTGAGATCCGGAGCAGAAAGAGCTGAAGAAGAAACAACCAACCCCCAGTGATTCCCTGGATCCTTCCCAAAAGCCACATACCCAATTCCTGGTGTCCTTCCCACCTCACTCACCACCCTTCAAGGCAGAAACCTCAGGCAATTCCCAACCATCCGTGTCCAGGACATCCTTGGGAACAGTCACATACTCCAGCCATGCTTCCAACATCCATTTTATACAGAGTGCCATAGAATATACAGAAAATTTATATACATCCATGTTTCTGGAATTAGGTTATAATTCATCCGATCTTTCTTTACAGTGGGATTAGTTCAGATCTTTCGTACAGAGGTACAAAAAAAGTCACGTGGAGAATGAAGGGCACATGAGGAGTGCTTGAGTTTCCTTGGAATCTTCATGCTGGGGCAGCTCAGAGCAGGGATTCAGAGGGCAGCATTCCCAGGATGAGCATGGGGACACAGGATGCTGGGCTGTTTTCCCCCCCAGTTGCATATCCAAGTGCTCCAAGCCCTGCCAGAAAGAGTGGGAGTGCCTCAGAGCTCCCTGGAAGGGCTGCTTCTCCCAAAAATGCCAAAGGCTTCAGCTCTAAGGAGGCAATGAGGATCCAGCAGGAAATGAATCCAGAGGTATCCTGCTCTGAGCTGCCCCAGCATGAGATGGGACACAGGTGACAGGCAGGAAGGGCTTTTCCAGAGAGGCAGAGCCAAAGGAAAGGGGCTCGCAGGGCTCAACATTCCAGACAGGGAGGCACAGCCCATCCCCAAATATCCCTGTGCCAATAGGAATTCCACGTAGTGCCAGAACAGGAGCTCAAGAGTATTCCCTGTACTTGTGGAGGGAAAAGTGGGAAGCTGGAGCTGCAAGTGAGGCCATTTTGCCACCACCAAGTGCTGGGGACATCCTGGGAAAGGAGTTAGGACCCAAAGGGGGTGGCAGTGTCCTAGGAAAAACCCCTGCTGGGATCCCTTTGCACACAAAACTTCCCAAAAGTGGATATCCCGGCAGGACAGGCCCGTGCCACTCCCAGCTGGGACTTCTGACTCTGAGCCATTGGAACTGCACAAAGCCCAGGATGGGAAGCAAGGAAATGGATTCCAAAGAAAAACCAACCTCAAGGCTTGCTCCTGTGCTGCAAGGATTTTCAGGAATCAAGAGGTGAAGGCAGGAAGAGGTTCCCCTCATCCCACAGGTGTGCTGGGAAGGTGAGAAAGTCAGGACACACAGCATGGTCTGACACAGTGAAGTCACAGGGATTGGACGTCCTTAGATTGGACGTCCTTATTGGACAATAAGGAAACAGGAAAAATTCCCAGGGATCTTACCTTTGGAAGGGGGCTGCTCCAGACCCAGGGAGAAACTCAGTGTGGGTTGGAGGAAATCGCCTGCCTCAGGTCAAGATTTGCTTTTGGCACTTGGATACGACCTCAGGCAGCAGGGAAAAGTGGGAAGATGTGGGAAGTCCTGGCTGAGGCAGAACGGGAGAGCTCTGGAGCAAGGGCAGCTCCTGCCAGGCCTTGACCACACTTCCATACTCCCACAGAAGTGGGAAAGTAAGGTGGGAGATGTCTGATCCCAGAAATTGGGACCTGAAGCTAGGGAGAACAAAGGCACAAGAGGTATGAACTCAAAAAAACATGGAAAAAACAATGGGAATGGAGACAGCAAAACACTTGGAGGCTGATGATGATTCCATATGACAAAGCAAGGAATTGCCATGGTCCTTGGCTATTTGGAATTTCCAGCCCTTAAGCAGCTCCTTGGAGCTGGAAGAAGGGGAAGGACATCAGTGACTGCAGATCCAGCCCCCTTCCCATCCCTCTCTCAATCCATAACTCCCCTGTGAGAGCAAAGGGCTCCCAGACTGAATCCCAGCTTCCATCTGCAATATCCCCATCTCTCCTTGTTCCCACAGCTGCCAAGGATGGGCCGTGTTTGCCTCCAGCAGGATCCATGCAGCATTGCTTCCTCCACACAAGAGCCATGAGAGGGAGCTTTGGCATAAGAAATGAGGCTCTTCCCTAAATCCAGCAGCTCTTCCCAAAAATCAGCACTGCACAGGCTCTGGGAACAAAGCAATGAGCCCAGTTCCAAGCAGTGCTTTCCAACTGCTTCCTTCAGAGGACTTTCTCAGCAGAGCAATCCATGCAGAGGTGCTGCTGGAATTCCAACCTTCCCATTCCTGCAGCACTATAACACTGCAAGCAGGGAATCACAGAATTCCAGAATCATTTGGAAGCTCCCACCCACTGCTGTGGGCAGGGACATCTTTCCCTAGCCCAGGTTGTTCCAAGCCTTATCCAACCTGGCCTGGAATATTTCCAGGAATGAGGAATCCACACCTCCCTTGGCAATGTTACTCAAAGGCTGCAGTTACAACCACTATCCCTAAACCCATTGGAATTAAATATTCCTGCTCCCATCCTGCAAAGCCAGAATGTCCTACTGCCAAGGGAAGAATATCCCAGAATGGATAAGGATAAACCCAGCATGGAGGGGAGCTTCAGCCCAGCAATTCCCAAGGCAAACACAGAAGGGCTCTGCTGCCCAATGGAGGTTCTTGGATACAGCCTCAAAACACAAACCCAAACACACCCATTCCAGCAATAATTAATCCTATCTAATTCCCATTGCCAGGAGTAATCCTGATTATTCCTATGTCCCAATTTGTAAATGAAAGCTGTGTGGGCGAGTCCATGGAAATAATATTATCTGCCTGCAGGGAAAGAGCAGCAAAAGCTGAGAAAACATCAAAGTGCATGGAGAATGTGTTAGATATTCATCCTGTATCCCCACGCTTGGAGCTTTTCCTCTCTCTTACATGCCCTTTGAAACAGATTTCCCTCTTTAATCCTGCATGGGACCATCAACTATTCCTGGAATCTAGCATCCTAAAAGAATAGAACTGGGAATCACTGGAATTCTATAACCACACTCCCCACCCTCTGCCATCCTAGCCCTCTGCAAAGAACAAAATACCTCCCACAAATCCTGTTTGCTTTGGAAAAAAGTTCCTAAAAAGTTCCAAGAATCTCATTAAACTGCTTTGGAATAGTTTTCCCATGTTTCCCATGTGCTGCCAAGGATGTAGAATGAGCCATCAGCACCCTGAGTGAAGGGAGGGATGAGATGGCTCCTGAAATAGGTGAGAAGCACAGGGAGCGAAGAAAAGAGGCAAGTTTTAGGAGGAAATGAATATTCCAAATGGAGAAGGCAGCCCCAGTGGAGAAGAAGCAATGATAAATATTGGAAAAGAGCTGGTATATTCTCAGCACTGCAGGATCCTTCCCAAATTTTTGGCACTGATGCAATGAAAGCAACAATAAAATCAATTTACTGGTGCAGAAGAGCCTCAGCTCCATTCCTCTGCCAAGAAACTCTTGGAATACCAACACTCACCAGTGTTGGAAAGGACCTTTAAAGGTCACTCAGTCCAAGGAAGAAGGATCAGAATGGGTTTTAATGATGAGGCATGGAATGGGTGACCTGTTGGTCAGTCTGGGGTGTCAGGCACTTCCAGCACTGCCTCTGCAGAGGGTGGAACATCCTGTTGGAGTATCATGGGAATATCCCAAGATCAGAAGGCACAAAGCTGATGAGGAAGAAGCAGAAGCCAAAAGATTTGGAAAACTGGAGATGCTTTGTATTCCCAAAGACAGAACAGGAAGAGAAAGCAGGAAGTGTGTACAGTACAGATGAAGGAGGTAGCTGCAGCTTGAACGTTTATTTTAGCATTCCAGGTGTGCTTTTCCAGGAGGATATGGGAGACGAGCCTTTCCAAATGCTCAGATAGCAAAGGAGTGATGGGAATGGAGACATGGAATGCTGGGGATCAAGACACAGTAATGGGGATCAAGACACGGAGACATTTAAAGCAGAAATAATTCCAGGAAAGTGGATTTCATTTGGGAGGACTGGGATCAAATCTGTTTGTCAACAAAAACCAGGGATTATCCATGATAGGATACAATGAGAACCTTCAAGGGGCTCTTTTGTGCCTTTACGCCTTGACCTGTGGCAAGCCCAGCTCCCAGGAATTACTTATTTCCAGGTTTTCCAAAGTCCAGTAATCACAGAGCAAAAAAACTGCAGCATTCCAGACTGCTTCCTGTCAGGGCAAGGGAAGGCCATTCCTATGGGATACAGTTCCAATGGCACAAAGAGGGAAAGAGTCACCCAAGGACTGAGTCTTCCAGGACACGGCAGAGGAACGTCAGGGAAGGGACTTTCTAGTGCAATATTTGAGCCATGGAACTTCAGCAGGTTCCCACTGGAATCATTTTAGGAGGGAGATATCCCACTTTTCCTCACCTGGAGGCACCTCCCACCAGTAGTTCCATCTAATCCCAGGTATCCATGTCACTCCCAGGGACAGAGATGATCCTTTTCCTTAGTGTTTTAAAGTGCTTTGCAGATCCCAAGCTCTGCCTTAGTGCTAAGGGTTAATTCCTGCTGGGAATAAGGGCAGGAATGAGCTCCTTATCCCGACTCCTGGGCCAGAAGGGGAGCTAGCCTGCTAGCCCCGGCCTCCCTACCCTTCAGCTCCCCTTTTCCCCTCAAACCTTCCCGTATTTTTGTGCGTATTCCCAAAAAAACCACCTCGGTAGTGTTTCCTGAGTGCAGGAATTCCTCCTTACCCTGTGCTGTGCTCCTGAACCACCTGCTCCCTGCTCCTTTTTTAAGGACCTACAAAAACAAAAAGAACTTCTGGTTGCTCAGAATAAAAGGATTTTTCCTTCTCCAAATCCCTCTGGATCCAGAGGGGCTTCCTCCCTCTGATTCCACTCAGGGAAAGGTCACCTTTGGAACCTTAAACCATAGGGATAATGTTTTCCTGGTCGCTTGAAGCACTTCTGAAGGCTCTGAAACGCTAAGGAGCAGGAGCTGGAGCATCCCATGCTGGACGGAGTGGGACAGCAACACTTGGACCCAGAATCCAGTGGAATTCCGTGCACTCAGGATTATTTACATCAATGCACACTGGTTATAAAGTGCTCTTCAGTGGTATTGGATCCCACTGGCTTCCAGGGAGCGCAGCCCTGACCCATCCCGGTGCTTCCACAGTCCACATGGAGAACAGGAAGCCTGGGATTTGCCAGGAACTGAGCTCCTGGAAAGCACAGCATCCTCCTACAATGGAAATAGCACTAAGGAGGGGAAAAGGAAGCAACCACAGGATTCTAAGGAAGTTAAACCAGGAATTTCTTTTAGAGGGAGCTCCGGGGAGAGCCATCAGTAACTACTGAGCTTTGAGGGGGAGTTGAGGCAATTCAAGGCCTTTTCCAGGTCCAAAGAATGTTTCATTTCCTACAATAGGTAGTTTTCCTCCTACTCCCATCACTGGAAAACCTGCCTGGAGAGGCGGAGCAGGCTCCTCTGGGCCCGGAGGCTCAGGTAGTTTTCCTAACTTGCTCAAGCTTTCCTATATGGAATTGTGCAGGTGGGGAGAGGGGGCAGGTGGTTACCCCCGAATCCAAGCCACTTGGGAAGCGGGGGCTTGGAATTCTGCCTGCCATCCTCTCTTCCCTCAGTCCCCAGAGAGAACAGCACAGGAAGGAGAGGATGACCATGGATTTTCCTTCAGGAAATCCTCCCTATTTCCTTAATAAATACCTTCCAACCAGCTCAGCAGCTCTGTAAACATACAAGAGATTGCAACACTGGGAAAAAAGTCCATCTTTTCCCTGAATTCCCAAAGACAGAGGCTGGCACTAATCCACAGATGCTGCATATGGGTGGTGTGAGGACCCCCAGGGATTCAGGAGGGACTCCCAGACTCCACAGAGGCCTGGAAAATAATGCCAGGTGCATCTTGCAGTTGATCCATCCACATCCATGCAGCTCTGAGATGAGAATCCTGGCAGTCCCACGGGAATGTTGCCAGCTTGGAGGGGTCCAGGGAACCAAGGAGTGATGAGGGTGATATCCAGGAGAACTTTCTGCCAAAGGCAAAGGGATTGGGCTCTTGGAAACAGTGTCCTTCCCTCTCAGGAGTGCTTGGGGGTGAGAAACCATGATGCCAGCCCCATTCCTGCTGCACCTGGCCGGGAAGGGGAGACTGGATTTGGGGGGAATACAGCCCCAATGGCTTTAAAACAGGAGTGTCCTACAAAACCAATCCCCATGGAAGTGTGCTGAATTGGATCTTGGGCCGGATCCGTGGTAGTGCAACAGGGCCCAAAGTCTCAATTCGCTCATTTCCCAAAACCACCGGCTCGGTCCCGAGGAGAGGGATCTGGCCCAGCTCCCTCCTGCTTCCATCTATCCAGGTATCTCACTCCCAAACTCAGCAGGTGCCCCAGGGCAAGGAATCTGCCTCTGGAATGAGACAGGCTGAGGTAGGGAACTTTAGTGCCTCAGACCCTCTCAGGCCCCGTGGGGCAAAGCTTCTCCCAGCTCCAAGCACAGGATTCCAGCACAATCCATCCTCCAGACACCACCACTGGGTCACCCCAGAAAGGATTTTCCAGCTGTCTCCTCTGATCCCAACTGCCCGATGACAGCCTCCTCCATGGATTATCCCACTGGGATCATTCCACCCCTTTTCCCTGCACTAAAGGGCCGAAATCATGAGGTCGTCCTGCTTGGCAGGGCTGGTTACGTGTCCGGAGGGGGTGGAAGTCCGGATTTTGTCTGTGGCCAGGCATTCCTGGCTGCTCACACCCGTGGGAGTGATATCCATGAGTTCTCCAGATGAGCTAAGGGGGAAGGAAGGTGACACAGAGATTCCTGACGAGGGATCCGTCGAGCCCGCAAACAACCTCGGGGGCTTTGGGACTAAGTTAGGCTCGTACTGTGCCCTCAGCAGGATCTCCTGGTCGCTGACGGATTTGGGAATCTCCGCGAAGTCGCTGGAGCTGTCCGACACCATCATGCAGTAAATGTCCTGGAAGGAGCTGCTTTTGCTGTCCAGGTTGAAGAGGCTGTCGATGAACTCTGCGAATTCCAGCACCTGGGGGCTGGGAACGTCGGCCAGGCGGCCGTTGTGGAGTGGCGGCTCTTCCCGAGGGGACGAGGACGCACGCTCCCCGTCGCTCCCGGCGCCCTCGGCGCTGCAGCGGCGCTGGGGGGTGGTGCCGCCGCTGTTGAGGACGTTTTCCGGGGGTTGAGTCTCCTGGGAGTGCTTGGAGAGGCTGTCAGCAGCCAGCAGCTCTGTCCGGGAGCTGAGGGAAGGGTTTTCCTCAGGGATAACGGGGTCTATATAAAAGCAGTGCGTCTCGTCCTTCTCCATGACCGCATGGAGGCTGGGGGAGCCCCGGATGCTCCGGAAGCCGGAGGAGCGCCGGGAATCGAAGCTGTAGATGGATTCGTTGTCCGAGAGGCTCTCCATGGTGGCCAGAGGGGCGCGGCGGTCCTGGAGCTCCACGGAGAGACGTTCCTTAGTGTCCAGGAGAAGCAGCTCCACGGGGTCCTTCTGCACGGGAGAAAGCGGCTTTGTCTCATAGAATCCCTCCAGGCTGATTTCCGAATGGGATTTGCTCCTGCAACAGGAAACAGAGAACACAAGGCTGCAAAATTCCAGAACAGCTAGAGGATCCGAGGGTTCCTCACACAGCTCCTCCAACCAGAGGCATCCACAACTCCAGGGAATCTCTTCTCGCTCCGTCCTCCCAGCTGAAAATATCACAAATGGATTCTCCCTCTGCAAACTCCAGTTCTTGCCCTTCTCCCTTTTTTCCTGGCTCACTAAATCCTTCTCTCCTGTCCAGAGAGGCTGTCGACTATCCCTGATGGTGTTGCGGGTTGGACAGGGCTTGGAGCAACCTGGGCTGGTAGAAGGTGACCGTATCCATATCAGGGGCTGGAACAGAATGATCCTTAAATCCCTTCCAAATCAAACCAAACCAAACTTGCTCCAAGTTTTACCTTAGGAAAACCTCACCTGTCTGGATAAGGAGAAAAAAGGAAGTCTCTTTCATACCTTTTCCTGACCTTGCTGCAGTCAAATTCCTAAGCAACACAAGGTATTTTTCCCCCTGACATTCCTCAAGACATCCTGAAGCTTTAATTCCCACAAAGGCCCATGGATCTGTCTTTCTCACAAACACAGATCACAACGCTCCAAGGGGAAGAGGACCCACACCTGTGGGTATTTATTAATATTTTTAATATTCCATATAAAATCTCTCCTTACTTGGTACTGCTGTTCCTTCTGTCCACTGGGATGGCTCCAGTTCCGATCTGCACGGTGGGGCAGCTGGGCAAGGGCTGGCTCTGGAATATCAGCTCCGGGGTGAGATCCACTTCTGTAGGACTCACCATCACTTTGGCTGCAGAAAGCAGAGCTGTTTTCCCCTTGTTGTAGTTCTCCAACACCTGTCCAAGGAAAGCAGAGGAACAGCAGGGATTGACTGGAGGCTTTCAAACCGCTGGATTGGACTCTTTCTTCCCAGAACCTTCTGGAAGCACAGGGAGATGAAGGATTTGATGGCTAAATCCTGACACATCCCTGGACGTCACCTGGGCTCCAGTTTAATGGCAGCTCCTGGAGTGAACCATCACCACCCGACCTCATGTTAGTCTCATGTTAAATTTGGAAACAGGAGCTTCTGGGACTGTGGGAATTCCATTCCCAGACCTTGTCACACTCCACTCCCAATACCCTGTGCAAGACTGACCAGGAGCATCCCCTTTCCTCCTCTTCTCCAAAATAAACGGCCTGGTGTATTTAACCAGCAGCATTCCCAGGCTAAACCTGCCTGTCCCAGTGGTTTTTGGGATGACAATTCCCTGCCTTACCTTGTTGAGCCCTTCCATGACCACGTAGGGGAGGTGCTCGTGCAGCATGGCCGGGGAGATGATCACTTCATTGAAGGCCTTGTTGTCCCCCCAGATAGCAAAGTAGGTGGGATCCTCCTGCTCACAGCAGCTGGAAAAGGGGTCCAGACAACAGGGGAAATGGGATGGACAAGCAGGGCAGTGTTTTGGCATGTGAAAACAGCAGGATGCAGAGGGAGAAAAAGGAAAAACAGAGAGAGGAGCTGTTAAAAGGCATTTGGCTCCAAAATCCTGCTTTATGGGGACATGGTTATCCATGGGCTATGATGATGATAACCAATCATCATCTAAAGAGGAAAAGGACTTTGGACAAGGGCCTGGAACAATGGGAAAAGGGGGATTAGCTTTAAGCTGAAAGAGGGTGGGTTTAGAGGGTGCAGAGGCCCTGGCACAGGTTGCCCAGAAAAGCTGTGGCTGCCCTATCCCTGGAAGCGTTCCAGGCCAGGTTGGATGGGCTTGGTGCAACCTGGGATGGTGGAAGGCATCCCTGCCCATGGCAGGGGCTGGAACTGGTTAATCCTGAAGTCCCTTCCAACCCAAACCATTACAGCATTCCATGTGCTGGTTTAGATTAGATATTGGAAGAAACTCTTCCCTGTGAGGGTAGTGAGACTGGAAAATTTGGATGGATTTCCAAGGGAAGCTGTGGCTGCCCCATCCCTGGAAGTGTTCAAATCCAGGCTGGGTTGGGCTTGGAGCAACCTGGTCTGGTGGAAGGCATCCCTGCCCATGATCTCCACAGTCCCTTTCAACCCAAACCATTCCGCCAACACAGACAGAACCACTGTTCCTGTGAGACAGCAGGGAAGAAAATCCCCTTCTCCTTGTGTCAGGGAGAGTTTTCCAGCAAGAATTCCAGCAGGAACTGCAGGACTCACCAGCACTGCTCAGCAGGGTGGTTGTGCACCACGTGGATGATGCGGCCGGGGGGGTACAGGGGGGTGCTGGCACTCAGGGCGATGGTCAGGTCACTGGGATGTGTCCAGAGCCGGTTGCTCGTCACCGAGTTCTCCTCTGGCTCCTCGGGAAGCTCAGATTTGGGAATGCACTTGGTAGCCCCCACAATGATCCGCCACTGATCCCACAAAGAGAGAGAGAGGAGGGAGGATTTGAGGAGAGAAAAGCAAAAAAAACCCAGTTTTCTTTCACACAGGAGGGATTTGCCTAAGGAAGGTGTGTGAAACACCACCAAAGGTGTCCAGGAAAAATGCAATGACACTGGGAATAAATAAGCAACAATACAAGGACAGGAAAACAGGGAAGCTGGTTATAGAGATGATCCAAATGTTTCTGAAAGTTGATTTACCTCTCCCAATTATATACCCTCTCCAGGTAAATTCCATCAGATATTATCCCTAAAATTTTGTATTTTATGGTTCTTTTTCCATCTTGGTGCAATGGTAAAGACTGGGGAGGGACAACTTCCCACATTTCCTATCTCCAAGACACAAGCAGACCATTTATCCTGGAACAGCACCACCCCAATGTTCTGACAAGCACAGCTGTTGGACTTCCAGCCTGTTCCCAGTTTTAACTGGCCAGGAAAATCCACACTTTATATGTGGAATACAGATTTTAAAAGAGGCTCAGACAGAAAATTCCCTGCTCAGTTATTTGGGATCTGTGATGGTGAAGTTTCAGCAAGTGAGCCAGAATGATCCCACTGAGCTCTCTAGAGCTTTCCATCATTCCTCTGGTTCCCTAAATAATGATCCTGAGGAGGCATGGAGGAAACCCACCCTTCTTGACACTAAAATTCCCCATCCCTGCTCAGAGACATCTCCAGGTGTTGGTTCTTCCTTCTTACCTTTGGTTTGGTGCTTCTTTGGAGAACATCCAGAAGCTGCCGGCGAAATCCCTCCAGCTGAGAAAGCCCGATCCTGGAAGAGAAGAAGATGTGACCATGGAAAAGAGGAAGATGTGACTCTGGAAAAGCAGAAATTAGTCTGGAAACAAAGAAAATTATGAATTATGGAAGAGGGGGAAATGTGTTCACAACACCTGGGCAGGGAACAGGACAGGAAGGATATGGAGCACAGCAAACAAGGCATTGTGTTTAAAAGGACACTATAAGGATACAGATGGATTCAGAGGTGGGCTGTGACATCACCCAGGAGCAGGAGCCAGGAGTGAGAGGCCCAGGGAATTACCAGGACAATAACAAGGATAGGTGAACAGGGAAGCAGGGAGGTGACGACAAAGATGGCACAGAACAGGGGAGTTGGGAAAGTGTCCTGGAGCTGAATGACACCACTGAGCAGATGACAGGAGGGACAGAACCATGGCATCCAGGTAAATCCCAGGTTGCCTGGCTCCCATTCCAAATCCCTGCTCAGCAGAACGTGTCCCAGGAGATGAGGAAGGTGAGGAATGCCAAGGCACAAGGAATGGGCTGGTTTGGAGATGAGGTGACATGGAAGAGGGATTTTGGGACAAACTGGTCCAAATGAGGTGGCAGCACATCCAGGACAGGGCCAAGATAACACAGGAAACCAGGAAGGTGGCACAACATGATATTCCAGGTACCATAAGGAGGAATTCCAGAGGTAGGACAGTCCCACTTTTCTTTCACACAGGAGGCATTTGCCCATAAAACCCCCAACAAAGGTGTCCAGGAAAAACATAGTGACACAGGGAACAATAAAAGGACAGGAAAATGAGAAAGCTGGAGACAGAGATGATCCAAGTGCTTTGGACAGGAAACAGATGATTTGGGAGAGAACAGCAAAGATTAACCAAGGAATTCAGACACTCCTCCACTTGCCTGGGCACCAGATCTTTGCCAAGTACCACTGCAGTCACAAACTCCTTGGAATACTCCATGGCATCCTCACTGGAAGAGAAACAGGAGCAAGAAGAAGCAAACACTGTTTCATTCCCTATTCAGTGGCAGGGAAACCAGGGGCACAAACCCCAATCCAAGCTACTCCAAGCTTTGGGGATTTGTGCCTTTTGGAAGAAGTGCCTGATCTCCATGACCCAATCATTCCCCTGCACATGACTCTGGATATAGCTGGGAAAGGAAATCCTTGAACTGAATGCCTCATAGTCATTTTCCAATAGTTTGGGAATGGTAGGACAGCCAAGGAAAAAGATATTTTCTGCTCCTGAGGCTACATTGTAGGATGAATTACCCCAATATTTGGGATAATTCAAATGGCAAACTACTGCAGCAACCTGACTTCCAAGACAAGAAGAAAGAAATCAAGATTCCCACTCTGAGTTTCCTGGAGATATTCCCAACCAGTCACCATGGGCAGAGGCTGCCTCACTGACCTAGGGATGATCCTGGGCATGACACAAGTCAGCAGCTACCAAGGGATCCAGGAGTGGAAGTTTGGAGCAGAAGGTTGTACAACTCTCCTGAAATATCCTCCTCTGTAGCTCTGTGGCTGCAGAAGACCTGGGAATACTACAACAAGGAATGCCAGCATCCAGATTCAGCAGCAGGATGGTTTAAAACCCTTGACTGCTCCTGGAATATGATGCAGGAACCACCAGGAGAAGTTTCTCATGATCCATAGCTGATTCCAAGGATCCCCATGGTGTCTGTCAGGACCAGGAAGACCTTCCCTCACTTCCCAGCAATCCAGTGGGATGTTTTGTTTGGGAATGACATGACCAGAAGGTCTGTTCCCATTTATAATGGGAGAGATTCACAATTAATCTCTTCCTGGTTTTGCCCCACAGCCAAGGGAGGGAAACCAGAACAATCCCTGTGAGCAATTTTAGGTTGAAGAATGGCAGAAATCACATCCCAATTCCAATTTCTTTGGAAAAGGAGTCCAAACAACTGGATCAGCTGCTGCAGACACATGCATTTGGTCAAGTATCTCCTTTATTTTCATCTATTCAGTGGGAGGGGGCAGAGAGTAAGGAAATTGCAACCATTTCCCATTAAATCTGAAGCCACAGATAACTCAGTTATAAACCAGAATATTTGGGAAAGTAGTAATTTGCTATCCTAACTTGAATACCAAACTATATCCCAGAGGAAACACTCTGCTTCTCCAGGCTGCCTTGTCCATTTCACTGCTCCCTAGAGCCTCACAAGCAGGATCCAGTGTATCCCAACACCTACCTGAGCAGTCCACCTGGGGGGGAATAAGCAAAGCACTTCAGGGATGGATACTGGGGACGCAGCAGGAAGGACAGGATGGCAGCTGTGCCAGCCCCAAGGGAATGCCCAACCACAATCAGGCCATAGTGTTTTGTTCCTCTTCCCTAAAAGACATGGAAACAACAAGGAATCGAGGTCAGGATGGAAATGAAATTGAATTTATCCCCCAAATCTCTCCCTTTCCCCAGTTTTGGAGTCTGTTTCTGTACACGAGCACTCCAGATTCCAACTGAATGGCTCCTTGCTTGTTCTGAGTCATGGAATCATCACAGAATCCTGGAATGGTTTAGGTTTGAAAGGAAGGGAGAGATCATTCCATTCCACCCCCTGCCATGGGCAGGGATGCCTTCCACTAGCCCAGGCTGCTCAAAGCCCCATCCAACCCATGCTGGAACACTTCCAAGGATGGGGCAGACACAGCTTTTCTGGGAAACCTGTGCCAGGGCCTCACTGGAGGATGGAATTCATTCACTTCTTGAATTCTACATTTGGCCTACTGGGACATTCCTGAAAGAAAGAAGGTGGGAAGAAAAAGGAAAGGTAGAGCAGCTATTTGAATTATTTAGGATTTGATGGGAGCTATTTGTCCCTCCTGATAACATCCAAGCCCACACAGAAAGTAGTCTCTAAACCTCACTGGACATTTTTCTCTGGAATATCTGTCCTTGGCAACTGTCAGAAACAAGGTCCTCGGCTGGTGGGACCTGGGATGGCACTTATGGACCTTAAGTCAGGAAATCTTCCTCCTGAGTAACAGAACAACTCCCATTTTCCCTTTCTCAGCAGAGAAGATTGAAGCTCCATCCCCAAAAGCTGGATGCTGGTTTATCTCTCCCTCCATCCACCAAATATCCCAAGGCAGCACTTCAGCAACTATTTCCAACATATAAACCAAGGTAAGCTGCTTCCCAACATCTCCCTTGAGTCCTGTGACATCTCTCTGCCACCAAGAATGTGCCCACAGGGACAGTCAGCACTGCATTCCAAAGAAAATCTCCATAAAAATGGGATTTTAGTTCCTGCTGATTTGGTTTTAATGCTCCCTGTCCTTCATTGCCACCATGTGGGACTTCCTGCCTCAGGAAAAGGAAAACAATCAGGAGCTCTGCACTATTGGTGCTTCCAAAATAAAAAAAGCCTTGCAGGAAGTCTGGATGGAGCTTGGAGCAACCTGATCTTGTGGAATGTTCTCTGCCCATGGCAGGGGGTGGAATGGGATGAGCTTTAAGGTCCCTTCCAACCCAAACCATTCCATGAATCGAATAACTAGCTGGAAATCCAGGAATTAAAGGAAGAGCTGAGAAATGAATACAATAGACCCAGGGACATGGAGATTCCCTTAAAACCCAGTTTTTTATGGAAATCTCATCCTCTGTCCAGAGACAGCTCATACTCACCAAATCCCGCCCAAAAGCTTGGGACAGCACCATCTCCTGCTCCAGCTTCTTCTTGATGTACTCAGCAGACAGCACCATCCCCTGTGGGAAGCAGGAAGACACAGCAGGATGTAAATGGGATCCAGCAGCCAGAAGGTGAGGAAGCTCTGGAATGTCCCTCAGCATGGATCAGGATGGAGGGAGAACTGATTCCCCTCTGCATTTCCAAAGTTTTGGTGTTTAAGGAGTAAAGGCAGTTCTTAATTAAGGAACACTCCAAGGGCCTATTCCTGGGCTTTTAGGGGGAAAATTACCCCAAATCCAATTAACCTAAACACAGGATTGTGGATTTGGTACTTCAGGCCAAGGGACCTGGGGCAGAACAGAGAAATGGACTTGTATATTCTAAATATTGGTGGTTTTAAAGCCAAATTTTTCTAGCCCAGGTAAATCTGGGATGGAGTTTTCAACTTAAATCTGGGAATAAAAGTGTGAATCATTCCAATAGAAATAATGATTCAAACACCATAGGGAAAAGTGGCATCACTAGGAATTAGTTCCTGCCTTCTCCAACCATCAATATTAAGGGAATTTGGCTGTCAGAGGACATTAATCCCAAATTATTAAATTATTTTATTCCCTAGAAGTCAAGGAGTGCTGGAAGACGGGAAAGATCTTATCTGGGTCTAAATATTCCTCCTCTCTGCTCAGAAGTGTTTCTCTGATTCCAAATGTAGTTGATGCAATTCCAAGAGCAGTTATAAACAAGCAACTACAACTTGATTTGTTGCATAAACTCCTGATGATGCTACAGTTTAACTCAGTGGGAAGTGAGCCTGAACTCCAAAAGATGGGGGAAATGGGGAAAATCATCTCCTTGGCTGTTCTCTTTTAAATTCCTATCTTAAAATGGTGTGAGTACAATGGGAATGTTATTGCAAAAAAAAAAAAACCAAAAAAAACCAAAAACAAACAAACAAACCAAAAAAAACCAAAAAAAACCCCCATCTATATCTATATATCTATATATCTATATATCTATATATAAAACCTCAGTTATCCCAGAGAGCTGGATCGGGAGTTGGAGTTAAACACAGCAGGATAATGAGAGGGAAAAATCAGGGAAACATCAGGGAGAAATCAGAGGTAAATTGGAGGAAGAACTGAGGGGGAAAATGGTGGGAAGAAAATGAGGGGTGGAAATTTGGTGGGAAAATTAGGTGGGAAAATCTAAAACCAGAGATAAATAAATCAGGGATAAATCTGGAATAAGTCAGGAATAACAGTGCTGACTGCCTTGCATTGATATCACCTCATTAAGCCTCCAGAGATCAAGTTTTATTCCATTCTTATGGAATTTCTTGGGTTGTTTCAAAGAGTGGCATAAGAGAAGAGAGTGAGGAAAAAAAAGCAAAGAAACATGGATTTTTCCAGGTCCTCAATATCTGAAATGTCTTTGATTCCCTCTTCGATACTGAAGAGGGGAAGCAGGACAGAGGAGACCCCACTCCATGGACATGAGATAAATGGGACGCTGCCACCACCAAAAAGCACCATAGTGGTTGTGCCTTATCCCAGTTTCTCCCCAGCTTCCAGAAGAGTCTCCACTCCCAATCCTAATGAGAAGTGAGCAGCGGGCCACTGATCTAAATTCCCACTGCGAATTTGGGATTCTATTTTTAGAGAGCGTGACCCAAATCCACGGTGATGTCACTGCTGGGATGTTAGTCAGCCTTTGGGACCTGTTTTTGGTAATTGTATCCTAATGGAGACAGGGATTTTAATTATTATGGAATGAGACTGTAAACTTCCATTTAGATTCACCATTGGAAAAATTCCCTAAAATTTCTGGAATCCTGGTTTGGGTTGAAAGGGACCTTAAGGATCATCCCATTCCATTAGCCCAGGTTGCTCCAAGCCCTATCTATCCTGGTCTTGGACACTTCCAGGGATGTAGCATCAGGCAATTCTCTGGGAAACAAATCCAATTTCAAGTTAATAAAACTATTTGGGCTTAATTTTGCAAGTTCACACGTAAATAACCGAACGGATCAAGCATTTAGAGAAAGGGAATGGAAATATTCTGCATTGTTTTGCATCCCAAAGGCACAAAACTGCTCTGGGATATTTGAGATTTTGGGAGAAAACCCCCAGAAGGGTCTATTTATGAGAGAAAAATGTTGAAAATTCTAATTCCTGGGATCATGGCTGAGCTTCCAGGACTTTCCAGCAGCTCCTTGTCCTTCTGGTTGGCTCAACACCAGGAAACAAAGCTCTGTAACATCCTATTTTCACTAATTTTGTACTGGGAGTTCAACAACTAAATCTGGATTCATCCCTGTGGCTGAGGATTATTTTTAAAACTAACTTTGTTATAAAATCAGTGGACTTTATTGCAAAAATAGTGAAGTTGGATTCTTCTTTGAGTTATAATCCCTTTTTTTTTTTTTGGCATTCTAATCTCTAAACTTTAGTTCCAGCTGTATTTTTTGATCCACAATAGCTCAGAGGCCTGATAAATATTTTTTAAATTGTGACATTGGAGCTGTGGAGTGATAAAAAATTTAATGTAAACATCAAGACTTGGAATTTTAGGATGGCCGATGGACACCCCTGGGGATGGGTGGGACAGAATCAGCAGGAAAACATCCCAAATGAAACAAATCCTGGGAAAGCTCCCACGTAGCCAAGTCCTTGTTTCCAAATTAAATGTGTAAGTGAGACACTGTATTTGTTTGGATATTAAATTTGACTCCTGGACATTAAAAATGCATTTAAAATTCCATTATCTCCCTTAGTTTTCCCTCGGGAATCAACAGCACATTATTGTCTGCAGATTAATATTGATAATAATTCCAGAGAAAGTGAATATTTCTCTCCTGGCAGCAATCCTAAAAAAGAAATAACACAAAGGACAAATAAAAGCTCTGTCTGGAACAAAGGGAATAAACTGATAATGTTTCACGGAAGTCGCCAGTGGAGAAATATTTTCATATAAAGATCAAAACCAAAGCCAATTTCTGCAAGGATCTATTCCTGGATTTTCATTGAATCATGGAATTCTGGAACGGTTTGGATTGGAAGGGACCTAAAAGCCCATCCCAGTCCCATGAGCAGGGACACCTTTCACTAACCCAGGATGCTCTAAGATCCATCCTCCAAGGCGTCCCAGCCCAGGGGACAGGGGTTAGAACAGGATCTTTGAAGTCCCTTCCAACCCAAACCATCCCAGGATTCCATGGTTCTATTTCCTACAGCAGAGGGAAGAGGTCTGGTATTCCAGCAGGAGACCATGAGGCAAGCTGGAGTTCCCAGCTCATGGCTTCCAAGGACTTCCAAGCTCCACATCCCACCTAGAGCAACACCTCATTACCCTCAGCAGCACTTCCAGCAACTGCTCTGTTCCTTCCAACTTTCACTCTGGATTTTCCTTTCCCAACTTGGCACTGCAGCTTTGGAAGCTGCCAAATTCCTGATCATCTTAAAAACTCAGCACGTTGTTCCTTTGCCAGACAGGGGCAAAGGTCAGCTCTGGAATAAATGGATTTAGCCAGCCCAGAGCTGCTCACAGACACAGAGCACCCATCTAATTTCACGGATCCAAGTCCTGCCAGAATCCTTTGAGGACATTCCCATCACAGCAGAATTTTAACCACATTCTCAGGCTTTGATTGAAAATTCCTTAAAGGTCGTTGGAAGAAAAAGTTGTTTGAGTGGCTCCAGGAATTTCATTGTGGGTCTCCACGATGCCTTTCCGAATTTGGAATTCTCTAATTGCACTGAGTTTTTAATTACACGCCAAGTGATTTTAACTGTTCCCACTAATTATTTAACACCTCAAAGCCCTTTCTATAACTTCTTTCTCAAGTAATTAAGACCATTTGGGGGTTTATAATTAAAAAGTGAAATAATTAAAAAAAAACAGGGGTTTTGTTTGGTTTTGGGTTGGTTTAGGATCATTTTCCCTTTGTTGTCCCCACCTTGTGTCCCAGCCATGTTCCATGGTGCCCCTCAACCGGCAGGCGCTCCGCGTCCCCCGTCAGATCCGTCAGGGCATCCTGGAAGAAAAGCAGTCACCTTGCTTCAGGTGAGTCAAATCCAAGCCAGGATTCCAAAATGGGAAGGGCTCAAACTCTCTGGAATATCCACCAAGGAGGCCCCTGCATATCCCACTTACTTTTGGGGACAGAGTTCCCCGGATGCTGATGACCACCTTCTTCTTGTCATGGTCCACAGCCACGTAGAAAGGGGTTTCATAAACCTGGAAGAGATCAGGAGAGACATTCCTGTTGGATTATCCTCGGGGAAAGCGAGACAGGATTTGTGTCTGAATAACAAAATTTTTGGATGGAAATGGAAGAGAAAAAGGCTTCATTTCCCTTCTTTGTCCCACTGCAGCCGGAAGTGGGTAAATCCCCTTGGGAAGGGGGTCTGGGGTTGTCCTTACAGCATCGTGGCAGGAAGTGTAGACGATGTCCACGGAGGTCATGTTCTCGTCCAGGAAGTGGCGCCGGATGGCGATGGCGTTGCAGCCACAGCAATTGTCCTCCTCGATGGTGACGCCGGGAGCGTAGCGCGGGCGTGACGGGCACAGGCAGCAACACCTGCGGGGAGGGAGCACGGCTTTGAGGGGAAAAGGCTGGATTTAGAGTGGCATTCCTAGAGGAAAGGGAAAGGCAGAACCTCCAAACATCATCCCAATGGCAGCGAGTGCCAAGGGAAGGATAAAACCATGAAACAGCCTCAGAATCTGGGATCAGGTGCAGTTTTCCTTTCGAGCACCAGAGAGAGCTACAATGCAGCCAGTCCCCAAGGAATCCAAGGGTTATGGGGTGGGATGGCTCCTCAAAGGACACTATCCTTGGAAGTGCAGTTTTCCAGTGCTTCAACGTGGAAAAGCCAACACTGACTGAGCTCCAGGTTTATTCACAGGAAAAAAAACGGGTTTAGAATCATTCCAAAATAAAAAGAGAAGCACAGGGTGATTTTCCTTCTTTCTCTCTCAGAGCTAAAAGTATTCCCAAGGAATCACATTCCTCCCAATAGCCAAGGAAGTGCCAAAAGCTCATCCCCAAATTGAATCCGGTGACAGGATTCTGGCAGCTGGAAACAAACCCTTGCACTGGGGCAAAAATTCTGAGCTGAAAAAAATCCAATTAATCTGAAGGAGCACAGCCCAAGCCAGGCAAATCTTGGAGGTCTTTTAATCAGGACCCAAATGTCAACTACATGATTTCTGAGCTCCAAGAAGCTCTTTTTGGACTTGGTGTTATGCCAGGTGAGTTGTCTCCGCTGGCTGTTCCATGGTCCAGAGAGGATGGAGCAGAGGACAGGCTGGTTTATGTACTAGAAGCTGGAAGGGATTCAGAAAACCTTTGGAATATGAAGCCCAGAGAGATGGAAAGAAAAAACACAAGGAGATAAAGGCAGAAAAGAAATCAAGCAGGGAGGAAGCACCAAGG
Source organism: Serinus canaria (assembly GCF_022539315.1). NCBI lineage: Eukaryota > Metazoa > Chordata > Aves > Passeriformes > Fringillidae > Serinus > Serinus canaria. The sequence goes on along the minus strand of NC_066319.1, from coordinate 8,946,683 downwards.
GGATGAAATAAACGTGGGGAAAAACAAGGGGCTTTTCTAAACATGGGAAAACCAGGCAGGAAAAAAGGGCTGAGGGTGGGCACTCACGAGCAGGATCTGGCCAGGCGGCAGAGTCCACATGTGGGCTTCCTCATGAGGTAAATGGGCCATCCATAGGCAGCCAAGGCGAAGAGCATGTAGTAACACACCTCCCGGTACCGCTGCATCTCTTGCTGGAAGACACGGGACTCCCTGAGCCTGCAATCTCCTGGAATTTCCCCCTCCATTCCCCTTTTCCACAGTTAGGCACATGCTGAGTGCCAGCCCCCTCTCCCAGCTGTGCTTTGGTGACTGAGGAGAGTGAGGTGGGGATGCCAGGCAAGAGCCACCCCCTCCTGAAGATTCCTCTGCCTGATTTCCTGAGGAATTCTCTGGGTATCCCAACATGCTGCCAAGGAAGCCGCTTCCTGCAGATTTGGAAATGAGCTCCCTAAATATCCCCTTTCCAGCAGGCCAGAGGATGCCTGGAGAGGACCACAAAGCCAATTTGGGGTCATATGAAGCAGTTGCATCCTATAAAAGCTCAGTTATCCCAGAGAGCTGGATCAGGGGTTGGAGTTAAACACAGCAGGATAATAAGAGGGGAAAATCAGGGAAACACCAGGGAGAAATCAGAGGTAAATTGGAGGAAGTGCTGAGGGGGAAAATGGCAGGGGGATAACGAGGGGGTGGAAATTTGGGGTAAAATGAGGCGGGAAAATTGGGCGGGAAAATCAAAATCAGGGATAAGTCAGACAAATCTAAATCAGAGATAAATTAGGGATAACCCAAAATCAGGGATGAATCAAAACCTGGAATAAATCAGGGACAACAGTACTGACTCTCTTGCAGCAATATCACCTCACCAAGCCTCCAGAGATCAAGTTTTATTCATTTGCATGGAATTTCTTGGATTATTTCAAAGAGGGGCAGAAAGGCATAAGAGAAGCCAGTGAGGAAAAGAAAACAAGGATCCCAGGTGGGTTTGGAGGATCCCACATCCCAGGGACTTACCGCATTCTTCAGATCCAGGTATTTGGTGTTCCTGGTCACTGGCATTCCAGACAGGAAAGCTAAAATGTCATTGTTTGCCTGGAAGTCACAAATACACAGAAAAATTCCTTTGTGTAACAGCAAGAAAAAATCCACTCTCAAATATCCCAACCAGACCCCTCAAATACTTCCAAAGGTTTTAGTCCTGCCTGATTTGAATCTCAACTCAAGGGGGAAAAAAGTCATTAAAATAATTTCCTACTGGGCTGACAATGTGCAAACTTCATCAGCAGTTTGGAAAACTGGGAATTTTTCCTGAATCCCAAATCAAGGGAAAAACTCCAATAAAATAAATTCATTGCCTACTGGCTTTAGAATCTGCAAACCTCAATAGTAGCTTGGAAATTTAGGAATTTTGGAAATTTTAGGTATTTTTTCCCCCTGCAGATTGCTGGAGACATCTCCATGGGAATAATCTTCTCATTAATTTCCAAGTACCTACAACCCCCTTGGGGGCCCTTTTGGGATCAAGAGCGGCTCCTGTATCACCTGCCTGGAGAGGATCAATCCAGATTCCAAACTTGCCTCAGCACCAGCTGAACCCTTTTGACAGGGAAGAACTCATGGAAAGCTGCTGAAGTCACCATTATTTTTCTTTCCCACCTCAGCAAGTGAGAACAGCCCAGAGATGAGGACGGCAGAGCCCCGGAGCTGTTTCCCAGGGAATCCCAGAGCAGCTGGGCAGGGATTGCCAGGTTTCCCACCTCGTCCAGCACGGCGTTGCGCTTGGCGCGCTGCCGCTGCCGCAGCAGAACCAGCCCCGCGATGATGTCGGAGGGGACGATGTCCAGGTCCCGGAAAAATTCCGCAAAAAGGTAGGCGATCTCGGAGTAGGCATCCTGCAAAACCCAGGGAGAGAGGGCTTGGAGGAGGAGGAGGACTTTGGGTGTGGGAAGCCTCAAAACAGGACACAAAGTGAGAACTGGACTCGTTTCTGGAGCTCAGCCTCCAAAACAGGCACAAGATTCCTGCAGGGAATGCCAGATCTGGACGAATCACATGATTATTGTGTCTTGTTTGTTTTCCACAGTCCCGTTCGGGGGCTGGATTTGTGCTGTGTGTGGGCACCTCGACATCCAAACAGCTCACACAGGACACAGGGAGGGAAAGAGAATGGTTTTGACTCTCTCTATTAAACAGAACAGAGAAAATGGAATGAAAACCAAGCAAATCCCAATCCAGTGCTACCTTGGAGTCATCCTTTCTCCTCTAAAGCAGAATAAAGGCCATTCCATGAGGAAAAACCACTAATTTTGTCCTATTTAAGAGTCTCTTCAACTCTAACTTTGCCCTGGGATCCTTTTTCCCATATTAATCCCAGACCTGAGATCCTGTTGCCCAAACTTAACCCAAACCTGGGAACTTTTCCCCAAATTTACCTCAGACCTGAGACCCTTTTGCCCACATTTAACTTGCCTATACTTATTCCAGACTTAGGATCCTTCTGCCCAAATTTATCCCAGACCTGGGATCCTTTTGCCCATATTGCCAGGCTTTTCCAGGTTTATTTTGGATGACACACAAGCAAAAAGGCATGAAAAGTAAAAACTGAGACACTGAATGCAGAACTCCCAGGAATGAAGGTGACCAAACCCAAAAAAGGAGGGACAGAAATGAAAGTGACCTGAGAGGATCAAGTAAAGCCCTGGAGCAGAGGGACAATGATATTTTGAAGAGAAATGTCCTTTTTCCACTTTTTGCTCTGTGCTACGGAAAAAAAAACCCACAAGACCTTACAGAAGAATATTTTGGGAGGCTGGAGAGGGGCTGGAATGTGGGTCAGTGCTGACCTGTCATTACTCCAGCCTAAAGACAACGATGATCCAGACGCTGGAATAACAAAACGTGAAGCTGTACCCACCAATGATCCATATTTGACTCCTGCCATCCAAAACTTTTCCTACAAGGATGATCACAGCCTTACCTGAACCTTTATCCTGTGTTTTCATAGTATCCTTTATCCAGCATCAAAACCCACAAGACTGGAGTGTTGTGGAAACCCTAGGCACTCCAGGACGGGATTTCTCCTCTCCCTTCTTTGACCATCAAGACAGTAAATCCCTTCTCTTCCCTGCAGGAATGACCTACATCCTTTTATCCCTGCCAAACTCCTGGCATGTGGGATGACTTTCTGTCATTTTTCACTTCCCTACAAAAGCCAGTTAAATCCCCATTAAGAACTGGGGCTCCAGGTGCCAACTCTCTGTGCCAGCAGTGCCTTTGGAAAGCCAACGGCATTCCAACCGCAGTATCCTTGAAATCCTGACCTCATCAATCCTAGTGTGGTTCCTGTGAGCTCACAAGAAATGCCAAGAGCCTCCAAAGGAAACAGGACAAACACACATTAATCCAAAGTGGCAGCTACAGCCCTGGACGCTCTGACAAAAAAAGGCCCTGATGGAAGTTCAGTGCATATTTTCCGCTCCAAAGGAACAGCTTTCTGTGGGAACACCTGACATTATTCCTGTTTGTCCACCTGGAGTGCTCTGCTACAAACCCTGAAGGCTCTGAGGCTTCAGACTTCACCCCAGATCCTTTCCCCAAAGCCATGTCCATCCCATAAAAAACCCTTTTCCAGCCCAGAGGACAATGATCCTCTGCTGCTACCCCATTTTTTTTCCATGGGGTCTGGGATAGGCAGCAATGGATTAATTTCTGATCCATTTCGTGCTCATTCATTCCACACGCTGCCATGCCAGACACAACGTCAGGGTTTGTTCCTGCAGAGAAAAGAGGCTGGAAATTGCTCAAAAGCTGGATGTAAAGTGGAAATTCAACAGCACGAGGAATGTGAGGCATTTGGAATCCGCTTTTATTCCAAGCTTAACAAAAAAGAGAAACAGTCACTGCAAAATGGAAAGTTTGTTAAAAAGAACTCGAAATATTTGGAATACTTTGCAATCCTGAATAAAATGGGAGTTGTTCAGGGCATTCAGGTGCCTGTCAAGGCTCTCTCTCCCAGGATGCAGCATCCACGCTGTGCCTCAGGACAGGAGTCTCCAGCACCTTGGCAAGGTGACCTGGATGTGCTCTCAGGGAGAAGGGAAGAGCCTCTGCTCTGGAGCACCAAGGAAATGCTGCTGAGGGAGCAGCCAGGGCACAAAGCTCCTATGGTCTCAGTTTTCCAGATGGATTTCCAGATGAGTTTCCCCAGCATATAAACTGGGAGCTGGCAGGCCTGGGCTTGAACTTCCCAGAAGGACATTCCCAAGGAACATGGTGGCATTTCAGCCAGGAAAAGGGATCCTGGGAGGGGCAGCATTCCAAGACACGGTGCTAGATTTCTGAACAAAGGCTGTGACAAATCCTGCAGCCTTCCACACTCTGGAAGCTGCACCTGTGGGTAATTCCACAACACTCCCTAAGAAATGCTGCTAATCTTATTCATCACCTGGGAAGAACAAACGTTCACCTGACTCTCCTTTATTTTTTTTTTCCCTTTGGAGCTTTCAATCCCAGAGTCATTTCTCTTCCTCTCCACATTCACATCCCTTCCAATGTGCTCCTTTTCCTGCTGCATCCTTTTGGAGCACGAACTCTGGGCTATATTTAGTGAGGACACGGCGGCTGTGGTCGGTCCCTTGGTGTTTTCCCTGTCATTTTCCGTGCCCTTCTAACTGGAGTTAAATGTCTGGGCGGATTTTTTGGCCACTGCTGGTTTTGTTGGAATGTCCTTGATAAATCCCAGCTTTTTCCCTGAGAGGTTGTAACTAATTCAGAGCTCAGTGTCTGCAAGTACACAAATCTCCTGATTTTTATTACTTTCTCCTCCCTTTGGGAACAATTCCCTGGTTCTGCTGGCTCCTTCAGGAGTCCTCAAATCCTCAGAATTTTAACTAACTTAGTTAAATCAAAAATTTTTCAGCACCAAAGTTTGACTTGCCTCTCCAGCAGGTTCTCAGGAATGCTGGTGAATCCCACCCTCAGGCATAAACCTGCTCCTAGTGATTCTAAGAAGAATGGAATGATAACTTCTGGGGAAGGAGTTTCAAGACCTTTACCTTTCCCTGCTAGAGAACAGCAAGGGAAAATCCCAATGGCAGCACATGAAAATTCCCAGTGACCTTCATGTGGATCTATGGATTAGACAGTTTTTGATTGACAGAAGATCCAGAAGGATTTTGGTGATTCTTCCAGGTTTTTGTTTTCCCATTTCCAAATTCTCCTCCTTAAGGGTGTGAGACTGATGGAAACAACAGGAGAAAGTGCTCAGGAAGGGGCTGATAAAGGGAAATGGGAGCTGTCCAGGAAGTGCTGCCAAATGTGATCCTAACCTGAGGGAAAACAGAGATTTCTCCCACTGATATTTTGATTCCCAACAGGAGATTTTTGGTACCCACCGACTGGGAGTCCTTTGTCCGTGTGCAGCAAAGGAACACTTTGAGCCTGCGTGTCCAGCTGCTGGCTTGTCCCTCTTCCAGGCGGTGTCTGGGAATAAAGGGGAGAGCAGGAATGTGAGGAGAAGCAGAACATGGTGTAGGATCCAACATGGAGCGGCACAGTCTGTGCTGTCCTTGAAAATATGGACTAAGGCTCCCCCAGTCCTCCTTTTCCCCAGGCTGAGGCCCCTGAGCTCCCTCAGCCACCCCTGGTGCTCCAGCTCCTGCCCCAGCTCCATTCAGTACCTGGATATGCTCCAGAGAAGTGTGAATCCACAGGATCAAGCACTATGTTTGGATACCTGGTATCCTGCCTGAATGGGATGAATGGAATGAAGTTCCTGTTTCAATTTGGCAGCTGCTCCATGTGCCAGGATGTGCAACCACTCAAGAGAAAAAAGTTACCTCAGGATGAGGGAGTGGGAATGGCACAAGAGACCCTGAGCACTTTAGACATGCAATTTTTCCCAATCACAGAATCAAGGAATGCTTTGGGTTGGAAGGGACTTTTAGGATCATTGTGTTCCACCCCCTGCCACAGAAGTAGGGACTGACTCCATGCCAGAGTGCCAAGCTCCTCCTTTTTTTAGGGAAGCACAGATTTAATCCAGGCTAGAGCAATCCAAAATAAAGCACCACTCCATTTTCTGGCAGGGTATCCTATCAGGATAAGCCCAAGCCCAGAAAGTGGTTTGCACCTGGAAAGAAAAGATGCTGGCAAAGGAATATTTGCTCGAAATGGAAGGAGCAGATCCCACAGGGATCCATCAGCTCTTGCCTGAGTATCTGAAAACAGCTCTCCATAACCTTTCAGAAGAGGAATGGGAATACGAGTGGCAGCAGGGCTTTCCTCCCCCAGATTCCAAAGAACTCCAGGATTTCCCTGGTGGGGTTCAACAACCAAGTGTCCTCTGAGCTGTTTTCCCTCCATCTTTTCCCAAATTCTTTCTTCCTAACTTCCACACGTTCAGTAGGAGCTCCAAAGCTCCATGGAAAAGCCAAGCCTTTTATTGGGCTGTTTCTTTTTCCCAGCCCACTCACGCCATGATGCCACTGGGAGAGGAAAACCACCGTGGGACACAATCCAGCCAGGCAGAGAACTTCCTCATCTATTCCTTGGAAAGGATTTCTTTCAGCAAGAGGGAGAAGTTGGGAATGTATCCTTTGGAAACAATTGTTTGAGCAGTGAACAGTCACATTTGATGTTTGTTTTTCACATCATAGCCCACAGCGTTTGCTTGTTAACAGCTGTTAACATTCCCTTTCCAGAGGGAAAATCCATGAACAGCAGGAACAAGCTCTCCATAAATACAGCAGGCCCGGAGGGAAAAACCCGGCCAAGGGAGAAAGGCCTTCACTCAGCTTTCTGGGATCTCAAAATTCCCCGCAGAGGAGAGAATTTTGGGGTTGGTTTGAATTTACTTGTGCAAGCTGTGGAGCTCAGATTTGCTTTGGAAAAATCATCACAGAATTCTGGAATGGTCTGGGATGGAAGGGACCACAAAGCTCATCCATTCCACCCCCTAACACGGGCAAGGACAACTCCCACTGTCCCAGATTGCTCCAAGCCCCATATCCAGCCTTGGACATTTCGAGGGATGGAGTAGCCGCAGCTGTTCTGGGAAAACCATTCCAGTGCCTCACCACTCTCACAGGAAAGAATTTTTTCCTTGGATGCAGTACTACATCCACAGTATCATCCTTCTTATCTTCCCGGGAATGTCCTGATTCCAAGCAATCACCATACTAGGCACGAATTCCAAATATTCCAGGCCACGGTAACACACTAGAAAGGTCAGGAGGAATATCTGGCATTCCACAAAAAAAGCCAGGCTCCATCTCAGAACTTGAGAGCACTATCCTTAGAAAAGCCCAGTTTTCCCTCAAAAGGGACTTTATTCCAAGTCATTGGAATACAGAAAATACACAAACCCAATGAAAAATGGGATATTTATGGAGTGGTTTTTGAAAGCCTCATTTTTTATCCCTCGGATCCCGATGCCCTCCAAAGCCACATTCCTCAAGGACAGTCACATATCAAAGGAAACAAAGCCTGTTTGTGTTGTCCCCTACTGGAAAAAATCCTTCAGAAAAAGCTTTGCTTGGTGAAAAAAAGCTTTTTCTCTCCCCATCTGGGGAGCTCCAAGATGGAATCAACTCTTAATTAAAAGATTCAACTGCCAACACAAATGGAATTGTTCCTTGGCCAAGACTAAACAGGAGAAACCTCAGGGCAAAAGGTTGGATTTTGGAGAGGAAAATAAAGGAAGAAAGAGGATTTGGAAGGAGATCCTGCCTCGAAGTAAGGAAAATTTAAGCACACACTCACTGCTTCCACGGAAAACGCTGCTATGGGATACAGACAAACAGGCTGCTGTGGTCAGCAGGGTCCATGAGGATCCACAAATCCAGTACTTAAGGCAGAATCCAGCTGGATTCTGCATGGCTTTGCCTTCTTTGGATGCAGGTGCCCACACACAGCACCTGACAGGGAGCTGCATCCTCCCAAAATCCCCTTCAGCAGAGCAGAATGGTCCCTGCAGCAAGGCAAGGAGAAGGGCAAGATCCCAAAAAATCAGGACACCCTTCCAGAAACTTTGCCCTGGGAAGCTGTGGTTGCCCCATCCCTGGAAGTGTTCCAGGACAGCTTGGACAGAGCTTGGAACAACCTGGTATAATGAAAGGTGTCCTTGCCCATGGCTTAGAGGACTTTAAGATCCCTTCCAGCCCAAACCATCCTGGAATTCCCTGGCTTGAGGAGGATTTTGGGTGCCTGTAGCCATAAGGACACAGCACTGGTAACACTGAAACCATCCACTGGTTCTTTGTGTCCTTGGATAGAAGGGAAATTCAGTCTGCTGTGAAGACAGGCTGGGAGAGCTAGGAATGTTCAGCCTGGACAAAAGAAGGCTCCGGAGAAATCCTAAAGTGCCTAAAGTGGATCCCAGAGAGCCAGAGAGGGACTTTGGACAAGGGGCTAGAGGGACAGGACAATGGGAAATGGCTTCCCACTGACAGAGAGAGGGCAGGGATAGATGGAATACTGGGAAGAGACCCTTCCCAGTGAGGGTGGTGAGGCCCTGGAACAAATTTCCCAGAGAAGCTGTGGATGCCCCATCCTTGGAAGCATCCAAGGCCAGGCTGGAATTACCTTTTCTACTGGAAAGCATCGCTGAACATAAAGGGAGGTTGGAATTCAATGATCTTTAAGGTCCCTTGCACCCAAGGCACCCTGGAATTCCAGGATCCGCAGAACGCTGCCTTACCTGAGGTTGTAGGTCCTTAGGTTGCGCTGCCGGCGCTTGGTGGCGCGGAGCTTGACGAAGGTGCGTCCCGTGGGATCGAAGACACACAGCACAGTGATGCACACACTCAGGATCACCACCCAGTTGCACACCACCATTCCTGAAAAAAAAACAGGAGTCACGTGCTCCGGCCCTTACTTCCCACCCCAAAGTCCCGCAGCAAAAGGAAATCCTCTGGAAAGGCTTTTAAGCCACAGCTGGATCAGTCTTCCGGCTGTTTTATGGGGCCATTAAATGCTCCCTGAGTATCCAGGACTGCACCATTAACATCAACCCCACCAGGAGACTGGGAAAGGCTTCCAGGAAAACAGTAAAACCATTCTGAAGGTCAAAAGCAGAATTTACAGACTACCCTTCCCTGGGAACACAGATCCCTGCCTGAGCGCCGGCAGCACAGGCGGATGAATGGATTGACTGTTCCGAGCAATAAACAGGAAAACAAGCCCCACATTGACAGCTCCCATCCACTTCCCAGAGTCAATCAGCACAGGCGGGAACGAAGGATGCCCGCCAATCCGTCGGAATGCTCCCAGGCCACATTCCAGCTCCGTACCCAGGGTGACACTCTTGGCTGTGATGTCGTTGCAGGAGGTGTAGTACTGTGTCAGCCACACGATGCCCACGATGGCGTACACGAACTCAATCACCAGGATCGCTGGAAAAAATGGTAACAGCACGGATGACAGCAGCCTTTTCCCTAAGGATGAGCTCCTCTCCCCATTTTCTCACAGGGAATAGGTATAAAAACGCTTTGGAAGGGGACGTGTAAGGAGATGAGCCCAAAGTGCGACATGTTCCAAACAACTCCGAAAAAATGGGATCGTGGAGGGGTCAGCGCCCTTGGTTGTGTCACAGGTATGAATCAGAGATCCAGACCTTCCTCCTACGCTGCTGGAAAGACTCCCTGAGGCAGCAGGAATCACAGGACCTAAACCTTAACTACCTCAGACAGCTGGCCTGACTCACGGATCCAGGATTAATCCTGCTCACTATGCTTAGCAAACATTCTCAGCACCTTTGCAGCCCTTCCCATAACAGTTCCAAGGAGACAGCGCCTAAGGAGCTCCTCAGTTTTGCATGTGACTGATAGCAAACTAGAAACTGGGGATTAACAGTGCTTCCCTGGAACAAAAAAGCTGAGAAACCACTCTGAAGTGCCCATCCTCCCACTTTCTCCCCGGAATTCCAGAGGACACGTGGACAATCAGCTGTGGAGAAGGTGAACACCTTGCTTGGGATTGCCTAAATTATGGTCAAGCTGAGACTAAATCCAGCCTGGCTTATCCCGCTCACCCTCCTTATCTCCTGTTGGCACAGAATTTTTCCATAAGTGGTTTTGCTACAGACCTGGAAAGACCAGTTCCAGGAGACAGAGCTTTCCTGGGCAAGGAATCAGGGCTAGGACTGGTTCCTGATGAACCCAATTTATGCCTGAGTTAGGTTTTGCTTCCCTTGGCTCCTCTCCCCTTTGCCTGCTGCAGGACAGGAGCAGCAGGAGCAGGGATGAGACATTCCCAGGTTCACATTAGAGTTAATTCCCTAAATTCCTCTGCATTAAACAGCACATGCTTAAATTGGGATAGTCACATGGACCTTGCCCACGCACTGGTCACGCTCCCACTTCCATCAGCACAACTGATCAACCACCAAGAACAAAATACCCAGGAAAAAAGGGAATACAAGACCCAAAATCCAGAGGAAATCCCACTCCTAAGCACACACAGAGGAAGAAGAAGGGATGTTTTGGGGGGCAGGAAACCTTTCTTTGGATTCTCCCTACCTCCTCTGCCACACTTAGTCTGGTTTTAACACAAATTGTCAGGCTCTCCATGTTTCCCTAGGGAGACTGGCTAGGAAGCTGGAGAGGGAGATTTGTTTGCTGTTTGCGTTAATGACTTGCTCTGAGCATTCCAAGTCTTCCACACTGAGCTTTCAAGCAAGGTTATCCTTATTTTAGTGGATTCTGCAGGAAAACAACCCAGCAAAAAGCAGGGATGCAAATCCATGGGATGATTTGTTTGGAATGGGTTTGGCTCTGCATCCCCAAAGATTTTTCTCTTAAAACCTTAATTTGGCACAGAAAAATCTGATTAAACTTCTGTACCTGGAAGGCAACAGAATCCAGGGAAAACAAGCTAAAAGGGAATGAGGGATCAAGGAATAATTCTCTTCCCTGCTCTAGTTTCTGGAGAGGGAGCAAGACAGGAATTGCTTACAGGAAGAAAAAGGGAGTGAGCAGGTGGAAAACCTATTTTCCTCCCAGTGCCTGGAGGGATGGATCAGGTGAGTCAAGAGGCAACACCTAGGGGTCACAACCATTGGGATTTATGCCCCTATCCTTGGAAAACGTGGTGGAGAAAAGAGAGACAGAGGGGGAGCAGATTCCATGAGAGGAAAAGGAGGCTATTTGGGACATCGCCTGCCAGTCTGACAGCCGTGACAAGGCGCAGCCTATGGATTCATCGGGATGCACGGCACATCCTGGCAGCCATCTGGCCGTGCCAGAGGAGGGAGAGGAGGCTCCAGGGCAGAGCACACAGAAGCGTGGAGGCTCCAGCCGCTTACCCAGTCGCACATAGAGGACGTACTGCATGGAATCCCGCGGCTCCGTGTACAGGATGCTCCCACGCATGCTGAGCCAGATGATGGCCAGCTCAGCAATCATGCAGCTCAGCAGGATTCCCAGGTAGCCCCGGCCGTGGTCCACCAGGTTCAGGGAGCACGTCTCGTTGGGATTGTACACCAGCCCGAAGAGCACCACCGAGAGAATCACAAACCTGCCGGGCAGGAAAGCCAAGGGAACCACGGAATATCCCACAGCTCTTCCCTCCTCAGGGTCCCACAGCTCCTTACATTAGTGTTTATTTGGGCCTCAAATCTCCACAAGCCATCCAGAGGCCCTGCTACCCCCAGCAGAACCATTTCATCCATGCCACATTATCCCATGGGATTTGCAACTCCAGAGAGAAGTCGTGGCTGCCACATCCCTTGGAAGTGTTCAAGGCCAAGTTAGATGGGGTTTGGAGCAACCTAGTGGGAGCCATCCCTGCCCATGGCAGGAGGTTGGAATTGGATGGTCTTTAAGGCCTCTTCCAACCCAAACCATTTCAGAATTCCATGCCTGTTTTTCCTGAGCTTCTGTACAGAAACATGGTCCTAAATTCTAGTGGAGAATCTTGGATGGCACAGGAGGATAACAAAAAGCTCTGGTCAGGCTCATTGGAACTAGGCTAGAACTTGGAACAGAGCTAAGCTATGAAAACAGAAGCTGGAAAAAAGTTGGTGTTCATCAGGAATGCCCCAACCAAACTTTCTGGCCCTGTGTAGAAGTGCAGAGAGAATTTCCAGCCATGCCAGAAACAGCCAGAAGAATTCTTGGGTGAATTCCAAGCATCCTTGTGCCCTTCTCACTTACCAGGTGGTGTGAAGGAGGAAGAGGAAGACGGCTGGCAGAACCAGGTCATCGCTGCCCACAGACCAGCGCCGGCGGAACACGACAATCCCTGGCATGGCTGGCGGGTCCCGGGAAGTTCAGCAGGCACAGCACTCACCTCCTGGAAAAGAATGGAAGCAAAGATGCTGCTGAGCCTCTCCAGCCTCCTCTGGAGAGTCCCACAACCTGGGAGCCATCCTGGTTTATCCCAGAGCTGCTTCCTTCCAGCACCAGGGGGCATGGCATGCTCAGGAAGGAGGGCTGGGAATCGAAGGAGTGGGAAGTACTAGTTGAAGCCAGTTTGTAACTCATCCAGATCTACTTCATGGGATTACCTGGAATCCTTTTAGGCTGTGATGGTAAGCAGCCACTGTGGGATTTGGGACAGGTCATCCTGGCCTCACATCTCTGGAAAACCCTATTACTGTGTTTTTCCATGCACAAACCTGCTTCCAGGCTGTTGTTGTCCAACAATTCTCCCCCCCACACTTGGCTCAGGAAGCCAAAATATCCATTAACAGCCAGTGACAGCATCTGGGGAACTACAGATTGGCTCTCAACAGCACTTCCAGTGAGGATATTGGCTCCTAGGAGATCTCCCCCTGGACCAGCAGCAGCATCTTGCCAGCTCCACATCTCCGTCACATCCACACTGGCCCTGACAGGCACGACCAATTCCAAGGTGGAAGATTGAGGAGCTGCTATTCCTCCCTGGGTTTTGTTTGTGCTCCTATTTTTAGGGCTTCCCAAACTCTTTGGAAAATAGAAACAGGAGTGGTGCAAAGTCACGAGACTGCACAGGGCGCTCCAGCCTCCTCCAGCACAGCCATCCCACTCCATCCCAGCTGGCCGTACTCCAAACTGCTCCAGAGGGACTCTGGCAGCACACCTTATCCCACTCCTGCCTTCCTGGCTCAACACATGACCCACTACCAGGACTTTTCCTTGGTTTTGCCAAATCCAGGATGGTGTCTTTGCACTCTTTCCAGAGACACCAGGGATTTCTGGATTGGAGGAGTAGTCCTGTCCCTCTTTCCATGCCCTAATCCCTGTCTCAATTCTCACCTGTGCTACCAGGGAATGCTCCACCTCACCTGTGCCTCTCTGCTCCAAGCTCTCTCAATTTTGATCCATCTCAGTTCCCAACTCCACCAATGTCCCAATTCCCACATCCATGCACTGCTGCTGGAGTGCTCCACCCATGGCCTGCAGTGGATACGCTGTTTCAAAGCTGCACTTGCAAATCCCTAAGTGCTCTTGGATTTTTGCCTCTGTGAACCCAACAGCAAACAACCAAGTGTCTTCATCCATTACTTACAACAGGATTTCCAAGAGCATTCCCAAGGGAATATTACTTGCAATACTTCCTGTACCAGGCAAAAAAAACCCCACACATGGATATGATGCCCATAATTTATTGCTGTGGATAAAACTAATTAGAAAGGGGAGGACGTCCATAGAATTCCAACATAGCTTGGATAAGAAGGGAGCTTGAGGATGATCCAGTTCTATCTCCCTGACAAGGACTGGGACAACTCCCACCAGTCCAGGTTGCTCATGATTTTAACTAAGTTGAACCTTCCAGATAACACAAATGTTGGGTTTGAGACAGCCCATGGCACCAATTCCTGCCCTGTCCCACTAAATCCAGCCCAGCAGTCAGGTGTGGTAACCCCACCACTTCCCAGAAAATCCCAAATCCAGAGTCTGAGCCCAGAGTCTCCTCTCCTGTGCCAACACCCACAGCCACTGGAATGGATCTTCCAACCCATTTCAGCCACCCATTACTGAAAACCTACACAGTCCCCTCAAATTCCAGGAGATTCCACAGTTAACAGGCTGCTTCCAGCCTGTCACTCAGTTGAAGGAAATGCTCCATTCCACAAACAAAGCTAATGTGAAATTCCACCGCCATTTGGATTCCCACTTCCTCAGCACAGAATAATCAGAGCACTGGGTACATTCCAGCTCTACCTTCACTCCTCTGGCCATCTGGAGACTCCCTCCCAGCCCCATCGTGCCTGTCATTCACCACCCAGGATAGCTGGGATACCACAAACCCTGGATACACCTCCAGCACCTCCCAGTCCAGCTCCGTTCCCATCATCCCATCGGCTGCATCCCACCAACGCGCTTTCCGGAACTCTTCCACCCCTCCAGTTGGGCTCTCCCAGTTCCCAGCACCCTCTCCCAGTTTGAGAAGCAGGATATCAATGACAGCAACAAATATCCAATGTGGATTCCTTATCCACGGCAACAGATGGGGACAGAGCGGAGAAGCCTGTCACTCACTGTCACATATGGGAATACTCACTGTGGAACTGTCACTCCACTTACCAGGCTCTCAGGGCAGGAACATTCCCAATTTATTCCCAAAGATTCCTGAATTTAAACCGGAGGTTTGGGGCTTTATCCCTGCTTTGGAAAGGAGGGAGACGATGGAAGGCCTGAGACTGGAAAACCCACCAAAGAAAGCTCTCACTGTGAGGACTCTTCAGCTTCATCCCAGCACAGCTTATCCCAGGAACTGTTTTAAGATGCTGAAGATACGATCCAGCAGAGGAATTGGGAGGACCGGAAAGCTGGAGTGCAAAGAGCCCTGAGACCACTGACCCCGGCTCCATGACAGCAAGAACCTCACACTGTCCCTAAAACTGCTGGAAAGAACCAGACATTCCCAGGAACTTGAAAGCTGAATCCCCATACAAGCAGTGCCAAGCTCCCAACACTGAAATAAGGGAAGCACATGCACAAGGAGCCCCCTCAGAGCCGGGCAAGGTCTAGGGAAGCAGGAACCTTACATGGCATGTGGTCCAGCCGCTGCGCATCCTTCTCTCCCAGAAGGGTATTTCAGGAAAAGTGCATATCCAGGGAGACAGGCATCACAAGCTCAGGAGGGAACAGCAAACTCTTCCTGCAGCCATTGAAAATCCCACTCGGCAAAGGGAAGCACGGTGTGGGAACCGAGATCTGCCTGCTGACAGAGCCGGGCATCATCCTCAGAGCAACTCCCTCCCTGCACCTCATTTATCCACCGGGAATGCCGAGAGCCAGAGGTCGTGACTCCCCCCTTCCACACCCCCCAGCACCCTCTGGAAGGAAGTGACATCATCCCTATTCTGAGGAGATTGTACGTGGATTGTGGGAAGGAGGACTGGGAGCTAGAGCGGGCGATGCTGTCAGAGATGCGGAGCCGGGAGAGGAGGAAAACCCTGGAGCGGCACAAACCTCCTCCCTCTTCCCACCGAGAAAGCAGGAGCGCTGCCGGGAGCCCTGGACACAGCCATGGCATCGGGCTGGGAAAGGCTCCTGGCCACAGACTCTCCAGTGAATGGCCAGGGGGAGGGGACTTGGATGGGACACAAAAGGGACACACAGAGGGGGCCACCCCGGCCACAGAAAGGAGAGACTGTTCCAGAGGAGCCTCTCCCGGCCTTTCCAGCCGTTAATTCCTTGTGACATGCTCTGGGCTATGACAGGATGTGGGGGAAGGGGAGAATTAGCTGTCTGTAGGGAAAGGCTTAGGGAAAAGAGCAAGGGAGAAAAACGCTACAGTGAGAAAACATTCCAGCTAAACCTCGGAGACTTAGGCTAATCCAACAGCCCATCCCATCTGACATGAGCCTCCTTAGGGAGAAGTACACCAGGAAATAAAGCTGAGGGAAAAAGGCTGTGCCTGGATCCTGCATGCCAGGAGCCTACCCACACCACAGCAACACCCCCGGAGTCACCCACTCCCTCCACCCAAATCCAGGCAGGATTTGCTCCAAGCTCCCAGAATTGCAGATTCCCGAGGCACCCACACAGCCCAACGCTCCAACCCCCTGCAATCCTCATCCCTGCATCCACAGGCTAACAACCCCCTGCAATTCCCCACCCCTATATCCAAAGGTTCACAAACCTCTGTAATTCCCCATCCCTGCGAATCCCCATTCCTGCATCCACAGGCTCATACCCTCCTGCAAATCCCCCCTCCCTGCAATTCCCCATCCTTGCATCCACAGGCTCACAACCCCCTGCAATTCCCCATCCCTGCACCCACAGGCTAACTCAGGATTCCCACTTCCATCACCCCAAAACCTCCCCTGGTTCCCAACCTCCTGGTATTCAGAGCAAAAGATGGGAGGTCAAACCCAGGCTGAAATCAGATCTGCTGGGAGTTTTTTCTCCCTCTGCCAGATCCCTGGGGATGTCTGCATGGAGGAAGCCGTGCTATTCCAATATTCCTTCCCTACATTCTCCCTCAGGCACCTGATGGCACTTT
Source organism: Serinus canaria (assembly GCF_022539315.1). Lineage (NCBI taxonomy): Eukaryota > Metazoa > Chordata > Aves > Passeriformes > Fringillidae > Serinus > Serinus canaria. The sequence continues at coordinate 8,930,231 of NC_066319.1, read as the reverse complement.
CACAAGACCCAGGTATGACAAAGCAATCCCATCTCAGCTCTACCAGCACCCTCTTCCAGCTGGCCTCTGCAAATTCCAGAGTTCTCCAGGGTGACTCACCCAAGGAAATTCCCTCTAAACAAGCCAGATGTTTGCCTTCACTGCTCAGGGCTACAGAATTCACAAAAAAAGAAACGGATCTGTAGGTCTCAGTGGATGGTTGCAGGTGTTGCTAAAGGACAGAGCCCTTTGCCGTTCCACAGAAATCCAGCACCATGTCCCAGAATGCTGCCCCTCCCAGGATCCCTTTCCCTGGCTGAAATGTCACCATGTTCCCCAGGAATGTCCCAGTCCCAACCTGCTGTCCTGCTGGAAAGTTCAAGCCCAGGCCTGCCAGCTCCCAGCTCAATTTCTTAGGAAATGCAGCTGGAAAACCAAAACCAAAGGAGCTTTGTGTCCTGCCAGCTCCCATAGCAGCTTTTCCTCAGGAGTAATTTTCTGCTCCAGAGCAGAGGTGCTTCCCTTCTCCCTGAGAGCACATCCAGGTCACCTTGCCCAGGTGCTGGAGAGACCTGTCCTGAGGGCACAGCATGGATGCTGCATCCTGCTTTTTCATTCTGCAGGATAACAAACAGTTCACTTCCCTAACCAACAGAATTGTGGTCCCATCAAGTCACCCCAAATACTTCTTTCCCTCACCAACATGTCTCACATGGCATATGGGCTTCCCATTCCAGGCTGGATCATTCCCTTGCAGCTCCCAGAACCCTCCCGTTCCCATCAAGCACTTACCAGACTGGACGGAAATCATCAATTCCAGCTTGGATCCAACCCCATCAGGCCCCATCCAGCTGTTCTGAAGGGTTTTAAATGAGGCTCTTTCTGTTTCTGAGTTGTTTCTCACAATCTGGGAATTGTTCTCGCCTTCCAGGGAGAAGGGGGATGGGTGGTCATATCCATACAGAATGTCTTGAAGCTGGCCAGAGGAATTTGCATGGAGCAGCTCTGATCTCAAGCCAGGCTGGTAGAGCTAGGATAGCTCAGCCCAGAGAGGAGAAGGCTCCAGGGAGCCTTAGAGCCTCTTCCATTGCCTAAGGGGGCTCCAAGAGAGCTGGAAAGAGCCTTTGGAATAGGGCATGGAGGTACAAGACAAGGGGGAATGGCTTCCCACTCACATGGCATGGGTTTGGATTAGATATTGGGATGAAATCCTTCCCTGTGAGAGTGGTGAGGCCCTGGAATGGATTTTTTCAGAGAAGCTGTGGCTGCTTCAAGCCTGAAGTGACAAGTCCAGGCTGGACAAAGCTTGGAGCAACCTTAGATAGTGGGAGGTGTCCTTGTCCACAGCAAGGGGTAGAATGGGATGAGCATTCCATGTCCTTTCTAAACGAAAGCATTCTAGGATTGAATACCAAGAGGGGACAAATTCCATGGCACCAAAGGAAGGCAAAGCCTTTGTGCCATTTCCAAGGGGCAGGAAGTATCTGCTGCAAGCAGTGCCTGCAGGAATTGCAGGGAAAGCTCTTCCCAGGGGGAAGAAGGCACAGCAGCTGCCGGAAGCTTGTGAGGAGAGCTCTGCCCTCACCGGAGGTGATTAAGGGAACAGACCCCTACTTTAAGGAATATTCCATGGATTCATGGAACATTTCAGAGCTATATTTATAAGCAAATCCCAGGAAGAGATCACTGGCAAAAATCAGTGGGAATTAGAATTTTGGGATACCTTCACGGCTGCTTTGAAGATTCTCCTTGATAACCTCCCATCTTCCAAGGAGAATGGAATAAAAAGAGTCAGTGGCAGAGCCAGGGAATGAAGCTTGGAGACCGTAAAGATTCAAAGAGCCTCCTGTGGCTTGGCACACTTTGGATGTGGCTCCCTCGGGATAAGGCCATGGCACCACAATCACCTCCACAATGTCATTGGGACAGAACTAATGGGATCAGCTTGGATCTGGAACTCCAGCACTGCCCACTGACACAAATTCCCAAAATAATCTTGGAGTATCAACTGACCTTCAAAACACAGGGAACAAGAACTTACCTGTTTGGCCCACCAGTTTAACCCTGAAATCCTGGAACAAATTCCTTGTAACTGCAACGGTGATGGATACAGGACTGGTGTAGCCACTTCCCAGTTGGGCCAGCACTGATCCATCTCCATCCCACCTCATGCCTCCCTCAGACTCTTTCCCAAAGCCCCTTTGCCATAAACACAACAAGGTGCATGTTCTCCTTGGTTAAATCCATCCCCTTTTCCCTTAACTCCAAACTCCCCTGCTTTGGGTAGAAACAGGTCTCATGAATCCCACATTTCCCTCAAACATACACAACATCTCCTTTCTGTTACGTTGGGAATGATTAATTTTTAATAAGGAGACTCCAGTATGCATCTCCTTGGCATGGACTCGACCACAGCAGTGGAGTTTTCGGGAAAAATGGGACTATCTTGCAAACCCTAATGGATTTAGTGCAAGAGGATGGACAAATCCCAAAGGTGCCACTCCCAGCACTTGCTCCCAGTTAAAAGCAGGATAAGGGATTCACTGAATCAAAAAGAAACAAGGAAATTCTCCACTTTGGAATGAACCTCCTCCTAACAACTGGGATCCCTGGGAACAGTTTCTGAGACTGTTCCCAGGGATCCCAGTCCTAGAAACCAGTGACACTGCACATCCCAATGCTTCTCTCCACTGGATAACCCTGCACCACCCCATGGGCCAAGATTTGTCCACAGCATCACCATTAAGGCTGGAAAAGCCCTCCAAGATTGAGTCCAACCATTCCTCCAGCACTTCCAAGGCCACCTCTATCCCATGTCCCCAAATGCCACATCCACATGGCTTTTAAATCCCTCCGGATATGGGGATTCCACCATTGGAGCCTGCTCCAATGCTTTAAGACCTTTCCCATTGAGGAATTTTCTCTAATATCCAACCTAAACTTCCCCTGGTGCAATTTGAGAGAATTTCTTCTCATACTGCCACTTATTATCTGAGAGCAGAGCCTGATCCCACCTGACTCCACCCTCCTGTCAGGGATTTGTGGAGAGTGAGAAGATCCCTCTTGATCCTCATTTTTTGCAGGCTGACTCCCTCAGCTGCTCCTTGTGCTCCAAACCCTTCCCTGAACACAGTCCAGCACTTCCATGTCCCCCTTGGTGAAGGATCCACAGGGCTTTATTAATTCCAGACCTCGGCAACCATCCCTGGGCATAAAGGAAGAGGTTTGTAGGGATGAGTCTATAAAGACAGGGATCACTGTGAGATACTCCAGCTGCCCAAACGAAAGGGACAATAATGCTTGGAAAGGGATAGAAAAGCCTCCTCACACCTCCAAGATTCCCAGGACTTTTCTCCTTGACCTCGACAAAAGCACACCTTAACTCCAGAGCTCCAGACTCATCTGCCTATGGAAAATCCAAAGCCTGCACAAACACCTGGCTGAGAAACAAGGGAAGCCACCACTTTTTCAGGAATCTGGGAGTGGAGAAGGAACTGTCACACACAGTTCCAGTGTGCTGCCAGGAACGGAGTTAAAAACAACCCCCAATCGTTGTCTCGATGTCGGCAGCTCCGCAATTCCACCCACAGTTTGTGCCTGCAGAGCCCACAGGCAGCTTCCCGACCACTCCAAGCTCGGGCAAAAATAACGGCCAAGTTGCCACGGGGGAAAATGTAATAAATTCCAATTAATTTGGAATTTCAAATAGAACTCCATGTTCTACAGGGGAATAAAATGCCCTACAACAAGGAAAGGTTGGTTTGAATTGGGTAGGGAATGCAAAAGGAATACCTGGATGAGGTGATGGGTACAGCAATAAATGCTCACAGCATGCCAAATCTGCTCCCAGGTGTGGAACAACAACTCCCTGGATATATTTACTGGGAATCACCGATCATTGGTTTTGTTGGAATATCCCACAGCTACACGCAGAACTTGGTAATTCCTGGTTGGAAAGCACACGGCCTCTGAGTTATTTATAGCCAAAACTCCAAGGGCTGGATGAAGCCAGCCAGGACAAATCCAAGAGGTGACCAGTAATTACACAAGGGGAATTTTGGATGGAGCCTCATTTCTTTAGGGAAAGCTATTTTCTACTACAATCCTAGCAAATTCCTGACAGTTTTACTTCACCCTGAAATGCTTATCAGCTCAGCCTCCTTTTCGAAAAGGCAGAAAAAAAGCAGAAGGAGCAAATATCCAGGTGAGATATTGAATTCAGAGGCACATCCTGCTCTGGCACATCTGGAAGCGATGCCTTCAGGAAGAAGGAGGAGAAGCCCAGTCATTTCCAAAAGCAATTGCATCTCTCCCTTCCTGCAAGCAGCTTCTTGGCTTCCTAGTTTACACTAGTGGGCAAACAGTTTTCCCAATAACTTGACTCATTGCTTCAGGAATTCCCTGGGGATGAGTCACATGCAGGGAAAGCCACCAGGAGCGGCGCCGGGACCACCGCTGCCAACTCAAGGAGAGCAAAAGAAGTGGGAGAACACAAAATCCCTGCCAAACTCGGGAAAACTGTGTGGTCAACACCATTCCTTGGCACTCCTTCCCTGCTCCCCCTCCCCACAAATGTGCTGGAGAGGAGCAGCGCATCCGGAGAGGCGGCTCCAGGCTCCGGAGCCACGGGAATCGTCAGGGAGAGGTTCCCTCCACGTGCATCTGCCGGCATAGGAGGGAATGCTGGCTCTACTCATCTCCCAGGAATAATCCTAAGGAAATTTAAACTAGAGATTATTTCCCTCCCTCCTGGAACTGAGGGGGAAAGAGGGACACATGGAACTCCAGGGCCTCCAGCTTCTTACTCTACTCCCTGCTCACCAGCATTCCCAATTTGGCCTTTTTTCTGCATCACATCCCACAACTTATCTCAGGAGTTTTCCTCTTCTCATATTCCATGACTAAGTGGTTAGGGAGGTACGTGCCCAGCTGCAAGTCTAAAATGCTGGGAATCAGGGCTATCTGGAAAGGTTTTTTGGGAATCTAAACCCAAATGCATCTTTTCTCAATACAATTTGTCCTCATTGAACAAGGATCCTGGATCTGTGACACTTCCAGGCTCAAAAACCTTGGGAATGGCTTCAAACAGCCTAACCCCGACCTGGACATGACCTATTCCCATTTTCCTGATGCTGCCTGTTTATTTCCCTCACCGTGTCCCTGCTTGTTTCCTTGGCAGAGGACACGCTTGTATCATCCCATATTCCTAGAAATCAGCCTGGAAAGAGGTCATGGAGGTCATACTTCCCAAAGTCCAAGTGAAACTTCCAGTGGAAGCCCCCAACAGCCGATTTGAGAACCTCATCCTGTGGGAGTATGTTCAAGAGGGAACATTCCTGAATGCTATGAATTCCCTGAAAAGGACATTTCTGTGGTTTGCCTTTTCCTCTAACTCCCCAAACCCTCCCATGATTCCCACTTTCCAATATCTTGGAAAGCATCAATCTTGCACTTGATTAAGCAGAATCTGCTTCTTGGCCCCAATTCCAGATTTTTCCCAGCCTACAGTGAAAATCAAACCAACATCACGATATCCTGGAATCAGTTATTTCTGCAAGCTCATTTGATAAACCAGAACCTACAGGAATATTTATGGATTAAAAAACAAACCCTGAATTCATGTTTTTCCAGCAAGATCCTATGAACTAATCACCAGCATCCAAAGGATTGCTGCTATCCAAGGGCTTCTTTCCACACTGAATGTATACACTTTCACTTCCATGTTTACCCTGGAAGCAGGACCAAACACCAAAGTCCTGTCTGGGGAAGGGCCAGGACAGGAACACTTGTACAGGTGGGAATTTTAAATGTACAACAGCAGAGAAGTGGGAATTTCAGCCCAGAAATGTTCTTGGCTCGGATACAGACGTGGACAACATCCTCTTTCCCTTTTTCCTAAGCTAAAAGGGAACATTTCAAGCTTAACTCTGGATTTCCAGCTGCAACTTCCCAAGAAATGTGCTTCTGCCCCTCCCATCCCAAGGCTTCTACCTTAACACATGGGAATAGCCCTGGTAGTAAAATAAAGCATCAGGCTGAGCATTCCCAGCAGAAGAATCCTGCTTTATTCCAACCTGGAGAACAGTTTTCTAAAAGAAGCTGCCAGCTCTGCCCAAGCTCCTATAAAACTGCTAATTACAGTGCAAATCCAAAGAAAGCAGGAGCAGGGAAGGAGGGAGGGAATGAGGAAAGGAAAAGCAGATTCCAGGTCTCCAGCTCACCCAAATGACAGCTTGGGAAAACTTTTACTTCCTCAGTGCTTGCTCCTAAGAATAAATCACCTATTCCAGTGCTGCAGGACCCCAAAATTCCAGCCCCCATGGAAACCCTTGGAAGCAGTTCCCTCCTTCCACACCCCAACAGCTCCTCTCTCACCCTATCCCAAAAAGGCCCATTGTTCATTAGGAACATGGAGCTCACTGAGGAAGAGCACACGGAAAACCACCAACAGTCCAGCACATGCAGCTCCAACTCTCTCCCAAGTTTATGGAATTAAGTCCCAAATTCCCACCCATGGAAATCAAATCCTGGGACTTACCAGCCTGCTTTTCCTCCACCTGGTGCTTGGGATAAAGATGTTGGAATCACCACAGGGAACAAACAGCACTGGTCCCACACCTCTCCAAACCATCAGGACCAACGGACCAAATATTTCCTTGTCCTTTTCCTATGAATTCTTACCCATCCAGCACTTCCCTAAAGACAACAAGCAACCTAGAACTGCAATCCTGGGCTGAATCCTGCCAAGCTGAACTCTCCAGACTCTTCCTGAATCTTAGATTTGTGATGGAAAGCAGGAATCCTCTTTTCCTTTTGCTTATGTAAGCAAGGATGAATCAAGCCCAGGCTTCCCTGATCCTGTGTCATATTTAAGCCTTAAATATATTTATTTTTCCACATTCCCTTCTTCTTGGACACTCCAGGAGCTGCATTTCCAAATCCCAGCACACACATCCCTCCTCCTCACCACCCACAGCCTGCACGTGGAGCTGATCCACAGTTTCTCCAGGCCCTCAGGATCTGCGCTCTCCTGGCAGCCACAACACCCATCCCTCCCCAGCAGGGATCCAGCCCTGCCCACTGCTCCCCAGGGAGGGCCAGGAGATAGGGATTCAGTTTCAAGCTCAGGAATTATTTAATCCCATAAGGCAGCTTTACATCGCCTCAATTTCCACAGGTTTTCCAGCTCTGACTCCTGGAATTACTCACACATATTTACTCCAACTTTTTCCTGCTGACACAGATTCCTCGTGCCTGTTTCTCCCTGTGGATTCTCCACTACAGATCCTGGAGTTGGAACTGCTGATTCCTACATCTACGCTCCAATATCCGGCAAACTCAGTGCCACTGGAAGCATGGCCACACATTCCTGGCTGCAGCCGTGGCACCAGGAATCTCCTCCTGATTCCATGCTTATTCCCTAATTGACACTCCTGGTGTCTCCTTGATACACTGACCTTGCTCAGACTGGAGAAGGGAAGGCTCCAGCGAGACCATGGAGCTCTTTCCAGTGCCTGAAGAGATTCCAAGATTGCTGGAGAGGGACTATGGATAAAGGCAAAAAGTGACAGGACAATGGGAATGGCCTCCCACTGCCACAGGGTGTGGAATTAGATGGGATATTGGCAAGAAATTCTTCCCTGTGAGGGTGATGAGATTCTGAATTTCCCAGAGGAGTTGTGGCTGCCCCATCCCTGGAAGTGTCCGAGGCCAGCTTGGCTGAGGCTTGGAACAACCTGGGCTAGTGGAAGGTGTCCCTGCCCCTGGCTGGGGGATGGAACTGGATCACATTCTAGATCCCTTCCAACCCAAACTATTATGGGATTTTTCTCCCTGATACCACCACTCTCCATGTTTCCATACCCTCCTCACTTTCCCTTGTTATGGGGGAGTCCTTCAGCAGAGCTTGGAAGGAGCTTGGAAAGTTGTCACTCCAGGGGCACTGTCCCTGCCCTCTCAGCCACCAGCTCCAGAGCCAGAATTCATTTGGAAAAGCTGGACAAGAGGGAGGTGAAAGGAGGTGAGGCAGAAGCAGAGAACCCACGTGACAAGAGCAGAGCTGCAGCCGAAGAAATCCCTGGAAAAGCATTCCTTGGCTCCAAGCAGCTGTGCAGGCACAAACTGAATGGCACAGATTGGAACTGACTGTTCCTAACAATTGGTTATACCACAGAAAACCAGGAACAATCCTTCCCAAGGGAACAGGGAGCAGGAAAAATGAACTGGCCACATGTGGGAATGCACCAGCTCTGGAGCTGGGGAATGCCAGACTATGGCAGGAGTTAATTAGAAGCAGCAAGAGATGATCCAGAAACTAAATCAACCATGTGATTCCTAAAATATAGATAGGAGGATCCCAAAAATGAGATTAATGTGCTCCTCCTAAAACTATCCCTAATTCCAGATGGCTTGGGTAAGAAGGGACCTTAAGCTCATCCCATTCCAGCCAGCCCCTGCCAGGGGCAAAGGCACCTTGCACTATCCCAAGTTGCTCCAAACCCTGTCCAAGCTGGTCTTGGACACTTCCAGGGATGGGGCAGCCACAGCTTCTCTGGGAAATCCATGCCAGGGCCTTGCCTTCCTCACAGGGAAGTATCTCTTCCCAATATCCCATCTATCCCTGCCCTCTGGCAGTGGGAAGCCATTCCCATTGTTCTGTCTCTCCAGACCCTTGTCCCAAGTCCCTCTCCAGCTCTCCTGGAACCCCTTTAGGCTCTGGAAGAAGCTCTAAGGTCTCCCTGGAGCTTTCTCTTGTCCAGGCTGAACATTCCCAGCAATCCCAGCCTGTCCTCAATCCATGTCTGAAATGAACAGGAAAAACATCACCATTCCTGCAGCACATCCAAGCAGGATCATCCTCAGAGCTGCACCTGGATGTCCCACCTGGCTGCTGGGCATCCTGGATCATGGCCAGGTGATCCCAATCTCTCTCTACAGAACTCAACACCTCCACAGCTTTTGGAAAGCAAAGGAAAGCAAATCCATTTTTCCAAACACAAACTGAGCTCAAATCTCGTCCAGGGAAGTTGTCAATCCTCAGAAAACAGGAAAGATCCCTGCTCCAACAGCACAGGGATGCATTTTTGCAATTGATTTCCCCTCCTCCTCCAGCAGACACGAATTCCAAATGAATTTCACACTTGAATTTATAATCCTAACAGGATTATAAGAAAAAAAGCTGTTCATTGGGATCTACTTCAGGACAAGCCCCTGGCTCCCAGCCCAACCAGTTTGAGGCTGCTGGAAAAGAAATTCCTTTTTCCTCTCATTCCCGAGGCAACGCGTGGCCATCCTGGTAATTAAATTGAGTGCCTTTGCAGAGATTCCTTCGGCAGGATTTGTCCAGGTGTGGATTTTCACTGCTTTCCTTTAATTATCTTATCATTAACCATGAAGTATCCAATCACCCAGAGCTTTTTCAATTAAGCTTCAAAAGGAAATGCCTGGAAGAGCTCTTGGTGGGAATGTTCTAATCAGCTGGGAAGAGATCACAGGCACCAGGGTTGGGGTTTGGTGACTCATTCTGTTATTGCCAGGACAAGTGAACTTCCAAAGCTGGAAAAAAATTCTTTTATTCCATCTTTTTCAGTTCACTTCCTCATCCCTGATCAGAGCTCAGAGGCCTGGGAGCAATATGATATTTTAATTAACACAGTTGATTAAAGAATCATAATCAAGCTCTGAAGGATCAAGAATTATCCCTGCCCAGATCTGACTCTTCTCCATCCCAATCCTGTGCCTGTTTTTGCCTCGGTTCCTTCCCTCAGCCTTAAATTCTGAGCACAGGCACATGCTGAGATCTCCTACAGTTCTCTTCTGGGAAGCAAGGGAAAATATTCCCAGTTTTTTTGATAAGGAATAACAGGAATTTTGCCTGTATCCTTGTGGAGATGTTTTGGGATCCCACAGCCCACAGGAGAGGCAAATTATCCTCAAACGCCAGGCTGACACTTCTGTGTATCCAACAGCATGGACAAATGGACCATGAAATTGTTCAGCTTGGAAAAGCCCCCCAGGATCATCCAGTCTAACATTCCCCAGCACTGCCAAGGCTACCACAACTATCCCAAGTGCCACATCCATGCAGATTTTAAATCCTTCCAGGAATGGGGATTCCACTACTGAAGCCTGTTTCAATGCTTTGCAAGCCCTTCCATGAAGGAATTTTCCCTAGTATCCAACCTAAAACTTCCCCTGGCACAACTCCAGTGTCACTTATCACCTGGCTTGACAGATGGCTTTGATTTTTTTTTCCAAAATACCAAGAGAATTCTAAAGGTCTCTTGGAGAAGGGATCTCTTGAGCACTCCTAACAGCTCCCAGAATTCCAGGAGCTTCTCACACACCTTCCCAGCCAGGTTCCTGACAGTCTTTCCCACATTCCACAGACAACACACCTTCTCCAGTGGGGAAAAAAGAAATCAATCAATGTCTCCAACTGCTGACATTCCCATATTTGCAACCTTCCATGGATATCTAAGGATTTATAAAGATCCCATGGATATTGAATGATTTTATTTTTACTGCAAAGAGGGAAACAGCAGAGCACACAGACCCAGGGAATACCTAGCTCCAGCATCCAGCCTGGAATTGTCCAGCACAGGATGAACCCAAGCATTCCTTAAGCTGGAAAAACTCCATGTCCACAGGTTTCTTCCTCCCTCCACCATATTCGTTGCTCCCAGCTGGGATCAGTGTCCAGCAAAAGATTAAATGATCCCTCTGGAGTAAGAGAATAAGGTTATGGAATGACACTAGGAATAATTCCCCCCTCAGTTACATGATTTCCTGGTTGGAATTTTCAAGGTGTTCCAGCTCCCAGCCTGAAGCTGGAAAAGGTAAAAAGGACACCAGGATGACCTCGTCCCTTTCCATGAGGAAGTTTTAAATTCTAGTACTAGCAGTCCACACATCCCTTCTTCCCTTCTCCCTGATAAGCCAGGAAGGAGACAACACAGCAAAATGGGAAAACTGTGTTTCCACCAGGAAAGTAGCAAGGGGATGGGGATGGACAATCCATGTTCTGAAATGTGTCGGGAACAAATCTCACCTCCACCCTCATCCAGCTCTTCCCAAGTCCACCACAGGGTTTAGCACTACCAGGATGGGAGCCAAAGAACCCAGAGGTAAACATCCAAGAGAAAACAAGAAGGAAAGGGGTTGGAATCACTGGAAAAGCCAGCAGGAGCTGCCTCTTTAACACCTCTCCCTCAGCTGCCAGCACCCAGGAATCCCATTCCTGCTCCGGGCTGCCAGCACGGAATGACCTCTGGAGAACACAGATCCATCCACCAGCAGCACACAACTCACCCCTTTTCCCTCCTACAATGATCCAACACCCCCATTTCAGGGAAATCTGAGGCACAATTCCGTGATTTTCTGCAGGGAAGAACAGAAGCTCTGAATCCCCCACGTTTCTGGGGTGGGCTTTTCCCCCGCTCCAGGAGGAAGATGAAGTCATGTTCCCAAAATAGTTCCAAGGAAAAAGGCTCCAAGGAAGGCAGAGCTCCCCTTTAACCAGAGAGCTGAAACTTCCCTGCCTTCCAAAGGGATGGATGAATTCAAATTCCATTCTGCAGCATTGGAAACATGGAAAATGGAAGTATTAAAGTACCAAGTCATAATTAATAACAGCCACTAATTAATGGAAAATTCAAATTTAGGGGGGAAAAAAAAGACAACCCCATTATTACAAAATAAAGGATGACAACCTTCAGGCAGAAGTCCCAAATCCAGATTTATGACAAATTAAGGGATTGGATCCCTCAGGCAAGAGTCCCAGATGTGCTGACCACAACCCAGCCATGGTGCAGTGGCAGAAGAACTTGAGGGAAACTCCCACAGAGAAAAATCTGCACAGCTGCTTCAGTCAGGATCCCAACACATTGAAACCCAGACCCCATCCCATGGCAGGTGCCTGTTTTCCATTGGATTTGGCTGGAAACTCATTTAAAAACCACAATTCTTCCTTAATTGACCTCTCATCTTTTCCCCTTTCAATTTTCTAGTGAACTTTGGGACTGCAATTCCTCTTCCCTCACACAACGCAGCCGTTTTCCTGAATTCCACCCCGCCCCCCCAGCCTTTTTGAGCACACATGGGGCAATATTCCCAGGAAGAGGCATGCAGACAGGACTGGGCAAAGTCCCATATTCCTTGGGAGCTACTTAAACAACAGCTGCACTGGGGAAAAAGAAACCAGATTTCTCTGTCCTGAACATCTTATCTACTTCCAAGGAGGTGGGAAAAGCAGATTCAGGAACAGCTCAGCCTGGAAAACTCATCCCAAGGGGGTTCCTAACCCTGCTCCACAAGCATCTGGAACCCAGGGTGGTCTTTTTGCTGCCCTCCCCCCCGAAAAAGGATCTCGAAGTTGCTGAGTCAGCAAAACAACAGCAGGGCGGATTCGGGCATCTCCTTATCCAACTTGTAATTAACTCCGAGGCCACGGAGCAGCCTGGAATGGGAAAACTCAGAGTCAGGAGCCAACTGGGAGATAAGGAATCTTGGTTTCCCACTTAAGTCAGAAATTAAATCCCTTTCCTACCTTTCCTGACAAATCATCTTATAAATGAGAACTCCAAGCCTTGAAACTCCCTGTTCCCATAGGAACATGAGAACTTCCAACCTCATCTCCTTTTCCAAGAGCAGTGATGTCTAATGGAGCCTCAGCAACTGGAATACTATAAACATTGGTAAAGGTAAAAGAACAATTCTCTCATTTCTCCTCCAAAAAGGGAGCAGCAGCCAAAGCCCCGGGGGCCACCAAGTCCTAAATTCCTCACTTTTCCTCTCTCCTAAAGGGATCTGTCACTTTTTCTCCCCAAAAAAGTCAGAGTTTCAACAAAAACTCCTATATGAAATGCAAATTCCTTGGAAAACCCTTGCAGTCAGATGTAAGGAGCTGAGCAAACACCGGGATAGCTGACTAAAGTACAGAGTAACAAATGGTCATGTTGCCTGGGAACAGGATCTCCTACTTGGACAACCAGGAATTCCAGTATTGCACCCTCTGGCTCAAAACCTTTTACCTCCGGACACTGAGGCACAAGATCCATCTGCTTTCCTCCTATCCACATAAAACTTCCAGGCCCTGACACACTGGAATGGTGAAAGCATTCCAGAAGGAAAACGGGGATTTGCTCCCACTCTGCACCCAAAAATTTCCCTAAATATTAAGGTTTAACCAAACAGCAACTGCTGGAAGAACAGAAATGAAAACTCACTGTTTTTTGGGAATGCTAAGCCCCTCGTGCTCCAGAGCACAGGCTCCAGGGCTGTGTTTTCCATGCCAGGCAGGAGGGAGTGTTTTGGCCAAGCCCCAGGGAATTCAGAGCCCAGCAGTTCACCAAACAAATCCACGTTAACATTGGGATTTTGGTGTCATAAATCAGGTGCTTTCAGGTGAAAAGGTTCCGGATTGCTCCGACCACACCCTTCCATGCTTTTTGCACTCCAAAGGGCAGCATTTCCCAGCTCTGGCATACAAAAGGCAAAATCCTGCAGCTACAGGAACAGGAACCAAGATGAGCTCTTCCCATTCCATCTGGTTTTCCAAACCCCCCCCGTCTAGGCTTTTCTGGAATGAGAAGCCTCATTTTTTAGCAGTGGGAAGTACCTCTCACTCTCCTCAATCCACATCCTCCTTCCAAGTGTTGTTCAATTAAGAGTTAACCCAGAAAGGAAAATGAGGAGAGCATCTGGAAAACAACAGGATAAATACAATGGCAGATGGGAACACCAAGGACGACAGGAGCTGGATTCCAATGATACCTGTGGGTTCCATCCAATTTGGGATATCCCATGATTGACTCGTCCATTGCACAACACCCCAAGGTTTTAAGAGGGTAATTGGCTGAGGACCGTCCAGGATCCTCCGTGTTGGAGACATTCCACGTTCCCTGGGGCGACTCCACCTTTTCCTTAGCCTGCCCAGGTGACACCTGCCCAGCACCTCGTCCACCCGGTTGGAGCTGCCACGGAACGCTGAACTAATCCGACCCTTGGGATGAGCAACCAGTGAACAAACACAGCGCATTCCCTTCCGCTCTCCTGAGCCAGAAGGATCTGGGTGAGCCCGGAGTCGTTAAAAGCCACCTCGGATCAGTTCTGCTGCCTGAATCCCCTCAGTGTATTCCAAAAACCCGGAACCGCGAGTCCTTACTGGGCTTGCGGATGTCACAATTCCAAAAGTTCACTTCCCTGTCTTGTCACCTGCCAAGAGAAGGAAAATCTGGCAGGATCATCCCCCTGAGGACCAAACTAAGCCTCTTGTGTCCCAAGGAATCAAGGCTAAATGTGAGAATCCTTGGAGTTCCTACCCAGAAGTGGCTGGAAATCAGAGTTCCAGACCATTCCAGGGAACAAACATGCAAGGAGCCAGCAAATCCATGGACACAAAACATGGGTAATGGTATGAAGGACATGGGAAAAGTTGGGAACATCAAACTCCTCAGGAGTGCCTGGCCTGCACATAGAGAATCATGGAATTGTTAAGGTTGGAAAAGACTTTGAGGTTCATCAAATCCAACAACCAACCCACTAACCCACAACCCCAAGTATCACATCCACGTGGATTTTAAATCCCTCCAGGAATGAGGAATCCACCAGTCCCTGCTGCCCAGGGCAGCATCTTCCAATGCTTTACAACCCCTGCCATTAAGAAATATTCCCAATATCTAACCTAAACTTCCCCTGATGCAACTTGAGGCAGCTTCCTCCTGTCCTGTCATTTGTTCCCTAGGAGAAGAGCCCAATCCCATCTGGCTCCCATATCCATCCAGTCATGGAGTTGTAGGGAATGAGAAGCTCCCCCAATCCTCCTTTTCTCCAGAATAAAACACATCCCGCAAACTCACACGTTAGATAACAGAGAAACTTCCAACATCGGCGTGTTCCTGATTTCCCTCCCCAAATTCCTGCTCCCCACCTCACAAGGGAATTTCACCAACTCTGCCAGTATTCCCAGGAGGCTCCACACTTACTCAGCCACCCATTCCTGAGCCTTTTCTGCAGCTTCCCACGTGCTTCCCACCTCCCAGCTCGCCTCTCCTCATTCCTCCGCCCTCATCCAAGGGGAACACAAAGTCAGAGCAAGGCCCCGGAGAGTCCCAAAATTCTCCTTGCCAGCTGGGATTCCATAAGGCAAAGAGTTCCATGCAACAAATCCCTTTATCTCAGGCTCTATCAGGCCTTGGAATAACCACAGATAACACTGGATTTGGGGATGTACCCATTTCCTACTGAGTTAAATTTGATTATGGCACTGGAGGTGTTCAAACAAGCTCAGGGAGAAAATATGATCCCTTCTTTTTTTAAGGGCCAAAAGACTCTTTTCCAAAAGCAATACATTGATCCAGGAATAGCCACAAAATTTAGAGGGAAAAAGGTTTTCCAGACAAAGCAACCTGTGGCTTCCCACAGAAGATTTAACACCACAATTCCACAACGGGAAAGGGAATTTTGCCCCTGGATTTGTCAGTGAATTTTGAGGAAAGCTCTAATCCTTCCAGTTTTGGAACACGGATGCCTCTTTTTCCACTAGAAAGTAAGGGAGAACTGACAAAGGTAGAGGGAAGAGCAATCCCACAGAGCACAAAATCTCTCCACAAAATTTTCCCTTATTCACTACTCTATCCAGGGAAGAAAATGAGCAACACAAATCACAAATTCCTGCTTTTATGGGAAGTTTTTCTACTTCCTCTGACAGGGCATATGTTTTCCCCTCTCCAAGGAAAAATCCAGTTCATCCCTGAATGCTCTCATTTAGGGAAATGCTGGTTGTCATTAGCGGATGCTCTGGTGCCATGGAGATGGTGACAAACAACTGAATCAGCCGGAAAAAAACGAAGTCACAAAAAGGGGAATGTGCTTCCAAAGGTTAAATGTGGCCCAGAGATACATGAAGAACATTTATAGGATCTGGATGTCACCAAGAAATAGAGTGCCCAGGCAAGTTGTGGATCCATGAAGTGTCCAAGGCCAGGTGGGATGGGGTTTGGAGTTACCTGGGATAGTGGGTGAGCTTTAAGGCCCCTTCCAACCAAAATCATTCCAAGATTCTAATCAAGGGATCCAAGAAAAGCAGGATAAAGTTTTTTCAGGACAATCCCCGGCTGCCTGAGATGCTGGAAGCTCCTAAGCAGCACCTGCCTTGTTCTGATTTTCTGGGAGGTGAAACAGTTCATTTCCCACAGGAGAAAACAGCACCAATTTGCAGGATCATTTAGCAGACCCAATGGGAAAAGCCAAGCCTCCAGAGGCTCCCAGTTTGGAGCTGAAATCCATATTCCAAAAATACATCCAGGCTGTGTCAACACCAGGGACCTGGGCTGAAAAGACAAGCCATGACAGAATAATAAATTTCATCCCAAAGGATGCAGAGCTGTGGAAATTCCAACTTCCAGCAGACATGGAGCATCAGGACACATCCAAATGGGAACCTTCCAGGGAAGAAAAGCACCTTTCAGGGAAGAAAGGGCTGAATTCCATCCCAACCTCCCCATTTTCTATTTGCTGCACTGAACTATAATAGGAATGTCCTGAATTTTCCTGTTTCTTTTCATTATCCAGTTCAAATGTTTTAAGGTGGCCTGAGGGATTCAGTATTTTATTCCAAAAGAACAAGGATAAGGAGTCTGTCCTGCAGCCTGCCTGGATGTAAAATCAGGATCACTCAGATCTGTGGGGATAATAAACCTCCAGGCCAAGAAATCCCAAGGAAACATGTTCCAGAGGAAAAAGGGAGTGGAAAATGCTCATTTAAGGTGGCATTCCCATATTTACTGATGGTTATGAGTGAGCTGTATTGGGATATTTGCCACTGACTCCTGATGAAATGGCAAGTGAAAAACACCAGGAAAACTTGGAATTGAAGGTTCTAAATTACATCTTGTATCCTGTTTTCAGGGAAAAACTCCTAATGAGCTCAAAGCCAGCCCAGAGGAACCCACTTGTTCCTTTTAATTCTACACCAAGGGAACACATAGGAACCAAAACCTCAGCTGGAAGGGAACAAAAAGCCAGGAATTTTCATGCAATTCTACAGATCATTGAAGAGGAGCTCAGAAGGCTCCTCAAAGAGAGGGATAAATGCCAATGGATAGGGCAGGATGAGGATTTTCAGGGATCTGCTGGAGCACAAGGGCAGTTAAGCAAGGATGTGAGTTAAAGAAGAAACTCCTGGATTAAGGGCCCAGGACAGAATTCCTGACAGTCTCTGTCTGCCATGCAGATTTCCAGCTCCTGCTGCAAGGAAGAGGAAAATAATACAAAGCTTTTTTTATTTCATCTTTCCAAAGAGATCCAGAGGTAAGGGATCCATGTGTCTTCCAATGGAAAGAGGGGAGAAAGGAAAGAAAAGGAGGAAGAAGGAATGCCTGAAGGTACAGGGCACATTTTTCCTGAAACTCTGTGGGAATTATTTCTTGTATCCAAAATCCCTGCTAGGGTCCAGCAGCATTTTTGTCCGTATTTCAGGGGAGGATATTCCTCAGCAAAGCAAACTTTCCCATTTTTTACCAAAACCTGGAAGACCATTCTAATTTCTTCCATTTTCAAAGTTCCAAGCTGGACAGGTGCTGCACCTGGCAAATTTTCAAGGATTTTTTTCTCTGATTTCTCCTTAAAAATCCACACAACAAGGTATAGAAACACACCTAAATTAACAATATCATGTATGAAATAAAAATATCAGCTCCAACTGGCCTGGAATGAAGAGCCTGATTGACTCCCATCTATCCCAGTAGGAATAAACATCCCAGCACTCTCTGCAGATCCCACAAAAGTCCATTTGTCACACTTCCCATGGCACAAAGGCCACTTTCATCTGCTCCCAGTGCCCAAAAAACTCCAGCCCTGCAGCTCCAAGAGCAGATTAAAATGGTTTCACTCACCCCATCTCAACTGCTGTGCCTTTAACTGGAAATTCCTCAAACTCCAGGGCTCAATCCAGCTCGGGATGTTCCTATTCATCAGCTGGATCACTGTTGGGAGCAGAGGTGGAACCAAGGGTCATTCTTTTGGGAAAGATGGAATGAGAGGGGAGGAAAAGCAGGGTGCAGGCTCCCCAGAATAAAGCTGTGTGGTCCAGGGGAGGCATAAAGGCTTAATAAAAAAAAACAAAAACCTTCAGACAGGACAGGGATGTTTGGGACAGAAGAAAATTCCCGCTGGTTTAGTCCAAGGAAGTTTCATAAATCACAGCCAGGCCTGGGAATGACAGGAAGCTTCTCCAAACTCTCCTCCATCCAAAGCTGAGCAGCTTCCCAAGCTTTACACCCTCCAATCTGAACACTTCTCCTCCCTACATCCTTCCAGCTGCCTGGAAAAGACCCCCAAAAACTAGGATTATGCCACTTTAAGGAAAAATTTCTAAGGCACACAAGCCGTAAATCCTGATTTTGTAAATCCATACAATGATACAGCAGCTCCGAAATCCAAGTGACCTCGTTTGGAGCAGCCAGCTCTCAATTAATTAACTTCCAAGGGGAGGGAGAGCAGAAGGAACAGGACAGATTCCCACACAATGTCCAAACCCCCAACCCCCTCCCCCAAGCAGAAGGGTTTTTTTGGTTGCTGTAATTGTTTGTCCAGGGAATTTTAACAAAGTTTCCAAAACGAAGGATTTTTTTTTTCCTCACATTTTTGGTCATTGGGAGGAGCATTTCCACCCTTCTCACTTTCCCTCCTGGCACAGCACTTCCCTTAAATCCCATCATTGCACAACTGCTCCTTCCCAGCCCTCTGGAAGGGGAATGTGGACACAGCCCAGAGAAGTTTTCCTTTCTCACCACCCTTTTCCCAGCAACCAGAGGGATTTACAGCATTCCCTATCTCTGGGATTCGGATCTGGCTGTGCAGGTAGCAGGCAAAAAGTGCCCAGTGCCTTAATTTAAATGGGAATTCGGGTCAAATCAGGATTTTTTAGGTCAGCCCTGACAAAGTCAGTACCTGCAGTATATAGTCCATATCCTTAAATCCCTGATTTTGACCCTCCTGAGTAAAATTTTGGACAGCAGAGCTGCCAACTCCCAAATTTCCAATTTGAATTCCCACTTAAAGGGGGAATTTTACCCTGCTCCTTGCTGAAGGGTTTTGGCTGCAGAAATTCCAGGTTATTTGTATCATTTACAACGTAACAGATGCTTTTCCACATCTCTTGTCCCTGTGGGCATTCCTGACCCCCTCAGCCATTCCCAGTCCAAGCTGGCACTGCTGGAATTTCCCCAGCAGCTTTAAGACCCCCGTGCAACTTTTATGACCCTGAAAACCAACACCTGGCACAACAAACACCTTCCCCCAGCTCAGGTTTCCAACTTGGAAAGCTTCTTCCAGCAATGTCCACAGGATACACATTTCAGCCAAGCCAATGCCAGAATCACAGAACGTCCGAAGCTTTCCAAGAGCCACTTCCCACAATTTCATTATCTCCCATTTAAGAACACTCAGCCTGACCACAAAAACTCGGATGCTTCTCCCTGTCCAGCCGGGAGGATGCAGCAACTCATCCCCACTAAGTTTCATTCAGGGGGAGATGAATATTCCCACCTTGGAATCGTCCTTTCCTTTAAAACTATTCCTCAGAGTTTTGCTGCCTTCATGTCCCGGGGTTCTATATCCCACCTTGGTGAATCACTGTGTGATTTCCCACCTGGAGCAGGCTCTAAGGACCATGGTGTGCACCAGGCTCGGCAATCCCCATTCCCAGTGCCAACTGAAGCCTGTCCCAAATACACCAGCAGGTATTAATTCCCAGAATTGGGCACAGCGGGAATTGGACACATTCTGGCTGAGCAGCCTGGCAGCATCCCAGCTCCAAGATCTCGGAGCGACATCTCCCTTACTTTCATAAGGATATCTCACTTCTGCAGCTGCCTGCGATCTTAAATTTGGGAATTTTACGGCCACGGCTCAGCATCCGCCCGCGTTGCTCAAGTCAGGTACCGTTCCCTGCGGGAAGTAATAAAAGCTGAGAGCAAGAATCCCTGTGTCACACCCACACCGCAGCTTCTCCTCCCTGGACATCCAGCAGCACCGCTCCCGCCTCCCACCGCAGGATCCCGACTCCCGAACGGCGGGATCACCTTCACACCTCGCACCTGCCCGGGGCAGGATGGCGGCTTTCCAGAGGCGCAGGTGGAATCCCACCGCTTCCCACGGGGCGCAGGCCACATGGAGCGGGGCCCTCCCGCCGGGAATGCCGCGCTTCCCGCGGGATCCAGACCTCTCGGGCGGCACGGGCCTGCAGCCCAGCGGGGCGGGGGGCGGCGGCGGGCGCTCCCCCGGCCCTGCCAGCGCCCTCCCGGCTCCCCCGCACCTGCCGCAGCGCCGGCCCCCGCTGCCGCGCCATTCCCATCGCCGTCCCTCACCTCGCTCCCGCTGCCGCCGCCTCGGGAGCGCCGCGGCCGCCGCCGCCTCCTCCATGCCGGGGGCCCTGCGGCCCCCGATTCTCCAACGCCGCCTCCGCCCTGCCGGGGCCGCCCCCGCCTCGCCGGGGCCGCCCACTGCGTCAACTGCGTAAGGGCCGCTACGCAATCTGCGGTCGCCACGGCAACGAGGGGTGCGGGGCGCGGAGGCGCCGCCTGGTGGCCCCCGGCGGTAGCGCCGCGGGGCGGGGCAGTGCCGGGCCGGCCGCGGATTCCAGCGGGGAATTCTCGGGGGATTCAGGGAACCCCGCCTGCTGCGGACAGAGGCTGTCCTGGGCTGATGCTCACCTGCCCTACCGATATTATCACGGAAAGATTCCACTGGAATCACGGAAGGATCCCACAGGAAACAATTCCCTTGGAAAAGACCTCCAGGACCACCGAGTCCAACGTGTGACAATCCCCGCCTTGTCACCCAGCCCGGAGCGCTGAGTGCCACTTCCCGTCATTCCTTGGACACCTCCGGGGATGGGGACTCCACCACTTCCTTGGGCAGCCCCTTCCAGTGTCTCATCACCCTTCCCAAGAAGAAATTCCTTCTGGTGTCCAACCTGAACTTCCCGTGCCACAAGTTGGGGCCATTTCCTCATGTCCTGCGCCTTGTTCCTAGGGAGCACAGCCCAGCTCCAGCCTGCCTCCCCCCCAGTCAGGGAATTCAGGGAGCAATAAAATCTCCCCTCAGCCACACCTGGGGCTCTCCCAACATCCCTTCCCTCTGGAAAACCACCCAGCACAGCACTGTGGTCTCCCTCATGGAGAAGGCCGGGCATGCTGCTTTCAATGCCCAGCATGGAAAAGCAGTGCTTTCCTATCAGGAAAAAGCGTTCCCAATAAAGATGGAGAGAGCCTATTCGCAAGGGTATGGGGTGATAAGAGGGAATTGCTTCCTACTGACAAAGAACAGGGTTAGATGGGATATTGGGAAGAAATTGTTAGACCCTGGAATGGATTTTGCCGGGAAGTCGTGGCTGCCCCATCCCTGGAAGAGTTCCAGGCCAGGTTGGACCAGCCTCGGAGTAACCTGGGATAGTGGAAGGTGTCCCTGCCTGTGGCAGGGAGGCTGGAACTGGATGAGCTGTAAGGTTCCTTCCAACCAAATCCTCTTCACAAAAAAACCCTTGTGAGGATGGACACACCACAACAACCATCCCCTTTGGGAGGAAGGACAGCGATTCCCTTTGGACACGGCAGCTGCCATCATCCAAGGACACAACTTAGATGCTCCTACTGCAAAAAAAGGCATTGAAAAATAGAGGGAAAAAAAATTTTAAAAAAACACCTCTGTCCCAGAAAAGCTGATCCAGCAGGGAATAGCAGCACATCCTCGCCTGCCCATTCCTCCTTAAAGCAAGTGGAGCAGCCTTCAAATGGTCTGCTGGGTGATATCACCATACCTGGGAAATAAAACAGCCTGACAGGGGCGGAAAAACATTCAGGAAAGGCTTTGAAGCTCTGGAATTCATTTGTGCCGAGGCCTTTGTATCCCGTTCAGGCAGAAAAATCCCCCTCACGCTCATTCCGAGTCCCTTTATCTTCCCAGACAGGTGCAAAGTGGCTCCGCTTTGGATGAAAAGCTGCTGCCAAATTTAGCATTCCAACAAATTGTTTCATCCAGCCTGTGGCACTTCCAAGGTCTCCCTTCGGCAGGATCCGCTCCAGGCTGGGCAGGCACCCCTGGAAGCCCCAAAACCTGGAGCAGACAGAGGGAAGAAGCTCAGGAAGATTGGAAATCATGATTTTATTCAGGGAAATACAATCGGAAGCCGTCCAAGGCTTTCCAAAGGGTGGGATAGAGCACATCCCAGCCCAGATCCTGCCAATTAAGGGACACAAGGCGATTAATCCGATACAGCTCAGGATTTCTGCCTTCCAGCAGCTCCAGCTGCCCGTTTCCAGCCTGGCTCCACTGAATTGCAAGGGCCAGGCCACATTTATAGCCCAGCTCCAGGGTCAGGATTCATCCCAGTGATCCCCAGGGCTCCCTTCCCTGACTCCTGTATGGCAGTGGCACCATTTACAGGCAATATTGGAATGTTCTTGATAAACTGGATGCCTTTTAAAGCATTAAGGGGAGGATTAATGCCCTCAGAAATCCCATTTTTTCCCCGCTGTCATGACACAGAGGGCGGGTGGCGAAGCATTTAAGGGAATTAAGGAATTAATTTGAGCCTGTCACAAAAGATGTGATTTTCTGTGATTTTCGCATGGGTCTGTCCCCACCTCCAACCTCTGGAGCAAATCCATTCATTTCAGAGCTTCCCAACCTGTGGGAAAGGGTTGAGTCTGGGTTTAAATGCCTGGGGCAAAATGGAGTGGTGATGTACACACATTCCTGGGAATCCTACACCTTCAGAGAGATGTAAGGGAGAGTTAGAGCATCCCAGACATCCATCAGCTGGGTTATCCCTCTGGATAACTCAGATGCAGTGTCTCCATCAGGGCATCACCATCCATTTCACGAGGAAACCTCCAAAGGCCCCACTGGCTTAAGGAATTGCTAGTCCTTACTCACCTCTGGATGGATCTGGGCTCTTTGTGCAGGAATGACCAGGGAATATGAAGGAGAGGGAATTCTGTGGTGTTCTTCCAGCTGGAGCATCATTCCTCAACACGTGGACATGGCTCAGGGCTGTTCCACACCGCAGCCTTGGAATTCTCCATATCATTCCTCCATCAGGAAATGTCTGGACCACTGCAGGCAGCCTTGGAGCCCTGGAGATCCCTGGAATGTGCCAGGAAGGATTCAATCAACAAAGAGCCCATCCAGCTGGGTCTCCTGAAAAAAAGCCAGCAGATTCCAGGGTTAAGGATTCTCCTAAACCTAAAAGCAAACCAACCCCTCCTCCAGGGAATTTGGACAAGGAACAAGGCTCCAGGAATAGCTGGGAACATGGGAAGCTTTATATTATTATTCAGTTTGTTGTCATTGCCACCGCCCCCAGGCGCAGCACATCCAATCCCGCTGCTCCGAAATCCTGCTCCTGTTGGGCTCTCAGTCGGAGTCAGACACTCCGTTACTCCCAGGGTAACGAGCCCCTCTCCTCCTCCATCCCAACCCTGCCAACTTCCCTCAGCTGCTCCATTAGGATTACAATAAATCAGAAGGAAATAGCCTGAACAAGGCTGGGAGTGGAACAGTCTCCCTGGAGCAGGGATTCCAGCATCCAGGTTATCCAAACCACCTCCTCTCTCCTCAACCCCTGCAAACATCAGCCTGGGCTCCATCACCCCTGGAGCAGGCACAGGCTGTTCCAGCCGGCTGAATTCCAAGGAGTGACAGCAGCAAGTGTCTTGGGAAGGTGCTTTTGTCCTTCTCAAAGGGGACAGGCCACCAGGGAAAGGTGGACAACAGCGTTGCCCTGACATTTCCTCCAGGGAAAAAATTCCAGCACCTCTCTCACTGTCTCTCCAGGGAATATCAGTTACTGAAGAACTGAGGTTGGAAAAGCCCTCCAAGATCACGGAGTCCAACTGTTCCAAGGCCACCACTAACCCATGTCCCCAAGTGCCACATCCACACGGGTTTTAAATCCCTCCAGGGATGGCGACTCCACCCCTGGAGCCTGTCCCAATGCCCGACAACCCTTTCCATGAAGGAGTTTTCCTCCATACCCAATCTAAACCTTCCCTGGCACAAGCCAAGCCTGCTTCCTCTGTGCAGCCGACCGTAATTCCACACCAAATTCCCACCAAACCACACAGCTGCCAACCAGAATTTAGGAAGCACTTTTAAAAACTGCACCAACAGGCATCCCTGTGCCCCATTCCCATGTCACCAAGCAGGAAGTGCCTGTGTTTGCTTCCATCCCCATGGTGGCTGTGCCTTCCCAGCCCTCCCTCCCTCCCTTCCCAGCATGATTCCCGCCCGCAACTCTCTGGAGGCATCAGCCTCAGTCACCTCCTACCAAAGCACTGCTAATCCAGTGCCTCCAGACTGTTCCTACTCCTCAAATCCTTCTTTATCCCAGCAGATCTCCCCAGAAACCTGCTCTTCCCCAATGCCCCCCAAGCCAGCACCTCCTGGCTCAACCCTCCATGTCATTCCCAGCCCCTGGAAAGCTCCCAAAGCAGGGATGAGCAGCAGGCAGTGTCCCCCCAGCAGAAGCAGCTGCTGCAGCTCTGCAGAGAAACAGCATCACTCAGACCTTCACTAAAAATCATTCCCTAATGGAGAGGCTTCTCCTGCACTCTGGATGTTCGGAAAAATCTCCCTCTCCAGCTGCCTCAGCTTTCCATGGCTCCTCCAGCACCAGGAAGGGATTTGGGGGCCCAGGCTGCCGCACCACCCCTGAGCCTGAATCCCTAAAAAGCACTTAATTTGGAGGGGAGACATCCCAGACAGAGCCCAACCTATGGAAAGCAGGTCCAGGGATAAGCTGGAAGCCCAAATTTAGGCTCAGGCTGGCACACTGGAGGCTGGAATGCCAGGGGCAGGGCACGAATTGGGAAATCTCTGTCAGGCATCTGAAGGGATCAGACATGGAATTCTGGAGTGGTTTGGGTTGGAAAGGGCCCTAAAGATCATCCCATTCCACCCCCTTCCCTGGGCAGGGACACTTTCCACTATCCCAGGTTGCTCCAAGGCCCATCCAACCTAGTACTGAATGCTTCCAGGGATGGGGCAGCCACAGCTTGTCTGGGAAATCCTTTCTGGTGCCTCACCACCCTCACAGGGAAAAATTTCTTCCACAAATTCCCAAGGTGTGGGCAGCACCAGGTCTCACTGCAGGGAAGAAGGACAGAGCAAGGCTGGCACATTCCCAGCTCCTTCCCTTGGGCACAGCTCTTCCCACTCCCACCTGCACAGGCTGGTGACCTGTCCCTACCTTAGGAGCCCCCTTTCCAGCCTCCAAGCCGCTTTCCTAGCGGGATCCCTCCCTTTTCCCAGAGGTTCCCATGCCGTGGGCTCACTCTTGGCACGTAGTAAACACACCCGTGCGCACACGGCTGGGCTTGGCTCCACAGAAAAAGCCTGGAAAGGATTTCTCCCACAGGTTGCATCCTGGAATTCGGCACAGCCCTCGCTGCTCACGATTCCAAGCACAAACTCCTCTTTCCAGCTGCTTTGCTAAATTGGTGCCAGATCTAACTCTGGAAGCCAAGCCTCGGAGACTTGCTATCAATCCCGCCAGCACTTCCCCCTCCCAAGGACATTATCCAGCATTATCCAAGCTGTGACTCCTCAGCCCAGAAATTTCTCCCTGGGAAGGAGCCATTGCCATGGAAAAGGACCATTAAATAACAGTTCACTGGGGTTTCTCACCACTGCTCAGCAAAGCTCAGGGCATCTTCCTGCCTGGCAGCTCCAGGTGGCTTTTCCTTTGGGAAAAATGAGAGGATAAAGCAGTGCTCTAGGCTGTCGGGACATTTGCCAGCATCCTCCACGCTCCCCCTTGGACAAACCCATCTTTCCAAAGCTTTTTCACCTCAGGTTGTGAAAGCCTCATTGTTCTGCAGGGAATTGAAAACAAAAAAAAGTGTGGAAATGAACCCTTAAGGCTGCAAGGGGAGGAAAATGCAATCCCCCGAGCTCCCCTGAGTCACAGGGATGTGCTTGCAGCACTGGCAGCCGCTGGAATTCCCGGCTCCATCCCAGCCGTGGCTAATCCAGGTGCAATAACAACGTGTCATTTCCCACATCTGCTTCACCCCCGCCAAAATTCCTTCATGTTATTCCTTCTCCCCGCCCACCTTTTGAATGCCCTTGGCTCCATCCTCCTTCGGGAGGAGAGCTCCAGCCCAGGAATGAATCAGGATTTTAGCAGGAGCTTTAGGGATGTGGGATGCCTTCACCCCCACAGGCAGGAGCACTGGCCTTTTCCCAGGCCTCCATGGCATGAACACACTTCCCTGGCCGAGACTCCAAAGCACAGGAATTTACCCCGATGATGAGCTGCTTCCCAATTTCCAGGAGCCTGCTCACCTCCTGGGACGGGAATGGCTGCGGCAGGACAGGGAAATTTACGGATCAGCTGTGTTGTTGCTGTCAGCGCTCCAGGGAAGCAGTGTTGGAGAGCTCTCCCTCACCAGGCAGCACCTGCAGCCTCCCAGGCTCTCTGGAAGCCTGGAATGCTGCTGTCAGATGTGGGCACAGCACGGACAATGCAGACGCTCCGTGGAGGATTCGATCCCTCCCCGCAGGCCATGTCTCTGGACATCAGTCGGATGTGACTGGAGAGCAGCAGCTGGAGCCAAGGCACTTGGATAATTTCATTAGGTCAAACCCCTCCCTCCTCTGCTTCCTCAAGATCCTGCTCTTGCTTCTGGAGGCAGGTGGACTGAACCAAGAGGTTTCCCATGAAGGATTCCTTCCTGGCTCTGCTGCTGGCTCCCTTCCCGCTCCTCACACCCGGCTGCAGAGCCATTCCCCACTTCTCCCGGACCTCAAAGCCTTGTCTAACCCACTTGGCTTCATCCCAGCTCCCAACTGCCGGAGGGGGAAGCTCAGCTCTCACTGGGAGACACCGCTGCCCGCGGAGATCCCAAATCCTAAATTGCGGCACAGCTCCTCCACAAAGGCCTGGAAGAGACCTTGGGATCACAGCCCAGCAGGCAGACAGGAGAGGGACCTCAGAGCAAAGCAGAGGCTGGAGACCAATAACGGAATAATTATCCTAAGGAGAAGTTCCCAGCTCTTTTCTGTACAAGTCCATGAAATACAGCAGGGAATTGTGTCTTAATCCAGAGAAGAGGAAGCTCAGAGAGGGGGATTCTCCCTCTTCATGATTCCCTAATGGGGGTCAGGCTCTGCTCCCAGGGAACAAGGGACAAGACTCACGTTGCCTCAGGGGAATTTCTCTCTGGATTTTAGGGAAAATTCCTTCATGAAAGGGTTGAATCAGTCTGTCCAGGGCAGAGGTGCAATCCCCATTCCTAGGGATTTAAAAGCTGAGGATTGGATGTGGCATTTGGGGACATGGATTAATGGTGCCCATGGCAGAGCTGGGTAGCTGGACTCGATCTTGGAGGTGTCTGAACAACTCCTGAAGGAGAGGAACTGGAAAAGATCAGTCTGGGGGAAAAAAAAAAAAATGCAGCAGGCAGGAATGTGAGCAGACAGCCCCTGTCCAAGCTTTGTCCAAGAATTCCTGGGAGAGGAGCGTGCTCTGATGTCAGGACTCTGTGCCACAGTGACAGGAGATGGGAACGATCCAGAGAGGCAAAAAGGGAAGCGAGAGAGGGTGTGCCAGGCAGGATCCGCCTCAGACACTTAATGAAGGAGGAAAGGACGGATGGTTGCTAAGGGAAATGGGACAGATGGCTGGCACGGGAACTTGCTGACTCTCAGAGACTCCAAACTCTGTTTTTGGGAAGTAGCAGGGCCGAGCAGGCCAGCACACAGCGGCCAAGCCCAGATGACCACTTCCCCTTCCCCCCTTCCCGAGTGTCAGGACGGATCACGCCGGAGCGGAAAAGGTCACGGAGGCAGCGGGAGCCACGGCGCATTTGCGCTTCTGCTCATCACCAGCGCTCCCCCCGCCAGCCCTCCTTCCTCCCCTTCTCCAGAGGCCACCGGCACCATCCCACAGGAAAATCCCAGCAGGCCCTGGGACAGTGACCGGGCTCCCCGAGAGGGAAAACCGCAGGATGCTGGCTCTGGAGCTGCTGTCTGTGAAATCTCATGGCTCCTGGACATGCTGTCTCCCAGATCCATTTACACCTCTCCCTGACATTTAAAACCATCTGAGCCTTTTGGCTTCTGCTGCTGTCATCTCTGTGCCAGGGCTTCTCTGGCTCTAAAAAAAGGCTGGGAGTTGATTTCCCGGAAACGCAGCCCTCCCAACAGGTCTCCAAGCGTGGTGGCAGGGCAAGGGAAAAGGGGGAGAGGGCGGGAATGGCTGCTGCCATGGGGGCGGGAGACGTGCCAGGAGTCTGTCAGATCCTGATGGCCACAAACAAGGCTCTGAAAGCAGGAGCTGGAAGAAAAGGGGGGAAAGAATCCCTTGGCAGCAAAGGTGGTGGAGCTCCAAAGCTGAGGCACGCAGCACTCTGTGGCTCCAGGCTGGGATTTCAGGGATCCAATGGGAAGATCAGGGGATTTGGGGAACCTCTGCCCACCTTGGGCCAGCCCCAGGCACTGGGCATAAAACGGAGGGACTTAGGGAGGAAGCACCTGAAAGGTCTCCCAGAGAGCTGGAGAGGAACTCTGCACAAACTGGAGTGACAGAACAACAGGAATGGCTTCCCACTGCCAGAGAGCCAGGTTAGACGGGATATTGGGAAGAAATTCTTCCCTGTAAGGGGAGTGAGGCCCTGGAATGGATTTCCCAGAGGAGCTGTGGCTGGCCCATCCCTGGAAGGGTCCAAGGCCAGGCTGGCTGGGGTTTGGAGCAACCTGGGCTAGTGGAATATGTCCCTGCCCTTCCAACCCAAACTATTCTGGGATTCTCTGAAGGGAAAGCTCTGGAAGCAACAATTATGTCTCCCCCATCCCACATGTTCACAGGCATCTCTTGGATTGAAATCACCCAAAAAAGTCCACTGCTGTCCAAAAAGGAGCTGCAGATCCCAAAATTCAGTGACCAAGAGCCCATAGGGAACCTTCACTGGGCACTCATTCCCAACAATCCCACATCCTACACAACCTGGGGGAAGTCCTGAGTAGCAAGGACAGGATCATCCACTCCCTGGGATTGCTCTGCTCCTGCTGCCAAGAGGAGGAGGAGGGATTTGCTCCGGCCACCTCAGCACTGCACAGCTCCAGCCACAGAGCACCTCCACAGCCCTGCCAGGAGCAGCCAGTGCCATGGAAATCCTTGGATACTACAGAATCCAAGGATCACAAAACACTTATTTGGAAGGGACCTTAAAGATGACTGAATTGCAGCTCCCTGCCTTGGGCAGGGACACCTTCCACTATCCCAATTTGCTCCAAGCCCTGTTCAACGTGGCCTAGAGCATTTCCAGGGATTGAGCAGCCACAGCTTCTCTGGGATACATTACAAGGCAGCTGATGCTCCACAGGAGGATGGAAGGACACTGGACATGCCACCATCACCCTCTGGACTTACTTTGGAACATGAGAGATTCCCAGGAAGGGAAGAAGATGAGGAAAAGTGCCAGTGCCAGCTGAGAGCTGCTCTTCCAGCCCATTCCTCTGGCTGTGTGGGCAGCTCCATCTTGGAGCCACATTCCAAGGAGCTGCTCAGAGCAACAGCTCCCGGATTCTGTGCCAAGCTGCCACTGGCTGCTGTTGAGATAAACCCACACAAACAAACAGATGCCTGGAGAAGCCAGGAAGATATGGAATACAGCAGCATGGATGGGCTGTCCCAAGGCTGGCCGCTTTCCAGCTTGTCCCTCCCAGTGATCCCAGTATTCGGAGATGTCACTAAGCACAGGTTGGCCCAGTCCCTCAGAGCATCAGGGAGTTTTCCAGGGGATCACACCCCTACCTCTTTGCCAGCAGCTCCAATTCAATTCCCACACAGTGGGAATGCCCAGGGATTGGGTGGTAGGGATTGAAGGGGAGCATCCACTTCTGGGTAAGGAGGATTTTGGCTCTCTCGGAGCCAAAACCCCATGGACACATCCTTGTCCCATCCCCATTCCTGACTGGTAGAATCTGTGGGAGCAAGGCCAGATGGATTTGTGTCACCCAGGCCACTTCCAAGTAGGACACAAAGCTGAAGTCTCTCACCTCGGGACACTGACGCTGAACATCTCCCAGGAACAAAACTGCTTTAAAATTCAAGGGAAGTATTCCAGGAGAGCCTGATCCCACACACATGGCCAAGACTAAGCGCAGACCCTAAAAAACCCAAGGATGCTCTCCCAAACTTTTTTAACCCTTTGCTTTCCTCTGCATCCACAAGGAATTCCACGCCCTCTGTCCCTCCTGCCAGGTGCTAATGAGGATTTCCCTTCCCCTCAGGCAGCAAATCCCCCTTTCTGGGGGAAGAGGGCCAAGGATCTGTGTCGTGCCCACCCCTGGCAGGCACAGAGCCAGGGACACGCCGGCATTCCAGATGTCCGGCTGCCGGCACAGTGACTCCGGCTGTGCCAGGGCTGTCCTGCAAATGAGCCCGGCAAGACACAAAGAGCCTGATTTCCCAAATTAAGCTGCTGGAATTACTCATCCCAAAATCAGCAGCATCAGCTGCTCGCGGTGACACCGATTACGCGCAGTCACTGCCCGGTGCTGCTTCCCACTCATCCCAGCACATCCCTACTACAGGCATTCCTAGGGTGTGCAGCAGTGGAAAGTCAAGCAGGAATTATTTTAAACCAAAACAAAAAAAGGTGGATTTAGATAGGATGTTGGGAAAAAATCCATCCCTGTGAAGGTGGGGAGGCCCTGGCACAGGGTGCCCAGAGAAGCTGTAGCTGTTCCTGGATCCCTAGAAGTGTCCAAGGCCAGTTTGGATGGGTCTTGGAGCAACCTGGGATAGTGGAAGGTGTCCCTGCCCATGGCAGGGGGTGGAAGGAGATGATCTTTAAAGTCCCTTCCGACCCAAACCATTCCAGGATTCTTCCAGCAGCAGTGCCACCAGCCTGGGACATGGAATAGGCGCAAGGTGACAGGAGGAGCTGGGAGAGCTCCAGCTCTCTCCACTGCTGGACATGGTGAGGACACACCTTGGAGCGCCCCGGAGCAGCCATGGATCAGGGGGAGACTGGGCTGGAGCAGGCAGCTCCAGGGAATCGCGTCACCGACGCAGAGCGGAGCTTTACAGGAGTCTCTCCTTGAAATGTTTTTTGCTGGATCACCAGCCCGGTTTTCAGGGACACTGACTCATCCTCAGGAGTGCTCTTGCTGCTGGTTGCACTCTGGATCAGGCAGCAATTCCTGACACACCTCCCAGCTATGGGGGAGCATCCCTGAATCTGCCAGCTGGATTCTTCTCCTTGACAGGGGCCAGCTGAGATACCCAGAGTCAGGGAATCATGGAGTGGTTTGGGTTGGAAGGGACCTTAAAGTTCATCCAATGCCACCCTCTGCCATAGGCAGGGACACTTTCCACTATCCCAGGTTACTCCCAGTCTTGTCCAGCCTGGCCTTAGACACTTCCAGGGATGGGCCAGCCACAGCTTCTCTGGGAAATCCATTGCAAGGTCTCAGCACCCTCACAGAGAAAAATTCCTTCCCAATCTCCAATCTATACAGGTGCTCTGGCTGTGGAACACATTCCCTGTCACTCCAAAGTCCCTCTCCAGCTCTTGGAGACACTTTAGGCACCGGAAGGGGTTCTATGACCTCCCTTGAGCCTTCCCTTCTCCAGGATGGACACCCCCAGCTCTCTCAGCCTGTATCCATCCCTCTGGCCTCTCTCCAGCAGCTCCACATCCTCCTTATAGTGAGGCACCCAGAGCTGGACACAGCATTCCAGGTGGGATATCACCAGAGCAGGAGAGAGGGGGAAAATCTCCTCCCTGAACCTGCTGGCCACACCAGTGAAAGATTTATGAGGAAAGAAAATGGAGGGAAAATCCTGGTCCATCCCCAGCCCCCTCCCCAGCCATGCCCCAGACACAATCTGGGAAGTAACTCACCTTCTCCCAAAGCACTTCCAGCAGCTCCAGAGCCCCAGCCTGCATCCATCCCACCAGCACAGCAAGGAGCCCACCAGGACTTCCAAAGGGCTGGCAGCCCTCCTTAATTCCCCTTTTATCCCACCTCTGCTCCAGCTGTGAGGCTGATGGGCAGCACCTGGGATGAGCAGGGAGGGAAAACAGGAAAAGCTTTTACCAAGGGCAGAACCCCAACATCCCAGGAATTAAAAGTGCTTTGGGAGCCTCCCACCCTTTCTGGCCTGTCCATCCAAACCTGACAATGCCATGACTTCCACCTCCTCAGTTTCCTGGGGATAATGGGCCCATCCATCCTCCCCTCCCACTCAGGGGTGTCCAAATTCCCTTCCTGATTTCCAGGCCCCAGCCCCGCGTGGGTGCAGCTCCAGAGGCTCTAATGAGGGAGCTCATTTACTGTGACCTAAATATTCCCTGTGCTCTGCCTGCCTGCCTGCCTCGGCACCTCCCTCATCCGTGGAACAGGAGTGGGATTTCTGCAGGGGAAGAGGGTCAGCATCTCCCCATCCCAGGTTTTCCTGGCCATCCCTCTCTCTGCTCCCTGCATGAGCTCCCTGCTTGGGGCAGCCCCAGATTCTCCTCCTTCCCGCACCCCTTTTTCCCTCTGGGAAGCAATCCCAAGGGAAGGAGGGGCTGGCACTGCTGGCAGCTACCCCATCCCACTGCCCAGCAGTGCTCCAGGAGCAGGACAATCCCATCAGGGAGTTTCCTCCCTGTGGAAACCACGGCCAGCAGGGAACAATGGATGGGGTGACTGCAGTAGAATATTCCAGCACAACCAAGCTGTCTTCCTGCTTTTCCAAGGCTGTTTCCCTTGGGAATTCACAGCTAATTTAGCCAGAGGTCGGGCTCCCTGGGCCTGGGCTGAGGGAGGATGCAAATGGGACAGGTTGCTATAAAAAGCCACCAGCAGCTGCTTTTTTTGGAAGTCAGGTATTGATTTTTCCTTGTGGAGCTCTGACTGGAGGGCACAGCACGGAATGGGGGTGGGACCCTTTCCCGAATAACAGAGCTGGGAGTGATCCCAATGGTGGTCCATCCCACTTGGATCAGGTGCAAAAGGTGATGAGCACAACCCCACCTCTGGTTACCAAAACGACCCCAATCCTGCACCTGCTCCCTCCTTTCCAGCCATCCCTGGGATACTGCCAGGCCCTGCTCCCCAAGAGGGATTCCTGGATATTCCCACCACTTTAGGGACATCTCCCATGGAGGAGCAGCAAGCTGCTGGGCTGGGGACCCGGTGCAATCCATTTGACCATCCATGGAAAGCTGTCTGGAAGCTCAGCTGCAGCTGCCCTGAGGGTCCTGGATGTTCCCATTCCTCCTCTCTCCCTCTCATTTTCAATACCTTTGCCAGCAAAAGGAAAAATAAAGGAATTGCTGCTCGCAGCAGAAGTGATTTTCCACTCCCGCCTCTCTCCCACACTTGGATCAGCCAGGACCGTGGCCTGAAATCGCATTCCATGCATTAGCATCAAGCCTTCCCAGAATCCCCCCATGCCGGTGGCGCTCCGGGATTTTCCGGATGGTTGGTGGCTCTGTGCGGACAGTGGTCCCCGCTGGTGGTGTTCCCATGGCAGGTGAGCCCGGATGCGGCCCCTTCCCATCCCTGGTGGTTGCGGGAACGGGGAGATTCGTTCCATCCCGGAATTCCCGTCGCCCTATGTTTCCCGGCATGCTGGGACTCTCCGTGCCCGGTGCCGTGCCCCGGGGTCTCCCGTGTATCCCGGGCCTCTCCCGGTAGTTCTCCCCGGGAGCCACGAGGAGGAGCTTTCAGACCGCACCGCCGCATCCCGGGGCTCCCGGCGCATCCCGCTACATCCCAGTGCTCCCTCTTCCCAGACATCCCAGTGCTCCTGGAGCATCCCTGGACTCCCAGGGATCCTGATGCTTCCAGAACTCTCGGTCATCCCATCTGTTCTCAGGGTTCCCGGTGTTCCTGGAGCATCCCGGTGCTTCAACGGGACCCAGTTCCAATGCATCCCAATGCTTGCAGTGCATTCCAGTGTTCCTTTTGTTCCCAGAACTCCCAGCGCTCCTGGAACATCCCTCTCACAGATCCTCATGCTCCCAGTGCTCCCAGTAAACCCCTCTGTTCCCAGGGTTCTCCATGCTCCCAGTGCATCCCAATGCTCCTGGTGCATTCCAGTGCTCTCACCATTCCCAGTGTTCCCAGTGCTCCCAGTGGTCCCGGTGCATCCTGGTGCTCTTCCCAGGGATCCTGATGTTTCCAGTGCATCCCAGTAGCCCTGTCTCTCCCAGTGCACCCGGAGTTCCTCATGATCCTCTCCCAGCAGTCCCAGTGCTCCTGGTGCCATTGGTTCCCCTTGGCCCTCCACAGCCATTCCCAGGGCTGCATTCCAGGAATTCCATTCCCCATCTCCTTTCTCCCACCTCGGGGCCCACATCTCATCCCTGTGGAAAACCACTCGGGAAGGGCTGGATTCAGAATGGGATTTTACCACAGTTCTCCAGAAGCTGCTCCAGCTCCTCCTGCCTCGTGCTGCTGCCCTGGGGCTTCCACATGGATGTCTCCTGTGTACTGGGATAGTGGCCCATCCCATTCTTTCCTACTCCTTCTCATCCTATCTTGTTCTTTCCCATCTTTTCCCTTCCCACCCCATATCCCATCTCACCCCTGCTGAACATGTTGGCATGAGGGAAGTGGGAGCATCTCCAAGATGAGCGCCCGCATTCCCGCTCCCGTCCAGCTCCAACCATCCCACCCCTCCCTGGGATTTGCACTTCCAGCTCCTCCAGGATGGATCCCCATCCCATTCCTGCTGGCAGCCAGGCTGTTGGATCCTCCCTGGCAGCGCCGGTGGAGCCGTTCTAAATCCGGCACCTGGGATTGGGGTGGGAGGATTTGCGTCAGCCGGTGACACTCGGCTGAGGAGGGGGATCCCGGCGGGATGAATCATGGTGGGAGGAGTTCCCCGGAGCAGGATGGGGCCCAGAAGGGGTGAGACACTCAGGATGAGCTTGGAAGGAAGGGGAAGAGGAGCCTTTCCTGTTCCTGGAGGAAAGTCAGGCTGGGACTGTGGGATGTGCCATCCTCCTGCCTCCTTCCCACAGCCCCCTGGGATAGGGAGACTCCCTGGAGCCCAGCAGGGCTGAGCCAACATCAGTGCTTCCCTCTGCACTTCCCAATTGGAATAACCTGCCCTGGGTGTGTTCCTGCTGGTCATGAGGGAGTGGGAGCTCATCCACACTTGGAACCCCAAAACACCAGCAGTGGATGGGAAAGCCCTGTTTGGGGCTCCTTAGATGGGCACAGACATCCCATCCCATCCCATCCCATCCCATCCCATCCCATCCCATCCCATCCCATCCCATCCCATCCCATCCCATCCCATCCCATCCCATCCCATCCCATCCCATCCCATCCCATCCCATCCCATCCCATCCCATCCCATCCCATCCCATCCCATCCCATCCCGTTCTTTCCCATTATTTCTCATCTATTCCTGTTCTTTCACATCCCATTCCATTCAGTCGCATTCCTTCCCATTCATTCCCATTCCTCCTCATTCAATCTCCTACACTCCCATCCCTCTCCATCCCACCTCATCCATTTCCATCTGTTCCTAACCTATCCCACCCTATTCCTGCCCCTTATCCCATCCCATCCCTTTCCCACTCCCCTGGGAAGGATTCCCTCCAAGTGTGGGCAGAGGCCACAAACTGGGCTCCAGTGGAGCCCAATTAAGTGCTGGCACTGTCCCAACTCCTCCCATCTGAGCCTGGAGTGCCTCTGTGCCCAGAGAATTCCCTGCAGGAAAGCAGGAAGAGCAAATTCTCCTGCTAGTCTAATCCCTCCCCACATCCTCCTCCAGTCTCCACTTCCCAATAAAGCCCCTACTGAACATCACAGACACACCCCAGCCACAGGGATGGCTCTGGAGCCTCTGGAACACCAAGACCTCCCTCTCCTTCCCAGCTCTTGGAGAGGAGTCAGGAAGAGCGACAGGCGCTGCTGGAGCTCTGCAAGTCCTCACCCAGGCAAGGAAATGGCCCATTCCCAAAATACCCACAAGGATCACACATCCAGGGAAGGCAGCAGGTGCTCGACAGCGCTGGCAGGATCCTGCTGCCTTCCAAATCCTTTTTGGGAATTCAGACAGCCTGCTGTGCCACGGAACGTCTCCATATCCATGTGGGAATAGCGGGTAGGGGCAGGAGAGCGGGTTCACCGTCCCGGCGCTCCCTGCCGCGGCAGCAATTGCTTTCCTGCACTGCGCTGGAGCATCGGGAAGCCCATCTGGTGCTCCTCGTGCCAGGAGCTGGGAATTTGTGGAGCGTGCCGGAGGTGGCCGGTGCCGGACATCTGCTCCCGGCCTCAGGGAGTGCAGGAGCGGGAGGGGAGCGGCAGCGGTGCGTGACTCCGGAGCCGCGGGCTGCTGGAAGCGTGCAGGGAGCTGATAGTCCCAACATCTGTCAGCAGCTAGCACGGAGCCGGAGCTCTCCCTATCCAACACAGCATTCCTGGGATGGCTGCTGTGCTTGGATCAGAGCTGACACTCGGTATGGAGCAGGACCAGCCTGTCCAGAGGAGCCTTCCAGTGTGCCCTTTCCCACTGCAGGACAGAAATCCTCCCATCCCACTAAATCGGGTGCCAGAGGCTCTGGTGATGGTGTTGGGGAGGGATCAGATGGGATTGGGATTGCTGTGTAACATACTTTTGGCGGAGAGGATGGGATGAAGTTTCTGTTGCCCTGTGAGGTTGTGGGAGGCCCTGGCACAGGCTGCCCAGAGAAGCTGTGGCTGCCCCATCCCTGGAAGTGTTCCAGGACAGCTGGATTGGGCTTGGAGCAAGTGGAAGGTGTCCTTGCCTGTGGCAGGGGGCTGGAATGAGAAGAGGTTTAAGACCCTCTCCACCCCAACCATTCCAGAATTCCATGATCTTCAGCTGTGCTGCTCACTCTGAGAAACTGGCCCCTTCCCAAGCAGCCGAAGATCCAGGAATCCTGGAATGGTTGGGGTTGGAAGCGACCTTAAGACTCATCTCTGTCCCTGATTACATGGGAGCTGTTAGAGGGGTTTGGCACAAGCTGTTCCCAACAATCCTTGGCCATTAAATCCTTTTTCCCAGCCATTAAGTGCCTCCACAAGCAGCTGTTTATCTCCAGGCCGGGATGTCAGGTGGGTTCCCACCTTGGCTCTTCCTGTAGCTGGCGTAGGATCAGCCTCCCTCCTCCCTGCTTCTCCCACCCCTCCAATCCTGCCTTTCTGCATCCATCACAGGCGGGTGCTGGAGGCTTTTCCAGCCAGATTTGCTGGAGCACTCGTGGGGCTGGACTTTGCTCCGGCGCCTGTGGCAGGACGGAGATGTTTGGATAACAAGCGGATGTGGCAGTGCTGGCCATGGATCATCACCCCTGTGCCAATGCCTTCCTGCGCTCCTCCACCCCTGGCTTGCCATGAATTCCCAGCATTCCTGGTTTTCCCAGAGTCCTTGGTGCAGCGAGAGTTTTTGGGATATTCAAGCAGTGCTCACCCCATCTCACTGCCCAGCCCAGGCTGATGGAGTCCTGTGGGATTTTCTCTCATGTGCTGGGTTTCAGTGCCCACTGGATGAGGATTGGGCATGGCTGTATCTTGGCATCACCCTGGGACCGTGGGATCCTGTTTCCAGATGGAATCTTTTCTGGAGCTTTTTTCCCTCCAGGCTACTTCTGCCCACCCTGCTGTTGCCTTCAGAGGGAAAATCCAGGCCTCTTCCAAGGCTTTGGAAGGAGAGTTTGCCCCAAAATATGTCTGGAGAGTCAATGAGTCCAAGGTGGCTGCGCAAAGATTCCCAGGTGTGGGAGAAATCCATGGAGATGCTGGTCAGGGCAATGGGTTTAACAGGAATGTCTCTCTCCAGCCCTTTCCTGTCTGATTTTCAGGCAAATTCCTCATTTTCTATCTCTATCTGATTTTTCCTAATCCCACTGACTTCATCCATGGGAATCAAAATTGCTCGTCATCCATCCGTCCATTCATCCATCCATCCATCCATCCATCCATCCATCCATCCATCCATCCATCCATCTGATGCAGGAATGATTTATCCCTAATTGTACAGTGACTCGGCCTTTCCATCCTCCAAAAAAAACCCCGGAGAGGCACTTTGGAAACTCCTGAGGAGCCGGAGAGCTCGGCTAATAGAGGTCACCGCTCATTACAGAGCCGTGCTCCGCAAATTATCCAACAGCAGGCTGCGGAGAGCGGTGGTTTCGGATGCGCTGAGAGCTCCTGGCTCCAGGTTGGCAGCACTGGAGCACTTTGGAATGGGCAGGGAAAGGGCAGTGCCTGCGCTGTTCCTTCCCTGGCCAGAGTGTCCAAGGGCAGCTTCTTCCAGCTCTGCCTTTCCCAGGCATCGACCGCCGGCACTCATGAAAAAAAGATGATCCAAGGTCGGCGCTGAAGGGCTGGGAAAGCAGCGGGTGGGAGGATGGGGTTCAACAGGATTTCAAGCAGGAGGGAACCACTCCCAAGCTGTGTCCCAGCATGGCTCTTCCCCTGGCAGCACCTGGAATGCAGAGTGGGATCATCCAGACACCTTGTGCCACCATTCCCAGCTTCCCCTAGGACAGCATTCCACATGCTGGGAGCACCAATCACTCCCAAACCCCTTCCCGGCTGGTTCCGGCCTTCCCAGTCAGGATCCAAAGGCACAGCGGGGACTCTGGGAGTCGGGCCCTGCTGAGTCAGGGCAGCGGGGCTGGAGCGACTCCATCGATCGAAACCTGATCCCAAATTGGCTGTGCAGAAGGACCCCGGCACGACCTGTCTGTGAGCCTCCAGGAACGACAAACGCTCCTATCTCCGCAGGATTTTGGGAGGCAGGATCCATGCATCCCTAGCCCAAGCCCTCTGCAGAGTCTCCTGGTTCCACATGGGGTTCTTCTATGTCCCGTGGCTGCTGCGGGCTTGGAGCCAGCAGGAAGGATCCTGTGGCGCAGCCTCGGATCCCATCTCACCTGCCGAGCAGCTGCTCCCAAGGGCAAAGTCCACACTGCGACCTTCAGCCTCCACCTGCCGCCTTTCTCGGCTTTCCTCGGAGCTTTCTGGGCACCCTGGTGATGCCAGAGGGCCCAGAGCTTCCCTCCCTGTTCCAACAGCCAAGGTCGTCCCCGTGGAGCCAGGGATGCCTAACAATGGGAAGGCAGCTGCCTCCAGGACAGCAGAGAGCTCAGCCAGAAGGGTTTATAGCCAAAATTATCCCAAAAAGACAAGCAGCTGGGAAGCTGAGGTTTATATACACCTCAGACTGGACCGTGTGGCACCATGGAGTAGGGATGAGGTGGCAGGACAGGGAATGTGTGACATCCCCCATGGTCACCCACCCTGGTTCGTATCTCTCCATCCCCAGCATTCCACCTGAATTATAATCCATGTTCCTGGTTCCAATTCTTTTGTTCTTTTAATACTTTTCTGCCTGGTAGAGGAGCAGGAATAAATTCCTTGGATGGAGAGTGCAGCTCCAGGGCTGGATGGGTGATCTCCCAGCTCTGTGCTGGAGCATCCCAAGCTCTCCACCCAACTTCCTGGTGGCTTCAGGCTCTAAGTAGAAGACCCTAAAATTCCCAGCGTTTTTTGGGAGCCACCACACCTTGGCCCCGCCCAGGGACACGCTGGCGTGCCTCAGGCATGGAAAACTCCAGCAGCTCCAAAGGGCTGGACGCACGCAGAGCAAATAGGGAGGATGTGCCGAGGGCAAACAGCGCCGGCCACGGCGGACACGTCCCTTGGAGCCGCTGGCAAATGTGGCGCCGAGCAGCATTGCCACACGACGGATGCTCCCTCCGTAATTAAAATATCCAGAGGATACTCAGTCATCACTGGGATAATTATTCCCATTCAGTGAGGGAGGCCTGGCTGGGGTTCTGCTGCATTCCCTGCTTCCCACTGCCTCCACGGGTGGGCTTCCAGCCTTCCCCGCGGATCCACAGCCCGCGGATCCGCTGCGCTGCTCATCCACGGGCCAGCGAGCTTGTCCATCATTTACCCACTCATGGAATAACACACGGGAGGATGAGCACCCCCCCGGAGCCAATCTCCGCCGCTCGCCTTCCCGTGCCCCCCGGGGGCCTCTCCCGGGATGCGCACCGGGAGGCGCCCGGGGCAGCTCGGCGGATCCCGCCCGGCCGCCGGACCGGTTCTGCCCCGCGCTGTGTTTGCACAGAGAAGGCAAACACTGCCCTGCTTCCGCAGCGCCGGGAGCGGCGGAGCGGGAATAGGGAGCGATGGGAACAATGGGAGCAGCAGCCGGGTGCCGCTGCCGGCTCATTAACATCTTTATTAGCTGTGACAAGCGCCGGGTCACCGCCCGCTCATGTCCGACTTGAGGGATAGTTCGCTTCCTAACCCCCTGTAATTGCTCCCGTTAGGCTCCGAAAATTTCCTCGTTTTCCATGGAATTATCCCCGGCTTGGCCTCGGCCTGGAGATTAATTTGGATAAACAGCTCCAGCGAGGGGTAATAAATACAAAGGGAAAGGTTCTCTCCATTGGGTGGGGAGGGAGAAGAGGAAATATCCATTCTCTCCCCCTCAAAAAGAGGGAAAATGAGGAGAAAGGAGCAGCATGACTCCTTCTGGAGCAGTCAAGCAGCAGAATGTGCCTTTTCCAGGCAGTCCTGAGCGGGCACTTGGGAGACATCCTGGAGACATCGGAGGATCTTCCTGCCCAGTAGGGGCACGCTGGGTTGGGATTTGGTGTGCCCATGGATTTAGAAAGGCAGCGGCTTCGGGCATCCAGGCCTTTAGGATGGTAGGGACTCAGATATCCAGGGATTTGAGAACGCAGGTGTCCAGTCACCCAAGGAGTTGGGGCACCTAGAGCTGGGAATGGCAGCAGTTTGGGCACCCAGGGGGTTGGGGTGCCCAGGGATTCAGAATGGCAGCGACTCAGGTTACCTAAGGGTTCAGGGCACCGGGGACTCACAGGGCCCTAGTTTGGGCCAGCTTCCTCCTTCCACGCTGGCCTGGGAGGAAGGAAAGTCTCCCGGGTGGTGCCGGGGCGCGGCAGGCGTCGGAGGCTCACGCGTGGCCCTCGGCGAGCGCCGGGCCCGTGACTCAGCAGCGCTCCCACCCACCGGCCCCGCTGGAAGTGACGGCGGGAGCGGCTGAGTGGGAGCGGGAGGTTACGGAGCTGCCGGGCTGTCTGTGCCTGCGGGGATGGGGATTTCAGAGCTCGCCGGAGTGTGTGGGAAGAGAGCGGAGAGGAGCGGAGTGAAAGCCAGGGCTGCTGCCAAGGGCTCCATGAGAAGATTCCCACGAGAGGGGCAGAATTCGTTCCAAAATCAAAATAAAGCTCCGTAGCCGCGGGAAGAAGCTCCGCCAGCCCTAGAGCACAGAGGGGCAGAGAGGTGCCCTTTTCCCAGCCCATCAGAAGTGCCAGGAAGGCTGGCAGCAGGCTGGCACCGCTCCCCCTCACTGGAAGAGTTTTGCCAGGGTGCACGTGCCGGAGTTTGCCTGGCACGCGGCTCCCAGCCGGCTTTCCAAAGTGGGATGTGGCTGGCCCAGCACCAAGGTGCTGGCAGAAGCCCCCATCCCCAGGGGAGGGTCACCTGCCCTGGTGTGAGTCAGGCACAAAAGACCAGATCCCTCATCCCTTACCCCTTGTTCCCCTGCCAGGGAATTCCACAGCACTGGGGAGTCACCACTGCCCCCAGTTCAGCCCCATCCCTCAATCCAGTGCCTGCCAGTTCGGGGTTTTTACAAGATGTTTCCTGCTTCATTCCTTGCTCCAAACGCAGCCTAGGAGCAAGGAAAGTCACATTTTAGTCTCCCAAAGAGCTTCCAAACCGTGGCTACAGTGGTTTCCTGCCTTTTCCTGGCCCAGTATGACTCCACAGAGATTCCAGCTGATTCCCAACAGTTTGGATTGGAAGGGACCTTTAAAGGTCATCTGGTCCAAGTTCCATTCCACAAGGCCAGGTTGGGCTCTGCCTCTGGAGGTTCCCACTAGTCCTGGACCAGCCAGGAGTGTCCCAGCCGCATTTCCCCATCCTGGGATGAGTCCCTGACCCCATCATCCCATCCTGAGATGGATCTCTGATCCCCTCACCCCAGCAGAAAGCTGGAGGAAGCACGGTTCCCAGTTCCAGGAGAAAACCCCCGGTGTCCATCATCTTTCCCCCTACTGCCTCTTCCATCCATGGGCACATCCTGAAACAGCAGGGTCTCGTCCTTGGCCGCGCCCCCTTGCACCCCGGGGGCCCTCAGGCCAGCACCCCTGGAACCCGGTTGGAGGGGCGGGAATTCGCCGTGAATTGCCTTTGCGCGACGGTGTGGGGGATAGCGGGAGCGAGCTCCATGAATCCACTCCGTGTTTTTCGGCGCCCGCAGCGCCCGCCGCGCCCGCAGTGCCCCGGCATCGCCCGCCGCGCCCCGGCTCCGCCAAAACCCGGCCTGGATCCCGGCGGAGCGCGGCACACGGAGCCTGCGGGGGCCCGGAGGGGTCCGGCGTGCGGCTCCACGCGTGTGCGCGGGGACCCGGGGCGGGCTCGGCCTTCCCAGGGAATGCCACCATGGGAACACGGGCGGACGGCCCTGTGTGCCACCTCTGTGCCGGCCCACCCGTCCCTGCCCCGTGCCACGCGTGTTCCCCTCCCCACGCGGGTGCAACGCGTGGATCCGGGAGGACCGCGGCCCCGCAGCCGCGTTACCGGCGCCGCCAGTGCGGGCCCGCGGGCGGTGTCACCACCCCACGCGTGACCCCCTCTCTCCGTGCGCATCCCCGACCCCCCCCGCCCCCCCGCCGCTCCGCTCCCTCCTCCCTTCCCGGCGGCTGCAGTTTCCAATCCCGCCAGCAGCGAGCAGCAAGTGGATGTAGGATCGCGCCGCACACGCACCCGCACACACCCGCACACGCACCCGCACACGCACCCGCACACGCGCGCACCCCGCAGCAGCGGGCGGCCAGCACGGGCTCCGCGGGGCTCCCGGCCCCCCGCCGCCGCATGCGGGCTCCCGCCGCCCCGCCGCCGCCCCCCGCCCCGCCGCCCCCTCCCGCCGCCGCCTCCGCCGCCGTCTGATGAGCCGCGGCCCCGCTGCACCGGGCAGCCGCCGCCCCGCCGCCCCGCCGCGCCCCGCCGCCGCCCGCCACCATGTACCTGCACCCGGAGGCTGCCAGCGCAGGTGAGCCCCGGGCCGCCGGGGAGGGGGGGACGGAGACACGCAGGACGCGGGGACACGCACCGGGGGTGGCCGAGCACTCGCCGCCCCCCCGGGGATCTGCCGTGGCCGCTGCCCGCTTCCCCCCGCGCCTCCCCGGGAGTTACGGTAGTTTGGGGAGAAAGTCACCGCCACCGCTTTCACCGCGCTGCGGAGCTGCCAGAGCCACCGACACCCCCCGCCCGGCGACACCCCAACCCCCGCAGGCAGCATCCTGCTCCCCAGCCCCCCGAAAAACACGGGGCGAGCCCCAAATCCTGCTGGGTGCCGGCGCCCAGACAAGCATCCAGTACATCCCTCCTCTCCTCAGCCTGCGGAGCTGCTGGAGCCCCGGATCCCCCCCGGGACACCCCAAGCCCCGGGGGCAGCATCCCGCTCCCCAGACCCCCAGCAAACCCCCAGACCCCCCGGGAGAGCCCCAAATCCCGCCGTCCAGACCAGCATCCAGCGGCCAGCACATCCCTGCTCCTCACCTGCCGCCCCCTCCGTCCTTCTGGGGGTCCCCGTGCCCCGTCCTGCTGCACCTCCGGAACGACACCGGGACACGCAGGGGTGGGCGGCTGGGGAAGGGGCTTTCTCCGCCGCGGATTTGCTGAGCTCATGCTGGGAAGGCAGCAGTCGGCCCCGCACCAGGGAATCTGGGACGCTGGCGGGGACGTTTTGGGGGTGCCCGAGCCGGTGCGGAGACACAGGGATGCTGCCGGAGCGATGCGGATCAGCG
Source organism: Serinus canaria (assembly GCF_022539315.1). NCBI lineage: Eukaryota > Metazoa > Chordata > Aves > Passeriformes > Fringillidae > Serinus > Serinus canaria. The sequence continues at coordinate 8,886,408 of NC_066319.1, read as the reverse complement.
GGGCCTGGCGGCCGTCCCCGGCCGTGTCCCAGGGCCCGGGGAGCGGGCAGAAGGACAGCGTGTCCTGCGGTGGCGTGGGGACGTGCCGGCGGGGACGCGGGGACAGCGGGCGCAGCCGGGGAGAGCTGCAGGTGCCAGGCCTGCGGGATCCGGCGGGCTGGGGCGCGCCGGGCACCGCCACGCGCTGTCACCCACGGCAGGTGACGGCGTCACCGCTGCCCGGGAGTTGGCAGCTCCGGCCGAGCTGCCTTCGAGAGGAACTTTGCGCCTGCCCGCGGGCTGAGCGCTCCCACCGGGAGCGGCTCCATCCCGTGCCACCGCGACCCCGCAGGGATGCCCGGAGCGCGGCACGGCGCTGCTTGGCCCAAGGTCACCCAGGTGGGTGGCACAGGGGGGACGCCAGCCTGTCCCTCCGGCAGCGGCGTGATAGGGCTTCCCTTCCCTCCCGGTACCCGAGATTTGTTCCTGCCTTGTTCCCCCTCCGAACTTTGCACCTGCCCCCAATTTGTCCCCCTTGTCCCTGCCAGATGTCCCTGCCGTCGGCCGGTGGGCCACTGACAGCTGCTTGTGCTATCGCCAGCTCTGCTTGGCAGGCTGGAAGCTCCCAGGGCAGAGCTCGAGCTGCCGGATTTGGGGGGACAGACCCCCTCTCCCCGCTTCCCAAACACCGTGCTCCCCGGCTACTGGGGCTCCCGTCACGTGGGAGTTTTCCCACGTCACCGGCGGCGGCTGTGTCGTGGCGCCTGGAGCCGTGGGGCGCTGGGGGTGCACACACCTGTGCAGGCACCCTGCCACTGCCTGCTTCCCTGGATGTACCCACCTTTGCCGGATTTTCCAGACGTGGTCCTGATGGGGTGCCGAGTCTGTCCCCCACCCTGATGGAGGTTGAAGGGGTGCTGTCATCTCACATCCCCGCAGGATTTGGGAAGAGCCAGCCAAGCCACATCCTGGGGTGAAGCAGTGCCTGTTGTCCCCCCAAAACGCTTCCCGAGGTGGCACCAGCCTCGTTCTCCTTGTCCCCTGCTCCGTGTCACCGTGCTGGGGCAGTGGCTGCAGCCCCCAGCTCTGGGGGGAGAAAATGCCGGGAAATTCGGGAAACTTTGCTGACCAGAGAAAGAGGGATCTGGGGGGTAACGTGGAGCCCGGAGGTGCTGCTGGGGCCGTCTGGTTCTGGGGCTGAAGACGCCCGAGGGAGTCTGGTCTTGGCGGGCAAGGGGTGTTGGGAACTGGGATCAAGCTGAGACCGGGTCCCGCCAGCTGGAGGCTTTTTTGGGGAGCCGCCCGAGGCTGTGCTGCTGGCGACCACCAAACCATGTGTCAGGAGAGCTGCGTCCCAGCGCGAAGCAGAGTTTGGGGCTGCCCGCAAAGGTGCCCTCTGTGCCACCGGGACAACGTCCCCATTGCTTTGGGAACACCGGACAGCTCCCTTGTCCCTGCCAGACATCCCCCCCCCCCGATCCCTGTACCCGCTGCTGCTAGCAGCTGTCCCCTCTGGGGTGACATTCGCATCCCCAAAGCTCCATCTCAGCGCAGCGAGCAGGTGCCGGGGGCCCTGCTCCCCACGTCCCCATCTTTCCCGGCTGGAAGCGTTCCGAGCAGAGCCGCGCGGCGGCTGGAGGTGGTGAATCAATAACCAGGCAGCAGCTGCCTGTTTTCCCCCCGCACCGCCTCGGAGCGGGCGATGGAGCCCCTGGTGCTGGCGCGGCCGTGGGAGCAGCTCCCCGGGGCTTGGGAAGAAAGCCGCGCTTCCAGAGGAGCCGGCACACCGCGAGGAGCGAGGCGGGGGCCGGCGGAGGGGCTGGGAGCGGGGTGAGGGAGCGTGACGGGCGGGAAGGCAGACAAAGAGCGCAGAGATGGCAGCGCACGGGCCTCGCTGGGAGCTGGGCACCTGCTGCAGCCTCGCGTCCCGCACGGCGCCGTCACGGAGCGGGAGCCCCAGACCCCCCCCGGGACCCCCATCCTGCGCCGCTCTGGGGTCCCCCTCCCAGCCAGCCTCGCTGCTCCAGCCCGAGGGATGCTCCTGCCGGCCGTCTTGGAGCACTCCCCTCGGCCTCACCCCGGCCCTTTGTCCCCCACGGCGGCTCCATCCCATTTTCCCTGGTGGTGGGGGGTCCACGCGGATGCCGAGCCCCCCACGGTGGGCGTTCCTTGCTCCCAGCAGTCGCCACCAATTCCAACCCTTTCAGCCTCCCCACGCCTGCACTGACGTGTCCCAGGACTCCCCTGAGCACGGCTGGGGCACAGCAAGGACAAGGACTGGGGAGCTCCCCGCCGGGCGGGGGGTCTGGCAGGGAGGTCTTGCTGATCCCCCCTGACTCCGAGGAGCAGGAGAGGAGCTGGAGGCGGCTTTTCCAGCGCCTGATCTCGCGGCTTTTCCGCCTGCCGAGGAAGGAGGGGGGAGCGGGGAATGAAGACAGATGCAGATAATATCGCTGCCACCCCCTGGCCCCCGGGGGCTCAGCTACAGTATCCATTATGGATGGATCCGGCGAGGGAACGGCTCTCGGAGAGCCGCCGGAGCGCGTGGATGATGGGCAGAGCCCCAGCGTCGAGCAGAGGGACGGACCCCCCTGGCTGTGACTGCCGGGGGCCCGGGGGACGTGTGTGGGGCCAGGCTGGGAGTGGGGGGCGGCGGGGTTGGATGCACCAAGCGGAGCATCCCACATCCCTGTGGGTGCCAGCGCGGCTGTGGCACGGGAGGCTTCGCGCACCCCTGCCAGCCCCGGGTGCCCCCCCAGCGCCCCGTCCCCTCCTGGCGTCCCCGGGCCTGGCTGCAGGAGGGAGAGGGTCACCTTGGGGGGAGTTAATGAGGTTTGAAGGGAAGCGGTCGCGCCGGCGGGGACGGAGCCGGCGCGGCGGCGGAGGGACAGCACAGCACAGCAGCCCCGCTCCCGGCCCTCCGAGGGGGGCACAGCCCGCGGGATGCACCCCGGGGGTTTCCGGGTGTCCAGGAAAGGCGGCATGATCGGCTTTTCCCCTGCGGATGGGGCTGTGGGACACTGGTGGCTGCGGGGGGGCGATGGGTCCTGTCCCCGCTCCACCATGGATGACCATCCCTGCTGCCCCATGGATGACGCTGCCTCTGTGTCCCTGGAGGATGCAGCCCCGGGATCAGGCTCTCCTGGAGGATTTCCAACACTCCCACCTGCCCAGGCACTTTCCCATATCTGAGTCCCCAGTACTCCCTCTAGGGCCTTCCTCGGCCCTTCATTCCCCTCCTCTGCCTCCTCCCTCCGAGCTGCATTTCTCCATCTTTCTATGTATTCCTCTCCAAGCCTTCTCTTCCTCTCTCAGCACTGCCAGCCCCCGGGTCTGAGGGCTGTGGCCAACCCTGAGCATCCCCTATCCTTGAACTCCCTGCGGGAATCCTGTCCCCACGGTGGCCTTGCTGTCACAACACGTGGGTCCTGGGCAGTGTGACTGGGGGGCACTGCCCGGGGGGAATCAGGGAGCTGGGGAAGCCAGCGGGGGGTTTCTGGAGCCGGGATGGGCTGCAAGGAGCCTGCCCGCCCTTGTTCCCTGGGAGCCGCTGGCTCTCTGCCTTTCCTCTCTCCTGCTGTCACCCGAAGGGCTCGGGAATGATGGAGAGCCCCGGGGCGAGAGGCTAAGTGGCGACGGCGCGAGAGCTGGCAGTGCCACTCGGGATGAGAGCCCAGCCCGCTCCTCCGTGCCACTGCCAGCTCCAGGAGAGGATTCTGCGCCAAGGGAAGGGGGCTGGGGTGACTCCGAGGTGGGGAGCGATGCCCAAGGGCTCATTTTGGAGCAGGGATGACGTGGAGCACCTGCCTGGCCAGGGGATGAGCAGCATCCTCTCGGGAGCAGAGATTGGAATGAGGATGGGGATGGGGATGGCAATGGGGATGGGGATGGATGCAAACCGTGGGAGCAGAGGGGGCTCCGGGGTCCTGGGTGCTCCTCAGGAAGAGAGGCATGATGGGGACCACGAGGCAGAGAAACCACACGGCTCTCCGGAAATCCTTGGCCAAAAATAGCCCAGCGCAAGGGAAGGAGCGCCTTCCCTTGCCAAATTCCCCCTCCATGCCCAGCTCCTGCTTGCCGTGGCCGCAGAGCCTGGACAGGTGGCATCAGGGCTGGAGGGGACACAGGAGGGACTCATCCATGCATGGCAGCTGGTGGGGAGAGGGGGTGTCTGGGAACATCTGGCTAGAGCTGTGCAGTGTTTTGGGACGGTGTTCACCTGCCCCAGCCCCCCGTGGTGGGGCCAGTGTTGGTCGGTTGTGCCACCTAAAGCCCCCCAGGACTAGCAGCTCGGCGTGGGGGAGGCAGAGCCAGCCGGATTGACAGCTCCGGGGGATGGACAGATGGCTGGATGGAGAGGCAGATGTGTACGAGGGATGGATGGACGGATGGATGGATGGAGAGATTGATGGATGTGTTGGAGAGGGGGATGCACGGATAGACAGACAGATGGGGAGCAGACGCCCGTTCTCACCCAGAGCACGCCTGGGGTGCTGAGCTGTGGCACCGCTCCTCTCCCCCGAGGCTCATCCCAGGATCCTGCCAGGCAGCGGGATGGCCATGGGGCTTCCAATGATCCCTCACATCTACAGAGCCCCTGGGAGCACGTGGGCAGGTGGCACCGCCGGACCCAGCTGGCCCAGCCCTCCAGCTCTTCCACGTGACACGCCAAGCTTGGCTCACAGTATTCCCAAAATGCCCACTGGGTGGTTACCAGGGATGGCAGCAAAGCCTCGTCCCCCTCCGTGCCCATCCCTTCTCCCTCTCCCTGTGCCAAGGGCTTGGATTCCACAATCCTGCTGTGCCCGCCAGGGTCCTGGCCGGCTCCCCCCTGCCCCGTGCCCGGGATCCTGCACAGGAGCGAAAGCTGCAAATTCACAGCTTTTCAGCTGCATCCTAAAAATAAGAGGTTTGGGAAATATCAAGCAAATGAGTGGGAGGATGAGAAGAGGAGGAATTAATGGCCTGGCGCCAGGCAGGCAGCATCTGGGAAGCCCCGGCGTGACAACGCGGCCACCTCGCTCCGTGCCGTGCGGCCCTGCAGCCCGGCAGCACGAGGGGCTGCTCCGATGCCACATTCCTGCCCTGTCCCTTCCCATCCCACGGCTCCTCCCCGGCACCACCATCCCCATCCATGCTCGGCGTCACATCCCGCTCTGGCTCCGCAGCTCACCACGACGACGACTGCGGAATGTTGGGGGGGGGGGGCGGGGGGACGCGCTGCTCGCTTGGCACCTTCTCCTGCTGCCCTTTTCCTGGGAATGCACGTGTTTCCGCTGCCGGTTTGGTGGCTTGGCACATGGAGCCGTTTCTCCGTGTGGAGCTGTGGATGTCAGCTTTGATCACCACTTCCAGGGAGCTCAGCGGGAGCTTGGCCTGGGGGGGGCTCCCCACAGCTTTGATTTCCCCCCCCCAGGGTGCTTGGCATCCATGGATCTCGCCGCTGGAACAGGGTGAGTGGGAGGATGCTCCGGGAGATGGGGCTGCAATACTGAGCAGCAGCCAGGGAGATGCAGTGTCCACAAAAGCTGGGAATTTTGGGGTCTGGATCCAAAAATGTGGCCCTGAGATCCTGGACAGGGCCATCCTCACTGGGACACCTGCAGAGAGGTTGGTTCCAGCTGAGGTGCCACAGGTGTGAGGCTTGTTCCATAGCCTTTGCTCATCCAAAGCCTCTGGCACTCCGTGGGGATTCCAGCCTCTCCATCCTGTGCAGGAGTTATTGGTTTTGAGAGCTGGAACCATCCCTGGATGCCCCTTGCAGGGGTTTTACCTTCCCAGCCTTGCTCCATGGCCGTGGGCTTTGGCTGGAAGTGATGGGTCAGAATCCTGGGATAGGCACAGGGAAACAGGGAACTGGGGGGGAAATGGGTGGAGCTGCCCACGAGCCTGATGGGCTCAAGTGATGGCTGTCCTGGAGCTGAGTGTGCACAGGGCCACCAGCACCACAAAGCTGCCAAGGCATCCAAGGCTGCTGGTCTGCACAGGGACACTGGGATGCACAGGGACACCAAGATGCCAAGGGCCGCCAGGATGCACTGGGGACACTGGGATGTGCAGGCTCACTGGGATGCACAAGTCTACCAAGATCCACAGGATCACCAGGATGCCCAGGACTACCAAGATGTTCAGGGACACTGGGATGCCCAGGGCCACCAGGATGCTCAGGATCGCTGGGATGCACCAGGATGCACAGGGCCACCAGGATGCACAGGGATGCTGGGATGTGAGGGATCACTGGGATACCCAAGGCCACCAAGATGCCCAGGGCCACCAGGATGCTCAGGGACACTTCTGGTGCCCCTGGAATGGGCTGTGCCATGGCTCCCACATCCACCATTCCTGCACACCTGGAGCTGAGCTGTGTGTGGGATCCGTTGGCTCTGGCAACTCTTCCCAGCCCCAGGTGCATCTTGCCGGATCTCCGGCTCGCACACCGCTGGAGAGGACTAATCCCTCTTGGATCTCTGCACCTCTCCTTGTGCTGGGGTCGGGTTTGAAGTGTTTCCTCACATCCATAAAGGCCAGAGCTCGCTCGTGCTCCGGAGGCAGCTAATCCCGAGCCCGCAGGAGCAGCGGATAAAGGAGGATAAGCACGTGACTGCATCCCTGTCTCCCAAACATTCCCCATCTCCCACTCCGAAGTGGGCACTGTGAAGGGTGCAGGGGGCTGCCTGCTTGTCCTAGATCTGCCATGGAGACCCTTCCCCTGAATCCAGAACTCTCTCCACTGGCACAGGGACCCTCTCCCCTGAGATGAGGACCCTCTGCCTGCATCCAGAGCCCTCTCCCCCTGGAAGAGGGACCCTCTTCCCTGGCTCACGCAGCATCGCACAAATCCCACGCTGGAGAGCTGTGGCGCTAAGGAGGCAGGTAATCCTCTCATCAATAACGCCTGGAAAAGTGGAATTATATCCCGTCAAGTGGCTTTGAATCCTGATGAAAGAGCCGCAGGGATGTTCCACCCCCTTCCCGGCCTCCGCAGCATCCCCTGCTCTGCCAGCACGTGGGACGGGATTGGGACCTCGATCCCTCCGAGGAGGGACGTGGGGCCTCCGCCTCGTGGCCCGCCCCCACTGAGCCCTCGGGATGAGGCAGGACCAACGAAGGGCCGCTGGGATTTGGGACAGCGCCGCAGGGACCCCGTGGCCGTGGACCCCCAAGTCCCTCCCAGCCATCTCCACGCTCCTGCCTGGATCCGCGCTGGCAGCCGCGGAGATTTATGGAGAGCGGCAGGGAAGGAGGGCCAGAGGCGGCGTAAACAAGCGTCGCGTTTTCACCCTGTCACCCGCTCCCGGGGCTGTGTCCCGGTGCCTCGCAGCTCCCCGCGTCCCCCCTGGATCCACCCGCCCCAGGACAACCCGTGCCGCGCATCCCACTCGGCACAGGGACCCCCACACCGCACCCCAGGGTTGGGGACGCGCCAGGAACTCCGAGCGGCTCCGAGTCTTTAATTAATCGAGCGCTAATTGCCTGGAAAACGAGTCATTTAAGTCATGCTGAGGGCGGCGCAGCCTGGGGGCCGGAATCGCTCCCCCCACCCTGGGGACACGGCGTGATCCCACCGGGAAGGGCCGGACCCACCCCGTACACAGGGACACCCCCTGGAGCCCCCCAGGCAGGATCCCGCCGCTGAATCCATCAGGATCACGGGGCGACGCCAGGTTCGGGGGTGTAGTGCCACTTTGGCACAGGGAATTTGGCCCCCGGACCCGGCGCTCACTGATGTCCCTCTCCAGACACCGCCACGGCCTTGGTGGCCTCTACAGTGCCCACCCCTTCCCTCGCCTTCTCCTTTGATTCCCTCTCTCCAGATTAATTTGAGGATGAACTTGACCCCGCGGGGACCGAAGGATCTGTTGGAGCTCCGGGCTAAGCCAGAGGGTCACGGTGTTCCCAGGCTGGAGCAGGGAGCACCAAGCGGCGGGGCAAGGAGACCTCATCCCAATTCCCAGCCCGCCCAGCAAGGCCCGGTGCCGCTTGAACTGGTCGGGGTCGCACCCGAGGAGAGGCGCCCGGAGCTCTCCGGCCGTGCCGGCTGCTTCCCATTCCCTCGGCAGCTTATCCAGCCGGGGTTTATAAATGTTGGAAATTAAGGGCTGGTCCCAAATTCCCTCCTAGGCAACAGTTGCTATGTGAGTTTTATACACAGGCTCCTCGTGATCCGGGAGCGATGGAGGAGCTGCCTTTGGATGGAGAGAGCGCGGGTGCTGCAGGGGGGACCTGTCCCCAAAGCCACCCCCACCGCATGCCACCCTCATCTTTTGCTCAAGGAATTGTTACAAATCTCCCCTTCACGGTCACCACCCCCTTTCCTCGTTGGATTCCAGCGGGGATATGGGAGCCGGGGGTGCCTCGGCATGTGCTGGGGGCGATTCCAGAGCCCTGATCCCCCCTCCCGGTCCACTCTGACTCACCCCGGCCTCGGAGCCGCCGGGAATTTTCGTTACAATAACAAGGTCTGCGGGCGAATTAATTATTAACATTTATTGTTTAATATTTATACTGCAGCACCGCTCCCGGCGCTGCTCCGGCCTCGCGGCCTCCCGACGACAGCTGAGGCTCCCGCCGCTGACAATCCCATCCCGGCGGGCATGGCGGGAGGCGGAGCATCCACAGGGATGCTGTGGTGGGGGTCCTGCCTGGAGACAAAGCTGAGCCGGTTCGAGGTCCCACTGGACCCCTCCGAGCCGCCTTGGGTCCGTATTCTCATCCCACAGTGGTCATTCCGCATGCTGGGAGCATGGACGTGAGCAGAAGTGCTGTATGAGGTTGACGGGTCCTTCCCACGTTTTTGGGATCCCCAAGGTTGCCCCCAAGGCCAGGCTGGGGAGGAGTGGGTCTGCACTGCCGTTCGGGATGAATCCGTCTGGGATTGGCCCACGAAGCAGCGGCCGCGGCCTTTGCCGGCGCTCCCAGGGTGCCAGTGGGGATTAAAGCTCCACCTTGAACTCCCGGGAAGTGCTCAGGCCGGATTCCCCCCAGGACACACTCTCCGGGAGCCCAGAAGCCAAGGGGGTGCCCACCGTGACGGGACACTGCAGAATGGAGTTGGAGCCTGTTGGACCACATTCCCTGTGCTTTCCCTCCCTGTGCCCCGGCGCACGCCAGGGACACCCCAGAATTTAGGTCTGACCCCCTCTTTGTGCTCTGCTCCCCCCAGGGACCCCCTCCCGCGACGTCCTCCTGGTCTCAGCCATCATCACCGTCAGCCTTAGCGTCACCATCGTCCTCTGCGGGATCTGCCAGTGGTGCCAGCGGAAAATGGTGAGCGTCCGCCTTCTCTCCCGCCTTCCCGGCATCCCGGCGTGCCCCCGTAGCGCCGGCCAGGGGGCGATTCCCTCTTCCAGGGCAGCAGCCAAGCGGAGGCAGCTCCCCGGAGCTGCCGGCTGCAGCTTTTATTTGGGCTTTTCCGGATGTGCTAATGAAATGTTTGGGAGAAACTGTTTGTGTGGCACAAAGGGAAGTTTCCAAATATATGGATATATATTGGTGACGAGCCGGAACGAGCTGGCCCCTGTCCTGCTGGGCACGCTCTTGCCTGGAAAAGCCCCGTGGGAAGGCGGCCAGCCCGTCCCTGGCAGCGCCGGGTGCCGTGAGCCGTTCCTGCCACCCGCTGTGCATCCCATCCCTCCTTCCCTCCCCGACTGCCACCGAGGGCTTGGGACAGCGCTCCCGCCCGCCCCGCATCCTTCCTCCTTCTCCTCCTGCTCCTCTCCCGGGAGCAGGACGTGCTCGGCCACGTTTCCTTCGCCATCGGAATCGAATCTGGGTCAAGTGCTGCGATGGCAGCGGCGCTTCCCGCCAGGGAGATGCCCACCCCCAGCCGTGGGAAGGCAGCACTCCCTTGGGAATGGGAGAGGTGGTCCGCAGGGCGGTGAGGCAGCGGGAGGGCGGTCGGTGGGAAGGGCCCTTCCAGGTGCCACGCAGGGGATGGGGAGAGAGAGCTGGCGGAGGAAAAAGCACTGGAAAGGAGGAGGCTGGAGCTGGCAGAGGAACAAAGAAGTGTGAATTGGCCGGGAAGGCGCATCCCAACCGGCCCTCGACAGCACCCGGAGCTGGAGCGGCTGTGTGGGAATGATGGCCAAGCCTGGCCGGCCGGCTCCAGGCCCTGCCCACGCGGCCAGCGCTGCCGTGTCCCCGCGAGCCCCGAGCCGCCGCAGCTGGGGACACGGATGAGCACAGGACTGGGGGATGATTCCCTCTGGGATGGCCTGCGAGCATCCAGCGAGGTCAGGCACCCTCGTGCCTCCCGCAGGATTAGCCCAGGAACATCCAAGGAGGTCCAGGTGCTCCCCTACAGCTCCTGGCAGCATCAGCCCTTGGGCATCCAAGGAGATCCAACAGTTCCTGGCAGGATCAGCCAATGTGAATCCAAGGAGGTTCAGGTGTGTTTCCCTGCAGCTCCCAGCAGCATTAGCCCTCGGGCATCCAAGGAGATCCAACACCCCCTGCAGCTTCTGGCATAACTAGCCCTTGGGAATCCAAGGAGGTCCAGGTGTTCCTCTGCAGCTCCTGGCAGGATTAGCCCATGGCTACCCAAGGACACTGTGCTGAGGGTCCAGGTGTCCCAGCAGGCCGAGAATTGGCTCCATGTGGATATGAAGAGGCTGGGAAGAAGGAGAAAGGAGAAACATTCCCACCCCATGGGCAGGCAGGGTCAGACCTACCTCCTGAGATCCAGGACAGTGGAATGGAAGGGCTGGTTCTCCACCCCATCCTGCTCCAGCAGCTGTTCCCATCCCACCTCATCCACCTGGCACTGCATGGAGCATCCTCACTTCCAATTGTTGGATAATTGGCATTAATTGACTCCTGCCCACCCTCGCTCAGAGCAGCGCTGGGAACCTGCCGGAGTGCCCTGATTACTAGCCCCAGTTTGGAGCCAGCTCCAGCTTCATTATCCTGTGGCAGCACTTCCCTGGCGCTGGGAAAGGTGAACTCAATTAATTCAGGCCCAATTAGGCCTAAAATTATCCACTCCTTCTCAGGGAGGCCATGGAATGGGATGCTGGTGGCTGTGGCCATGCTGTCCTTGGGGTGATGCAGGGCATGAGCCCCCAGAGACCAAGGGATGGAGCCTGGAGACCATAAGGGAAAGGGCAAAATCCAGATCAAATTCTCTAGAGTGGTGACAGCTCCCATCTTCCACTGGCATACTCCAGGGGTTCTCTGTGACCCCCTAACCCCCCTCTCCTCTCTCTTCCACAGGGAAAGCGTTACAAGACTTCCCTGGAGACTGTGGGAACTCCAGATTCCAGCCGAGGCCGCAGCGAAAAGAAAACCATCAAGTAGGTGCCAGGATGGGGGGGAGAGGAAGGACAGAGGTGGCCATCCCTTCTCCCAGTGGGAGAGGGGCTCCTGGAGACTGGGAGAGCTGGTGGGTGTCTCCAGCATCCTCGTGTATCCCACCGAGCCGTAGGCATGATGGAGTCATGGGAACATCAGCATGGGTGTCCCCAGGGATGCTCCAGGCCTGGGTGTGTGGATTCTGAGCTCTGCCCGGCGGGGCTGGAGCAGCTCTGCATCCCACGGGCATTCCATGGAGAAAGGAGAGCTGAGCTGGGGCATCCCACGGCACTGGGTAGGGAGTGAATGGGAAGCTGAGGGCGTTCTTCCGGGCATCCCAGATCCAGCACTGCCTCTGCACACCCTCCGCAGGCCTCCAGGGAGGAGGGAGCTGGACCACCAGGAAGAAAAAAGCTCCTGCCTGGAATAAGCCTATGGAAAACTTCCTCCCATGGCTGGCCTGGGTGTTATCAGGGTTCAGGGGCAGCTGGACGGCTGCTCCCAGCCAACCAGGATGAGCTGGGAGTGGAGGGGAAGGCGCATCCCACTCGATGTCATGGCACAAGCAGCTTTCCCAAACTCCAGCACATTCCATACAGTTGGGATCCACCCAGAGCTGCAGGTGGGCATTGGAGACACTTCCAGTCTCCCAGTACCAGTGGAGAGCTGCTGGGCCCTCCAGCCCCTGGCACACAGCTCCAGTGGCTTCCCAGAGCCAGGAGGTCCAGGTTCTGTGCTGGCAGCAGGCCGGTTCCATGGGAAGGGATCTGCAAGGGAAGGGATGCAGAAGGGAAGGGAACTGCAAGGGAAGGGATCCAGAAAGGATCCCCAACACACAGCAGTGTCAGGGTTAACCAAGCGCTTCCAGGACCCGGCTGCTGAGCAGGCGAGGACACATGGACAGCGTGCTGAGGGCGCACGGACACACATCTGGGAATGCCGTGCAGGCACCGCACTCACCGACACCTCCGTCACCCCCCACATCCTTCTCTCCTTCCCAGCCGGTGGAGCCGCCCGCTCCTGTCTCTCTGCAGCTCTTCCCATCCTTCCATCCATCCTTCTGTCCGTGCCCGTGTGTGTGTGTGTGTGTGTGTGTGAGTGTGTGTGTGTGTGTGTGTGTGTGTGTGTGTGTGTGTTGGTGTCCGAGGGGTGGGCCGCCCGTCTCTCTCCGCAGGATCCTGGCGCTCCGGGGACGGAGGGCTGCTTTTCCTTCTCTCTCGCAGGAATTCAGCTTCTCTCTCTTGTATTTCCCTTTTCTTTCTCCCCCGGAATCCGGCCGCTGTAGCGATCTAGACAGAGACTTTTGGAATAACAATGACAACACAGTGCAGCAGAAATGGAGCTCCTACCCTCCCAAGGAGTTTATCCTAAACATTTCTCCTTACGCACCGTACGGTGATCCGCGCCTTTCCCTCAAGTGAGTCTCTCCTTACCGAGTTTGCTCCGTGTAGTGAGTATATGGGCAGCACCCACTCGCCTTCTTCCTCCTCTTCTTCCCCCTTTCCCTCCTCCTTCTCCTCCTCCTCTTGCCCCCGGGCTCCCCCGCACGCCACCCCATGGGCCGTCCCATGGAGACGAGCAACCCCTCCTTCCCGCATTCCCGGGGCCGGCCGGGATCTCCCTCCAGGATGGGGTTGCGCGTTGGGGGCACCCCCTCGGCGCGGGGACGGGTCCCCCCGGGGCTGGGCTGCCGGCGAGCGGGACCCTCCTTCCCGACCCCTCTCCCTCTCCGCCCTTTCTCTTGGATGTTTTGCCGAGGCCCCTGCGCACTCCGCGGCCAGGACCCCCCCTTTTTTTTTTTTTTTTTTTTTTTTCAGTGCTGATGTCTCTCTTTCTCTCTCTGTCTGTCTGTCCGTCTCTTGTCCGTCTGCCCCCTCCGGCTCTGTCGCCCTCCCCTCATTCCCCGACGGCTCCCCACGTTTTCTACGTCCATCCGTGTGTCCGTCCGGCTCCTTTCTTGTCTGTCTGGGGGGGTCCGGCCGCCGGCCCGGCCCAGTGGCTCTCTGTTATCAGGGGCCAAACTGACGGCGTCGGCCGCCGCCGGGCTGTCCGGGGACCGCGACGGCCGGCCCGGGGACAAGCAGCGGCTCGGCGAGGATGGAATGAGGAGCAGCGTGTCCGCCCACAGCGAGCCCGGAGCTGGAAAGGCGGCACGGGGCCGCTGGCACACGGTGCAGAGCCACTTGGCCGCAGGGAAGCTCAGCCTGTCCAAGTGAGTGAGCACGGCACGGTCCGGCACGGCACGGCCAAGGCCGGCGGGCCCGGGGCCCGCTCCCCGCTGCGGACGAGCTTGGATGGGGGCCACCAATAGGTCCCCGGGGCCGCCAACAGGTCCCCAGTACCACCGTGCCGAGGGAGAGGAGGCGTTTCCCGTTCTCCCAGCGGTGTTTTGGCTCAGGGGCAGCAGAGGAAGCAGCCGGGCAGGAGCAGCACCTTCGGCTGCTGTCCTCAGCGCTGAGGGTGGTCCTGCCCAATCCCGGTGGGAAGCGGCTCAGCATTCCCAGCTCGGCTTCTCAGGGCAGGCAGCGCCAGCTCAGTGGCGTCCCAAAGGCAGGAGGTGCTATCCCATGCTCTCATCCCTCAGGGACAATCAGGGACAGTGTGTGGCATCTTCCGCCACCTTCGCGCTCCCTTGACCCCCGGCACAGCCACCGGACCCGGCGCCAGCACCACCACTTGATGCCGAGCAAAGTTGGGGAAAGTCCAGGACCGATCAGATTTAGGGAAAATCCGAGCTCTTCCCGGCTCTGCGGGGCTCCAGGCCGGGGTGGGGGTCTCGGCGAGACCCTTCACTGCTGGCAGCGAGGTGGCTGGGGGGGGTGACGGGGGCGTGCCGGCTGTGGTCTCCGTCCGGCGTTCCCGGTCTCTGCTCCGGTTCTCCGCGCTGGGATGTGGCAGCCGGGGGGTCCCGGCAGCAACGCCGGCACTCCGGGACAGCTCGGTGACAACCGTTCATTCGGCGTGAGGCTGCTGCGCTCCAGTCGGACACTGGGAAGCAGGAGGGAGAGGCGAGGAAAAGCGGGAGCGGCGCAGCCTTCAGCCGTCCCCCGCTGGGAATCCGGACAGACGGATGGGATGGAGCAAGGCTGCAAGGGCAGGGTTAAGGGGACGTGGCGGAGCACCCTGTTTCCAGCGTCCCCTTGGCGCAGCGCCGCCGGGATTGGGGGTGTCCGGCGGTCCGGGCCGAGGGTCTGGCCGTGCCGGTGCCAGGGGATCCATCCGGGCACGGGCAGGGCGCGGCGCCGCCTGGCACGGCGCTGGAGGAGCTCGCGCCTCCAGCTGGCGCGGGGCCGACAGGAGCCAGATTTAGTTTCCTGTGACTGAGAGGTTGTAAATTGAACTAATTTAGGATTCGATAGGAAAACGAAAGGAGGTCGGCGGCAGGGCGGAGGGGGGGCGGCAGCGTCCGGGCAGTGCCTTTGGCCCCGGCCGTGGGGCTCCGTCCATCCTAGCTCTCCACTCCTCTCCACTCCCTTCCCTCCTCTCTCTCTTTCTCCCACCTTTCGCTCTTTCTTCACCTCCTTTTTTTTTTTTTTTTTTTTTGTTTTTTTTTGGAGCTGTCTATCCCTTCCCGCTCCTCTGTCCCCACTGCTGGCATTGCACGATGGCACAGCTTCGCCCCGCGGTCCCGGCCGGCAGCGCCGGGACGGGGACAGGGTCGGGGGCTGCTGCCCAAGGCCACTCCTCGGTGCCAGGGGGTGGTCCCGGGAGGACTTTCCTCCCCGGATCTCGTGGCCACGAGCTTCCCAGGCTGCCGTGGGCAATCCGGCGCGGCTGCATGGGCTGCTCCACGCATGTGCTGCATGGCCGGCGCCGCTTCCTTGGGGCATCCCGCTGCTCTCTCCGCTCCGCCGTCCACACGAAGCCCCTCCGCCCCAGGCTCTGTGTCCCACCAGAGCTGCGTCCCCCAATCCCATTATCTCCCACCCCGGTTGGAGCCTGGCCTGGCCCTGGGGACGCCTCGCTGGAATGTCACCATCACGGGGGTTCGGCCCCCGCCGCGGCGCTGCGGGATTCCCCCCTTCCCGCAGCGTCCAGCACGGAGGGGATGGGACGCCGAGGCCCCGCGGCGCCGCTGCCGGGTGCTGGGCTGGACTGGGAGGGACTGGGACGCTGGGATGGGCTGGCTGGCAGCACGTGAGCGAGCGCCACGGGATTTGCCTCCACGCAGCAGCCTAATTATCCCGCAGAGCAGGTCGGCGGGCGTGCTGGGAAGGCGCTGGCGGAGCGGCGGCAGCGGGAGCGGGTGGGCATCCGGCCCTGGCGAGCCCCCCGGGAGGCAGGATGGTGGCGGCCCGAGCCCCCCGTGCCTCCGGCAGGGCCGAGCCGCGGGCGAGAGGCGGAGGATCCGGGCGCTGCCTCAGCTGGCTCCTGCCGGAGCGCTCCCTGCGCTGGGGCATCTTCTCTCTAACTCTTTTCTTTTCCTTCCTCCAATTTTGCCCCTTCACCTTCTTCTCCTTTCTCTCCTCTCCTCTACCCTTCCTTTCCCTAAGTTTCGAGGACTCCACCCTGTCCACAGCCACTACCCTTGAGTATATCCCCACCTCAGCAGGCGATCCCAAATTCCAGAGGCCCCGCACGCTCGTGCGCCAGCAAAGTCTGCAGCAGCCCCTGAGCCAGCACCAGCGCGCCAACCACAGCCAGCCCACCACCAGCCAGAGCCTGGGCCACCTCCAGGCCCACAGCGGCTCCTCCGCCGCCGCCGCCAGCTCCCGGGGCTCCCGCGGCGGCCCGGCGCGCCAGGGCACCGCCGCCGGCTCCAAGCAAAGGATGGCCGGGGGCAGGAGCCGCTCCAATCCCGGCAGCTGGGACCACGTGGTGGGGCAAATCCGCAACCGCGGCTTGGACATGAAGTCCTTCCTGTAAGTGTGCATTTGCCATCACTGCCCTCTGCATTCTCCTCTCCACCCTCGTCCATTCCTCTCTCCATCCCTTCCCCTCCTTTGCTCTCTCTGCTCCATCACTTTCCATCACACTCTCATGTGCTCTGTCCTTCTGCTCTTTTGCTCTCTTCACCCCTCTCTCCATCGTTCTCCTCTGCTCCTTTGCTCTCTCCATTCTCTCTCCATCCCCCTCTGCTCTACACCTTCCTTCTGCTCATCCCTCTCTCCTCTGCTCCTTTACTTGCCCCGGCGCAGCCACTCATCTGTCACCCCCTTGGGAACACGCTGCCCATGGCCTTTGGGAAGGTCCATGTCCCCCCCTCCCTCGCGGCGGGGCTCAGGGAAGGGCTCGTGCACTTCCCCAATGTGCTTTGCCATGTCCCTGGCCATCCCCTTCCATCCTCAGGGACGGCCACCAGCGGGGTCCCCAGGCAGTGACATTGTCCTGAGTTGTCACGGTGCAGGTGCCATAGTCTCCCGTGCCGGGTGACCGTGAGTTGGGCCCCGATGTCATTCCCAGCCAGAGGAGACGTGGGATCTCTAATCTGCCTTAACCCCATCTCCTCCATTGGCGCTGGATTTCCAGCATCAAACCCCGGGCACTAATCTGAGTCCCGTGTTGTCACCCTATCTCAGCACATGACATTGTCCCTCCTCTGCAGAGCTGGGCCCTGCGGCTCCATCTTCCCTTCTATTCTCCAGCTCCTCCCTGGCTGTTGTTTGCCCCCTGGCACCCTGGAAAAAGGAATGCTGAGGTCCCAGCTTTGCTTTCTGCAGGCTGGTGGCACTTGGAGGGGGACGCAGGACTGACCCTGCCCTTCATGAGTTGACACTTCCTGCATCAGGATTAGATGGGACACACAAATTTGGGCGCCCATCCCACCCCATCCCACTCTGGTGAGAGGGTTGAACCTTCCTCCAGACACCCTCGGGTGCACTGCCCACGATCCCCTCTCCACTCTACCCTCTCCCAGGTTCCTCCCAGCTCCATTTCCCGGCTTCCCGATGTGGAGCTGTGGCTCACCAGCCATCCGGAGGGTCACGTTCTCCCTGTTTACCCAGCGCCGTGCTGGTTCCAGCCTGACTTGGCGGAGAGGGAGCAGCCGCATAGCCCAGACGTGCCGAGTCAGCTCTGCTTCCCAGCGGAGGAGCCGCTGTCAATTCCCACCGCCTCTTTCCCCATCCATCGATTTTTCTTTAGCTCTTTCACCCCGTTCACCCTCTCCGGCGCCGCGGTATAAATGCGGTTACAGACCGGGATGAGGACCCGGAGAGGTCAAAGAGCCTGGCTATGGCACCGCCAATCCCTTCCTCCATGGAATGATGCTGGCACCTCACTCCTGTCACGCTCTCCCTCATTCCCAGCCCCTCCAGGCATCTTTCCCCCCCTTCATCAGGATTTTGGCATCCTCCCTTCCCGGATCGGCGGAGGAGAGGGACAGCGCGGGTATCCACGCCTGCCGGGCTCCCTGGAGCCGGCGCCTTTCTCCCCACAGCCCTGTGCGCCCATCCCGGCCACCGTCACCTCGCAGGAGCCGGCGGGGAGAGCTGGGGTCCCCTCGCCGCCGGGGGTCCGCGGGACGCCGCCGGCTCCTGCCTGTTCCCTGCCTGACGCTGTGTTCTCCTCTCTCTTTCTCTCTTTCTCCCGCTGCCGGCGGGGCCGCCCGGGCAGGGAAGGCCGGATGGTGGTGCTATCCCTGGTTTTGGGACTCTCAGAGCAAGATGACTTTGCCAATATTCCCGACCTGCAACCCGCTGGGACGCAGCCGAACCAGGCGAACGCTCAGGGGGACAAGAGGTATGAGCGAGGACGAGGCCAGTCCCGCAGGAGGAGGAGACGAGGGCCTCACCCAGGGTGGAGGAGGAGGAGGAGGAGGAGGCTGGCCTCGTGGAGCGCGAAGGTTGGAGCGGCACAGGGTGGCCCAGCGGGCACCGGGACGTCTGAGCTCTCCCCGACACCGGCACCCGCGGTTCTGCCTCTGGAGCAGCGGCACCGAGAGGACCCCCATCCCTTCCTCCTCCCTCCTACCTCCTTCCTCCCCCTCCTGCCCTTTCCGGCCCTTGCTGCATGCGGGGAGGGGGGGCGGGAGGACACGCTCAGGGACAGGGGGACGCGGGGGGGTACCCCCCAAGCGATGCCGCATGGGCTGAGCCGCGTTCCATCCCGACACGCTGCTGCCACCTCCATCCGGCGGGATGGGCAGCTCCCCTGGGGATCCGGGGACACCGCTGTGGTGGCAGGGGGGCAGAGCGAGCGCCACAGGCCGGGAGAATGCCGTACCCCCCGTTCTCCTCCAGCACGGCACAGCCCCTCGCCTCCGGCTGCTCCCCGCGTTCCCGGCGTGCCGCAGGCTCGGCAGAGCATCCAGCCCCGGCACCGGCGCCCGGCCGCGGCCACTGGCGCTGGCTGGCAGAGGCAGAAGGTCCGTGCGCCGCCGGGAGCGGGTGTTCATCCCCTCCTGAGCAGGGAGGAGGTGTGAAGCCGGCGGGCGCTGCCTCCCCGTGTGCTCGGCGTGCGGATGAACTGGCACCGTTCTCGCCCGCCGGCTATTTTTACCCTGCTCCGCTTGGTTTCGCTCCATCTTTTAGCACTTCCCTCCCCGGCGTCGCGCTGCGCAGCCGGTCCCCGCCGGGAGCACCGGCAGCCCGTGCCGGCCGCCGGCTGCCCCGTGCCAAGGGGACGGGGACGTGGGACACGGCGGGTGGGTGGCTGTGCCGCAAGACCCCGCTCCCCGCTTGCCGCAGCTCCCTGCTCCGAAGCCCCATCCCAGCACGTGCATGGCATTCCCCACCTCCATCCCTCCCGCTCCTCGCTCCCTGGACTCCGCAGGAAGTGGCGGGATCAGCCGGCGGAGGGGACGCTCTCCGGCAGCCTCGGCTCTCTCCCGCCCCCCGACGCTGCCGACCACCCGCTCTTCTTCCTCAAAACATCTCCTCCATCCCTGTTTCGCAGCTTCTTCCTTCCAGCCTGTCCCCGGCGGCTCCAGCCCGGCGCCTCGGCGTGTCTCCTGTCCCGGCGACTCCGTCTGTCCGTCCACCCGCTCCGCTCCTCTCTCCCACTCCCTCCCAGCAGGCCGGAGCTGGACGACGCTGCTCCTCCTTTCTTTTGCTCTCTCCCGCTCTCTCTCCCGCTATCCGTGACCTCCGCCGGCCTTCCCGGCTCCAATGGCGCCTCCTCGCTCAGCGGTCCCGCCGCCGGCTCCTCCACCTTCATTTTCCCTGGTTTTAACCTAATTTTGCCTCCCCAGCTGCCTCGGCCTCTCCGGTCCTTCCTGGGTGCCATCCCGTGTGTGCGTGTGGGTGTCTCCATTGCCCCTCCATGTCCCCTGCCCGTGTGTCTGCGTGTGCTTGGCGTGGTGGCGCGTGTCAGTGGCATGTTGTGGCTTCCCGTGTGTCCCTGCGCCTCTCGGTCCGTTTGGTGGTTTGTCACCGTGTCCCAGCTCGGACAGGAGCCGTGGCGGTGGGGTGGGAGCATCCCGGGCTGCCTGTCCCCTCCGCCATGGGCCTGTGTCCCGTTGTTCCCGTGCCTCGTGGCAGCGTGGCCTTGGTGCATTCCTGCCTGTCTCCATCGCTGCTCTGTCCGTCTGCCTCCCACCGCTCCCGGCTGCCCACCCTGCCCAGCACTGTGCCCGGGAGCCACCGTGTGTGGGGACAGCCAGGACAGTGATCCCAGGGGTGTCTCAGCCACAGGGAAGTGGGACAGGGAGCCCACGTGGAGCACCCGTGGGTGCCTGGCACCCATTGGGACAAGAGGGTGTTGGTGTGTGAGGAATGGCCAGAGCCGTGGGTGCTGTGGGGACCACGCTGTCCCTGCCATCACCGTGGGATGTGGCCAGGTGGACCTGCTGCCATGCCCTAAAGGTGCCAGGCCACCAGCTGGCTCTGGGACAGGGCCGGGACGCTGGCGAGCTGCAACCACTGTGTGTCCCGACAGCGTCCGTCAGGCGCTGGCACAGCGCAGGCTCAGTATCCGCTGGCAGAGGGTGCCCGGGAAGCCCCTCGCTGTCTCGCCCTTGGCTCCCGGCCCCTCTCCTCCAAGGCCTCTCTTCCTGCAGGTTGCCGGCCGGTGGGAAGGCTGGGAATGCGGCACCGGCACCGGGGCAGCCGCCGCACGATGAGTCCGACCGCAAGACGGAGCCGCACTCCTCCGTCTCCGACCTGGTCAACTCCCTGACCAGCGAGATGCTCATGGTGGGTGGGTGGGGTGCGCCGGGTTTGGGGGTCTCCACGCTCGGTATCCAACCCTCCCAGCTCTTCCCTGTGCCATCCACAAGTGCTCCGGCACGTCCCTGCCCACTGTGCCAAGTCCCCGTCGGCCGAGCCGACGCGCCGCGGACACGTCCCCCAGGCTGGCACGAGGGAGCGAGCGGTGCTGGACACGTGAGGGATGCACTGTCAGGAGGAATTTGGCTAATTGGAGCTCCCGTTCCAGGGGACGAGTGGCGCCAAGCCAGGAGCCGTCGGAAGCGGTGGGGGCAGCAGGAAGCCAGGGAGAGGCTGATGTCCCCTGACAGCTGGCAGGGCTGGGGTCTGGGGGACGGGGGTTGGGTCCCCACCAATCCCCGGCACCGCGCTCACCCCCCTCCTCTGGCCCCCTCCCACAGCTCTCCCCAGGCTCCGAGGATGACGAGGGCCACGAAGGCATCAGCCGGGAGAACCTGGGCCGTATCCAGTTCAGCGTCGGCTACAACTTCCAGGAGTCCACCCTGACCGTGAAGATCATGAAGGCGCAGGAGCTGCCGGCCAAGGACTTCAGCGGCACCAGCGACCCCTTTGTCAAGATCTACCTGCTCCCCGACAAGAAGCACAAGCTGGAGACCAAGGTCAAGAGGAAGAACCTCAACCCACACTGGAATGAGACCTTCCTCTTCGAAGGTATGGATTGGGATGGGCTGGAGGGGATCAGGGTGGGAGGGGAGCCTCATGGGACCCTCCTGGGGTTCAGCTCATCTCAAGCCACCAGAGTGATGGCTGGTGGTTCTGTGATGGGTTGGCCAAGCCACTGAGGCCAGACTGGATGTGCATCCCATAAAGGGGATGTAGGGGAAGGTTTGGAAGGTTCTGTGCCCCCAATGGGTGGGTGCAGATGTGGGAATTAATGTGGCAGCAGCTCCTTGTGCCGTGGGCTGTTCCCCATCCTCTGGCTGGTGCCAGGGTCTTGCCACCAGCACAGGAAGGGTGGAGCAGTCCTGGAACTGCTCCTCATCTCCTTTGGCTTTTCCACCTGTGTCACAGGGTTCCCCTACGAGAAGGTGGTGCAGCGGGTGCTGTACCTCCAGGTCCTGGACTACGACCGCTTCAGTCGCAATGATCCCATTGGAGAGGTGTCCATCCCGCTCAACAAGGTGGACCTGACCCAGATGCAGACCTTCTGGAAGGACCTGAAGCCCTGCAGTGATGGCAGTGTAAGGCCCTGGACCCCCCCATTCTCCCGGGGAGGGGAGGTAACTCCCTGTCCCTGCAGTGTCCCAAAGGACATCCCAACAGGGACATTTTCTGCTTCAACATCTGAGGGAGATTTGTCTCTTCCCAAATTTTATATTAAGTAGCCCAAAGACTCATTTTGGGTCAAATCAAACTGTTCCAGGTAGACCTAAAATGAAAGTTTTTTTCCTTTTGCCTCCAGCAAGACCAGAAAATGTCCCACTGGGGGCGGCCCCATTTCCTCCTGCCCTGATTTTCTGTGCCTTCCCAAACCCCACCCTTGGGCTGTGCTGGTGGGGGTCCTGTGCCAGCACCCAGCTCCCACAGAGGAGCTCTGGGGGGGTATGGGTGTCCTCAGGGAACATGTGTGTCCTGCAGGGAAGCCGCGGGGAGCTGCTGCTGTCGCTGTGCTACAATCCCTCAGCCAATTCCATCGTGGTGAACATCATCAAGGCACGGAACCTCAAAGCCATGGACATCGGGGGCACCTCAGGTATGGCACTGGCTGGCCTCAATCCCGGGCGGCATTCCCTGGCTCCCATCCGGGGGGCTGAGAGTGGCTCTTCTCCCGCCAGATCCCTACGTGAAGGTGTGGCTGATGTACAAGGACAAGCGGGTGGAGAAGAAGAAGACGGTGGTGATGAAGAGGTGCCTGAACCCTGTCTTCAACGAGTCCTTCGCCTTCGACATCCCCACGGAGCGGCTGCGCGAGACCACCATTGTCATCACCGTCATGGACAAGGACAGGCTGAGCCGCAATGATGTCATTGGCAAGGTGGGTGACATGCTGAGGGACATCCAGGTGGGAATTGGGGACAGCCAGGCCTGGGGCTGCCAATGCCTGGTGCCATGTCCAGTATGGAGTGCAGTGTGAACCCATCATGCTGGGTGTCATGGCCACAGGGGGCCAGAGCTTTCCCAGAAAGGCAGGGATGGAGCATGGGGAGCCACACCAGGATGGATCCCACCCCCTGGGATTACTCACGGGGACGGAGCGGTGGCATTATCCATGAAATCACCCAGCTCATTGTTAGCGCAATGATGACAAATGAGTGCCATAATCTCCATCCATGATCCCCAAACACCGTGCTGGGGTCGGGACAACTCAGCAGTTGGGATAAATCCATTAAATAAATCCCCGGATCAGCGTCGCGGGCTGCCGGGCAGGGGCGGAGGTGGCAGCGTCCCCAGTGTGGGCACATCCAAGAGCCTGATTCCAGGGATGGACAGGCAGTGGCCACGATATCCTACTCTCCGTTAAAACCCTGCCGTGGCCTGAGGCTCGCTAATCACTTTTGATGGCATAATTAGTAGCGAGCTCGGCTCCATCCCGGCTCCCCGGCGATGATTCGCGGAGCCAGACCGGTGCACCGGCTCCCCGAGGTGGCAGCAGCAGCAGCAAGAGCTGGCACACGCGCTTTTCCGCGGAGCCATATGGAAAACTGAGGGATAAAAATAGCCCGGCCCCGTGCCGAGCCCGGAAAAGCGGGGCTGGAGCAGTTTGGGGGTGAAGGCGTCAGCGCCGGGCAGCGGGATGGGGATGGAGAGGCGGTGGTGGCTCCAGGGATGCGTTTCCCGCAGATTTACCTGTCCTGGAAGAGCGGTCCCGGCGAGGTAAAGCACTGGAAGGACATGATCGCCCGCCCGCGGCAGGCGGTGGCACAGTGGCACCAGCTGAAGGCCTGAGCGCCCCCGGACCGCGGGCTCGGGGTCCCCCTTCCCAGCTCCCAGCCCCTTCCCGCGGCACTCCCGGCCAGAAACCGGCGGGACAGCGGCCTGGCTCGCGGGAACCCTGCGGGAGGACGGGCACGGAGCACCCCCGAGCCTCCGGGTTCGCCTCTCCCTGGGGTGCGGGGGGTGCGGAACCACCCCCCAACCCCGGCCGAGGAGGTGCCAGAAGCGATGTCCCCCTCATCCTTATACTCACCACGGGGCAGGACTTCTGCGAGTGCTTCCAGCCCCGCTCCGGGAGCCCCTCGGCCCCTCCCTGGCCTCGCCCCCCCCCACCTCCATTTCAGGGGGTCAGGCTGCGGGTGCAAGAGGGCCGTCCTCCCTCCCCTCTTAGCTCCATAAAACTCTCGGAGCCGCCAGCGGAGCCACGGAGCCCCCGTGCCCCGCCTCCTCCCCCCGCGGCCCCCTCGAGTCTCCCGGGGCGGGCGGGGGACACCGAGGGGAGGGGACAGCCCCTTTTCCTGGGATCGGAAGCCATGACACAGTTCCTTATCCAAAGCGGGCTCCTTCGTGCACTGCCTTCAGCCGGGTTCGATGCTTTACCTCCGTCTTGGGTTTCGGCGGGAGCGGGGGGTCCCTAAGCCGCCCTGGGGACCCCGGTCCTGCCCTCCCCCCCAGCCCGGGCTGGAAGGGGCCCCTCGGGGGAAAGCTCCACAGCGTCCCCTTCCAGCCGGGCTGATCCGGGCGCCGCGGCTGCCCTGGGAGCTCCGTGCTCACCCCTGGGGATAAAGGGTGGAGCGAGCGCTGTTGTCCCCATCGAGGGCAGGTGACATTCCCTGGGCTGGTGGCATTCCTTGGGACAGCCAGCCTGGCAGGATCAGTGCCAGCAGCAGCATCCCTATGGAGCCCTGGGATGCACATGCCAGACCCCCTCCCACTCCCTGGGACCCCCAAAAACAGGGACAGACCCACCTGGAAACCCCACAGGGGTGACAAGGGGGTCGGTGGTGGCTCTCCGTGGCAGACGCCAGATCATCCTCAGTCTTCCTGCTCCCCCCGTGGCAACCTTGGCTCCCAGCAGCTCCCACAGCCCCAATTTAGACGATTTTGGACAATCTGGAGAGAAGTCATAATACTGCTATTACAGTAATAACAACGCTTTTAGGGACATTTGTATTTTTGTCATATTCTCTCTTTTTTTAACATAAAAGAAGAGACTTACATGCCTGGGGAAGAGGTGGCAGGGCCAGGGCTGTGCCAAGCCGGGTGCCCCCCACAGCCCCTCGGGCACCCCGCTTTTCCAGGCTGGATTCCTCGTCTGCGGTCGGGCTCCCCGGGGGTTTGTGTGTTCATTTTTAACTCTAGAGCTCGTAGCCGTGATCTTGTTCAGGTTCTCTCTTCTTCATGTGATGGTAACATCCAACTGGTGTGTAAAATAAAGAAAAACAGGACAAAAAAAAAAGATTAAAAAAACCAAAAAAAAAAAAAAAAAAAAAGAAAAAGAAAAGATAAAAAATCCAATAAAGAGCCTGGCCCGGCCTGGCTGAGGAGTGGCTGGAGCGGGGGGTGCCCGGCTGGTGATGCCAAGGATGGGGTGCACGGGTTGGGGCATCTCCTTTGAAGAATCCTATTTTTGGGGAGTAGGGCCCCTCGTTTTCTGGAGGCAGCCCCTGCTCTCAGTAATAAAGGACAGTCAGTAACTGCCAGCGTGAGTCATCTGTGGGATTGGAGGAATGCAGGGGGTGGATCCTGGGGTGGGAATGGGGGCATCACACATGGGTGTGTGCACACCCACAGTTGAGTTGGGCATCCCCCTGGCACTGAGCATCCCCCTCACAGCTCCAAGCATCCCCCGCACCTCAGGGTTATCCCTCCCAGCCCTGAGCCTTCCCACAGTATAATCCCACCCAAAACTCTGGGATCCTGCTAGGATTGGGATCCCCATGGGGTCTTCATCAGAAACAACACTGACCCCCACAGCTTGCCTGGAGCCAAGTGAGTGCCCATTCCATCCAGGTCTGGGCTGAGCTCCTTGGCATGGGATAGGTACTGGAATGTGGCTCCAAAGGGAAGGAAGAGGCAGGGAACCGTATCCTGTGTCCTGGTGCCATGGAAAAGGCACTGGTGGCTGTTAAATAATTCACAGAATGCTGGTCTTAAATAAATAAATGAAACTCCAAACTCAGGGGTGGCAGGAGGGCCATCCATGTTCTCCCTGCACAGGATAAGATCCCTCTGGATCCACCCTTCATGCCCCAGGATGCAGTGTTGGAGGTGACAGCAGGGGACAACACTGTCCCCTTGTCACCTGCACCCCCGTGGAGGGGAGGTGGCTGCTGTCTACTCCCGCTCCACCTCCAGCTGAGCCAAACCTGGGAATTTTGGCATTCCCAAGCTGCCAATGGCATTGGTGCCACTGATCCTGACTCTGCCTGGGCTCTTACACCAACGCCAGGCTCCTTTTATCCTTCCAAATCTTTGAAAGCGCAGCGATCTGGGCGCTCCTGTTGCACGGATTCGCAGCGATTCCCAATCCCATTGCCTTGTGCTGGCAGGCAGCGGGAGCAGATGGAAATAGCAGCGTGATCCCAGCTGCGGAGAGGCCACAAACCGTCGCACGCGGGGCCGGGAGAGGAGGCAGGGATATATATAGGGACAGACGTATGGATGATGCACTGCCGGCAGCGGGGACTCGCCGGTGCCAGCGGCCCCAAAATACTCGAGTGGAGCCGGAATCTGTCAGATTCCCACCGACTGCGGCAGCTCCTGGTCCCGGTGTCACCACCATCACCACCAGTGCCTGGATCCCAACCCAGCTCCTTGGGAAAAGCTGGGTGGTGAGAAAAGGCTGCAGAGAGGGAGGACCCCCTTATCCCAGGTGTCAGAGCTCCTGGATCTGATCCCAGCCAGGGGACAGGCTGGTGGCATCCAGAGCCACCTGCATCCTAATTCCTGCCGAATAGGTGGGCTGGCAGGGATCTGAATAGAGCTGCTGGCATCAGATCTTGCCTACATCAGGAGCTTGGAATGCTGAGGGTCCCTGCCAGGGTCAGCACCCTCAGGATCATGGATAATTCCTTGCTAATTAGCAGCAGTGTCTTCCCAGACAAAGCAACATCACTGTGGATCGATGGCATGAAGGGCTGGGAGACACTCAGAATTCCAGGAGTGTGTTCCTGGGATGTCGTGGGATCCTGGGATGCTCTGCCCTACAGTGATGGGTACCTGGGTGGGAAAAGGGATTGACAGCCTGCACCTATTGGGAAGACCTGATTCAAAGCTCCTGCTAAGCCCCAGATCCCTGAAATTACCCCAGAGGAGCTGGCACTGACAGCTTCTGCAGATCCCGCAGCTGAGGAAGTTCCACGTGTCCAAAATAGCCGTGGGTCCTGCTGCGGAATAGGAAGTGGAGGGAAAAGCCGGCAGCATCCGCCCTGCCAGTGCCGGAGCGGATGTGGCAGGAGCTCTGGCAGCCTCCCAGCCCCAACCCCAAATCCATGGCCATTAAAAGCGGATGTGTGGTTTGAAACCTCCAGTGAGCTGCAGACCTCGGATCCCCAAGCTTTCCATCACAGCAACTCAGCTCAGAGATGGACGGAGGGAATCAGGATTCCTTGGATGTCCAAAAGAAGAGGAGCTGGTGGTTGCACACCAGGATATGTCACTTGGTTTTAGGGGATCCCAAATAAACCCTTCCCTGAGGCTGGTTCCCACCACTTTTCTCTCACAACAAATTCCTTGGATTTGTGCTTTTTATTGTCTGCGTTTGGTCCAAGAGGCACTTGGAGAGAGGAAGAGGAAGGATAAGGTGTCAGCCCTGGATCTGGTGCCCATTTTGGACAGACTGTGCCAGGAATGAGCCTCCTCTTCCCACGGAGGCAAAACCCTGTCCAGGTTGGAGACAGGCAGTGCTTCAACCCAGGTGGAATTTTCATCAGCTCCTTTCTAAACCTGATGGCCAGGAGGAGCCTGGTGGAAAATTCTCTTCCCCAGCCCAATTCCAGCAGCAGGACGGGGTTCTCAGGGTTTGTGCCTTTGTTCACAAACCTCAGAGCTTTCCAGGATGATGGGATCCATGGAATGGCTGCAACCAGCATTGCTTTTTCCTGTGCTGCCCATTGGGACAGGAGTAAAGTACTTTCAGAGGTGGAGGAGTGGAAATGTCCCCGTTCTTGTGGGGTGGCAGTGTGGGAGCACCCCTCAGGGAAGGGGGCTGTATCCCAATGCAAGGCACCCTGGAGTAGATGGGATGCTCTCAGGTGGGATAACTATTGGGATTCATGAGCCCTACCAATCCAGGACACAATGCTGCTGTCCCAGCTGGATAAGGCTGATCCTCAGACCGCTGGTTTTCCTTTCTGGAGGCTGTGAACTTCCTCCTTTCCCAGCCCTAGATGGGAATTCCCTGGGAGGCAGGTGGAGGCTCTGCACCCCTTCAGGGGGACAGCGGCTCACGTTTCCTCAGGAGATCCCCTCAGGGCCGCAAATTCCCCCTCCCCATCCTCAGGCCCATCCTCGGGGGATACCGGGGCGGCCTCGGTGCCCTCCTCCTCCTCCTCCTGGCGCTGCAGGCTCTGCAGCCGCTCCTGCCGCGCTTCCATGTATTCCTGCGCCCCATCCCCCACCAGCTGCACTTCATCCCCGACACAGGGCGGCTGCCGGACGGGATTGTGGTCGTAGGACAGGAGGCGCAGGGAGGCGAGGCCGCTGAGGTCCGGGAAGCTGGCGATGCGGTTGCGATCCAGGTCGAGGACGCGGATGTGATCCATGCGCAGCAGCACGGGCGGGAACTCCTGGAAGCGGTTCCCGTAGAGCCAGAGCCCCCGCAGGCCGGCCATGCGGGGCAGCGCCGCGGGCAGCCGGCACAGCCGGTTGTCCCCCAGCTGGAGGCTGCGCAGCTCCGGCAGCTGCAGGAGGGCGCGGGGGAAGTGGGCCAAGAAGTTTCCCTCGATCCAGAGGCAGCGCAGGCTCTGGAGCTGGGCGAAGGCGGGCGGCAGCTCCTGCAGCCCGTTGCGGCCCAGGTACAGGTGCGCCAGGTGGGGCAGGTCGCACACGGCCTCGGGCACCTCCATCAGTTCGTTGCCGTCCAGGGCGAGGGTCCGCAGGTGCTGCAGCTCCGCCAGCTCGTCCGGGACCTCCCGCAGCCCCGCGTCGCTCAGGTAGAGCTTCCGCAGCCCCTGCTGAGCCCACAGCTCAGCCGGCACCTGCCGGCCCCGCACCTCCAGCCGCTGCTCGACGCCGTCGGGGCCCTCGGCGGCCGCCAGCCGGGCCCCGCGCCCCGAGGAGCCGCCGCTGCCCATCGCTCACTGGGACCGGCACCGGGACCGGCACCGGACCTGGCGCGGCGGCCGGGGGGGTGGAGGGCGACGCCGTGGCCATGGCAACGCGCAGCGGCCAGTGGGAGACCGCGCCAGCGGCGTAGAGGCCACGCCCCAGCACAAGTCACGCCCCGCCCCGCCGTTCGCGCCCATTTAGGCCACGCCTATCATTCCATTCACGCCCCGCCCCTTCGTTCCCACGCCCACCGAGTCCCATTCATGCCCCGTCCCGCCGTTCCCACGGCCCCATTCCCGTCCTACTTGTCCCGGTTCTGTCCCCAAACCAGGCAGGACCCCCTCACACCGCAGCAGTCCCAGCCCCTTTTCCAGCAGCCTGGCATCAGCGTCCTCACCCTGAATTCGGTGTGAGGCCCTAAACTGAGTGTGGGGTGCCTGGGCTGGGTGGGAATTCCTAAACAGGCAGGAGGGGCTCCCTGAGCTGTGTGTGGATGCTTTTACTGGGTGGGAGTCCTTAAACTGGTGAGGAGTCCCTCTGTGATTCCCCACATGCCCTGGGACCCTGCGGGGAGCCACTCCCTGGGGCACAGATCCCATTCCCCATGGCCAGGGAAGGTATGGAGGAAGCCTCTCCAAGTGCCTCACATGCCATGGCTGCCCACCCTACGGGGTCATTCCTCCTCCTCATCCTCCTGCTGCCCACCACAGCCCTTCCCGGACTTTCCTGCCGCAAATCAGCTGTGTCATCCCAAAGCCGGCTCGGAAAGCTGGAAAGCCGGGCTCATACAGCCCTCCAGCGGCAGCTGGCCAGGTGACACCCCCCAACCACCCAGACCCCTCCTGCCAGCTTTTGGGATGCAGGAAACCCCCAAAATGAGGGAGCAATCCAATGGCATCACAGAGGGTCTTTATTCCTCCTACGGGGATTTGGGAAAAGGCGAGCATGGGATTCCCAGGATGCAGCAGCACTTTTTTTTTGGGGGGGGGTCATGTCAGGGGGTCATCAATGCGCCACAGGTTGGTGGGACGGTTGTTGGTGCTGAAGCCACTGGGACTCGGGATCTGGATGCCCTCCACAGATCTCGGGGCCCAGGTGACTGGAGTGTGTGCCCACCAGCCTGGAAAATCCAGGAGGGATTAGTGAGGGGGGTGTCCACTCTTCCTGGGGGATGTGAGCCCCCCCGAACTCACCTGGTGCTATGGGAGCCAGCTGTGAGAGCTTGATCAGGTACTGGTTCTGGATGGTGCCATACCCCAGCGGCTTCTGAGGGATGCAGTGGGTTGGGAGCGTGGTCCCTTGGGAAAAGGGATGGGACAGGGGACAAGGCTGCACCCACCTTCACGGTAGTGACTCCCTTGGGTGCCACCTGGAGCTCCGGGGGGGCGAAGGGGGCTGGGTAGCCCATGGCAGGTTGGGGCTGTGTGGAGACATGGGGATGAGATCCTACTCCTTCCCATGCCCAGGCAGCTCCCGCTGCCTTAGAGCCCACTGGGAGCACTGGGACAGGATGTCCCTTGCCACCCCATCCCTTTGCTTACAGTGCTGCATATGGCAGAAAAGGAATCCATCCGACCATCACCGACATCAAGCTGTGGGATAGGAAAAGTATCCCCTAGGGTGCTGAGGGGTGGGCGGGACAGGGGACACAGTGGGGACAGGGCTCACGGGTTGCTCTGGTGGGGTGAGGTCACTCCTCGGGGTGGTCCCGGTGCAGCCCGACAGCTCCGTCGCCCTCAGTGGGACATCTGCGGGGAGCAGATGGAGCAGGGATGTCCCCTGTGTCCCCAGGCCTGGCATTACCTGAATACACCTGTCCCACTGTGTCTGAGGTGGGCAGGGGGTCTCCAACACTCCCAAAACCTCCTGACGTCTCACCTGGCTCCAGGAACACTGACATCCCAAAATCCCTTAGAGTTAGATGTGGCTCTGGGACCATCAATAATCCCAAAACCTTCCTGATGTTGGAGCTGGACCTGGAACCCCCAGGGCCCCACACCCTCCTTACAGAGGTTTCCTAGGAATCCTAACACTCCAAAATCCTCATAAGTACAGAGCTTTCCCTGGGATCACCAAGACCCCAGAATCTTCTGGGAATAGAGCTTTCCCTGGGATCTCAACACCCCAAAACCCTCCCACTAAGGCTGGAGCTTTCCCTGGGATTCCCAAGACCCCAAAATCATACCTGGCTTGGCAGGACTGGCGCAAGGGCTCTGGATGCCGTATTCCCCGGACGCTTTTGGGGCTCTCACCTCCCCGAAACGGAGGCGGGAAAAGGAGAAGCCAGTGGGATACTGACACTGAGGATCATCCACATGCTCGGGCAACATCCTGTGGTATTCAGGGCGCCCGAAGACCTTGAAGTCCTCGGCGGTGGTGGAAATGTCGGTGTCCTGGCTGTGGTGGGAATGGCTGTGACGGAGTGATCCCAAAATGTGCCCCCCAGACTCCTGGAGCAGGGACCTACCGCTCCACATGCGGGAAGATCACGGATCTGAGCTCTGAGTAGTTGTTGACGACATATCCCGAGCCGGTGTGGACGCCGAGGAGAGGGTGGATGCTCCTGTCACTGGGGGGCTCGATCCCCAAAACGTGCCCCTCCTTCAATTTCTGGGGTGACCCCGTGGGCCCCTTCCCAAAGGCTGCCTCGTAGGTGGTGACATACAAGCCCACGAGCTTGGAGGGGGGGCCCCTCACCATGGGGAACCCCGTCCCCAATCCCGTGGCGGGCGAATCCTGCGGCAGGGACGGCATGCTGGCTCTGGGAATGGGCCACTGGCGCCAGGAATGGCCTGAGGTACAGCCCTACGCCATGGCCAGAGCTGCACTGGAGCTGCAGGGCCTTCCCAGCAGGCCCCGAAGCTGTGGAATGCGCCTGTGGAACTCGACTCTGTCTCCCGGTAACCGCGACAACGGGGACCTCCCGTGAGACTGTCACCGGAGGGCAGGAGGTTGGACAACCTCCCTGCTTGTCCCTGGAGGGCACCACCGGGAACGTCCCACTCCAGCTCCAGGACAGCCCCCGCCCTGGGGTGGGGTCACCTCCTGGGGTTCCTGGGAAAAGGGGCAGGTGGGAATTGGGAATATCAGTGAGGTGGCATGTGCCAGATTGAGCTGGGAATGTCACCAAGGGCACGACCCCGATGTCACAAAGCAGGAGAGGGTCAGGGCCAGCAGCCAGGCAAGGCCAGTAGCCAGGGCTTTATTCAGCATTCCATGAGTGTCCAAAGGCTGCTGGGAGAGGACGAAAACCATAGGGAAGGTGGGAACACCAGTGCAGAGCCCCATGTCCCTGCGCTACTCCAGGGAATGGGGGACAGAGGCATCCCCTCCCTCAGCGTGGTGGCTCAAACAGATATTCCAGGTCCGGCTGCCGGAGCCTCTGCTCCCTGTTCCTGTTTTTGGCAAATTCCCTCAGCATGGCCATCACATCAGTGTCAAATTCTGCCGGCGTGGGCTTTGCTTCTGAAGGGAAAACAGGGAAAAATCAGCTCTGTGCTGTGCCCAGGTGCCATCCCGGTGTCCCAGGGTGTGGCCACACATACCAGTGGCCCAGTAATAAATGTCCCAGTCGTTACTGGGCTCATTGATGAGGCGGTCGTAGCGGTTCAGCTGCTCCTCACTCATGTGCGCCAGGTTCTCCTTGGCAAAGAGGCTGGACAGGGATGGATCAGGATGAGCGGGAGATGAAGGAGAAGCTGGGATATAGGAACCAGCTCAGTGTGATCCTGGAAAACACCGACCCCCAGCCTGCTCTCCCTCACCTCCATGGGTGGGAAAACACCTGCACAGCACTCCCAGAGAAGCTCTGGAATGCCCTTACCCAGCCTGGTCTGGTGATAGGCGTCCCTGCCCATGGCAGGGGGTGAAACTGGATGACCCTTAAGTCCCTTCCACCCCAAACCATTCCAGTTTTCCATGCACTAGTTCACGTGAAATATTGGAAAGGGATTCTTTCCTGAGAGGGTGGTGAGGCCCTGAAATAGACTTCCCAGAGACTCTATGGCTGCTCCATCCCTGGAAGTGTCCAAGCCAGGCTGGATAGGGCTTGGAGCAACTTGGGATAGTGAAAGGTGTCCTTGAGGTCCTTCCCCACCCAAATCATTCCAGAATTCCATAATTCTATGTCTCTAATCTATCCTTCAACCCCAAAATCCACGTGGCCTTGCGTTCACGTGTCCCAGGATTTACATACATCCTTCCCAAAGGATTTTGGCTCACTGAGCTCTCCCAGCTCTATTCCATCATTGGATCCTGAACCAGCAAGATCTTGGAGCAACTTATCCCGAGGATTTTTGCACTACCTCAATGAACTCTTCCCTGTTAATGTCCTGGAATACTCAGAGCCAAGCGCACCTGAGCAGGATGCAGTTTTCCAGCATCCCCCTTTTCCTGCTCTCATACAGCAGGCGGGCTCTCTTGGTGTCCAGTGGCTCATCCGGACGCTCCTGCCAGGGAGGCAGCGGGATCTCCAGCATGTCCTTCCCGGAATCCGTGGGGGAATCCCCCCGGTAGCTGCGTTGTGGGATCAGCGGCCACAGGAGCTGCCGGCGCAGGGAGCAGAGCTGGAAGGAACAGGGAAAGCACAGGGATATCAGGCCTGGGAGTGCCTGCTCACAGCGACCTCTCCAAATCCTACTGGACACGACTCCCAATCCCACCCCCCGCCAAACCCCGCTGCCCAGACCCCATCAATCCCCCAGACCTCCCTTTTCCCCCCAAAATCCCCTTCTGTCTGCTTAGACTCTCCTCCTTTTTCTCTCCTCTTTTCCCCTCAATACGCTAATTTACTTCCCATCCTGCCTCTCCCCCAAACTCACCCCTTTCCCCTCCTTTTCCTTTCCCTTCTCTACCCTTTTTTCCCCTTTCCCTTCCTTTCCCTCCGTTTTTTCCCTTTCCCACACTCCCCTTCTTTTCCCCCTTTCCTCACTGTTTTTCCCTCTTCTTCCCCTTTTACCCCTTTTTTCACCCTTTTCCTCGCACTTTAACCTGTTTTTTCGCCTCTCCCTCCCTCCTATCCCCTTTCACCTCTTTCCCTTCCCTTTGCCCTCCCAGTTTTCCCCCTTCCCCCCCAACCCTGGCCGCCGCCATCTTGCCGGGTGCCGCTCTGGCCGCGCCCCCTCCTGGCTCGATGGGGCGGGGCGTGCCGGAAGTGGGCGTGGCCACGCCCGGAAGTGGGCGCGGCGGCGCTGGCGGTGAGCGCGGGCGGCGCGCGCGGGGCTGGGATCGGGGGAGGGGGGGCCCGGGGTGGGGGGTGCGACCTATCGCGACATATCGCGACCCGCCGTCCCCTCCTCTCACATTCCCCCTGCCCAGAAACCCCCCAGCGCGGGCCCCGCCGCTCCGCTGGGCCGCATATGGCGGGGACGGGGCGGCGCGGAAAGGGGGGGGGCAGTGGGCGATCGTGGGGAGCACAGGGAATTTGGGGGGAAACAGGGATTTAGGGGGGAGACAGGATATGGAGGGACAGAAGGATCTGGGGGGACACGGATTTGGAGGGAAATGGGATTTGGGGGGGCACAGGGATTTGGGGAGCAGAGGGGATTCAGGGGGACACAGGGATTTAGGGGGGACATGGGATTTGGGGGGACACAGGGATTTAGGGGGAAGAGGGGATTTGAGAGGCAGAGGGGAAATAGGGGGTAAAAGGGATTATGGGGGGCAGAGGTATTTGGAGGGAAGAGGGGGTTTAGGGGGACACAGGGACTGGGGTGAGGAAATGGGATTTGGGGCACACAGGGATCTGGGGGGACGCCCCCAGCGGGTCCCCAGGGCCTCACTGACCCCCTGCCCCCCATTCCCAGAGCACCTTCCGTGTCCTGGCTCCGCCCGGTCCCAGCCCGGGCTCCCGCTCTTCCTGCCTCTGGAAATATGTCCGAGGGAGTGGATCTGATTGACATCTACGCCGACGAGGAGTTCACCCAGGTGAGGGCTGAGATGGGGGTGCAGATACCCCCCCTTTCTTTCGGGAAGAGATCCCAGTGTCCTGCAGCTCATCCCAGTGGAAGATGCAACTGGTGTGGCTGGGAAAAGGGAAGGATCATTCCCAATCGTTCCCAGATCTTAGTGGCTGCCAGCTCCAGCTGTGATTAAAGGGTTTCCCTGTGGGTTGTGACACGTGTCTGGTCACGGAATGTTTGGGATTTAAGAGCTTGATTGAGTCCTGGTTGGAAAAATGAGAAATCCCAGCTGGAAGAGGCACTTCCAGGGAATTACACAGTGAAGGGATACCAGGAGCCAAATTCATGGGATCACCCAGGCTGGGAATCTGTGCAGGAGTTGCTGTTCCTGTGCTGCTTGTCCCATCCCAGGGATTCACAGGAGGAAATGATGAAGGAAGGGGGTGTTGGAGAAGCAGATTTTAGGGAGTTCATGGATATGGGAAAGCAAGTGCAAAGGCAGATGTTGGAAAATTTGAAACTGCCATGGAAAGATTGTGGAAAGAAGTTGGCAAGAGGAAAAGTCATGGAAACTGGGAGCAAAGCACCCGGAGGAAGGAATCACCATGGAGAAAGGAATTCCTGTGAACTGAAGTGATCAAGAGAAGCTTCTTCTGGTTACTGGATGAGAACATCCCATGGAATCTCCTGGGAGGACCAAGTGGCTGGAGGATTCTCAAAGCTGGAATGGTGATCCAGGCCATTGACCCTGGCATGTTCCTCCCTTTGGGATGTGTGGCAGGAGAGCACCTGGAATGAATCCATGCCAGGATCAAAGCAGTGGGGAGGTGCTGTGGTGTCGCTGTAGCACTCCAGGGATGCCAGTGTAATTCCAAATCCTACATTCCCACATGGTGATTCCCACTAACAGTGCCCAGCTTCATCCCTGTGCACCTCAACTCAGTGTGCATGGATGGGGAGCAGGAAAATCCCTAAAATCTCCCAAGCTGAATCCCCTAAGTAGCAGAACTGAGGGAGTCCAAGGAATTCCTCCTCTAGCCCCTCCTTCCTATTTTTGGTCTTGACTTTCTGAAACTTCCAGGCGGGAATCTTCCAGCCTTGGGCTGTGTCCAAAGGCTCCTGGTGGAGGTGGGAGCGTGGGAGTTGGATTAACCAAACACTTGAGCTTTTTTAGGAAATGAACACAAAACTACAGCTCCCTTTTCAAATCATTCTTTTATCAGCTGCAGGGAAAGAGCTGGATGCAAAAGTTCAGGGAGAGGGAAAGTGGTTGGATTTTTGGATTCCTGGGTTTCCACAATCTTTGGAAAGCTGTGTGCTGAGCATCCTTCTCTGTCCAGCTCCCAAGAGGATGTTTGCAATTCCCTGATCCTCAGACTGTCTCCAGCAGAAAACATTCTCCAAACTGCCTGGAATTGAAAATTTGGGAGCAGAACCTCTGGTTTTTATGGCACACCAGCTCCTGTGGGATGGATCCTCATGTAATGATTTGTGGGATGAAACACTCAGCACAATCTGAACGAAGAACTGGGATCCATAGTAAACACAGCACTTGCTGGACATTCCAAATTAAATATAGCCTTGGACAGAGTGGGAATTGGGAGGCAGATCTAGGACACACTGGAATTCCCAGCTCTGGAGCTTCCTCTGCCAAAGGGACAGAGCCAACGTGTGGGAGCTCCTACCCTAAAAAGAGCTTTTTTTTCTCCAAAAATGAGCAAGTTTGGGGTGCTGGGCATGGTTTGAGGGGAGTGTGCAATTTCCCACGTTGTATTTTTGGGAAACATGTGTTGCCAAGGAGCAATAGCCTCATCCCTGGAGGGCATTTGGTTTTCCACCACTGAATTCTTCCCCTCCAAATTGGGAATTTCTTCCTGCTGGCAGCAACAGGGTCTTGTCCTGTTGTGTGGGATCCAAGTGGGCTGTTCCGTGTGCTGGAGCTCAGTGGGGGTTTAGATGAGATATTGGGAAGAATTTCTTCCCTGTGAGGATGGTGAGGCCCCAGAACGGATTTCCAGGGAAACTGTGGCTGCTCCATCCCTGGAAGTGTTCCAGGCCAGTTCCAGGTTGGACAGGGCTTGGAGAAACCTGGGATAGTGGAAGGTGTCCCATGGCAGGGGGTGGGATGGAATGATCCTTATTCCAACCCCAACCATTTCATGATTCCATGAAATCGGAGCCCATCATCCTGTTTTTTGGGATTGCCCTGGCAAGGGGTGGCTGTAATTCCCAACTGTGCAGAGACCCAAACCAAGTGATTTGGGCCTTAAACTTTTGAACTCAGCTTGGAAATTCCGCTTGGGAATTGGGACAGCAGGTTTGGAAACAGCAAAGAAGGCTTCCCAAGCCCTTCCCAAGCCAGGATCTCATGACGTTTTCCCAGCAGGACCCAGAGTTCAGTAATGCTGACCAGATGGATCTCTACGACGACGTGTTAGCAGCCAGCTCCCAGCCCCAGGAAAAGCGTTCCAGCAGCTCAGAAGCACCTCCAGAGATCCGTCAGGAGCCGTCTCCCAAGCCCAACAGCAAACCCCCGGCCATCCTGTACACCTACAGTGGGCTCCGGAACAAGAGGGCTGCCGTCTACATCGGGAGCTTCTCCTGGGTGAGTTCATCTTCCTGGGAAATTTGGGATTCCTGGGGAACCTCTGAGGGGCTGCGGGGCTCTCTACGGGAGTGGCAGGGATTTTGAGGGGCCTGCTCCTCCTCAATCCTGAGCTGGTGTCCTGAGCTGGATTGTGAGCTGGGCTTGGCTTTGTGATCCTCAGGGAAAAGAGATTTGTATCCCTGAGGAGCTTCTGGGCTGGGGTATCTGCTGATGTCCCTTTGAAGCTGTGACTTTGGGGTGCTGCTCCTGAGTTGCCTTCTCCTGCTCAGGGGTTCAGGAACAGTTTTGGGAAGGCTCTGTCTTGTCTGGAGAACTTGTTGCTGTTATCCATTTCCAAGGCTTGTTCCAGATGATTTTAAGTTCCCTGAGGAAGTCTGGAGGTGACATTCCTCAGGTGGATGGGGGGACACTGGGGACAGACATGGATACCAGCCTGTTCCCTATGCCCGCAGTGGACGACTGATCAGCAGCTGATCCAGACCATCCGCTCCGTTGGAGTCTACGACGTGGTGGAGCTGAAATTTGCGGAGAACCGAGCCAATGGCCAATCCAAGGGGTGAGAGCCAATGGAATTTCGGGTGGGAATGATGGGAGCCAGGCCCTCATTGCCACATCCATTGTTTGGTGGAGGGTGAGGGAGCAGCTGGTGCTTTTCCTGCCTGGGACAGGGAATTCATGGAGCATGCCAAAGAGCATGGAAAAGTGAGGAGGGGGCATGGAATGGCAGGATGGGATCAGGAGGAGGGTCTGACGGAGGTCTGTGTAGCAGGTTTGGGGCTCAACCTCCCTCTCTCCTGTGCAGGTATGCGGAGGTGGTGGTGGCCTCCGAGAACTCAGTCCATAAACTCCTGGAGCTGCTTCCTGGAAAGATCCTGAATGGAGACAAGGTGGAGGTGAGACTGGCGACCCGGCAGAACCTGTCGCAGTTCGAGGCTCAGGCTCGCAAACGTGAGTGTGGCGCCGGTGTGAGGCGGGGGCGGGGGGGGATGTTCCATCTCACACACATCCCAAATCCCCCCCAGATCAGCTGCCAGGCCCAGCCCAGCGAGCCCTCGGGATGGGGGGAATCCCTGCCAGGAGCATCTGGGGGTTGTTTTTCCCATTCCTGAGACGACTTGGCTCCTGACCCGAGTCTTTATGATCCCCTTTTAGGTGCTCCCACACTGCGAAGATCCCTCGTAGCCTCCTCCTCCTCCTCTCCAAACTGAATGGGCTTAAGCTCTTCAGGCTCTCAGCATAGCTAAGACCCTCCATATCTATTAGTAGCTCCTCTCTGGATCTGCTCCAGAATTTTTCCATCCCTGCGGAGGTAAGGTGCCCAACACTGGAGGAATATTCCAGCTGGGGCCTGGCCGTGGGCGTCCCTCAATGGCAATAGGTGGTCCTGGCCTCACTCCGCAGCGATGCGATGGGATCCGCAGGGATTGTCCTGGCAGGAGCATGTCCGAGGAGGTCTTGGCCAGCTCTGGTCTTTGTAGATCCCTTGGCATGTTTTGTGCAAGGAAAACTCCCCCTTCCCAGCAGAGTTGCTTCGCTCCCTTCCTTTGGCTCAGGTGCCCGAGGGGACCGGCTGCTTGGTGCTTAGGCTGTGTCCCAACTTGCCCTGCAGTTTTGGTGGAGCAGGGAGTGTTCCCTGGGCCGAGTTCCGGCTGCCCCCAGGGCACAGCGGAGCTCCCATGCACCCTTTTGGCACAGCTGGGAGCCGTGGCTCCTGTCACACCCCTTCTGTCTCATCCTCAATGCCTCTTTGGATAGGGCAAGGCTTCTTGACCCTCTTGGAATGCTGAGTTTTCCTTCCTCTAGCAGCAGCTCCGTTGCTGTCAGCACTTGAGTTCTGTCCCCTCATGTTCTTCCATGCTTGGGCCTCTCCAAATCCACGTGTGAATCTCAGGCTCTCCGGGTCTTTGGATGTCTTTGGGGATCTCTCACCATTCCTTGTGGATTTTGGCTCCTGTCCCTGTGACCTGCCTGTCCTCAGGGCACTGTGTGGGGTCTTGCTGGAAAGCTGGGCCCCTCTTGGAAAAACATATGGAAGCGGAGGCTAAATGTGGCTGGCTGGATCTCTCTCTGGGCACCTCCAGCCCTCCAGGGGTGGGAGGAAGAGGAGGAGCAGGAGGTCTCAGAGACCTGGATACCCTCCAGCTGCACCTCACAGCTCTTTCCCCATGCCACTTCCAGGTGTGCCTCCGCGGGCCCACTCCCGGGATTCCATGGATGCGGTGGACGGCCGGGCGACACCGACGGAGAACGCGCTGCCCCCCACCCGCATGGAGAAGCCTCCCTCGGTCCTGCCCTTCTTCAGCCGCCCCCCCGCGCTGCCCCTCATGGGGCTACCCCCCCCTCCCATGCCCCCCCCGCCTCCCCTCTCCTCCGCTTTCGGAGTCCCTCCACCTCCCCCTGGAATTCCCTACCAGCACCTGCTGCCTCCACCACCCCGGCTGCCCCCACCCCTGGCTGTGCCCCCGCCAGGGGCTGTGCCCCCTGCCCTGCACCTCAATCCCGCCTTCTTCCCGCCACCCACCGCCGCCCTGGGACCTCCTCCAGATACCTATGGCAAGGCCATGGCTCCCTACAACCACAGCAGGTGAGCCAGGCAGGAGTGGGGTTGGGATGCTCAGGGAGGATCCCGCTGAACCTGCGCTCCTGCTGTACCAACAGCCGGGAGCTGGGCCCGCCGATCCCGGCTGTGAGCGAAGGCGAGTTTGAGGAGATCATGAACCGCAACCGCGCCATCTCCAGCAGCGCCATTTCCAAGGCGGTGTCCGGTGCCAGTGCAGGTACTTCCTGTGTCCCTCATGTCCCCTGTCCCGGGATGGATTCCCGCTCCTGATCCCCTGCTCCGCTCTCCAGGGGATTACAGCAACGCCATCGAAACGCTGCTCACAGCCATCGCTGTCATCAAGCAGTCACGCGTGGCCAGTGATGAGCGGTGCCGCGTCCTCCTCTCTTCCCTCAAGGATTGCCTGCATGGAATTGAGGCCAAATCCTACAGCAGCAGCTCCAGCAGCAGCTCCAGGTATCCCCCTGGATCCAGAGAAGGGGATCCTCCCTGCAGGTGAGCGATTGAAAAATCACTCTTTGGGTTTTGTCTCCTCTCAAAGGAAAAGACACCGATCCCGGGAGCGTTCTCCCAGCCGGTCCCGCGAGAGCAGCCGGCGGCACCGGGATCTGCTCCACAGTGACGATCGGCACGAGGATTATTTCCCGGAGCGGAGCCGAGAGCACGAGCGGCATCGGGACAGGGACAGAGACAGGGACCGGCACCACTGAGACAGGTGGGAGGCTCAGGAATCCCCTGGAAGCATGAGGGATGAGGGAAGGGCACTCTCACCATTCCTCTCCTCTCTCCCGACAGGAATCTGGCAGGAAGTGGTTTTTAATGGACTCTATCTCCTCACCTCGACCAGGATGCCGTGCCCGAGGCTGCTCCGCCCCGTTCCAGTCCCTTCCTCGCCACCGCAGCCCCCTCTGGGCGGGAACCCCGCCCGCACCTCGTGGCCTTGGGAATCCCCCCCACCACTGCTGCTGCTTCCTGGGGCCATCCCGCTCCGCTCTGTGGATACTCGGACCCAAAGAGAAATGGTGCTTATATTCCATGGAGGGAGGTTTGTGAGCCCTTCCCAGTCCGGGGGGGAAGAGAGGAGACGGAGCCCTCCCTGTGCAGCTTGGGAGCTTGGAGATGCACAGCTCCCGATCCTGGGATCTGGAGCCATGTGCCATCCTCTGGATTGCCTGGGGACACTCGCGTCCCCATCGCCCTGGTGGGACACTGTGCCACGCTCCTCCTTTGCCCCTGCACCCTCCAGGAGCTGGGAAAAAGGGGCTGGAGCTGGGCGGGGGGTCATCCTCTCTATCCCAACATTCCCCACAGCAGCATTCCCACCCAAACGGCAGCTCCGGCCTCTCCCGCAGAGCCTTCCTTGTTTTAGAGGAAGCGGAAGAGGCAGGGCAGGCTGTGACCCCCTTGTGTCCCCTTAGAATCCCAAGAAGGAGAGGGAGGGAGAGCCCAGGAGGGTCAGGATGAGCCAGGACACACTGGGTGACTTCTAGGGCTGGAATCGCACTCAGGTGGGAAAATCCAGGCCCTCCAAGTCTTTTTAAGTTGAAATAACCCAAATTCAGGAAAAACCACCCCGATTTTCCCAAGCCCCGCGAGGTGGGAGCACTCGGCAGGAGAGCTCCGGGTTTTTTTTTACTTACCGCCACAGATTTTTAGTTTCTTTCCAAATAGAGGAGGGGGGGAAAAGATTCCCCCCAAATTGCAGAGCAAATCCCTGGAAGCCCCGGCGAGGCGCCGCCCCTCCTGCTCGCAGTGATTAGATTTGTCTTTGGATAGGTTGGAATTGTGTAATAAACTCAGATGACATTGTCAGTCTTTTACACAGCGCTCCTGTTGCCTTCCTATGGTGGGATTTGGGATAATGAGGGAATGGGAGGGATTTGGGGAGGTCTGTGCACCTATGTCCCTCACCCTCTTCCTCCTCCAGTGGGTTTCTGTGCTTCCCAAACTGGCTCAGAGGTGCTGGAAGCACCTGAGCATTCCCAGGGGGACCCACATTCCTGGGCACCAAGTAAAAATAAATATTTATTGGAAAATAGTGAATTATTCAGGAAGGTCATAGAAAAAAAAAGGATTCTTCATACCTTGAGCTGGCTCAAGCTCTGAGGAGTCCAAGTGGATTGGAGAATGGGAAAGGTGAGAGGGATATGTCCAGGGAGTAGTGAGTGAAGTGGGAAGTGGGAAAAGGGAGAGATGAATCTCTGGCAGCAGGTCCCTGGTGAAGTGGGAAGCAAGAAAAATGAGAGGGATATGTCCACGTAGAAGCAACAAAGGTGGGACAGATGTGTCCAGGTGGCGCAAGGTGAAATGGGCAGTGGGAAAGGAGGGATCCTCCCCCTTCCTGGGGCTGGGAAATGGAGCTGGTGATGCTCCCCTGCATCCCTGGGCCGTGTCCTCAGTAGGGATCCACGCTGTGGAAAAGGACAGAGACAGGATGTGTGGGTGCCAAACCAACCTGGCAGCTCCCACGCCGGCTCCCCCAGTTCCTGGGATGTGGCACCTGGAGAAGGAGAGAAGTGCCAGGAAGCCCAGGAGCAGCTCCAGGCCATAGAAGAGGAGCAGGATGGCACTCAGGAACGCTTCCAGGCGCAGGGAATATGTCTGGAGCAGCAGGTAGTACACGGCCAGCACAGCTGCCGGCACTGTAAGTGCCAGGCTGAGGGACAGCGGCACCTTCCGCTGGCACAGGTTCCCCTTGGAGCCTGTGGAACACAAAGTTGGGATCAGATCATGGAAATCATGGGAGGGTTTTGGGTGGGGAATTAAATGTCCCGTTCCGCTGGGCAGGGACACGCTCCTCTAGCCCAGGTTGCTGCCTGCCTCATCCAACCTGAACAGCCAGGGATGGTCTTTGGGGGTGTCCCAAGACACTGCA
The DNA here is from genome assembly GCF_022539315.1 of Serinus canaria. NCBI lineage: Eukaryota > Metazoa > Chordata > Aves > Passeriformes > Fringillidae > Serinus > Serinus canaria. Next base: position 8,843,945 of record NC_066319.1, on the reverse strand, counting down.
CTCCCTGAGGAGCGTCTGGCATTCAGGGGCACTCACCGAAGAAGATGCGTGTGGCCTCAATGCCGAGGTAGAGGAGAAGCAGCACCACGTCCAGCACCAAGTTGGAGACGGGATAGGGCAGGAGCAGCACTGCAGGAAAAGCACCGCCCTCAGCACCACATTCCTGCCCGTCCCGGCGGGATGGGGAAGAGTTCAGGAGGGAAGGACTCACCTTTGTACACGAACACGAACGCTTCCAGGAGAAAATATGTGGCGCAGTACCAGCCATTGAGGAAGAGCAGGACCTGCAGCGGAGCCGAGGAGCGATGGCGGTCTGAGGGGACACGGGGCGGCCATGAGGGGGTGGCACGGGGCGGGCATGGCAGCGCGGCCCCCGGAGCCCTGCAGCGCCTGGCCACCCCCCTGCCTCGTTCCCAGCGCCGCTCCCAGCGCGGATTCCTCCCGGTACACCCCGTACCCTCAGGAATGCCCCGTTTCCCCCCCGGTCCTGTTCCCACCCCTGGGCGCCATCTTCCATCTCCATGGGAACCGCCGCCGCCGCGCTCGCCCGCACGGGGGCGCCGAGGGCGATGGCGCGGGGCGGGGGTGGGGGAGCCGCTCTATCCCCCGTCCTCTGGGTGGTTCGGCGGCGCGCGCGCCGCCACTCTACACGCACCTCTCTATGGTTGGAGGACCGAGCGCCGTCCCTCGGGTTCGAGTCCCCCTCCCTCCTAGCCCCGCCCCGTCGTATCCATCGGGAGAAGAATCCCACACCGGAGCACGGGAGTGTCCCCGTTTGGCGGCTGCACGCGCAGCGCCGAGCTGGGTTACAGTGTAAGGAGTGCAGCCGTGACACGGGGTGGGCACAAACACTTGGCAGCCTCTGGAAAACTCATCTGATTTATTCCTTTAGGGTTTCCAAAAACATTCCAGTCCCAACCACGGCTGTGGCCCTGAAATGCAGGGACACCCCACAAGCCTCCCGCTGACTCCCAAAATCCCAAGGGCTGGACCCCAGAGAAAGGATGAGCCGGAACCGACCCCGACAGAGCCGGTGGAGTGCAAGGAGACTGCAGGGGATCCATCAGCCACGGAAGTGGGCAAATTCCTTGCGGAGCCAGAGTGAATCCTGGTAGAAGAGGGGGTCTCCCAGGTGCACAGCTGTCCGCTTGTAGAAGTAGCAGTAAAGCACGGCCGCTGCAGGGAATTTCGGGATGAGAGAGCGCCCCCAGCACCCCCAAAGGATGTGGGATCCCACCCTGATCCTTGGAGTCCTTACCCAGCCTCTGGAAAACAAACAGGGTCTGAAGGCCTTCAGTCCAGATGAAGCGGCTAGAGTCTCGCCAGCGCAGGTTCTGAGGGGGTTGGAAAACTCAAAATAACCCCTGGAGCAGTTTTGTTAAGCCCTCCCAGACCCCTCACCCCATTCCAAAGGTTCCGAGCAGGATGGAGGGATATCAAGGCAGGAATTACACCTGGAGAAATTTGGGAAGCTCCCTACCCCAAAGATTAAGCAGCTCAGGGGATTTAGGCATTGAGCCTGGACCTATTCCGGCTTCAGACTGCAGATCCCTGCAAATCCCTGCAAATCCCCTTCCTGGACGGCGTGGGCAGCACCAGAGCAGCTGCCGTGGCTCCTGACCCTTCAAACATTCCCTGTGCTCTGGGACAGCAGGATGGAGGGAACTTCAGGAGGTGTCCAGGGGATGGGAACTGCTCCATTGGGAAGGTGCTAGGAAGGAGTTTATTCAGGAAAGAAAAGAGGAAGGTGCTACCAGGACAGATCCAGGAGTCTGCACATCCCTCGGAGCTGTGGGAAGCAATGGGGCTGCCCCCAGGGGTAGGGAATAATCCCAGAAAAACCAGGAGCAGCTAGCACAGGCTTTCACTGGGGAAAGAGGATTTTCTGATGGGTCACGGTCCTTAGGAAATGAGCTGGGATGGGGCTGGGATTGGGCAGGACACTTCCAGGCTGATGCCAACCAGAGGGTCATGGAACGGGACATCTTCCATGGGACACCTTCCAGGGAGAGACCATGAGAAAGGACTGTGGGAAGCCGGGGGTCATGGAAAAAGCCCTTGGCAGGATCCAGCAGCTGTGCCCACGCCATCATACCATAATCCAGATGTGGAAGGAGATGCTGAGCGCCAGGTAGGCTGCGGAGAGCAGGATGGTTCCCTTGAACTTATGGAAGAGGAGGTTGACCAATCCCGCCTGGAACACGTAGGTGTTGAAGAACATGAGGAAGACGATGATGACGTTGAAGACGATGGCGATGTCCTGGATGCTGCCAGGAGAACAGAGGGATTGTGGGGTCCTGGATCTCCTGGATCTGCTGCCCCACCTGTCCCGTACTCACATGAAGAGGACGAGCTGCACGGCCGGAGCCGTGCGCAGCAGCTCCGAGAAGGAATTCACAAAGAGGTCGTAGGAAAGCAGCAGGAACTGCAGGAACAGCACCAGGCTGTAGTTGCTGGGTTGGAGCATCCTCCTTCCTGGGGCTTGAAGCCCTCAGCCCCAGCATTCCCAACGGATCATGGCGCTGGAGGGGCTCAGCAAGGCCTTTCACGACATCCCAAACCTGGAGGGAGAACAAAGGGATTGGGATGGATCCCAGAAACCAGGAAAATCCAATGAGCTGTGTCCTCTCTCTCCTTCTGTCTTCCTTCCCCCTGAAATGCACCTCAACCCCTGTGTGAGGAAATCCAGGGATGAGTGAGACATGCAGTCCCAAGAAGCAGTGTCCAAGCAGGTTATTCCTGGCTGTTCCCAGCTCCATGGGCAGTTCTCAGCAGGTTTGGGCATGTCCCACTCTGGGCACAGGGAGAGAGGAGGGAGCACAGACAGACGGGACACCGGAGCAGGTACAGCCCTCGTGGAACACACATCCCACGGGAACAGCCCCCTCGGGGATCATCCTGGCTGGAGAGGGCCGGAGGGGACAGGGATCCCCCGTGTCCCGGCAGGAAAAGGGATGTGCTGGGGGCTGAATTCCCTGAGGGGGAGACACGGTGACAGACGGGGGGTAAAGGGGCTGGGAAAGGACGGAAAACGGCTGGAAATGCGGGGGAAGAAAGGCTGGACATGGGAGCGAGAAACTGATGGACATGAGGGGGGAAAGAGCTGAATATGGGGATGAAGGAATCACTCTCTGCGTCTCCAGATCCCGTCACTCCGTCCCTTCTCACAGCCATCACCGCAGAGACCCCGAGCCCCCTCTCGCCGCCCTCTCCCCCTGTCCCAGGCCACCTCCCCGCTCCCGGGGCCGCCCCTTCGATACGCCCAACCCCCCCCTGTTGCCGGAGGTCCCGGTCCCGGGGGTCCCGCTGGTTCCCCCCGTGCCCCCGCCCCGGGCACTCACCCGCTGCCGCCATCTTGGTCCCCATGGAAACGGCCGCCAGAGCCGGAAGTGAAGGCGGAAGTGGAGCCTGGAGGACGCGCGGGGCCACTCTGGCCGCCGCTCCCCTCGGTGGCAGCACGTTGGGGGTGGGCGGGAAAAACCATAGAGATGAGCAGGCAGAGCGGCGCTCGCCAAGATGGCGGCGCCCAGTAACGAGGAGGGGGCGGTGGGGCCCAGGTACAGCCCCGGGGTTGGGAGAGCCGGTGGGCGGCTCCGGAGTTGGGAGGGGCCGAGGGATCACATGGTCTGGGTTTTGGGTGGTGTCAGGGCCGGGCGTTTTGTTCCAGGTCCAGGGGAGCCTCAGGTTTGGGGGGGACTGTGGAGCCACGTGTTCCCAGATTTCGGGGCGCCATGGCACCAAGTACCCCAGATTTGGGAGATCCGCGAGTCTCTGTGTCCCAGATTCTGGGGAACCATAGGGCCGCGTGTCTCCACCCCTTTCCTGTCTCTATGTCCCGTGAGGCAGCTCATTTGAGGGCGTCGGGACATCCCCCGTCCCCTGAGGGGACAGAAATACCCATTTCTGGGGGCACATGCAAATCGTATGCAAATGAGGGCGGTCGGGTTCTTGCAAGGGGGACCATGACAGCTGATACCGAGAGCCCCTCGTTGCCATTCCCTGGGTTACTGTGCCCGGGAATTCTGCTTTTTCTGCTCTGCATGTCCGGTTCCATCGCTGGCCTCCTTCCCAGTCCAGGGCACAGCTGGACTCTGGTCACCCCCTCAGGGTTCCCAGTTCCCCTTTCCGTGGTTCCTCCTGGCAACGTCGGAGACCCCCAAAAGCCACCTTGATCATCCCCGGGTGCCACCATCCTGGATCCATCCCTGCCACCATTCCAGACTGGGAAGCAGCTGGGCCACTATCTCTGGCTGGGAAGCAGCTCCATCCCTGCCACCTTCCCCAGGCTGGGAAACAGCTGCCCCCCCCACACTGGGAGCCCTTTGGGGCTCCCAGTTCCCCTTTCTGTTGCTCCTCCCTGGGACCGCATCCGGAGCCTGAGCCAGCTCCTCACTCACCCACAGGTGCCACCACCGCTCCCCAGCCATGCTGGACGTGCCCTTCCTGCCCTTCTGTGCCTTCCTGGGAACGCTGGGATTGCTCTGCGTGGCCATGGTGGGCACCTGGTGCCAGCACTGGCGCGGGGGCTTTTCCCTGGACGGCAGCTCCCGGACGTTCAACTGGCACCCGGTGCTGATGGTGACGGGCTTGGTGGTGCTCTACGGCGCAGGTGAGCAAAGGGAGCGCGGGGATCCCGGCACGGCTCCTTCCTGATTTTTTTCCTCCCTCACAGCTGCCCTGGTTTACCGCATTCCCAACACGTGGAGCGGCCCCAAGCTTCCCTGGAAGGTGCTGCACAGCAGCTTGGCTTTGGGAGCATTTGTCCTGACCGTGCTGGGGCTGGTGGCCGTGTTCTGCTTCCATAACTCCCAAGGGACGCCCAACATGTACTCACTGCACAGCTGGATGGGGCTGGGAACAGTCCTGCTCTTCTCCTGCCAGGTGGGAATCCCTTCTGGATATCCCCCATCCCTCCGGCATCCCGAGTTTTCCACCCTCATGTTCTCTTCCCACAGTGGGCAGCAGGTTTTGGAGCGTTCCTGCTTCCCTGGGCTCCCACCTGGCTCCGGGCACTCTACAAGCCCATCCATGTTTTCTTTGGCTCCACCATCCTCATGTTGTCTGTGGCTTCCTGTGTGTCGGGAATCAATGAGAAGCTTTTCTTCAGCCTGTGAGTGTCAGGAGTGGGGGGGGGGGGGGGCGCTTGGGAAGATCCCTCACAGGGATGGGAGGGGCTCAGGATGTGGATTTGGGCTGGATCTGGGAGTGACCAGCACAGAGCAAAGGGAACTGAGCACTTCCTCAGGTGTGTGGCTCCCTGCACACTTCTCTGCAAGGTTTGGGGGGGAGTTTGGGAATATCCAGAACATTCCCAGCCTCTCTTCCCCACTCCAGGAAGAACGGGACCATGGAGTACAAGCTCCTGCCAGCTGAGGCTGTGTTTGCCAACACCCTGGGGCTCCTCATCCTCATTTTTGGAGTGCTGGTGGTGGCTGCCCTGGCCAGGCCCAGCTGGAAGCGCCCAGATTCTGACTCCCCAGATTCCCGCCAGGTACAGGATGCACTGGGTGGATTTGGGAAGGCCAGCTGGGAAGCTGCCCCCCAGCTCAGTCCCGAGGGTGGGGAAGGATTGAGGGATCCTGGTTCATCCCTGTCTCCCACAGCCCCTGCTCTCTGCCGAGCGCTGATCCCAGGGATCTCCCAGCACTCCCACGCTGCATCCTTGTGCCTCCACGTGCCAGCTCCTGCCTGGATCCCAGGCCATGCCCAGCCCCAGCACTTGCTGGTGCCATCCCTCAATGCCGCAGCTGGAGCTGCCAGAGCCTCGCTGGGACAACGAGGAGCATCCTTATCACTCCCACTCCAGAGGATCCGGCTCAGGGTGGAGCCACTCAGGGACCTCATGGACATGGAATAAAACATTGGCTTCTGCAGGGCTCCAGCACTCAAATCCCTGGGGACAAGGGAGGGCCTGGGAGCTGGGGTGGGAGAGGTGGGAGCTTGGGAGTAGGTCTTGGCCAAGTCAAGCTGTCTCTTCCAAGGGCTTGTCCTCGCTGGCTCCCTGGAGACATGGGACAGTTCCCTGTGGTCACCCCACGGGATTTAGGATCATGCTCTGCCCTTTCCCTGCTTCTCCTTTGCCACTTTTGCAGACTCGCCCCCAGACCCCGTGCCCAGAGCCATGTGAGCTCTGTGGTTTCCCCTCCACAGCCTGGGTTTCCTTCCTCCCCCAGGCACAAGATCCCTGTTCCCATCTCCCTTCCCAGCCTGGAGCAATGGTGGGGGGCACTCCCAAACTCAAATTCCACCATCCCACCTCTCCAAGCTACCATGGGGGACACAGAGGGTTACTGGGGGCCACATCCTAAGGTTTATTGAGAAACACATCCTTGAAGGAACACAGGGGGTTATTGGGATATGCCTCCCTCTCACACGGGGAGGGGGACAAGGGTTTATTGGGATAACCGTTTGGATCACTACAAGGGGACACAGATTTTTAGAGATACACATCCCTGTAATTACTGAGGGGTGCCCAGGGGGTCCCGCAGCCCCTCCAGCACTGCTCCCAGCACTGCTGCCACCGCCACTGCCCCGGCATCGGGCTGCTCCAGCCGGGATGAGTGCACGTAGCTGGCTCTGCCTGCCCCAGCCTCCATGTGCCTGGTGGCCTCTGCCGCTGCCTCTGCGCTCTGCCAGGGAAAACAGGGTGTTCTCCAGGATAATGGCAGGGATTCCTATCCAATTGTCCCACTGTCCCAGCTCCCAGCTCTCCATACCTGGACAGCTGCCGCCAGCACTTGGAGCGGATCAGCACCGGGACTGCGCAGGGAATGCAGAGCCTGTGCGGCTGCAAACAGCGAATCCAGCTGCAAAGAGTGGGAATTAGTCTGGGAGCCAGGGCTGAGGCCAGGTGGGAACTCCCTGGCATCCTCCTGGAAGCCCTCTCAGCTCCTGGGCTCTCCCAGCACTCACCATTGTCCGGTCTCCTGGTGAGGCTCCTCCGTACCTGTGTGGGATGCAGGGAAATTCAGGGGGGATTGGGATTCCCAGGGGGCACTGGGGTTCCACATCCCCCGGCACTGACCTCTGCATGGCCTCAATCCCAGCATCCATGGCATCAGCCCATGCCGCAGAATCGCTGCGGCCACGCAGGCTCTGGGCAGCCGCCGTCAGGAAGAGCCCGTAGAGCTTTGGGAATACCATTAATCTCATCCTGGAAACACGGCCAGCTGTGTTCCCCCATTCCCATTTCCATTCCCATTCCCACTCACCACTCCGGAGGAGCCTCCCATCTGCTCCAGCACCACATCAGCCAGGTTGGAGAGCAGCTGGGCTGGGGCAGTGGGAGGCGGCCGGGAGCGCATCCATTCCTGGATGGCTGTAGGAATGGAAGAGATAACGGGATGGGGGGGTGGCCCTGCAGTCTCCTGTCCCTTGTAGGGACAAGCAGGGACAGCCCCCAATCCCATAGGAAAGCAGCCACTGGATGCAGAGACATTCCGGATACAATTACAGGAAGGCACACCCCAGGTTTCCTTAGTCCCAAGAAGGGATGTCCTGGGGAACTCCCCTCTCCTGGGAAGTGCCATAGGAGTAGCACTCCCCGCAATTCCCTGGATAATGGCCCCCACACCCACCTTGGGCCGCCTGGGCGTGGGTGTGGCCGCAGTCCCCGTCACCTGCTCCCCGATCCAGCTCATTGAGCTTCTCCTTCATATCCAGCAAGGTGCTGCACACCCGCTGCAGGACCCGCTCCACCCGTGCCGTGCTGAGCCCTGCGGAGAGGAGATGTTATCCCTGTGCATTCCCGAGGGAAACTGAGGCACGGAGTGGGGGGTGTGACAAGGGATGGGAGCCCTGTACCAGTTCCAGTCTCATCCTGCAGCTTCCTGGGTGGTTCTACTGGTGCCGGCACCTCCTCCCTTCGGGTGGTCGCCGGTCCCACGAGAATGTTGGGCCATGCCATGGCCATGGTCTTGGCATCTGGAAAAGCCAGAGCCGTGTGGTGGCTCGGGATCCCATTGGATCCTCACTGGCACAGCCAGCAGCCAGGAATTCCACCCCCAGAGATTCCACTGACCTTGTGTCCCGTCACCCAGCATGTGGAAACCCCTGTGCCCCAATCCCTGGCCACATTCCCATGGGGGACTCACCGATCAACCTGAGCAGCTCCTCATCCACCAGCATGAGGGTGAGGGAGACTCCAGCCATTTCCATCGCCGTCATGAAGGATCCCACCAAGGCCCGAGCAATGCTGATCCCTTGGTTTTCTGCGGGATCCAGGATTGAGACAGGGTCACTCCAGAGTGGCTGGAGCCAGGGAATGGGATCCCAAGCTCCCCTCTGCACTCACCCAGGTAGCGCACAGCAGCTCCAGCCACAATTCCCAGCTCCAGGCAGGACAATCCACCCAGGTTGTTCACCACAAGCACCACAGAGGAGCCTGCAGGATGGGGGGCAGGATGAGACTGGGATCCAGGGGATTTGAAGGAGCACAGAGGGTCCTGGGGAGCTCACCAGGGGTCAGGGACAGGTGGGAAGCACTGGATGGATCCGTCATGTGCTTCAGCATCGTCTCCACAGCCTTATCTGCTGGCAGCACCTGGAGGGGACACGAAGGAGGGGAAGAGCAGAGTAGGGAGGTCTGGGAATAAGGAGGAAGCAGCAGAATTTCCTCCTCACCTTCATCCTGCGCACTCCAGCCTCACCGTGGATCCCTACGGAGATGGGGCCGTGTCACATCCCAGCCCTGGTGACGCCTCCCCGGGGGGGCAGGGACACTCAGACCCTTCAGGGACCCAAAAGGGACACCAAGGGGCCGCTCCTCACCCAGCCCCAGCTCCATCTCGTCCTCAGCCAGCTGGAACGAGGGCTTGGATCCTGGGATGCTGCAGGGAGATAGGCTGAGACCCAGGGTACCTGTGCAGGTGGGAATGCTCTGTTAAAACTGGGGGAATTTTTGAGGTTCAGGGGCTGGAGGACACAGGATAGCATTCCCATGGGATAACACAACGCACCCATGACTTTGGCAGCTGCCATTGCCTTCTTCTCGATCTCATCCAAGCTCGCTCCCGCCTCAGCCAGAGCTCCTGCCACCTGTCCCGGGCAGAGCGTGTGAGCGACCCCCCAGAATTCCCCAAATCCCCATGAAGGGTGCCAGCAGAACCTTGTGGATGAGGATGGTGCCACAGATCCCGCGGCGCCCGGCTTTCCCCGGCTTGGTGAAGGCACAGTCGTCGCCCACCACCACCATCCGCACGTCGGTCCCCTCAGCCCGCGCCCGCTCCAGGGCCATCCCAAAATTCAGCCGGTCCCCGGTGTAGTTTTTCACAATCAGGAGGATGCCCGCTGCAGGATGGATGTAGAGACAACGGGAATGATGCAGCACTGGAGGGATGAACCCCAAAATTCCACCCCGGTGTGTTCACAACCTGCTCCGGCCTGTGCCACGGCCCGGATGGCCGCCAGGATGCTGCCCACGGACGGGGATGTGAACATGGCTCCAGCCACCACTCCGGTCAGCATTCCCTTCCCCACGTAGCCTGTGGAGAGGGAAGAGGACTCGGCACCGTGTTCGTGGGTGAGGAGTAGAGGTGGGACAGGGGGGTCTCACCTGCATGTGCGGGCTCGTGGCCAGAGCCCCCCCCGGACAGCAGGGCCACACGGCCACGGATGGCCTGCAGGTCATCCCGAAGGACCACCCGGTGCCCCTGGAGCAGCCGGAGCCGGGAATTGCAGGCCACCACCCCGGCCAGAGCGTCATCGGCACAGCCGGACACCGTCGTCACCAGTTTTTTGGGGATCTGTGGAGAAAATGGGGAGTGGTGGGATAGGAAAAGGAGGAATGCCAGCCCCACAGGAATGCCAACCCCCCTGCTCCGGGCTCACCTCCATGGGAGTGGAGCGCAGCACTCGGATCTGAAGATGGAATCTGTCTGCAAAGAGGGCAAGGTCCAGTCTGAAATGGACAGCGGTCCAGAGAGGGGGGGCTGGGAAGGGGGCGGGATGGGATGGTGTCTGGTGTGATGGTGATGCTATGGGGAGTGTCTGGTGGGAATGGGGCTGGCATTGGAGTCATCCCCAGACAGGGACACCTCCCCAGGCAGGGAACTCCTTTTGGAATGAGGCGCCAGCATGGGGCCACTCCCCCCGCACCCAGCCAGGCCGCCCTTTTGGGATGAGGCGCCAGGATGGGATAACCTCTAAACAGGCCGCCTTTTTGGGATGAGAGAGAAGAGTGACAGCTCTCCCCTCAAAGAGGCGGGAAACCCCCTTTTGAGGCGGGAAATCAGGAGGGGACCACCCCCAAACAGGGACCCTTTTTTTATGTTGGGGGGACTCCCACGTTCAAGGATCTCCTCTAAGTGTAGGCCCTTAACGGATCCACACTCCGCCCTCACAGACGGGACCCCTACCCCAGGTTTCGGGGGGCACAGAGCTGCAGGGAGGGGGCTGCACCCTCCCATGCGGGGCCCTCCCTTCGGGATAGGGCGTGGGATCAGGGTGGGATCAGCGCGGGTCCCGCGGATTTAGGGGGAGAACCCTCCGCGCATCCCCCTCCACACCTGCGCTCTGCGGGGCCCTTCAACTGCCCTTATCGGTTTCTCCTCGCGGTCCTCCCAACGGGCTAGAGCGGCTCCTCTCGTCTGCCCCTAGCGGTCCTCCTAGCGGGCTAGAGCGGCTCCTCTCGTCTGCTCCTCCCAAGTCCTCCCAGCGGGCTAGAGCGGCCCCGTGTACCCACTTCCCGGAAGTGGCGGCGACGGCGTCGGAGAGGCCGCGCTCTCCGTTCCCCCCGGATTCCCCCGCGCCCCGCCGGGACCTCCCGGTTCCCCCAACATGTCCTACAACTACGTGGTGACGGCGCAGAAGCCGACGGCCGTCAATGGCTGCGTCACCGGTACCGCGGAGAGGGGGGGGTGACGGGAGCACCCTGTTTGGGGCGGCGTGGGAGGGCCGTTATGGGATACCGGGGGCTGGGGGTACGGAGGACACGGTGGTAGGAAGGTGCCGGGGGACGCTGGGGGTCCCGGGGTAGTTTGGGGCACCGGCAAGGAATTGGGAGTACGGAGAGGGTTTGGGGGTTCACGGGTGCGTTTTGGAGTTTACCGGAGGGTTTTGCGGTACTGGGGGATTTTGGGCTTGAGGAAAGAACAAAGTGCTCCTGAAATCTATAGTAGGAGTGAGAGAGAGTGGGATGTGGGGAAGCTACGGGACCCCCAAGAGCCCTGGGAGTGCTGGGCGTGGTGGGAAGAGACCCCAGAAATGAGGATTCCTGAGAAAAGACAGTGGGAAGAGCATTTCTGCAGAAAAACAAGCAGTGCAGGCTGAGGGAAGGCAGTTGCTGAGAGCCTTTAGTACTGTGGAAGGAAGCTGCTGGGATTTTGGGATGCTCTGGGGAGGCTGTGTGGAAGTGCAACCCAGCACCCTGAGGTGCCAGCTGATCCGTCCTCCGGGATTCCTTTCCTCTTTTCCCAGGACACTTCACCTCTGCGGAGGACCTGAACCTGCTGATTGCCAAAAACACCCGGCTGGAGATTTATGTTGTGACAGCCGAGGGGCTCCGGCCCGTCAAGGAAGTGGGAATGTACGGGAAAACCGCCGTCATGGAGCTCTTCCGCCCCAAGGTGGGTGCTGGCAGAGCAGGGAGGGAGCTGTGCCCACCTGGGCGGGCTGGGATGGGAATTCCACCCCTGGAATTTGCATTGACTGTGGTTTTTGGGGGCAGGGGGAGAGCAAGGATTTGCTGTTCATCCTGACGGCCAAGTACAACGCCTGCATCCTGGAATACAAGCAGAACGGGGATAGCATCGACATCATCACCCGTGCCCATGGAAACGTGCAGGTGAGGGGGGATGCAGCACCCTGCATGGGAATGCCCTTCCCTAGGGATGGTTTTGCCTTCTGGTGCAGCAGGGTGTTGGATTTCTGTTGCTCTGTTGGTGGTTCCTTACTGGCTGCCGGATCTGGGATGGGTCACAGGATGTTTCCAGAGTTAGTCCTGGTCTCTGGAAGGATTAGTGGAATTCTGGGATGGTTTGGGTTGGAAAACAGACCTTAAAGCTCATCCAGTTCTCTTCTGTGGGCAAGGACACCTTGTGCTATCCCTGGTTGCTCCAAGCCCCATCCAGTCTGGCCTGGAACACTTCCAGGGATGGGGCAGCCACAATTCCTCTGGGAAATCCATCCCAGGGCCTCATCACCTTCACAGAGAAGGATTTCTTCCCAATATCTCATCTAAACCAGCACATGGAATGGTGTGGGATGGACAGGACTTAGAGATCATCTCATTCTACCCCTTGCCATTGGATACCTTCTACTAGACCAGGATGTTCCAAGTTATTTTCCTATGGATTCAACTATATTCTTGGGAGACCATGTGGAATAACAAATTAAATTTAAGGAAAATGAAAGCCTAAGCTCCTTGTGAGGCCAAATTTTCCCTGTGAAATGAATCCTGTGGGAATTTGTGGTGAAGCTCTGCAGTGTGGGAGCTCTCCCAGGTGGGGCAGTTGGAAAGGCGCCTGCTCCTCAGGCTTGATGGCTTCCCAGCTGGAATTCTGTTGGGAAGTGTGCACAGAGCCATTCCTCACCTAAGGGCTGGCAGCTAACTCCTGTTCCTGTTTTCCAGGGATATTGTCCTGGCACTAATCACCTTTTTCTTTCCCCCTCTGTCTGGAATTCTCCCTCAGGATCGCATCGGGCGCCCCTCGGAGACCGGGATCATCGGGATCATCGATCCCGAGTGCCGGATGATCGGGCTGCGCCTCTACGATGGCCTCTTCAAGGTCATCCCCCTGGATCGGGACAACAAGGAGTTAAAGGCCTTCAACATCCGCCTGGAAGAGCTCCAGGTCATCGATGTGAAATTCCTCTACGGCTGCCAAGCTCCCACCATCTGCTTCGTCTACCAGGTGCCTGCTTATCCACGGATAACCCAGGTGGAGCCAAGGGCTCCCAAGGTTTTCCAAAGGCTTTTTGGAGGGCAGAATGAGGGATGATTCCAGCTCCTCCAGGTCCATGTTCCTCCATACTGCCTTTTTCCAACTCTGGGAAGGGAGGAAGCAGCGCTTTCTCACAGGATTCCTGGGCAGCTCTGCCTTGGATGGGAATTTTCCTTGTTATATCCCCCAGGAGGAGTTTAGGGATCTTTCCAGCAAGATCCTCAACCAGTTGTTTCCCAGAGCAAGACTTGAGCTTTTCCTTAAAAAACAAGGTAGTGGCCTGCTTCATATTTTTGGGAGGTGATTCCAGGTGTGTAAAGAGGATTCATAACCTCTCCCATCATCTGGCTCCTTATGAAAGGAGCATTCCCAGTCTTCTCTGGATGCCTTTTTGATCCTAAGAGCCTTTGCTGTTCTTATTGAGCAAGAGATTAGCTTTCCTGTGTTACATTGCAGGCTATCCCAAGCTTAGCTGAAATCCCATGCCAGCAGTGGCTCCATTATTCCTTGTTTGGGCACTGCTGGATCCCCACCAAACTTCCTGAAGGGAGGAAACCACTTTGTCACCACATACCTGGAGTTTGGGGGAACAGTTGGAAAAGTACTTTTCCAACTTTAAGGATTCCATGATCCATGTCAAAACAACTTGAACCCTTGGAGCAGTTCTGACTCATAAACCTCTGGATTGTTTCAGTCCTTGCCTATGGAGAGGAGAATGGTTCCAAGCTGTTTCCTTGATTATTTCTCCATTTATTACCCATTATCCCAGGACTTGGTCTAAATAGGACAGCAGCAGCTGGGATAACTTTTGTGAAGTTCTGAAACTACAGGGAAATATGATAAAACCCCCTGAATTCCTGAACGTTTGCAAGAGCTGGAGGAGGGGGTGATACTCCATTATGCTACTTGTTCCCAGGTTGTCAGAGGAACACAAATTCCGGAATATCAGTTCCCATATCATTGTAATATGTCATTGTAAAACAATGGAAAAATACTTTCCAGTCTTTTCCAGCACAGGGATTTCCTCAGGGGGTAATTATATATGGAAAAATTTGGGAGAATGGTGGTGTGTGGTTGTGGGGGGGGATGAGGAGATGAGAAGCATCAGAAGTTCCCTGGAATGGGTGTTTTTGCAGGAGGTGAGGTGAAATCTCCTCACTTCTGGAATCTCATCCACTTTTGCTTCTCACCCAGGACCCCCAGGGCCGCCACGTGAAGACATACGAGGTGTCCCTGCGGGAGAAGGAATTCAACAAGGGCCCTTGGAAGCAGGAAAATGTGGAGGCTGAAGCCTCCATGGTCATTGCAGGTTGGCCCTTGTTTGTAAAAGATCTCCTCATGTTTTTCCAGGCTGGATGGCTCCTTTTTTCCAGACAGGTTGTCTCATGTTTTTTGTGTGTCCCGCAGTGCCGGAGCCCTTTGGAGGCGCCATTATCATCGGGCAGGAATCCATCACCTACCACAACGGGGATAAATATCTGGCTATCGCTCCTCCCATCATCAAGGTGAGGGGATCCAGGACTGCACCCCAAAAAATCTCTCCTTTCCCAGGCCTTCCAGCCAGGAATTCAAACCCCTGTTGTCCCAGGTGTGGTCTAACAGTGCCACTTAGTTGGACTTCCAGAGGTTTGGCTTCCTGGTCACTGTTTTTGGGGGCCAAGGGACATCCATGATCCCTGTGTGGCTCCTCTTTCTGTAGAGCTCTTGGAATTTTGTTTGGGCCCCAGGGAATGGGATTAATTAGGATTTAGTGCATGGTCTGGGCACAGTTCCAGGGCACAGCCTGGTTTCATTTCAGGCAGTGGAAAACATGGATGAGCCCCTTGGAGACTTGTTCAGAGGAGAAAAGGCTTAAAGATTTTGGGACAGCAATTGGACTTGTGGGTTTTGTGGGAATAACAGGCCACTTCCCACATTTAATAGGAGGAGGAAGCACCAATGGCATGGCTGAAGTGCTGTTCCAAGCTGAAAGAGGGCTGGAATTGCCATCCAAAGGTCCTTTTAAGATGGAAATAAGCACAGGCTAAATGTCTTTGGGGAAGAAACAGGAATATTCATGCCTGAAGGTCTCAGTCCACTCTTGGAGCTCTGGAATGGGTGGGATACTGGAGCTGGGAGTGTGTCACGTGCATAGAACTTTTGGGGACTGGTTTGGGGCTGTTCCAGTGGAATCCTAGAATTCCCTTCTTTCCTTGCAGCAAAGCACCATCGTGTGCCACAACCGCGTGGATCCCAATGGATCGCGGTATTTGCTGGGAGACATGGAAGGGAGGCTCTTCATGCTGCTCCTGGAGAAGGAGGAGCAGATGGATGGCACTGTCACCTTGAAGGATCTGCGTGTGGAGCTGCTGGGAGAGGTAGGAATCACCTGGGCCATCCCTGGCACTTGCCTGGGATTCTCCCAAGTCTGGAAAGGCTTCTTTCAGGAATGAGTGGGAATTTTGAGAGCCTCACATATGTCACAGCCCTGAACTGTTGGGAAAATTCCCTGTGGGCTCTTAAACTTACACCTCCTTCCCATGTTTTTCCTGGTACTTGTACTGGGTGGAGCTTGGACTCTGTGGGATTCATGAAGGGATTAAATCCCCTTACCATGCCCAGGGTTTTTCTGTTGGATAACAGCTTAGTGGTGGAAGGTGTGTCTGTGTGTGTGCCAGGACCTTTCCATGCCACTGGTGGGTCACCTGCCTCTTCCCATTTCCCAGACATCCATTGCAGAGTGCCTGACTTACCTGGATAATGGAGTGGTGTTTGTTGGCTCCAGGCTTGGAGATTCCCAGCTCGTGAAGGTATGTGGCAGTTCCTGGCTGTGTGTTCCCACGGGACTCGATTTCCATCAAAACCTGGAGATGTGGATACATTTTCCTGTCTTCTCCTTGCCCACCCTTTCCCTGTCCTGCTTCTTGAAAGACAGAAATTGATTCCAGTATTTATTCCCAGCTCAACGTGGACAGCAACGAGCAGGGATCCTACGTGGTGGCCATGGAGACCTTCACCAACCTCGGGCCCATCGTGGACATGTGCGTGGTGGACCTGGAGAGGCAAGGCCAAGGCCAGGTAACATTCCTGCTTTTCCCTCCTCAGTGCTGGGAATTTTTGGTTGAGTGTGTCCATAAAATCATAGAATCCCAGAATGGTTTGGGTTGGAAGGGACCTTAAGGATCATCTTATTCCAAGGGCAGGGACACCTTCCACTAGACCAGGTTGATCTAAGCCCTGTCCAGCCTGGCCTTGGTGGATCTTTCAGTTCCCTTCCAACTCCAAACCGTTCCATAATTCCATTATTCAATAATGGCTTCCCCATTTCCATGAGAAATGGGACTTCCCAGAGAAGAGTGGGAGAGCTTCCCAGCCACAGCTGGTAAAGTCCACCTGCTTTTGCTCCAGCTGGTCACCTGCTCCGGGGCCTTCAAAGAGGGATCGCTGCGGATCATCCGGAATGGCATCGGGATCCATGAGCACGCCAGCATTGACCTGCCGGGAATTAAAGGTGTGGGAGATGTTCCACAGCCTGAGGGGGGACATGGCAGGCACAGATGAGGTTGAGATGTGGAATTGTGAGGAACTGTGGCCTCCTTGTTGCAGGATTGTGGCCACTGAGGTCGGATCCACACCGGGAGACGGACAACACCTTGGTGCTGTCATTTGTTGGCCAGACTAGGTAAAGGTGGGATGAGCTGATCCAGGCTCTCAGCCCCATGTTGGAGCAGGAATTAATGGGAATTCCCTTCCCTGGTCAGGGTTCTGATGTTGAATGGAGAGGAAGTGGAAGAGACGGAGCTCACAGGATTTGTGGATGACCAGCAGACGTTTTTCTGCGGCAACGTGGCGCATCAGCAGTTGATCCAGGTAATCCAGCATGAGGAAAACATGGATATGGGTCTCCTGGTGCCATATGGATCATGACATATCCAGGGCAGAGGCTGGAGAGCTTCCCTGAACTGATGGGATCAGCAAACAAGATCCTGGGTTCAAGAGGGAGGTTCTTGCTATGACACCCATCTTGGAAACAGTTTTCCATGATTTTTCCTGTCTCTCTTCCCAGATCACGTCTGCCTCGGTGCGACTGGTCAGCCAGGAGCCCAAATCCCTGGTGAGTGAGTGGAAAGAGCCCAATGGGAAGAACATCAGCGTTGCTTCCTGCAACAGCAACCAGGTGGTGGTGGCCGTAGGAAGAGCCTTGTACTACCTGGAAATCCGGCCTCAGGAGCTCCGGCAGATCAGGTGAGCCCACATCCTGAGGGCTCTTAGGATGCTGGGATTTGGGATCCAGGCAGACACCTGTCCTCTCTTCTTCCTCCCAGCTGCACGGAGATGGAGCATGAGGTGGCCTGCCTGGACATCACCCCCCTGGGAGACTCCAATGGGATGTCCCCGCTCTGTGCCATCGGGCTCTGGACCGACATCTCTGCCCGCATCCTGAAGCTCCCGTCCTTCGAGCTGCTGCACAAGGAGATGCTGGGAGGAGGTAGGAGCCTCCCAAGGGTGGCAGTGGTCACTGTCCATGTCCTGAGTGACCTCATCCATCCCTTTGCCTTCTTCCCACAGAAATTATCCCTCGCTCCATCCTGATGACGACCTTTGAGAGCAGCCATTACCTCCTGTGTGCCCTGGGGGACGGAGCTCTCTTCTACTTCGGCCTCAGCCTTGAGACAGGTGACCTTTTCCCTCCCTTTCCAGTTTTTTGGGAAGGATCCTCCTTGCTTTCTAAGCCTCATGCTCAGAGACTGACTGTGGGCTGGAGGATTTCTCCAGCACACCGGAAGAAAGAGATGGAGTCTTAAATCTGGGGTGTGCTTACCTGCAGTCCTTTTTTCCCTGAGGTCTTGTGGCATATCCCAATCCCTTTTCCCTTTGAATCCAGGCTTGCTGAGTGACAGGAAGAAGGTGACTCTGGGCACGCAGCCCACGGTGCTGAGGACATTCCGCTCCTTGTCCACCACCAACGTGTTTGCCTGCTCCGACCGCCCCACCGTCATCTACAGCAGCAACCACAAGCTGGTCTTCTCCAATGTCAACCTCAAGGAGGTCAACTACATGTGCCCCCTCAATTCCGATGGATATCCCGACAGGTGAGCCCACCACGAGTTCCTGATCCTAAGGGATATGGAGGAGAGGGAGGTTCTTGCTGTTTCACCCAGTTGTTCATGATTTTTTTCCCCCACAAGTTTGGCCTTGGCCAACAACAGCACCCTGACCATTGGCACCATTGATGAGATCCAGAAGCTGCACATCCGCACTGTTCCCCTCTATGAGTCACCCAGGTGAGGATTCCTGGGATGAGGATTCCTGGGATCGGGGTGCTCTGCTGCACAGGACAAAGGATGGGGTCATGTTGCCATCCCAGGAGCAAAAAGACAGCTCTTGTTGATTCAGAGCTCTTGGAATGGCCTTTCCTGGCTCTCCCACCCATATGGCTCTATTTGTCCTACAGGAAAATCTGCTACCAGGAGGTATCCCAGTGCTTCGGGGTGCTCTCCAGCCGGATCGAGGTGCAGGATGCCAGTGGGGGCACCACAGCACTCAGACCCAGTGCCAGCACCCAGGTGAGATCCCAGGCTGGGTCCTCCCTATGCTGTGGGGATCAGAATTCCTGATCCAGGTTTTCCGTGGTGGTCCTCCTTTCCAAAGCTGTGAGTCCAGTCCCGTTCCTCAGCTGGGGAGGAATGGGATGGTGGGATCTCTCCAGGGGGGTGGCACAGCCACTGTTCCACCTGATCCCCTTTATTTTTGGGTGCTGATCCTTCCATATCCCATACAGGCTTCTGTGTGGTCTCCAAAGTTTTCCCAAGGATCCAGCTCTGGAAACCAGCTCTTTGTAAACTCAGATTAACACCATCACTCAGCCCTGCAGGAGCAGAGTGTGTCCCTTTACTCATTCCTTGCTCCACCTGTTCTCCCATCCCTTTTCCCACTCACTGGCTACCTGAGGCTGTATGATATCCCAGGTAGCACCGGGATGTGATGGATTTTCCTGTTTCCCAGGCCTTGTCAAGCAGTGTGAGCACCAGCAAGCTGTTTTCCAGCAGCACAGCTCCACACGAGACATCCTTCGGAGAGGAGGTGGAAGTGCACAACCTGCTTATCATAGACCAGCACACCTTCGAAGGTACCTGTCCCATCCCAAAATCTAGCTTTTCCCATCCTGGAGAAGCCCTAGGGAGCTTCAGCCAAAGCATTTTCCTGGAGGAACATCAGCCATAAGGTTTAGGGAAGACCTATTTTTGATGGCATAAGGTGGTGGGGAATAAAGCAGGGAATCTCTAGGGTGTGTCTTAAGCTTTCAGTTTAAAGACTTTGGGATCCCAGTTGTTCCTACCTGTCCCACTTTTTTTTCCCCCCCCAGTGCTCCATGCTCACCAATTCCTGCAAAATGAGTACGCCCTCAGCCTGGTCTCCTGCAAGCTGGGAAAGGATCCCAACACCTACTTTATTGTGGGCACTGCCATGGTGTATCCCGAGGAAGCAGAGCCCAAGCAGGGCCGGATCGTCGTCTTCCACTACTCCGATGGTAAGAACAAGGTGTTCTCACCTGGAAAAATCCAGCTTTTTTTGGTGGGAGATCAGGGTGCCAGAGAGCTTGTGTCACAGGAGCAGGCAGTTTTTCCCAAGGAATCTGTTGTCAGGATCTGTGTTCCCTTTCCACTGTCTCCTAGAGATGCCCAAGAATCCCTCACCAGCCCTGGATCCTGGGATTTGCTTTCCATGTCACTTGTTCCCCTCAGATTCAGTTTCTTTAGGAAGCAAATTCAGGCCAGCTCGGCTGAACCCCCTTGACTTCCCACTCTTTGGATAAACAACCCAAGTAATGCCTGGCTTTATTCCAGGGAAGCTGCAGAGCCTGGCTGAGAAGGAGGTCAAGGGAGCTGTGTATTCCATGGTGGAATTCAACGGGAAGCTGTTAGCCAGCATCAACAGCACGGTAGGCAAAGCCCTGACTTCTTTTTGGGAGCATGCTTGTGGATCTGGATGTCAGCCAGGTGTCTGTTGAGGAGGATATCCCAGCTCTCATGTGGAGAATCCCTATCCATGTCCCATCCCACAGGTTCGCCTGTACGAGTGGACAGCGGAGAAGGAATTGCGCACGGAGTGCAACCACTACAACAACATCATGGCCCTGTACCTGAAAACCAAGGGGGATTTTATCCTGGTGGGAGACCTCATGCGCTCCGTGCTGCTCCTGGCCTACAAACCCATGGAAGGGAATTTCGAGGAGGTAAGAAAGCGGTGCCAGGAATCAATTCCGACAGCTCTGGGCACAGGGAATGGTGTTGGAGGGGATAAAAGGAGGAGTTTGGCTTGACTGGATAAGGTTTGACATGAATCCCTGTGGGTTCTGGAGAAATGGATCCCTCAGTTTCCAGGGAACTGGCTGTGGGAAGAGCAGCTGGTGCCTGGTGGGTGGGAGGTGCCATCTGGGATGCCTGGTGTCCACTTGGAATGGGGGTTTAAATTGCTGGAGTGGCTTTGGCATAGGCTGCTCCACGCTTTCCCAGGATGTTATCCAAGTGCAACTTCGACTAGGACCATCTCCAGGAGTGCCTTTCCTGCTCAGCTGCTTCCTGGAGCAGAGAGGGACATGCTGGATTCCGCCTTGCTCCTGAATATTGGTGTTGGGTGGGATGAGGATGCAGGATCCCAGGCCAGGCCACCTGGACACAGCGTGTCCCTTCTTGGCCCCTTCCAGATCGCCCGGGATTTCAATCCAAACTGGATGAGTGCCGTGGAGATCCTGGATGATGATAATTTCTTGGGAGCAGAGAATGCTTTCAATCTGTTTGTGTGCCAGAAGGACAGGTAAACTGGTTTGGATGGGGATGGGATTTGACATGACAGTACATGCTGGGAGAGATGGATTATGGGATCTTCAGGAAAACTGGAGGAGCATTCCCAGCTTTTGGGAGCAAGGGAAAGTTTTGGAGTGCCCCCATCCGGGACTGATGTTTGGGATTCCAGTGCGGCCACGACGGATGAGGAGCGGCAGCACCTGCAGGAAGTGGGATTATCCCACCTGGGGGAGTTCGTCAATGTCTTCTGCCACGGATCCCTGGTCATGCAGAACTTAGGAGAGACTTCCACGCCCACCCAGGGATCTGTGCTCTTTGGCACTGTCAATGGAATGATCGGTAAGGAGCAGGGGCTGAGGATTCTCTGCAGAATTCTGGAATGGTTTGGGTTGTAAAGCTCATCCAGCTCCACCCCCTGTCACATTCCCATGACCGTTATTCCTGTGCAGGCCTGGTGACATCCCTGTCGGAAAGCTGGTACAACCTGCTCCTGGACATGCAGAACAGGCTCAACAAAGTCATCAAGAGTGTGGGGAAGATTGAGCATTCCTTATATCCTTTAGCATTCCAGCCAGGAGCTTGTGCTGGGTGGAGTTTACCAGCTGGAGAGGGTGGGAGTACGTTTGCCATTGCCCTGAGCAATTATGGAATTAAAGATGGGAATTCTCACTGAGATCACAGAGTCCAGCCGTTAACCCAGCACTGCCATCCCACCATTAACCATGTCCAGGGCTGGTGTTATTCCCTGTGGATTTGGCTCCTTGACAGTGGCACCTGGAGATCGTTCCACACCGAACGGAAGACGGAACCAGCCACAGGATTTATTGATGGAGATTTGATCGAAAGTTTCCTGGACATCAGCAGGCCCAAGATGCAGGAAGTGGTGGCAAACCTGCAGGTGAGCTTGGGAATGTGGCCTTGGATCCATCAAGGATCTTGCTCAGGAATCCAGGCTCAATAAATCATGGAATTGTAGAGTTATGAAATGGTTTGGGTTGGAAGGGACCTAAAGACACCTCCCACTAGACAAAGTTGCTCCAAGCCTTGTCCAACCTGGCCTAGAACACTTCCAGAGATGGGGAAGCCACAGCCTCTCTGGGAAGTGCTAAAGCCACACCTTCCTGAATGATTTGGGAATGTTTTTTGGCATCTGCCAATGTCTCCAATGCCTTTTCCTCCCTATGCAGATTGATGATGGAAGTGGGATGAAGAGGGAAGCCACCGTGGATGACCTGATCAAGATCGTAGAGGAGCTGACCCGGATCCATTAGCAGGACTCGGGATTGTTCCCTACCCCTACCCTCCACATGGAGCAAGGGAATCCTTCCCCACCTGTGCCCAACACTGGCAGCAGTGGCTGGAGGGGGACGGAATCTCACAGGGGAAGCAGCTTGTTAGGAATTTGGGGAGGTGTCAGTCATCTCCTGCTGGGATTTATGGATTCTGCAGAATTGGCTGGGCCCAGAACTTTCCCTTTCCTTGGGTGATCCACTGGGATCTGATGCCCTTGCCTCGATTCCCTTTTCCCTGGTGTCCTTAGATATTTTATTACTTTTTTGGCTTTTTGTTTCACTTTTGATCCTGGTTTTTTTTTTTTTTTTTTTGATTCCTTGTGTTTTTTTGGAAGAGGAATCAAAGTTGGAGGAGCAGCCGAGGCTGGAGCTGAGCAGGATAACTCTCCATAGGATCCATGCCTTGCTCAGGGAGGGAAGTTCTGGGAAGTTTAAGCTGTTGCTGATTTTGGAGTTTTACCAAATAAAGTAGTCCAAGAGGAAAGATCTTTGTCCTGAGGAATGATGATATCTGTGTCCTCAGCTCTGGGATTTTGGGGACACCTGTTTTCCAGGTGCATTTTTCTGGCTTTTCTTGGATTTGTAGGAAATTTTAGTTCCTTGCCTGGTTGCCAGTGACACTGTGAGTGCCTTGAGAGGCAGATTGTAATGGAATTTTTTGGGAAAGCTGGATTTTCCAGCCTCTGGCTATCATTAATAGTTCTCATGGTCTCCCACCTCCTTCACATCTCTCATGGAATTTGGGGGTTATCCTGGATCTTACCATGCTCTCCCCAGCCTGGATCTCCCCTGTAGCCCCTGGTTAAATGCTCCCCAAGTCCCATTCCCTGCGGGTTTTTCCCAAATCCTTCCCTCCCAGAGACAGCTTGTGCTGGAATCATCCCTGGCTCCCGCTTCCATCCCGTATTTTCAGAGGAGGCCACAGGGACAAGGCTATATTTGGACATCTCTTCTGAGAGCTGGGGGAGCAGGGAGTGACCTTGGACTCTGTGCTGCTGCTTTTATTACCTCGGGCTCTGTTTACCTGCCTGGAGCAGCCTGTTCCCAAATTTTGGGAGGCCCAGGGAGTGGCACAGCCCAGGTACTGGCAGCGCTCTTTTTTCCCCACCAAAACCGGGGGTGGTGGTGCCAATGCAGTGTTGGCACCCTGCTTTTTTTGGGATAAAACTGCTGCTGGCTAGGGCTGGATCACTGTTTATCCACTGCCACTGGAGCTGCTTCCCAGCGATTTGGGATCACATTCCCATAGGACAGGAGCTTCTCATGGCTGCATTGGGTTCCTAAAAAACAGTGTGACCACTCCCCCAGCCCCGCCACCATGGTTTTTATTTGGAAGGGAGCTTTGTCTTTCCTGGGTGATCCCAACCCTTGGGCAGGATTTGGTGGGGAGAAATCCCTGCTGGATTGGGAATTTTGGAGGCAGCAGCGCCTTTTGCTCCATGGGATCAATCATTTACCTGCCTCCAACCTTTGCTTCATTCTCTGCCCTGGGATGGGGGCACGGGGCTGGGGGGAATGTGGGGGTCACCAGAGTGGGGTGTCCTGCTACATCCCTTTCCCTCCTGGATGCATCCCACCATCCCGTCTCCACTTGGGCCCTTTCTCCGCCGCGTGGGTCCCCGTGCAGGGCTGGGAAGGCGGCCCAGCGCCTCCAGGAGAAGGAGCAGGAGGAGGAGGGGTGGGGAGAGGCCATGCCGGATCTTTGCCAGATGTGGGAAAGGAGAGAAGGGGGGACGCCTTTCCCGCTGCTTCCCAAACCTGGGGGGGACCCCGTTCCCCGACGCGCAGCCAGGGCAGGAATGGCCGGGATGCCACCACTCGCCCCAGTTGAACGGGACAACCTTGGGGTGACCTCAGGCCCTCCGTCTGGGTTTGGGGGGGGTGGGTGGGTGCTGCTGGCGACCCCCCCCGCTCTCGCCCCCCTCCAATCCCGCATTGTTCCCGGCTCGGCGGGAGGAGGAGGAGCAGGGCCAAGGGCCAGCGGGAAGGCAGGCGGGAAGGCGGGCGCCGGGACGTGCTGGAGCCGCCTGTCATGTTGGTGGAGCTGCTCTTCCAGGCTGCCTGTGTGTCCCTGTTCCTCTCCAGCGGCCAGGGCAGGGTGTATCCCGCGAGGAAGAAGCCGGCCAGCTTTGCCGTGGAGAGGTAGCTGGATTCTCCCCTTTTCCTTCTCCCTCTTCCAGCTACACCTGGGATGGGCAGCCTGCCGAGCTCCGGCTATCCCTGCCTCCGGCTGCAGAAGGGCTTGGCCGGAGGGGTCCCAGTCGGAGGGGCTGGCACCCCACAATTCCCTCCCTCTTCCCGGGTACGGGGGAGCATGACACTTCTCCCCTCATCCCTGTCCTTCTCCCCTCATCCCTGTCCTTCTCCCCACATCCCTGTCTTGCTCCCCGTATCCCTGTCCAGCCGGGGGGGGCGCTTCTCCCATCACCACGTGCTGGGATGTTCAGGATGGCTGGGAAGTGGTTGTCGCCTCTCTGTCCCACCTTATCCTACCTTCCTCTGATCCGTGCCATGCTCTGCTTCCCGGTACATGGGCACATCCTGACCGCTCTAGTTGTCCTCCTGTCCTCACATTCCTGGGACCTTTGCTCCATGCAGGGGGCTCGGGATAGGGTGGCCTCAGGCTCTGGTGTCCCATAGGCGCCGCGTGGGGCCCCACGTCTGCTTCCCAGGCTCCGGCAGCGGATGTTGTCCTGGCTGGATGCTGTCTCCGGGCAGCGGGAAGTGCACCCTGCGTGAGTACAGGGGTCTGGGGGGCTTGTGGGGGTCCTGTTCCCATTCCCAGAGCTCCTGTTCCCATTCCCACAGCACTCTGCTCCTTTGGCTGCGGTGGTGGTTCCTGCATCGCTCCCAACCTTTGCATGTGCCCAGATGGAGAGCAGGGAATCACCTGCCCAGGTACTGAGAGAAGTGGCTATGCCAGATGCCCTTCCCTCTCCACACCATGAATCCCAAGGGATGGAGATGGCCACAATCCCATGGGCACCATGCCCAACCCTCTTCCCTCTCCATGCCACAAATCCCAGCAGACAGAGGTGACCTGTCACCTCTCCGTGGCACTGTCCCCATCCCTGGGGGATCCATAGAGTGGCATAGGAAGCGAGTGGTCCTGGAGTACCCCATGGATGCCATGTCCGTGTTCCAGAGCCACCAGGGACTTGCGGGGAGTATGGTTGTGACCTGTCCTGTAACCACGGCGGCTGCCAGGAGGTCGCCCGCGTGTGTCCCGTTGGCTTCTCCATGGCCGAGACGGCCAACGGTGTCCGCTGCACCGGTGAGTGGGAGTGGTATATCCTGATTGGTATGGTGAGTGGAAGTGCAACATCCTGATGGAAGTGGGCATCCCTGTGGTGCCACACCCCAAATCTGACCATTCCCTGTGTGTCCCTAGACATTGATGAGTGCCAGAGCGCAGCCTGTGAGGGGACATGTGTGAACACGGAGGGAGGCTTTGCCTGCGAGTGCGGAGCTGGCCGGGAGCTCTCTGCTGACCGCCGCAGCTGCCAGGGTGCGTGGGGTCCCAGGGGGGTGGCTGGGGCTCCCAAGGGGGTGGCTGGGGCTCCCAAGGGATCCTGACATCCTGACCCTCATCCCAACCCCCAGACACAGATGAATGCCAGGCCACGCCGTGCCAGCACCGCTGCGAGAACAGCGTGGGCAGCTACCGCTGCTCCTGCCGGCCCGGATACCACCTCCATGGGAATCGGCATTCCTGCGTGGGTGAGCACCGGGATGGGGCTCTTCCCATCACTCCCAGGGGATGGAGGTGGCTCTGAGACCCTGAGCACTGCGCCACACCCCCTTCCCTCTCCATGCCATGAATCCCAAGCGATGGAGGTGGTCACTGAGCCTCTGCATGTATGGTTAACCCTTATCCCTCTCCACGCCATGAATCCCAAGGTATGAAGGTGGCCATGAGCCTGTGGGCACTGTGCCAGACCCCCTTCCCTCATCATGCCATGAATCCCAAGGTATGAAGGTGGCCATGAGCCTGTGGGCACTGTGCCAGACCCCCTTCCCTCATCATGCCACAAATCCCAAGGGATGGAGGTGTCCGCCAGCCCATGACCACAGTGCTGCCACCTCATCCTCATCCCTGTGTGTGCCATGCTGAGGGCACATCCTGGTACTCCGGGCTCTTTCCTCGGCCACATCCCAGGGTGCAGCACCTCCTGCCACATTCCCTTATTGCACAGATGTGGACGAGTGCCGGTGGCCTGGCACGCGCCGCTCCTGCCAGCACAGCTGCCACAACATTCCCGGCAGCTTCCGCTGCTCCTGCCGCCCTGGATACCGGCTCAGCGCAGACAGGGTGTCTTGTGAAGGTATCCATGTCCTTCCCTGGGCTGGAGGAGCAGAGTGGGATGCTCCCACCTCCCTGCCGGCCCCAAGTGATGTCTCCACGTTCCTGATTTCCTTCCTAGGGTATCCCAAATCTATCCTGGCCCCGTCACCAATCCTGCAATCCCTGCAGCATCCACCCACCCTTGTCCTGCTTCCTCCTGGCTCCCACCTGCTTCCAAGGGGCTCCCCCTCTCCCCACCTCCCTGTGGCAGCTCCTGGTACCCAGTTTCCTCCCTCCTCCCCATCCCTATCCCCTGAGCCATTCCCACGTGCCATGGGAGCCCCCGGCACCTCCATCCCACCATCCCGTCATTGTTGGCACCGGGGAATCTCTCGGGAGCCCAGCAGTCACTGGACAGAGCCAGGCTGCCAAAGCTGCACCTGCCAGGTGAGCATCCCATACTCCCACCCTTTCCCATGGCACCATCCCAACCTGGGATGAGCCGCCCCATGTCCTGGCAGGAGGGACAAGTCCTCTGTGACACCGTGAGCTGCTCTGTTCCCTGCTCCCACCCGCTTCCTGCTCCGGCTGGGGGTTGCTGCCCCACCTGCACGGGTGAGTCCTGACCCCGATCCCCCCAGTTCCCAGGATGGCCCCCCTTGAATTCCCAGGGGGACGCCCCTGACCCCCATGGCTTGCAGGGTGCCTGCACGAGGGGGTGGCCAGGGCCGAGGGCGATGTCTTCTCCCCATCTGATGGGAATTGCACTGTCTGCGTCTGCTTGGTGAGCTGGATTGGGAGAGGAGAATCCCCCCTCATCCCTGGGAACCTCCTAGCACTGGAGACCCTTATCCCTGGGGACCCTCATCCTGCATCCTGGCTCAACCATGGATTGGGATGCTCTGGAGCTGGTGACACCCTCCCCTCATCCCTCCAAGGGGAATCAGGGTTCTCTTTCCCAGCCCCATGTTCCCCTCCACAGGCTGGGAATGTCTCCTGCCTCTCCCCAGAATGTCCCCCAGGATCCTGCCCCAGCCCTTCTCCAGCTGACTGCTGCTCCTGCAATCCAGGTGATCCCAGGACCCCTAGTCTGGGGGCATGAGCACACCCAGGCTGGGCTGAGAGTGAGGGAAGAGCTGTGCTTGGCTCTCCAGCGCCACTCCTTCCCCTTTTTCCCAGCAAAGTGCGATTTCCGGGGACGCACATATGCGCACGGAGCCCGGTTCAGCCTGGATGGGGATGACTGCACCACCTGTGTCTGCCAGGTGGGTCCTGGATGTCCCCAGGGATCAGGATGCCCAAAGCTGGGAGGTCCCCAGGGATGAGGATCCCCGGGGATACTTCAGTGCTTCCCAGCACCTGCTGAGGGCATCCCAGCTTCATTTGGGGCATCCCAGCTTCACTCGAGGCTGATGGTAGGGACAGCAGGTGACCCATTCCCGTGTCCCCAGGGAGGAGAGGTGGAATGTTCCTTCACTCCCTGTCCCATGCTGGATTGTCCCCAGCACCAGCGGCAGCTGGGTCCTGGGCAGTGCTGCTCCACCTGCCGGGACCCTCCAGCCCCTGCCGGTGAGTCGGGATGAGTGACACAGCTGGGAATCGGCAGGCAGGGACAGGGAGAGGGATGAGGGGGAAAAGCTGGGGGAAACAGGAATGGCATGGCATGGGAAGAACAGCTGGGATAGAGGATGTGGGGGACACTTGGGGATGGGGAGAGTGGGATGTTGGGACATTTGGGATGGGATGTGGGGAAGGGCAGGGTGGGATGAGGGGGGACAGCTGGAGACAGGGAGGGTGGGATGTAGGGGACACAGGTGGGATGTGGGGATACTTGATGATAGGAAGGGTGGGAGATGGGGAATATCTAGGAACAGGAAGGGTGGAATATAGGGAACCCCTAGGGTCAGGAAGGGTAGGTTTTACAGGACAGCTGGGAACAGGGATACTACCCAGGTTGCTTCCTGGATGACAACGGTGTGGAGTTTCCTGTTGGACAGATCTGGTCTCCAGGCGATCCCTGTGAGTTATGCATCTGCCAGGTGAATGAGAACCTGCTCTGCTTCATTCCCTCTTCCCTATCCCTGCCCCAGCACACGGCTCCTGCTCCATTCCCACCCTCAGGATGCCCGTGGCCTGTCAGGCCCCAAATCCCCCAAATCCGTAGGGTTTGGGAATCCCGAGGTGTCTGTCAGGGTGTTCCCGCCTGCAGGCAGACGGCTCCGTGAGCTGCCAGCACACGGATTGTGTGGAGACGTGTCCTTATCCCATCCGCATTCCCGGGCAGTGCTGCCCCGACTGCTCTGCAGGTGAGGGCGTGCCCGGAATCCCGGGATTCTGAGCCGCCTGGGGACCGCCTGAGCCCCTCTCCCTGCAGGCTGTACCTACATGGGGAGGATCTTTTCCAACAACGAGACCTTCCCGTCAGCGCTGGATCCCTGCCTGAGCTGCATCTGCCTGGTGAGGGCTGGGCCGGGCATTCCCAGAGGATTTGCGGCTCCTGCCCTGTGGGCTGAAGCCCGGTTTTTGGCTCCGTTGCAGGGAAAAGCTCCGGGGGCGCTCCGGGGTTCCTAATGCCCGGCCCTCGGGGGTCTCTCCCGTCTCTCGCAGCTGGGCTCGGTAGCCTGCTCGCCCCTGGAATGTGCCATTGTGTGCTCCTACCCCTTCCACCCCGAGGGTCGGTGCTGCCCTGTCTGTGAGGGTATGAGCTCGGGCAGGTCCCCAAAATCTCCCTGAAGCCCCCCAGAATCTCCCCGAGCCCCCCAAAACCCCCTCTGGACCTTGGTCCCTGCAGATTGCAACTACCAGGGCAGGAAGGTTGAGAACGGCCAGAGCTTCATTCCCGAGGGACAGCCCTGTACCCGCTGCACCTGCCAGGTGAGACCTTCTGCCCATTCCCATGGGATGCCCGTGTCCATGGTGCCTGTGCCAGTGTCACTGGATCCCAGCAAGTGCTGGGCTGGCTGATCCCTGTTTTTCCAGCTTGGAGAGGTGAGCTGTGAGGAGAGGCCGTGCCCCCACTCCTGCTCTGAGCCCCGCACACTGCCCATGGGCTGCTGCCCATCCTGCCCAGGTAATGGGATCCCCAGATCCATCCCCAGGCACTTGGATCTGCCCCCTCCAGACGGGGGGTCCTGGGAAAGAGGTGGGTGCTGACCAAAATCCTCCCTCCATCAGCCACAGACATCCGGCTCCTGCTGCAGGGCAGTGACCTGTCCCCATCCTCATCCCAGTCCTCATCCCAGTCCCCATCCTCACCCCCATCCTCATCCCAGTCCCCAGTCCCTAAAGATTCACCCCCTGGCACCCCTCAACACCGCCGCTACCGCCTGGCCCAGCTCCTGCTTCCTACCACACTGCCCCTTGGCCCATCTCCAGGGATTTGGGGTGCTGGGATGCCCCCTCCAACCACTCCAAGTCCCTCTGGATACCCCTTGGCACCCACTGCGCCTCCTGACCCCCTCTATGAGGCCACAGCCCCCCCCTATCCCATGGGCAGCCCTGAAGTTCAGGGATCCCCCAGGAACGAGGATCCCTCTGCAGAGCCATTGGACAGCCCCAAGTTCCAGGTGCCAGGTGTGCCTGGAACGCCGTGAGGAGGAGAAGGAGGATGAAGGAAAGGAGGAAAAGGGGGTCTGCAGGACCAGCAGGCCTGGCCCTGGGAAGGGAGCAGCTGTCCCCCTGCCACCAATAAAGTCACTCTGGTATTTATTCCCTGTCCCCTCATCCCTGCATCCCCCAGCACGTGGAGCCCTGGGGCTTGTCCTCTGGGAATTTGGGGATGAGTGGCTTTCCAGAATGATGAGGGCAGTGCTGGATGTGTTCAGCCCCCTCATCCTGAGTAGGGTTTGGGGACAGGAGGGACATGTCCTGCCCCAAGTCCCCCAGGCTGGGAGATCCTCAGGGATGAGCAGAGCCACATCCAGGCTCCCATCCTTGGGGCAGAGGGCAGGTGCAGCTGAGGGTGGCACCAGGGACACCACATTCCCAGGGATGTATTGGCCTTTCTCAGAGAGACACAGCACAGGAGTGCTTCACCACAACTTTATTGTCCTCAGTGGTGGAAGGAGTGCTGGGAAAGGGACAAGCCCTGCCAGCCACCGAGTTAGGGACACCTGGGATTCCCATCCCAGCTCACGGCAGCTGGGACAGCCCCACCTTGTTGTTGGCCCTGTCGAAGATGACATAATACTCCCGGATAAAGACATCCCCCAGGATCCAGAGCTCGCCCTCCTCCGTGGGCACATCCATGCCTTGCAATCCCAGGCTGCAGTACCCGTTACTCTGCTTCAAGGACATAGAAGGGGGTGGTCACCAGCTGTTAGATCTCTCCCTCTATCACCACAAACCCATTCCCAGTGGGATGCTCACCTTTACCACGTAGGCTCTGGGCAGCAATGGGAATTCTTGACCATTGATATGGAAGATGAGGCTGGGAAGGTTTTTGGTGGCCTCACAGCTGATCTGTGGAGGACACGGCAGGTTAGTGGTCATTCCAGCTGGGATCAAATGTCCTAGGGAGCATCCTGAGGCCTCACCTCACCACTGGAGCTGGCACCAAGGTGCTTCATGAGGGTCCGGAAGGCCCGCATAGGAACAGCCAGCAGACTGGTTCCTGTATCCACGATGGCCTGGCATCCCGAGGAACAGGCCACTGGAGTCCCGCTGACAGAGACGCTGGGAAGAGGGATGCAGAGTGAGCCTGGACTCCCCAAAACACCGGCTGGAGGGCAAGGAATACTGGGAATACCTCTCCATGGTGATCTGCCAGTAGGTTTCAGCAGAGAGTGGGATCCAGGAGATGCCTTTGGTGGTGTAGAAGGGATCGATGGCACCAAAGAGGACAAAGCTCCCTCCTTTGTCATCCCTGGAAAGGGAGATCCATCTGGGGTGGTTCCCAGCCCACCAATACCTCCATTCCCATTGGAAAATGGGGCCAGTGTGAGGGAAAAGGGAGAAATCCTCAGCAGCTTGGGCTGGGAATTACCTGCTCAGGTAGACAGAGAAAAGATGACTATCCACAAGGTTTTCCATCATCATGTTGTCGAAGACAGGGGTGGCTCCGGAGGAGGCAATGCTTGGGAATGCCAACCCCAGGATGCCGTCAAAGGGGGAGTAGTAGAAGAAATCCCCTGGCTCTGTCTCAGCCAGCCCAAAAATCTGGTTGCGGACGCTGATGCCAGCAACCTGGGAGAAAGGAGACAGGTGTGGATTGGGCAAGATCCCATGGGATCCCATGGGATGAGGGGGCTGGAGCGCCTGGCCGTACGTTGACGGTGTCGTATCCCAGGACTCCAGTCATGCTTCCCGTGCCGTAGGCGATGAACAGGGTCTCATTGGTGCTGAGGAATGTGGAGGATTCCGCGGGATTGAAGCGGTTGTGGTTCCCTGTGGGGTGGGAAGGATGGGGATTGCCTGGGATTTGTCCCTTGGGAAAGACTGGGCAGAACCATGCAGGACCCCCAAAGGACACATTCCAGACTCATTCCAGACACCTACTGCAGGCTGGGCTGGAGCAGAAGACTGAGGGAACCCAGAGGTTGGAGGAGCCAGTGTCAAAGACCACGGTGAATTCCTGAGGTGGGGTCCCAATGGAGATGGTGCCAAAGTACTCATCCTGTTGGAATGGGATTGGGAAGGGGTTAAGGGGATGGGGAAAGGCGAATGGATAAGGGGCTAATGGAATCAGTTAGAGAGATGGGGAAGGGACTAGAGGAATGGATAATAGGCCAAGGCGATGGGGAAGGAGCCAGTGTCCCCCTGTGCTCCCTAATTCCCAATCCCAGCCCCTCACATCCATGTAGTTCTCCAGGGGCTCCACGGTGATGCCCGGGAAATACTTGGCAGCCAGGTTGTAGGGATGCTGCTCCAGGTAACTCTCCAGCAATCCCTGCTCCCGCAGCCTCTGCCGCAGCGACTTCATCTTCCTCAGGGGCACCCTGTGGACAGGGACCGGGATGCATCACTGGGATGTGCCATTGGGATCACCGCGCATCCCACATCCCTGTTTTGGGGACCCCCTGAGGCTCACCTGGTCTGGAAGCCCTGGGCCAGGCCCACAAGGACGAGGAGCAGGAGCAGCTTCATGGTGGGAGCTCACGGAAAATGTGCCTCCAATCCCGGCCCCGCTCCTTATATCCTGGCTCCGGTGTTTGGCCAGAGGCCTCGATAAGAAAGGCAAACTGCTCCTGGGATGGTTATCAAAATGTCCTTAAGGAAGGGGGGTGGGAATGTCAAGCTGGGGGATCCTCGTATTCCTGGGGGGATTCAGGCCACGGGTATGCTGGGATGGGCAGGAAGCACTCCAAATTATTCCGTGGGAGCTGGTGGGAATGCAGGGTTGTTTGTACCCTGAACCCTCTAATTCCTTGCTGGAGGGTTTGAGCCAGATGCTTCCAGGAATGGGGCAGCCACAGCTTCCCTGGGAATTCCATTCCCAGGAATGACTCACCACCCTCTCAAGGAAGAATTTCTTCCCACTAAAGAAGAAATTTACCCCGTCTAAACCTGTGCTCTGCTACTAGGAAGCCGTTCCCCCTTGTCCTGTCACTCCAGGTCCTTTAACAAAGCCCCTCTCCAGCTCTCCTGGAACTCCTTAAAGTGCTGGAAGAGGCTCCAAGGTCTCTTCAGCTCCTTCTCCTTCTCCTCTTGCCAAGGATCCATGAAGGATTTTCAGGCTGCCAGGTCCAGATTTTCCATTCTGGGAATCAGCCAAGACTTTCTCCTTTCCAGCCCCCTACAACACATCCCATTCTCCTTTTTTTTCCTCAGGGATAATCCAGTGCTCTGTCCCTTTTCTCCCAACATTCCCCATCCAGATTCTTCTTCATTTCATTCCCCCAACGCAACCTAGCATCATACCCTCAGATTTTTCTATCATTTCTATCATGGAGCTGGGATGGGGATGATTCCACGTGAGGAATGCCAGCTCCAGCCATAGGGAACCTTTGATCTCCTGAAGCACAAGGTGACCGTTCCAAGAGCCATGGATCCAGCACGTGGTGACGTGACCAAAGCCAAGTTGCCCAATCCCGCTCCTGTGACCTTCATCCAGAGGCATCCAGAGCTTGGCTTTCCCCCAGCTCATCCCAGTTTTCCCCCAGTTCAGGGACTTTGGATGTGGAAATGGAGTGACAGGAGAAGGGGAATGGCTCCAAACTGGAAAACAGGATATTGGGAAGAACCTCTTACCTGTGAGGCTGGTGAGGCCCTGGAATGGATTTCCCAGAGAAACTGTGGCTGCCCCATCCCTGGTAGTGTCCAAAGCCAGGTTGGAGAAGCCAACCTGGAACATGTCCCTGTAGATTTTGGAGTTACCAAGTTTTCCTCCTTTTTTGGCCAAAATAGTAGAGAAAACAAAAATATGAAGTTTCCCCAGAGCTATTTATCCATTGAATTCCCAGAATGGCCATCCTTGGGGATCAGGATCCCTGTTTTCTCAATGGGAAAAAACCTCACATTTGCCCAATTATGGAAGCTCTAGGACAAGCTTATTGTGCTGCTGGTAAATCCCGTCAGAGCAAAACAATGGATCCGACAGGGATGGATTTTTGCATGGATGATATCCACAGAAGGAAGAAGCTGTGGAATTCAGGACTGGGAAAAAAAAAAATGGGAATTGCTATTTAGCACTAATTAAATCCAGAATAAAAGTTGTGAGGATGGAAAAAATAACCCCTTTTAGGACATGAAATGGCTTCCTGCGAGACAAATCCTGGATTTTCCCAATCTTGGTGGGGAAATGGAGGGCATGACATGCTGGATCCTGGAATAATCCGTCCCGGTGCTTGGGAGGTCTGTGGATGGGAGCAGGTGGCCTCCCTGCCACAGCTTTCCTTGGCACCAGAGGGCACCACAGCATGCCGAGATCCCAAAAAGCCCCAGCTGGAAAGACGGATCTGGAAGCTTTCCCTCCCGGTTGATGCAGCCTGGGCTGGGTGAGGATTCCCAGGCAATAAAACCCTCCCAGAATTTAGGCTTTTACCGGGAAAATTCGGATTTTTAATGTCATTTTGATGTTGAAAAGCCCCTTGAGATGAATTTAACTTTCATGGGAATCACCCTCTGGATCAAACGGGGATTTTTCAGGCTTTTAGGACATCAAAACTCATTCTGACAAAACTTCCTTAATTTTATCTCTGCAGCCTCCCAAAAAATTCCCCTTATGGAGACAGAGCTTTACTTGGAAATGGATTAATGAAGTCAACTTTTCCAGGCCCTGTTCCCAGTTTTTCTTGTCCCTTCCCTAAAGGCTTTTATCACATGGGTGCTTTATCGGAGCTGTCAGATGAAAGGAGGGAAATCTGACGCTCCTGAGGTGTCAAATTTCCAGGATTGGATTAAAAATATTTAATTAACTTATCAAGGAAGCCCAGGGATGTTGGCCGATCCATGTGGGAATGGGATTTGGCAAAGCAGGACCTCAGGTCACCTTTTCCTACCTGCTGTGGGTGATTTTGGCTGGGATTAAGATGTCATCCAAGGGAAAAAAACATGTGGAACCATCTTGTGTGGAACTTAAGGATATTAATAAGCAGCTAATGGGAATATCCTTCCAAAACCACCTGTTTATCCCAAATTTATTTCTGGATAACACTTTTAAAATGGGTATTTTTCCATTTCTTCCGTGCAAATCCAAAGACAATTTTCCCCTCTCCTCAAACCTTATGCTTTAATATAAAACGTTATTTAAACATTTTCCAACTTTTCCAGGTCTGTGGAAACCGTTCCTAAAAGAAGCCTGGAAAATGTTTTTCCCCTTTGGCAAGTCAACTCCCTTTTCTTTCCCATGGCACTGGGGGTTTGACCCCGTTATCAGCCACGCTGGGAACAAGTTGTGCTTGATTTATCCAGAATTATTTGGGATCATATGACTCCCATTTGTTACACAACAGCTCTCAGGTGATGGGGTCAGAGGCAGAGGTGCCTTTCCCAGATCCCAGCACTTCTGGAACAGCTGGGTGACCTTGCCCTGACTCCCTAAGTCTCCCGAAGGAGCAGAAATCACGGAGCTCTTCCCCTGCCTCATCCTTGCTTGGGTTTTGGGAATGCGGACTTACAGGTGGAAACGTGGAGCATTTTCCAAGCATGTTTTGGAAATCTGGATTTGTGGAGAGGGTGATGGGACGGGAGCTTTCTCAGAAATATCCCTGTGTCATGCGAGGAGGAGCTAACCAGGTATTCCAGAGGAATTTGCTTTGATCCGGTTGGAAGAACCCGACATTTTACGAATTTCTGGGATATTGCCGAGGTCTGTATGTGCTTCCTAAACAACTTCCAACCTGGCCTCGGACACTTCCAGGTATGGAGCAACTGCAGCTTCTCTGGGCACCTCTCTTTGCCACCCTGACAGGGAAGGAAATATTCCCGATATCCAACTTAAACCCGCCCTGTGGCCATGCGAAGCCTTTCCCCTTTTCCCTGTCGCTCCACGCCCTTCTCCAAAACCCCTCTCCAGCTCTTCCGGAGCCCCTTACACCCCGGAAACACGAAGGATATAATTCCTAGAGCAGCTACAGCTCGGGGAGAGCCCCGCGAGTAGCCAAAGAGCGATTATTGATTAAAAAATGCCATTAAATTGATCCGTGCTGCCGCCCCCCCAACATGGCGGCGCTGGGACGAACCACGCCCCCCTCACGCCCGAGGGGGGGGGGAGAGTCACCCCTCCCGCCCCGCCGCGTGGCTCCGCCCACGTCCGGTTATCACCGGAAGCCGGAAGCGGCGGCGACCGGAGGGTCGCGGTGGCGCTTTGGTGAGTCCGGGGGAGGGCCGGGAATGGGAATAACGGGAATAACGGCGGGATAACGGGGATAATGGCGCTGCTCCCGCCACGGCGTTCGCTGCAGCCCCGCAAGTGAGCAGCCCTTTGCGTCCACTTTCCTGAGCGCCTGTGGATGCTTCCCAAACCCCACCCCAGGCTTTCCCACTCTCACCGTTCCCGCTTCTCCCTCTTAAACTCCATGAAAGTTCGCTGATACCCCCCTAAAAAACCCAAATCAGGTGATTTCTGCCCCACACCTGCAGCGCGGAATTTAATTCCCAGTTTTTCCCTCGGACAGGTTCATCTGGATCGCCTGTTGGGCAACCCTGAGCCTCAGCGTGGCTGTTGCGGCATTCCCGGTGTAATATCCTTGGGATGTTCCGCGTGGATGAGAGGTAGAAGAGTTTGGAGGGAACAGGACAGTGCAGGTGTGTTGTGTTTCCTTGGTTTTTAGGACATTCCCACATTATTCTATCCCACATCTTGGAATTTACACCACACACGGGATGCTTGCTAAACATATCAGACAGCTGGGAATATTCAGGGTAAATCATGGATATGGTGCAGGAAGTCCATAATTTCCCTGATCTTTTTTTGTTAATTTCACTGAATTCCATGGCAGGAGGGTGGAATTAGATGATCCCTGAGATCCTTCCCAGCCCTGTGGGCGTGGTGGGATATCAGCAGATCCCAGTTTCCTTGATGGGATGGGGTGGAGACTGGAATGAGGTGGATTCTGGAACGGGATGGAGACGTCCAGCTGGAATTTTCAAGTCGGGGCTGTGGGTGGATTTTTTCCCTGACAAAACACCCTGGGACACACAGAGTTCCATCCAGATAGGCTTGGGAAAGGGGAAAAGTCTTTTCCCAAGCAGGAGTTAGTGGGAATGGTGTTTCTCCCTCTCAGTTAACAGAACCCAGCGCAGCAGCTCCGAGGGCTTTAACCACCCTGGATTTCAGTTGGAAATCTGTTCCCAGTTGGATTTGGGAATTGATTTGTCTCTTTTTTCCTTGCCCCAGCAATCTGGGAGGATGGATACGCTGAGGAACCGGACAGTGGAGGAGCTTCGGGAGCTGCAGGAGGACTCCCAGGAGATTGAGCGTTTGGCTTTGGAATCCCAGGAGGTTTGTGATCCCAGGAGGTGGCTCCAGGGTGTCCTTGTCCCCTTCCTGTGCTCACCATCCCAAATTCCATAGGTTCAGGAGCTCCAGCTGGAAAGGGAGATGGCCCTGGCTGCCAACCGGAGCTTGGCCGAGCAGAACCTGAAATTCCAGGCGCCGCTGGAGACGGGACGCAGCGACCTCTCCAAGAAATACCAGGAGCTGCAGGAGCTGGCTGGGAGGTGCAGGGAGCAGAAGGAGAAGCTGGGTGAGCACTGGCATCTTTGCCCAGGAAGGATTCTGCTTCCTGGAAAACTGATATCCCTCTTTTTTTCCAGCAGCCAGAGAGATCGAGGATGTTATTCCTTTTTGGATTTCCCTCCTTCCATCAGCTGTTCCCAAGCCCTTTCCTGTGGGCTCTTTGCTGGTTTTTGCCTGGTTTCTGTTCTGTGATAGTGATTTTTCCTTGGTTTTTCTCTCCCTCCTTGTTTTTCCCAGAGAAATTCTCGGCAGCGCTGCAGCCTCAGACTTTGCTGGATCTCCTGCAGGTGGAAAGCCAGAAGATTGAAGAGGAATCTGAGGTGAGTTTAGGCCTTAAATCCATTGGGAATTCCAGTGATTCATCCTCAGAGACTTGCAACTAAACCCAGTCCCTAAAATAATGGATTATCTTTGGAGTCTGCTGGGTTTTCTCCAAAGGACTGGATCCATCCTTGTTTGTGTGTGGGTGTTGCTCCTTGGGATGTGGCTGGGAGCGACCTAAATCAGGATTTTAGGGAAGAGGAGCAGAGGGATGCAGGAATGAGCCCGAGGCTGTTTCTCTCTTCCAGAAAATGGCTGAGAAATTCCTGGAGGGGGAGGTGCCCCTGGAGACGTTCCTGGAGCAGTTTTCTGGGATGAGGAAGTTGTCCCACCTGCGCCGGGTCCGAGTAGAAAAGCTGCAGGAGATCGTGAGGAAGTCGGAGGGATCCCAGGAGCGCACCAGGGACACTCAGCCCCCTCGTCCTCCTCCTCCTCCTCCTCCTCCTCCTCCTCACGTTCCCACAGATCCACCAAAGCCTTTCCCATCGGGATCTCCAGTCTTCCCTCTGCCCTACAGCCCGGCTCCGACCCTTCCTCCCGGCCCCACTGCCCACGGAGCGCTTCCTCCTGCCCCTTTCCCGGGATCCCCGGTCACCGTGGGACACGTGGCTTCCTCCCAGCCCAGCTCCCAGTCCGCCTTTCCCTACCCTGTTGCTCCAGCTCCCGGATATCCGGCAGCTTCCTCTGCTGACTCTGCAACAGGGTATCCCAAATCCACCTC
Organism: Serinus canaria; assembly: GCF_022539315.1. Lineage (NCBI taxonomy): Eukaryota > Metazoa > Chordata > Aves > Passeriformes > Fringillidae > Serinus > Serinus canaria. Next base: position 8,805,539 of record NC_066319.1, on the reverse strand, counting down.
GGGAGGCTTTTCCTGGTCTCCATCCCGGGGCCCACCACAGCCCTTGCCCTATCCTGCTCCCCAGCCCTCTCCTCCCCCTGCCAGACCGGGATACTCTCCCTACATCCCACCTGGACCAGGGAGACCGCCGTGTCCATACCCCACTCAGCCCCCTCTCCCGAATTTCCCGATCCCAACGCAGGCTCCCTATCCTGGGCCTCCTCCACCTTTTGGATACCCCCCACCTCCAAACCCTCAGCGTCCTACCTGGCCTGGATACTAATCCAGGACTTCTGGGGAGCATCCTGTGCTGATTCCTCCTTTTTTTGGGGACTGAGGAAGAGGAGGGATTCCAGAGTGTTGCTCCTGGATCCGTTGGTGCAAAGGAATTACATGGGATAAGTCACGGCTCCGGAGGTCGGTGCGAGAGGCAGAGCCAGACCAGCAGAAATCCGGAGAGGAGAAACCTCCAGGGAAACCTTGGAGCAGCTTCCAGTGCCTAGAGGGGCTCCAAAAGAACTGGACAAGGACTTGGACAAAGACTTGGAGTGATGGGATAACATGGAATGGCTTCACGCTGTCAAAGGGTGGGTTTAGGTGGGATTTTGGGAAGAAATTCTTCCCCGTGATGGTGGTGAGACCCTGGAATGGATTTCCCAGGGAAGTCATGGCAGCTCCATCCCTGGAAACATCTGAGGCCAGGTTGGACAGGGCTTGGAGCAAGTGGAAAGGGATTGGAAGTGGCTGATCCCTAAGATCCCTTTTCACCCAAAGCATTCCAGGGCTGTCAGTGGGAGTCAGTGATTCCCACCTGGGCCTGGGCAGCCTCCAGTATTCCCGACCTCCTGTGTGGTTTTTCGGGCTCCTCACATCTCCCTTCTCAGGAAACACTTGGAAATGGAGGGAATGACAAACGATGGAAACGGGATTTGCTTTGCTCAGCACTTTATCCTTCAAATCCTGCCTGTATCCCTTTAAGTTATTTATAAGGAATGGTTACTAATGGACTAGGATGAGGGATTGATGGAAGCAATTCCATCCCTAGGATTAGTTAGAGTAATAAAACTGGATGAATTAATTGCACTCTGGAGTTGTGGCCCTGGTTACTTTGGGAAACAATGGCACATCCAGATAAGGATTGATCCCTTTATCCCTTCCTGGCATCCAACTTCCTTTGGATCCCATCACTGAAATCTTTCACCCCTTCCCAGAACCATCTTCAAGCCTGCTTCAATTCCTGTGTTTTTTGCATTTATCCTTGGGATGAAAAGCAGGAAAAAAGCAGTTTCCCTGTCCCACTTTTCCTTCCTGGCTGACTGTTTGGAGTCACACTGGGGTAATGGAAGGAAGAGGACGAGGTGTAATTAGTACAAAACCCCAATTTTATTACAGGTATTTGTTATTAAATATCTCAGACTCAGTATTCCCATCCTTGCATCCCTATCCCTTATCCATCATCCCGACTCTACCCTGGTTTGGAGAAGCTGGTAATCCCACTATTCCAAAAGGCTCCTCTTACACCCCCTACCTCTTAAATTCCTATAAATAGCTTTTTAAAAAATCACAACAACCTCCTTTTCTTCCATGAGGAGGCTGGGAAGGGCTCCTGGAAGGGTGCTGGAATGCTGGGATGCCCCCAAAGCTGAGGTGGGAGGTGGGATCAGCTCCTTTGGGAAGCAGGGAATCACACCCTGCGAGCAGAGTGCAGGTCATAGTCACTGTCTGAGGAGTTATCCAGAGGGTTGGAACGCCGGCACGCTGCTTCCAGAGCTGTGGAGAGCATGGATACACCTCATTGGATGCACATCCGTGGAAAAGCAACGGGAAGGAGCCACTTCCAGCACTTACCTGGGTAAGCGGAGAGCTGGGAGCTCTTTTTGGGGGGCTGAGCATAGTCGTTGTCCCCTCCCTGTCCCCGAGGCCTCGGAGCAGTGCTGGAGCGGTGGAAAGACACTGGAGAAGATAGTGGGATTGGGATTTTGGGGTTGGAACAGCAGCTTGGAGGGAACAAACCCACCCGGGAAGGGGCTGAGTAAATTGGTCCCTGCTCCAAGCCTGCATCTCCTGGATGAGTTATATTCCAAAAGGAAGTGAGATCCAGGGCCCTTGTGCCAGGATCCAGGGGAGAACAGCCCACCCAGACCCCAGATACATCCCCAGGAGCTCCAAATCCCATTCTCAGCTTCCCAGCCAGCTGCTCCTCACCTGTCTGGTTGAGTCCTGTGGGACCGATCCACTGGCGCTGCTTCTTCTTGGAGACTGAAAGAGAGGGGGAATTGTGTCTCCAAGGATCTTCCCGATCCTTCCTCCAGCTGCTTCCCCCCCACCAGCCCCATATGTCATCCTGAATAATCCCCCCCTTCCCAATAATCCTCCCCCAGGATCTTCCACCTGCTCTTTTGTGTCTGCTTGGAGCTTAATCCCTCTTCCTGCTCCCACACTCCATGTGGGGCAGGCTTGGGGACAATGGGACAGGGGGATCTGTCAGGCTGAGCAGCCAAATCCCCCCCCAAGGAGTTTAGGGAAGCATCCATGTAGCTGCCAGCCCTGAGCTGGCACGTGGGGATGGTGGAGCAGGAGAAGGAAGAAAAGAAGGATGAGGATCCCGAGGTTGTCCCCTACTTCTCTTCATCAATTTCCGATAGGCAGGAGGGCCGCAGATCAGGAAAAGGATGAGGAAAAGCAGCAGGGCCAGGCAGATGCTCACGACGGTTCCAGCAGATGTTCCTGTAGGAAGCGGCTTTGAGTCCTGGCCTGGAAAGAGCACGGATGTCACTGGATGTGTCCAGCTGGAGGTTCGTGCTGAGATGTGAATATCCATTACCCTGCCAGGAACCCAAATCCCACATGGATTTGGTCCCCCCCATCCCTGCCTATTCCATAGGAGTGGGAATTCCAGCTCCCAGCACAGATCACATGGCTTACACACAACTCTGGTCCGGGAGCAGCTCCGGATATTGCCAAATTTGGGCTGGCAGAGGTGCAAGGGTTCAAGCCCACAGGTGACTCCTGTCGAGGGAGGCTCCCGGATTTCCGTGCTGGAAGTGAGATTGCCGCAGCCCAGCTCCCGGCAGATCTGCCGGCCATGCTTGTCTCGCTGCGCTGCTCTGGATTCACACAGATCCCACCACTGTCCCGCATGGAACACCTGGATGTCCCCTTCGCAGGGAGTGGGGCCGGCTGCCAGCCTCCGCAGGGCCCGTGGCTGGGAATCTGTGGGAGAGAGAGCACATCCGTAGGAAGAGGGGTTGGATCCATTGGATCCACAGGGAGAGGTCAGACCCATGGGGAGGGGTGAAATCCTCAACGAGAGGAAGCAAATCCATGGGCACAGGGGGATCAGACCCATGGGAAGGCAGGGATCAGATCCACAGAGTAGGGTCAGAGCCACAAGGAGAAGGGAGTCAGATCCATGGAGATGGGTCAGACCTGTGGGAAGAAGAGCCAGAACCACAGGGAGAGAGGAGTCGGACCCACAGGCAGACGGGAATGATATCCACAGGGATACTGCTGGCGCACGCTCCTCCTTCTCCCAGCACCAGCTCCTGGCACAGGGATGCTCCCGCCATCTCCCCTCATGCCACAGGGGCTGAACCAAACCAGAGCCAGGCATGGAGGGGCTTTGAGCTCTTCCTATGGGAAATGCAGCATGGAAGCTGGCTCTGCCAGCTGTCACAGCCCATTAAACCCCCAAATCCCACAGGATTCCAAGCTGGGGCAGATGGCAGGACCCTCAAGGAGCCTGCTCTGAGCTTTATGGCTTGGCTCTCTGTGCCATGGAGTTGGCACTGAGCTGATTTCCAGGGAAACACTCATGGAAAATGACAGGGAGAGGCCTGTGGCTGGGAGATGTTTATGGCAAGGGAAAGGTGCTCTGGCAGGGACATGCCTGTAGCAGGGAAGAGGGTCATGGAAAAGAAGGAATATGCCTGTGGCGGGGAAGATATCCAGGGACATGCCTGAGGCACGGAGATGATCGGAGCATGGAGATGCCCAGGGCTGGAAGGTGCTCAGGGAAGTGCCCGAGGCATGGAAGTTGCTCAGGGAGCTGCCTGCAGCAGGATGCCCAAAGCCTGGTGCCTGCCAGTGTTCCCCACCCCCAGCTGGAATGTGGGATGCTGCCATGGCTGCTCTCCCTCCTCAGCTCATCCTCCTCGGAACTGCCACCCTCGGCACTGCTGGGAACTGAGATTTCCTGTTTTGCCTTCGCACGCCGGAGAGGAAGAGCAGGAGTGGGTGGATGGGGCCCATGGGGCAGGCTGGGATGGGTCTGGTTCTCTGTTCCAGGCTCCAAAATCCCCCCGGGGTATCCCCACGGAGCAGGAAATCAAGGATGCTCCAGGACAATTCTCACCTGAGCAGGTGATGAAGGCGGGCCTTTTCCCCCGGGAGCTGGTCCTGTTGAAGCAGTCCAGCAGGGAATGGCTCCCACAGGAATCCACCGCCTCCCACCGCACTGGCAGGTGGATCCCTGGATCCGGCGCACCGTGGCTGCTCCCAGCAGTGCCACAGTGCAATTCCCGGCAGATGAGGGTGACCAGATGTGTCCAGGTGTGCAGGGTGCTTGCCACGGCCCCCCACAGCCCCTGCTTGTGCAGCTCCAGGAAGCCAGAGCAGCTGAAATTCCCGTCCACCAGCCGCAGCCTTGGGGGTCCTGGTGATGGAAGAGGAAGTGTTATGGATTGGGGTGGCAATTTTTCCATTATTTAGCAGAAAGTTCCCAAATTTGAGGCTACGGATTCCTGAGATGCTTACCCGTGGGCTCCGGGGTGGTGGTCGGGGGTGCTGGCGTGGGCTTAGGAGTGGTTTTCACTGGCTCTGGAATGAGAAGAGAGGGGCCACGTGTTCATGGATGATCCCTAGGGATTGACGTGGCCGGGCTGGGGGTCCAGGCTCACCTCTACAGGCAACAAAGACGTGCCGTGTGCAGTTTTCCAGCTCCCAGTGACATCCCGCTGGCTCACTGCACCTCGAGGGCTGACTCTGTGGCCCTTTCCCATCTGGAATGATGAGCTCCAAGGGCTCAGAGGTCGGGGGGCCACACTCCAGCCGCTGGCAAATCCACTTCAGGTGGCCCACGCTTACGCTCTCCCAGCAAATCGGTCTCCATTGGTTTTCCCAGTTCACCTCCAGTATCCCAGTGCAGCGGCAGCCACCTCTGCTGAGTCTCAGGATGGATTCTGTGGGAAAACACCAGGAAACCACCATAATTAGGGGCTTTCCTTCCTTTCCCAGTGGTTTTTCACCCTGTGAACAATCAAAAAACCCCTGGTGGGGGCCTTGGGAAGCAGTACAAGGAATGGGAGCGTGGAGGGGTAGAAGGAATGTGGGGGCCTGAGCTGGGACCCCGCAACGCCGCTTCCGGATGATGCAACTCCAGCACCTGCCATGCTCACGGAGCTGTGGAGGCATTCCCAAGGGGCTGCTCCCCAGTTCTCACCTCCAGGGATCCAGGTGGCTCCTCCATGGTCAGGGATGGCTGCGAGAAAGAGCGGAAATGGGGTGTCAATCCCGCATCCCACCCTGGCGACCCCGAGCTTGGGATAGCGGCTCCGCTGCTCAGGCCATTGATGATTATTTTGTGGAAAAGGAGGATTTTGTGGGAAAACTGGGATTTTTGGGGAGAAAGACGACTTGCTGTCTCCCCACCTGTCTGCTGGGAGATTTTTAGGCCTGAGAAAAGACGAGGGCCCTGCAAATTACCACTGATTAGCCCTGCTCCTGTATGGAATGTTCGGGAATGGTGCCATGAAGATGGAGGGAAGGGTGAGAGCTGTCAGGGAATGAGGATGTGGGGATACCTGGCCACCTTTCACCAGCCTTGGCTCAATCTTGGGACCCTGGGGACCCCCAGAGTGAGGTGGGTGGGGGATTGGGAGGTCACCAGAGTGCTTCCCACCCCAAGCCCCAAATTGTGGCTCCCTCAAGGTGCCGATCCCGCCTGGAGCGGGAAAACCAGGGGGGTTCTGCCACGAGATCTGAGCGGTGCACCAAGGTCAGGGTGCCTGATACTCACCCCACATTCCCAGCAGGAGGCACAGGATGGGCAGCCGGGTTGCCATGAGCTCCGCTGGTGCCATGGGGGCACGGGAGGCTCCGGGAGCTCCGCCGCCTCCGCTGCCCAGCCCGGAGCAGGCGAGGGAGGGGGCCCGGACAGGAACCGGCTGTTTTTCCTCCCTCTGTGGTTTTTTGACGTCACCTCTGGGCCCGTTTGAAGACTCTGTTGCCTCCCTGGGTCCCGCCAAGCACGAGAGGAAAGGGGTGAGAAATGTGTGGGGTTCAGCCCCCGCCAAATCCCCATGTCTCTGCAGCTCTTCCGGAGGTAGTGAATATATCCAGTGCCGAGGGAGATTTGGGGGTCCCTGAGCCCCCCCGGGTTACAGAGGAGTCAATGCCCATCCTGACATCCCTTAAAACCCTGTGATTACCCCCAGGAATGGGATGGGGGAAGGTTTTATCCAGGCACATCCCTGGTTCTGGCATTCCAGGGACACCCTACACCCCTGCAAGGGCACGTGGGGCACCAGCGGTGCTGGACCCGGCCAGGGCAGAGGCGTTAATTGATTGTGCCCTAATTAAATGCTGTGAATCCAGGTCAGGCATGCTAATGAGGCAGCTGTTTTCCATTGACTCCGTGCTATTCTTGCTGGAAGGAGAGATGGATGGAACTTCCCATCCCATCCTGCTCCAGCATCTGTGGATGCTCCAGTCCCCAGCCCTGGAGCAGGATCTCAGCATCTGGGTGCTCCCTGTAGCCATCACTCATTCCCATCCCAGTTATCCCAGCAGTTCTGCTGATCCTGATGGAAGCAGGCCCTGTTGGAATATCCCACATGGGGGTCCTGGAGCTGCCCACCACCCACTTTGGCTTTGAAAATTCCCTGGAAAAGGGGTGCAATTCCCAGGCCTGCTCTCAGGATTCAGTGGAGCGTCCGTAGGCTGCAATCCCCCAAAATCAACCTGAAATTTGGGATTCACCACAAACATCCCCGGACTCTGAGCCTCTAGGAAGGATCCTGTTATCCAGGAGTATGTGGCCCTCATGGATAATGGGGTGCTTGGGATCCAGCCCTTCCCTCAGAGCTGTGACTGCCTCTGGAGGCCATGAGATCCCAGGGGCAGGATTTGGCTTCAGATTGAGCATCCACCTTGCCTCGGGCGCTGCGAGTCAGTTCAGCATCATGAGCGTGCCGTGGCAGCTCAGGATGATTGGAATCCCTTCTCGGGGGGAGTCTGGGGGGCGCTGGGAAGTGTGCTGACAACACTGCCAGCCGTGAGGAGCCTTTTAAAAAGCAGGAGCTGCCTTTGGAGCGAGCGAGAAGGGGCTTGTCGGCTGTCAGCAAGCTGCTGGGATCATAATGATGAGGAAAAGGGGGATTTTCCGGGCGGGAGCAGCTCAGAGAAACGGCTGGCACTGATGTGGCTGTGTGGGGATGGAGGTGCCACCTTGGATGGGTTGTCACCCTCCAAGGGCACTGATATCCCCAGGGAGCTGGTGCCCCCAGGCTATTGGTATCTCCAGGGAATTGGTGCCCTCCAGGGTTTTGGTATCCCCAGGGAATTGGTGCCCCTCAGGGCTTTGGTACCTTCCAGGGCTTTGTTATCCCCAGGGAACTGGTGCCCTCCCGGGAATCACCACCCTATGGACGCTGCTACCCCTCTGCACCACATTGGGATCCCACCCATTACATCCATACCCCCTGAATTCTGGGACCCCTCCAGAGCATCAGGACCCCCCACAATTCATCAATCCCTCCAGGCCTGTCCATGCCACAGTCCCAGCGATCCCAACATCATCACCCCCATCCCAGCCCCCCTGGCAGCCGGAGCAGGAGCGGAGCTGGGGCACCCCCGTGCCCGCTCCGCTCACAGCCCGTGCCTCGCCCCGTGCCCTTTGTCGGGGTTTTGCTGCTATTTTGGGATTTCCTCCGTTGTTGCGGCTCCTTTGTGCGGGGCCTCTCGCTCAGCAAACAGCTGAAGGATGTGGGGGGGGCCACATTTTCCACTTGGGGTGCAGCTGAACCCCGACCTCCTCCCTGGCGAGACAGAAATCCAACGGTGGGGCTGGGGCGGGAGCAGCCAGCTTGGGATGGGCGAGGGGGATGGGGACAGAGGGGTCCCTGTCCTGGGGTGATGGGTGGGTGCTGTGGCCCCTCCCAGCTGGGAGCACCCCAAATCCCAAAGCTGGGATGGTGCTTGGCTCCAGGAAGCTGCTTGGCTCCAGCTTCCTGCTGGGATATGGATGGATGGATTGGGAGGTGCTGAATCGTTTGGGGGCTGTATCCCACCCTCATAGGGCACCATCCTCTGGGTTTGGGGTGGCACCTCAGTGGGTTCCCTTCCAGCATCCCTGGAGCCTTCCTGGATAGGATTTTTGGACAGCATGTTCCCGGTGTTCCCGGGATGGGGACTATTCCAGAAGAGTGTAGGCAAGCTCTGGGGCGACATGTGGGACTTCCCTGTCCGCCCTTCCTGCAGTTTAATTTCCACCCCTGGTGCTATGGAGCTGGATCAGGGCCTTGCCTCCCCCTTTCCTGCTCCTGTGGGCTGGGAGTGGGATATTGGGCCATCTTTGTGTCACTTAGTGGACTAGTGGGAGCACTTGGTGGCCCAGCCTCACTGCGGGGCTGGTGACACCACTATGGACAAGGGACATGATGGGAAAAGCTTTTAATGGCAGCACAGAGGAGATGCCTGGAGATTTCTGGAGGAGATAGCCAGAGAATTCCAGGAGATTTGGCCTCTGCAGTGGTGGGACAAGCTCAGTAGGCAGAGTCCTGGATGTCATCATAGTCGCTGCCCTCGGAAAAGTCGGGATCCTCCCCGTGTTCCCCCGAAGGATAGGATGGATCTGACCAGCCTGCAGAAACAGAGCCCATCAGGAGGATTTGGGCATGCCTGGAACTCCCTGTGTGCCCCACCTCCAGCGCAGGATCCTCACCTGGATGTGAGGAGGGATCTCCGGGAGGCTCTGTCTCCTGCACATTCTCATACCACTCCCCCGAGGAGGTGCTGGAGCTGCCGTCGGGATCGGGATCTGCCGGAGCTGCAGGTACCCAGGGCTGGGAGGGCACTGGGGTGGGCACTGCTGGGGGAGCTGGGAGGAGCAGAGTCACCAACTGGCACTTTCCAGCCCTGCTCCCACTCCATGGGGTCCCATTTCCTCACTGAAGCTGAACCCATCCGTCTTCCCATCCTTGGGATCCCTCTATCCCTGCTCCCATGCCTGCTCCTCTACCTGGGGTCCCTGAACCCCCATTCCCTCCCCATCCCTGGGGTCTCTGCATCCCTTTTTCCCATCCTTGGGGTCTCCCCATCCCTGCTCCCATCCCTGCTCCCACACTTCCCACCTGTGCCGTAGCCATGGCCGGTGGCTGCCGGGTGCTGCTGGGTGCCATGGGCAGGGGGGGGAATGCTGCCATTCCAATAGGGCTCTGTGGATGAGGATGAGCTGGAGGAGCTGCGGAGTGGGGGGCCCGGTCTGGCCGGCTCTGTGGGGAACAAGGGCATCAAATGTGGGAACAAAGATATTGGAAGAGGGGGTGGCCACTCTTCCATCCATGGGATAGACACCCCCTTTGTGTCATACCATCCTCAGGGAATGGCTCCATCCTCTCCTGGCTAGGTCTCAGAGGAAGAAGTTCCTCCCTGGGATGCCGGCGCAGGGAGTCTGTGGGAAGGGCAAAGGGGTGGGAACATCCTGGGTGACAGGGATCCCAGGACAGGGCCTCAGGGATCCCAGAGCACATCCCCAGAGGAAGCGGGATGCTCACTGTAGAAGGTGGACAGGGCGATGGGAGGCTTGCTGCTGAACTCATAATATTCCGAGTCGGAATCAGAATCCTTGGAAATGGCTGTGACCAGACAGTCTGAGGGGTGACAAGGGGGTGTGGCATCTGTCACCAGCTGGCACCTCTGGCCCCACAGCCCCTGGGGGACCTGCCAGACCCACCTGATCCTTTGGGAAGGCTGGTGGGAGCCTTCCTGTAGTCGTTGGGGATCCCAGAGGGTGCGTCGGGGCTCTGGGAGCTGTGGGTCACCAGGACTGGCATGGGTATTCCCAAGGAGGACATGTCTGTGGGGACAAGGGGATGCACCCACTCCATGGCTGAGCTGAGCCCAAAAAGTGGGGATCGTGTCCCAGTTCCATGTCCAGATCCAGAATTCCTTACCACTCCTCTTCCTCAGCCTCAGCAGGGCAGCAGAAAAGGCCAGCACGGAGAGCAGGAGCAGCACGGCCAGCACCAGGCACAGGACAAAGAGGGGACTGTCCACTGGGGGTGTCCCCAAGGTCGGGGTCCCCTCCTCGGCTGGGACAGAGAATGGACACAGCTCATCCCACATGACTCTTATCTCCTGGGAATTTTACCCTGATCCCAGGGAATGGCCGAGGGCTTGGACACTCACCATACAGGACAGTGACATTCCTGGGCGTCACCTCAGCCGCCGTGGGCGTTGGTGTCTCCAAGCCCTGGGAGCCTGGAAAGGGTGGGAACGGAAATCAGATGCTTGGGAGAGAGCAGGACCCAGGTCGTGCCTCAAATCCCATCGGGAAGGATGCAGTACCGTTGCAGATGACCCCGGCGGCCCAGGATTGGTAACAGGGCGCGGATTTATTGAAGGTCCAGTGGCACTGTGCCAGCGAGGGCTGCAGGCTCCCGCACATGTACGTCATCTTCCCGGGGAGCGTGTGTCTGAAGGCAGGCCGCTGGAGCACATCCCCGCATCCCAGCGTCCGGCACAGCACCGTGGCCTCCGTGTTGTACCAGGTGCTGTTACACACCGTGCTCCAAGTGCCACGGAAAAACACCTCCACCCTGCCGGCACACCCATCCCGGCCTCCGGAGAGCCGCCACTCCTGGTGCTCTGTGGGAAGAACGCAGAGATGAGGATGTGCCATCCACACACACTGCTCTGGAATATTCCAAACCCACCTGAGCAAACCACGCCGGCGTCCTCCTTGTGGCTGCAGTCATGCTCCGGTGTGGCCGGGCATTCCCAGAGGTCCCGCTCGTGTCCCTCACACCCCACCTCATCCCGGAGGATGGGGCCGTTCCCGCGGCCGAAGGCGGCGTTGCCCTGGGCTCTCACGGCGTGGCCACACTGGAGCTGGCGGCACACGACGTCGGCGTCGGGCATGTCCCAGCCATCGTCACACACCGTCCCCCACGTCCCCTCCTGCTCCAGCTCCACCCGGCCCTCGCAGCGGCTCCGGCCACCCACCAGCCGGAGCGCTCTGGGACCTGGGAGATGCACCGGGAAGGGTGAGCTGGCGTTGTCCCAGAATCCTGAAAAGTGGGTGTAAGGATGTCCCTCACCCTGCTACACTCACCTGGTGTCACCGAGGTGTTCCCTGTCGGAATATTGGGAGGTTCCGTCGTTTCTGTGGGGACTATGGGGAGAAAGGACAGAGGGATGAGGAACTGAGCCCCCCAGGATTCCCAGTTTGGAGGGGTTCATCCCACACCCACCAAAATGTGGCCAAGAGGATTCTCCCAGCTGTGAGTGGCACAGTGGAAATCCCCCTGGGCTCTGGCAAAGCAGTCATGGAGTTGCTGCATCCCAAAAATCAATCCCTGTGTGCCCCAGGATGTTTCTCTGGGCTAAATCCTGGTCTGGGATCTACTTGGAGATTTTGGCCTTAAATATGGGAATACTGGGACACAACTCAACAGTGGAAGAGCTGAAATTTGGGATGTCATCCTGCATCCGTGTTGTTCCCACCTTCCGGTTCATCCCTGCCGACTCAGAGGGGCCGGACCTGTCTGTACCCACCTGCCTACACCCATTCCAGAGCCACAGGTGAGTGAATGATCCAGTTATCCCTAAAAATGCCCCATTTGGCTCCTCCAGGGGGAAGGATTCAGCCCCAGAAGGGAGGCATCCAGTGGGGTGCTTGGGTGGGAATCCTGGGAAGAGACACCAGAGCTGGTGCAGTGTGGATTGGGGTTAAAGTGTCCAAGGAAAAGGCCAGGGATGAAGGGAGAAGGTGGGAATGAGCTGCTCCAGGTGGGGAAGGAGGCATGACAAGGGCGGAAATGGGGTGATGGGGCCGTTTCCTGATCAATTGGAGGCCTCGAAGCAGCTCCTGGCAGACATTTTGGCAGCTCAACAATCCCAAATCCTGCCAGGGTGGGGAGGACAGGTGGCATCGCATCCCAAAACCATCCAGGGGGTACATGAGAGACAGGACAGGCTCCAGGCCCTGACTGTCACCCCGTTCCCGAAGGGACTGTAGGTGGGATGGCTCCAAGAGCACCTTTAGGGGCTTAGAGTCCTCTTCTAGGGGTTCCCAGGGTACTTTTGGGGGTATCCAAGGGCACCCTAACCCTTAGGAGAATCCCCAAGCCTTAGGATACCCTTTCAGGGGATCCCTTTCCCTCTGAGTGTGCTGAGGCGCAGCATCCTCCATCAGTGACACCCCTGTTGGGGACCCCCCAGAACCCCCAGTGCTCCCCATCCCAGGGAGGTGGCAGGTCTCCCACCCCCAAATCTGTGGCTCCACCACCCAAGGTCCCAAGAGAGCGACAGCAAGGGCAGGGATGGGGACAGTGACGTACCTCGTGCAGGTGCCACGGCAGAAAGAGCCACCAAGAGCAGGCAGAGCCCCCCCATCCCATCAGCGGGGCAGCCCCATGGAATTGAGGGGTCTGGGATTCGGAGGGTCCCTCTCTCAGCAGCTTGGGGACGTGGCTTGGCCGTGCCCCCGCGCTCCGGCAGCTCTGGGAGTGTGGCAGTGGGCAGGAAGCCGACTCAGTGCTGTGGGGCGGAGGAGGGTGATGGGGTGGCTCCATCCTGCCCTGGCGGGGAGGAAACAGAGTTTTGGGGACCCCAGAGACCCTCTGGGTCACGGGAGCCTCGTGGGTCTGCTGCTCCCAGCCCGGGGGACACAGATCTGGTGGAGCCAACATGATCCAGAGCTCGTTTGTGCCTCCGGGTCGTGGATTTGGGGTGGTGGCATGGGGGGACTCGGGGTCTCCCGAGATGTGGGACATCTGTGGGGTGAGGAAGAGCCAGGAATTCCCCTCTTCTCCCTGTTTTTTGAAGTCAATGTTACCTGCAGCTCCACATCCTAAGTGTCTTCCAGCACATGCAGGACCACCCCAGAACTCTCCAGGAATATTAGGTGAGGGGTAAGGCTGGAATTTCCACGGGTTGGAGATGGGGCATCCCAGGAAATGTTGATCCCCCCTGTGGGTGAGGGCTGGGATCCAGCTGAACACCTGGGGACCTGGGATGCTGGGAAGGGGGGACAGGACTCCAGTCACCCCATCTCAGCAGGGTTTTGGGAAGTTTGGGGAAGCTGGGAGCAGGGTGACAGGGTGGGAGATCTCCTGCTGTTACCCAGGAGGTCTTGGGATTGCTGGGACTTACTGGGAAGTGGGAAGAGTGGGAATCCCCATGGCCACTAATATAAGGAGGTGCTGAGGGGACATTTGGGAATGTCAGGGTGGGGACATGTGGTACCAGGCTGGTGTTTGGGTTGAAAAGGTGGAGGAGAAAGATGGCAGGAGAGTGAGGAAGGAGATTCCTTATCCCAAGGTGACCCCAGCTGGGCCATGTCCAGGCCCAGCCCTGGATCCAATCTCGTGACCAGCTCCCACGTGGAGCCAAGGTCAAAGGCATGTGCCCATTCCCAGGAGCCTGGCACTGCCATGGGGGCAGGGTGGAACCTGGTGTCAGGATCACAGGAGATGGCACGGAGGAGAATCCCAATTGTTTTTTTAAATATTTTATTTTTGTAACAACGTCAGAATTAAAAATTTTCCATAAATACCAGCCCCTGACAGCCCCTTCCCGGGCGTTCCCGATAAAAAATGTATACAAAACGGATGCGTGGCCGGGGTGAAGGTGGGGGGGACACAGGATCCTCCCCGGGATCAGACCACAGGAATCATCACCACCATCATCATCACCACTATGAACACCATGTCGCAATGAGACCCAAAGCAGTAAGGGCATCCCAAATTCCTCCCCGGTGCCACCGGGATGCAGCCTCCGTAAGGACAGGGCTGGGAGACCCCCTCTCACCCTCTGTGGGCCCCTCGGGGTGGTTCCAGGAGGCCACCAGTGGTCCCCGGCCCATCCCACTGGGAAGGGGGGTCGGTGTCCCCCTAGCACGGCACGGGGAGGAGGTCGGGCCCTTACTGGTTTGCCCGGGAATTGGGGGGGTCCGGGAGTTGCCCCCTCGGGGTCAGGAGCTGCCACGGATCCTCTCCATGTAGCTCCGGAGCTCCTCGGGATCCCGCAGCCCCATGTCCTCGCACACCCAGCGGATGTCGTCCTCGCTGGCCACCAGGATAGACTGGACGTGGGGGGCGGCCGGGGGGGGCTCCTCGGGGACACGGGGGGGCCCAAAGGTGACAAACTCCACCCGCTTCCTGCGGCCGCCCCCTGGAGCCGATCCCTCCTTGCGGGGCGGCGGCGCTGCGGAGCCCGGGGAGCCGGGGGGAGCCCCGTCCTCGCTGGAGCCCGGGGGGCCCCCGCAGCCACAGGGGGGGCCCGGGGATGCCGGGGGTTCCGGCTGCCGGCGATCCGGCTGTGGCCGATCCAGCTGCTGCCGATCCAGCTGCCGGCTCAGCTCTTCCTGGTCGGTGCCCAGCCAGACCCAGTTGTGGGGTTGTGGGGCCGAGGGGGCCCCGCCCGGCTCGGGCAGCTCCTTCTGCTGGTAACGGAGTACGAAGAAGATGCAGTTGACGAGGAAGATGAAGATGGCGAGGCAGAAGACTCCCAGAAGCACGTACATCCCGATTTCCAGGTCAGTCACTCGCTCCGGAGCCTTCACCATCTCCTCCTCCTCCTCTTCCTCCTCCTCTTCCACGCCGGCACGGTTGCGTCCGTAACCTTCCTCCTCATCCTCCTCCGAGGAAGAGCCCTGGAGCTTGGTGGCTGCTGGCCCCACGCCTGCGGGGTCCCTCTGTCCCACGGTCACCGCTTCCCCGGACATGGCACCCTCAGCCCGCGGGAAGGGCCGGGGGCTCCCGGGAGAGGGCACCCCCACCTCGAGCCAGGCGGTGCCGGTGGCCAGGGCGGCCGTGCGGTGCCGGCCACGCCGGCACAGATCCGGGGGGTGCAGGCTGAGCTGGAGCAGGGCCCCCCGGCCCGGCCCCTCGGCCACCACCCACGGGTGGGCAGCGGGGACCCCGGGGGACCCCCTGACGGTGGCGACGGCGCGGTCGAGGGACGTCACAGTCAAGGCCACGTCGTGCCACCCGTAGAGCTCCAGAGGGGCCAGCGTGTGGTCAGAGAAGGACAGCCAGATGGACAGGGTCGCTTCCTGGCAGAATGACAAGTGGGATGGCAGAGGTTTGGGGGACACCGGGGAGACTGGGGTCACCCCCCACCCATCTCACCTGCTTGAGGGCCCGTAGTGTGGGTGTCCCCAGGACGGTGGCGGTGACCACGCTAGGATGATCCGGCTGTGTCCGCAGGGATAAGGAGAGCCCAGCCACCACCTGGGCGTGGAGCTCTGTCACCGTCACCTTCTCCTCAGAAACCACCAGTGTCTGCTCCCCCAGGATGGAGTCGGAGAGCGGGGAGCGCACCTGGAAGCAGCTTGTGAGTTCCCCAACATTCCTTACGGCCACTGTTTCCTCTTCCCATCCTGTGCCAGCCCCTCCAGCCCCTCAGTTCCCTCTCTCCCTGTATCCTGCCCAGCTGCCACTGGGATAATTTCCAGTCCCCCAGCTCCATCCCTGCAACCTTCCCACAGCCCCAAATCTTCCCAGGATCCTCCAAATTCCCCACAAACAACCCCTGTTTACCTCCACGGAGGTGACTCCAGGCTCCCGGCCCACCACCACGGCCCCCGCTTCCAGTGAGGCCACGCGGGGGTCCTGGACACGGGTCCGGCCAGCCACCAGGTGGGTGACATCGAGGAGCCACTCAGGGCCAGGCAGGTAGGACAGGTGACGGCCACCATCCAGGGGGTGGGCCACAAAATGCGCTAGGACACGGAGCCCCGTGCGCTGGAACTGGGGCCGGCAGCCCCGCGCCCGCCGCTCCGGCTCCTCTGCGGGCTCCTCGGACTCCACCACAGCACTGGGGACAGAGACAGGGTGACAAGAGCTCCAGGATGGTGTGACAAGGGGTTCCCCAGGGGCAGGGGAACAGGGATTGCAGGACAGGGTGACAGGGACTCCACGACAGGGTGACGAGAATCCCAGGACACAGGAGTGTGCTGCGGGCTCACTGATGCATCCCCACACGTCAGGTCCCAGCCCCATTCCGATCTCCCCCTTTTCCCACCATCCTATTCTGTAGGCCTCACCTGTCAGGCCCCCCGGGCAGCCTCCAGCCACGGACCTGCTCCAGGATGGGATCTCCCAGCTGGACACGGAGCGGGAGCAGCGGAGCCCAGACGGAGAAGCTCAACTCCGCCCGCAGCCGGCGCACCCAGAAATCCACGCGAGCTCCCCGCGCCCCTCGGCTCTCCTTGCCCCCCACGAACACCATGTCACAGGAATCCGACACCTGCAAGGGCACGTAGAATTCCATGGGAATATCCCAGGGTGAGGCGGGATAACGAGGGGATAGCAGGACTCACCTGCAGCACCTGCTTGTCAGCGGATTCACATCCTACGGGATCCGTGAGCTCGGACACTCCACCCCCTGCTTCCACAGCCACCAGTTTGACAGGGATAACGCGGGGGATCCCGGTCAGTGGCGCCGTGTTCAGGATCTCCAGCTCCTGGAAGCACAGCAGGATTAGGAGGTTTCCCATGGGATGGAGGGCTGGAATGGGATGGGGACACCCACCTGCACCAATGGGACGAGGGCACGGATATCCCGCTCCGACACCTGGATTTCCCAGACCAGTTTGTCCTTCTGTGCCTCAGGATCCTGGCCGGGATACTCCACCTGCCATGTGAGGGGCCGCGCCGGCGCCAGCCCCCCCGTCCCGTTTTCCACAGCCACATCCAGGTGCAGGAACTCGGCCGGCTCAGACACCCTGCAGCACCACACCGGGATCAGAACAACCCACAATTTCCACAGCGATGGGGGATTGGGATATTCCCTACCTGGAGCTGTCAGGGATGGCAGGGATGTCCCCGAGCCGCCGGCATGTCACCACAGCTGTGGAGTGCTTGGGACCACGGGAATGCTCCAGGTGCACGCTCCAGGTGCTGGGAATTGTGGGACGGGCAGAGACCACCTGCAGGCCCTTCTTGGCCTTGATCCTGTGGGGCACATGGTGTCACACAGTGTCAGAGGGTGTCACACAAAGACCCAAAATGTCACACAGTTAAACAGTGTCACACAGTGTCAGACAGTGTCCCACAGAGTCACTCACAATCACTAGGTGTCACTCGCTGTCACACAGTGTCACTCACTGTCACACAGTGTCACTCAGTATCAGATCCTGTCAGCTGGTATCAAAGTGTCACAGTGTCACAGTCACACTGTCACACAATGTCACACAATGTCACTCAGCGTACATGGTTTCAAATGCTCACATACTGCCACAAATTGCCACACAATGTCACAGACTGTCACACAGTGTTGCTAACTATCACACTGTGTCACTCACAGTCTCGCACTCCCACACACTGTCACACAGTGTCCCACAGTGTCCTGGTGTCCCCATTGTCCCCGCTCTCACCTCAGGGTCAGGCTGTCAGCAGTGAAGTTGTGGCGCAGGGTGATGGTGGCCGTGAAGCGCTGCCCGGGCTGCAGGGGGACATTGGGGACACGCAGCAGCACCTTCTCGTCCAGCCGCACCTCCTGCCGCCGCTCCGGCTCTCCTGCCCGCAGCTCCAGCATTCCCAGGAATCTGGGAGCCTCCCGCTCCCGACCTCCACACTCCCCCACGCTGTAGTGCAGCTCAGCTGGTTCTGGGCGCTCTGGAGGCTCCACAGGGTCGGAATCTCGCCGGTGACTCCGGTGGGAATGGAGGGATCTTGGGGAGAACCAGCGCGGAGGAATCTCCAGCTCCACCACGCACACGCCCAGTGGGGCCTGCAGGGGAGAGAGGGTCCTGGGATTAGGCTGGGCGGGGAGCTGTGGGTCCCCAGGGTCCCCAGGGTGGCACTGACCTGCAGGCGACATGTCCCCCGGGCCACCCGCCCACGGTGGTGAGCGTGGAGGGTGACACAAGGGAGATCCCGAGCTCTGGAGTGATCCCAATCCCTTGAAGAATCCCAGTTCCCAGGGTGGTCCTGCTGCTGACGGTGGCCCTGGTCCTTAAGGTGGTCCCAGTATTTGGGGTGATCGTGGATCCCAGGGTGGTGCCAGTCCTTGGGGTGATCCCGGACTCTATGGTGATCCTGCTGCTCAGGGTGGTCCTGGTCCCTGGGGTGGTCACGATCCCCAGGATGATCCCAGCTCCTGGGGTGATCCCGGACCCCAGGCTGGTCCTGCTCCCTGGGATGATCCCAGTTCCTGGGGTAACCCTGACCCCCAGGGTGATCCCGGACTTCAGGGTGATCCCAGACCCCAGGATGCTCCCAGTCCTTGGGATGATTCCTGGCCCCGGCATGATCTTGCTTCCCAGGCATCCAGTCAGGCCCATGCAGGTGGAAGAGGACACGGGCCACAGGCTCAGCAGGGGACACAGAGCTCTCCAGGGACACGGCACGGATGGCCCAAGCTGCAGAGCCAGTGGGGCTCTCCATGGACACCTCCTGTAAGGACACCAGGATGGTAGTGGGGGCCGGGATGCCCTGGGATGGCCCAGGGGACACAGGAGTCCTGGTTACCTGGCGGATGCTGAACGGGGGGTAGGTGGCCTGGACCAGGGGCTGGGATCCGTCACGAAGCAGCAGGAATGTCTCAGAGCGGGTGTGCAGGGAAGAGTTGGGGGCCACGTCCTGATCCACCCTCTGCAGCCGGTAGGACTCAGGCACCCCAAGGACCTCCAGCTCCACCGGCAGGAACACAGGATCCGGGGGCTCCCCATCACCCCTCACTGGAGGGACAAGGATGTGTCACATCCCGCAGGGACACAGTGGGAATGGGGTGTGCAGTGGGGGTCTTTGTGTCCACCTTTGTGGCAGCACACAGGGTGACCCCTTGCCTGGGCCACCACATTCTGAGGTCACCCCTGCCATGGCTGCCCCTTCCCGGGGTTATCACATCAGGACTGGGGGGCCACTCGGTTCCCCCAGTCCTGGCTGCTCCCTGTGAGAATGCATTCCCCACTGGGGAGAGGGTTAGAACCGTGTCCTGCAGAGCGGGATCCAGGCTCATGGTGCCTTTATCAAAGGGATCCCTCATCACAGGGAGCAGATCCCACCTGGATGCCCGGGCAGGGCTTCTTTACGGCCGGGAATTGATCCCACCAAGGGGATCAGGCGTGCGGGGAGAGAGGCCAGGCACATCCTGGGATCCAAGGGAAAGGGGAGTCCCTCGAGCGGCGGGTTCCCGTGGGGACTGGGAGGAGATTCCCCCTTCGAGATCCAGCGGATCCCACGTTGCCCGGGTGACCCCCTCGGGATCCCAGGCGGTGGAGGGGGCACGGATCCCCGCGGAATGGGGGACGCGGATCCCGGGGAACGCGGGGAAGAAGGAGGCGGTGGTGAGGTCGCCCCGGCTCCCTGGATCCCGGCGGAACGGAGGGACCCCGAACGTGGGGAAAGGGGAGAATCCACCCGGCTGGCGGATTCACGAGGGAGCGGATCTCGGCAGGACGGCGGGAGGGGTGCGGAGCGGAGTCGGAATCGGTGCCCGGTGCTGTTCCCGGTGCCAGCTGCCGTTCCCGATGCCTTTCCTGATGCCGTTCCCACTTACCCGGAGCGCAGAGCAGGGCGGCGGCCAGCAGCGCCAGCCGGGGCGCCGAGGCCATGGCCGGCGGGGGGCTCGGTCCGTCCGCCGGTGCCGCCGGTGCCGGTGCCGCCGGTGCCTCCTGTCGCTCCGCCGGTGCCTCCCGTCCCTCCGCCCCCGCGCCGAGACAATGGGGCCGGGGCGGGACCGGCCCCGGCGCCGCCTCGTCCCGCCGGGTCCTAAAGCCCGGCCGTGCCCGAAGCTCCGGCTCCTGCTCCACAGCCCGAGCCACAACCCATCCCACTCCCCATTCCCAGCCCTGCTCCCCATTCTCCGCCCTGCTCCCCATTCTCATCCTCACCCCATTCCCCATTACCATCCCTGCTCCCCATTCCGACCCTCATCCGATTCCCCATCCCCATCGCTGTTCCTCTTCCTCATCCCCATCCCAATCCTTGCTCCTCATCCCATTCCCAGCCCCACCCAGCACCGGACACCCCGGAGCAGAACAGGAGAGTGGGAATTCTTCCCACAGCTGCCATCCATCTTTCCCTGTTCCACCAGGGATACTGGGAGCATGGGAAGGACAAGGACATCCATGGCAAGGGGCACGGATCAAGCAGGAAGCACAGCAGGAACAGCTGGAGGGTGGTGGGATCCTGGCATGGATAAACTACCCTCATTCTCCTCCTCTTCCTCCTCCTCCCTTCCCACCCTGAATGGACTGGAGGACCAGTTCTGAGCCTGACCCCCTTGCCCTGGGAAAGCAGTGGGGCCAGGCCGGATAAATCCGTCTTTATTCCAAACCACATTATCAAAACCGTTTAAAAAGCAGCTTAAAATCCAAAACCTGACAGTGAGGGGACCCCAAAACAAGCAGAGCCCCCAGGACGGGGAATGGGATCCCCACTGCACCCCAAGCTGACTGGGCTGGGCCAACATCCCTGGCAAGCAGGGAATGTGGGAGCTCTTTTCCCACACTTGGGGCGTGTGGGGGCTTTTGGGCTGAAGGCACTTGTGGCACATGTAGCAAGGCACAGCCCCTGATTTTGGGGTGCTCCCAGAGGGATGGGGGCATCCCAGGACCCCTGGGAGAACCAGGAAGCAGAGGAGGGGGTGCGGGGGGCTCAGCGGAGCGGGGGGGACACATGCTTGGGATGACAGAGCCAAGCTTTGGGGAAGCTTTAGGGGGGCTCAATCCTCCCGGTTCCGGGGCCCCCCAAACTTCTGGCGCCGCCGCAGCTCCTCCACCTTCCACTCCAGGCTCTTCACGGCCGCATCCAGCCTGGCACTGGGATCCGGGGATGCCACCAGGCTGCTCAGGAAGGCGTAGAGCAGCCACAGGCCCAGCAGCATTCCCGCCTGCACTGTGGGGCTCTCCTGGGAAGCGGCCACATGCAGGAAGGCTCCCAGGAAAAAGAAAAGCTTCATGCCACGGAGCAGTGGGAGCAGCAGCCCTCGGAGCCGGGCTAGCACCCAGGATCCCACCAGGGCAGCCACTGCCCACAGGAGCACCCTCTGCACTTCCCTGGGAGCCAGCGCCGCCGCTCGGACCAGCTGGTGACCTGGGAACGGGATCTGGGAGTCAGTGGCGGCACCAGGAATGGGGGCAGAAGCCGTCCCACAGGGTGAGCCCCACTCACCGTTGATGCTGAAGGCGGCCAAGAGATCCCCCAGGATCCCACAGAGTGTGGTCAGGGCTGCTGAGATCCCAGAGGAAACGATCCAGAGGGTAGCAGAGAGGCTCTGCGGAGAAAGATGGGGATAAGGGAGTGGGAAAATGTCCCATGCCCCTGCACAAGAAACTCCAAGGAGGGTTTGGGAATTGGGATCCCACCTCCGCCACCATCTGCAGGGGCTGGTGTCCCACCCAGTTTTCCAGGGTGTCCCAAGTGGATCTTCCCAGCCGGAGGAGCAGGTCATCGGAGGTGGTTGCGCGTCCCCGGAATCCCTCCTGGCCATCCTTGGCTCCATCCCCCACTGATCCCATGAGGAATGGGATCCACAGCAGCAGGGCCAGCAGAGCCCAGTGCCCCAGGGCACTCCCCATCCTGAAACCTGGGATCTGTGGGGACAGAAAGATGTGGGGATGCTGGGAGGGGCAAACCCTGCTGGTTTTGGGGTCCACTTTCTGGTTTTGGGGTCCCCCAAGCATGAGGGGAGGCTGGAGGCCCCACAGCCTAGTTCCATGCCCCCCCTCAGCACAGGCCTGGGTGTCCCAGCTATTTTTGGGATTGACAAGAGTCAGCAGGACACAGCCAAGGGCACCGGGCCTGGCTGGGAAGGGGGGGCACCCTTTCCCAAAGGAGGGAGCAGGGCACTCCGGGATGGGACACTGCCACCACTGCCATCGCCGACACTCCCCCTGCTCCCCACTTCTCCACAGTCCCCCCAGGATCTCCCCAATCCCAGTGTGCCCAGCCCCACCCAGTTCCCCCCACTCCCCCCAGTTCCCCTGGAACCCCCAATCGCCCTTGAGTCCGCCCCCCCGCTCAGGGCCCTCCACCCTTCACGATCGCCAAAATCCCCCCAGTCTTCCCTGGATCTCCCCAATGCCTATTGGATCCCCAAATCCCTCCGTGGGCACCCCACCCACATCTCCGTGGTCTCCGGGATCCCTCCGATCCCCCCAGGATCCCCCCCAGGCCGCTCTGTACCCACCTCCTACTGTCCCCCCCCACCCCGCAGGATCCCCCAGTTCCTCCGGGATCCCCCCCAGGAACCCCCACCGCGGTCCCCTCATCCCGCCTATCCCCCCCGGGAGCGCCTCCCGCCCATTTTCCCTCCATTTCCCCCCCCGACTTTCCCCCAGTTTCCCCCAGTTTTCCCCGAATTCCACCCCCCACCCCAGGGTCCCCCCCGACCCCCCCCCCTCACCGGGGCTTCCCTCGGCTCCGCCGCGGGGCACGCCGGGAGCTGTAGTCCCCGGGACAGCCGCCGCGCATGCCGGGTGGGCGGTCACCATGGCAACAGCCGGAGGCGGGCGGCGGCGCGCGGTGCACGCAGGGAAGCGCCGTTCCCGCCGGCGGGGGCAGCGCGGGGGATGCCGGGAGCACTTCCGGTTCCGGCGGCGGCGGCGCCCGCGTGAGCGCTCGGGAGCGGCGCGGCGGCCGCGCGCGCCAACCGGAACCGGAACCGGGGCCCCGGACCGGAAAGGAGAACCGGAAACAGCGTCGGAAGGGCAGCGGGGCTGTAACCGGAGCGCCGCGACCCCCGGGCCTCCGCCATGGCGCTCATCTGCTCCAGTGAGTGCGTAGGGAGAGCGGCCCCGGGAATGCGGGGGGTAACGCTACCCAATGGGGGATCCCGGGCTGCGGGGCGGGGACAGCCGGGGTCACCGGGGCATCACCGGGCAAGGAGTTCCCAAACCCCCGTTCCCGTCCCGTCCTATCCTTCCCTTTCCCCCGCAGTTTCCAACGAGGTCCCGGAGCACCCATGTGTGTCGCCGGTGTCCAACCACGTGTACGAGCGGCGGCTGATCGAGAAATACATCGCGGAGAACGGCACCGACCCTGTCAACAACCAGCCGCTGTCCGAGGAGCAGCTCATCGACATCAAAGGTACCGGGAACGGGCACGGGAAAGGCTCTCCCGGGAAAAGCTGCTCTCCCCGAGGCGGTGGCTGTGGGATCGGGAATGGCGGTGCCCTAGGTGTTTTTGGGGTTTGAGGTGGTAAACTCAGCTGCGGAGGCCGGGAAGGAGAGGGGGAAAGGCGGGATGGTGAAATGGGGAAGGCAAGGCATGGGTGTGCGGCGATCCATAGGGATATCGGGGACACAGGTGACGCGTCCATCTTTCTTCCAGTCGCCCACCCGATCCGGCCCAAGCCCCCCTCGGCCACCAGCATCCCGGCCATCCTGAAAGCCCTGCAGGACGAGTGGGTGAGTGCTGGGGGGGCTGCCAGGGCCAGGAGCCCACCACTCCCCGGCTGACCGCGGCGCTTCCCGGCAGGATGCCGTGATGCTGCACAGCTTCACGCTGCGGCAGCAGCTGCAGACCACGCGCCAGGAGCTGTCCCACGCCCTGTACCAGCACGATGCCGCCTGCAGGGTCATCGCCCGCCTCACCAAGGAGGTCACTGCCGCCAGAGAAGGTGACATGAACGTGCAGCATTCCTGGGAAGGGGCGCTGGGAAGTGCCTTACCCCGGTTTTCCTCTAACCCTGTTGTTGTGGTTTTACAGCTCTGGCCACGCTGAAGCCTCAGGCTGGGCTCATCGTGCCCCAGGCGGTGCCATCAGCGCAGCCCAACGTAGCCGTGAGTCCTGCTCACCATCCCAGCCCTTTTCCCGCTCATTCCCAACCCTTTTCCCATTCATTGCTCCCAAATTCCCTCTCTGCTTGTCCCTTCTCTCTGTGCCACACAGGGCGCTGGCGAGGCCATGGATCTGGGAGAGCTGGCGGGAATGACCCCAGAGATCATCCAGAAGGTAGGGGCAGTGTTCCACGTGTCCCCCTCTCCATCTCCCCATCGCAGAATTCCCAGGCTGTGCCCACCCTCCTCTTGTTTTCCAGCTCCAAGACAAGGCAACGGTGCTGACCACGGAGCGTAAGAAGGTGAGTGGCCTTACCCAAGGATTTGGAGGGAGCTGGGATGTGCCGTGTTCCAGCCAAGGCTGATGTTTATCCCTGTTCTTTACAGAGGGGCAAGACAGTCCCAGAGGAGCTGGTGAAGCCAGAGGAGCTCAGCAAGTACCGGCAGGTGGCCTCCCACGTGGTGAGTGCCAACATGGGAAAGGACTGGGAAATGCCCACGTGGAGCTGGGAATTGCTTCTGTTTGGGAGGGTTTTGGTGCTTGTGGCAGTAATTTGGGCTTCTCCTCCCTCACACAGGGGCTGCACAGCGCCAGCATCCCAGGAATTCTTGCCTTGGATCTGTGTCCTTCCGACACCAACAAGATCCTCACTGGTAAGGGACCTTTCCTGAGGATTTCCCACCTGGGAGTGGATCTCCTCTGTATTTTTGGAAATTTGAAGGAGGACAGGGGACACGAGGCAGGTGGATTTGGGATTGGTTGGCCCCACACTCCCATCCCAGCGCTTCCCGCTCGGTTTTCCAGGTGGAGCCGACAAAAATGTCATTGTGTTTGACAAGAGCTCGGAGCAGATCTTGGCCACACTCAAGGGTCACACCAAGAAAGTCACCAGCGTCGTCTTCCACCCATCCCAGGTGCGTCTAGCTCTTTCCTTGCTTCCAGGATGCCTCAGATGTGGATATCAGGACCCTCCTCTGTAGGAATCTCCTGCTGGGAGCTCTCAGAGAGGCGAATTCTTCCCGTGTGAACCTTCTGGTGTTGTCCTTGTGTAGGACTTGGTGTTCTCGGCTTCTCCTGACGCCACCATCCGGATCTGGTCCGTTCCCAACGCCTCCTGTGTCCAGGTGGTCCGTGCCCACGAGGGCTCCGTGACCGGGCTCAGCCTCCACGCCACGGGTGATTACCTGCTCAGCTCCTCGGATGACCAGGTGAATCCCTGCCCATCCCACTGCTTCCACCTTTGCTTTCCACCCCTCCCATGTCCAACGCTCTTCTTCTCTCCCAGTACTGGGCTTTCTCGGATATCCAGACCGGCCGTGTCCTCACCAAGGTGACAGATGAGAGCTCTGGTTGTGGTAAGCTTTGGAGTTGATTTTCCCCATTCTGGGCATCCCTTGGCTCCTGGAGTTTGTGGGAACTCCTTTGGAGTGGTCTTGGTAGCCTTCCCAACCTTCCTGAGTCTTCCCAACCCTTCCAATCTCATTCACCTTCTTGAGTGTTCCCAACTTCCTGAATCTTCCCAGCCCTCTGAGTCTCCCCAACCCTCTTGAGCCTTCCCAACCTTCCAAATCTTCCCAACCCTCTTGGGAGTCTTCCCAGCCCTCTGATTCTCCTGCTGTCTCCACAGCTCTCACCTGTGCCCAGTTCCACCCGGATGGGCTCATTTTTGGGACGGGAACGATGGATTCCCAAATCAAGATCTGGGATCTGAAGGTGAGGTCTGATGGGAATGTGCAGGAACAGGGGTTTGGGGATGTCTGAGCTTGGTTTGGGGATCAGTCCAGGAGCAGGACTTTCAGGAACATTTTTGGAGGTTTCTCCAAAAATCCCAAGATTCCAGCTCCAGAGCAGCCACTGGTGACACCATGACCACACAGGCCTGTTGGGAATGATGCCACATCCCAGCACTGTGATTCCCTCTGCCCACCTTGTCCCCAGGAACGCACCAACGTGGCCAACTTCCCGGGACACTCTGGCCCTATCACCAGCATCGCCTTCTCCGAGAACGGATACTACCTGGCCACGGCAGCCGACGACTCCTCGGTCAAGCTCTGGGATTTGAGGAAGCTCAAGAACTTCAAGACGTTGCAGCTGGATAACAACTTCGAGGTGTGTGATGTCCCTCTCTGCTCCAGGGGTTGTGACATCCCAGAAAAGCCATGTGGAGCTTTTTCAACACCTTGTTGTGATTCCTCTCTGCAGGTGAAATCCCTGATTTTTGACCAGAGCGGGACCTACCTGGCGCTGGGTGGGACCGATGTCCAGATCTACATCTGCAAGCAGTGGACGGAGATCCTCCACTTCACAGGTGAGGGGTTCTGGGAATCGTGGAAGTGGCTGGGGCAGGACTGGGACAAATGGAATTGTGACCATGGATTGTTTTCCGTCCCCAGAGCACAGTGGTCTGACCACAGGAGTGGCCTTTGGCCACCATGCCAAGTTCATCGCTTCCACAGGCATGGATCGGAGCCTCAAGTTCTACAGCCTGTAGCCCTGGAAGTGGGGCTGGGATTTTTTGGGATTTGGGATGGGAGGTGGGTGGGAATATCTATGTGGGATTATCAAGCTCCCCCGGTGTAGCTGTTGGTGTAAGGGAAGTCAGACATTGCCTTCCCCATGCTCCATGGATTTATTGTTTAGTTTTTTTTCCCAATTCTGTGTGTTTTCTGCCTTTAGATTGTTTTGTGCTTGTAACTGGTAACCCCAATCCCAGTGCTGGTGGAAGTTAGAGGCTGGGATGTGTGGAAAGAGGGAGGGAGGGAAGGGAGGGCTGTGCAGTTTTGTAAGCAGTTACTTAGTTTCAGTATGGAAATAAAGAATTCTTCCCGGTCATCTCAGCTGGAAAAGCGTCCTGTGAAGGGCTGGGGTGTAGCAGGGTGGGATTTGGGGGGGTCTGTGCCTGCTGCCAACTTGGGAATGGGTATGAAGGACCCTCTTTCCTCCCCTCCAAAGGACAAACCACCCTTAGAGCCATGCTTTGCACTAGTTTTATTTTTCCAGCTTTCCCAGAGACATCCAACAGCATCCAGGTAGAGGCTGGAGCTGGGAGGAGGAAGAGGGGGAGGAGATAATTTAGAGGGAGGGGTTTTTAGGGAGCAGAAGGCACTCCTCCCTCAGCCTCTCTGCTGAGTTCCCCCTCTCTTGGGAGCCTCAGGAAAGACAAGGCATCCCTGGGATGTGACTGTCCCCATGCTGTCACCTGTCCTCCTGTCCCCCGGAGACCTCCGCACTCCTGTGGGGAACAGCAGGTTGGCTCGGGAAGAGGGGGACATGTAGAGGTCTTCCCAAGTCCCTGGAGGCTCCCAGACTCACGTGAGGGCACTCCCAGCTGGCAGGAGGGCCGGCAGGGCTCTGGCTGGCTCAGGTGGCACACGGAAGCACTGCAGGAGATGTACACCTGGGAGCCACAGGAATGCCAGTGTCACCTGGGGATCCCCAGAAAGGGTCCCCAAGCCTGAAGCGATGCCCAAAAAGCATTCCCAAGCCTTGAGGAACCTCCCAAAAGCAGCGTGAGCTTCCCAACAGTAAGACTGTGCAGCTGGAAGTGAGCTCAGTGCTGGGGTGGGTTTGGGGGTGTTGGGATGAGAGATTCCCAACACCGAGGCATTCCCAATGTATGGATTCAGGGGGATCCCCCTCACCTCCCCCTCAAGCACAGCCATTCCGGGGGGCTCCACGAAGGCAAAAGTGGAGATGACAAAGCGCTGGTAGTGGCTTGGGAAGGGCAGCTCCGGAGAGGCCGGACCCATTGGAATCAGCCGTGTCCTGTAGTTGTCCCCTTGGTAGGGACACCTGGGCAGGAAACAAGGACGCTGTGTCAGCACAGTGACCCCTTCACTTCCATCTTCCCATCCTTTTCCACTCACCCCTCCACCAGGATGGGCCACTGGGGCTGGGATGTGGCGTGGGAGCCAGGGGAGGCCCAGCAGTGGTGCAGCACCAGCACCAAATTGGGATCTGTCTTCTGCAGCAGCCGGACTTCCACGTAAATGGGGTCCCGGAGCACCCTCACCAGGGGGAAGTCACCCGCAGCGTGGTAGGAGCTGTAGGATTCATCTGTGGGAATGTTGTGAGGGGTTGAGTGGGATGGGGAGCAGGAGAGGGAGCGGGATAGGGGGCACTCACCGGTGGCAATCCGCAGCTGGAGCCCCAGCGGGCCCAGCATGGCCAGGGGGGCGGCTGTGGGGGGCACGGCCACCTCCACTCCCAAGGGAAGGAGGTCGCTGGCATTGTAGATGCACCGAGCTCGGAGACTGGGGAAAATAGGGAGAGAAAGGAGGGAGACTCCCAAATCCTCCATCAGTCCCCTCAGCCCAAGCTGCTGGGACACCACCAGGGACGTGGCAGGAATGAGGGATGGTTTGATCCAAGGGGGAATCCAGACTCTCTGCCTCAATTTTTCCACCCTCTTCCCTTACATGTAGACACTGTCCCTAGTGACGGATCCACGGGGGGATCCCTGGACATCGATGGTGGAGATCAGCTGGTTCTCATAGATGAGCATGTCCTCGATCGCCTGCAGGGAACACCGGAATGGGAAACATCCTGGGGGATGCACGGATCAGGATTTGAGGCAGGAGGCAGCACGAGGATGACTCCTTTATCCTGAAGTTTCGGAGGGACTGGGAGCATCCTGGGGGCACTTCTATCCTGGAGTGCCCCCACTGTGCCAACCTGGAGGTTCTCCGGGGTTTTCCAGCCCTACCTGGACGGTGGTGCCGCAGTGGGTGACCGGGAAGCGGAACATGACGAAGGCCTCGGACACGTGGCGGGGCTCGCATCCTGCCTGGCTGCTGGCCAGCCGCACGCTGTCCAGGTTGTACGGCAGGGCCACCATTCCCCGTGGGACCACCAGGACAAAGTGTCCCTCCAGCAGGCACTGCACGGTGGCTGCGACACCACAGAGAGGCTCCATCACTCTGAACACCCTCTCCTGGCACTGGGGAGGGATTTTGGGACGTGCCTCCAGGTGTCCTACCGATATTCCCGTAGTAGCAGGGTGTGGTACGGTCCATGTCATCGTAGCAGCATCCCGCCTGCAGGCATGCATCCCGTCCCTGTGGAGCCACGCAAGGCATCCGGCCCACTGGCACCTGGCACTGCTCCCGTGTCAGCTGCATTCCTGGCAAGGAGCAGAGAGGGGACACAGCAGGAATGTGGGTTGAAAAAGCACCTTGAGGCTATTTCCCTTTGTCCTAGCATCCCATCTTCCTGCCTTACCTGCCCCTGGTGAGGGGTAGAAGAGCGCTGTGGGCTGCAGCAGGCTGGGCTGGGTGTGAATCCCAGGATGCAGCAATCCAGGCTGGGCCTGCAGCCCAGGGCGTCCCAGACCTGGCTGGGGCTCAGCCTGGAGTCCAGGGCTGATGAAACCTGGCCAGGATGAGAGTCCTGGGTGCACCAAAGCTGGGCTGGGATGGAGCAGCCCAGTGTGGCCTGGGAGCCTGGTTGGGGAGTTGGAGTGATGACTGGGACGAGATATTCCTGGCTGGTTTAGGGGCTGAGCTCCCGGCTGCAGGAATCCTGCTGGAGTCTGGGCACCAGTGGAGGTCAAGCCAGGCTGGTTGTGGGATACAAACCCTGGGCGAATCCCAGGTTGGTTTTGACCCCCGGGATGCATCATCCCAGGCTGATTATGGGATACAGACCCTGGGCGATTCCCAGGTTGGTTTTGACCCCCGAGATGCATCATCCCAGGCTGATTATGGGATACAGACCCTGGACGCAGGTGCCCCGGCTGGGACTGACCCCCCTGATGCCCCAAACTGGGATGGTTTTGGGATACGAGCACTGGGCGAAGGATCCCTGGCTGGCTCTGGCCCCCAGACTGGGGGGGTTGCACTGCTGGTTGGAAGAAGCTTCCCTGGATTTGGTTGACAGGATGAACCCCACCAGGCTGGGACAGAAGCCCCGAGTGGGCTGGACTGGAATGGTGCTGGATCCCGGGAAGCACTGAGCTGGGCTGGTACTGTCCCACGGTATGAACCTGCTCTACGTGGTCTTGGGATGTGAAGTGGGATCCCGTGAGGGTGAGGGAGGACTCCGAGACCTGGTGCAGGCCAGTGTGGGAGAACAGCACTCCGCTGTCCCGGGTCTTCTCCCAGGTTCCATCTGGGAGCATCTCAGAGCCACCCGGCTTGGGGCAGGTCATGTTGACCTCGTAGGAGGTGATGGGGATCCCGCTGGACAGCAGCTCCTCCAGCTGCACCCGCAGGACGTAGTGGTTCTCCTGCGGGGGGACACGAGGGACAGTCACCCCGATCCTGCTAGAGGGGGCCATGGAGGGGACAGGAGTGTCACCTTGAACAGGACATGGCAGCCCTTGTAGCCAGAGGAGAAGATGACAGAGCCGTCCTCCCTGGAATTCAGCCAGTGGAGGCAGATGGAGCAGTTGGCCACGTCAAAGCGGGAGCCAAACTCATCTGGGGGCACACCATGGACACGGGGATGTGACACATCCATGTGCATGGAAACCCCCTGGGCAGCAGCAACAGCTCATCCAAGCCATTGGGCTCATCCCATTGGGATACCATCACCACAGAACACGCCAGGACTGAGGGGAATCCCAGAGAAATCCAGCACCCCAAGGGGATCCAGGGAGTCCCCTCCACTCACCCAGAACCTTGAAGCGGACGGTGTGGCCATGGGGCGGGAAGACCAGGAGCTGCATTCCCAACTTTCCGCAGTCATGGCGGTACTGCAGGAGTGCCACAGTGGCTCTGGGCCCCGGGTTCAGGAGGAAGAGGAGCAGGAGGAAGGAGCAGCTCCGTCCCATGACGGTGACCACAGACGGAGCACAGGGCTCCGTGGTGTGGATTTATATCCAGATGGCTGGGTTGGGGGGGGATCAGGATCAGCTGATCCCGTGGGATGAGCTCTGCCCAGGGCTTCGCGCTCCCGTGCTGCTGGTGACCTCAGTGCCCCAGCCCTGTGGTCACCTCCTCTGGCTGTGTCACGGTGACCGGAGACAAACCGAGCTTATCCCACACTTGGAGGCTGTCCCAGAGAACAGGGAATGGAACTGGTGCCAGGTGGGATGCACAGCTGGATCAAGTTATCCAGGGGGAAAGGAGAAGGCTGGTGTGTGCCCACCTATCCAGAGCTAGTGGGGACATCAGTGACATCTGGACACGCCACTCCTGCAATAGCCACGGGACGAGAGGACACAGTGGCACGACCCCAGTGATGCCTGAGGGACAGGAATCAGAAAGTTACCCCAAATCCCTGCTGCACCCTGGCTGTGCCCTGCTGGCAGTGCCACAGGGAATCCAAAATCCTCCATGAGCATTCCATGTGCCTACCTTTCCCCAAGTTTCCCCTCTGGGATTTATCTTTACTGCGGATGAAAGTGCATCACCCCTTCCCACCCTCCCCGGAATGATGGCCACAGCCACTCCCTGTCCCATGCCCTGGCTGTGGGAATGGGGTCACACCAGCTCCCAGGAGCACCAGGATGCCAGCCAGAGGGCGTGAGGAGCCAGGGGCTGGATGTGATTCCCTCAATCCTCCTCTGGAAGTGAGGGCAGCTGCAGAGAAAGCAGTGTGGGCCCAGAGCCACTGCTGGGCTGATATACGGCCAATATATGTTCTATATGTGCCCCATATATGTTCTATATATATATAGATATATATGTCTAATTTATGTTTTATATATGTGCTATATATGTCAAATATGCCTGAACTGTCTTCTGTATCCTATATATGTTCCATATGTATCCAATATATCTCCTATATATATATATGTCCAATATATAGCTGATATATATCCAGTATAACTATCCCATTTGTATCCAATACATATCTGATGTAGCTCCCAAATATCTCCAACAAATCTCCTAAATCTGTGTCCAACCTTTGTCCTACACACCATCCCCCAGGAGCACAGGCAGGAGCCACCAGTGGTGACACTTTATTCCCTGCGGTGACAATCCCAGTGACTACCACCCCTTTTCCCCACCCCTCACAGCTTCATGGCAGCAAACGACCCCAGATGGAGCTCCAAGAACTGCAGGATCTCCTGCCAGGAATGTTCCTGGGCCCGGGCGTGGGGCTGGGGCTCTCCCCCCCATGCCACCGGCTTGGGAGTGCCCCGGATGGCGGAGTTGCTGCACAGGGGGGATCCGGGGGGCTCGATCAGGTGCCCGGCGCCGGGGTAGGACAGGATCTGGCCGCTCTCCGGCGGCATCCGCGCCAGGGCCAGCTCGGCGAAGAGCTTGCTGTTGAAGCTGCGGTCGGCCTCTCCCACCACAAACAGTACCTTTCCCCGGATCCTCTCCACTGGGATGGCCGAGGCATGGCAGGCCGGATCCCGGGGGTCGGCGAAGATGGCGGAGTTGTCGATGGCTCCCACCTCGGTGAACAGGATGCGCTCGGTGTAGTAGGGAATGGCAGGGATGCGCAGCTCCTTGTAGACCAGCGGGTTTCCATAGAGAAAGCTCGTTCCGTTGATCCACACTGTGGCCACCACCTGTGGCAGGAAGGTGGCCATGGCCAAGGCCGCCTCCGCTCCTTTGGAGACGCCCACCACGCCCAGGCCGGGGCCTCGGACCTGAAATGGAGGAAATGGAGCCAGCTGGGATAATACACAGGGATAATACATTTACTGGGACATCCCTGGGTGCCAGGACAAGGACGTCCTCATGGGATATCCCCAGTCCCTGGGACATTCCTGGCGCTCAGGACAACCCTGGGACACTAGCTCTGGCTACCTGCACATCCTGCTCACCAGGATGAGGATGTCCCCAGGACATTCCTGGTCCCCAGGACAATCCTTGGTCACCTGAATGTCCAGCTCACCAGGCTGCCCCCAATCCCAAGCACATCCTGGCTGACAGGTGCCTTTCTCCACACTCCATGACTCACCTTGGGATGCCGGAGGAGCAGCTGTGCTGCTTCCTCAAAATATTCCAGGTCCAGCTGGGCCAGGACTCGGGGCAGGTCGTCGTAGGCAAAGAAGGCGAGGGCCAGCACGGCAAAGCCCCGGCTGGCCAAGAGCCCTGCCCGGAACTCAATCAGCCCCCCCGCACCCCCAAACAGGTCAATGACTCCGGGGAAGGGGCCCGGACCTGTGGGAAGACAGGGAGAACATCAGAGATGGGGAGCCACCCCTGCTGTCTTGCATCCCGGAGGTTCCATGGCTGGGCATCCCAGGGGACACAAGGTCCAGTATCCTGGGGGTCCTGAGGCTGGGCATCCCAAATTCCTAAGGTTTGATATCTCAAGGATCCCAAGGCTGGACAACCAAGGCATCCCAACTTTGGGCATGCAGGGGTCCCAAGGTTTGCTAACCCAGGAATCTTATGGTTTAGCATCCCAGGAGTCCCAGTGCTGTTTCCCACGGATCCCAATGTTTGGAATCGCCAGCATCCCAAGGTTCAGTATCAGTATCTAGGGCTCCCGAGGTTCAGTATCCCAAGGGAATACTGGCTGGGTATCCCAGGGGTCCCAAGGCTGGGCACCAAAGTGTTCCCAAGACCATGCACCCTGCCAGTCCCCAGGTTTAATATCCTGGAATTCCCGCTCCCCAGTGCTCACCAGGAGGCAGGAACAGTGCGCCACGGACCCTTCCCTCACGGACGGGCACCCGCTGCACTCCGGGGCCCACGTACCAGCGCTCAGCCTCGCAGGATGCCAGCGGCTGCTCCCGGGGATCCGTGCCCAGGCTGAGCCCATCCAACACTTCCAGCCGGACGCGGAAGGGGCTGCCGGCCACATCCCGCTTCACCAGCCGGCGGAACAGCGTGTCAGGCTGCAGGAACCAGAAGAGCCCCATGGGCCAGACCCCAGAGTAGCTGCCCCCCAGGGCGGCATGGAGCCCGGGATCCACCTCTCCCGCTCCGTCAGCGCGGAAAAAGGCGCGGGATTGGAAGCACTCGCCCTGCTCGTCCTTCAGCCACGCCCGGAGGGTGACAAGCTGGGATGGGGACAGTCCCCGCACACGGATCTGCACGGGCCGGTCAGCCAGCGAGGACTGCGGTGTCACTGTCACCTCCACCATGGTGCACCTGGGAATGGGAATCACCCTGAGTGTCCCACAGGGACTGGCAGGCCCAGGAGGGGGATGATGGCAGGGATCTGTCCCCAAGGATCCTCACAGGAGACCCCCAGGATGGGGTTTGTGGTCCAGATAGTTCTGCTGGCATCCCTCCTTCCCATGTCCCTATCCCTCTTTTCCATGTCCCCCATTCCCCCGTGGTCCCTATCCCTTCTTTCCTGGTCCTTGTCCCCTCCCTACCTGGTCCTCACCTTCCATGATCCCCGTCTTCTGCTTCCCTGTCCCCATCCCCGCCCTTTCCCACCACCTCCCACCCTCTGACCCCAAACCCCTGCTCCACAACTCACCCGGCAGCCGGGACACCCCTTTTCCATGTGTGTCCTAGCCCCGCCATTCCCAGCACCCACCGTCCCCCCTCCTTATCCTGCTCCCCCAGCCCGGAAGCCGGAGCAGGGTGGGGATCCAGGAGCTCCGAGCCCCCCAGTCCTGTGCGCACCCCGCTCCCCCTCCGCGCAGCACGGCAGGCTGGGAACAGGGATGTTGGCCCCAGTCCAGCCCTGGGAGGAGACTCGCGGTTCTCCCGCAGCGTCCCAGCAGGAAATCGGCCCCCAAGGGCCCGAGCTTCCCCTTCTTACCCCGCCGGGCAAAGCCTGGGCCGTGGGCTCTGCAGAGGGAGAGGCTCGAGGATTCCTCGGAAATCATTAACCCGGGAATGGCGAGGGCAGAGCCCTCCGGCCCCATGACCCCGTGCCTGCCTGGCACTGGCCACACCCCAAAATTCCTGTCAGTCCCCACTTTCCCTGTGGCACCACCCCCACCCCGTCCACGACAGGGACGGGACACATCCCATTCCAATTCAGGGCCCTCCCCAAAATTGTCACCCCAGGATGAAGCTCCAGGGCCCCATATTCCCATCTCAGGGCTTCACACTGATTCCTGCAGTCCCATTTTCCACCCAGTGCACCCTTTTGTCCCCCCATCCCCTCCATCCCACTCACAGCCACATCCCTCCCCAGGAATGCAGAAAGAGGCGCCCATGGAACAGGAAAAAACAGGAATGTTAAGAAATCCACATGGATTTCCAACTTCCAGCACCTGCCAAATTCCCAGCGTTACCCCCACAGGAGGGTGTGTGACACCATGCCCCCTTCCTTGCTGACAGGTTCCAGGGCTCATTCCCAATGGGAATTCCCTTTTTGGAGAAAGGGGAGCTGCAAGGAATGAGGGGCTATGGCACACTCCAATACTAGGAATGCCTTAGGGAAGGCCCCAGCTGGAGCCCTCAGTCCCCAGAGCCACTGGAGGCGAATCTGTCTCAGTTCCTATTCATTTTTATAAGACAAAGGCAAATTTGGGAAAGCAAAGTTCTGTTCCAGCCTCTGGCACCAGTCACATCCTGATTCCACAGGGGCTGGGGGATTCCACAGCCTGTGGAATGCACCCCCCTCAGCTCTGTCCTGTTGTTTGTCCAACACTGAGGGTCCTGGCAGCGATTCCTGCCTGGCAAGCTGAAGAAAAGCCCCTGGGAAGGAGCAGAATCCTCGTGGCAGGATCCCAAATCCTGCCTCATTCCGCGGCCGTGCTGCGCCTCGCGGGCGTCTTCTGGAGCAGGGCCAGCGTGTCCCGCTTCTCCACCCGCCTCAGCTGCTTCTTCTTGGCCCTCTTCAGCTTCAGGGGGTTCCGGATCTGGGAAAGGGGAAAGGAGAGGAGATTCCATGGAATCACAGGATGCTGGAATGCTTTGGGTTGGAAGGGACCTTAGGGATGATCCAGTTCCCCGCCTGGCCACGGGCAGGGATACCTTCCACTGGTGCAGGTTGCTCCAAGCCCTGTCCTGAAACACTTCCAGGAATGGAGCAGAGTGTGGGAATGAGGCAGGACGGGCATGGATGGCCTCCAGCCTCCCACCACCTTCAGGATCTAGGAAGGGATTTATCCCAAAACTAATCCCATCCTCATCCACAGGTGAGGTCTTCACCACACCCCAAGCTTCCAGGTCTCTTCCCGATGGAAAAGCAACGATTTTCCCACATGGATCCCCACCAGTGCTGCATTTTCCTCACTCCACCATCCCACTATCCCTGAGTTCTGGTCTTCTCCAGCTTGGGAAAACACCAGGGACATCTTCCCAGCTTTGCTGGGAATCTCCCAGTCCTCCCAGGATCCTCCAAAGACGGAGGCAGGGAGAGGAACTGGAGCAAACTGGAGGCTGATCCACAGGGGGCTGGAGGTTGTGGGGTGCTGCCAGGGCTGTTCCCAGCTGGCACAGGGAACTCACCACTTGGACAATCTCGGCTTTCCGCTCGTTTTCCAGGCGCCGCTTCAGGTTCTCCTCCCGCCGCCGTTTCTTTTCCTGTGGGAGCAGCACCACAACATTCCCTGAGGATCCCTTCCCCTGGGATTAAACCCAAAGCCCAGCCAAGTGTGAAATCTGTCATTCCAGCAGCTTTTCCACCCTGGGTGAGGCTGGAATTGACCCAGGGAGTCATTCCGAGTCAGTGACTTGGAGCATGTGACCGTCAGTGACTGGATTTGGCACCAGGACAGGGAATTCTCCATCCCAGCTGCCTTTTTCCAGGGCTCTGCCACAACTCTGAGGCCCGGGAAGAGACAGACGATTGTGCTTGGGAAAGACGAGAATTCTCCAGCTCCCGAGCTCCGTTACCTCTTTCTCCCTCTGCTTGGCTTCCTCCAGCTGCCGTGCCAGATCCCGGACCAGCTTCCTCTCCTGCCTCTCCTTCATTTTCCGTGCCCAGGAGCTGCGGAGCGCCTTGTCCTGGATCATGTGGGAGAACCTGCGCGGGCACACGGGAGCTGTTGGATCCCCAAACACCCTGGGATGCAGCCGGGGCCGCTCCAGCTTCTCTCCAGAGTTCCACCAAACTCCGCCAACCGCGGAGCATCCCACGGCATCCTCAGCATCCCCTCCAAGATATCCCTGCCGCCTCCGGATCCTTCCTAAAGCCCGTGGATACCTCCGGAACTCCCTCACAAGCCCCCGAGAGCCCCCCAAACAATCCTGTTCCCATCCAAATTCCCCCAGACCTCATGACCCCCCCCAAGGAGCCCGTCTGGAGCCCAGAGCCCCTCAAGAACTGCCCCCCCCCCCCAATTCCCCCCTTCCCTTCCCACCTCTTCTTCCCGGGATCCTTCCACACGCGTCCCGACTTGGGCTTGCCCCGCGGGATGGCCACCACCGCCTCCTGCCGCTTCTTGCCGCCTTTCCGCCGCCGCCGAGCCGCGGCCGGAGCCGAAGCGGCCCCGCTGGGCTCCCCGGGGGTCGCTCCCGTTCCCGACCCCGGGGTCCCCCCGTTCTCCCCCTCCATGATCCACGCGGCCCCGCGGCGTCGCGGAGAGATGACGTCAGAGCCTCGATCCCCGAGGAAGCACGAAGCCAGAGCGCCTCCCCGGCCGCCATCTTTGTACCGGGCAACGCCCTCCTCCCAGGGCGGCGGCCGCCATCTTTGTACCGGGTACGTCCGCCATCTTTGTGCCGGGCAGCACCGCCCACCA
Source organism: Serinus canaria (assembly GCF_022539315.1). NCBI lineage: Eukaryota > Metazoa > Chordata > Aves > Passeriformes > Fringillidae > Serinus > Serinus canaria. Next base: position 8,768,102 of record NC_066319.1, on the reverse strand, counting down.
CCGTGGCCGCCGGTACCGGGACCCCCCAAACTCCCCCAAACACACCCGGGGCGATCCCCCCCGCACCCCGAGTAACCCCCGGAGACACGGGCGGGCTGGACTGGGCTGGGGGAGAGGCCTTTATTGGGGGCCGAACACGCTGAGGGCTTCCCAGGGGGCGCCGGTAGCGGGGACCCCCCCGGGATGCGGCACCACATGCGGGGCTGGGCCGTGGCTACAGCGCCTGGGAAAGCAAAAACAGGGAAATCCAGGGAAATCTCCGGGAGGGACACTGGGGCGGCCCTTCGGAGGGAGAAAGGGGTGGATCAGCATTCCCGGGATGTCCAGGAATTCCCGCCTCCCTCACCAGCTGGGTGTATGTGTGCTGCCCGACCACGTCGTATCCAAACGCCAGAACCGCCACGGCCACGCAGAATTCCAGGAGGCCGAGCAGCACCAAGACGGAATCCAGGCCGTTGCTCAGCATCTGCCAGGAGGAGGAGAACGGGAGTGGAAAAAAAATGTGTATTTTATTATTGGCTTTTCGCAAATATTAAAATTAATATTATATGTGTTATGTTACGTTGTATTAATCTTCTTAAGCAGTGTGTTAAATATATGTGAAAAACCCCAATCGCTTGTTTTTAAAATTTTAAAGGTTTAGTAGTAAAAAAATGGTTATTAAAATAGTGATACAATTAGAGTAATAATCATTTGTACAATACGAGACAATAGAAACAAAGAGTTACGGACAGTCCGGGTACCTTTTTCTAGGCAGCACAAGCCCGAAAAAAGACCCACATTAACAGAGGATTAACCCTTAAAAATAATAGCCTGTTGCATATTCATACACCTCATACATGATGTGTAAATTCCATTCAAACACAGGAGTCTGTCTGGTCAGTGTCAGCTTCTTCCTCTGAATTCTGACAGCGTCATCCCGCCCTAGCAAGGCAGGAAGAAGTTCGTTTCTCCTGATAATGGAGCAATAAATCCTCTTTCTCTGAAAGATTTAGGTGTCCTGTGACTGCTATCTCATTGCAAGCCCTTTCTTAAGAAAAAAATGTATCCTACATAGCATAGTTTCTATTTTAACATTTTGTTATAACCTAAACCTATATTTACCACACTACTTAAGAAAATTAACACAGCATAACTTTCTAACATAACACATATAATATTGTTTTAATATTTGTGAAAAGCCAATCATAAAATATGCATTTTTCACATATAGTTTTAGGTTGTAACATAATGTTAAAATAGAAACTATGCTATGTAAGATACTTTTTTTTAAAAGAGAGGAACGAGGTACTTGCACTGAGATTGCAGCCACAGGACACCTAAGTCTTTCAGAGAAAAAGAATTTATTGCTCCCTTATCAGAAGAAACAAACTTCTCCTGCCTCGCTCAGTCATGAAGATGCTGTCAGAATTAAAAGGAAGAAGTTGACACTGACCAGACAATCCTGTGTTTGAATGGAATTTGTGTATCATGTATGAGATGTATGAATATGCAACAGGCCATTGCTTTTAAGGGTTAAACCTCTGTTAACAGGTGTCCTTTTTCGGGCTTATTTTGCCCACAAAGAGGTACCTGGACCATCCATAACTCTTTGTTCTTATTGTCTCGTATTGTCCTAACCCTAATTGTCCAAATTATTATTACTCTAATTTTATTACTATTTTTATAACCATTTTATTACTATTAAACTTTTAAAATTTTAAAAACAAGTGATTGGCGTTTTTCACGGGAATATCCTGGGATGCACCACCCGGACCTGGATCCTTGAGCACCCCACCCAGACTGGGATTCCCCCAGCATTCCCGGCTGTCTGTACCTTGCTCTCCATGTGGAAGCACCATTCCGGGCGGGTCTGGAAGGGCTCGGGCTTCCCGCAGCCGGGCACGATCCGGGTGATGGCCGTGCCGTGGATCCCGGTGGCCACCAGCGTGCCCAGGACAACGCCCACACTGACCACACAGCAGGCCTTGACCTGCGGGAAGCGCCCAGGGACAAGGACCATGGGAAGGGCTTCTTCCCCCAGGGATCATCCAACCGTGATCAGAGATCTCCTGGAGAAGCCACCCAGTTTTGTCCCCCTCATCCCACAGTGATTCCAAAGCCATGAGGGTCTCCCAGACCTTTCATCCCACAGTGATTCCAAAGCCATGAGGGTCTCCCAGACCTTTCATCCCCGGAATCCAGTGATGCCAAAGCCATGAGGGTCTCCTGGACCTTTCATCCCTGGAATCCAAGGTGATTCCAAAGCCATGAGGGTCTCCCAGACCTTTCATCCCACAATGATTCCAAAGCCATGAGGGTCACCTGGACCTTTCATCCATGAAGTCCAAGGTGATTCCAAAGCCATGAGGGTCTCCTGGATCTTTCATCCCCCTCATCCCACAGTGACCCTGACCCCCATCCTCTCTCTCTGTGGGAGAGCTGGGCACTTCCCCAGGGGGAGACTGGCCTGTGGATCCTGTGGGATGAATCCAGGCTGTGGAAGGGTCCTGGCAGCTGTTGGAAGGGACATAAGGAATGGGGAGACACCTTGTCCCTCCCAGCCTGGATCTTACCAGCATGGGGCTGTCTCTCCTTTCACTTTCCACCAGCAACAAGCCCGAGACCAGGAGCTACTTGGAAAACAGCGGGAATTGGTGTCAGCAGCAAGGCACCCTTCCCTGGCGGGAACTGGGGTTCAGGGATGCACAAACACCCCAGAATGTGGGGGGAAATGGTCAGTGGAGACCTGGTGACCCCGGGATATTGTCCCCAGTCCATCAGGATTCCCTGAGATTCCCATGTCCTTGTCCCAACTTACCAGGATCCCCAGCCAGAAGAGGATCCCGCTGGCCACAGGGAGGGAAGGGTTCCCGTGCTCCGACAGCGTCAGGATGATCCCGAAGCAGATGTGGACAATTCCAGTGAAGATGTGGATGGTCTGGGGAAGAATGAGGGAGAGGGATCCTGATCCCGTTACTGTGAGACACATCCCAGCCCAATCCCACCTCACAGTGCCAGGAAGAGACTGGGAGAGGCACCTGTCCCAACATCACCTCCACCCAGCCAGGGAGAGTGTCCAGCAGGACGATCCCTGCGGATCCCCAATCCCTGCTGGGCCCCTGGAAGGCCGTGTCTCACCCCCAACACCTTGGGATGAGCCCTCTGGAAGCCTTGTGTTTGGAATGAGGTCCTGGCAGGTGCTTGGGAGCCTGAGGCCAGCTGGGCTGCCCGGGGATCCGTGGCCGGGATCACCTCCGTGATGATCCTCACGCTGCCGACGTCGGTCACCGTGGTGGCCGCCATGGCCCGGGAACAAGCCCAGGAAGCTGAAGGAATTCCCAGGCACCTTCCTCCTCCTCTTCGTCCTCGCTGTGGTCCCTTTGCTGCCCAAAATCCCCAGGAGGTGCCAGCCAGGCAGGGACACACTCCCTCTGCCCTTTGCTCCCTGCGGGAATTCACTCATGGAATTCTCGTCAGGGCCCTCTTGCTCAATGAGGCAGCTTTGCCAACGGAGGCTCCCAAAATCCTGCGCGGGAAGAGGGAGGGAGGGACAGGGAACCCCTCCCCACGCTCTACAGCCTTGGGAAGGGTTGGATGCTTTTCTCTCAGGATACTCCAAGATTCGTTTTCCATCCCAAATTGTGGATGCTTTGCTTGGGAATCACTCCTGCAATTAGCTTGGTCCCTAATGAATGTTAATAACCTAACCCTGCCCACTTCCCAGGAAAACTTGCATTGAGACAGGGAACTTTTATATAAACCCCGTTATAAAGGAAGCTCCTTTATTGCCATTTTTGGGAATTCTCCCTCTTCCATCCCTGTGTGTTCGTCCCCAGTGAGGACACGGAGGAGGGATTCAGGGATCTCTGGCCATCTCCATTGGGAGTCAGAGGGAAGGGAGATGCTGTTATTTGTGATGGGAAATGGGAGTTCAGGCTGGGAATGGAGCCACCACACATGGCAAGGGGATCCCGAGAGATTCAGAGCCCCCCTCCTGCCTCCATCCCTCCCTCCTCCCAGACAACAGCCATGTCCTTTTCTCCAGGAGCGTTGGGATACCCCATGCCGACCTGGAGGACCCTCCAGGTTTCCTGGATGTCTGATGTGTGCAGGGTAGGGATTTCTTGGTGGTACGGGAATTTTTAGGTCCGGGATTCTGGCATCACCCCAACACCTCTCCCTCTGCCTGGGAAAGGACAGGACCGTCCAGCTGACGATTTCAGGAGCAGGTGGAGCAACCTCTGGAAGTTTTTTCCTTCTCTCTGGCTCTAGAGGGAGCTGAGAGGCCGCGTTTGGAAGCACCGCGCTTCCAGAGTTCAGGAGCGGCTTCCAGCCCTGGGGCCGGCTTGGAACAACCTGGGCTAGTGGGAGGTGTCCCTGCCCATGGCAGGGGGGTGGAACTGGATGATCCTTAAGGTTCCTTCCATCCCAAACCATTCCAGGATTCTGCGCCCTCCCCATGTTCCCACACACCAGGGAATGGGACACCCCCTCCAAAACAGCCCAAATCACATCCCAAAAAAGAGCTGGAAGAACAGACCTGAAGAGCAAAGAGCAGCAACTCACGTCTCCATCCCACCCATGGCCTTCCTCCATCCTGCATCCCTGATGGAAGCATGCACTTGGCCTTGTAAAGGGCTGCATCTGGCGGCACGGCTTTCCAGGAAAAACATGGACATGGATGAGATTCAGCCTCTTCATCACATTCCTGATACCTCAGAGCCTTTAATTCCTGCTGGTGCCTCATCCCTCTCAACAGTCCAATCCTAACAATCCCAGGGATCTCGTTCCAGCCCCAGGAAAGAACACTTGAGCCCCCGTGGAAATTCTGGGATCCCCTCTTTAGCCTTTAGGCAGCCAGGGGTATCCTCCACCATTATCCACGGCTCACATTCCCAGCCAAAACCACCCTACACGGTGGATTTCCTCCCAAATCTGCCTTTCCAGATTCCTACAGCATTCCTCAAGTTCCAGCCTTGCAGCCAGAACAGCCGTGACTGCCCTCAGCCCCCCAAACCCCACTTTCCGAGCAGGTGATCCATGGAAAAAGCACTTTCCCCCTTCCTAAATAAACCCAGGGCCAGCTGGGGATGGCAGGAGCCCAAAGTAGGATGTCAGGACTTGTTTTGGAAACAGATTCCGGAGGAGGTGAAGCTTTGAAGCAGATGCAGGGAAGCAGCAGAGCCGGGCGATGGAGCTTTCCAACCTTTTCTTTGCAGGAATTTTTGGCTTTGTAGATATATACAACACATTCCTTGGATTTTAATGCTCATTTTCCTATTTTCTAGGACAAATTTTGGATGGAGGAAGCCTGACTGGATGCTCAGGGGGGAATCAGCAAGACCCTCCCACATTCCCTCCCACCAGCATAGGGCAAAATTTATGAGCCTGGTGGAACCAAAATTCTTTTTCCAACCTCAAAATCCGTGAGTTTTTTTCCAAAGAAAATAGATTACGATGAAGAAAAGCTCTCCAAAGAAACTTGCTGCTTCCTGGGACTAACTTTATATCCCCATAAAAATACCAAAAGTCAACATTTTGCTTTGCTTCCAGGTGTTTCTGCTTCCCACAGGGCTCTTTCCATACTGATTCCAGAAGGAAAGTCATGTTTTCTGGGAAAGGTTTCAGGTTTTTTGGCTTTAAACATCCTAGTCTCCATCCTGGATTAGGGAATCTGGAACAGGGAGCAGGCAGGAGGTTGGGGGGGCATCACTGCCTGCTGGGGTGATCCATACCTGGCATTTGGGACACAGTGCCATTGCTCCCAAGCACTGTCCCAGATGTGTCCATCAACCCCTGCACATTCCAGTCTTTGATCTGCTCATTCCCAGGAAAACTCCTGAGGCTGCAGAAAAGTTCCAGCAAACTTCTCCAAGGCTTCACCAGCATCAACTTCCACTGGCAGTCCTGGAATGGGACCTTAAACACTTCCAGAGGTGGGGCAGTCACAGCTTCCCTGGGAAATACACTCCACCACCCTCACAGGGAAGAATTTCTTCCCAGTATCCCATCTAAACCCACCCCCTGGCAGTGGGAAGCCATTCCCCCTTGTCCTGGAACTCCAGGCTCTTCTAAAGTCCCTCTCCAGCTCTCTTGGGGCACCTTCTGGTGCTGGAAAAGTTGCCAAGGTCTCCCTGGATCTTTCTCATCCCAAGGGGAAGAGCCATTAGGACACTTCAGTCCATCTCACAGTTCCCCCCTTTCCAGCTCCTCCAAGGGTTTTAGTTTTCCTTAGGGATCACCACCAGCAGAGACAAAAAACTCCGTGGTCCCTGTCACTTGCTATTCCCAGCTCCTGGAAGTCTTCACTCCCCCTAGATCTGCAAATTCCCACCTACAAATAAAAATATATTTAAAACCCCCACATTCCCATGGAGCCTTAAACACTTACTCCAGCATTTTCAGGGAAAGCCATGTCTAGGCACTGGGATACTCCAGGAAAACAGACCCTGATGCCGGTGGAAGAGGAGGAAGCCTCCTTCCCAGGAAACCACTACACTGGGAAAACACAGAGCTTGGGTGGAAGTTGGGATGGCTTCATGCTGGTCCCCGTGGAGCCGGGAGAGGTCGGGATGCTCCGGAGCTGCAGGTGAGGAGCCAGGGCAGTAATGGGCTGTGGCCACGGGCTGAGCAGAGGCAGCCTGTTCATCCTGCTCCTCAAATCCCTGGGGCTTTTCCTACTGATCAGACTCATTATTTTTTCAGAACCAGGAACAGAAATAACTGACAGGGAGTGAATAATCCATGAGGCTTTGGCTGAGCAGCCAGAGCATTGTCAGGGAGTATGGAAAGGAGAAGGAAAACACTGAAGTCGCCCCAAAACCTAAGGGAATGTTCAAGGAGGAGGTCACTGATCCCACTCTGGCACTGGAGGGGAAATTTGGGATGGCTCCTGTCCCCAGAAATTAAGAGGATCCTCCCACAGGGCACTGGGAATTCACCAGGTGCTCCCACCCCTCGGAAAAATTAGCACTGGGGCTCTTTCCTCACCTCCATCCCACCTTTCCATTTCCATGAACCCGGGATGCTCCTTAAATAACTCGATGCTGCTGGATGCTCATCACCACCTCGTTAAATCCACCAGCATTCCCACAGATGCAGGACAATTAAGGGTGGAGTTATAAATGAGCTTGTCAGGAGCTGACAAACCTGGTCCTGTTCAAAATGATCCCAGAGCCCTTTTCCTTCCCTGAAAATAGTTTTTTAGGAACCGGGGCATGGATAAGGTTTGGGAGCACCTCTCACCTCCATTCCCGGCACCCAGGATGGTGAGAACAGGGAGCACATGACACCGGTGTCCCCGTGTCACCTCCCAGCGCAGCTCCAGCAGCCCCGGGGCAGCTTCTCGAGTGGCGGCGGAGGAACCGGGATGTGCTGGCGTCACCGGCATCGCCGCCGGCTGGCCGGCTGCTCTGGCCGAACTAAATATAGCGGAACGGCGCTGGAATGGGATGGGGTGAGGGGGGTTTGGGGAGCAGAACTCCCTCGGGAGACCAGGCACCCTGGTTTAGAGGGGGGAATTCCAGTAGGAGAGGGGATTAGAGGGGCAGAATTCCCTCAGGTGAGAGGGGAACTGAGAGGTTTATGGGGACAGAATTCCCTCAGAATCAGGTACTGGCGTTTAGGAGGATGGGATTCTCTCGGGACAGGGACTTTGAGGGGCAGAATTCCCTCGGGACAGGGGCTTTGAGGGGCAGAATTCCCTCGGGACAGGGGCTTTGAGGGGTAGAATTCACCCCAGGAGAGCAGGCACCAGGAGTTTAGAGGAGCAAAACTCCCTTGGGAGCAGGTGCCAGGGGTTTAGGGGAGCAGAATTCCCCTCAAGGAAAGCAAACAGGTACCAGGAGCTTGGGGGGGGCAGAATTCCCTCGGGACAGAGCAAGTATCCCTAGATCAGGCAGGATGAGCCTCTTTCCTGACGGGCAGCAGCTCTATGAGAGGGAAGTGTAGCTCCCACACTGAAAATTCCCAAATTCAGGAGACACAAGCCCAGAGAGAGCATTTATTCCCAAGAGAAAATGAAGCCAACAGGGGACGAGCCGAGGTAGATGCTCCAGTGACCCGCCTGGCTCCCGGCACACATCGGGGTCACTCCAAACCACCAGGAATTCCTGAACCCCAACACGAGCGAACCCCAGCATCCCACCAGGGATTTACAGGCAGGAATTGCCCAAGATTTCCCCCCTGGAGAAGCCCCTTCCCACAGCAGCCAGCAAGTGGAGCCCCTCAGACCAGGCCCAGGGGCAGAGGGGCAGGGAATTTGGGGGTGTCCCTGGCTTTTGGGGGGGGACCAGCACATCCCAGCCAGCAGCACAGTGGGAGGAGGATGCCGTAGCCCTGGGATTTAGGAGTAATGGAGGCAGGATCCCATTCCAACATCCTCTATGTCAGACTTCAGGAGCAGCCAGCTGCAAAGAGACCAGGAGGTGTTTTGGAAAGGGGGCAGGATTTGGAGGGGAGCCCCCCCCACCACCACCCATGGGGCTTTTGGATCTCCTCCCAGTTCCCAGAGCTGAGGGATGGATGCTCCAGGATGCTCCCTGGGGATTGGGGTGGGAAGTTTTCCCAGGGAGGGGACACTGATGGCAGCAGGATGGGGACTGTCATCCCAGGAGCCATCCCAATGCTGATTTTGCTCCTATCCAGGCTATTCCTTGGATCACCTCGCTGTAGCTGGGAGGCTGAGGCAGCTCCGCCGGTGGCACAGCCAGATCCACACGGGTGGCACTGGGGACAATCAGCATGGCCTGGGAAACACCAGGATTATGGGAGACACTGGGATCATGGGATGCAACTTTTGGGATCCATCCCTGACACCCCCTCATCTTACCTCGTTGGAGCTGAGGCGGGTGGCCCGGCACCAGAAGTTGGCGGTGGCCACGGCAATGCAGAATTCCAGGATGGTGAAGATGAGTAGCACGATGGAAATCCCATTCCCTGCGAGCTCCAGAATGGGGAAAACCCCATCAGTCCCCCCACCCCCACCCCCAGCAGCACCCAGGAGGATGAATCCCACACAGGGCAGCATTCTGTGGCTCCCCTTCCCCTCCCTCTGCATGCCCAGCTCCAATGTCTCGCTCCAAGCCCTCCACTCCGCCGTTTTTACGGCTCATGGATGCTTCCAGGGGGTGACTCATCTCCCGAGGTACCATCTGAAAATAGGTCGTGCTGGCAGAGGAGAAACCACCACCTCAACAGGGATTTGGGAAAGGACACACCACCCCTTGAGGGCTGGAGAAAAGGCCCCAGGGGAATTCCCAGGGGCAGGAATTCTGCCAAGTGGGATTTTACCAGGACGAGATAGCTGTAGTAGTTGAAGCTGGAGCGGTAGAGCCCGTTGAGGTTGAGGTCCACGATGAAGGCCACGATTCCCAGGAGAGCAAAGATAGCACTAATGACGTTCATGGTCTGGCTGCCCTTCACCTGTGGGCACCCAGGGGGTTTGGGGGGGGTGGCAGACTCCCCCCAAAACTCCAGAGGGACACCTCACCAACCCCATGGGATCACTCCCAGTGTGCTCCTGGGAAAACTCACCGCGCATTCCGTGGGGCTCTTCTCGGCGCCGATGGAGAGGCACCCAGAGATGATGAACTGCAGCAGGAGAGACGGGGCTCAGCTGGCACTGAGGGCACCCCAAGCACCCCAAACCTGCCCAGAGGTGGCACTAACAGGGCACAGGGGACACAGTGACCCCTCTGCCCTTGTTTTCCAGCTGCCGAGGCCTCGGGAGCTGCAGGTGCATCATTCCCGGCGGGCATCCCTTCCAATGGATGTCCCACCTGCGGGCATCCCCCCAGCAGGAATCCCTTCCTTGTGGGCATTGTTCCCTGGTGAGATTCTCTTCCTGGTGCGCATCCCACCCCCGCAGGCATTCTTTTCCCGCTGGGAATCCCTTCCCAGCCCCCGGCACACACCGACACACCGCCCAGGAAAGGGATCTCTCCGATGACGAAGACGGAGGTGTAGACATTGGTGAGCGTGGTCAAGACGATCCCGAAGCCAATGTGCAGGAATCCCGTCATAATCTGGATGGTCTGGAAGAGTGGGATGGGTGGGAATGGGGTCAACTCAAACCCCCCGCCCACAGAGCCACCCTGGGGATGGGGGATGCCTTCATCCCAGCGCCTCTCCAGACACACAGCACCCCCCGAGGGATCAGCAGGAATCCCCCGGGAAGGGGCTGAGGGGGGATTTTCCAAGCGTTTCTCCCCCCGACCCCCTCAAACTCACCCCCATGACGCGGTTCTTGCCCTTGGGCAGGGTCTCCGCCGTGTACATGACGGCGCGGCTGCCCAGACGAAGGCTCCCCATGCCCTGCATGAGGAGAGCGGGGGGCACCGGGACCCCCCGGAGCAGCCCCGGTCCCCACCGGGGCCGCCCCCGCCCCACCCCGCCAGAGCCCACGCCAATTGGCTGAGCATCGTGACGTCAGCGGCTGCGGCATCCCCCCCCGGGGCACCGCCCAGCCCACGGAGGGACACGGGGGGACACGGGGGATGGAGGGGACAGCCCCCCAAAACCCGGGGAGGGGCGGGAAGTAGGGCTGCGTGGGGCTGGGAAGATGCTCCGTGGGGTCCCCTGGCTCTGTGGGGCAATTCCCAGTGTTGCCCCCCCACCCCGGGCAGGGCTCCAGGACCCCCCGCTCCCCCGCTGGGAAGAGCTGCTCATCCCAAACCCACACGCAGGGGAGTTAAGGAAATTGGGGTTCCAGCCCTTCCCCGAAAGCCCCCCCCTCCCCAAGCTGCGTGTCCCCCCCTCATTCCCGCTCCTTCCAGCTCCACACCGTGTTTACAGGACCACAGAAATAGAAAGGAAAAAAAAAATAAAAAAGAGAGAAAGAAAGAAAAAAAAAAGAAAAGAAAAGAAAAGAAAAAAAAAACAAACCCAAACCACCCCGCAGCGAATTCCTGGAAGCAAAATCCATCAAGGGCCATTAGGCTCCTGCGGCTCCTCCCCGCAGAGGGGGGAACGGGCGGGGGCAGGGGCGGCACCCAGGACGGAGCTGGGCACTGCCCAGGCGCGATTTCCCCTGGATCTCCTTCCCCAGGAACGGCTGAGCCTGAATGTCCCGGACCCCTGTTGCAGGAAGGGAAGAATACAGGGGTTCCCCCACACTGATCCCATACACTTTTCCCCCAAACTGTCTTCATTCCCCATTTTTAGGGCGTACAGCTCCGAGGAGAAGGAGCCAAGAGCTCCAGGCAAAGGAATAAACTGAAAGCAGGGAATAATGAACACCCTGGGAATGAGAGGGACACACGATACCACCCTGCACCCCAAAATTCATGGAGGACACCCCTGTATCCCATCCTGATCCCGACAACACCACACCCCCCTGCTTGGAATCCCTCATGGAGAGATCCTACCACCGGGTTCGCAGGGAAGCTCAGAGCTGCGGATTCTGAGAGGAATCTGGGGCTCTGGGAGGGATCCCCATTTCCCTGGAGCAGGAACATTCCACAGGGAGGGAGAAGGGCCTGTTGCCACAGCCACGAGCCCTCTGGCCTAGTGCAGGGCATTCCCGTGCCAGATGCTGCAGGAAGAAGTGGAATTGGGGCTGGGGGTGTCACCCAGCTTGGAGCAGGTGACAGAAAACCCGCGGGGCTGACAGGGTCCCCTCACTGCCACCCTGCACCCATCAGGGACACACCGTGTCCCCATTCCTCACCTGCAGGGTGGTCCCCACCTCTGGGTGGTGCCATCATCCCTGTCCCATCCCTGCCAGCGTGGGTCAGCCCACAGCAGGACCCCAGGACAGTGGCCAGCACTGAGAGCCACATGTGGCCACTGGTGACAGAGACTGGCACGGCGAGCACACACAGGGCTGTGACAGGGATTTGGGGACCCCCATGGTCCTTCTCCCCAGGGAGGGCAGCCAGGTCCCCCAAACACCCCCTGACCCAGAGCACCCCGTGCTGGGCTGGGGCTGCAAGGAACAGCACAAAGCACATTCCCCTTCGAGCCTCCATGGGGATGGGGATGGAAAAACAGATGGGAACGCAGCCCCAGCAAAGGCTTTAACAGCTGGGAGGAGGGTGCTGGCCACGGGGGAAGCTGGGTGGGGCAGGCCTGCCCCTTGCACCCACCTGGGGCTTGTTTCCAGAGTCTTCTAGGGATTTCATCCTGGATGTTCATCCCACCTTTCCCAGCAGGAAACACGGAAAGTCCGTGAGGAGTGCAAGCCCTGCTCAGCAGCAGCCAAAGCACCCATGTGTGAGCCATGGGATTCCCATCCTGAATCCAAAGCCAGCCATTGGGAAGGAAGGAACCCTCTTGTCGCAGGCAGATGGCCACACAGAGTATCAGCACACAATTTCAGCAGGCTTCAACCCACACACAGCAACACCTCACCGCCTCATAAGCACCTGCCCCCCTGTTTGTTAGCCCAGCCTTTCATCCCCTCCTGTTGATGCACTGCCCCTGTGTGCCCTCTGCTCCCTTCGGTGGTCGGTCAGTGCCCCTGGGCACTCCATGGCTCGTTGCTGTCAGTGCTGCTCTCCTGCTGCTCACAGCTGTGCCCATCGGGGATGAGGCTGGGCCAGCCCCACTCCCAGGTACCACAAACTGTGTGCCTACACCCCATCCCAGCCCAAACTCAGTGCTTTGGGGAAATGCCGATTTATTTAAAACAGAGCATCCTCAGAAGCATCTCAGCTGCCAACAGGGGCCTCATCTTGCTTGGAGGAGCCCCCTGGAGATGGGGGAACTCCAGCTCCCGTTGCCTCTGGAGGATCTTCTCCGATTTGGAGCGTGGGGCATTCCCGTCCGGCCGCCCTGCAGCGCTGCGGGAGCTGCGGGTCGGGCTCCAGGACTCTTCCTGCTGTGCCGCTCGCTGCTGGGAACTCCTCACGGGAGCAGGCCGGGCTCCCAGCTTGACTTCCAGGCTCTTCTTGGCCACATGCATCCTCAGGGCCGAGCGGGCCCCGCTGATATCCGGGGATCCGGCGGAGCTGGACCTGTCCGAGGCCTCCTCTGCGTCCGGGGTCTGGCAGCTCCCGCCGCGGCTCTCGGAGCCGGGGAGGCTCTCGGAGGAAGGGGCTGACGCCTCCCCCTGCCCCAGTCGATCCTGGGAACGCCGCACTGCCAGGGGCTGGGCTCTCAGCTTCACTTCCAGGCTCTTCCTGGCCACGTGCATCCTCAAGGACGAGCAGTTTCTCCTCACGCCCGCGGCTGTGAGGGAGCAGCGAGATCTGTCCACGGGGTCTTCTCCGGCCGGAGGCCTGCAGCTCTCGCTGGGGCTCCGGGAAGGATGGAGGCTCCCGGAGGAGCTGGAGGAGGCGCAGCAGGACAGGTGGCCTTGCTCCAGCAGCTGCTCCAGATCCTCCCACGACAGCTGCCACATCTCCGAGTCCTGTGGGAAGGACGCCTCGGGCCACAGCGGCGTCACCAGGTCCTGCAGCTCCCGGGCCGCTGTCACACAGGGGGTGCAGCAGGGGCCGCAGCCGCAGGGGATGTACAGGGGGCTCTCCGGGGCAGCCGGGCCGTGGGGAGGGGTCTTCTCATCCCGGGGGGAACCGGGAGCCCCCGGGGCTGCTCGGCAGCACCGCGACGCCCTGGCCCGTCTCCCGAGGCGCTTCCGCGCCTTCCAAATGCGGGTGGCCAGCAGGACGGCCGTACTGGCCACCAGCAGGACAAGCGAGGGGAGCAGGAAACTCATGGCTTCATCCGTGTCCCATCGTGGCCGCACTGGGAGCCAGGGGGTGGTGGCACGTGTCCTGTAGAGACACGCGCTGATGTCACAGTGCAGCGGGGGGGACACCTGTGTGACATCACAGCCCTGCTTCACCCCAGCGTTCACCCCTTTTGTGACGTCACGGCCGCAGATCGCCCATCCCGAATCCAAACCCAGCGCTGTGCCAGTCGCTGGGAAGAATATGAAACCTATCCGCATAAACCCCGCACGCCAGCCCAGCACAAAGGCTGGGAGCACATCTAGGCCACTTCCAGCACGACCCTCGGGGGTGTCCTCCGCCGGCGACCCCCGCCGGGAACGAGGCTGGGAATGGGATGCACCGCGTTTCCATCCGGAATTAATATTCCCAACGCGTTTTCCGGCCGGACCTCCAGCGGGCCGTGTTTGAGGACGGACCAATGGCGGCGCCCTTGCCGCACTTCCGGCGTGTCCCGGCGATGTGGCGATGGCGGCTCCCGGGGCCGCTCCGGGCCGGGGGAGGTCAGGGGGGCTTGGCCGCGCTTCGAGGGGCCGCCCGTGCCTTGTACGGGGTTCAGAAGGCCCAAGCGACCTTCACGGGCGCCTGAGGCTGGCGGGGAGGGCTCGGGCGGGCCGTGGAAGGGCTGACACCGGGGAGGTACTGAAGGTTTGGTGGCACTCCCGGCTGGGCTGTGGTGGCTTGAGAGCGGGGAGGGGAGACCCCGCGGGGTTCCCTCTGTCCTCCCGACCCTGCCCGAGACCCCCCGCTCTGTCTCGCAGGTCCCGGTGGCGTCGCGGTTCCCCGGGCGGGGCTGAAGAAGTGGACGCTGCCCCCGGATTACAGCGGTGAGGGGGATGGACGGCGGGAGATCCCCGCAAAGTGGGGGGCGGGGGCACTCCCAGGGTGTTCCCGGAGATCCTGATCCTGGTGTTCCCCGGCAGGGATCACCATCCCCGAGAAGCCGAAGCTGAAGTTCATGGACAAGGTGCCGGCGGTGCCCAAGGTCCGGCGGGAGCCCCGGCGGCTCCGTGACATCCGCGGCCCGTCCCAGGTGGACACCGACTTCACGCAGGGGCAGTACGGGATCCTGGTGAGCGGGAGCAGGCACGGAACGGAGCGGGGCGAGTATTCCAGAGGCCGGGATTGCGTGTCCCTGAGCTGTCCCATCGTGTCCCCCCACAGGCTTTGGGCGGGGGGTACCTGCACTGGGGCCACTTCGAGATGATCCGCCTGACCATCGGGCGCAGCATCGATCCCAAATCCATGTTCGCCGTGTGGCGCGTGCCCGCCCCCTACAAGTCGGTGACGAGGAAAAGCCTTGGACACCGGATGGGCGGAGGGAAGGGCCCCATCGACCGCTATGTGACGGCGGTGAAGAGCGGCAGGCTCGTGGTGGAGGTGGGCGGGCGCTGCGAGTTCGGAGAGGTGCGGCCCTTCCTCGAGCGCGTGGCTCAGAAATTGCCCTTCCCGGCCGTCGCTGTCAGCCGGGAGAGCCTCCAGGAGATGCGGCGGGAGGAGGAGCAGAGGAGGCTGGACAACCAAAACCCCTGGACTTTCGAGCGTGTGGTGACCTCCAATATGTTGGGGATGAGGAAGTACCTGAGCCCCTACGACCTGCAGCTCAAGGGACGCTACTGGGGCAAGTTTTTCCTGAAGCACAGGGTATGAGGAGCAGGTGGATGGGATTCCTTTTGGGATTAAACTTTTCCACACGAGCCTGGAGTGGGTTTTGGAGCTGGGAACGCAGGGCTGAGGGATAAATGGATCAGGGTTTGAAGCACGAGGCTCTCAATCCTGAAGTGGATTTTAGGGCGGGGAGCATCCTGAGGGATCCATGGATCAGGTTGGAGCCAGGAGGCAGAGTGTGGGTGAGCTCTTTATTGAGGAGGAAGGCTCCAGTATGGGTGGCTGCACATCCAAGGAGCTCCAAGCACAGGGAGAGGCTCCTCCAGCTGCCCCGGCAAGGCAGAGCCCTGTGTCCCCCCCCCGAGAGGGACACGGCCCCTCCGGCCGCTCCGTGCCACCGAGGAGGGGCTGCTTGTCACAGCGGCCACCGACTGTCACCCGAGTGGAGGAGGAGGAGGGTGCTGGGAGGGCAGCAGGGAGCGCAGCGGGTGGGCTCCACTCCTCCAGGGACACGTGGGATGTCCTCGGGGCTCCAGGATCAGGGCTGGGCCGGGGTCTCTCCCATGGATCATCCGGGCAGGGGGGCAGGAGGGGGAAAGGCCACCTGTGACAGGGAGGAAGATGAGGTGACACTTGGGAAGGGAACGTGGCTCGTAGTGCTGTCGCCATCCCCATCCCCATCCCCCCCCCAGCGTGGCACTCAGGGTGAATCCAACCCTGGCAAGGCCCAAACCCGCTCCCTGGGACTGGGGAATGCCAGGGACCCCCCGTGCCACCCCCAGCCCTGTCCCTGTCACCTGGAGGGCAGCGGGTGGGGGACTCAGGCGAAGATGCTTGCGATGCTGGATGCCAGGATGATGGCGAGGATGATACAGCACAGCATGATCATGATCTTCTTCTGCTCGGGGAGACAGGGAATGTGAGGCAGGGGCACGGCTGGGGAGGGGACATGCACAGGGAATGGGCTGGGGAGGAGGACAGGGGATAAGGAATTGGGAGGGGGACAACAAGGATATGGGCTGGGCAGTGGGGAGAAAGGACAGAGATAGGGCAAGGGACAAGGATGGAGGCTGGGGAGAGTGCAGGGAAGGTGGCAGGGCAGGTGTGAGCTGGTTCTGTGTGGCACAGGGAGATGACAGTGCCAGCGTGCTCTGGGATGGGTGACCAAACACCGTGACTTACCCAAAAACTTGGTGGGGGGGGGGGGACATTCTGGACAGGGCCCAGGTGCTGGGGGTGTCCCCAGCCCCGCGCTTCCTCTTCGTATGCTACAGCACTGGGAAGCGGGGCCGGTCCGGCCCCCAGATCTCCAGGCACCGGGAGCCGAGCCGGAGCCATGCCGGCGGCTTTGGGTGTTCCCGGTGCCAGCACGGAGAGGAGGCGCAGGGCGGGATCAGCGGGATTTTATTACAGTGGGAGTTAAATAATCCATGATCAATACATCCTCCCGCCTGGACATCAAAGCCAAGAGGGGACGGGGACCCCGATAGCTCCGTCTGTCACAGCACGGTGACAACAAACCACACTGGTGCCACTAAACCCCGTGTCCTGTCCCCATTCCCGCCCTCATTCCACCGGGATGCCCACGCGGGTGAGTGTCCAGCCCTCGGATTTGTGTCCTTGTCACCCCTCGCCGTGTCCCCAGGACGGAATCCTGTCCCCTTCTGTGGGGACACGAGGGGCAAATCCCAGGGATCGGCAGGACAGCTGGGAAAGGCGGCGGTGGTGGAGCCAGCGGCGGGAACCGGGACACGGAGGGCTGGGAGCAGCAGGTCCGGGAGGAGCAGGGAGAGGAGGGGTCCAGGATCAGAGCCGGGGAGGATCCCTCCAGGAGGTGACATCGCTGGGATGGTCAGGAGCGTCTGGAGGAGGGAAAGGGGAGCTGGAGGAAAGCGAATGGGGACTGCAGCAGGAAGGGAGGAGCAGGGATGGCAGAGATGGATGCAGGGAAGAGACAAAATTCAGACCCTGGAGCAACACGGACCCCCAAAAAACACAGACCCTCAAGCACAGCAAACCCCCAGAAATGCAGACTCCAAACAACACAGAGCCCTGAGCACCAGAGACTCCTGAACATCACAGACACCTGAGCACTGCAGACCCCCAAAAACAGACCCCAGAGCACCAGAGACCCCAAACATTGCAGACCCTCATAGAACACCCCCAGCACCACCGACCCGAGATCACCAAACCCAGAACGCAGCACCCCCAGCCCCAAATCCCAAAGCACTGGAGCCCCCAAAGCAGGAGATGGCATTGGGATCCCCCAGGGCTCTGTGTCCCCACAGTGGGGGTCCCCTGCCCCCCAACACTTACAGACCCCCGCCCCAGGGGCTATTTCATGTTCAGCCCCACCGAGAGTCCAATGATGAGGGCAACTGTCCCCAGCAAGAGCACGGCCACTGCCACCAAAGTCAGCAGCTTCTGGGGGAACAGGGGCGAGTTGGGGATGGTGACACCTGTCCTGTGGTGGGGGGGGACAGAGGTGCTGCAGAGCCCTGGGGATGGGGCAGGAGGGGCTGAGTCCTCACCTGCTCATCACATCTGAGGGTGGGAGGGGGCTCAGGGGGGCAGTGCGACAGAGAGGGGCAGAGCTGCCAACCTCCTATGGAGGCACTGTGGGGAGGTGGGAGTTGTTGGGGTCAGCTGGGGATATGAGGGGTTGCTGAGGGGGACAGGAGGTGACTGAGGGAAATGAAGGGGTCTCAGGGCTGCTGGAGGATATGGGGAGGTGCTGAGAACACTGGAATGTGAAGGCACTATGAGGGCCAGAGGGACAACACTGGGGATACCTCTGGGATGCTGGGGGCTACAGAGGGGACATTGTGGGGTGCAGAGGGCACACTGGGGGCTATGCAGGGGACAAGGGGCTGTCGGTCTGTCTCACCCTCCTGGCCTCACTTTGGTACTTCACAGCCTTTTTGGTGTCAGCCACGGCCCGTTCCACGAATCCCACGGACTGGTCCATGTTGTTCTCTATGCGGTCGATCATGGCTCCCTACGGAGCACCCGGGGGACACAAAGAGAGGGGGGGACACTGAAAGCACCCCGGGGTGCTGGCACCCACCCACCTGGCACTTCTGGCCCTGGCACCGGATCATCTCTGTGCTCTGCTCCACGTGATTGGCTCTGCGTTATCCAGCAGCCCACCCTGGGGGAGAAGGGACAGGTGACACAGTGGGGGCATGTGACACAGCCCCACAGCACGTGGCACACTCGCACACACAGGTACTCACCCATCCCTGGGGCACACAGCGGCTCCTCGCATGGCATGGGGGACAGAGAGGGGCTGAGAGAGGGGACAGCACCACCGCAGGCTGGGGGACACTCCTGTGTCCCCTCCAGGCCACCACGGGATGGTGGGTGGCTCCATGGGAACATGTGCAGTGGTCACCAGCCCAGCCCATATTGCTCCATGCCTGGACTCCCCTGCGCAGGTCTCTGGGCTACTCCGTGGTCCCGTGCAGGTCTCTGTCACCCCACACTCGGGTCCCTGCTTGTCCCTGGTCACCCTATGCATAGGTCCCTGTGTGTCCCCATATGTGGGTCCCTGATCATCCCTGGGATGCTGTGCCCAAATCCCTCATGGCTCACGTCCATGTCCCCATACACAATGGGATCATCCCTGTGACCCCATTGCCAGGTTCCTCCTTGTCCCCGTGCTCAGGTCCCTGTTCACACTGCCCACAGGTCCCTGCTCATCTCTGTGTCTCCATACCCAGGTCCCTGCGTGTTCCTGTGTCCCTATGGCTGGGTCACTGTGTGTCCCTGTACCTGATTCTCCACCAGCATGGCGATGTCCACGAACATGTCGTGGAGCTCCTTGATGCTGCTCTCCAGGCGCACGATGTCCTTGTGCCGCCCCTCGATCTCGCTCAGCGCCTGCTTCGAGATCTGCGAGTCCATGATCTGCGGGGACAGGAACGCGTCAGCCGGGAGGCCTGGCCCTGGGACACACCCCCGTGTCCCGTGGTGTCCCCCACGTCAGGGCTCACCCCTGAGGTGAAGATGGAGGGGTTCCCACTCTCCAGCATCTCCTCCAGCTCCTCGTCCGTGGTGTTCTTGCCGGCTGCAGGCACATGGGGAGAGGTGGGAACGGGCCCCGCCCAGTCCAGGTAAGGGGCGTGGTCTGTATTGTCTGGCTCCTCCCATTTGACTAAACTTGGCCAAATGGGAGGGGCCTGTGTGAGTTGGCTCCTCCTCCGTTATGGAGGAGGTGGGGTTGTATGCCGGGGTCTGGGTCACGCACTGATTTCCAGCTGGCGCTGGATCCGGCCCTTGCTCCGCTCCCGGAAATCCACCTGTGCCTCGTTGTACTTGGTCATGACATCCACAAACTTGCGGGACAGGACCGAGTGCTGGGGACAGGGACAGGGACGTGAGGGTGGGGACAGGGACACCCAGGGCATGGTGTGACACTGAGGGACTAGACCTGGTCCTGGGGATGGGGACATGGAACACCCCGGGCATGGCATATCCCCATGGGCCACTCTCATAGGGGACAGGAGCGAGGGCGGAGGTGTGACACTGCCCAGGGGACAAGAGGAGGGGCTGGGGGTAGGGATGGGAAGTCAGATCAATGACTCTCTGGGCATGGAGTGGTCCTGGTCCCAGGATGGACAGGACAATGCACTGGGAGTGGGGACAGTAGCATGAAACCCTAGGGACCCCGGATGTGGCATGTCTCAGCACAGGGCGACGGGACAGAGGGTTGGGGACAGGGCAGAGAGACACAAAGCCTGGGATCACAGGGTGTTGGGGACTCCTGGATATGCCACATCCCCAGCCTGTGGGAGACAGGGTGGGACCTGGGGACGCTGGCTGGAGCTCACCTGGGACTTGCGTATCCGGAGGTCGGCAGAGGATCGTGCCTCGTCCTGCTCGATGTTCCTCTCCATGCCTGGAGAGAGACAGACCTCAACCCACCAGGAACCTTTCTCACTGCCAGCCCCCATGGTCCCAGAGTGTCAGAGGGACAGGGACACCGGTGACACAGCAGTGGGGACAGGGCCACTCACTCTTCAGCTTGTTACGGACACTGTTGGCCATTTTCTTGATCTCTGCCGTCAGCTGCTCCAGGTCATCTTTGGTCTCTGCAGGATCATGGGTGTGAGCCACCGTGGGAATGACCCCAGGGAGGGTCCCCATGACCAGGGGAGGCTGTGGGGACACTGTGACAGCACTCACTCTGCTCTGGGATGGGGGCTGAGAGGATGATGCTGTAGAGCTTCTTGGCTTCCTCCACGTTCTCCGAGATCTTGTCGATGTTCTGCCGGGTCTCTTCAATCTGGGCACGCCCAGGAGGATTTTGGGGGGTTAGGAGGCAGCCCTACACCCCCCAGCCCCACTCCCAGCCCTCCCTCACCTCCGAGAAGAACTCATCCATGAAGGCCGTGTTGTCCACGGCGATCTCCAGCTCCTCCTCATCGTCCGCATCCTGCTTCTGTTGGGACACACGCTCAGAGGGGACCCCGTGCCCTGCCAGTGCCCCCAGGGCTCCCTGTCCCCACGGGTGACAGGGACAAGGGGGGAGCAGCCATGGGGATGTGGTGGCACAGGGGGGGACATCTGCAGCGGGGGAGAGCAGGGGGGGCTGAGCCCAGCTCACATCTGGCCACACGTGGCTGGGAATTAAGGGATTGCTGGGCTTGGCCAGAGGGAGGGAACGGGGACAGCGATGGGATGGGGACAGGACAGGTTTATGTCCCAAACTGTGGCCCCACAGCAGGTTTGGGGCAGCCCTGGGGAGGCACAAAGGTGGCTGGTGCCCCTCACCCTGGTGTCATGCCCAGGCCCCCACCCATGTGCTCCCAAATCCAGCCCTTCCCAAAACTCAGCCTCAGCCCTTCTGCCTCCCCTCACCCCCTCAGCTCCACCAGCACCCAAGGGCTGTTGTTGGGGTGTCCTGGAGATGGGGACAGACCCCAGGCTGGGACCGCCCACCCCCCTCCTCCTGCTGCTGGAGTAAAAATAAAATTAATCCCTTTGCTCCCCCCCGAGGGCTTTATCTGATGGCTCCATAATCCTGGTAAATCCCTGCCAAGCCTCCCTGCCATGCCTAGGGGCCCGGCTGGGAGCTGGGGGCCTGCTGGGACCCCCAGGGTCCGTGGGGAGCAGGAGGAGCCCCCAGAAGTGCCTGGGGGGAAGTGGGGCCCCAGGCGGAGCGGGAAAAGGGAGAAGGAAGCGGCGCTGGTGGCGGGAACATGGGGAACTGTGGGGTGCAGAGTGGGGTGTGGGCACCCCAAATCCACCGCCATGCCCACGGGATGGACACCCACCGCCGGCCAGGGGATGCACCCTATGGCGCAGGGGGTCAGTGCTCAGCTGGGGGGGTCACGTCACCCCAAAACACCCACTGTGCCCCCAAAGCTCACAGGGATGGCACCCCCAGTCCCTCCCAGCTGATACCCCCGTTGGAGGCAGGCTCAGGGTCCCCCACCTGCCGTGGGGTGACCCCCGTGACACCCCATGCACACCGGGGTGGGGTCTCTGTACCATCCACCCCGTGGTGTCCCCACCCAGCATGGATTGGGGTGTCGCCGAGACCCCAGCCCTCCATGGGATGGGGCCTGATGTCCCCTCACCCCATGACACCCCCACGCACCACGGGGTGGCATTTTGGTGACATCCACCCCGTGACGTCCCCATCCACCACAGACTCGGGTTTTGGGGTCCTCTTTTCCCGTGATGCCCCCGCCCACCATGGGGTGGGGTCTCGGGGACCCCCATCCCGGTGTCACCCTTTTCCTAAGGGGCCCCCTGGGACTGTCCCCTGTGTCCTGCCCACGCCGGGGGTCCCTCACCGCCTTGAGCTGCTCCAGTCGGTCCTTCATGGTGCCCCCGGAGGCTGGGGGGGCGCGGGGGGGTCCCCGTCCTCGCCCAGCGCAGGGATGGGCGATGTCACCCTCGGTCCTCGCCGCTCGGCCAGGCCTCCTACATCCAGGCGAGGTGGCGGGTGGCCCTGTCCCTTGTGCCTGTCCCCAAGCCCGGGGCTGTCCCTGCGCTAATCCCCAGTGACGGGCACAAGGAAGGCGCCGAGGGGAGGGACGAGGTGGAGCCGCCCCTTCACCTGGGACACGCGGGGACACCGGACCCGCTTCAGGCGGCGGCTGGGGGTGGCCCCCGGGCCCCCCGGGAGGTGACAGAGGTGGGGGAGGGTGTGGGTTTGGAGGCGATGAGGAAGCAGGTCCCCCTCGGGGGTCACACGGTGAGGACGTGTCACCCCCTGCCACGTGTGGCTGCAGCGGGAGCACGGCTGGGGACAGGGAACACGGCTGGGGACACGGCTGTGGGTGTGGGTCACAGCTGGGGACATGGCTGGGGTCGGGGGACACCGCTCAGGGGGACAAGGCTGTGGACAGGGGTCACATCTGGGGACACAGCTGTGGATTCGGGACACGGCTGGGGGACACGGCTGGGCATGAGCAGGCACGGGGGACAGCTTGAGGACATGGCTGCAGTTAGGGGACACAACTGAGGGTCGTGACTGGGGACAGGGGTCCCGGCTGGGGGAGGCACGGCTGGGGACCGGGGACACGGGTGGGGGACATGGCTGTGGATGGGACACAGCCGGGGACAGGGCTGGGCGGGCACTGCTGCGGCTGTGGATGGGGTGACACTGGCTGTGGACCGGGTAACACTGGGGGCACGGCTGCGGGCGGGGGACATATCGGTGTCAATGCTGTGCGCGGGAGAAAAAGGGACGCTGCCCCTTTAAGAAACACACGCGAAAGAGGCGTGGTCTATACTGGGCGTGACCCTCATTGGCCCCGCCCCACATGCGCCGGCGGGTGGGACGCGGGGCGGTGGCAGTGGATGACGTCATGCAGCTGCGCCCGCTGTGGCGCATGCGCGACGGGGCCCGGGGCCTGGTCGGGCGGCGCGGAGCCTGCGGGCGGGGGGCGCCGGCGCCGCCATGTTCCGGTACCCGGTGAGCGGGGAGGGGCCGGGGTGGGCCAGGGCGGGCGGAGCCCCGCGGGGCCTGCGGGAGAGCCATGCCGGGACGGCACCGGGGCGGTGTAACGGGGTGGGGGGGGTATAACGGACTGGGGCGGGGGATGTAAAATGAGTTGGGGTGGGCGGCCGCTGAAGGGGCCTGAGGGGCTGGGAGCGGCCTCCAGGGTGGCAGAAGGAGTCTGGGGGACACTCGGGACCTGGAACGGCCTGGGGGAGAGTATAACGGGAGGGGTCACTCTCTAGATCTGGAGGGTCTTTGGGGAGATGTAATGGTTTGGGGGAGTCACTGCATAGGAATAATGGGTTGGGGGGATTTCCAGGGGTGGATAATGGGGCTGGGGGGGATATCACTGGTGAGGGTTGTATTGTATAGGTATAATGGGCTGGGGGGTCGTCAGGGAGGTCCAGTGGGGCTGACCCCGTTCCTGGCTGTCCCAGTCCCTGGAGGACTGCCCACTGGACGAGGATGAAGATGCCTTCCAGGCCCTGGGGGAGGAGGATGAAGACATCGACCAGTTCAACGATGACACCTTTGGGGCCGGGGCCGTCGGTGAGACCTTGAGTGTCACCCCCAGAGCTCCCTGACCCCACAGATGCCCCCAGCCCCCGTCCCTTACCGTCTGCCCCCTTGCAGATGATGACTGGCAGGAGGCCCACGAGCGGCTGGCGGAGCTGGAGGACAAGGCCAGCTCGAGCCGGGAGCCGGACGGTCCCATTGGGAACGATGGGGACGTTCTGGGCGATCCCGAGGACGCGCTGGCCGAGCGGCTCACGCGCCTCGTCATTGACAGCGAGCTGGAGGACCCGGCCATCATGCAGGCCGTGCACACCAGGGATCCCCCGCAGGTGGGAGCGGGCCGGGGGATCCGGGGGACGTTGGGATGGATCCCGCGGCGCCGTCCTGACTCTCCCTGTACTCTGCAGCAGCCTGGAGGGCTGAATTCCAGCATCTGGGACAGTTCAGCCGTGCTGCGGCGCATCCGGGGGCCACTCCTCACTCAGGTAGGGTGCTGGGGGCAGGGGGCACTTCCCTGCTGATCCCAAATGCCTGTGGCAGCCAGCTGGGTGGGATAGACTGTACCTGGGATAATGGAGTGTCCTGCTTCCTTCCACTGCATTTGTGGCTTGTGGTGAACCCTCATAGCTGTCACCTTCTGTCCCCCCTCAGACCCTGGAGGGCTGGGATGATGGAGTTTTGCTGTTCTGGGATGCCTGGTGATGTATGAGGGATTTCAGGGCTCCCAGCAGGATGTGGGAATGTTGATGCCTGGAGGCAGAGGATTTTTGTGTTGTTGTGGTTTCATTAAGAGTCAGGCTTTGAAGTGCTGCGTGTCTGTGTCCAACCCTCTCCTTGCTCTGCTGGGCTGGGACGTGACCCAGAATTCCCGCCCCACGCCCTGTTATCCCAAACGGGATGCTCTCGGCAGTCGCGTGTGCTCCGGGAATGCCCAGCATCGCGTGGAGATCCCAGGGAAGCGCAGTGGGGGGTGGAGAGCTGGCAGGAGGAAGGGGGGACACTGACCCTCCTCCATGTCCCAGCCTGTGGCTCCGGGGGGTGTCCCTCCCGTTCCCCTGCAGGAGATGCCGTCGGTGTCCGTGCTGGATTATGCCCTGCCCCAGAGGCCTCCGCAGGCTCGGGATGAGGAGCGGGATCCCTCGGAGCGGGCGCTGCCCCGGCGCTCCTCCTCCCCCATCATCGGGAGCCCCCCGGTCCGGGCCATTCCCATTGGCACCCCCCCCAAGCAGGCCGCCATCCCAAACTTCAACCAGCAGGTATCTCCTCACTTCCCAACTTCCAACTGATCACAAGGGTGCAAGCTGCTTCCCGGGGGAGTGACTGTGCCACTTTCCTCCTCCCAGATCCTCTGTCCCAAGCCTGTCCACATCCGAGCTACCATGCAGCAGCGTTATCCCACTCCCTATGGAGAGAGGATGTCCCCCAACCAGCTCTGCAATGTTCCGGTATCCAGCTTTCCTTCCTCCATCTTTTTGGGGATTGATGACCACCTTCCCAAAAACTTCCCTGTGTTCCTGTGGCTCGTCCCCACCCCATCGAGTTTGGCTGTCCTGGGGTTTGTCCCATCTGCCAGTCATGGTCTGTGACTGGGGTCTCTTTTCCCAACTCTTTCCCCAGAATTCCTCCCTCCTGGGCCACCCGTTCCCCCACAGCGTCTCTCCTGTTCTCACACACCTGCAGAGAGCCCAGCTGCTCGGAGGAGCCCAGGTAAAGCTCCTTCCTGTGCTTTATCCCACCTTTCTCTCTGCGTGGCTCCAGGACCTGGCACTCCATGGCTCTTGCTGGCCGTCCCAGCTCCTCTTCCTGCCTGGCTGACTCCAGGTGTCCTCTCTGCCCCTGCAGGCCGGCCGAATGTCCCCCAGCCAGTTTGCCCGGGTGTCCGGGCTGGTGGGGAGCCCGCTGCCCTCAGTGAATCCCAAGCTGCTCCAGGGCAGAGTTGGGCAGATGATGTCCCCAGCCGGAGGGTTCCGTGCCTTTTTCGGGGCTCCCCCCGCCCCGCCCCCCTCGCAGCTGCCGCACCCTCCAGGCCCTGGATCCCACCTGCAGAACCTGAGGTCGGTGCTGTCCCTGTCCCAGTGTCCCATCCGCTCCCTGTGTCCCTCCCTGACCATTCCCGCTCTCCCCAGGCCGCAGCCCCAGATGTTCCGGCCAGACACGACTCATCTGCACCCCCAGCACCGCCGGCTCCTGCACCAGCGGCAGCAGCAGAACCGCAAGTGAGTGTGGGGATGGGGCCAGGGCCGCGCGGCACGGGGACGTGTCCTGCTTCCGGGGTCACCTGTCCCCCCTCTCTGTCCCTTCCTGTAGCTCCGGTGTGCTCACGGGTGCCCTTCTTCTCCTGCCAGCCAGCACCGGAGCCTCAACGGCTCCGGGGGGGACCGAGGGGGCCACCGGAGCAGCCATCAGGAGCAGATCCGTAAGGATCCCTACGCCAACCTCATGCTGCAGCGGGAGAAGGACTGGGTGTCCAAGATCCAGATGATGCAGCTGCAGAGCACTGATCCCTACCTGGATGATTATTATTATCAGGTACTTGGAGTAGCACCTTCCCCCTGGCCATTGGATATTGGGTGGGAAGAGGATGTTAATCTAGGGAGAAGTGCAGTGGGTTGTTTTCCTCCCTGGAAGAGGAAAGTGGAGGCACAGGGTGGGATCAGCATCCCTGGGATGAGCTGACTCCTTTTTGGGTGAGATTTCCAGGAGTGAGTTGTTGGGGTACACTGGTTTCATAGGTCTGGGATAACAGGAGAGCAGCTCCTCTCCATCAGAAGTGTGACAGCCAGGACTCAAGAGAGATCCTTGTCAGGGAAAGGCTGACTTTGGTCTGACTGGGAATGGTGGTGGTGAACCCTGTTGGAATCCGAGCACTGCAGTGGAGAAGGTGGATAGGGAGGGGTTCCACCTGCTTTTTTCCAGTTCAGGAATAGGGAATGTCAGATAGTGCTAGACAAAGCCAGACTTGGAGCAGATGGAGCAAAGTGGTGGCTGTGGGACTGTTTGAGGGTCCCTAGGGAGAGAGGGAAATTTCTGGGATGGACATTGGGGGTCTGAATACTGTGGGAGAGCTGTGGCTCCTCTCCTGAGCTGGCAGAGGTTTTTTGGGATCTGTGGGTGTGCTGGTCCCAGTAGAGAAGAGGAACTGGTGCAGGATGTGAGTCAGCAAAGCTCTGCCATTGCAAAATGGGGTGGATGGGGGTGGAGAGGCCCTGGCATGGTGCCAGTGGAGCAAGGCAGGCTAACTGGGATGTGCTGGGAAGGACTGGAAACCCCACAAGGAGAATGGATTTGTCATTGTCCTGAGAGAGGGCTGAGGAGGAGCCTTGATCTCTGTCATCCTGAGGGATGGGAGAGGAGAATGGACTCAGCTGTGGCTTAAATGATGATGTTGAGAAGGTAATGGAGCTGAGGAGAGGCAGATGGCTGATGGTTTTTTGGGAGAAGGCACTCAACATTTCATCTCCCTGCCTCAGAATTATTTCCAGAAGCTGGAGAAGTTGGCAGCAGCCGAGGAAGTGCACGGTGATGGTCCCAAGAAGGAGCGCACTAAACTCATCACGCCTCAGGTGGCCAAGCTGGAGCACACCTACAAGCCAGGTAAAGCCCTCCAGCAGCCCCAGGGCTCCTTTTATCCAGAGATTGAGGGGACTCATCACTCGGCTTCTCTGCTCCCTCCTTCCTGCAGTGCAGTTTGAGGGCTCGCTTGGAAAGCTCACCGTCTCCAGTGTCAACAACCCCCGGAAGATGATCGACGCGGTGGTGACGTCTCGCAGCGAGGATGATGTGAGTTCCTCCTGGCCTTCCTCCCTTCCAACAGCCCTGTGGCTGCTTCCCACAGCCCTGATTCCCTCTTCCCTCCCTGGCAGGAGACAAAGGAGAAGCAGGTTCGGGATAAGAGGCGACAGACCCTCGTCACCATCGAGAAGGTGAGTTTAGGGGGTTAGAAGGGGGGATTGTCCCAACCCTCAGAGGTCCATGGTGGGATAAAAAGTGGGCCAGCCCAACCCATTCCATGGTTCCCTGAGTGATCCATGCTTCCTGCAGACGTACAGCCTCCTCCTGGATGTGGAGGACTACGAGCGCCGCTACCTCCTGAGCCTGGAAGGGGAGCGGCCAGCCCTGATGGGAGAGAGGAAGCAGAAGATCTGTGACATGTATGACAATCTGAGAGGGAAGGCACCTGGGCAGGACAGGTGAGTGGGATTTGGGAGCTCCAACACTCCGGGACCGCTGAAACCAGTTTTCCATGGATCTGTTTGGCTCTGGCAGGAGGCTGAAGTAACCTTTTTTTAGCCATTTTACCCTCGCTGTGGTTACAAAGTTACGACTTCCATCCCCCTCCCTCTGGCAGAGTTGAGGATTAGGGATGTCATTCCTGTGTAGCTTTTCCCACCGCAGGGATGTTTTTTCCGGCATGGGTGTGTTTTCCACCTGGTGCTGGGGCAATCATGGGATAACCCTGGGATCCAGCTGTGGGATAACCCTGGGATGCTCCCAGGTGAGGGTTGACACCTTTCTCCCTCCCTCCTCAGGCCGAGCGATGACCACTTCATGCAGATCATGTGCATCCGGAAAGGAAAGCGCCTGGTGGCCCGGATCCTGCCCTTCCTAGCTCCTGAGCAAGCGGCTGACGTGCTCATGGCCACAGCCAGGAACCTGCCCTTCCTCATCAAGAAGGATGCTCAGGATGAGGTCAGGTTCCAGAGGCTGGGAGGGCTCTGTGTATCTTCAGGATGGCAGTTCCTGCCTTTCCTGGGAGGGTGCCAGAAGTTTGGAGGGGCTGTGTGGGAGGAGCTGTTTGCAATTCCAGCCAGACACAGGGAAAGGTGAGGAGCTCCCAACTGTATTCCTTTCTCCACAGGTGCTTCCCTGCCTCTTGAGGCCCTTTTCCCACGTCCTCTACCACCTTCCCTTGGGAACAGTCACCAGCCTTGTGCAGCAGCTCACGAACCTACCTCAGAGCGCCGCCGCTCCCACCAACATGCACCTCACTGCTGTGCTCCAAAACAAGGTGCTCCTTATTCCCACCCCTTCCCAGCCTTGGGAATTGCTCCAGCAGCCTCTCAGCACTGGGGTGTTCCCCTCGCTAATTAACAAGGGTGTCTGGCACATTAATTAACGGTCTGGGGTGGCCCCGGGCTCTACTTCAGCCTGGCAGCAGCTTCTGGGTCAGTCCCGCTGTGCTCCATGCTTCATTCCCTCCAGGAATTTGGGGTGGGAATGTTGCTCCAGTAAATCCCTCCTGGGCTGGGAGTGGTCTGTGGTCTTTTCTTCCTCCTCCTCCTGCAAAGGCAGGCAGGGGTCTTCCTGCTCGTGTCAGCATTCCAGGAGGGTTGAGAAGCATTGGGGATTCTCCGGTTCTCTCAAGGAATGCTTGGAGGTGACTGATCCCCTCCCTGTCCCCACAGTTTGGTCTGTCCCTGCTGTACCTGGTCCTGAGCCGAGGGGAGGAATTGCAGAGCTCGGACACGAACACAGAGCTGATGCAGGACAACCAATGGTAACTCCCTGTCCTGGGCTGGGTTGCTCCTGCCTGGAATGTCACCACATTCCTAGCCCCTTGGGGTGGAAAAGGCAGCCTCCAGGCTCCTGGAACCCCCACACCTCTCACTGCTCCCTCCTCCCTCCTGTTTTTCTGGCAGGACGGAGCTGATGCTGATGGCGACCCGGGAGCTGCTGCGGATCCCTCAGGGAGCCTTGGCAAAGCCCGTGTCCATCCCCTCCAACCTGATCTCCCTCTTCTCCCGCTACGTTGACCAGCAGAAGCTGAACCTGCTGGAGACGAAATTGCAGTGAGTGCCAGCCTTCTTTTCCCAAGGGAATGGGGCCCTGTGCCACCAGGGGACTGGTAGAAGGGGGAAACCAGAAGTGGGGGTGCAGTTGGAGAGGGATTGGAGTGGGGGAGAGGGGAATTGCTGCCTCCCTCTGATCCCGCCACTGATGTTCCCTGGTTCCAGCTTAGTGCAGGGGATCCGATAGATCTCCGTGGCTCCTCGCCACCACTGGAATGTTCCAGAGGAAGGATGGAAGGAAGGAAGGATGGATGGAGAGCACACGGTTCACCCCACACCTCCCCCGACGCCCCGCCTGGCACATGGGGCGCATCTGCCCCCCAATCCCTGGATCAGCAGGAAGAGGGGGATGTTTGGCTGCTCCCTCCTTTCCCACAAAGTGCTGCCTTTCCCTGCTGCTCCCAATTTCCCCACGACTCCTTCTGCACCCCCAGAAACTGCTGCTTCCCCCCCCCAAAGCACAGACAGACAGACACACACACACGCACGCACACACACACACACACACTACTACGGATCCCGGGGACTGGGGAGCCCCTCGCTCCACATCCATGGCCAGGGGTTCTCCACTCATTCCCTGCTCCTTCTCCAGCCCTTCCCACAGGCACTGAGAGCTCCGCTTCCTGCCCTTCCCCACACTTCACACACTTATTTCGCACACTCGCCTCGTCTTCCCAAAATTCGGCTCCTTCCCTCCCCCCGGGATCAGCCCAGCAGCTCCGGGCAGGGTGGGGGGTCACAGCCGGGTCTCTGTCCCCTCCGGATCAGATCCGGGTGGCTTCAGCTGTGCTGCTCCTCGGGAAGGTAGTGGTGGTGGTTGGGGGATAATTTTTTTTTTTTTTTTTTTTTTTTTTTTTTTTTTTTTGCTTTTAAAAAGAAAAAAAAAAAGCCAAGAGATTTGCACATGTAGGGATTTTACACCCTGGAATTCCTCCTGGCATTAACCAGCCCACCCCTCTGCTCCCAGCCCTTTCCCTATCCTTTTTCTCTGAGAGATCAAGTGGAAAGTTCATTTATTATTTCTATTTTATTTTATTGGGTTTTTTTCCTTTTTCCTGCTATTTTATTTTGTTTTTTTCCCTTTTCTTTTTTTTTTTTTTTTTTTTTTTTTTTTTTTTTTTTTTTCTTCTTTCCCTTCTTTTTTGATTTTTTCTTTAATTTCATTTGCTTGCAGTAATTTTTTTTGTTTGGTTTTTTTTTCCTTCCCCATTCCTCCCAGTTTTTGGTTCTGGTTAATGAGAATAAAGTTTCTAAATTTACATTTTTATAGGGTATTGTAAATAAAGATGAATTGTATACGGCTGCCAGCCTGGCCTCTCCCTCTCTGGCCCGTACCCTCCCTGCGCGACCCCGCCGTGTCCCCGCGGTGTTCCCCCCGTGAGCCCTCGGGGGTCTCGAACCCTCGACCCCCGGGGTATCCTCCGTGGGCAGCGGGCAGGGGGCGTGGTTACGCCTCAGCCAGTGGCAGCGGGCCTGGTCCGAAGCCCCGCCTCTCCGCCAATCACTGGCAGATGACTCACTGCTCGGCGTCAGCACGCGCGGCGCGCCGCTTCCACCGCCCGTTGGCTCCCTGCCTGATTGACAGCCGAGGAGTCAGCTCTCGACCAACCGTAACGCGCGAACTGGCCCGCCGGCGCCCTGGCCGCCAATAGGGCGCGGACGTGGGCGGGGCGAGTGACGGCAACGCGGCGGGGCGGTGGCGGCGGCGGCGGCGGCGGCGATGGCGGAGCTGCGTGCGGCGGGCGCGGGGCCCGGCCCGGCCGCGCCCCCCGGGCCCGCGGCGCTGCCCGCGGCCCCCGGCGCGCCCCCGGCCCTGCCCTTACCGGCGGCGAGCGTCGGGGCGGCGCCCGCACCGACTGCGGCGCCGGCGGCACCGACAACCTCGGCGGGCGGCGGAGCCGGCGCGGGTGGCGGCGGGGCCGGTCCCGGCTCGGCCCGCGAGGGTTGGCTCTTCAAATGGACCAACTACATCAAGGGATACCAGCGCCGCTGGTTCGTGCTCAGCAATGGGCTGCTCAGCTACTACCGGTACGCACCGGGACCCGCCCCGCCGCCCCCCGGGCCCCCCGTGACCTTGGCGCCGGGCTGAGCCCCCGCGGCGGGAGGGAAGCGGGTGTGGGCCCCCCGCACCGAGCGGGGGAGCGGTCGGTGCCCCGGTGCCAGCTGGGAAGGAGGGCGGCTGTTACCTCCCTGTCCCCGCGGTTGTCCCCTCCGTGTCACGGGGGATGTCACCTCCCGGTCACTGGGGCTGCTCTTGGCGGTGGTGGGGGTCGTTAGCCCACTCCCCTCCGCCCCTCTGTGCCAGCAGGAAAGGGGGGCGGTTGTCACATCCCTGTCCCCGTGGTTGTCACCTGTCTGTGCCCGGGATTGTCACATCCCTGTCCCTGTAGGTATTTGAGCGCGGGTCGAGGCGGGGGTCTGCAGCCCCCTCAGCCTCCCGCAGCTCCCGGATCCTGCTGTCCCTCCCAGCAGCTCTTCCCGGCGGCCTGGTGTGTTGTCACCCGCGGGGACACCTGAGCCTGGTCGCTCCATTATTGATGAGGAACCGGAGCCTTGGGCAGCTGCCGGCTCCGGTTACACCGCCGCCAACGGGGGGGCACCGGGCCGGGGGTGTCCCGGCTGGGTGTCACCTCTGTCACCCAGTGACGTGGAAGGGGAGTGCCAGCCTGGCGCGGCCTCTCTGGGACTTCACCCTCGTCCCAGCCCGTGCCAGGATCCGGGAAGCACCGGATCCCTGAGGCTTCAGGATCCCTGAGGCCACTCCTGGGGACTGTGGATTTGTCTCCCCAAAGCGACATCCCCAGGCTTGGCCCCGCTCCGGCACCAGCAAACCCTCCCTATTAATAGCCCTGGCTGCCAGGCTGGGAATGCTGAGCCCCCTGCTCAGACCCCCGAGGGCTCGTCCTGGGGATCCCAGCCCTGTCCTTCCCTCACCATGGCTTCATCCCGGGGATCCTGGCCCTTTTCTTCCCTCACCATGGCCTTGTCCCAGCGATCCCAGCCCTGTCTTTCCCTCACCATGGCCTCGTCCTGGCGATCCCAGCCCTGTCCTTCTCTCACTGCAGCCTCATCCTGGCGATCCCGGCCCTGTCCTTTCCTCACTGAAGCCTTTTCCCGGGGATCCTGGGCTGTCCTTCCTTCACCATGGCCTCATCCTGGCGATCCCAGCCCTGTCCTTCCCTCACTACAGCCTCGTCCTGGGGATCCTGGCGATCCCAGCCCTGTCCTTCCCTCACCATGGCCTCATCCCAGGGATCCTGGCCCTGTCCTTCCCTCACTATGGCCTTCCCATGCAGATCCAAGGCGGAGATGGGCCACACGTGCCGTGGCACCATCAACTTGGCCACGGCCAACATCACCGTGGAGGATTCCTGCAATTTCATCATCTCCAATGGCGGAGCCCAGACCTACCACCTCAAGGCCAGCTCCGAGGTGGAGCGGCAGCGCTGGGTCACCGCCCTCGAGCTCGCCAAGGCCAAGGCTGTCAAGATGCTGGAGGAGTCAGGTACGGAATTTCTGGATCCATGGTGGGGTCATGGTGCACTCAGGGTGAAATCCCAGTGCCTGACAGTGCCCAGGGCAGGATCAGTATCCTCAGACTGGGATCCCAGTGCCAGGTTCCCAGAGCTCCAGAGGCAGCAAGAATCCCAGGGCAGGATCCCAGTGCTTGGAGGACTCAGGCAGGATATCAGTGTTCCACAGGATCCCAGTGTCTCCAGGGCAGAATCCCAGTGCCTCACAGGATCAAGGGCAGGATCCCAGAGAGAAGAATCCCAGCCCCACCGGGCGCATGATCCCAGTGACCCCAGGGCAGGATCACAGAGCAGCATCAATATCCTTAGGGCAGGCTTTGAGTTCCTCTCAAACCCAGTGCCCCAGGGCAGGATCCAAGTGCCCTGGGCAGCATCCCAGCATCTCCAGCAAGGAGGTTTGGAAGGGGGTGGCTGTGTCCATGCATGTGTGACCCAAACAACCTGGCATGCACAGTAACGGACCATCAGTGTTTGGGAGCCCTCAGGGGTTTGGGGATCCCCCCGTGCCCTTCCTGGCAGCCCCACCTCCAGTTCCTGGTGTGATGTGACAATCCCACACTCCCCATCCCTTCCTGCCCACAGACGACTCTGGCGACGAGTCGGTGTCGCAGACGGACAAGACGGAGCTGCAGAACACCCTGCGGATTTTGTCCAGCAAAGTGGAGGACCTGAGCACGTGCAACGACCTGATCGCCAAGCACGGCACGGCCCTGCAGCGCTCCCTCAGCGAGCTCGAGGCCCTGCGGCTTCCCCCGGAGAGCACGGACAAGATCAAGCAGGTCAACGAGCGGGCCACGCTCTTCCGCATAACCTCCAACGCCATGATCAATGTGAGTCCCCATCCCGAGGATCCCACAGTGGGAAAAGCCCCCGCTTCCATGCTGAGCACGGTTTCCCTGCAGGCCTGCCGGGATTTCATGCTCCTGGCACAAACGCACGGGAAGAAGTGGCAGAAGTCGCTGCAGCAGGAGCGGGATCAGCGGATCCGGCTGGAGGAGACGCTGGAGCAGCTGGCCAAGCAGCACAACCACCTGGAAAGGGCTTTCCGGGGGGCCACGGTGCTCCCCGCCAGCACGCCCGGCACTGCAGGCTCTGGCAAAGGTGGGAAGGGACAAGTGCTGTGCCCAAGCGTCTCCCAGATGCTTCCTGGGATTTTCCGAGCCAGGCTCAGCTTCACTCACTGTGCTGATCCCAAAGGATGTGTCTGTCCCAGCTCATCTGTGTAACCAAGTGATTCTGGCATCCACAACAGAGTCCAAACTGGCTCCTCTGAGCCTTATCCAACACCCCTCAGGGCTGGGGTAGGGATGATGGTGACAGGGGAGCCTTCAGTGGGAAACTGGGAATGGTGTTCCTTCCTCACTAGCCCTCTCCCTTTTCCCAGATTTGTGCTGCCCTGCCAAAGGCGACCTGAGTGACGAGGACGACGACAACAACGAGTTCTTCGACGCCCCGGAGATCTTCCCCATGCCCGATGTCATGGGCCACAAGTGAGTTTTGGGGGAGAGGGGAATTCCCCTAGCTGCTCTGCCCTGCTCGGGAATGTTCACCCCCTTTCCCCCCTTCCCAGGAGAACTGGGAGCAACATCAGCGGCACCAGCAGTGACATCAGCCTGGATGAGCAGGTGGGATGGGGTCTTATGGCTTGGGGGTGCCCAAATTCCCATGGAAGTGTTTTGTGGGGTCGCAGGGATATAACAGCCTTTGTCTCCCCTCTCCCTAGTACAAGCACCAGGTTGAGGACACCAAGAAGGAAAAGAGAACCCGCATTCCCTACAAACCCAACTACAGCCTCAATCTCTGGAGCATCATGAAGAACTGCATTGGGAAGGAGCTGTCCAAGATTCCCATGCCAGTGAGCACAGATGCAGCCAGTGGGTGGGCATGGGGCACCCCGGAACCCCCTTTTTTCTGACTCGTTCCCTCTTCCAGGTGAATTTCAATGAGCCGCTGTCCATGCTGCAGCGGCTGACGGAGGACCTGGAATACCACGAGCTGCTGGATCGGGGGGCGCGGTGCGAGAGCTCCCTCGAGCAGCTGTGCTATGTGGCCGCTTTCACCGTGTCCTCCTACTCCACCACCGTCTTCCGCACCAGCAAACCCTTCAACCCGCTCCTGGGGGAAACCTTCGAGCTGGATCGCCTGGAGGAGAACGGATACCGCTCCCTCTGCGAGCAGGTGCAGCCAGCTCCTCTCTGCCAGCCTTTCCCGGGCCGTCGGGATGGCCGGCACTGAGCTGTCCCCAATCCCGTGTCCAGGTGAGCCACCACCCGCCAGCCGCCGCCCACCATGCCGACTCCAAGAACGGCTGGACGCTGCGCCAGGAAATCAAAATCACCAGCAAATTCCGAGGGAAATACCTCTCCATCATGCCTCTGGGTGAGCACCCCAGGAGTGTGTGGGATTTTCGGGACCACCCAAGGCTCCAGGTGTGGTTCCCAGCACGATCTCCCTCCCTCAGGCACCATCCACTGCGTCTTCCACTCCTCCGGCAACCACTACACGTGGAAAAAGGTGACAACCACCGTGCACAACATCATCGTGGGGAAGCTCTGGATAGACCAGGTGGGAAGTTGTGGATGGGAGGTATAGGGAAGTGTGGATCCCTGGGGAATGGGGTATGGGTGGGTCTGACTTTCCTCTCCCCTTCACAGTCAGGTGAGATCGAGATCGTCAACCACAAGACAGGGGACAAGTGCATCCTCAAGTTTGTCCCTTACAGCTACTTCTCCCGGGATGTGGCGAGGAAGGTAGGGACATGGAGCCATGGGACACACCAGGCTGCTCATGACTGCAGTGTGTCCTGATCCAGGCTGTCCCCTCTCCCACCAGGTGACCGGGGAGGTGATGGACCCCTCGGGAAAGGTGCATTTTGCCCTGCTGGGCACTTGGGATGAGAAGATGGATTGCTACAAGGTCCAGCTGGCAACAGGGGACAATGGAGCTGAGGCGCGGCCACGAGCCCACGAGGCTGAGGACAGCCGGGTGCTGCTGTGGAAGCGGAACCCACTCCCGTGAGTGGGGAAAACGGGAATGAGGCGGCCCCGGGAGCCGGGCTGGCACTGAGCCCCGTTCTTTGCCATGCTGTAGGAAGTACGCAGAGAACATGTATTACTTCTCGGAGCTGGCGCTGACCCTGAACGCGCCGGAGAGCGGGACGGCCCCCACGGACAGCCGGTGGCGCCCGGACCAGCGCCTCATGGAGAACGGGAGGTGGGACGAGGCCAACGCCGAGAAGCAGCGGCTGGAGGAGAAACAGCGGCTCTCCCGCAAGCGCCGCGAGGCTGAGGCTGCCCGCGCCACCGAGGACGGTAAGGCACAGCTGTCAGACAGGGGTGTCTCCCCTCGGTGTCCCCCCAGGCCTTCACCCCGCTATGTCCCCCAGGGACACCCTACGATCCCTACAAACCGCTGTGGTTCGAGCGGAAGAAGGACCCGGTGACGCAGGAGATGGCGCACGTCTACAAGGGGGGCTACTGGGAGAGCAAGGAGAAGCAGGACTGGAGTTTGTGCCCAGATATTTTCTGAGCCCGACAAGGAGGAGGAGGAGGAGCGGCGAGGGGGGAGGGATGAAGGCCAGGACCGCCCCTGTCCATCCGTCTGTCTTAACTGTGTGTCCCCGTGCCTCGCCGTGAGCGCCGGCCGGGCTTTGCCTTAGCCCACCCAAACTGACCTTGGGGAGCAGGAGCCAACACAGCCCCCCTCAAATCTGTGCTGGAGCTGGGGGGTCCGTTCATCCCACCCACCTCCTCGGCACCCTGGGGTGGGGAGCACGGCCGCCCCTGGGGTGGGGGGGCCCCGGGGAAGGCGCAGCGGGGCGAGCCCGAGGCTGGCCTTGGTCTCCCCCCCTCCTCTTTTATTCCCATTCCCCTTCGCCCCCAGGAGTTCGGGTGCTTTTGGGGTCCGCGGGGGGGCCAGCCTCCCCCCCAGCCTGTTCTATAGGTGTATATTATATATATGTAGAGAGCAATCGGGGTCCCCTTCTCCCCCACAGCCCCCAGTTTGGGGGGTCCTTGCCCTCCCCAGGGTGGCCCCCACGCGTGGGGACCCTCCATGAGGTGCCTTCCCTGTAGGTTTAGGGCAGGGGGAGGGCCTGGGTTTGGGGGGGGGGGTCTCTCCAGGGTGCAGTGGGACCCCTGCACCCCCAGACACTACAGGGGGAGGGAGATGCACCGTGGGGGGAGTCTCTGCACCCCCAAATCTGAAACTGGGGGCGTTTGATGCCTTTTTATTTTTTTCTTTTTTTGGGTTGGTTTTTTGGTTTCTTTTTTGTCTCCGGAAAAAGAACTAAATTAAAATCTGTGAATGCCCCAACCCTGTGCCTGCTCTGTGGGGTAGGGGGAGAGTGCAGCCCCTCCCTGTGACTGCTTTTCGTGGGCGACCCCCTACTCCTGTAGGGATCTGAGTGGCAGCACCCACACAGGGACTTGAACCCCATTCATGGGATGCTCCAGGAGCCATCTTGTCCACTCCCCAGGTTCTGCTGCCCTGGTGGGGGAATTGAGGGGTGTCTCCTGTGTCCCTCTGTGTTCCACACTAGGTTTGGGGTGCTGGGGATACCTTGGGTGGACCCTTGACTCTTCCCAGGGACCCATTTTGGCCCCGGGGGTCACCCGGTCTGGGAGGGAACATCCAAGGAAGGGAGGTCCTGAGTGGCCCTGGGACCCCCTGGGGGCACTTCCATGGGCGGGGATGTCCCCAGGGATCGTGGGGACCCCCTGGAGTGACACGGGTGCCCCATGCCCTACCCGTCCCTATGGTACGTGGCCTCTGATTGGCCAGCTGGCATAAGAGGAGTGTGCCGATTGGCCGAGACTGTACCCTACCTCGCGCTGATTGGACGGTTGGTTTGAGAGACAGTTCCGGGAGGGCTGGCATTTCCCTGCCCATCGAATTGGAGCGTGCTGATTGGCTGGTCGGTCGCAACGGGTCAGACCTGGCCAATGGGAGGGCGCGGTGTGGCCCTGCAGCCACGCCCCCAGCAGCGCCCACCCCTTGTCCTCTGTGGGACCCCGCTGTCCCCACCCCCGGGTGCCCCGGGTGGGACACTGATGCTACATCCCTCCGCACAACCACCAGACAGTTCCTCCAGCTCCGGTCAAAGGGGTTTATTGGGGCCCCGGCCTCGCTGGCTCTGCCGCCACAGCCGGTGGCTCTTGGGGTCGGGGCTGTCGCGTCTGCCCCATTGCCAGATGCTCCGCTCCAGCTGTTCCCTCGGAACCCCGATGTTGGCAGAGCTCTCGGGGCGGTTGGCCGGGCAGGGAGGGGCTGAGGAGGGGCTGGGGGTTCATCCGGGGGTCCCCTCCTCCCCGATGTCTCCGTTACCGGGACGATAGCATCATTACGAACTCTAAGGGGCAAGGAGGGGACGTCAGGGGACCCGGGGCTCAGCCCCTGCCGCAGGTCCCCGGGGAAGGGGGTGCCCTCACCGTCGAAGTCCACGTGGCCGTCCCCATTGAGATCCACATCCTGCAGGATCTCGTCTACCTCCTGCGCCTTCAGCTGCTCCCCGAGCAGCGCCGCGATGGCCTCACGCATCTCGGCCGTGCTGATCTCCCCGTCCCCGTTCATGTCGAACTGCAGCACCCGCGGGCTGGGGGTCACCCTCCCACCACGGCCACCGGCACCCCCAACTCCCTGTGGTCAGTGTCTCCTCTGTGCTCGTGGTCACCACCATGGTTATCATTCCCCACGGGTCACTGTCCTCTGCATGCCTGTGGTCACCCCATGGTCATCATTTTCCCACAGTCACTGTCCTCTCCTGCCTGTGGTCACCCCATGGTCACTGCCCCCTCCATGCTTGTGGTCACCACCGTGGTCTTCCCATGGTCAGTGTCCCCCTCCATGTCTTTGGTCACCCCTTGGTCCCCTCTATGGTCACCATCTCGCCATGCTCTTCCTGTGATCACCGTCCCATCTATGCCCACATTGTCATTGTCCTCCCCAGGGTCTCTCCAGGGTCACAGTCCCCTCACGGCTGTGGTGCCCCTGAGGAGGGGACACCACGCCCGCTGTCCCCATGGCGATGGCCGTACCTCGCGGAAGGCGATCTTGAGCTCCCTCACGCCCACCATGTGCGCCGTCTCCTCCCGCAGCTTCGGGCCCATCATCTGCACAAAGTCCTCGAAGTCCACGCGGCCGCCCACTGCAGCGGGAAGGGGACAGACACCCTCAGCGCCCCAGCGACCCCCGGTGCCCTCCCCATGCCCCTGAGCCCACTCACTCCTCATCTTGATGTGCTGGGAGATCTCGATGAGCTCCATCTCGGTGGGCATGTACCCCAGCGTGCGCATGCAGGGGCCCAGGTCCTTGTAGCTGATGTAGCCATCCTGGTCCGTGTCAAATTCCTTGAAGGCGTCCAGCAGCTCTGGGCACGGCCACGCGTGGGGACAGGGACATTATCAGGAGTGGAGGGTCACACGAACACTGCGTCACACCGGGGCAGGTCCCTTCTTGGATGTGGGAGACCCCTCCATGGCCACATCCCCAGGGCAGACCCCTCCACGAGGACAGATCCATTCCTCCCCCTCAATTCCCCTAGGCCCGTGTCCCCACCCTGTCCCCCCTGCTCACCATCCAGCTCCTCCGGTGACAGCTCCCGCTCCTGCATGGGACACACAGAAGGGGTGACAGCGGAATGACACCCAGCTCTGTGTCCATCCCCCCTCCTTGCCCCCCCAAACCTCGGTGTCACCTTTGTTAAGCGTGGGCCAAAATTAACTCCAGCGGAGGATTAGTGGGATTGGAGGCAAAGCCCTGCCCTGCCCTGTGCCTGCACCTCCCACCCGCCCTGTCCCAGTCCCCGTGTCCCTGCTCCTGTCACCCACCCCTGGGGTGTCCCACCCCGGGACCCCCAGGCTCTAAATGGGATGTGCCGGGTGGGCACAGATGCTGCCAAGGGAGGTTGCACTCCAGAGATGGAGGGGCAGCATTTTTACCCCCACAGAGCTTGGCTGCCCCTGCTCCAGATGTCCCCTCAGTATGTCCCCTCTGTCCCCAGGGCCCTGGAGTGTCCCCAACACCATTCCCAGCACCCATGTCCCACCTATCCCCACGATTCCAGGCTTTTCCTCACTGTTCCCAGTGCCCCCAGTCCCTTTCATCCCCGGGTTTCCAGCCAGTCCCTGAGCCCATTCTCACTGTCCCCATGTCCTCATCCCTAGGGTCCCAGGGTGTCCCCGATTGTGTTCCCACTGTCTCCATGTCCTTTTAATCCCCAGGGACCCAGAGTGGCCCCAGCCAGTGACCAAGATCCCCTCCATCCCCAGGGTCCCAACCCCATTTTCACTGGTCCCATGTCCCCTCCGTCCCCAGGGTTCTGGAACATCCCCATCCCACTGTCCCCAGGCCCACCCTGACTGCCTCACTGCCCCCTTCATCTACAGGGTCCTGGACTGTCCCTGTCCCCATCCCTATTTTCCCCATGTCCCTTCCATGGCCAGGGTCCTGGAACAGGCCCACTGTCCCCATGTCCCCATGTCTCAAATGCTCCAAATCACCTCCATCTGCAGGGTCCTGGACTATTCCTGTCCCCACCCTCACTGCCCCCGTGTACCCATTCCCCATGTCCCCATCACCAATGTCCCCATATCCTCTCCATCCCTAGGGTCCCAGACTGTCCCTGACCATGTCCCCAAAGCCCCTGTCCCCCTTCCATCCACAGGATCCTGGACTATCCCTGACCCCATTTCCCCTGTCCCCACATCCCCTCCATTTCCAGGGTCCCTCCATCCCCACCCTTATGCCCATTTCCAGGGTCCTTCCATCCCCCACCTCATACCCCTCCCGGTGTCCCCACCTTGCCAAAGACGGTGTTGAGGAAGGGGGAGTAGGTCTTGGTGGCAGCAGCGTAGGGGT
Source organism: Serinus canaria (assembly GCF_022539315.1). Classification (NCBI taxonomy): domain Eukaryota; kingdom Metazoa; phylum Chordata; class Aves; order Passeriformes; family Fringillidae; genus Serinus; species Serinus canaria. The sequence goes on along the minus strand of NC_066319.1, from coordinate 8,727,190 downwards.
CCACGGGACTCTTCTTCCCACTCTTCTGCCCGTGCCCGCTGTGCCGGGACTCGGAGCCGGAATTCTTGGGGGCCGGGGCACCGATTTCCTCGGGGGCTTTGTCCCCCTCCTCGTGCCCCCCTTTCCCCTTCTGCGGGGGCTCCGTGTCCTTGTTGTCCTTGGGGGTCCCCTTGTCCCCGCGGGAGCGTGGCATGGGGCCGGGGCCGGGTGGGCAGCGGGCGGGCAGGGAGCGGGACCCCGGGATGGCCGAGCCGGAGGAAGGAGCAGGGAAATCCTCTTACACCCCCCGTGACCCCCCCAAGCTCCCCCCGCCATGAGCCCGCCAGGGCAAAGCCAATTAGCGGTGATTAATGGCAGGAAACAGCCACGGCCACCGGCCCCGGGCACAGCCACGCGGCCACCGCGCCCCGGCCACCGGACAGGTCCCCACTAGCGTCCCAGGGCCACCACCGAGGCCCCGAGTCCAGAGGTGACACCCCACAGCCACCAGTGTCCCCAGCATTGCCCAATGCTCCCAGCGGTGACACCCCACAGCCACCACAGTGTCCCCAGACCAACCCACATCCCCACTGGGGACACCGCAAGGCCACCACTGTGTCCCCTCACCTGGCTCCTCTCCCCGAGCTCCCTCCACCCCTAAGGTAGGTGCATTTGTTGTCCCCCTAGGATGGGGACTGGTGGCACGTCCCCAAGACATGACCGGGAATGGGCACAGGGTGCCACAGGGGGCTTCAGAGGGGAGGGACCCCCGAAAATGAGAGCAGGGGAAAGCCCGGCCCGGGGGGTGACCCTGGCTGCTGTGTCCCCCCGGGGTGACAGAGGGGCGACACTGGTGGGGGTGACAGTACCCCTGTGTCATTCGCTGCCATTGCCTCTGTGCCACCCGCCACTGTCACCTCTGTGCCAACCACTGGCACTGTCCACGGGGACCGTCCCCCCGGGTGCCCCTGTCCATGGGGTGCCCCCGGTCCCCCCCCGCCGGTGCCCCCGCCCCGGAGCCGCGCACGCGCGGGGCGGCCCCGGTCACTTCCTGCCCCGCCCCCGCCGCCGCCGCCGCCGCCGCTCCCGCCGCCCCCGACACCGGCACCGGCCCCGGGCACCGACCCGCCGGTGAGTGCGGGCACCGGTACCGGGCACCGGGCCCCGTCCGGACCCGCCGGGCACGGCCCCCCTGGGACCCCCTTCCCGGGGCAGCCCCATCCCCATTCCCGGCGGGGCCACCCCCTGTCCCCATCCCTGTCCCTCTCCCAATCCCTGTCCCCATACCTAGCCGGGCCACCCCTTCCCCGTCCATGTCCCCATCCTCGTCCCTGTCCCCCTGTCCCCATTCCTGTTCCTGTACCTAGCGCGGCCACCACCGGCCCCATTCCTAACCCCGCCCCCGTCCCCATCCTTTTTCCTGTCCCTATCCCTTGTCCCTGACCTCGTCACTATCCCCGTACAGAATGAGGCCACCACAGGCCCCATTCGTGCCCCCCCCCATCCCTATCCTTGTCCCCTTCCCTTTTCCTGTCCCTGACCCCATAGCCAGCAGGGCCACCCCTGTCCTGTGATCTGTTGGAGCTGTCCCTGCCCTCCTTTCCATCCCCACCCGTGTTTCCAGGAGGACATCCTTGTCCCTGTCCCCATCCCGAATGGGACACTCCTTGTCTCACTCAGAGCCCCCATTCCTGGGGTGCTTCCTGAGTTCCCGTCAGGGAGCTGGCTGGGATGGGGGTGTGTCCCCAGTTCCTGCTCCTAGGAGTGGCTGAGCCACCCCTTATTGGGCTGGAAGTCAACGACAAACCCAGTTCAAGGGACACCCCATTTCCTGGTGTCCCCGCCTGCCATTTTGGGGTATCCCAGCACGCCTGACCACGGCCGGGGCGCTCCCCAGCCATGTCCTTCCGGAAGGTGGTGCGGCAGAGCAAATTCCGGCACGTGTTCGGGCAGCCGGTGAAGACAGACCAGTGCTACGATGACATCCGCGTGTCCCGCGTCACCTGGGACAGCACCTTCTGCGCCGTCAACCCCTCCTTCGTGGCCATCATCGTGGAGGCCAGCGGCGGCGGCGCCTTCCTCGTCCTCCCCCTGCACAAGGTGACAGCAGAGCGGTGATGCGGGGAAGGGGGGCTTGTGCCGGTGGGTGACCCCCTCCCTGCTGTCACTTTGTCCCCAGACCGGACGCATTGACAAGTCGTACCCCACGGTGTGCGGCCACACAGGCCCCGTCCTCGACATCGACTGGTGTCCCCACAATGACCACGTCATCGCCAGCGGCTCCGAGGATTGCACTGTCATGGTGAGGGGTGGCCCAGGATCCTGGGGGGTGGCAGGGGTCACGCCGCTTCGCTCACCGTCCCCTCTGTCCCCTCAGGTGTGGCAGATCCCGGAGAACGGGCTGTGCCAGCCGCTGACGGAGCCCGTGGTGGTCCTGGAGGGCCACTCGAAGCGCGTTGGCATTGTCACCTGGCACCCCACCGCCCGCAATGTCCTGCTCAGCGCGGGTATGGGGGGACACGGCAGGCATGGGGAGGGGGCTGCGCGGCCGAGGTGACCCCTGCCGTGTCCCCCAGGCTGTGACAACGTGGTGCTGATCTGGAATGTGGGCACGGCGGAGGAGCTGTACCGGCTGGACGGGCTGCACCCCGACCTCATCTACAGCGTCAGCTGGAGCCGCGACGGCTCCCGCTTCTGCACCGCCTGCAAGGACAAGAGTGTCCGTGTCATCGACCCCCGCCGCGGCACCGTGGTGGCCGTGAGTGTCCCCACCCCCTCGGGGGGCCTGTGTCGCCGGGGCGCTGTCCTGCGCTGGTTCTTGGGGGGAATCCCCTGCTCCCTGCCCTTGTCCCTTGGTGCACCCCGTTGTCCCACGTTCCATGGGTGTCCTTGTCCCCCGGTTCTCCCCACTGTCCCCTGTCCCTCGGTGCCTGTCCCTGGGGTGCTGCGGGCGCCGGTGACAGCCGTGCCCCCTAGGAGAAGGAGCGGGCGCACGAGGGGGCCCGTCCCATGCGCGCCATCTTCCTGGCCGACGGCAAGATCTTCACCACCGGCTTCAGCCGCATGAGCGAGCGGCAGCTGGCGCTGTGGGACACGGTGAGTGGCACCCCGGGGCTCCCCTGGAACCATTCTGGGGTTCCCCGCGTGCCTGACGCCTCATCCCACCCCAGGAGAACCTGGAGGAGCCCATGGGACTGCAGGAGCTGGACTCCAGCAACGGGGCTCTGCTGCCCTTCTACGACCCCGACACCAGCGTGGTCTACGTCTGCGGCAAGGTAGGGAGCCCCCCACCCCGCCGGTGGCACCCCCAGAGCCGGGGTCCCCCTAACGGCGTGTCCCCAGGGGGACTCGAGCATCCGGTACTTCGAGATCACGGAGGAGCCGCCCTACATCCACTTCCTCAACACCTTCACCAGCAAGGAGCCCCAGCGGGGAATGGGCTGGATGCCCAAGCGCGGGCTGGACGTCAGCAAGTGCGAGATCGCCAGGTGGGCACGGGGACACGGGGGACGAGGTGAGGGACCGCCAGAACCCCCCAGAACCTTCCGTGACCCCCTCTGCTCCCCTGGCAGGTTCTACAAGCTGCACGAGCGCAAGTGTGAGCCCATCATCATGACCGTGCCAAGGAAGGTGCGTGGGGATAGGGGAATGTGGGGTGGGGGGAGGACCCGAGAGGGGTCACCGGGCAGGACACGGGGCCCTGTGGGTTCCTGGGCAGGACTTGGTGACTGGGCAAGGGGTCCCTCATCAGTCTGGGTGGGGGTCCCTGTAGGGTCTGCATGTGAGGTCCCTGAGCACAGATGGGAGCAATGGGGGGAACCCCAGTGAGGCTGTTTCCCCGTGGCGTCTCTCTGGGGGTCCCCCCGAGGATGCCACCCCTCTGACGCTGTTGGGGGCAGTCGGATCTGTTCCAGGACGACCTGTACCCGGACACGGCAGGCCCCGAGGCGGCCATGGAGGCAGAGGAGTGGGTGGCGGGGCGCACGGCGGGGCCCGTGCTGGTGTCCCTGCGCCAGGCCTACGTCCCCAGCAAGCAGCGGGACCTCAAGGTGAGCCGGCGGACGCTGCTACACGACAGCCGCGCCACCGCCGCCGCCACCGGGGCCACCACGCCACCTCCCACGCCCCCCGCGGCCCCCGCGTCCTCTCGCTTCAGTGCCCCGCCGGTGCTCGGTTCCGGCAGCTCCACGGTAAGGGGGCAGGGGAGACAGGGGGACAAGCGGGAAAGGGACAGAGGGGTGTGGTCGGTGTGGGTGGGGCTGTGCAGTGAGTGCGGGTCCGCTGATGGGCGATGGGTGGGTGTGGCAGTGGGTGTGGCTCTGCTGGGCGTGTCCCGTGACGGCGCTGTCCCTCAGGGAGGTCGCCTGGACGAGGTGCTGCAGGAGGTGGCGGCGCTGCGGGCGCTAGTGGCGGAGCAGGGCCATCGCATCTCCCGCCTGGAGGAGCAGCTCAGCCGCCTCGAGAACGGCCACGTGTAGGGACCCCCTCAGGGACCACCGACCCAGGGACCACGCCTGCACCCCAGGGATCCCCCTGAACCATCTCGCCCCCCTGGGGTGCTCCCCCTTGCCCCGCTCCGGGACCTTCTCCCATTGGGGGGCTGGCCGCCCCTCTGGCAGCTCCCCGCTTCCCCCCATTGCCTTACTGGGTGCTGCCCCCCCAAATCATGGACCATTCTCCACCCCTGCCCCCATTCCTCCGGCTGGGGTTGCTCCTGGGATCAAAGATTACCCCCTGCACTCCCCAATCCCTGTGTGGGGTCTCCCCCCTTTCTGCGGGGCAGGGCATGATCTGCCTTCCTAAACTGTGAGATATTGTCCCCCCTATATTTTGGGGGCTTTTCCTCCCCTCCTGCTCCTCGTGTCCCCCCTCTCCATTCCTGTGCAGGGTCAGAAACTATATTTTCACTCCAAATAAAGGATTTATAAGAAAAGCGATGGGGGTGATTTATAAGAAAAGTTGCAGGGCCACCTGCGGGGTGGCAGAGCGGGGGCAGGAAGGCACGGCGGTCACGGGTGGGAGCTCAGCGCCTCGGCAGGAAGTGGGGGGGCACGGGGCGGCATTTTGGGCAGCAGGGGTGCGGGGGGGGGTGCAGAGCTCGGCCCCCCCCGCTCCGGCACATCCGCTGCGCGGGGCAGGAAGTTGGGGGGGGCTCCCCCATCGCGGAGCGCGCCCGCGGCATCGGGACCCGCTCTGGCTGCACCCACTGATGGTGAGCACCCCAAAACCGGGCAGGGTGGGAGATTGGGGGGCTGGGAGCCGAGGGGATGGGAGACAGGTTGGGGGAGTCAGGATCAGGGAGGCAGGGTGGGGTTTGGGGGAGTGGCAGGGTAAGGGGAGTCTGGAATGTTTGGGGGGATAAGGGAAGCACAGTGGGGTTGTGGGGGAAGGAGGGGGGTCCTTCAAGGGAGCATGGTGGGCTAGGGGCTGGGTCAGGTATTGGGGGCTGTGCAGCCACAGTGAAGATGAAGAGTGCCGGGTTTGGGGGGACCCTGGGGCTTCGGCAGAGGGTGCCGTGGGCAGGGGCAGGGGATTCTAGAGGGGCTGTGCAGCCATGTGGGGTGGCAGGAGCCGATTCCTCTCCCCCAGCACCTGCAGGTGCTGCTGCACCCGCCACCCACGGCTTCCTCCCCGGGGGTCACCTCCCCCTCCCCGGCCCTTGTCCTGTGCCCTGTACCTTGCCCCCGGCCCTTCCCTGCGCTCCAGCTCCGGGAAGCCACGTGCCCGGCGCAGTGTGACCCCGCTGCCCTCCCCGCAGGCTGCCCCGCGATGGCACGCGCTGCTGCTGGCTCTGGCGGGGCCGGCGGCCGCCGGGGACCCCGCGGTGGCCCGCAATGACCGGGCAGTGGCCGCGCTGCTGGGGCTGCTGCTGTGCCTGGCGCTGGGGCTGGCGCTGGCCTGGCACCACCTGTGCCGCCTCTCGGCCGGCCGGTACCACCCCCGGCCCCTGGGCCGCCGGGCGCTGCAGCTGCTGCGGGGACAATGGCACCGGCTGCGCTCACCGCGGGAGCCCGCCGCGGCCCCCGGGGACGGGCACGGGGAGGTGGCCGTGCGGGACGAGGAGGAAGAGCTGATGCCCTGGAGCCTGGAGCGGCGGCCGCAGCAAGAGGAGGAGGATGAGCAGGAGGAGGATGAAAGGGCGGAGGATGAGAAGGAGGAAGATGAGGAGGAGGCCGAGGCAGCGCCAGAGGGCGGGGAGAGCCCCCTGAGTGAGGGGCAGACGGCGGGGGGCAGCGCCGAGGCCCTGCTCAGTGACCTGCACGCCTTCTCGGGGACAGCGGCCTGGGGGGACGCGCGGCCACATGTCACCGCCTTGTGACATCACCGTCCTGACGTAACCACCCTTTGATGTCATCACCCTGTAGTGTCACCTCCTTGTAATGTCACTGCCCTGTAATGTCACCTCCCTGTAATGCCACTGCCCTGTAGTGTCACCTCCTTGTAGCGTCACCTCCCTGTAGTGTCACTGCCCTGCCAGTAAAGGGACCCCTTCTCTGACCCCTGCCAGCCCCCAGCCAAGGCTCCTGATAGGCTGCAGGGGCCTTGTCCGAATTTGCACTGACCAATAAAAGAGCAGCTTTGGGGGCAGAACAGATTGGGGGCGTGGTTTGCAGAGAAGTGGATGGAGCCAACAAAAGGGTGTGACAAGTGGGGAATAAAACGGGGAGGGGCATCACACATTCGGCGGAGGCTGGACCTCTCCTGGTGGCACAACTCCCCCACCCTCCCAATGACCCCCTCAGCCCCCCCAGCGCCAGCGGAGGGACCACCACAGCCTCAGCAAGTCCTTTAATTGGCACACATCCAGCAGCAGGGCCACGCCCCAGGGGCCACACCCCCAGAGGGGCTACACCCCAAAAGGCCACGCCCACGGGGCCACATCCCTGGGGGGCCACACCCCTGGGGGTTCTCCCCGTGCCCCCAAACCCCGTGGGCAGGGGGCTGTGCCGGAGGGGGACGAGCCCCCCAGAGCACAAGCAGCACCGTGGGGTTCCCCCCACCCCATGGGGAGCACCAGGCCCCCCTCCCAAAACCCCCCACCCTCCCCACCCCTACCTGGGCACCCGACCCCGGCCCCCCTTCTGCTTCTTGGCCCCTCCCGAGGGTTTGATGGGCAGGGGGGCTGTGCCCTCGGGTGGGGGGGCCTGGGGGGGCCCCAGCTCCATGGGGTCGCCTGGGGCCACCGGCTTGAACGCCTCGAAGGGGGAGAACTTCACAGGGCTGGGGGGGACACGGGAGGGGGTGAGTGGGGCACCCACAGAGGGTGAGGAACAGGGGGCAGCCAGCGCCCACAGAGCTCCTTCCCCAGCCCTGGAGGCCCCAAATCCCCCCACACTCCATGAACCTCCCCTAATCCTTCTTCACTCCCTTGGGGTGAAGATTCCCCCACCCCAAAGCACCCCAAACCCTCACCCCACTGCCCCCACAGCCTCTCTGCACTCCTAGGATGGGACAGCTTGAGTCCCCCCATTTCACCCCCAGCATTGTCCCCTGTCACCACCTTAGTGCCCCCCCTGAAACCCCCATCCCAAAGCACCTCCATCCCAAAGCCCCCCACCCCTGGCCCCCCTGTACCCCGGTACCTGACGGGGGTGCGGGGGCTGCTGTTGAGGCGGCGGGGGGAGCGCACCTTGGGCTGGAAGGAGAACCCCTCCTTGATGCTCTCCAGCACGGAGGGGGCCACGTAGGTGAAGCCCTGCGGGTTTGGGGGTGTCACGGGAGGGGCCTGGGCGTGCCAGGGGTCCCCCCTGGGGCTGTGCCCCCCTACCAGGAAGGCCTGGTTGGCGCTCTCGCTGATGGCAGCATCGTCGGGGCTGTCCACGGGGGTCTGGCGGGTGAAGCGGGTGTCGAACTGGCTCACGTCCTCCTCCGACTGCTGCGGGGAACACGGCGCCTGCTCCCACGGGGCCCCCCAAAACATTCCCAGCCTCCCCCCTCGGCCCCCCCATACCAGGCAGGGTTTGAAGGGGGGGTCCAGCCTGCGCGCCAGCAGGTCCTCCCAGTTGATGTGGCGGAAGAAAGGCTGTTTCTGTGGGATTTGGGGGTGTCAGGCAGCATTTGGGGGGTGTCCCCTGGCACCCCCCGCCCACCCATTTACCTGCACATCGGCCGCGTCACCGGGGCCCCCCCCAACCCTCTGGCTGGGGTTCCGCTTGAGGAACTGGAAGAGAAACAGGGATAGAGATGGGAATAGGGGAGAGGGCCTACATAAATAAAGGTGGGGGAATGTGGGTGAGGGAAATTTTGGGGAGAGGGGTTGGGGGGGGCACCTTCTTGAGGAGGTCACGAGCATCAGGTGTCAGGTAGGGCGGCAGCACCAGCTTCCCCTTGAGGATCTTGTCAATGGTCTTCTTGCGGTTCTCGGCGGTGAACGGCGGCTGTGGGGGCACGGGGGAGCCATGAAGAGCCAGGCGGGCCAGGAAGGCTCGGGGTCACCCCGGGATGCCCCCCCCAGTCCCCAGGGAGGAGGGAGCAGCGGTGGGACTTGCCGATCCGGTGAGCATGTCGTACATCAGGGCACCCAGGCTCCACCAGTCCACTGCTCGGTTGTGCCCGCTCCTCACCAGGATCTCGGGGGCCCTGGGGGGTGCAGGGGGGGCCCTGAGCGGATGGGGGGCCCAGCACAGACTCCCCCAAATTCCCCCCAGTGCTGCATCCACCTCACATGTACTCGATGGTGCCGCAAAAGGTGTGGGTGACGGCTCCGTCGTGGATGGACTCCTTGCACAGCCCGAAGTCCGTCAGCTTGATGTGACCTGAGGGACTTGGAGGGGTCAGCACTGCCCCAGAGAACCCCCCAGGGTCCCCAGTTTGCCCCCCAAAGCCACCTTGGCTGTTGAGCATGATATTCTCCGGCTTAAGATCCCGGTAGATGATCCCGTGGGAATGCAGGTGACCCAGTGCCAGAGTGATCTCGCTCAGGTAGAAACTGCAGCGGGATCAGGGGGGCCGTGAGCCATGTTGGGGTGCCCACCCCATCCACACCCACCACCACCACCTCATCCCTACCAGGCAGTGTCCTCCAGGAAGATCCCTTCCCGCTCCAGCTGCATGAAGAGCTCTCCACCTACGTAAAGAGCCCAAGAGGGACCCTCCTGAGCCATCCCTGGGCACTCCTTAATCACCCCTGGGAACATCTGAGCCATCCTGAGACACCCTTAAACCATCCCTGAACCCCCTGAGCCAGCCCTGGACACCGTCCCTGGACGCTGTAGCCCCCCGCCCCAGGTCACACTTTAATACATCCCTGGACACCATGAGCCAGCCCTGGACACCCTCCCTGGACACTGTTGCCACCCCAGGTGACACTTTAACCATCCCTGGACACCCTGAGCCACCCCTGGAAGCCCTTGAGCCACCCCGGGACAATTTGCAGCTGTCCCTGGAGTAACCCCCCGTGGCCCCGAGCCAGCCCGCACCGCTGAGGCACTCCAGGATGAGGTAGAGCTTGCCACCCGTCTGGAAGGCGTAGATGAGGTCGACGATGAAGGGGTGCTTGACGGCCTCCAGGATGTTCCTCTCTGCCCGGGTGTGCGCCGTGTCCTTGGCGTTGCAGGCGATCTTGGCCTGGGGGGGAGGCGGTGAGCGGGGGGGGTCCCCGGGGGGGCTGGGGGGGCTGGGGCAGCCCTACCTTCTTCAGGACCTTCATGGCGAAGATCTTGCCCGTGTTGGTGCCCTGCACTTTGCGCACTTGGAACACCTGGAAGGACGGGCAGGGAAGGTTGGGGATGCCGTCAGGGAGCACTGCAGCCGCCCAGAGTGCCCCAGCCCAGCCATGTCCCCACCTTGCCGTAGCCACCCTTGCCCAGGACGCGGAGCAGCTCGAAGCAGTGGGGGCCGATGTGCTCGGGGCCATTGTTGACGCTGGTCTCGGAAATCTCTATCTCTTCATAGTGTCCCACGGGCCTGGGGGGAGAGGGGGTGAGTGGGGAGGGCCCCCTGCCTGTCCCCTGCCTGTCTCCTGCCTGCATACCCCGCCGTAGGCTGTCGCCCACTTACTCCAGGCCGTTTCCCCGGGGCTCCAGCTCCATCTCCTGCAGGAGGGAACGCGCGGTCAGAGGTGGGCAGAGGGGAGCAGCGGGCGGGGGACGCATGGCAGGGAGAGGGCATACGGAAAGGAGGGCAGACACAGCAGAGTGAGGACCCACGGCAGGGAGGGGACACATGGCAAGGAGGGGACACGGCAGGCAGGACACGGGTACGGCACGGGCAGGACGCGGGCAGGACGCGGGCAGGACGCGGCAGCGCGGGGCGAGGCAGAGCCGAGCCGGCCCAGCCGGATGTTTTGGGGCCGAGGCCGGGCCCTGCCCAGCGGGAGCCGCCCGCTGCCCGCCCGGAATCCGCGGCTGCCCCCGGTGCCCCGGCGCCCCGTCCCCGCGGACAGCCCGGCTACACCCCTGTCCCGCCACCGGCGGGACCCCTGTCACTGTCCCTGCCGCCGTCCCCCCAAGCCCCTGCCCGCCGTCCGCGGCACCGAGCGGACCCCACGCATCCCCGACACCCCCGATCCCGCCGTGCCCACCGCGTCCCGGTGCCGCTCGCCGCCACCACCGCCCGTCCCGCTGCCGGTGCCCCCCGTCCCCGCGGTGCCCCCCGCCCCAGCCCTGGTGCCGGTGGCAGCCCCGGTGCCCCCCGCGCCCCGCTGCCGGCTCACGGCGCCCAGCTCGGGCTCGTCCCCGTCGCTGCCCTCCTCGGTCTCCAGGTCGATGTCGAACACCCCCGCCATGACGGCGCCGTGCCGGGACCCCCGGGGACCCGCCCCGATGGCCGCGCCCCCAACGGCGGTCACGCCCCCGCCACGCCCCCCGTGTCACCTCCTTATCGGGACCCCGGGGAACCCGCCGCGCTGGCCACGCCCACGGCCACCCCCATGGCCACGCCCCGCGCGCGCGTCACCGGGGTGTCCCCAGCGCGGGCACACGGGCACGGGGGGTCCCGGGGGGTGGCGCAGGGAACACGACAGAGGCAGCGCGGCCGCTCACAGCCTTTACTGGGGTCCCCGCCCGCCCCGCCCCCTGCGCCGCGCTGACGTCAGTGGCGCCGCCGTGACGTCAGAGGAGGGGCAGGAAGAGAGGGGGACATCCCGGTCACCCCACGTGGAGATCCCGGTCGGGGTTTCCGCGGGAATGGGGGGCACGAATGGGGCTGCGGGGCACAGGGGTGATTTTGGGGTCACTGGGGTGATTGTGGGGTCACTGCTGCTACTGTGGGGGCTGCGTGTTATTGTAGGGTCTCTGGTGTTATTGTAGGGCCAGGGGCACTACAGGGGCTGTGTGTTATTGTGGGGTCTCTGCTGTTATTGTAGGGCAAGGAGCACTACAGGGGCTGGGGTTTATTGGAGGGTTTCAGGCACTAAAGTGGCTGTGTGTTATTGCAGGCTCTCAGGCACTACAGGGGCTCTGTGTTATTGTAGGATCTCTGGTGTTATTGTAGGGTCGTGAGGGCTGTAAGATGTGGGTGTTATTGTAGGGTCACCGCTGTTATTGTAGGGTCAGGGGCACTGCAGGGGCTCAGTGTTAGTGTAGGTGCCCGGTGTTGTTGTAGGATCTCGGACCTTACAGGGCCTGGGTGTTAGTGTGGAGTCACTGGTGTTACTGTAGGGCCTCCCCAGTGACAGCCCTATATCGCGTGGGTGCCCCACACAAATCCCTTCCCAGAGGATTTTCTGAGCTGCTTCAGGGAGCCCCTGGGTGCCCCTCTGTTGTTGTAGGGTCCCCTGGTGCAGGTCTGTCATTGTAGGGTCTCCCCATGCCAGTTTGTTATTGTGGGGTTTGCCTTTCAGTGTATGCTGTTGTAGGGTCTCCCCTAAACACGGGTTTGTTACTGTGGGGTCTCCCCATTTGTTATTGTAGGGTCTTCGCTTCGAGGGTGTCATTGTGGGGTCTCCCCACCTCGTCTGTTACTGTGGGGTCTCCCCGTGCTGGTGTGTTATTGTGGGGTCTCCCACGTTTCTTTGTTATTATGGGATGTCCCAGTAATTCGTTGTCATTATGGGGTCTCTCTCCCCATAATGGTTTGTTGCTGTAGGGTCTCCCCATGCCAGCAGGTGCCAACACACCTCACCTGCTGCTCTCATGGGGTGGCCTGGCTGCCTCGGGGGTCCTGGTTGCCCCACCCTGGAGGTGGCACGGGGACAGCAGGGGACAGTGTCCCCCTGTGTGTCCCCAGGCATGGGAACCCCCAGCTTCAGGGAGAGGGGCTAGAGACTGTAGGGACAGGGCAGGGGGCACAGGGAGGGACGTTGGGAAGCAGGGAATGGGGTGCTACGGCAGGGGGATAGGGTGCCTGGACTGGGATAGGGGAATCTTCAGGTGTGGGGTGTCAGTGTGATGGAAGGATGAAGTGCCAGGATGGAGGGGATGCCAGGGAATGTGGTGCCAGGACATGGGGGATGCTGGGGATTGGGGTGTCAGAGTAGTGGGGGGGTGCCAGGAGATGGGGTTTCAGAATGCCAGGGGTGGGGCACCAGAAGAGTCGGGGGATGTCAGGGGACAAAGTGCCAGGTAATGGGAGGATCCCAGTGGATGGGATGTCAGGGGATGGGCTGCCAGGGGACTCGGGGGATGCCAGGGGATGGAGTGCCAGGGGAGTGAGGGGATGCCCGGGATTGGAGTGCCAGGACAAAGGGGACTTCCAGGCAATGGGGTGGCAGGGCAGGTGACTGTGATCCAGGGCAGTACAGGGGTGTCAGGACATGGTGTGCCAGGCCAGGGGATGGGGGGACAGCGGGACGGGGTGCCGGGGGGATGCCGGGGAGGGGCGGCGGGGTGGCAGGAGCGGGTGCCGGGTGTGCCGGGGCACCCATTCCCCCGCTCTCCCCGCTGCCTGCCCGGCGCTATTTGAAGTGGGATAAGAAATGCTCCACGGGATATCGCGGGGAGTCGATGCCTAGCCCCTGGCAGAGCCCCAGCAGGCGCTCGCAGGCCTCAGCCAGCGTGGCCCCGGCGCACGCCACGCTCAGCAGCGGCTCCTCGTACTCGCCGGCCCCCTCGGGCTCCTCGAAGAGCCGGTTGAGGCGGACGAGCCCGCGGCCGTGCAGCTCCCGCAGAGCCTCCATGCGCCCGCCGCCCGCCAGCGTCTCGCCGTGCTCCGAGGCCAGGCACATCACCCCGGCCAGGTGCGTGCGGGGCGCGGGGCGAGCGGGCAGCACGGGCGGCACGCCCAGCGCCACCAGCACGGCGGCCAGCAGCAGGTCGGGGCCGTATACCTCGCGGATCCAGTCGCGCAGGTAGAAGCCCCCCATGCGGGGGTTGATCTCCAGCAGGCGCGGCCCCGCCGGGCCCAGCTTGAGCTCCACGTTGAAGACGCCGTCGCGCAGCCCGCACGCCCGGCAGCATTCCAGCGCCGCCCGCACCAGCTGCGCCTGCCGGTCGGTGGGCAGGCAGGAGGGCAGGCAGGCCGCCGTCTCCAGGAAGGCGGGGACACGCGTGGGGCCGTTGTCCGACACCCACGCGCCCAGCAGCCGCCCCTCGAAGACCACCAGGTCTACGTCGTGCTCGGTGCCCGGCACGTACTCCATGAGCAGCATGGCGTTGCCCCAGCCCAGCCCGATGCCCGGGTGGTCTGCGTCGTCGCGCAGGTCCCTCCAGAGGCGGGCGGCGTGAGCGTGGCACTGCCCGGCGTTCTCCACCAGCCGCACGCCCACGCCGCCCGCGCCGAACTCCAGCTTGGCCACGGCGGGAAAGGGCACCGTGCCCGCCGCCCGCTCCACGTCGCCGTGGCTCCGCAGGCGGCGGCAGGGCACGGCGAAGGCGGCGGGTGGTGGGCGGCCGCGGCGGCAGCGCTGCAGGTGCCGGTGCGTGCGGCTCTTCTGCTTGGCCACCCGCACGGCGGCGGGCGCGGGGCCGCGGAGCCCCAGCCCCTGGCACACCAGGGCCGCCAGTACCACGCAGTCGTCCCAGTAGGAGAGGCAAGCGTGGGGCCGCAGCCCCCGGGAGCGCAGCAGCTCCAGCACCCGCTCCGCGTGCTCCTCGTCCCGCCGGTGCTCCCGGCTGTCGTAGGGCAGGAAGGTCTGCACCAGCTCCGCCGCGAAGTGCTCCGGGTCCGACTCCACCAGGTGGATCTGCGGCCCCGGAGAGGCGTCACCGGGGGACGACCGGCCCCGGCACCGCGGCTGCGCCGCCCCCCGCGACCCCCAGGCCCTTACCCTCAGCCCGTAGGCGCGGGCCGCCTCCCACACGAAGCTCTTGCTGACGCCGCCGGCCCCGATGAGCAGGATGTCCTTGCCCTCGACCAGGTGACACTGCGCCCGGTGCAGCATGGCCTCGGCCAGCAGCCGCGGCAAATCCCCGCGGGGCTCGCCCACGCCGCGCCCCATGGCCTCGGCCAGCGCGCAGGTCTCCAGGCACCGCTGGCCGTTCGTGGCCAGCGCCACCAGCTCCAGCGCCTCATCCATGCACGCCAGCAGGAAATCCACGCCTGGTGACGGTGACACCGCTCAGCACCGCGGGGTAACCGCGGGCACCGGCGGCGTCACCCGCGCCGTGCTCACCCAGAATGTCGGTGTGGGCACGGCTGCCGCCGCGCTGCCGCGGGCTCAGCTCGGCCTCGCTGGCCAGCAGGGCGGCCGCGGCGGCCTCGGTGGCCTCCCGCAGCCGCGTGGCCAGCGCCTGTCGCTGGCTGGGGGCCGCCACCCCCCACTGCTGCAGGCTGGAGTCTAGACCCTGGGGCAGCACCGCGCCGTGACGCACCGGGCTCTCCGCGCGTCCCACGGCGCAGGCCACCTGTGGGGACACGGCGACACGCACGCGTGTGTGGGGACGCCGGCTGCCATCGGGTGGCCGCTAACCCATAGCCTGGGGACGCAGCTGCCGCCAGGGAGTTGGGACGTGGGGTGACACATTGACCCAAGGCATGGGTGTGGGTGGCCACCAGTCCTGGGGACACCCAGGACCACCATGGCCTGGGGACATGGACAGGCACACAGGGCATAGCACACCGATTACCGCAGCCTGGGCGCAAGACTGCCACCATAGCTTGGGGACATACAGGGCCACCAGGACGTGGGGACAGCCATCATAGGCTGGGGACACACAGAGCCACCGGGGTGTGGGGACGTGCCATACCTGACAGAGCTGGGGCCGGTCCCCCCAGGACCTGCAGACGAGGGTGCAGATGCGCAGGGCCATGGGCAGCCGCGGGGCTGGGCTGCCTGGGGGGCAAGGGACAGGGCAGGCACGGCCGCTACGCGGGGACAGGGTCACCCTGTCCCCTCTCCCCCTCCTCTGGGGCCTTTTGGGACTCCCTGTGGCACCGCGGTGGCCCCGGCCAAGCCCAGCCCGAGGGAGTGAGGGGTACAGCATGGCCATTGTCATACCCAGTCCCACGGGACTGTCGGGAGTCAGAGGGGGTCACCCCAACACCCTGCCCAGCCCCAGGGGACCGTGGGGATCCAGGGTGACTTTCCCCCCCACCACAGGTGACCTTGGGGGTCCAGGGTGACCTTCCCCACCTCTCCACATGGGTCTGTGGGGGTCCAAGGTGGCAAACTGTCCCCCGACCCTAACCCAGGGGACTGTAGGCAGCCAGGGTGACCCTTGTGCCCTCCCCCAGGACCCCAGTAATTTGGGCACCCCCATGGCCCCACCCACCCCAGGGGACAGACAAGTGGCCGGCCCAGCTGCAGGGACTCGTTTGACCCCAGGGGACTCTTCCCCCCCTCCCAGGGTGGTGGGCGCCCGAGGGCGGGGGCCTTACGTGGGGGGGGCACGGGCAGGCGGGCGGTGGGCACCATGGCCTCCAGCAGGACGCTGTCCTCCTCCGTCAGCCCCCGGAGTCGGGCACCCACCGCCTGCGCCACCGCCGCCCCCTCCTCCTTCCTGTGGGTGCTGCAGGTGCCTGTCCCCCGCCACCGCCACCCCGCCGGCCGCACCACCACCTGCGTGCACCTCCGTGTCACCCCGTGCCACTTGCTGCTACCCCAGCAGCCAGCGCGCAGCACCGTGTCACCCCGTGCCACCCCACCACCTGCACCCCCCAGTGCCACCTGGTCGCCACCCTCACAGCCACCCCACCCCCTGCGTGCACCCCCCTGCTTCTCCACGCGCCCCAGCGCCACCCGGTGCCACCAGCACAGCCCACCGCTCCCGTGCCCACCTGGCCGTAGGGCTCCATGGCGGTGTCCCCCAGGAAGGCGCCCACCTCCTCCTGCACCAGGCTCTGCTGGCCCTGGGGGTCCTGCAGCCGCACCAGCCTCACCCCGGGGGCCACGGGCTCGGCGGGCAGGTCCCCCCTGGCCCCCAGGACGAAGGCCAGCGTGGGGGGCACGGGCAGGTTGGCGCGAGCCGCCAACACCCAGCGGGCGACCAGCGTGTCCTCGAGGCGGTGGGCGAGCGGGACCGAGCCCCCCGTGGGGCAGTCGAGGTCACGGGCCAGCTCGCCCACCCAGCCGCCCTCGGGGTCCCCTGGCGCAAAGGTGCCCGTCACGTAGTTGGCACGGCGGGGCGGCACGAAGGTCTCCAGGGCGCTGTGCCCCCCCACCTTGAAGGAGACGCCCCGGGAGAGCAGCAGGGACCAGGCGCCCGGGGACGACTCCGATGGCACCCGGCTGGCCCAGGAGGGGGACAGGCACAGCACCATGGCACCTGCGGGTGGGCACGGGGGTGGGCGGTGGGCACCCCGCACCCCCTGCCCCAAACTGCCCCCCATGGAGGTGGTGCTTCTGGAGCGAAGGAGGGCACTTGCTGCTGAACTGGTGTGTACTGGGAATAACGGGACACGGGGGGCTGCTGGCACCCTGCTCTCCTGCCTCAGTTTCCCTCACAGTCCGGGTCAGGCAGCACAGGTGGGTGTGGGGACCCTTGCTGTCGGCTCAGGGGTGTCTCGTGCGGGGTCGGGACAAGGGGATGGCACCCACCTGGGCAGCGGGTGCCACCCTCCAGCAGGACGGGCAGGAAGGGGGTCGGAGAGCCCAGGATGCAAACGGTCATGTCCAGCGGGCCAAATCCTGCCAGGAAGGGAAGGGTTAACAGCCCCGGGATGGGGACCCTGGCGCCACCCTGCCCGTAGCACCCCAGTGTGGCTGGGACACCCCAAGCCCCCTGTGTCCCTAGCCTGGCACTGCATCCCCACTGCCACCCTTATCCCTGCCACCCTTCTATCCCAGCCTGGCACTGCGCCCACATCACTGTCCCTGCCACCCCCGTGTTCCCAGCCTGGCATCGTTCCCCCATCACCAGCCCAGTCCCTGCCACCCCCGTGTCCCAGCCTGGCACCGTGCCCCCCGTGTCCCCAACCAGTGCGGGGTTCCGTGGAGCAGTCCAGCGTGGGGGGCAGCCCCTCCTGGCACAGGGCACTCTGGAGCCTCTCGTAGGCGTGGGTGGCACCATCGGGGTCCCCGCTGTCCCCGGGCACTTCGCCATCGGGGGCCTCGTCCTCCAGCCAGCCCGGGCACAGCGCCTCGGGCCCTGCCCACTCCTGCTCCTCCGGGCTGGGCACCCTCTCCGGGCTCGGCTGGGACGTCGAGAGCTGCGGGAGCAGGGACAGGGCTGGCACGGGGGTAAGGGGGTGCTCTGGGGCTGGCGTGGGGTTAAGGGGCTGTCACGGGGCTGTCGCGGGTCCGGCACGGAGCTGGCACGTGGATGGACCCCGGGTGGGCACGGGGCAGGCACGGGGGGGCTGGCACAGGACACGGCGGGAGCAGCTGCCCACCCGTGGGGTGGGGGCGTCGGGGTTCTGGGGGGCTGCGGGCGCCGGGCACGGCGCCACCGCCTTGGGGACAGCGGGGCAGTGCCAGCCGCCGGGGCCGCCAGCTCCCGAACAAAGCGTCCCCTTGTCCCCGCGGGGTCACGCGGCGGGTGGGCACAGCACGCCGTGCTGCCCGCTGCCCCGCGCCAGTGCCCGGCACCGCCGGGATCCCGGGATGGGGCACCCACCTCCGCCCGGACCCCCTACCCGGGGGCCACTCACCATCGTGGTGACAGAGGGCTGCAAGAGAAGGACAGGCAGAGTCAGCGCGGCTCCCTGGGGACCTGCCACCCTTCCCCGGCCACCCCCGCCCGGTGCTGGGAGCCCCAACCCCGGCTCCCGGGGGGTACCCGTCCTGCAGCACCCACCAAAGCCTGGCACGCTTCCTGGGGCACACCTAAGTACCAGCTCTGGTGTCTCCATGTTGTCCCCTCAGTGCTAGTCCTAGTGTCCCCAGACTGACCCCTCAGTGCCAGTCCCTGTGGCCCCAGCTTGTCCCCTCGTTGACAGGTCTGGTGGCCTCAGATTGACCCCTCGGTGCCAGACACGGTGGCCTCAGGCTGTCCCCTCGGTGCCAGCCCCGGTGGCCCCGGCGCCTCCAGCTTAGTGTGTAATCCTGTGCTAGCTCAGCACAGCCGGGGGCACCTCCCCATCCCGGGGGTGCCAAGGTGCCCTGGGGGTGCAGACCCAGGGACAGAGGTGTCCCCACCCCCCGGGTGCTCCCGCTCCCAGCAGGTGCCTGGCAAAGCTGGGCACAGAGGGAAACTGAGGCACGGAGCTGAGCAGTGCCCGCTGGCAGCCAGGGTGTCCCCAAGCCCAGCACCCGGTGACAGCGTTAGGGGACAAACGACTTGGTGGCGTGGCACAAGGGCCCCCTAAAACCCAGTCACGGGGGTTCCTCAAAGTCCGCGCCCGCCCCAGCCTTGGGACCGCCCTGTCCCCCTCCATCCCCAGCTGGGAGGTGCTGCTGCTGTCCCCAGGCTGGGACAGCTGTGTCGCCCGGTACCTTGGGGTGGAAGCCGTGGCCTGAGAGCGCGCAGGGGACGAGGGCTCGGGGACGCCTGGCACAGGGGACACCGGCCGGTCTGGCCTTTAAACCCCCCCCCGCGCCACCCCGGGGTGCCAACCCCCGGCCCCGTGCCCCGGATTAGGCGACACAGAGCCCCATTGTCCCCTCTGCCACCTCGCGCCAGGCGCTGGCACCCCTGTCCGTGTCCCTGTCCCCGTCACTAGCGAGCTGCCTCAGCGGGAGCCGGGGGGTGGTTCAGCCTGACGGGGTTCTCCTGTCCCCCTGTCCCGCGTCTCCTGGCTGGGCACGCCCCTCTTCCTCCCCCCCTTCCTGTCCCCCTGTCCCCAGCGTGGCGGAGCTGCCAGCACGCACGTCCCCCGGCTTAGTTCCAGCTGCCCGCGGCGTCACTGTCACTGTCACCGTCACCGCCACCGGCAGGCACGGGGCCACCAGCGCGGCTGCCGCGCCGCAGAGTCCTGCACGCTCTGTCACCCACTCCCTGTCATCCGCACCACCCCTGCACCCTGCCACCCTCATTGTCACCTGAACCGTCACGTGCACCCCGTCACCCGCAACCCACCACACACCCGTACCATCTCCAGGGTCTTGTCACCCGCCCCTGTCACTCACACCCTGTCACCCACGCCGTCACCCACACTGCGACACTGCACCATCACCGGCGCCCTGTCACCCGCGACTTGTCACTCACATCACCTGCCTGTCACCTGTACCCTGCCACCCGCACCCTGTCACCCGCACCGCCACCCAGACCCCCTAACCTGCACCATGCCACCGCCCTGTCACCTGCACCCTGTCACCCACACCGTGTCGTGAACGTCATCATCACCCACCTGTCACCTGCGCTGTCACCTGCACCGTGTCCCAGGTGTGCACACCCCCCCCCCCCATCCCGCTGTTCCCGCCCCCCCGGCACCGGCACCCCCAAATCCACCCACACCCCCCGCCGCCAGCACCCACCGGCGGTGCCGGTGTCTGTCGGTGTCTGTCGGTGTCGGTCTCTCCCGGTGTTGTCGCACCTGGCGCGGCTCTGCCCGATCCGGTCCCGGCGCTGTCGGGGTCTGGCGGGATTTCCCGGTGTCGGTCCCGGTTCTGTCGCAGCTCCCGGTGCTGTCTGCCGGCTCCGGTCCCGGCGGTGGCGGAGGCGCCGTGTCCTGCTCGGGCGGGGCGGGGCGGGGCGGGACTGGGGGCACCAGGGGGACCGGGACACCGAAGGGGGTGGCAGAGCAAAGGGGGCAGCGGGGGCGAGAGTGGCGGGGCCGGGGTGTCACCGCTGGGAGACGGGGACAAGGGACTGGGGTTGGGAGCGGGACAAGGGACGGGGACGGGGGTAGGGGACAAGTGACCGGGGGCAGGGACGGGGCCAGCCCGGGGTCACCCGGGGCCGGGTGTAAAACTGACACCGCGGAGCAGAAATGTCACGGCAGGCCCCGGGAGCTATTCGCGATCTCCCCGCAAGACATGGAATGGGACACAGGGAATGGCATAGCGTGGCACGGCGTGGCACCCAGGGAATGGCACCCAGGGAATGGCATGGCGTGGCACGGCGTGGCACAGCCAGTGAGGACAAGGGACAGCCATGACCCCATCCCTGCCACTGCTACCCTCCACGAGCGGTGGCACAAATGTGTCACCCTCCCCCGTGTCCCCAGTGGGAGCCCGCCCTTCGGGGTGTGACCGGGGACCTCAGGGTGGCAACAGTCTCCCGGCAACCGCCCGGTGCTGCTCCCGACGGTGTTCCCAGAGTCCCCGGGTGGGGACATCCCTGGTCTCTGCCAAGCATCCTGTCCCCTCGTGTCCTCCCGTGTCCCCAGGCTGTCCCTGTGCTCCCAGGACCGGGATACGGATCCCCAGTTGCCTCCGCGTCCCCTCCTGTCCCCTCGCAGTCCCGGGAGCCGCTGTCTATGCCGAGGCTGTTCCACTCCCTCTCCAGCCCTGTGTCCCCAGGCCCAGGACAGGAGTCCATGTCCCCCCTGTCCCCCGCGTACCCTCGCCGGAGTTCTACCCCTTGCCCGGCGTGTCCGCCTGCTCGGGTTGTTCGCTTGACCGGAGATGTCCCTTTTCCCGGAATGTCCCCTTTCCCAGGATGTCCCCTTTCCCGGGAAGTCCTCCGTTACAGCGAAGTCCCTCTACCCGGGACGTTCTCCGTGCCAGGGAAGGCTCTCTGCCCGCGGTGTCCCCTTGCCCAGCATTATTCCGTTGCGGTATCCCATTTCCCGGGACGTTCCCCTTTCCAGGCATGTCCCTCTGCCTGGGATGTCCCTTTGCCCGGGCTGTCACCTTTCCCGGGATGTTCCCCTGCCCGGAATGTCCCCTTGTGGAGCGTGTCCCCTCTCCACGGCTGTTCCCTTGCCTCTGTGACACCGCCGTGGCTCCCTACAGTCGGCTCCCCCGCCATGCTGTCCCCGTTTCCCGCTCCTCCGGGTCTGGGACACCGTGGCCGAGGGGACAGCGGGGCACGGGGACAGCAGGGCACGGGGACAGCCCCTCTGCACTGAGTCCTCCGAGCCTGCAGGGGGCGCCAGGCGCGTCGGGGCCGCTCTGGGCGGGCGCGCGGGGCGGGGCGGCGCGCGGGCGGCCATGGCGGACACCGAGAAGCTCAACCTCGACTCCATCATCAGCCGCCTCCTGGAGGGTGAGCGGCTCCCGCCGCCCCCCGAGCACCGGGACACCCTCCCGCCGCTCGGGGAACCTCTCGGGACCGGCTCGGGCCGTGTCCCGGCGCCGCGGGGGGGTCCCCGGCCTGGACCTGGCGGGGGCGGGTTAGGCCGCGGTGGTTTGATGGGGGGGGGGGAGGGGGGGGTCAGGGCTGGGAAGGGTTTTAGGGGGGTCCCCGTGGGGTCCGGGGAGCTGGAGATGAGTCCGGAGGGCGTGGAGGATATGAGGGGGGATCCTGGATCGGTCTGTGCCCCGCGGGAGGGGGCTGGAGGAAATGGGGGGTCCCCAAATGGTCTGTCCCCCGCGGAGGCGGAACGGGAGGGTACCGGGTGACCCGAAGGGTCTGGGGGCTGGAGCCGAGCCTGGAGGGCCTGGAGGATAGGGGCAGGGAGGGCTGGGGCAAGTAGAGCAGGGCTTCCTGGGGCGCTCTGGGGGTCCCCGAGCACCGGGGGATCCCTGATCCTCTTCTCTTCCCTGGGAGCAGTCCAAGGGTCGCGGCCAGGGAAGAACGTGCAGCTGACGGAGAACGAGATCCGCGGGCTGTGCCTCAAATCCCGGGAGATCTTCTTGAGTCAGCCCATCCTGCTGGAGCTGGAGGCACCCCTCAAGATCTGCGGTGAGGCCTGCGTGGCTGCTGGGCAGCACTGGAGTGGCGTGGGGGGCTGCAGGGTGCCACTCACAGCCTGTGTCCCCCCCCAGGTGACATCCACGGGCAGTACTACGACCTCCTGAGGCTCTTTGAGTACGGGGGCTTCCCCCCTGAGAGCAATTACCTGTTTTTGGGGGACTACGTGGACCGGGGCAAGCAGTCTCTGGAGACCATCTGCCTGCTGCTCGCCTACAAGATCAAGTACCCTGAGAACTTCTTTCTGCTGCGGGGCAACCATGAGTGTGCCAGCATCAACCGCATCTATGGCTTCTATGACGAGTGTGAGTGCCCGGGCTGTGCCCCCCAAAACCCCGCTGCCATCCCTGGGCTCCCCCTTTCCCGGTGTTGTCCCAGTGCTGTCCCACACTTACCCCACCTATGAACTCCTTACCTCCCTGCCATGTCCTCCTGCCCTTCCTCTGTGTCCTACCTACCCCCATGGTGTCCCCAGGGTCACCTCCAAGCCCCCTTTGTCCCCCGCAGGCAAGCGAAGATACAACATCAAGCTCTGGAAGACCTTCACCGACTGCTTCAATTGTTTGCCCATTGCTGCCATCGTGGATGAGAAGATCTTCTGCTGCCACGGAGGTGGGAATGGCCCTTCCCAGGGATTTGGGTGGGCTGGAGGAGGGGTGGGATCTCCCTGCTGAGCTCTGGGGGTGTCCCTTTCCCGCAGGGCTGTCCCCGGACCTGCAGTCGATGGAGCAGATCCGGCGGATCATGCGGCCCACGGATGTCCCGGATCAGGGGCTGCTCTGTGACCTGCTCTGGTCCGACCCCGACAAGGACGTGCAAGGCTGGGGGGAGAACGACCGTGGGGTCTCCTTCACCTTTGGGGCCGAGGTGGTGGCCAAATTCCTGCACAAGCACGACCTGGACCTTATCTGCCGGGCACACCAGGTACCACCAGGAACCCCAGATACTGGGGACCTGTGGGTTTGGGTCTCCAGTGGGTGTCAGGGGGTTCTACCTCGAGTATTTCCCCTTCAAGGGCAGTGTGTACCCCAGGAGTGTGTGGGTTGGAATTCTGGGGGTGTTTGCCCTGAGATTTGGGTATTTACCTCAGCATTTGGGTATTTGCTCTGATGTCAAAGTATTTGCCCGGGGGGATGAATAGTCACCCTTGGATGTGGCTGTTCCTCCCAGAGGTTGGATAATCACTCTGGAGATGGATACTTGCCCTGGGGCAGTGGGTGTTTGTCCCAGCAGTGGCTATTTGCTGCAGGGCAGGGAGTGCTCACCCTGGTAGAGAGGGCTGGTTATTCAGCCTGGGGGACTGGGAATTAGCCAGGGCAGGTGGATACCGGCCACGGGAGGTGGATTTTTGCCAACCCCGTGTCCCCCCCAGGTGGTGGAGGACGGCTACGAGTTCTTCGCCAAGCGCCAGCTCGTCACCCTCTTCTCGGCCCCCAACTACTGCGGCGAGTTCGACAACGCCGGCGCCATGATGAGCGTGGATGAGACCCTCATGTGCTCTTTCCAGGTGAGATCAGGGAGGGGAAACACCCCCAGTTCCTGCCGGGAGGGCTGCTGGGAGTTCTGCCCTCCAGGGGAGTGGAGAGCTGGGGCGAGAGCTCGCTGATTTCTTTCCCCCTTCACCCACAGATTTTGAAGCCGGCTGACAAGAACAAAGGCAAATACGGGCAGTTCAGCGGGCTGAACCCCGCCGGGCGCCCTGTCACCCCTCCCCGAAACTCTGCCAAAGCCAAGAAATGAGCTGGGAGCCGCCCCCGTGCTGCCCACGCCCCACAGCCCCCCGCCCAAGCATCAGGTCGCTTTTCTTTCGACTCGTTTTTTTATTTGTAGGATCCTGCCCCCCCCCCGCCACGCTCCACCAAAGCAAATCCAGGCCCAGGGCAGGGAGTGCTGGGGCTGGGGGGGAGCCCAGAGCCCAGCCCTGGGGTGGCAGCGGAGGGGGGGGCAGGAGGATTTTTTGAGGAATAAACTTGTAATGGGTCACTGGGGGGTGCCTGTCCTGGTGGTTGGATGGAGGCTGGGGGTGGCAGTGACTCGGGGCTCAGCTTTCTCCATCGCTGTCCTCCGCCAGCACCTCCTGGGTGGTGGCCGGACCAGGCCTTCCTGGTGTCATCACCGAGCCAAAAAACAGGGAGCGAAACTGTGGGGAGAAATGGGGGGTCAGGAGGAGGCTCTGCCCACCCCCTGCCCCCAGGCACGCCCATCCCTCACCTTCTTGTGCGGGGGGGTGCCTGGCACAGCTCCTTCCTCCTCCTCCTCCTCCTCCTCCTCCTCCTCCCGGGGTTTGCTCTTGGCTGGCTGGGGGGTGTGCAGGGGGAAGGTGGGGCTGGGGGGCCCCTCTGAGCACCCCTCGCTGGTTTCCATGGCAGCCATGTAGGACTCCAGGTCATCGGCAAAGTCGTCTGACGGGGCGGGCAGGTGGGACACGCTGATGGGGACAGAGCAGGATTGGGAATGGTCACTCTGCTCCCTGCCCATGGCCACTGGAGGGCTCATCTGGGACTTACCCGTTGGTCGAAGGGGACTGGGAGTTGTTTTCTAGGTCAGAGAGGGTGGCCAGCACCAGGTGAACCTCCAGGACAGTGTCATCCAGGGTGAAGATCACCGGCCTGGGGACACAGAGGGGCTGAGGGCATGCCAGGGACAGGGCTGGCACAGGGTGGGGATGTGGTGACTGTTCCTACCTGCCAGGCTCATCAAAGTGGATGGTGAGGGGCAGGTTGGAGGCCTCGGCAAAGCTCAGCAGGCCCTGGGGACAAAGGGGAGGGTGAGGGGGACCAGGGGTAACACAGGGCTGGGGGGCTCGGGTGGGGACTCACACGGAATTCCTTGAGACAGAAGGTGATGTGGGAGCCCGGGACCACAGCCACTGACTGGAACTCATCCTCAGCCAGGCACAGCTCCGTCACCATCGTCTTGCTTGGCTCTGGAGGGTAGAACGGGGTGGGTGGAGGGCACCCCAGGGTGGGGAGGGGGCCCCCTTACCCTGCAGGACTCACCTGCCTCGTCTTCCACATAGTTCCGCAGGCTGATTTTGCCACCAGGGCCAGTCCCCAGTGTCACCTCAGCCAGCGTCGGGGGAAAGTGGACCACAGCCTCTGCCAGCAGCCTGAGGGGCACAGGAGGGGGCTGAGCACCCCAAATCCTGTGGGGCTGGCCAGGGTCCCTCGTTCCATCCACCCTCATCCCCTCTGCCCACCGCAGTGCCACCCCCGTGGTGTCCCCTCACCGTGCCGGGGCGCAGAGGCAGCTCGCGCAGCGCTGCGTGTCGAACACGGCCTGCAGCCGCTCGCACTCCTGGAAGGCCAGGTTGTGTGTCTTGGTGACACCTGGCAGGGGGGACAGCGGCTCAGCAGGGCAGGAGGCGGTGCCAGCACATCCCCACTGTGCTGTGTCACCCCCCCCAGGCTTGTCCCCGCTGGTACTCACCGTACTTGCAGTGGAGCTGCAGGACCAGGCGGCTGGCACGGGGCTTGAGCAGGATGAGGCATTTCCCCACCGACTTCTCCAGCGAGGGCAGCGAGCGGAAAACGCCCAGGAAGGACTGTGGGGATGGATACGGGGACTGTCACCTGCCCAGGGTCCCCAGAACAACAAGGAGCTCTGGGGGGCCCGGACGGGGCACTGCACCTTCATGTGGACTTTGCATCGGAAGAGCTCCGTGTCGGGCCCGGTGCTGCCCGGCTCGTACAGCTGGAAGAAGAGGGGTGCGAAGAGGAAGGAGGCGAAGGCAGAACGGGAGGAGTTGACAGCACGGAGGGACAGCTGGGGACATAGCCACAGTGTTGGCACTGCCTGCACGGAGGGAGGGGGGCACAGGTGCCCCCAGCTCCCACCCAGCCCCCCCCGGTGCTGCATACCCCACTCTCGGTGGGCTCCAGGTAGAGCTCGTCGCCGATGCGGGACAGGGAGTGCACGGCCCGGCCCAGGACTGGGAAGGAGAGGGTGTGGAGGTGAGGCAGGGCTCCCGGGCATGCCGCGCTCCCCGGGCCCCCAGGCCCCGCTCACCTTTGACGTTGCCGCCGGCGATGACACATTTCATGGCACCGGCACCGGCACCGGCACCGGGCGGGCACGTGGGACCTTCGCGCCCGCCCCCACCACCAGACCACGCCTCTCAGCGGAGCGTGCGGGCTAGGCCACGCCCCCAGCGGGCTCCGCTCGGGCCTCGCCGCTCCCCCCGCCCCGGTTGTTGTTCCCGCCCCGCCGGTGCCGTCTCTCCCAGCGGCCCTGCAGTGGTGGCGCCCAGCCCCCTGCCCCGTCCCCTCCCGGGGGTTCCGGCCTCTTCCCCGCCGCGCCCCGCCGGTACCCTCCCGGCTTCCCGCGCCCGCCCTCCCAGGCCGCCTCTCCATTGGCCGGGGGCGCCCCTCCGTCCCGCCCCCGCCGCCAGCCGATTGGTCTGCGCTGAGGGGGTGAGTGACGCCACGGCGCGATGGCCTCACGTGACCGGCGGGAGGGGCGGAGCCTCGGCCGGCGGTTCTCGGGGCTGCCCCTCCGGTAAGTCCCGCCTTTTGCAGCGCGCTATTGGACGCCGATTGGAGTGACGTGCGGCTCAGCCAATGGGGCTTCGACGCGCCCCTCAGCGCGGCTCCCGGCTCTCAGCCCCGCATCGCGTCCTTCCCGGGGCCTCCCGACCCATTCTGGGACTCTGCCGGGATCGTTCCGTGCTTGTACCTCCCAGCACCCTGACGCTCGCTTCATTCCCGGCACCATCCCGGGCGCGGCTGCCCTTCCACCACATTGCCTGCACCTCCCGGTCCCTTTGCTGCTTCCCGCATTCCCGCGGCACGGTGGTCCCCAGGAAGGGCTGCAACTCCCTGGAGCTGCTCCGATGCTTCCTGAGATCCCGATGTTTTGGGGATCTCTGTCTCCCGCGATAGGGATTTTGGGGATCCCTATTTTCACTTCCATAGGGGAAGTGGAATGCTGTAAGTTAATGCTTGAGGGTCTCTCTCCATGGTGGAGGTGCTGCTGGCTGTGCATCCCATAGACTCATGGAATGGCTGGGCTTGGAAGGGAACTTCCAGCTCATCCAGGTCCATCCCCTGCCATGGGCAGAGACACCATTCACTAGACCAAGTTGCTCCAGGCCCCATTCAACCCTTCGAGGGATGGAATTTTGGGGGTCTCCCAGAATTCTCCAGTGGGGGTACACTGTAAATTCTGGGCTGGCCAGGTGTATCCATGGGTGGTCCATAGAATCCCAGAATGGCTGAAGTTGGAAGGGACCTTAAAGCCCACCCTGTCCCAACCTCCTGCCATGGGCAAGGACATTTCCCATGGGCCCAGTTGCTCCCATGTGTCTGTGAGCACTTCCTGGGATGTGACACTGGCCCGGCCAGCATTCTGTCCTTGCAGCCAGCCCGGAGCGACAGGCTCTGGAGCTGTGGCCTCAAGGGAGCCGGGGGATGTGGCTGCGAGGAACTCGAGTCGCGCTCACAGCAGGGTCCCCCAGCCGGCTCCTGCCTGCCGCTGGAGCAGCCGCTCCCCCAGTCCCTCCTCTCGGCCCTGGTGGCCGCGGAGCCCGAGCGAGGGGCCCCGCTGTGGAGCAGGGCTGGCACCTGAGCAGAGGGAAACGGGAAGGGAATTGCAGAGCCCTTTTCCCATGGCTGCCGTCCTCCAGGGCATGGTGACTGCTTCTCCTCCTCCTCCTTTCCCTGTCTGGAGCGCTCGGTGCCTTTTATGCAGGATCTTGGCCCCCCCGCCTGCTGCATCCCCTCCAGGTACAGGAGCTCGTGGCCCTGCTGGGGCTCCGTGGCCCAGCCCCGTGTAGGGGCTGTGCTGGGCCGGCCCCAGGGACTGCAAGCCTGCCTTGGCCTGGGCTCGGGCTCCAGCCTGATCTGGCTCCTCCACTCCTGGGGTGAGCACTGGCTGCTTCCCTTCCTCCCAGGAGGAGGAGGACGGGATTGTGTGGGAGCCTCCGTTCCAGCTCTGGCAGAGCAGCCGGGCTCCTCTGGAGCCGGCGTCCCCAGGAGGGGCTCTGGCCTCGGGGCTCGGCGTTTTATGGGGCTGCGGAGAGGACGCAGCTGGCTGCGGTCGTGACACACACACCTCAGCGGGGGCCAGGGCCGGGCCACCCCTCCCTCTTCCCGCCAGCGCCGACCAGGGAATGGGCTGGATGCGGGCCGGGAGCAGGAGCCTGGCAGCCCTCGGGGGTCTCCGCACCCAGGACTGCCCCCGGGGCTGGGGAGTTCACCCAGGGATGGCAGGGAAGGTGACAGGGCTGTTCCCTCGCACCCGGCGGGCTCGGGGCCGTCTCCCAGCGTCCTTCCCGCTCCTGCGGCTTCCTTCCCGGCACATGGCACGGCGCCCTCGCCCGGGCAGCAGCTCGGGGAGACAGACGGCCACAGCTGGGCTGCTGCTGCCAGCCCGGCAGGAGGGGACACGCCGAGCCGGATGGCTGCTCTGTGCCCCTGCCTGCGCCCCAGGGGTGTCCCCAAGGAGCCGGGCGCTGCCGGAGCCTCTCAGCCCGCGCCTCGCCGCCGGTTTGGGGCTACAGCCGGGATTTCTGGGTTCGGGCAGCCCCCAGTTCCTCCCTCCTCCGGCTGCCGGCCGCAAAGGTCAGCAGTGGGAGGCCGGGCCGGCCCTGGCGCCGGCCGGGGGACCCGCGGGCCGGGCTGGAGGTGAGCTCAGCTGCCCGGTGACGTGGCCCCGAGGGCAGGGCGGGCACGGCCTCACCCACGCGGAGCCGCTGCGGGCACCGGGAGACGAGGAAGAGGAGGAACAGGATGTGAGGATGAGGCTTCCCAGCCGCTTGACCTGCCTGTGCCCTGTGCCCGCTTTGTCCTGG
Organism: Serinus canaria; assembly: GCF_022539315.1. Taxonomy (NCBI): domain Eukaryota; kingdom Metazoa; phylum Chordata; class Aves; order Passeriformes; family Fringillidae; genus Serinus; species Serinus canaria. Next base: position 8,698,426 of record NC_066319.1, on the reverse strand, counting down.
GGCGGGGGCTCCCTCCTGGCACCGCTGGCTGGCGCAGGGAGAGCGGCTGGGGAAGCCGGGAGCCGCGTCTGCCGGGCCGCGTTTCCCACCTCCTCCTCCTCTCCTGTCTCAGGTGTTGGCCCAGCAGGAGCCGTGGCAGCTGGAAAACTCCCCAGACCCCACGGCAGCGCTGGCTTTTAGGGAGGGGAGAAGGCAGCGAGGGGCAGCCCCGCCGCCTCGGCAGGCTGGAGACCCCCGGGGACGGGCCGGCGGCTTTTCCCAACTGCTTCAGCGCTGCTGGCGGGATCTGCTGGCTCGGGGGGGAAACCAGATACCCTGCCCTGCGGCTGGGGGGGCGAGGCGGCCGGCCCCACGCCGAGCGGACCCCCCCAGACACGCTGCCGGGGAGCCGGGCCAGGGCTCCCTCCGGCCGTGGATCGTTTGGGCAGCTCCGTCTGACACCTTCGCAGCCCCTCCGGATCCTCAGGGCTGCGGAGTGTCCCCCATTCACCCGGGGGACGGGATCCAGAGCCCCCCTCGTCAGCCCTGACATGTCTGTTGGGCGCGTCCTCATGGATTCAACACCAAATCCGCACTTCCCGAGCAATAAATCAGCCAGCAGCACGTCCGTGTGTGGTTTATCCCTACAGGGGGTCCCCAAACTGCTGCTAATGACTTCAGCACCCAATGTCCCGGTGGATTTGGGGAAAGGGGGTCCTGCTGTACTCCGAGCGGGCACCCCGCGTCCCGGAGAAAGCCGGGAGGATGCGATGGCAGCCGGGAGGGCTCGGACCTGGCCAGGGCCGGGGTCTGGAGTGGAAGCGAATCCGCCTGTTACCTCCCTGCCGTTCCCGGCGCTCTCAGCGCCTTTGTTTTAAACAAAGCTTTTTTTGGGGGGAGCCAGGACGTTCCTCTCCCCGCCGAGAGAGCCCCCGCGGCAGCACCCACTCATGGATGAGGGCCGCGAGGGGAAGGGACGAGGGGCTCTGGCTGTCGGGTCGCCCCCTCCCCTCCCGCGACGGCTCCGCTTGTCCCTGGGGGTCTCCCCACTCCCCCCAGCCCACCCCACTCACCCCCTGTGGGCTGCGGGGATCGCCGCGGTCATTGCCAAGGGCCCCGCGGGCGCCGGGATGGGGATTGTCCTAACGGGGGAGGATAATCGGAAAGAAAGCTGCTCTGGCACCCGGAGGAAAGGGGCTGGGGGGGTCCCCGCGTCGACGGGGGGCCCCGGGAGAAGCGAAGCCCTCCCTCGGGACGTAAGGTCCCCCGGGGCTGAGCCGCCGCCGCCGCTCCGGGGGTCTCCGGTTGTGCCGCCGGGACCCCGTCGCGTTCCCCCCGCTCCGCCGCTCACCTGCCGCCGTCCCGGCGGGGCAGCGCCCGCCGCGCTGCGGGTCCCCGAGCCTGGGGGGGTTCGCAGCCCCCGGACCCCCTCTCTCGGCCGGAGGGGAGGGGGCTGGCCGTGCCAGCGAAGAGCCGAGGACCCCCCCCCCCCTCCCCGCCCCGCCGCCACCCTTCCCGCACCGGCCGGCCCCATCCCTCCGCCACTCCTCCCCGCTGCCCCGGGGGGGGGAAGGAAGGGGGGGCAGGCTGGCACCCCACGCCCCCCCCGGCCCCGGCCCCGCCAGAGGAGCCGCTCCGCCGCACCTCTCCCTGTCCCCCCCCGTCCTCCCCTCCCCGGACCCCCCCCTCCGTCCCGTCCCCCCCGTGCTCCCCCCGGGACCGGGCTCTCGGCTCTGTGCGCGGGGAGGAGGAGAGGCGAGAGGGCTCGGAGCGGCAAATGGGAGCCGCAGTCCCGGGCCGGTGTGCGGGACCGCTGCCTGCCCGCCCGGGGACCCCAGAGCACGCACGCAGCGCCCCGGCCCCGCGCCCGTCCCGCATGGAGCTGAGAGCAGGTAGGAGACCCCCCGGCCGAGCGGCACCGGCCCCGTACCGGCCCCGCCGCTGCCACTTTAACAAAAGCCGGGCGGGAGCCAGAACCGCACGGGGGGCGCAGCGAGGGAGAAAGCGGGGTTCCCCCCCTTCCTACCCGGCCAGCGGCACCCCGGGGGACCCCCCTCTTCCCTTCCCTCCCCTCTGCCTTCCGCAGCTCCGGGGCTTGGCTCCAGCCTCCCCACCTCTGCCCGGTGCCGGGACCCCGGGGATGGGGATGGGGAAAGGGGGGATAAAGCCGGGGCTGGGGGGGAGAGGGAGGGAATGAATGGAGCCCGCTCTTGTGTACAATTGCATCAAATACATTCTTGAAAGCAACCTGGTTCTGCTTAACACTTGAATTGGGGAAAAAAAAAAAAAGAGGAAAGAAGGAGGCAGCAGCTTGGAGAGGGTGGATGCGAGCTCCAGTTTTTTTTTTTTTTTTCTTTTTCTTTCTTTTTTTTTTTTTTTTATTCCTGCATTCCTGGACCCCAATCAAAAGAGCAAATCAAGGGAGGTGGAAGGGGGGAACGGAGGCGAGCGAGGCAGCCGGAGTGCGGTGCGAACCCTCCACACCCCAAAAACCCACCCAACCCGCCCCGTTTTTTTTTTTTTTCCCTTCCACCTAACACCCTAGCGAGCCCAAACCAAAACAAATAGAGACCGAGGGAAAAAAAAAAAAAAGAAAAAAAAAGAAAAGAAAAAAAAGAAAGCCAGAAACCAACCCCAAAAAAAAAAAAAACACCACCCAACCCTGAGCGCGAGCGAAGCAGCGAGCCAGGGCTGAGGCGAGCGGGCGGGCTTGGGGAGCCGAGCAAGAGCCGAGCCCCCCAAAATCCCCCCGCACCCCGACTATGCTAAATGTAACCGGGGAGCTCTCAGGTAAGCCCGCGGCGCTGGGTGCGGGGCGGGGGGCTGCCCCAACTCCCCTGCCTGCATCTGCAGGGAGTTTTTTCCTCTTTCCAAACCGACTGCTGATTTTAATTTGATGTGATTAAAACGTCTGTCTGGCTTTGGGATTGATTTAAGACTTTCCCCTCTCTAGGTTGGGTTGTTGTTCTTTTTTTTTTTTTTTTTCCCTTTCTCTCGTTCCCTCTTTTCCATGCATGTTTGTGATTACCAGGGAGGGAACCGCCGCTGAGCACGGAGAATTAAACCCCGGGTCCGACAGAGGGGAGGAAAAGGAAAGTCGGTGGGATTTATGGGGGGCAGGAAGAGTTAGTTTTCCTGCCCGGGGCTGGATTTTGGGGCTTGACACGGAACGCCGCCGCTGGAGCAGGCGACGTTCCTGCGGGACACAGCAGCGGGATTTCGGGGTGCTGGGGAGGGGGCGGCTTTGTTCCCTCGGCCCCAGCGGCCACCGGTAACCCCCGGGCTGCCGGGGGGCCGGCCGGCCTGGCAGCACACCGGCACAGGGGGCTCCTCGCCCGGAAAATGCTGGGAAACACCCTTAAAAGGTCAAAGTGTGGGCGCCGCCAGGCTCCCCGGGGTCCCGGGCGGCGGGACCGGGGCCGGGGCAGCACGAGGCCGGCGCCGGGTTCGGCTCCAGCTCCCGCGGTGCCGGCGTGACGCAGGACGGGCAAAGCGGGGCGAGCGCCGGAGAACCGGAAAAGCGAGGCCGGGATCCCCGGCGGCTCCATCGCCCTCCCTCGCCCCTTCCTCTCCCCCTTCCCGCTGCCGCCGGGCCGGCGGACGTGGCCGAACCGGTGGCACGGCCGGTGCCGAGGCCTGCGGGAACAGGCGGGGAAGCGGACGCCGAGGAGGAGCCGCAGCGCTGGAGCTCGGCCGCCGAGACCCCGTTCCCGTTTTGGGACATCGCCGGCCGTGGGCTGCACGGGCGGTGTCCCTGGCAGGGCTCGGGGGCTCTCGGCATCCCCGGTGTCCCCGTGCCTATTTAGCGGGCGGCGCGAGGGCACGGTGGCGGCCGCACATCTGGGCTGCATTAGGCGCAGGCTCCGCAGGGAAATGCGGAGGGCTCTGCTTACAGGGCCGCGCTGGGGGGAGATTTATGCCCTGCTAAGTGGCACCGAGCCCCATAAATCATCCCTCCGCACCCCCCGGGGCTGCAGTGCCAGCGTCCCGGTGCCACCGTGCCAGCACCACCGCCCCAGCGTGGCGGCAGGCTCGGGGGGATGCACTCCTGGATGGGCTATCTGGGCTATCTGGGAAGCAGCTGGCCCAGCAGTGTTGTGGCTGCATGTGGCACGTGGCCTGTGGGTGACAGAGGTGTCTCAGGCTTCGCCACGGTGCTGTGGGGACATCAGGGCATGGCTGTGCCCACCAGAGCTGCTGGTCCCACACTGAGCCAGCCAGGCAGTGTGCCCGTGGCAGGCGATGCCAGTGGGTCTCGAGGTGCTGGGGCGTGTCACCCACGGCTCTGCGGTGCCATGTGGGCTGTCACCGGAGGTCCCCTGCCCTGCTGGAGAGCGGCCAGCCTGGCTCTCTGCTAGTGAACCCCTAGCACGCTGCTGGGGGGGCTCTTGGGCTCTGTGGCTCCGTGACCTGCGTTGGGAGTGGCGGGAAGGGATGGAGGTGCCTCGCGAGGCTTCCGGGCGCTTAACGTGCATGTGGGGCAGCGGGGTCTGGTTGGGATTAGGGGCCTGCGCCCCCCTTGCCGGCGGGGGTGTTTCCATGGTGCTGCTGGCTGGAGCCAGAGCTGGATGGGAAATCCAGGCCCAGCTAATTACGGCCTCGCTGGAGTCTCCCGTGCACGGCCGCATTTATAAACACACGGAGGAGACAGGATGTAAACACTCAGCGCCGCGAGCGCAGGCACGGCCCGCACTGGGGGGGACGCGGGGCCATGTGCCCCCCGCACCACCACCGCTCCTGGCACGGCAGCTTCACCGTGGGATGGATGGGATGGATGGGATGGACGGGATGGAGTGCAGTCGAATGGGATGGATGGGATGGGGACCCTGCTGTGGTGGCCGTGGGTGCTGTTGGGGAACAAGGGCACACATGTTCTTCCTGCTGGAACTCAGGGAATGCTGCATCTGTGATAACTGGGTGTGGAAGGTTAGCATCCTCGTGTCCCCACCGTGCCAGCTCCACAGGGACGCTGCTCTGCTGTGCTGTCACCTCCCCAGACACAGCAGGGTTAAATGCCAGCAGTCTGGGGACACAGAGGCGTCTGTCCATGAGCCTTTGAGTATTACCCTCTCCAAGCCCTTCGGAGCTGGTGACCACATTGGACTGGGAAATGCCCCGTGGAAGGTTAAGTAGTGTCAGTTGGTGGCCAGGACAGCGGCTGGGGTAGCGGGGACAGGGCTGCTTTGTCCTCTGTGCCACAGTCATGCCTGGCCACCGTGAGACCTCCCGTGCTGGCCCCGGGAACGGGGCTGCGGGGTGGGATGGGGCTCTGTTGGCCGCTGGACGCCGGCCCATCAGATAGGGCAGCTCCCGCCGCGGCGTCGGGGGCCGGCTCGGCTCCGTCCTCTGTCGGGGGCTCCGGGGCCGGGGGGTCTCCCCTTCCCGGCTGCCGCCTCCGCCGCCAGGCTTTCGGGAAAGCGGCTCTGGGCGGGCTGTGGTCGCTCAGCCCTGGCGGCTCTGCCCACAGCATGCCCAGGGAACAGCTCACCGTCTCCGTGGCCGAATTCCTGCCTCGGCTGCTGGCCGGGAGGTCTGGCCAGCACTGCTGCCTGCGCTGCTGGGCGGGTGGCAGGCCAGGGGTCCCCGGTGTCACCCCAAAGGCGGACGAGCCACGTCCCCGCTGCTGTGTGCGATGGGTGTCCGTAGCACCGCCGGTGTGTCCGGGTGGGTGGGCCGGCAGAGTAGGGGGTGCCTGCTGCTGTGGCCCCCCGTCACCCCGGCTCCTCGGGTGTCCCCAGGGCCCAGCGGGTGACCCCGGGCAGGCACGCCATGAGCTGCTTACGTGGGCTGGGAGCATCCTGGCCGAGCTCCAGAGCCGGTTTTGAAACCCTCGGGCTCTTCCTCTCCGACGTCACCGGGATCCAGCTGTGCCGGCTGGAGCCTCCCTCCTCCACTGTCTGTGCCGGTGGGTGCCCGGCGCCAGCCGCTGGGACAGAGGTGGGCAGGGGACAGCGGGGGCACCCGCTGTGGCTGGGCCATTGTGACTGCTGTGCCATAGTCACCGTCACTGCTGTACCACTGTCATCATCACTGCTGTGCCGCAGTCACTGTCACTGCTGTGTCATGGCCACTGTCTCTGCTGTGCCCCAGTCACTGTCACTGCTGTGTCATGGTCACCCTCATTACTGTGCAGTGTCACTGTCACTGCTGTGTCATCTGTGTCATGGTTGCTGTCAGTGCTGTGTCCCAGTCACTGTCACAGCTGTGCCAGGGTCACAATCGTCACTGTATCATGGTCACCGCTGCCCAGCGCCATCCATTCTGCGCATCCCACCGTTCCCATCCCTCAGACACCCACCTCCATCCCCTTCCTCCATCATCCTCATCCTCGTGTCCGGGCCACCTGCCCAGGATCCACCATGGCTCCATCCCTATCTCCCATCCCTGCCATCCCCCCTCATCCCGCTCCCCGGCTGTGTTTGGTTTGGCACCGGCCAGGCCGGGGCGGGTGTAAATCCCGCCTGGAAACCGGAGCCGGCGGCGGGCGAGGGTCCGGCCAAAGCAAACACCGGGAGGGGGGGTTCTGTGTGCTGTGAGTCACCGCGGCCCCCCCGCCGGCCCCCCCCGGCCCACGCTCGCACGCACGCGGGGCCGGCCGCACGCTCCGCGCACCGGAACGCGGGCAAGCGGCGGCACGTGCCCACCGCGGGGCACCGGGCGAGCCGGGGCCGGCCGGGGCTGCCACGCACGGGGAGACACGAGGGCACGTGGTGCCACGTGGGGTGTCACAGCACAGCATGTCACATGTGAGTGGCACGTAACGGAGCGTCCCCCCCGATGGGGTAGGTGCGCAGCATGTTGCAAGCTCGCCTGGCATGTCCTGTGACTGCCACACGTGTCACACGCCCGTGTGGGAGGTGACACACCTGGGTGGTGTCTCATGCGTGTGGTGCGTCACACGCGTGCACGGTGTCACACTGCATGGTGTCACACGCCTGGAAAGTGCCATGTTCCCCATGCCTCTGTGATGCACACACACAAGGTGCATCCCAGGTGTGCCCTGGATGTGTCCCAGAGGTGTCACAAGTGTCCTGCACACCTCCGGGGTGCATCCCAGGTGTGACAGTGTCCTGCACACCCACAGGGCACTCGCATCCCCCACAGCGATGCTTGCAGTTTGCAGGACACCCACGGCGGCGAGGCCGTTGTGGCCGGAGCCGGGATGTCCCCGAGGACCGTCGTGCGTCACCGGCGGCCGGTGACGGGGAGCGGTGACGCGCGGGAGCGCGGGGGGCTGCCCGCAGCAGAAGCCCCGCGGTGCCGGGCCGTGCCAGCGGCCGGTCTTTCCCGGGAGGCGCTGCCGGGAAGGCCGGCTGTGGCGAGCCGGGAGTGCCAGCTGGCCGGAGTGTCCTAGCCGCGGGCCGTGACCTTTGCACAGCCGCCGGCCGGCGGGGCCGCGCTCCCGGGCCGCCCTGACGTCAGGCCGATGACGGGGACCCCGCCGGCGCTTTCCGGTGGCTCCGGAAAGGTCACCCCGCGCCCCGGTCGCTCCTCGGAGCCGCTTCCCACCCCCCTCCCCCCCCATATTCCCGGTGGCCCCTCGGCGGGGGTCCCCGCTGGGTGCCCGGGCCGCTCCGGCGTTGTCGGTGCCCAAATATATCCCAGGCGTGTGTCCTGGCGGGAATGCCGCGGCCGCGCAGCTCCAGACCATATAAAGGATTGTTGGTGCAGCCGCGGGCGGGAGCGCTCCGAGGGGAGCCGGGAGGTCACCGCGCTGAGGTGGGGGCTTCCTGCTGCTCCGGGGGGCTGCTGAGGTAAGGCGGGCCCCACCCACCCCACCTCCGTGCCTCAGTTTCCCCGCGCTCAGACGGGTGACTCAAGGATACTCTTCAGGCTCGGCGCCGCTCACACGGAGACGGAGTGTCCCTGTCACCCCCCTGAGGTGCTGTGTGTTCCCCACAGGTGACTCTTGGGGGATCTTCACCTTCCTGTGCGCCGCGCTTTGCAACCTGCCGGCTCTGCCGGCGCTGAACTGCTCCGAGGAGCTGGGCGCCGGCCAGTCCATCCAGCAGACGTACGACCTGACCCGCTACCTGGAGCACCAGCTCCGCACCCTCGCCGGCACCTACGTGAGTCCCCGACGCACCCCCCTCGGGATATCCACCCCGTGCCCAGCTGCTCCCACGCCGGAGGGCACGGAAATGCCTCATCGCCCCCCGGGCGCAGGGCGGCTCCCCGGCACCCTCCCCTCGGCCAGTGATTCCGTCATGGGCGCGGGCATCCGCCTCTCCCTCCCCGCCGGCGTCGCCGACTCACCCGGAGGTTCCCCGTCCCTGCCCTGACGTGCCCTCGGCGGTGCCGGCACGTTTGGTGCCAAGCGGTGACAGTGGCACCACCCGGGCCGTGCTGGAACGTCCGGCTCGGGCAGAGCGCGAGGGGGATGTGACAGGAGAGGGAGATCTGGGATGAGCGGGACGTGGGGGACGTGGAGGCTGGGCACGGGGTGGACACGGAGACCTGACCTCTGGCACCCCCATTCCCTTCCAGCTGAACTACCTGGGCCCCCCCTTCAATGAGCCTGACTTCAACCCGCCGCGTCTGGCGCGCGCCGAGCGGGTGCCCAGCGCCACCGTGGACCTGGACCTGTGGCGGGGCCTGACGGACAACGCTCGCCTGGCCGCCAACTACCGGGCCTACAGCCGCCTGCTCTGCTACCTGCGTGTGCTGGACGGGCAGGTGGGCACGGCCGAGCTGCGCCACCGCCTCGCCCACTTCTGCGCCAGCCTCCAGGGGCTGGTGCTCAGCATCGGCGGCGTCATGTCCTCGCTGGGCTACCCGCTGCCCGCCGGCCCCGCCGGGCCCCCCGCCGGGCCCCCCGGCGCGCCCGCCGCCCCCAATGACTTCCTGAAGAAGATGGATGATTTCTGGCTGCTGAAGGAGCTGCAGACCTGGCTCTGGCGCTCGGCCAAGGACTTCAACCGCCTCAAGAAGAAGGTGCCGCCCGCTGTGGTCACCCTGCGGCTGGAGGCGAGGGGGTTCTGAGCACCTGCTGGGCTCCCGAGTCCACAGCGCCACCACGACCACGCAGGTCCCCTCTTCCACCACCGGTGTGCCTTGAGAAATGGGGCTCCTGACCCCCAAAGCACCCCACAACCTCATCATCACCTGGCAGTGCCTTGAAAGATGGGGCTCCTGACATCACATGTCACCACAGCCACCTTGCAGCCCCTCCATCATCATCATACTGTGCCTTAAGGAACAGGGCTCCTGACCCCAAGTGCCACCATGGCCACCCCGTGTTCCCTGTCCACCTCCAGTGTGCTTCGAGAAAAAGGGTTTCTGACTCCCAGCCACCTCACAATCCCACTTTCATCACCGTGCCTCAAGTGAGGGGCTCCTGACCCCAAGTGCCACCCACCACAGCCACCTCATGTCCCCACTGTCACTACACTCTGCTGTATGGGATGCGTCTCCTGACCCCAAGTGCCACCAAAGCCACTCCATGTCCCCTCTTCACAACCAGCGTCCCTTCAAAACTGTCTCCTGACCCCGGAGTGCTGCCAAAGCCACCCCATGTCCTTATCATCACCCAGCTGTGCCTTAAGGGGTAGAGTTCCTCACCCCAAAGTGCCACCACAGTCACTCCGCAGTCCCTCCATCACTATGTTGTGTCTTAAGGGACAGGCGTCCTGACTCCCGAGCGCCCCTCCATGGTGTCCCCAACCCCCAGGGCGCCTGTCCCTCTCCCTAAAATCTCCAGTGGGTGAAAACCCCGCCCATCCCAAAAAGGACCAACGCCCTCTGAGCATAGGAATAAGCCCCGCCCCAGCCAGCAGCAAGCCACGCCCCGGAGCAATAGGCTCCGCCCCAGATGACATTAGCCCCGCCCACTCGCCTGTGTAGCAAGCCCCGCCTCCTCCTCGCATCAGGCCCCGCCCCCTCACCCAAGCCCCGCCTCCCCCATGGTTGCCCATCGATGCAGCAGTGGGGCGAGGCCGCTGTCCCGGTGCGTCTATGAGTGTTTATTTATTGGAGATGTTTATTTATTGGGGTATTTATTGCAGAAGATCTATTCTTGTATGAACGAATAAAAGCCTTTCTCCAGCCCCCCGCCTCTCTCGTGCCGCCCACGGTAACGGCTCCGTGTGGAATTTGGGCCATCAGTAGGGATCAGAGTGAAGGGCTCCAAGCTGAGCTCAGTGTGGGGGTGTTCCCCTCTCTCACAGGGTGGGGATCCAGGTAACCCCACCGCAAGGACAGGCACCCCCCACCTTGCACCCCTTCCCTAGGCACTACTTCGGGGTGCCCAGGATCATGTGAAAGGTTCCAGGCTGGGGCACGAAGCCGACGGCTTGCAGGGCGTGCAGCGAGGCTGTGTTTTGGGGCAGCACGGCGCCGTAGATGGGGAAGCCGCGGGCGTGCAGCTCCCGGCCCAGCGCGGCCAGCGGGAGCCCGGTGAGGCCGCGCCCGCGCCAGGCGGGCACTGTGTAGCCGTGGCGCAGGCAGCCCTGCCCGTCTAGCAGGCTCCAGGACAGTGGGCGGCCGCGCGGGCCCAGCACGCAGGCGGAGGGCAGGGTCCGCACCAGCCCCAGCAGGAACGCCCGGCTGCGGGCATTGCCCCCCAGTGCCCAGGTGGCGTTGAGCAGCGGGACATGGGATGGGGACACAGGTACCAGGTGCAGGCCCGGGGGCATCCTGCAACAGGGCATAGCAGAGGGGGGAATGCTGAACCTTGGTCCCAACTGGGATAGCAGATGGGATGGGATTGGGAACCCCTGTGCCACCCAGAGATGGAATCTGGGATGCTTGTTTCCCCTAGGGATGGGATTGGGAACCCCTGTGCCACCCAGAGATGGAATCTGGGACCCTCATACCACCTAGGAGTGGGATTGGGAACCCCTGTGCCACCCAGGGGTGTGCTCAGTGATCCCACTCATGTCTCCCTGTGCCTATCAGGGATCTGCTTGCGGACTGCTGTGCCACCAAAGGAGGTGACTATGACCCCACCCGTGCTACCCAGAAATGTGACAGGTCTCCGTGTGCCACCCAGGGATGTGACTGGTCCCTCAGTGCCAATGTGCCTCCAGTGTCCCATGTCCCCCCAGTGTCCCCTGTTCCCCCAGTGCCCCCTCACTCACTGCCTGCGGGGCTGGGGGGGCTCGGGGCTCATCAGTGCCTGGTACCGGATTGTCTCCACCTTCAGCCCCCTGGCACTGGCCACGTCCTGCACGGCCTCGTCCAGCCCATCCTGCATCCCTGGGACACCCTGTCAGCCAGACAGGGGACCCAGATGGAGGGTACAGGAGCTCTGTGTCCTCCCAGTGCCAACCTTACCCAGAATCTGGAAGGCTCTTCCCCGGGTCACCGCCTCAGTGCTCTCCAGCAGTGCTTGCAGGGCTCCCTTGTCCCGGTAGAACACAGACAGCTGGTTGGTGTAGTAGTCCCTGGGGTCCCTGTGGTCCTGGGAGGGACATGGAGCTGAGGGTGGCACCCCAATTCCCAGGCGCCTGGGGTGTGGGGTGCTGCTGCCAGGGCAGGGGCACCCAGGACAGCACCTCTGGGCGCAGGCGGGTCAGGACAATGCTGAAATTGGGCCAGGAGTCCACCAGCACCTCGTGGGAGGCCGGGTTCCCCCTGGCCACTGTCATCACGGTCCCCAAGACCTACATGACAAGGTCATTGTCACCTGTAGGACAGGACAGAGGGGACAAAGGGGTGCCTAGAGTCCCTCCAGTCCCCCACCTGCAGGGGAGAGGGAGCAATAGAGACCCCAGGGTCTGTCTGCAGCAGGGCAGGGGAGAGGGGACAGAGGGGTCCTTGTCACCACCAGGCTAGGTGGTAGGTGGGGAGGCAGAGACATCACAGGGTCCTCATCACTGGCAAGGCAGGGGAGAGGGGAGAGGGGACAGGGACAGGGGGGTCCTGGGAGTAACAATGCTGATAAGACAAGTGTGAGGGGACAAAGGAGTCCCCAAGGTCCTCACCACCGGCAGAGAGGGAGGGAGGGAGGGAGGGACAGAGGGGTCCCCAGGGACTCTGTCACCAGCAGGACAGGGCAGAGGGGACAGAGGGATCCTTGGGGTGGCTGTCACCGGCAAGGTGGTGGGCAGGCTTTTCCTCAGGGTCTCCTCCAGGAGCTGCAGCTGGGCTGGGCACCTCAGGATCAGCATGGCTTCGTGATCGTGGGGCAGGTGGGGACACCGAAGATCCGTGGGGAGCTGGTGCCACTGGGGCAATGTCCCAGAGTGTCCCAACCAGGCACCCGTCCCCAGGCAGCCACAGGGCTGGCCCAGTGCCCAGTGTTCAGCAGGATGGACCCTGCCCGCTGCCCCCCAAGGCAGGGGGTACTCGCTGGCCCGTGACAGCTGAGATAACCATTGTCACTGAGTGCCACACAGTCTCCAGACTCCCACTCCACAGCCCCCAGAACCCACAGACTCAGGACTGTTGCAGGGTGAGTGCTGGAGGAGATGGGGACCGTGGGGAAAGGATGGGGACAGGGACAGGGACAGGGACCATGCCTGGCTGCCCTGTCCCCCTGTTACTGAGGGTCTCTCAGCAGGACAATGAAGATCCTGACATGTTCTGCCCATCTGCAGCAGCTGGAGGGGATCCTGAGGAAGAGCCTGCCCATCGCCCTGCCGGTGATGGGGACCCCACTGTCACCCCTGCCCTGTGACACAATAGGGACCCCAATGCTACCCCCACCCGGCCAGTCACAGGAACCCTGCTGTCACCTCTGCACTGTGCCATGACTGGGACACCAGTGTCACTCATCTGTTGCTGTGATGGGGACCCCAATATCCTCCTTGCCGTGAGAGGGACCCCAATACCACCCCTGCCCTTTGCCCTGCTGGTGATGGGGACCCCTGTGTCATTAGGGACCATTTTTGCTGCCCTGTTCCCCACGCCTGCCCCCCTCCCCTCAGCTCTGACCCCACATCTGCTTCCACAACCCCCTATAACTCTGACCCAACATCTGCCCCCATCCCTGACCCCCCTCTGTCCCCTCCTTGTCCCTCACGGCTGACCCCCTTTTTCCCCAGGTCTTTGGGGCAGTGCTGAACATCAACCGGGGCAACCCTGGCCAGTTTGAGGTGCTGGTGGACAAGTGGCCCGAATTCGGCGCTGTGCTGGCCCGGCCCAGTGGAGAGGTGGCCAGTGGGGACATGGGGCACTGCAGGAGGGGGGTGACACGGCGCCCTGGCACGTGCCAGGCACGCTCAGAGCAGCCGTGGGTGCCCCCAGGTGCCAGCGAACGACGGCTACTGGAACACGCAGGCAGGGTTTTACCAGGACCTGGGGGCGTACCGGGCGCTGCTGGAGACCCCCGGCTGCCTGCGCTGGGATGCCGCCTTCACCATCATCGGTGGCCTGAGGACACCGGGGTCCTGGGGGGGGCCTGGGGAGGGACTGGGCATGCTCTGGGCAGCACTGGGAGCGTGGGACACTGGGGAGCGCTGTTGGAGGCAGGGAGGAACTGGGAGGTACTGTAGGAGGGGATTGGGGGTGCTGGGGGATGCTGGGGATGGGAGTTTGGATGCTGGGGAGCACTGGAGGCCTGATTTGGTGTGCTGGCATGGGGTTTGGTGGGTGATACCAGTGGGAAGTGTTGGGTGGGATTTGGGGGTGCTGGGGAGCAGCAGGGAATTGCACTGCTGGGTACCCTGGAAGCAGGGTCCTAGCAGGGGGGGTATTGCGGTTGGACTTGGGCATGCTGGGTGCACTGGGAAGCATTGCAGCTGGATTTGTGGGTCCTTGGGGACACTGGGAGTACTGGGGTTGGACTTGGGGAGGATGGGAGCAGAACTGGGGTACTGGGCACACTGGAAGCTGGGAATATAGGCTGGGGTTGCATGTAGGCCCTGGAGACAATGAGGATCATATAGGATCATATAGGGGGGCTGGAGACAAGGATGGTGGGGTACAGGGGGAACAGAACCCACTGACATCCCCATCCCCAGGGCTGCAGGACGGGCTGGCCACGGTGTCCCAGGACTTGGCAGGGAAGAAGGGTGTGGAGCTGGACATTGTCGAGTACTACTCTTACTGGCACCCTGACCCCAGCACCATGCCGGAGCCCCGGTGAGAGCCCCCCACCCTTGCCCCCACAGGGGGACGCCCCCGAGCCCCCCACTGACCCCTGCCTCATCCAGGCCAGCCCCCGGGGTGCGTGTGGGCTCCCTGAGCCCCTCGCACGTGGACCTGCTCAACGACACGTGGCCCTACGGGGGGAACGCCCGCAGCCGGCGCTTCCTGGCTGAGATCTTGAGGCGCTTCCCTCAAGTCTGCCTGCAGGACGGCAGCGGGCAGCCTGTCGCCTGGGTGCTGACGGATCATTTCGGGACGGGAACCCACAGCTACACCCTGCCTGAGCACCGGCGGCACGGGCACATGCAGGTGGCCCTGACAGTGGCGGCGCAGCGGGCACACGCCCGCGGCTTCCCCACATTCGGGCACACGGCGCTGGGGAACCGGCCCATGCAGCAGCTGCAGGAGATGCTGGGAAACCGGCGCCTGCCAGGGGTCTGCCGCTACATCCTGCACAATCCCGGCCTGGACAGGGACGGGCCCTGAGGCACCGCTGTCCCCTCTCTGTGCCCACCTCAAATTAAAGAGCGGTGTGGAGTCTCGGATGGCTGCCGTGGGTGTTGTGTCCCCCCAGCAGTGACCGTTACAGCGGTGACACAGCTTGGTGGCTCACGTGTCACCGTTGAGGCACACGGCGGGGTCCCCTGGGAGTCGCCCCGTTCCAGGGCACGCATCTCGGTTATTCTCAGTTCCCCAAGGGAGGGCTGAAAGCCTCTGGCAAATCTGCACTGGTGGCACCTGTGGTGTTACCCCCTGAACCAGGGCGATGTCATCCACAGCTGGGGGTGGGACAGGCAGGCACTGGAGGGACATACAGCAACACACAGGACAGGGCAGTGGGACAGGGCAGACCAGTGTCACAGTGTGAGTCATGGTTTGGGGGTCTGATGGGGACAGACAGGGGGGTGACAGTGATCAGGTTGGTGGGGAGTGCTGGGATGGGGGTGACAATGTCCAGGGGGACAGGGAGAAACCACAGGGGTGACAGTGCCTGAGGTGATGGGGACAGTCACAGGGGTGAAAATGCCAGAGTGTAGCGGGCACAACTGGGAGCTGGCATTGCCTGGGGTGACAATCCCTGACACTGGTGACAGTGCCAGGTGAACAGGGAACACTGGGATGGAGGTGACAGTGCCCTCGGGGTGACAGGAACTGCCGCGGGGGTAACAGTGCGGCTGCTGGCAGGGACAGCATGGGGAGGTGACAGCACCCGGGGACAGCCGAGGGGTGGCGAGCGGGGCGGGGGACCAGCACCACCGCAAGGGTGGCTGTGGCCGAAGGTGGCAGTGGCCGAGGGTGCCCATGGCCGGTTCCCGGGCCTGGCCCCGCCGCTTCCGCCCGGCCATGGGCAGGGGCGGGTCCCTGCCGCTGGTTCCCGGTACTGGCGGGTCCCGCCCGGTTCCCGATAGTGGCGGGGCCGTGCCAGCTCCATGTCGCGCAGGGCCATGGAGCGGCCCCGGCGCATCACCGACTCCTTCCCGCGGCGGCGGCGGCGGGGCCCGGGGCGGCCCCCGGGCAGGCTCAAGGACAGGAAGAACAAGGACAAGGACAAGGACAAGGCGCAGCTGAAGGTGCGGGACTGTCCCCGCGCCGCCTCGCAGCCCCCCCCGGACCCGGCGCTCATGGAAATGTTGCGGCGCTTCGACCTCTCCTGGGAGTACGGACCCTGCAGCGGTGAGCACACCCGGTTGTCCTGGTTTCCCCGGTTGTCTCGGTGGTCCCGGGCTCCCCCCGGCCCCGCTGAGCCCCCGGTATCCCGCAGGGATCACCCGTCTGCAGCGCTGGGAGAGAGCACAAGAGTTGGGGCTGAGTCCCCCCGGCCCCATCCGTGACGCCCTCCTGGAGCATGGCGACAACCCCGATGTCACCTACAGGTGGGTGTGGGATGGGGTGGGATGGCATGGGGTGGGATGGCATGGGGTGGAGTGGGATGGGATGGGATGGGATGGGATGGGATGGGATGGGATGGGATGGGATGTGGTGGGGTGGGGTGGGGTGGGATGGGATGGGATGGGATGTGGTGGGGTGGGGTGGGATGGGATGGGATGGGATGGGATGGGATGTGGTGGGGTGGGGTGGGGTGGGATGGGATGGTGGTTGGGGGGCACAGGGCATCCTCCCCCGCCCTTCCCGCTGAGCCCGCTGTGCCCCCGCAGCCTGTGGCACGAGTACGAGCTGTGAGCGGCCGCGCCGAGGGAGCGGGGGAACCATTCCCGACGGCCCCAGACCCCATTGCAGGGACAGCGGGTGGATTAAAGCTGGTGTGAGCAAAGGAAGGGGTGCCGTGTGCTGTCTGAGGGGCACGGGGTGGGGTGAAGCCCTTGGCGTGCAGGGGGAGGGCAGGGAGGTGCATCCCCCCAAAAAAGCCAGGTGGGGTGTCCATCACACAGTTTAATGCCATCCAGCTGGGACCAAGGGAGAAAAATGTGTTCTTGGGTGGAGGAAGGGAGGTGGGATTTTTTTCCCCCAGGAATGGGGTGAAAAAATGAAGAATGAGGCATAAAATCAGGTGCAAGTGAGCTCAGGGGGCTGTGTATAGTAGGGATGTCCTGCAGTGGGGTGGGAAGAGGGACAGTGTCCTGTGGGATTCGTATGTTTAGTAGCCCAAATTAGCAGCTTAGCTGTGTGAAGAATCATAAATAACACGATGTGTCTGTTAATTATTCAGGTTATCGATTACTTAATTCACCAGCTCTTCCTGTTGTTTCGTCAATAAAATAAATTGTTTGTATCTGTGGTGGGTCTAGTGTTGATTAAATGCTACTGCACCCGCTAGAATATATTTAGTTATTTTTTGTTGATTGTTTTGGTGCTTTTTTATCAGCTTTAATTTTGGGGATATGGGTATTTATATGGTGGACTTTTATAGATAGTTTTTTATCTTGGTTGTGATGTCTTTTTAATTTTTAGCAGTCTAAATTATTTTTTTTAATGCTGCTAATCAGTATTTTTAATTTTTTCTAACTATCCTCACAGAGTACTGGTTACTACTTATGAATTAGTTTAGAGTTTTGGCTGCAATGGAGCATTGGAGCCAGCAGTAACCTGGGATAAGGTGGGATGGGATGGAATAAGGTGGGATGGGGTGGGATGGGTGGGGCGCCACCCACAACTCCCATTCCACTCGCACTGCAGGCTCGCGACCCTCTGGATTGCATTATCCAGCTGGATCTAGCCCTGCTGTTGGAGCTGCTGTCCCTTGGATATCTTCTACAGACAGGACATAATTCCTCTGCTAAGCTCAGGAGGGAGGTGTTTAGGTGGACCCCCAAAAAATAAGCATCCTACACCCAGCCAACCCAGGGCTATGCCCTCCTGGTGAGAAGAAGGAGGGAGATTCCCATGCTCCTTCCTTGGCAGAGGGTCAGTCCCAGCCTGGTGGGTGTCCCAGGAAAGGGGGAAGTGTCTGGGATGGCTCCAGCTGCAGGAACAGCCCTGGGAGATGGAAATGGACAGCAGCAGCCTCAGGGGCAGTTTCCAGCCAGGAACTTCCTTCCCTGGGAAGGTGGGTTTAGGTGGGATTTTGGGAAGAAATTCCTCCCTGTGAGGGTGGTGAGGCCATGGCAGAGATTGCCCAGAGAAGCTGTGGCTGCCCCAGCCTTGGAAGTGTCCAAGCCCTGGTTGGACGGGGCTTGAAGCAACCTGGACTAGTGGAAGGTGTCCTGTGGGTCAGGGGTGGCAACATGAAGGGACACCATGGTTGGAGGGCGTGGACACCATCTCATGGAGTGACGGGGGGAGCACCTGGCTTTCCCCTCCACCATGGCCACAGCGAGCTGCGGGCTCTCTGTGCTCCCTAGTTCTCGGAACTGCCCCGGTCCCGCTTCCGGTCCCGGTTCCAGTCCCGGCCTAGGCCGCAGCGGTTGCCATGGTAACACGGAAGTCGTACTTCTCGCGCAAAGGCCGCCGGGAGTTGTAGTTCCCCCCTGCCACACAAAATGGCGCCGCTGGGTCCTTGTGCCCGCACGGCGTCCCCAGAGCGTTCCCTCCGGTCCCTACTGAGAGCAGCCCACCCTCCAGGTGCTCAGGGTCACAAAGCCACCAGGGGCTGTCATTTCCACACTTTATTGCCAGTACAGGAGCGGTGTCGGTGTTTGTGCATGTGGGGCTGGAGCAGAGGAAGGTACCAGCCCCAGGGTGTGGGCGTGGCGTGGCAGCTCGCTGGTCACGCCCCCAGTCTTAGGCCGCGCCCAGCCCATTGTTGCTATGGCAGTGAGAAGGTGCAGTCCCATGCCCCCCAAATCAAGGCGTGGGTTCACCTGTGTGGGCGTGGCCAGGTGCATGGGTGTGGCCATCACTATGGGTGTGGTCGCAAAACGGGGCGGGGCCATCATCCAGACTGGCCTGGCGCACCACGCGGCGCGGGCGGGACGAGGGTCGTGACCTCGGAGAGGGACCCTCTGCTTCCTCCATGGCCTCAAACACCTGACGGGGGACAGTGGGCTCATGCCATGCTGCTGTCACCCCACAGCTGGACCCCCCTCCAGCCCTGACCCCTGCTCACCTCCCCGGCCAGGGGCTCCCCCAGCAGCTCGAGGGGCTCGGGTGTCTCCAGCAGGCTGATGCTCCGCATGACAGAGCACAGGGAGATGCGGGGGCGCCGGGAGGCCCCCAGCAGCCCCCCACCGGCTACCTCCTCCTCGGAGGGCTGCGGGGACGCCAGCGGGGAGGACAGCGGGGACAGGCCACTCATGTCCCTCGCAGTGTCCTCCTCAGGGTGCGGCGCCTGCTCGGCCCCCCGGGGCTCCCACAGGCTGCTGTGCCGGCTGCCACAGAGCTGTCAATCAGCACTTGGCCACTCCCCCTGCTGGGAGCCACACCCCTTGGCAGGGTGGGGCTCCCACGGGCTCCTCCCCTACAAAACTTCCCGCACCTTTCCAGGTAGGGTGAGGCCACAGAGGCCCCACCCACACAAAAGAGTGTGGTCACAACAGGCCCCGCCCTCTTACCCCGCAGGGGTGTGGTTATGCCAGACCCCACCCAGCTGTCCCCACGCACTTGTCCCCACGCACCTGGCGCTCAGGATGCCCTGGTAGAAGTCGAGCTGGCGCATGAAGCCGGGGTTGGGCAGGATGCCGGGCCGGCAGTGCCGGACGTGCCGCAGCGCCCGCTCCAGGGGCCACCCAAACTCCTTCATGGCGTAGGCCAGCACCGTGGCGGCCGAGCGGCTCAGCCCCATGCGGCAGTGCACCAGCGCCCGGCCTCCCGCCGCCCTGCGGCACCACGGCATGGGGCACTTGGGGACACCGTGTCCACAGGGCTCCCTGTGTCCCCAGCCATGCCAGTGTCCCCAGGGCTCCCCATGTCCCCAGCCACCCCACTGCTCCCCAGGATCCCATGCTCCAGCACTGCAGTCATCAAGACCTCTCCCCATATCCCCCTCTCCCCTGCCCCACCTCCGGCCCCTGTGCCCCCAGTGTCACCCGTGGTGTCATCCCCGTGGTGTCACTGACCGGACACGGGAGAGGAAGAGGAAGGTGTCATTCCAGTGGGGCAGGAGCTCAGCCGCCTCCTCGTCGTAGACCCGCACGTTCATGTACGTGAACAGCGCCGGGAAGAAGTTGTCAATCTCTCGTGCCACGTTCAGGATGTGGGTGACCCTGCGGGGACACGAGTGACACCCTGGGGCGGCCCATGGTGACCCCACGCGGCCCCACGACGGTGCCACCCTGTGCTCACCTATTCTGCTGCAGCTCCTCCAGGTTGGCTGCGTTCCACTCGGAGCCCTGCGTGGTGACAGCGGTGAGGGGAGGGGACGCTGCCACCCACCCTGCCCGCTGTGCCCTCTGCCCACCAGGAAGAGGTGCGGGAAGACACGGGAAGGCCGATCCATCTGCGCCAGCACCAGCAGCATCTCGTTGTCAATGAAGTCCTTGTGCTCGGCCAGGCTGTGCCCCGTGCGCCGCTCCAGCTCCTCCCGCACCTGGGCGCCACGTTGGGTGAGGGATGGCCCTGCCAGCCCGTCCCGTCCCCAGGACACCCTGCTGCCACCCAGGTGCCACCCACCTCCTTGGACGTGACATTCTCCAGGTCAGCGGTGGCCATCACCTCCCGCAGCAGCGCTCGCACTGTCTGCTCTGACAGCTCCGGCACAGCCGGCCTGGCACCAGCACCTCCGTGTCACCGCTGTCCCCTGCCCCACCCCAGCCACACCCTGCCAGGCATGGCAGCGATTGGCCAGCGGGCTGCGGGGTGTGGCAGGGGCATGGCGGGGAGCTTACCGGAGGGGCGTGGGCGAGGCGGGGCGCACGGACTCGAGGTCGGCCATGGCCAGCCACTCGTTGAGGCAGCTTTGCTCGGAGCCCAGCGCTGCCGCGTAGCCACGGGCCCAGGCCAGCGCGGGGCCACCGGGGATGTGCCCGCCGCGGGCCGCGTCCTCGCAGGCACGGTGCAGCTCCTGCAACGCGGCCCTGCCGCACAGCACCTGCCACCCTGCACTGCCACCGCCACCCCGGCGCTGCCCCCACTGCTGTGTCCCCTTCGCTGGCTGTCCCCAGCGTGTGGCTGCCACCCAAGCCCTCCCCAGCTCCTTCCCCTTGGCCATGCCCAGGTGCCCGTGGCGGTGCCCATGGTGATACCCAAATCCCCTGTGCCCACATCCCCGTGCCCAGCATGCTGACAGCATCCCTTGTGTCCTCAGCAGTGCCACATCCCCTGTGTCTGTTGTGCAGTTGAGATCCCCTGTGCCCCTGGCAGTGCCCATGTCCCCAGTCCCCGAGGTGGTGCCCACCCCCCTGGTGCTCCCCATGCCATCCACAGCCCCCATGCCCAGGGTGGTCCCCACACCTCTGTGGTCACACCCAGGCCTCGCTCACCACATGGTCTGCACAGAGATGGGCTTGAAGATGCGTGTCTCTCCCCCTGACGTCACGCTGAACCCCCTGGGTATCAGGGGGACACATGTGGGTCAGGGTGGGCACCCCGACCCCTCCAAGCCCCTCCTTGTCCCAAAATTCCATCACCCCTTACCCATCGCCGTCGAGGAACACCTGGGTGTCGCTCCAGAGGGGCAGCACCATGCCCAGCGTGCAGCGGGTGGCCCTGGGGCAAGCAGAGGTCAGGGGGTGCCGACGCCTCCCTGGGCCCCCCCGCACCCCGCTCACCCCTCGTGGGCAAAATCCACTCCCAGCAGCGCCGTCTCCGCCTCGGCTCCCGCCTCCTCCGGCCGCACCAGCAGCAGGTACCGCACCCGCTGTGGCCGCGCCGACTCCAGCCGCACCGCCTGCAGAAAGGCAGGCATCGCAGGGGGGGTCTGCCCATTCCCAGGGCTCCCAGTGACCAGGGAGGAGCATCGTGCTGGGCCATATCCCCTCCCCATCACATCCCACTCCACCCCTATCCCCATCCCATCCTATCCAGTCCCCATCCCTATCGCATTCCCATACCCTTCCTCTATGTTACGGCTTCCATCCCCATCCTGTGCCCACCTTCATTCCATCCCATCCCCATCCCAGCCCATCCTGTAAATTTTCTCTCCCAGTCTTGTCCCCATCTATATCCCATCCCCATCCTGTCCCTGCTCCTAAGCCCATCCATCTCTTTCCCCGTCCCCATCCCATCCCCTCTCCTGACCCCATCCATCCCTTTCCTTGTCCCCATCCCATCCCTGCTCCTGACCCCATCCATCTCTTTCCCTGTCCCCATCCCATCCCCACTCCTGACCCCATCCATCTCTTTCCCTGTCCCCATGCCATTCCCACGTTTCTGGAGGAGTGGATCCTGGTCCTACCAGCCGAATGGCGTCCTGGGGGCGCAGCAGCTGCATCATGAGGTGCAGGTGCTGCTCCTGCTGTCCCGGGGCCTGGCAGGGGGGCTCAGCCGGGGGGGGCTCGGCCGGGGGAGGCTCCTCCGCAGGCAGGAGCCGCGCAGCCCCCTTGACCATGACAAAGCTCTGCCTGGGGGGCAGGAGGGTCCTGAACACCCAGGGATGGCACCCCCAGAGTGCTCCCCAAAGGGGGGAACTGTGTCCCCATCCCACCCCAGTGTCCCTCACACCGAGGTTTCGGAACCCCCTCTCACCGTCGCTGCAGCTGGCCACGTCTGGGAGCATCTTCCTCCTGCAAATTGGGAGGCAGTTCCTGGGGGAAATGTGACCCCAGGGTATAGACCAGGCTCGGGGGTCCCTCAAGCCCTCACCAGCAGGGACACCACAGTTCAGTGACCCCCTAAACCCCTGCCTGCCCCCACCAAATAGTGTGGGCCCCAGGGGGGGCGTACGGACCCTTTGGGGGTCCCAGTGTGGAGACGGATCCCTGGGGACCCGCCGCGGGATGGCAGGGGGGTGTCTCGTCCCTGTGCCTGCCATCCCTGGCTGGGCGAAAGCGTTGGAAGGGAGGGCCCGGGATGAACACCCAGAAAGGCCCAGTGGTCACTGGGGGAGGGGGAGGCACTAGGGGACACCGGCACAGCGAAGGGACTGGGAGAGGTGGCAAAACGAGTGAGAGCAGCTTGGCACAAACACCCCCATCCACACTCCATATTCCTCCCTCAGCTATGGGGAAACCCCAGGCGGGAGCACAGGAAATCTCCAACGCATGCTGAGGGCAACTTTCTCCCAGTAAACTCCCAGAAAGTCCCATCGGAAGCGCCTGGGACGACCTCGCACCGGGAGCGACCGGAGCAACCTTCACCCGTCCGCCCCCGCGCTGGCACCCCTGGGACAGCGGCACCTTCCGCGCCGGGACCTTCCGGAGCACCGGGAACCCCCGGGGCTCCGACAAAGCCCCGCGCAGCCCGTGCTCCCCGCACTGGGATCCCCCGAACCGGCCCATTTCCCCAGGGCACCGGGACCCGCAGGAGCTCTGGGACGCCCCGGCCCAACCCGTGCCCCAGCACCGGGGCCCCCGCGGCTCTGGGACAGCCCGTACTCCCCCGGGAGCTCCCGTGCCAGCCCGTACTCCCCCTGGAGCCCCCGTGCCAACCCGCACAGGGACCTCCCGGGTCACTCCGGGACCCCCCGCCCCTTCCCCGTGCCGTCCCTGCCGGGATGCGCCGTCCCCGCCCGCCCCGGTGCCGCACTCACCGCGGGGCCCCCGGCGGAGCCCCCCGCCCGCCGCACCGTCACCAGCGCCATGCCCCGCCGCGCCGCCCCCCCGCACCAGGAAGCGCCGCCGCTGCCCCGCCCGGACGGGAACGAGAACGGGAGCGGGAGCGGGCACGGCCCCGGGCACGTCCCGGCACGGCACGGCTTCCCCCGCCGCGGGAACGCCGCAGCCGGGACCCCCAGAGCGCCCTCCCTCAGAGCGGCACCTTCCCGGTGCCCCGGAGCCCCCCCGACCCCACATCCGTGCGGACAAGGCAGGATTGAGACACCCCCAGATCATCCGAAAGTGGGAACCATCCGAGGGCCCCTGGCTCTTGGGACCCTCCCCCAGGCGCCCAGAACGTGGGATGCCTTCCCAGATCCCCAGAAACTGTGGAACCCCCGAGGGCCCCCGGCACCGGGGACACCCCAGGTTTCAGCCGGTGGGAATGCCCCAAGTGTCCCCAGCAGCTCATCCCCAAAGAACCCCTTGTGATCCCCATGGGTCCCCAGCCAAGCCCCCCTCCCTGGGCAGGGGGCTTTTCCCATGTAATATAAACAAAATAAAGCAACCCCTGGGCCAGGAATGGGGGCACAGGGCCAGACTGGGGGTGAGCTGAGGAGGAGCAGCCCACTAGTGCCACCCACACGCTTACTGGATGAGGCCCATCACCTGAGCCCCACCCTAACTGCAGGATCCATCCCTTTTCCCAGGCTCCACCCCTGGGACACCCCACCCATCACGCCCCAGGCACAGACACGCGTGTGTGTATATATATATATATATATATAATATATGTATATGTATATGTACAGACATTCGGGGCCCCCTTGCCCCCCCACTGCCCCAAAGGATGAGGCTTGGGGGTCCCCCAGCAGTCCCCCCCACACTGCAGTGCCTTAAAACAGGGGTCACCTGCATCCCACGGGGACCCCCGGGTCTGTCCTGCCCCCCATGGGTCACAGTACAACACCAAAGAGGAGGGGGTTCCCTAGGGAGGGCTCCTGGGCACAGGGGTATCCCCAGGTGAGGGTCCCTGGGCTGAGGTTTGAGCCTGGTGGGAGAAGAGCCCTGGACTGGGGGTCCCGGGGGTAGGAGGATCCCTGGATCAAATCCCCTGTGGGGGGCGGTACCCCCATCAGGGGGGTCCCCATCACGGGGGGGCCATCCCGGCACCGGCTGCTCCCCAGGCAGGGCTGTGCCTGCGCCGGGCCATCCTGGTGTGGGACAGTGCCCGCACGGGGGCGTCCCCGGGCTGGGGTGTCCCTATCCCTGCAAGGGGTGTCCCCACGTGGGACATCTGCGTCCGTGCGTGGGGCGACCCCACATGGGACACCCCGGCCCCTGCGTGGGATGTCCCTGTGCCGGCGTGGAGTGCCCTGGGGCGCTACTTCTCGGTGAGGGAGAGGCGCAGGATGCGCTGGAGCTCCTCGTCCTCCTCGCGCCGCCGCCGCTCCCGCTCCTCCTGCTCCCGCTCCGACAGCGCCATGGCCAGGCGCAGCTGCTCCGCGAAGCTGCCGTACCCGGGGGGGCCCGGGGGGCTCCCGCCGCCCGCTCCGGGGGGGCTCCCGACGGCCGGGGGCTCAGCGCTGGGCCCGGCCTGCAGCAGCATGCTCTCCTGCAGCGCCCTGGGGAGGGGACAGCAGCAGGGCCATGGCCTCGTCATGGCAGCCACACCCCCTCCAGCACACCTGTGCCCCACCCCTGGAGGCCACACCTCCTTCACAGGCCTTACATGGCCTGGAGAGGCAGGGCCCTCCCCACAAACCCCACCCAGCTGCTAGCCACACCCACCTAACCTGTGGTTAGCCACGCCAATTATGGCCACACCCTTTGGGCAGCAAGAAGCTCCTCCCTTTCAGTCCCTCCCCTGGCCACACCCCGACACCTTTAACCCCTGCCCCTCTCACCCCGTGGACCCTGCACCTGCCCCACCCTAACACCTTTAACCGCTGCCCCTCCCAGCTTGGCCCCGCCCAGGTGAGGTGGGTGTGGCACCCCAAGCCACGCCCCCACAGGTGGAACCTCACCTTTCCAGCTGCAGGTCCTCATCGTAGGGCGGAGGCTCTGCCCCGGGGCGGGTGTTGGTCAGCGCCTCCCAGATGGTCACCTGGGGGGTGTGGCCACACATCAGGGGCGTGTCCAGGTGCGTCGGCAGCGTGTCCAGGTAAGGGGGCGTGGCCTTACCTGGTCGGTCTCGGTGCCGGCGTCCAGCAGGCTCTGCTGGATGGCGAACTGCAGCAGGTCATCGTCCTCATCGCGCAGGGGCTCGCTGCGCCCCGCACCCAGCACCGTGTACCCCGCCGGCACCTCGAACACGCCCGCCTCCACCTCGCACGGGAATGGCCACGCTGCCACGCAGGGCGAGCCCTCAGCACTGCCCTCGGGTGTCCCCGTGGCACCTCACGGCGTCCCACGGCACGCCACGCCCGTGGCACGCCACACCCACGGCACCTCATGGTGCCCCACAGCACCCCGCAGCTCCCCATGGCATCCCGTGACACCCCACATCAGCCCACGCCAGCCCTGTTCCGTACCCATGGAATCCCAGCGCTCCCTGGCTCCCAAGCTCACCTCTGTGCCCTGAGGGCTGGGTGCCAGCGGGGTGGGAGCCAGGGGGCTCCGGAGGGGCGCAGATCCGCACGGAGCCCAGGGGCTGGTCACACCCGCACAGGTTGCTGAAGGTGATGCGGGCGTTGAGCACGTGGAACAGGGGGATCTCTGTGGGTACAGGCACCAGTTGAGGCCCAATGAACTCCTGCCCCTATTAATGCCACCCCAAATTAAGCTTTCCCTCTCACCGATCTTGACAGGGAAGCCAGGGGGCAGCTTGAGGGTGATGAAGTCGCGCAGTTTGGCGAAGTGGGCGTTGGAGATGGCCATGAGGTCGATGATGGGCGTCACCTGCTCCGCCAGCGACAGCGGGTGCTGCTCGCACAGCCACAGCGTCGCCTTGAACCTGCCCGGGCACCACCGTGGGCACGGGGACTGCTGGGGCCCCCAGCACCACCCCAGTGCCACTGCCCTGGCCACACCCCCGAGGTACAAACAGTGGCACGGTCCCCGAAGTACGAACAGTGGCACAGAGTGGGAACAGTGTTCCCACTCCGGACTCTGTCCCCACCCGGTATGTCCTGACCTTGGGGCGGTGGCCTCACCTCTGCACCTTGCTGGACATCTCGATGGGGCGCCCGATGTTGCGGGTCTCCAGGTCAAAGTGGGGGTCGAAGTACTCCTCGGGAGTGATGGCTGTGGGGTTGGTGGGGCTGGCAGCCTGCAGGACGGGTGCCTGGGGGGACAGCAGCACCACTCAGCCCCTCTGGAGATCCCCCACTTTCCCCAGGGACCTCTGGGATGGCCACTCACCCCATTGTGGGTGCCGTGCTGCTGCGCAATGCCCAGGAAGGAGTGGAAGGGGGTCTTGGAGCCTGGAGGGAGAGGGGGGTGCAGGGTGAGGTGTGGGCAGCGGGAGGGACTCCCAGGGCTGTCACCAGTCACACCCCTCATGGGTCACACTGTCCCATGCCTGTCACATTATTCCCGCAGTTTCTCACACCTGACATGTCACACCCCACACCCAGAACGTCACACTCACAGTGTCCCACACCTGACACCTGTGCCACCCAGGAAGGGTGGCATGTCCCCACCATGTACAGGCCCCCTGATTGGCTGACAGGGCTGTCACCTTTGCTGCGTGACTTGTCCTGGTCGGAGAGATGCTCCGTCCTGGTCTTGGTGACCAGCTCCACGTTGCTGGCACTGTACACCTGTGTAGGGACACTGTCAGGCTTGCCACACTCTAGGCTGTCCTCAGTGTCCCCCCAGTCTTCGTGCTCACCTTGGCCTCGTAGCCGCTGACCATCTCCATCTTCTCCGAGCGCCAGCCCCAGATCCCAGACTTGTTCCTGGGGGAGCGGGAAGGCCTCATGCTCTTGCACCAGCGCTTCCTTCCCCTTGGCCCACGCTTCCCCCTTGCATGGCCTATGCCCGCCGAGAACTCCCCTCCCCTCCCCTCCCCTCCCCTCCCCTCCCCTCCCCTCCCCTCCCCTCCCCTCCCCTCCCCTCCCCTCCCCTCCCCTCCCCTCCCCTCCCCTCCCCTCCCCTCCCCTCCCCTCCCCTCCCCTCCCCTCCCCTCCCCACCTCTCGAAGGCGATGTTCCGGGTGTCCAGGTGTGTGGACACGATGGGTGAGGTGAGCCGGCCAGCCACGTGCTCCTCGCTGGGCTGCATGGCCGCCAGCAGCAGCTCGGGCTCGTGCAGGGCCAGCGCCAGCGTCTCCGTGTACACCACCTGCTTGTCGTGGTCCACCTCCATCACCACGGCCCCCTCGTCTGTGTGGGGACACCGCAGGGCTCAGCACCCCACCCCACAGGACAGCCCCAGGCCTGGGGGGCACTGGGGGGCTGGGGGGATTGGGGGTCCCTGGTAAAAGAACTGAGGTGTTCCCCTCGGGAGGGGGGAACTGGAATCCCACATGGTCCTAGAGGGGATCTGGGAGGTCCTTATGGGGGGTATTTATACTGCAGAGGGTCTGGGGGATCTCCAGGGAAGTCCCTGTAGGAAATCTGGGGTCTTTATAGGGGTGCACTTATAGTGCAGGGGGTCTGTGGCTCCCCACAAAGACTGGGGGGCCCCCAGGGAATCCAGACAGGTCCTTACAGGGGTGCACCCTGGGCTCCCCAGGGTGGCAGAGGGGCCGCGGGGGGCTGGAGCTGACCTTCCCCCTTGAAGATGTAGCTGCGGCGGCCGCGCTGCCACGTCATGTGCTCGAAGCCCAGCAGGGTGGTGTCCACCCGCAGGCTCTCGCCGCGCTTCCACACGCGGTACACATCGCTGGGACACACCTTGGACACCAGGGGCACTGCGAGCACAGGGACCCGTCAGCCTCGCGGCCGGGGGGACCCTGGGGACCCCCTTCCCCCGCCCAGCCTGGCCACACTCACCCCAGCTCGTGAACTCCCACTTCATCTCCACATAGAAGTCTGATGCCTGGAAGGGATGAGGAGAATGGTGGGGGATGTGGAGGGGCTGGGGACTCCCTGCTGGGGTCACTGGGGGGGGGGGGAGTCTGGGGAGAAGGGATGGGGGTCCCTATTGGGGTCCTGGGTGGGGATCAGAGAGAGTGAGGGCATTAGTGCAGGACCACAGGGAAGGATAAGCAGCGAGTCCCAGAGGAAAAGGATAAGCAGGGGGTCCCCAGGGAAAGAATGGAGTCAATGGGGGCTTCTGGGGAGAATCTGGGGTCCCTTCTCAGACCACTGAGGACATGGGAAGTCTGGAGAGCAGGGGTGGGGGTCTTTATTGGGGTTCTGGGTGGGGATCAGGGCAATCTGGGGAAGTGGGGTTGGACAGGCAGGGTGTCCCTGGGGAAAGAGTGGGGTCATGGAGGAGACAGGGAGTCCTGGGGAGACTTGGGGGGTCTCTGCTGGAATCACTGGAGAGGTGGGGAGTCTTGAGCAAAGGGATGGGACTGGTAGGTGTCCCTGGGGGGCTCTGGGGTGCAGGGTGCAGTTCTGGGGGGCTGTACCCGCCGCAGTTTGCTGAGCAGCTCGGGGATGCCGGCGAGGCGCCGCGTTGCCCGCTGGTAGTCACGGTACTGGAGCACCAGCTGCACCATCTCGGGGTCCCCCGTGCTCACTGCCTCCTGCAGCACTGGGGACACGGGGTGCCATCAGCTGGAGGCCACCCGCACCCCTGGATGGTGTCCCCAAGTCCCCGAGGTGTCCCTGTACCCGTCCATCCATTGGCATTCTCCCGGCCCACGTTGGCGTTGTGCCGCAGCAGCACCCGCACCGACTCCAGGTGGCCCAGGGACACGGCCAGCTCCAGGGGTGTCCGGCCACGCGGGTCTGTCAGCTCCACATCGTGCTGGAAGGGTGCTGGGGTCACTGTCCCCTCCCTGTGCCACCCCAGGGCTCCCCCTGCGTCCCCCATGCTCCCAAGGCCTGGTGCTCCCAGGCCCCCCTTCTCCCAGTGCAGCCAACCCGATCCCAGCGCTCCCAGTTGCTTGCAGGCCTTTGGCACTACAGTCCCTTATTATCCCAGTGTCACCAGTCCTTCCAGTGCCACCAGTTCTTCCAGTGCTCCCAGTGCCCCGAGTCCCAGTGTCCCTGGTACTCCCAGTCCCCACACCACTCCCAGTCTTCTCCAGCACTCCCAGTTCTCCCAGATGTTCCCAGTGCTGTCCCCCCCACTCAGTACCGCCAGCTCCCCTTGCTCCCAGTCTTCCCAGCCCCCCTCCAGTTCCCCCAGCACCCTGTGACCCCAGTTTCCCCAGTGCTCCCAGTTCTCCCATCCCCTGTGCCCCATCTCCCCTAGCGCTTCCAGTCCCTCTGCAACGCTCCCAGTCTTCTCCCCAGCGCTCCCAGTGCTCCGTGTCCCCAGCCTTCCCTAACGCTCCCAGTCTCCCTCCCTTGCTCCCAGTCCCTCCAGGCTCCTCGTCCCCGCAGTGCTCCCAGTATCTCCCAGTAAGCCCAGTGCTCCCAGTTCCAGCAGCGCTCCCGGTCCTTCCAGCCCTCCCAGCATCCCCCCTCCCCCCTCGCGCAGAGCGTTCCCCGTTTTCCCCAGCGCTCCCAGTCCCCCCCAGCATTCCCAGCGCTCCCAGTCCCCCCACCCCCGCGCTACGGGCCCCGCCGTTCTCCGTCCCATCGCCTCCCCTCCCGCGTTCCCGTTCCCGGTGCCGGTGCGTGGGGGGGGGGGGGGTGCCCGCTCCCGGCGCCGCTCCCGGTGCCGCTCCCGGCGCCGTTCCCACCGTCCCCGCGCGCAGGGCGCTGTCCAGCGCCTGGTGCCGGTTGTGCCAGACGAGCCGGTGCAGCGGGAAGGTCTCGGCGGGCCGGGCCATCCCGGCACCATGTCCCCGGGGCCGCCGGGGCGGACGGACCGGGCCGCAGCGCGGGGCCTGCCCGCAATGGCTGCGCGGGGGCGGCGGCGGCGCAGCGCGGCGGCGCGGGGCGGGGCCGTACCGGGCACCGGGAACAGGCAACGGCACCGGCAGCGGCGGATGGCAGCGGGAAAAGGGGACGGCATCGCCGCCGGGAACGGGCACCGGCAAAGGGAATGGGAAAAGGGAAGGGGCATTGGCACGGGGAACGGGCACCGCCAAAGGGAGCGGGAACGGGGCGCCAGGAAGGAAACAGGCACCGGGCAGGGGAATGGCATTGGCACTGGGCACGGGAACGGGCAGCAGGAAAGGGAACGAGGTGTCGGGAGTGGGGCACCGGAAACGTTATCGGCACCGGGAACGGGAATAGGAGCAGGCACTGGGAACGGCACCAGCACCGGGAACCGCGATTGTGGGCACCGCCATGCAGCAGCACTGGGAATGCGACTGGAACCGGCAGCGGACACAGCCTGGGGCCGTACCCTCTCACACTTTCCCATCGGGGTTGAAACCAGGGACCCACTGGCCCCCAGCTGACCCCCGGTACCGGGGGCTGGCGGTACAGGGGCTGCCTGTGCTCGCATCTCCTTCTAGGCACCCTGAGGGGCCCTGGGGCTCCCTGACCCCTTTTACATCATAACATTAGTGAAGGGGTACCTGGTGCTCAGGATCATCATCCATCCAGTCCTGGGTTTATCCCATCCCATCCCATCCCATCCCATCCCATCCCATCCCATCCCATCCCATCCCATCCCATCCCATCCCATCCCATCCCATCCCATCCCATCCCATCCCATCCCATCCCATCCCATCCCATCCCATCCCATCCCATCCCATCCCATCCCATCCCGGCCGTGCAGCTCCCCAGGAATGCTGGAGCACCAGCCCAGCTGTGCTGCGCCCTGACACGCTGCCCGCAGGCAGGGTGTGGGCAGGAGAGGTGGCACCTGCACTGCCTGGTGACAAGTGACAGCCAAGATCATCCCTGGGGACAGAGCAGCAACGGGGGGCACAACCCCCAGCAGCTGACGCTGGCCCGGGACCCCGATCCTGTGGGGCTTGGGGATGCTCTGGCATGTCCCCAAAGTGCAGGTGTGTCCATAGGGGGACATACAGGAATCTCCCACACCACAGGAGGTGACAAGGACTCCATGCCACCTTCAGTGGAGCCGTCTCTCCACCCTGCAGTGAGGTGGAGCTGGAGGGTGTTTTTAGATCTTTTTATTATAAAAACTCTTTTTTTTTGCCATTCTCACATCTCTGCTCATGAAAACCTCACTCACCCACTGCCCTTGCCCTGCCCCATGCCCCCCCTGCCCGGTGCCCCCCTAGCCCCGGGAGCAGAGCGACCAAAGACTAATATTTACAGATGCTGCTAGGGACTGGGGGGGCAGGGGGTACCCCTATGCCCACCCGTGGCTGATTTAAGGGGGATCCCATCCGCTCCTTTCTCCTCAGGAGGGAGGGCAGGGGGTTGGGGATGCCCCGGGGAGGGGCAGGAGGGGCAGTGGCAGAGCGGGGGGCACAGGGGACCCATGGTACAGTATTTACAGGGGGTCCCCCTGGGCACACACTCACTCACACACAGCCACACACGCACACAAGGGGGTGTCACCCACGGGACGGGCACAGCCACGCAGGGGAGGGCGGACATGCCGGCTGGGGACCCCGCCGGCCCCTTTGGCACACACGGCACTGGGGAGTGGGGGGGAGGGACGGGGGCTGCCTTCATCTGAGCCGGAGAGTTCCTGCAGGACCAGGGGGGAACATCGGGGAGAACGTGCCAGGCCGTGTGGTGCCTGGTGTCGGCAGCGTCACTGCAGCCGCGCCCCCGGGTGACACCGGCACCGGGCGTGTCCCCCCCCCCCGCCAGGCACACGGAGAGCGGGGGACACGCGGGAACCCAACCCAATAAATTAGAAGTGGGGTGGGAAGGGGGCGTGGAGAGGGATCAGAGCCCGTTGGGGGAGCGCTGGATGAACGGCACTTTGCTGAGCTCCACCACGGGCGAGCGCGGCTTGTTCTGCATGCGGGGCACCCGCTGCAGCAGCTGCTGCGCCTGGCGCTGCGCGTCCCGCAGCTCCTTCCGCCACTGCACCAGCTCGGGGTCGCTCTGCAGGGCAGGCAACTGGGTCAGGAGAGGGGACAGGGCAGGGCACAGCGTGGTTGGGCCGCCCCAGGGTGCCAGGGCTGTGGGGTTTCCCCACGTTTTCAGTATTGATGCCCTGGCACGGCTTGAAGGACTCAACATGCAAGTGGCCAGCAAGAGGCGGCTAGTAGCCAGCAGGGGGGATGGCTAGTAACCAGCAGGGGGGATGGCTAGCAGGCAGCAGCAGGTGGCCAGCAGCCAGGGGGGCAGGGGGGGACACTCACGTCACACTGCAGCACGAACTGCTTGCCCCCGCGAATCCGGAGCAAGATGCACTTGCGCTCCTTCACCTGCGTCTCCTCCACCGAGTCGATCTCCTCCATGGTGAGCAGGGACTGCTGGGGGGACAGGCTCAGCCCGGTCCCCGTGCCCTCACCGGGGTCCCCCAGCCCTCACCCCTGGTGCCGTGCCCTCCTTACCGGCGACTCGCCCTCCCCGCGCCACTCCAGGCGGTTGGGGAAGAGGTAGAAGTAGCGGCGCTGCCACTGCGTCAGGAAGGGGTTGCCCAGCTTGGCCATGTAGCCGTGCATGATGCAGTCCTTGCCCATGGCGTACTCTGGGATCAAAGGCAGGCGGGATCAGCACCTGGGATGTGCCCAGGGGTGGTTCAGGGCGGGGGTCCCTGGCCCTACTCACCCTCCTCGTGGCCCAGCTGCTTGTTCTTGGCCTTCTTGCGGGCCTCCAGCTTGTCGGTGTCGGCGTTGACGGCGTCAAAGACGGTCTCGGTGACCTCCTGCTGCCAGCGCTCCGAGATGGTGAGCGGGAAGTTGCGGTACAGCTCCTGGTCGCTCTCCAGCAGCTGGGCAGGGTGGGATGCTGGGGTCATGCCAGGGTGAGGGGCTGCGGGCCACCCCACGCCCCCACGCTTGGTCCCTGTGCCCGGTACCTTGATGCCCTTGGTGTCCTCCTCATCAAAGGAGCCGATGTCGAAGGCGTCGGCCGCATTCACCTCGCCGCGCGGTGGGACGAGGGGCGGCGGGTACTGTGGGCAGCAGTGGGGATCAGAGGGGTGGCTGCCCACATCTGTGTCCTCGTCCCTGTCCCCAGCCATGGGCACACACCCCTCACCTTCTGCAGGAACACCATCTGCCAGTCCAGGCCCTTGAAGAAGGGCTCTTCCTTCACCTCCTGCGCCCTGCAGAAGGAGGAGGGCGGGTGAGCGTGGCTGCAGGGGGACTGTGCCAGCACACCTTGTCCCATCCCCTGGGGGCCTTGGGGACACTCACCCTCGCCCCATGCAGCCCAGGCGCCGGTTGACATCCCGCTGCAGCAGCCCCTCCAGCAGGGAGCGCAGCTCTGGGGAAAAGGAGTCCGGCAGCTCCACGGCCTGTGGGAGATTCCATGAGATCACTGCTGAGCGGGGACAGGGATACACACGGACACACAGCTGGGCACAAACACGTGCTCCAGGCAAAGACCAGCTGTCCCTGACCCCCTGTGTGCCTCCCATGTCCTGCCCACAGCCCCCAGTGCCCCCACCCACCATGGTGAGGGTCATCCGGTCAATCTCGTGCTTGTCCTTCGTCTTGTGCTGCCGGAACGGGCTGTGCCTGTGGCGTGGAGGGAGAAGGGGCTCAGCAGTGCCCAGCTGTGTCCAGCTGTGCCCAGCTGAGCCCACACTCACCCCCTGAGCAGCTTGAAGAGCATGCAGCCCAGTGAGAACCAGTCAGCGCTGCTGTCGTAGGCCACCCCCTTCTGCAGCACCTCCGGCGCCATGTACCCGTGGGTGCCCCTGGGGAGGGGGCACAGGGGGGTCAGGGGCCGCCCCGGGCGGGGGGGCAGGGCGGGCAGGGGTGTGGGCACACTCACACGCTGGCGTGGGGCTTCTTCTTGGAGAAGTCGCAGGCCAAGCCCAGGTCGGAGATGCGGACGTGGCCGAACTCATCCAGGAGGATGTTTGCTGGCTGCGGGGACACCAGGGGACACCCTGAGCCCCAGAGCGACCCATGGCTATGGGGCAGTGAGCCTGGGGGGCTCTGTGGGATTTGGGGGTGTCTGAGCGCCCCTGAAGTCTCAGGGCACCCATGGATTCTGCTGTTGGGGTGTCCATTAGAGCTGAGGGTGCCCTCTGGGCTCCCACAGTGTTCTCAGGGGCCACGCAGGGTTTGCAACACCTGAGGGTGCCCACAGGGTGGTGGAGGGGGTTCCAAAGGGATGTCCTGGGGATGTCCTGCGGGTGGGGACGGTCACCTTGAGGTCACGGTACACCACGAAGCGGCTGTGCATGTGCTCCAGGCCCAGGATGATCTCGGCCGCATAGAACCTCATCTCCGCCTCCGAGAAGACGCCGTGCTGGGACAGGTGATAGTGCAGGTCCCCCCCTGTGGGGACAGGGACCGGCTGTCACCCGGAGCAGCTGTGGCAGGGGGCTCTGTGCCTCGGGAGTGGCTCAGGGCCAGGGTCTCACCGTTCATGAGGTCGAGGATGAAGCTGAGCTTGTCAGGCGTGTGGAAGGCGTAGGACATGCACACTATGAATGGGCAGTCCTGGCAGGAGACACGGGGTCACCCTCCCCGTCCCTGTCCCCAGCCACCCTGTCCCCAGCCCAGCACCCTCACCCCAGTGCTGACGAGGGACAACATGATGCGCTCATTGAGGGCCAGCGTCTCGCCCTGCTTCATCTTGATGCGTTTCTTGTCCAAGCACTTCATGGCATACCTGGGGGGGACATGGAGCCCCTGCAGCCACCATGTCCCCACAGCAGCACCAGCACCCAGCCCCCACCCACAGCCGTGACGTCCTTGCCAGCCCCGGGGGCGCCTGCAGCCACGGCAATATCCCCGCAGCCCCCCAACACGTGCCACCACAGCAATGCCACTGGGCACCCCCAGCACCCCAAAGCTCAGGTGGGCCCCTGGGTGCCGGAGCATTCCCGTTACATTTTGCCCGTGTCCGCTTTCCGGCAGCCGTAGACCTCCCCGAAGCCGCCGCGGCCGATGATTCGGTGAACGCTGAAGTCGTTCATGGTGAGCTGAGGAGGAGACTGGCATGAGCCTGGACACCAAGCCCTGCCCCAGTTTTCCCAGGTGAGGGACACAGGGGCTCCCTGGAAGCACATCCCCCTGCCTGGGAGGTGAGGGGCAGGGATTCCTGCTCACATGGATGTTCAGCTCCACGTTCTTCCACTGGCAGAACCGCGTGAACTTGTCACTGCAAGGAAGAGCAGAGAGGGCAAGAGTGGAGATCCTGGAGAAACACCCTCAGAGACTCCCTGGATTTGTCTGCAGACAGGGAGCATCCCCCAGGACACTTGGGAAAGGAAGAGACCCCTGAGTCCCCAGTGTGGGGACCCCTGGTTCCTCTCTGGGCTGGGAGACAGTGGGATGGGATACCCCAATCTGCATGGGAATTTCCTCCCAGCTCACCTCTCAATGAATTTCTGGAAGATGCCCCCACGCAGGTTCTGGCAGATCTCTTCAATGTAGGGCTGGGGAGGACACAGGGCTCAGTGCTGGGTCCCCAGGGCCACGCAGGTCACCCTGATCCCATCAGTACGTGGGGTGTCCTCCAGCCCTGGGATTTCACATCCCCCCACTGCCACTTCCAGGCCCCTGGGGATGCTTCTGACACCTCAGTCTCTGGGAACCCCAACATCACCAGCCCTGGGCACCCCTAAGGTGACATCCAGGGTCCCAGTCACCTCCCTCTGAGGACCCCCTGATCTCTCCAGCCCCCAGTCTCCCATCACCCCATGGGGACTACAATCAATTCCCCCTTACTCCCAACATTCTGGGGACCCTCTCACCATCCCTAGGGGTCCCCATTCCTCCTGGGACAGCCCCCTCCCACTTTCAGGGACTCCTGTCACCCCCAGGCCCCTCTAAGGATTAACTCTCTGAGTGTTACAGGTGGCAAGGACCCCTTCCCTGCCCCAGGTGATGCCCACCTGGAAGAGGTCTGGGGGCACCTGCTTCTTGCTCAGGCGGCTCTGGACGTGCTCTGTGGCGCTCTTGGAGAAGGGCTGTGATGGGGACAGGACTGTGTCACCTCGGGCAGAAGGGACAGCGGCCAGGCAGGGTTGCACGAGGCCACAGAGGAACACCCATCTGTAGGGCTGGGATGTGGCTCCCAGGATGGAGCCTGTGGGGGGTGTGCAGCTGCCCCTGAGGACACTGTGGGCACAGTGGGGACATCCCTGCCACCCTGCTGCCTCACCCCAGGGCACTCACATGGGAGCAGGCCAGCAGCTCCTTCATGATGTAATGGTCGAAGATGTGGCGGCTGCGGGCGGCTCGCTCCTCCTCTGAGTCCAGCTTCTCGTACTTCTTGATCTGGAGAGGGCACAGCTCCAGTGGCACGGAGGCATGCAGAACGCTGGGAACTGTGGCCCCTCTGGGTGCCAGGTGCCATGGGAGGGGTTATCCCATCCCCTCGGACAGTGTCTCCCAACTCCCTGGGCACCGTCACCTCGGGTGGTGCTCTTGGCGCCGTGTCCAAGGGCCCTGGAGGTGCCAACCCCACTGCTGGTGCACGCAGGGGGCTGTCCCCTGGGTCCCCCTGTCTCACCTCCTCATAAAATTCCATCAGGGGCTTGGCCTCCTCGGCCTGGTTGAAGGCGAAATCCCGGAAAAGCAGGTAGCCTGCAGGGACAGAGTCACAGCGTGAGAGGTGACAGCCCCCAGGCCAAGGGACACAGGGACATGCCCAGGGCCTGCCCAGCCCTGCTGCCACCCCAGTGCCAGGCTTGGGGAAGTGCCAAGCAGGGACCGGTGAGGACCTGGCAGGGCGACAGGGTGACAAGGCCACAGCTGGTGTGGGGAGCAGCACCCCGGGGCAGCGAGGGGCAGAGAGGGGGCTACCGTGGGGCACAGTGGGAGCAGGGGCACGGGCGGGCACACGGAGCAGGGCGGACGTGCCCGGAAACCGCCGGAGCAGCAGGAGGAAGTGAGAGGCGCTTCCTGCCCTGGACGGTTTGTGCTGGCGTGGAGGGAAGTGACAGGACAGGGGACACAGGGTGGGGAACGTGGCGCAGCCCCCCAGCACCCCTGCCCAGCCTGGCCCCACAACCCCCCTGCCACTCCTGTGGCCATTCTTGCTGTCAGGGTGGCCACCAGTGCAGCCCCCCAGGCCACCCACGCTTGCCCCCGTGCTTGTGGCTGCTGGCCCAGATGCCCCCTCGTGTCCCCCACAACCCCCACGTCCCCAGCTCACCGATCTTCTGCGTGAAGATCTTGTCAAATGTCACCTCTCCCCGGTCCTCCAGGTACTTCTGCATGACGCTGCGGATGCTGGGGACACACCAGAGGGGCTCAGCCGTGGCCCCTGACGGACCCCTGCTCCCCCCCCCCCCTCCTGCTTCTCCCGCGTCCCCAAGCCCCTGTGGCATGCATGTCCTACCATCCTGTGTGTTCCCACCCAATTGTGGCACATTGTGGGTGCCAGGATCACAGCGTGTCCCACGCACTGGGGCCCAAAGGAGGGTGGGGTCAAGTGTCACCCCCAAAAAAGACTCACAGGTGCCTGGCAGTGAAGGCACAGGAGAGCCCCGGGGTCTGGCAGGGGGAAGGGGGACCGTGACCCTCGGCACACCTGGGTACAGGTGTGTGTGTGTGTGTGGGTGTGTACACATGGGTGTGACACGGCGGCCACAGAAGGGACACACAGCTGGGTGGGACAGCAGGATGTGCGTCTGTATGTCTGTGTTTGTGCGTCCCTGTGTCAGGCAGGAAGTGTGTCTGTGTGTCCATGTCCGTGTGTCTGTCTGTGCAACAGGCATGACACTTGTGGGTCCATAACCGTGTGTATGTCCATGTCCGTGTGTCTGTCTGTGCAACAGGCGTGACACTTGTGGGTCCATATCCGCGTGTGTCCATATCCGTGTGTCCATATCCGCGTATGTCCATATCCGTGTGTCCATATCCGTGTGTGTCCATGTCCGTGTGTGTCCATGTCCGTGTGTCAGGCCAGGTGTGACCGGCACACACGTGTGCAGGAGGTGTTCGTGACCCGCGGGCGCGTGCGAGCGGTACCGGGAAGGGGTGACCGAGGGACCGGGAATGGCGGAGCCGGGGGCGGACGGACGCACGGACGGACGGACGGACAAGCGGAGGGGCAGCGGCGGGGCCTCACCTGGGCTCGGGCAGGACGATCCTCTTGCTGGCGCGGGCGGCGGGCGCGGCGCGGCTCTTCTCCATGGCCATCAGGTAACTCACGTCCGCCAGCACCGCCTCCAGGTCCGCCATCGTGCCGCGCCGCCGGCCCCGCCGCCGGCGCCGCACCGGCCCCGGCCCGACCCGACCCGCCGGCCCCGGAACCGGAACCGCGCCCGGAAGCGGAACGGGGCCGGAGAGGAGCCGGGCGGAGGAGCGGGGAGCGGCCGGGAGGGGCTCGGCGGCCCCGGGACGCGGGCGGCGGCAGCGCCCGGAGCCGGGGGAGCGGAGCGCGGAACGGGGCGCGGCCGC
Source organism: Serinus canaria (assembly GCF_022539315.1). Taxonomy (NCBI): domain Eukaryota; kingdom Metazoa; phylum Chordata; class Aves; order Passeriformes; family Fringillidae; genus Serinus; species Serinus canaria. The sequence goes on along the minus strand of NC_066319.1, from coordinate 8,659,964 downwards.
ACCGGGGCGCGGGCGGGGACAGCGGGCCTGGGCGGGGACAGCGCCACCGTCACGCCCGCCCGGGAGGGGCCGTGACACCGGCTGTGGCACTAGCGGTGTGTGTGACACTGGGTGTGTGACACTGAGGGTGTGCCACTGGGAGTGTGTGACACGGGGTGTGTGACTCTGGGGGTGTGTGTGACACTGGGTGTGCGACACTGGGTGTGTGACACAGGATGCGTGGCACTGGATGCCCATGTGCCACCAGGTGTGTGTGCCAGCCTGGGGGTGTGACACCACGGGTGTCACGCCGTCTCTGTGTGAGCCATTGTGTGTGTGACACTGTGCGAGAGACGCCTCGTGTGTGTCAGTGGCTCTGTGTGTGCGTGACATCGTGTGTGTCATTCCACACCAGTGTCTGACCACATGCCATGCGCGGCAGCGGTGTGACTGTGCGTGTGTGACACCGTGTGCAGGGTCCCTGTCCCCGGGGCCACGAGGGACACCTGGAGGGGACAGGCAGGGGGTCGGGGCGCTGAGATTCGCTTGACACTGGTGTATCACCGGGGGAGGCATGTGGTGGCACTTGGGGACCAGGGCACAAGGAGGGTGACAGTGGCCTCAGCCAGCTGTGGAGGATGATGTCACCTGCCATGTGCCTCGCCGTGCAAATGTCACAGCCCAGCCACCGCAGGGACCTGGGCCGTGACATCCCCGCAGGGTGGGGGACACTAAATGTCACCCTGGTGGCCCAGGAATCCACTGGGAGAGGACAGGTTTCCCAAGGGATGTGGCGGGGAAGAGCCCCACAGGCCTCTGGAGGACCTGTGGCCCTGGCAGGAGGTGATGAGACACAGGGACAGCTGCCACCACCCGCCAGGACAGTGGGGACACCAGGACAGCTGCCTGCCACCACTGACGGTGCTCCAGTTTCTTCTTGAGCAGCTGAGAAAGCCACAGTGCTGGGGACAGGGGGGACACAGGAGGTCCCCTCCACTTCCCTCACAGACCAACAGGCAGACCTCACACTCAGGGATTGTAGTTGCTCTTTTTTTTCCTTTCAGTTTTGTTTTTTTTAAGTCCAAAAATCCACCCCCAAGAAACAAAATATTTCCCGTGGGAGGCTGGGTTTTCCCTCCCCACACAACAGCTTGCTCAGCCTGGTGCTACTATGGTATGAGCAAAGAGCCTCTCTAAAAATCCAGCATGGGAGAAGGCTTAGGCAGCAAAAACCCCCAAAATACCAAAAAAAAAACCCAAAAAAAAAAAAAAAAACACCCAACCAAAAAAAAAAAAAAAAAAAAAAAAGGGGGAAAAATAAAGAAAACCAAACCCGCAAGCCAAGTAGGTGCCCTCCCTCTGCCCCAGCCAAGAACCCCCAACCCCAGCTGAGAGAGCGCAAGACTTGGTTTGCTTTTACCCTTAATGCTTACATTTAATTTTAAAGCACAAACATCAGAGATGGACTCTAAATCGCCAACAAAAAAATAGATATTTACAATATTTCTCCGGGGAAGGGAGGGAAGGAGGAAGGGAGGGAAGGGGGATTAAAACGAAACAAAACCACAACCAAACCCTTAAACAAGTGACTTTGCTTGCAGGAGTTGTCTTTAGGGAGCAGGCTGGGTTGGTTTTAAATCACTAAGTGATTTTTATTATATATATTTCTCTTTTTTTCTTCCTCGTGGATATGCACCACGCCGGGGTGGTGAGGAGGGTTGCACGCCGGAGTCTCTGCGGCTGGAGAGCGGGGACACGGCGGGAAGGGGGTGCTGTCCCCGCGGAGGAGGGTGCGCCTCGCCCCTCTCAACCCCAGCTCTGGAAATTTTCTTTCGCGTTGCAAAACTCAAAAGGAATCCAAAGGAAAAAGAAAAGCTTTAATTCTTCCGATGTCTTTCCCGGGAGCCACCGCCGAGAGAGGCCGAAGGCTCCTCCTCTCGCCTGGGGGGGGGTTCCTGCTCCGGCTCCGCTTCGGCCGCACTGCCCCTTGTCACAGGCACTGCGGGATTGTCCCCTGGTGTCCCCCTACCGGGGACAGACCCCGCGAACCGCCTCTCCTCCTTTATTGCTTCTGAAGCAGCGCGGGGGGGGGGGGGGGGGGGGTGCGGGCTGCCGCCCGGGAGCCCTGCGGGGCCGGGGACCGGTGGTGGCACGGAGGGAACACCCCGGATTGTGCTATCAGTATGCTGCCAGGGAGAGAGCAGGGTGCTGACACCAGGGGGACAGAGAGGGGGAGCGTCCAGGCACAGGCAGGACAGGGAGGGAAATAAAATAGTGACCCAGAAAAAGAAGATTCCAACCTTTTTTCCTTTCTTTTTTTTTTTCCTTGGCTTTTTTTTTTAGTTGTTTTGTTTTTTTGTCTTTTTTTGTTGTTTTTTTTTTTTTAAAGTGCAAAAAGCTCTCTGCTGCCCTAGAGAGAGGTTCTTTGGACCAACCATTCATTGCAAAGGAAAATCGGCAGCGAAAAGGGGGTGGGGGGGGGGAAAGGAGAGGACGATGCCAGTTCGGTCCCAGGCCGCAGAGCAGCCCTCACCCCACCAGCCCCAGAGTGCTTCATGGTGCCGGGAGCTGGGCAAGAAGAGGAGGCAGCTCCTGTCGTTCCCCCCCCCCACCCCCCCCCCACCCCGCGCTCACTCACCCCTGGCTGATGCTTACCGAGTCCTCCCTGAGCTCTGGTGTACCTGTGGGCTCTCCCCTGCTCCATCCCCTCAGACGAGTTATCCCCCAGCCCCTGCTCCTGGGACACCCCAGCCACAGGGCTCCTGCCCTGGGTGCTTAAAGAACCACTTGGATGTGTGGGAGGAGGGCCATGGATATCAGCCCCTGCAGCCAGTCGAGGGGAAGGGAAAAGGGGGGAAGAGCACAGGGAAGTGCCGAGCTGGTGGCAGCACAGAAGGGATGGGGTGTTCTGGCTCTGCTCCCACTTCCTCGGAGAGACCTTGACCCTCAAGCTTTGTGCTACCAGGGAAGTGACAAGTGTTTCAAGGCAAGGAGAGGACGGGGAAGAGGGGAAAAGCTGGGGGGAGAGGGTGCCCCATTTCTCTGCACAGAGGCCTCTGTTACAGCCCCCGCCTCGGGAGCGGCCAGCCTCCAGGCCGAGGCTCCCTGCCATGTGCCTGTTCCTCCTCTGGTACTGGCCAGCCTGGCGGGACATCTTCCTCGGCAGAAGTCCCGGGGAAGGAGAGGAGGAAGGACAGTAGAGTGAGGCCAGCGATGGCCCTGCCTGCCGAGTCAGGTGGGAGGCAGCGGCAGGACACGCAGGGCAAGGGGGGGAGGTGGAGGAGGGGCTCTCCAAGAGGGGCGGGATGGGCTCTTTTCCTTCTCTTCAGTCTGCCCCGGGGAGGGTCTCTAGCTGATTTTTTGGATCAGCTTCTCATCGGACAGGCAGTAGAGGCTGTTGATAGACAGGTCCGAGATGAAGTGCTCACAGGCTTTGCGGGTGATCTGTTTGCAACCCCGCAGGTCGATGAGGGTGACGTTGGAGATGCGGCGCAGGTACAGCAAGGCCTGGTCCGTCAGCTTATTGCAGCCTGTGGGCAGAGAGCAGAGGGAGCGTAAGGGGGATGCCTCCAGCAGCCAGCACCGGAAGGAGGAGTGGGAAATCCAGGGGGCACCTGGAGCAGGGCACGCACCTGCCATGTTGAGCTCGGTGAGGGAGTTGCGCGTGGAGGATCCCACGGCGGTGAGGAGGTTGGCCGACTGGTCCGTGAGGTGGTTGCAGTGGCTGAGGTCGAGGCGGGAGAGCAGGGGCATATGGCGGATGATCAGGCGCAGCGTGGCGTCCGTGATGTCCAGCCCTGCGAGCCGGAAGTCAATCATGTTGCGGAGTTTGCTGCGATTGTCCTGACCTGCGTGGGCAGAGGGAGAACCAGAGTGGACTGACTGCCCTGGGGACCTTGCCTTGTCCAGCCCAGGCAGCCCCAGGGCGGCATCAGCTTACTGGGTTTGTCTGTTGGAGGCGTGAGTAAGTCCCGGATCTGAGGGTCCTTGATTCCTACTGCCCACCGAAGATCGAGGGTCCTGAGAAGGGGGCAGCTGGAGGTACTGAGGGCACAGACTGCAGACCAGGAACAGCCCGCTAGGATGAGGTCTTTCAGGCCTGGCAGAAGGGAGGCAGGTAACAAGTTAGACAGGTTTGGTAGGCTCCCAGGCATCCCAGAGCTCCACCATCTTTTTCCAGGCACATGAAGACACAGGTCCTCTCCCTGCCTGGGGTGGGACACTTGCTGGGTGATGGGACCCAGGCACCCAGGAGTTCCCAGGCTTGCTGGGTGTCTTTCCCCACGACTGAGCCCTCAAAGAGCCTTGGAGCAGGCTGGTGGCAGAGGAAGGGACCCCTCCCCAGCCCAGACTCACCTGGCAGCCTGTTTACAAGCCATGTAAGCTGTTTTTTTGAGATATTGGTCCAGCTGAGGTCAAGGCTGACCGGCTGCCTTTTGATGATGCCGCTCAGCGCCTGCGGGGTGATGGACTTGCACCTGCTCAAGTCTATCTTTGTCCACAATCTCTTGTCACAGCACCTGGGGACAAGGACAAAGCTGAAAGTTGAGTCCCAAGAGTCCCATGGGATAATAGACAGCCAGCAGGTTGCCTGGCTTCCAGAAGGAGCCCAGCCCTGGTGCGGCCCAGCCACAGAACAAGGTTGTTCTTCCTGGTTCCCCAAGCATGGGAGACTGCTGAAGGTGTTGGGCCACCCAGTGCAGCCCCAGCAGGGTTTTAGTGCCACAAAATAAAACTCCAAGCTGCAGCTGCAGGCTTGCTTGCCCCATCTGGGTGTTTCTCCTGATCTTAAGGATCCTTACTCCCAGCAGGCAAAACACTGTGTGTCCCACCCCACAGCCCCAGCAGAGCTCACTCCTTTGCCAGGAGCAAACTCTTCCTCTCCCATGGGAGTTTGTGGAGAGTTGGGACCGGATGACAGCTTAGCAGAGTCCCTGAAGGTGCAAGCGAGGGGACACTCCTCCACCACACCACTGCCACCAGCTGCTGATCAAAGCAGGCAATCCCTGCTGCTCAGCTGTTAGAAACCTCCCAGTTTCCATTCCCGTCTGCTCCCAAGCCCTCCATGCACAGCTGTCCTGGTGCCAGCATTGTCTTCTTTGGGCCTGTTGTCCCCCGAGGCATTTCCAGCCAGCAAAGCCATCCCGCCTCAGCCTGCCTTCCCTGCCTGCTGGGAGGCGAGGCAGCAAGGGAGGCCAGGAAGGGCAAGCAATATCAGCATGATGGGTGAGGGAAGGGCACTGGCACCTCACAAGGACACGGCAGGGGACAGCTGAGGGGACAGAAGGAAGGCAGAAGCGAACAACAGAAATGGGTACACACACTGCAGACACAGCAGGGCTGGCCTTAATGACACTGCCTGGTTCTGGGAAGTGACAGGAGGGCACTGAGGCAACATCCTTGCCCCTGGTCCCTTTGGGTGTCCACCACAGATGTAGCCCCAGCCCCAAAACATGTCCCCACACTCACCACTTGTACCAGGTCTTGCACACCCGCATGCACTCGCACAGCTCCCTGCGGGTGAGGTAGCGGAACACGGACATCCAGACCTCGCGCTGGATGCAGCTCTCCTCGCCCTCCTGCGTCCGGCCCCCGCGCCCATTCAGCCGGGCCGCCCCCCCCTCCTCCGCGTTCTCGTCCTCCTCCTCTTCCTCCTCCTCTTCCTCGGCGGCCGCCTCCTCGTCGCCCCCGCTCCGCAGGGGCATCCTGGCAGGCGCGTGGCGCACAACCACGCGCGGAGAGTGCTGCAGGTTGGCCGAGGAGGCCGTGATGGCTTGGAGCTTGGGGACAATCGAAGTGCCGTGGACATCTTTGGTGGGGCGCTGGAGCGTCACGGTGAGGTAGGAGCCGTGCAGCTTGGCCTTCTCCACCTCTGACAGCTCTTTCTTGCCGCTAGGGTTGTTCTCCTTCTCCCGCACCATGGTTCTCTCCGTGGCCTGGAGCCGCAGCAGCTGCCGGCGCTTGAAGCGCTCGTCCCGGCTGGCGCTGTGGTGCTCGCTGGGCCCGGCCCCTGGGGACGAGCGTGTCACCACCCCGCGGGGGGACGCCGGGTCGTGGATCAGCTGCAGCATCGGGGTGGGCGAGTTGGGCGGGGGGGTCAGGGGCTCCTCACAGCTCCGCAGGGGCCGTAGCACCTTGGCTTGTGCCATGTCATCGTCGCTCTCCTCCACCTTCCGCTTCTGCGGGGAACGGGGGTGGCTGGTTAGCGGGAATGAGGCCTGAGGCCTGGGGAAGGCTTTTCCCTTCTCTTCTTCCCCAGGGAAACACCACGGTGCTGGCAGAATCTGCACTGGCAGTGCCCAGTGAAATCATAGAATGGTTTAGGTTAGATAGGGACACCTTCCACTAGATCAGATTGCTCCAAGCCCAATCCAACCTGGCCTTGAACACTTCCAGGGATGGGGTATCCACAGCTTCTTTGGTCAACCTCTGCCAGGGTTTCACCACCCTCAAGTACGTAATTTCTTCCCCACAGCTCATCTAAGTACCACAAGGACCAGAGTCCACTCACACCAGCAACAAGCATTTTCCTAATCCCTTCTCAAAAGGGGTGTCCTTTGAGGTTGGGGGTGCCTTCGACTCTGCCAAACAGTCCAGCGTCTCTTACAGTGGAATATCTCAGGATCACATTGCAGCAGGAAGTGCTGCACCCCCATGATTCTCATTCTCACTGAGCCCTCCCCCAGCCCATGCTGGCTGAACACATCCCTTGCAGCATGCAGTGGGAGTTTTGGAGGACACAGATCCTTGCCTTGCTCCTTACCTGGCCCTTCTCTGCGTCGTCACCCTGGTAGCACTTGGGGCACTCCCAGCAGTTGGGGAGCTCATCATTGAGCAGCCCTTCCCCATCCATCTGCAATGAGAGGAGGGGGTCAGCAGCAGCCCAGCCCCACAGCAGAGCCCCCCTTTGTCCAGCATGTGCCCTGCTCACCTGCAGACAGCCAGGGTGAACAATCTCGTTGCAGACACAGCACTCCATGAGCTTCTTCTCAAAGTCCTGCGAGTCCTCATTCTGATCCACCTCCCCACAAAGTGCACACGTGACCGAGTGAGGCAACCTGGGCTACAAAGGAAAGCAGGGCTGACACTGGGGCATGGTGGGACAGCCTTCCTCCTCTCCTTTTCTACTACCTGAACCATGGAGAAGGAACCAGCTATCCCCCAGGAATCCAACTTGGACTCACCGCCAAGCACTGCCGGAGGACACAGGACTGCTTCATGCGGCCGGGCCCGCCGAACTTTTTCATGTCCCTGCAGTAGTGGCACATGCCACACTCGCCCTGCATGCAGGCCTTGCATTTCCGGCACCGCACCCGCCTCCGCCGGGCGCCTGACACGATGGGAGACACCGTGGACCTGACGGGAGTCGGGCGCGGTGCTGGCTTCATGGTGTGTGGCTTGGTGATGGGGATGGTGGGCAGGCGCACCCGCAGCCGGGCCTGGAGCTTTAGCTGGCGACAGGGAGAGAGAGAATTGGGTGAGGAGAGGCAAGCGCTGTGTTCCGCCGGGATCTGGAAGGCTCTGATCCCTGGATCCTGCACTACCACTGCAGATATTGTGCCAGAGAGCAGCTCTGTTCCCTCAGCACTCCACAGATGAAGGTGCCTGCATCAGCGCTGACCTGCCACTTCTCCTGCAGCACACTCCCTAACCCCTCACACCACCCCACACCAAGAGCTCCCTGTCCTCTCAGCCCCTGCTAGGGCTCAAATGGGTCTGGAAAGGGCTGCTGAGTCCCCAAAACATCCTGCAGCATCCATGCTTTTCTACCAAAGCAAGGAACGACAAGGTCCACCCAGGCTCTCCCCTCTGTGTCACTCTGCCAACTGGACAAGGGGACAGCTCTGGTCACTCTTTCCCGAGCTCGAGGCACACTGGGAACACCCACACCCTCCTTGTTTACAGTGTAGGTAGGACAGCACAGCTCTCCAGCTATCACCCTGCACCCCGTCAGCCCTCACAGGAAATCTGCTGGCTGCAGCATCCTTCTGGGATTGGCCGTGCTGGGCTGTGCACCACAGCTGATGGGCTTGGGGAAGGGCAGGCTCCCAAGGATGGGGTTGGGGATGTGCCAAGCCCCTGAGTGCTGTACCCAAAGCATGCACACATCTCCAGGTCACTTCTCCCAGAAAAGCTGCCCAAGATGCTTGTGTTGCACAAGGGTCACTCTGGTTCCACTGGGCAGGGCAGGCAAGCAGAGAAGCACCTCCAAAGGGCAATCCAAGAGGTTCATTTGTCTCCAGACTCCCTAACAGGGTGTTACCCAGCCTTCCCAAGGTGATGGGGTCCTGCTTTTCCCATAGCCTGCCTGTGAGCCCATCTCCTGGCAGGAAGGAAGAAGTGACCTCTGGGAGCCATGCTGGCAGGCCACAGGAAGGCAGCCTGCAGAGGGGAAGTCCGGCTGCTCCATGTCTCCATCTGCCCAGAGAGCTCAGCCCTGGGCTATGAGCACAGCTGGACAGGGAAAGACAGGGATGCATGGAAAGGACCCATTGCCGAAGGGCTGGCTGCTATCCACAGGGAGAGACTCCTGGGAGAGAGCTGCCTCCCTTAGTGTTGTAAGACCCAATCCTAGCACAGGGACAGGGACACAAAGGACACATTCACCTCATAGTGAGGGGTTGGACTGCTCTTGACCATGAACCCCACACCTCACCCACCCCTACCACAGTGAGGCCTTCCCTTACACACAACATTCCTTGGGCCATCCAGGGTTCTCCCTATAAATCCAGAGAGCTCCTAGGAGAGCAGGATCGCCCCTTCCTCCCACAACAAGGCTCCCTGTTCACCAAGCACAACCAAATGGCTGGAGAACACGGAGCAGCCAAGGCTGATCTGGTTACCACCCACCAGCTGAGCTGGGATAACCAGCACAGTGGGAGATCTCTGGGTTTGCCTGCAGTGCCGTGGAGGTGGCTGCGCCCCACATCCCACTTTGGCACTGCTCCCAAGGCGGGTATGGAAGCAGTGCCACCACACCCCAGGCCTGGCAAATGACTCAACACGTGACACCCGTCTGGGTCCCCTCCTTGCAGCTCCTACCTTATCTCTCTTGGGCCACTGGACGATGGGGACGCCTGTAAGTGCCAGTTTGGGGTCGCTGTTTGCGTATTCTTCCAACAGCAGCTAATGGAGAGACAAATGGGGGGGAACACAGCAGAGAGACAAAAAGCACAGGTGTGAGCAGAGGGAAGCACGGCTCCCGCCAGCGAGGCAGGCTCTGACCAGATGCCAAGGCCAGCATGCTTCAAAGGCTGCTGGGAAGGAGCCCTCCTCTCCCCACGCCCGCCAGCAACCATCCCTCCTCCCCACATGAGACAGACAAGCTCTGTCGAGTCGATCTGCACCAGCGCTTTCATCAACTGCATTTCAGCCCCGAGGCCCCGTGCTGGGCGGCGGTAGAAGTGGAGAGCACCAAGATTCGGCAGTATGGGGGGATTCTGGGGGGACGATTCATCAGCATTACCCCCTCAGCCGCTCCCCAGGCTCAGGGCAGCCTGGAGGGTGCAGTAGCAGCAGCAGGATATGATGCCCCAGCACCCCCTCTGTGGCCTGGCACAAACTGCCAGTAGCTGAGAGCTGCTCCCCCGCACTGCCTCGGGATTTGGCTTTGACTTGGAGGGAAAGATCCCTCGGCACCGACCGGACTGGCACGGAGCGGCACGCTGCCCTCCGGCACAACAGCCCCCAACTCCCGGTGCATGGGGCTCCCACGCTCACCCCAGTCCTTTCAGCACCCTTCAGCACAGCCCCCTCCCTACATCCACTCCTCACCGAATTTGCTGGTTGCAAAGGTGCTTTATTTACTTGACGTTGCCATGGTTACACAGACAGGAGCCTCCTGCCGGCATCCCGGCGGGCAGTGCTTCCTGCTGCCAAGCGGGGCCAGGGCAGGGGGTACCCCTCATGACCCCCACCCCGTTTTCAGTGTGTCTGGGGAGGCAGGAAGCCGCAGTCTCCCCAGCAGCGCAGCGTGCTGCCTTCAGACCTTCCGCCTCCCCACGAGCACACATCGAGGGAAAGGTCAGGGCTCGGAGCTCCCACACGGACATCGTGGGACCGCAGCGTCCGCCTGCCCGTGGCACCGGGGACAGGGCGGGGGTGGCTCAGGCACGCTCCTCACCAGGGAGCCAAGGGACCACGGGGGCTCCCGGGTCCTGCGGCTGCATCTGGCTCAGAGCCGGGGTGGGCGACAGGCCGCTGGTCCCCTGTGCCCCTGGCACTGTGGCCGGCGGGACGTGGCAGAGGGGAACCTGTGCACACACGGCCGGAGCACCTCGGAAGCAGTGCCAGTGAGAGCGCCCCGGGAACGGGAGAGGCGAGCCCAAGCACCGGCCAGGGACCCCTCTGGGGAAGCAGGGGTCCCCCCGTGGTCCCCTCCCACCCTGTCCGGGACCGGAGCGTTCCCGCGTACCCTCCCCGCGCCACAAGCATTGCCAGCTGCCTGACCTTGCGCCTCTGGAGCTGCTGAGACTCTGGGGTGAAGTTTGCCGAGCCCTCTTTGTTTCGGTGCCCGCACTGTGAGGGCTGGGGCCCCCTCCCTTCTCCCCGGACACCTCCGGGGGCTGGCTCAGACCCCGGCCAGACCCCCAGTGTTTGGGGACATGGCTGGGGAGCAGCTGCGCCCCCCGCCCCGAGCGCCCCCGGCTCCTCCCCGCCTCCAGCAGCCGCACTGGCGGCCGCGTGCTCCTCCCGAGCCCTTGGGCAGCAGCGGCGGCAGCTTCCTGAGCCGGAGACAATGCTGCTGCGTCACCCACATGCGGTTCCCAGCAATGCTTTGCAACGGGAAGATGGCAGAAGAGAAAAAGGGAGCGAGGAAGCGGAGGGCAGAGCCGCGCTGCTGCAGCGCCGGGAGGGGCTGGGACGGCAGGGATTGGCGCAGGGTCCGGGCGGCGCTGCCCACCGGCCTCCCCGGGATCCCTCCCTCCCTCCGCCGCAATCCGAGAGGCCGGGGCTGGGCTCCTCCGGGGCCGGGCAGAGCGTGGCGGAGAGCCCTTACCCTGTCCTGCTCAGGCCCAGCCTCCTCGGCGCCTTTCTTTTGTCTGTTCCTAGGCGGAATTGGGATCTGGGAGACCCCGCTGGAGCGAGAGGGGCTTTGGAATGCAGGCAAGGGTCATCCCCCTTGCAGCTCCCCCCAGGGTCTGTGCCCCCACACTCCCGACCTGGAGGGACACACATCCCACCAGCCAAGTTTGGGAGCAGCCACATTCCCAAAGGTACTGGGGACCAAACCGCTAGAGGGGGACAGATCCATTCCGGGCAATCAAGGTGTCCCCAAGCAATCCCAACCCCCTGAGATGCCCCCCAGATATACGCCGCAATTAAAACTCCTGAAATAAAACCAAGCTGCACAGGGGAGCAGTGGCTGCTCCCACTTCTGATGCATCCAAAGCATATGCAGGCAACTCCAGGTTTGTGTTCCCAGGAAGACAGTCAGTCACGTGCTGACCTGGCTCCCGGACTGTCACCAACTGTGCAACCAGAGACACCCTTGTGCCCCTGGCATGGGTTCTCTTTGACTCGCAGGCAGGAGCATGACCAGTGCTGCCATCCCACCATGGGAGACCTGCCTGGCACAGCTCACAGGCCACCCTGAACTTCCTCACCCATCCCTGAGGATACCATCCTCATTCCTCACCAAATTCTCTCTCTGCCCATTGCCCAGTCAGGTAGTGACCAATGCCACACCAGAGGTTTTGAGATGAGGTCCTGCAGACAGGACCAGCACTTCAGGGAGAGGCTTATCTTGTTTCTACAATCCTTGGGGCTCCAACAGCACCATGCACAGCACAGACATAACCTGTTTATGCCAGGACACAGAGGCCTGGCTTTAGACCTGCTGTCAGCGTCCTCATGACCATCCTCCTGCCAAAACCAGTCAGGGAAACCATCACAGAGAGGTTAGAAATCATGGATGGAAGCAGTCAAAAGACAACAGGACCTCTCAGAAATTCCCTCTTTGTCAATGATCCTTCCAATGACCTCCATCACGCTCAGAATTTTCAGACAATTCCTGCCACAGAGCTGAAAGCACAACATTGTCACATCCAAAGCGTCACATCCCACCAAGTGACGCTCCAGGCTGAACTAGTGTTCTCCATGTGACCCAACACACAGACACCCTGAAATCCTGGTCACCACACAAGAGGCTGTGGGAAAAGGCAGCATTTTCCTGCTCCTGGAGTGCCTGGGGACACTGGATAGCAGAGGGTGGCACTGGATGGGCTGATCAGGGTGGATGTCTGGATGAGAAAATGCCATGTTCTGACCATAACAAGCACAGACCAAAGTGTGCTTTCCCACCTTGGCCAGATCCCAGCTCCATCAGTGGCTTTACCTGGTGACACAAGGGCAAAAGACCTGCTGCAGACTGGTGGCCACAGTTAGAAGTTTTAGCTAGAAATGTCATAAGCCCTTCCCAGGCTTTACAAGTCAACTTCTACTGGCCACTTCCATCACCTCTATAGAAAACGGGTTTTGAAAGTAGACCTTTGCTGTGGTTGGACAAACTTGTCCCACTTCCCCTAGCCACTGCAGGCTGTGACTATGGATCTTGATATCTTGAGGATGCCAGTCCTGAGGGACAGAGTCCTGCAGCTCAGGATACTTCCAAACCTCCAAGGACAGCCAGCTTTAGGGAGCAAATCCTCAGGGAAGTTGTCTGGGACCACAAAGGCTGTCACCTGGAGCTCATTTGTGAGGTACAACTGGACACACGGGCCTGGCCACACCAAAACCACAGGAACACCTTTACTACCTCCAAAACATGAACAGATTCTTCGATCAGGTCTCAGACTCCAACTGAACACCAACAACCTTTAGGGCTCAGCCTTCAGAATGCCCAACACCAGCCTCCTTTCATCAGCCAGAGGGTGAAACAGAGAGCCCCCAGCTCAGGTTCCTCCAGAGCACCATACAGGGCTCAGAAACACACATGTCACATTCTCAAAGGTCACAGCATGCACAGGATGCCTGAAAAGCCACAGAAAACCAGAAATTCAGCCCCTAACAGCACCTAGACTCTTTCAGCTAAGATCCCAGAACCACACCCTCTGCTCCAAGCACAGCAGAGCTCTGGAATTATCCAAACATCTCACAAAAAACCACCAGGAGACAGCACTTGGAAATAAGCACAGTAGCAAAGACAAGGACACATGCATGGCTGTGTCTGGATGTCAGCTTTGGTACAGATCACCAACAGCATGGAGGGGAGCAGAAGGTAACTTTTTAGGGACTAGAATGGATTTCTGGGGATAGAGTGAAGCTGACATTCCCACTTCAGTGCTGAAACAGCTAAAACAGCTCATTGGGTCAGCTCCACAGATTAAGGCAAATAAAATCCAAACAACCCTCACCAGCCCAAAATAACTGACTCTCATAACTCCAGGTCACACCCTGGGCAAACAACTTGAAGGAACAAAGCCAAATCCACCTGGGGCAAGGAAAAGGTTCCAACTGTCACAGAGTCCACAGCCAAAACTGGAAGTGAACTGCACCATCCATGAGCACTCCTGTACTGACAGCCATAAGGGACCCAGCCAGGGCACAGCAATCCTCCTGCTTTCCCAAACCCAAATCCCAGGCCTGTCCCTCAGGTGTGACATCAGCCTCACACAGAGGAAGAGGAGGACACCAGTCCTGCCCCAGGACAGGGGTAGGGTGAAGCCCAGTTTCCTCATGGGAAGTGCTTTGCAGTCACTCAGCCCTACCTTGACGTCAGCGATGAGGGCATCCTCGTCCTCGATGCCAGTGGGAACGCACTTCTTGTGCAGAGGGAGCGACTCCAGCTTGTCCACGAGGCAGCGCAGCCCCTCCAGCTCAAATTGGGTCAGGTGCACCTTCCTGCTCTTGCAGGGGCTGCCCCCGCTCGGGTCCCAGGCCTGGCCGTTTTGGGAGCCCCGGCTGGAGTCGGAAGAGTCTATGGATGGGGTCTTCTTGAGACCTGGCAGGCTGCTCCGGCAGCTCTTGCCCAGTTCGTCATAGTCCACATTGGCACCGTTGGCAATGGGGCTGGTGAGAATGGACCTCCTGGTCGTGGGGCGCCGGGATTCCTTCCCTGCTGCATCCTCATCATCCTCCTCCTCCTCCTCCTCTTCCATGTTCACAGAGTCTGAGGAGCTGAGCTCCATATCTGCCATGATGGAGAAACAGGGAGAGCAATCAAAGGAAGTGTTCCGTGTTTAGTGGGATCCTCCCAGTCATGAGGGATGCTGGAGCAACAGATTTGTAGGAGGTGAAAGGAACAGAGAAACTGAAAAAGCTGAAAACAGCTAAACACCCTTCCCATTCCTGGCTTGTCTGTGGGAATGCAGGGCACCAGATACGGAAAAAGGTCCCAGAGGAAGAAATAGCAAATGCTCTAGACTGAATTTCATGTCCTAGACTTAATTTCACAGAATTGGGTTGGAAGGCACCTGGACTGTCATCTAGCCCAACCCCACTGCCATGGGCCTGGACATCTTCCACTACATCATTCTGCTTAAAGCCCTATTCAACCTCATATTGTTTGGGAGGGTTTGGGATCTCCAGCTGAGGGCTCAGGATCTTGATGCTGCCTTCATGATGCGATAAAGACGATGCAGACTCACTCGTGACCGTGAGGTCGCTGAGCACTCCAAGTAACTTAATCAGTCCCTCAAACCCTGTGTGCAGAAGGCCCTGGCCAGCCAGAGAGAATTCCTGACCAGAGCACCATGGTGGCCACTGCAACTTCCCCCCATCTCTTTTGTATAAGGCTCTGAACTGATGGTGAGCTGGTTTCACAGCTGTGAGGAACTGGGCTGCTGCAGGGCCAGAGGAGGAAGCAGAAGTCTGGCTGGTTGTGACTTCATGCCCAAAAAAATTCCCACCCAACCCTCCCCTGCCTGGTACACTGCTGAGCCAGTACTCCAGCAAGAGGGTGTAAGAAGGCAGCTGGATAAGGGTAAGGAAGGAATAAGGGCTGGACTTACCCATGCTGAGGGATTCCTTCTGGAAGTCCTTGGTCAGGTGGGAGCGGCTGGTGATGCAGTACACGTAACGCTCCAGCACGTACCAACACATCTCGTAATAAAAGGGATAACGAAATTTATTTGGGACCTGCAAAACAGGCAAGAGGATCTGTCAGGCCTCCTTCCCACTGCTGCTCTCAAGATGACAGATGCCACACCAGGTGTGGCCCAGTGACCAGCACAGGTCTTCCACAGGTCCTTACCCGTGTGCGGTCCTCGATGCTGTAGATCCGGAGCTGCATAGGGATGTTGAAGCTGTGTAAGAAGTTGCCGCCAAAAACCAGCGTGTCCATGGGAGTGTACACAGCATGGATCCAACCTTGGGGAGAAAGCAGAGTTGGAAGAATCCTTCTGGATCCATCTTGCATAGTTGTCACCCTGGTGTCATCCTAGATTGTTTTCTAATTGCTTTAGGCCTAGCACCAAGGGGAACAGCCTTCAGAAGTCTGTTCCAACACTC
Source organism: Serinus canaria (assembly GCF_022539315.1). NCBI lineage: Eukaryota > Metazoa > Chordata > Aves > Passeriformes > Fringillidae > Serinus > Serinus canaria. Next base: position 8,644,535 of record NC_066319.1, on the reverse strand, counting down.
TAAACACCTTCAAAATAACTCAAGTTCCACTCCTTATCTCCAAGGCTAAGCAATCCAGCCAAGTCCAACATCTGGGGAATTCCAGCGTGGGTTTCCTTCAGGCAAAGCCACTCAGTTCAGAAGAAGTGTCAGTTGTGATAACAGGACTCAAATGAGTGAGTTGTGCAATCCCTGGTGTATTCTGTTCCTGGTCCTGCTGTACGCCACAGCTCTGTCACAAGACACAAGCTGAGGAGCTGCCTTGGGCCAGCCTCTCCTGAACCTATACTTTTCCATGTGTCAACATGACAGGATCTGGGAAAGCCTCCTTTAATAATTAATCAAATGTGGTATGAGCCAGCCACAGCTTTCCTAACAATTGGGCTGGATCCACAATGCCATCACAGGCATGTTTTGGGAGGTGGCAAGCAAGAGGACAGAGCCACATCACATCTCCCTCTCCCAGTGACTCATGAGGGAGCTAAATCCTGCCAGTGTCCCAGGAGTTTGTGTTGCCACAACCCTGGCTAAGACCAGGATGCCCGTGCCCACCCTGAGGGTACCTGAGGGGATGACAAATGTGTAGCCCTGCTTGAGCTCGATGCGCTGGCACTCTGACACTCTGTCCCCAAGGAAAATGTCTCCCTGCTTCCCTGAGAGAAGCCAGTTTTCATAGAGCTCCAGATTCTGGGGTGTGGGAGGGATCAGCCAGAAGATCTACAAATAAAGACAACACACTCATGTAAGTCATCACATAATGAACAGCTATGGCTTCTTCCCATCATCTGAATCTCTTCCTTGCCGCTCTCCCTGAGAACTTCCCAGCAAAATGACTGCAACAGCTGCCCCCCTCAAGAGGACAAGCAAGGTCTTTCCCAGCCTGACACACTGAGTGTTACAGGTAGCCTGATTTGGGATGCTTTTTAAGCTATGATTTGCATCAGTGTCAAGAGATACAGAGCCCAGGAAAGCCACCAGAATGACAAGGAGATTTACTGAGTTTGATTTACCACCTGAACTAGGGACTGACACCTGTCTGGCTACATGCAATATAGGTAAGTTTAGGGTGGAAAGGATTTCAATTTGCAGTCTGGGACCTGCATCCTCAAGGATTTACACAAAAACAGACCAACAGCCACTTTCCTAAAGCACCTATAGCTGTCCCAATAGGTACTGTCCTACCTTTCCCCCTCGGTGGATGTGGTACCACACAGAAGTGCCACCAAAGTCCACATGGAAATCTGTGTAGCAGCCCTTGACACTCATCAAACAGTATCTGGTAGAAAACAAGATGAGAAGGTGAAAATGAATGGTGATCCACACTTTGGAACAGATATGACATTCCAAGGGAATGCGCCCCCCAAACAAAGGCCAATGGCTCATTGTCACAAGCCACCCAGCCCCTTTTCCACACAGCTAAAGGGGATTTAACAAGTGACTGCAGTGGCCTTACAAGCATCATCCACAAAAATAAGCTGGGAGACTGATCCTCCCCCTTCCCCCTGGTACACACTGCTGCTCCCTTGGGCAGTTTTCCTGCAAGAGATTGTTTGCTGCCTGCCACAGCTCAGGAAGCCACTTACTTCTGCACCTTTGGATATTGCATCTCCAGGATGGCATTGGTAGACTCTGTCTGACTTTCCTTCAGGTGCCTGGGCCACATGTTATCAACCCAGTCAATCAAATCCACCTACGGCAGAGAGGTAAGAGACATAAGCAGAGAAAAAAGGGCCACAGCAAAACCTTTTGCTACACCAGGCTGGCAAATCCCTTTTTGGTCCTTCCCCACACCCCAAAACTTTCCCAGTCCTACACATAAAGCACTTAGGATTAGGTGTTCAGATGCCAGCTCTGGACTTCCATAAAAAATATGCCAGACAGTATCTCCTAAGGGTGAGATTCAATTCCCTAAACCTCAGGAGAGCCAGAGATGTCGAGGTTCCCTCTGCAGTTAACAAAGAGAAGTAAATGGCCCCACACAGCTGCCACTTCCACTCTGCTGACTGCAGAGGTAGTTCAAGATGTTCATCCCATCTATCCCACCTCCCACAACTCATCTTCCCAACACAGAACAGCTTCCTGCCCTCCTTCCAGCACACCTCCAGTTTTGTCTCTTTCACCCTCAGAGATTTCAGCATTTTGCATGAGGAACTCTCCCTGCCACACTGTGCAGAGTTCAGACTTCCATGTTTCTAACTGCTGACAGCCAATGAACAGGCTATCTCTCCAAAGAGTGACATGCCAGGGATTTGGCCATGGTCACCACAGCCTGACTAGGAGGTCAGCTCCAGCATCTTCCAGACTGACAACCCAGCTGAACCCACATGTGTTCTGAGCAGCCCCTCTTCTACCACATCCCAATTCCAGGCTGCACCTTGCTTCCAGATTTCTAGGGAAAGCAGATCCCTGCGGGAGGAAGAGCCCCACTCACCGTAGCAGGTCTCTGCACCAGGTTCTCCAGTTTGGTATGGCTGAACTCCAGGCTGATGACGTTGTAGAGTTTCTCCCGCTCCTCCTCCGGCGTTTCGTAGTAGCGTGCCCACTGCGCCATGGACATCTCGATGTCCCGCTGCGTGTTCACATCCATCACATCCACTATCCGTCGGCTCCCTGCCACAGTGACAGACACGTCACTGAACTATCCCTGTGCACCATGGACTCCAGGGGGTGAGATCCTCAAAGGCCCCAACCACACAAGTGAATGCAGGGTGGCTCCAGACACTTACCCACACACAGCCGCACATCGTTCACGCTGAAGTCCGGATCCGGCATCCTGTGGGACAAACATCTGGCTAAAAAGACCATCAAGTGCTTCTGGCTGCACACTCTGTGACCCAGGAATTGGCACCCTGAAGGTACGTCTGTGCTGCTCTTGTAATGGAGAAGGCCATGGAAGAGGATCTCTGGGGGCACAGGACTGGGGTGAAACACTAGGACAAACTTCTGGTTTGGGAAGCAGGCTTAGGAATAGGATGTACCATCTCCAGAGCTGTTGCACAGTGACTTCTCGCAAAGGAGCCAGGAGGCCTTGAACTAAGCAATCCCATCTCTTGTTTTAAAGGCTGCTTGTGTGAGTTATCCCAATCCAAAGGTACAGTCAGAGCAGGACACGGAGTATATTCCACTGACACAGCAGAACCACTCCAATGTTTGTACTGGCACCCTTCTCTGTACAAACACTGCTGTCACAGGCAGAGCAGGCTGGCAGCCATTCGAGCAGCTCTTGACCCAGAGAAATATCCAAAAGCTCGGGAGAAATCCAGTTTCAGTCACACTGTAATACCCAGTACTAAATCTCTACCCTCTCAAGTCACCCACTCAGTTAGACTGAGTCTGGCATGACTTCCTACCCAACTCACCCCAGCAAAAAACATCCTGCACTGGATGAGATGTCACCCATCTGTTCACAGCCACGGAACCTCATGGCTGAGGGACTTCAGAGCAGTGCTGCTGGTACTAGCTCTGAAAGTTTGTGAGGGGTCATTTATTCCTCTATCAACCCCAAAAACACAGACCCGGTTTACAGTTAGAGCTGCAAACCTCAATGGATGTACTGCAGCAAGAGAGGCACACAGCAGCTTAGAAGTTCAGAAAATCAGGTTGGAATTCTGGAAAATGCCAGAAATACTACAAATTGTTTGACTCTCTGGCAATAGATGCCTATGTTACTAGGAAAGAAACCCAGCCAGACATTGCATCAGAGCAGCAGTGGGACCTTCCAGACATTTGGTGGAATTCTGATCACCTACAGCCAATTCTGTCCTCTCATTTTCAGTCCAAACACACTAGGAAGAACGGGATAACTGAGCTGGAAGATATTTCTCTCTGCCCATGGCACATAAAGAACAGCGTGGACACGACAGTCAAACCAGCCTGGCAGAGCCAGGAGCAGATCCCACTGACTGTGGAGAGACGAAGGAACTGGGCCAGAGCCAACCACAACTCCGTGCTCCCAGCACTTACTTTATCCCCAGGCCGTCCGAGCTCCTGAAGATGAGCGGGTCCCTCAGGCCACCCCGCTGGATATACTCAACTGTGAAGTCTGGTGTGGGGAGACAAGAAGAGGGAAGGCTTAGGAGAAACTCCTTCAGAGTATTATAGACATGCTCAGGTTGAAAAGGTTCTCTGGAGATCCCCAGTCCAATCCTGCTCCTCACTTTTCTACACTCCTTCAGAAATCCTGGAACTCCTTTGCAGCAGTTCTGAGAGGCAGCAGGGTGTGTGCTGCTGACAAGCTTCAGACAGGGCCCCTAAGGAGGGTTTGCTCCAACAGCCTGCTCCTGACAGGTGAACAGCCTGGATTTTGGTGCTCACTTCCCTAGGAAACTCAGAGCCAAGCAAGAGAAGCCTTGCAGAAGCACTCCTCCCTCCCAGTAAATCCTCATGAGGGGCTGTGTGATGAAAAGCCATCCCACAGAGCCGTGTGTGTGCTGAAAGGAAGGGGAGACATCCCACACAGTCCTTGAATTAAGGATCTGGTAGACACGTGCTGCAATTACAGGTGCTGACCCAGGCAAACGCTCCCATTCCTGGATGCCACGTGTCCCAGCAAGCTGCAGACCACCTCCATGCTCTCCAGAGCGAGCAGCTTCCATGCCATTCCCCACACACACTCCCTGGGACCCAAGACAAACCTTTGCCTTCCATAAAGACCACGAAAGTGGAGTTAAACTTGTTGGTGGACAGCTTTTCCTCGAGGTCAAAGGTCCTCTTCCCTTCAATCTCATCATCGGAGATGCCGTCGTCCTCGTAACGCCGCCTCATCGTGCCACGCTGAGAGGAGAACACCGGGAAGGGAGAAGTTATGGACCAGGAAGGGAAGCTATGGAGCAGGAGGAACAACCAGAGCCTCATCCCAACCTAACACAGCTCAGTCGCGGCCTCTAGGGGAGCTCAGGTCTCTCCTGAACCCAAAACATATCAGGAAACATCAGCTTTGCCCCTCCTCCATCCAGATTCGTGCTAATTGGGCTGTATGAGAGACAGATAATCACTCCTAATGAATTCTAACAGGGAAATACGGGAGGAGGGGAGAGAGTTTAGTGCAACAGAGGCAAAGAACAAAGAATCAGTTCCCCACTTTCACAGGTGCATCAGTATTTTGCTGCACTGGAGGTAAAGGCACTTGTGAGTTTAAATTTCTGCCAGAACACCAATGATAAAATAAAAGACTCTGAAATTTTCATCTTTGGCTGTGCCTGTACATAGAAAGCTGATTTATTCTCTTGTTTGGAGAAGAATAGCAGAGTGGAAGGAACACTTTTCTTAGAGGGTCTTGTAAGAACATCTGTACAGGGATTCCTGACAGACATCCTCTTCTGGCATTGCTGGATCTGGAAGAAATTACTGTCCCCAGCTGCCGGCCACCTGGCCAGAGAGCAGAGCCCTGCGTGGGAATGCTCCCTAAATCCCCTCAGATAAAAAGCAAACCTGCTCAGAATTAGCCAAGCTGCCTTTCCCTAATTAGGGATGTTGCCATTATTAAGCGTGCACTCCAAGTGCTGGGCCAGCAGACAGCCAGGGCCGGGATGGGGCAGGAGGTGACACAGCTGCTGGCACCTGCCTGCAGTAGGGAGGGGCAGTATCACATCCCCCAGAAACGCCACCAGAAGCAGCCTGCCATAACCTCACTGGAGAAAGAGGAATGAACACCCTCATACAGAAGTGCTGCTTTAAATAATCATTTTAGATTAATTAGATGAATCAGTACAGGAGCACGTAGGGACATACACAAAAAAAGGCATTTCCCCCACCCCCTCCAACATTTAATTTTAACTCCCAGTTTCAAGCAGGATGCACAGAGAGTTCCCCTGCTATCAAGACAGAGTCACTCACCCATTGTTCACAGCCCATTGACGGTGCTCAGCTTTCCAACCTCCTTACCAAAACCCTGAGTGACTGGGACACAAACACCTCATCAGCCAGGCACGAACAACTGGCTGCTCCTGAATGGGGCACTTCAGGCAGAGTCTTCAGGATCCTGCAACCAGGGTCTGTCCAATGGCCCCAAGGATTAAACAATCTGGAAAAGGGCTGCTGTCCTTTGTCTTAAGCCATCCACTAAAGATGAGCGGGATCTCCCCGTTTTTAACAACACAAAAACTCACTTTACTTAAGGGTTTTTACAGAGATACTTGTATAAAGGCAGGAAAATGCATTTAAAAAGCAGACATATGGGAGTGGCACCAGCATAAGCGACCTATTCCTTGGGAACACTTGGATTTTCACATTGCTAAGGCTGGGCTACACTCACCAAAAACTGCAACTCCCAAATGTTCACTCTGCCTTTAAAGAGACTGAGACTGGCCCTTCCAGGGGATGCATTAGAACTTGAAGTTAGAGATATAGAGGTGTTATGACTGTGCTATAATGGATGATTAGCCTAGCTCATAATGCACTTATTCTTAAAAAACATGGACTCCATGAAACCTGCTTGGTACTCAGCTTTAAAATGAATGTACGGAGCAGAGAGGAGTCTGTCCTGTGCAGGATTTAGGGACAATGAGCAAACCTCAAACTCAGCTTTTCCTGAAGAACCCAGCATTTTGGGGAAAGGCCTGCTTCATCCTATTCCTTACTAAACCACACCAGGGAAGTTCAAGGCACACCTATGCCAGGTAAGGATGTGAATCACCTTCCAGCATCACCAACATTTCAATCTTCCCAATCCGAGGCAAGTGTAGGACTACAGATCCCAGCAGGCAGCTCTCTGTCAGAGAGAGGATGTGCACAATGAAGAGGAGGATTCTGCAGTCCATGGTCTCACCTGCTTTGGGATCAGGCTCGACCAGGCTGCTTTTTGACCTGCTCCCTCACTCCAGACACTCACTTTTAGGGGGAAAAGCAGTTTATTTGTCTGTGCTGGATTCAAAACCTCACCTTTTGGAAGCAAAAGGTTTGGCATGGAAAATCTGGCAAGAAGATGCTATGTCCAAACCAGTCACTTAATAGATTATATCTGACTCCCCTGGCTACACTTAACCAGGAGCAGGGGTTACTGCACTGGGCTGGAACTCAGGTGAGCCCCAGGGACAAACCTCGGGATATCCAGGCTGTAATGCAGCTCCAGCCACAGATACCATGACCAGGCATTGTCTGTCCTTCTGCAAGTGGCACCAAGCCAGGCTCTGGTCTGTGTAGAGCAGCTCATTTAACAGAAATGTGACCACGTGGCTGGGCCTGATTCAGATCCTATTGGTGCCATGGGTGGATGCTGGAGATACACTGTGGGATCAGGACCCTGTTTAGACTTTTTTCCCAGATCTCCTTCACAGCACAGCCTCCAAAGCAAACAGGTTGGAACCTACAACCCAAACCACTCCACGATAAGGCAGCCACACCACAGAATTGCAAACACCAGGAAACAGGCAGGAACACCTTAAACTTGAATCCCTTTGCAATGAGGAAACAGGGATGCAAAACACAGAAGGAAGGGGATTGTGTCCTCCAGCCGGGCAAATTCCAAAGTCTATTGCTCCTGTCATCAGCAAAGCATCAGCCACAAACCCCCTCCAGCTCCCATGCAGATCAGCTTTGCCTGTTCCCGTGGGCAGGGAAGACTCTGGCCTCCTAATTGGCCCAGCATGAGGACAGCAGGATCTCAGCCCTGGCTGAGGACCCAAAAGCACAATGCAAACAGCTCCCATCCCATCGGACCCAGCCGGGGCCACACTGCTTTCAAGTCATTGTTGTCTTGGGAGGGTGGGGAAAAACAATATTTCAGGGTCCCAGAGCAGGCAGGAGGAAGGAAAGGCTGCTGTGCTTCCAGGCATGCGTTATGGAAGAGGCAGCATCTGCGGGAGTCTTCCCCTCCTGGAGTCTGCAGCTTCCTCACAGCACAGTGACACAAACCACAGACCCCATGTCCCCAAACTGGGTCTCTGTACGAGGACAGATGTGCTCAGTGGATGCTCCAAAACACCCTTTTTTCTGATGTGCCACACAGGAAATTGCTGCCTGGATAAATAACTGGCTACAGGTGACACCTGCAAAGCCATGACAAGCTAATGCCAACCTTACCTTGCCACTATTGCACACACAGAGCTTTGCCAATCCTTCTGACAGCACCAAGTTTGACTTCTTCCCAGGAAGAGCTGGCTACCCTTGTCCCTAAGCCTGTGCTAGGGACGAGGCTTGGCTGAGTATCCCTTCCCAGCACATTCATATAGCCCATGCAGAGAACATCAGCAACTCACAGTCCTGGACTCTTAGACCAGAACTGCTTCTTCCTGGGAGTGACTCCACTACTGGGAGACCTTCCAGTATCAACCAGCTGCCAGGGATGCAGCTTCCCAAAATGAGATCAGCAGATGTCCCCAAAACTGCCACCTGTGACAACGTTCTGGGTGAAGTTCAACTCCAGAGAAGCAAGGGCACAGAGTCAGGCACATTACATTATCTGTAGGACAACCTCAGCATTCAGTATTAAGCAGCAATATTTAAATATCACTTTGTTTTCCCAGCTTTCTCTTAGGATTCAGGCATTTTTCATCCTGCTGGGAGTTTTACTAAGGAAGAACTGACAAGTGCTCCAAACCTTTTCTCTCTGTGTCAGGCAGGATCAAGATAAAGACACTTCATTCATCCTCCAAGACCAGACAGCCAGCAATTCCCACCTAAGATAGCTGTCCTTCACCATTTCTTTCTGACCCTCCTGGGTACCATTCAATTAATGGAGGAAATAGGAAGCATGAATATTCATCCTGCTGACAGCTATCCCTTCTATTCGGATTCTTTCACCTGCATTCTCCTTCACCTAGGGATTCCAGGGGAAGCGCCTCACATATCTCCACAGTGGCACTCTCCAAAACCCTTCCTTGGAAACCTCTTTCCATCAGCGAGCGCTGCCTCCATGGAGGACAGCTCCCTCTAACAGCAAAGGAGCTGACAGTCAGCTGAAGAGAGCCAGGAAACTCCTCTCCTGTGAAGTTTTTTTGAGGGAAGAATGAGTACAAGGTCACATTTGAAAAAAAGAACAAGCCGTCCTTTGCTGAAAGAGCCTCATGTATTTAAAGAGTGAAACCAACAACCAACACACACCACAGTATTTTAGTCACTTCCTGTCCTGTCTGCTGCCATCCCGTCCCTCAGCTTCATCTCCCAGTCACCAGGAACATCTTCCTGCTATGCCACAGCTCCTTCCCCCTCAGGAGACCAGAGCACCCCTCTTGCTTTTCCTCTACCTCTGCTTGTTGTCCTTCCAGAGCAGCTTGCCTGTGTGAAGCCTCCCACAACTCTCTTCTGTTCCTGTGACATGAAGAATGCAGGAAAGTTTCACCTCCATTTCCAATCCCAAAATGCCCTTGTTGCAGGTTTTAACTTCTCCCTGGCTCCCAGTGTATCCACAGAACAGTGTGATCTACCAGTGCATTTCTTCCTTACCCCATCTCTTTGCAGGTTTACTCTGATGAAATGAACCCAAATTGATAATAAATCAACCAGCTCAACTCTCCTCAGTTAAGGAATTTAACTTCTCACATATTTTTACACCAAACTGTGGCTCTTGCCTAGATAAATCCAGACCTGCAACATTTGAGTATCTCGATGGGTGCTCTGATCTCCAGCGAGTACCTGAGGCAAGCCCAGAATTCTGCCTCTGAGACCTTGTGCTGAGAATCCCCAGCAATAGCAGCAACGGCAAAATGGGAAGAACAACATCCATTTCTCCAGGAAGACACAAGGCAGCCTGACAGGAAGATGGACAAGCAGGTAAGCAGCCAGGCTGTGATCAGACAGGCCCAGGGCACAGCAGGTGCCAATGCCAGAACGGGCTATGCAGGGAAGATCCTCCCTTGCCAGTGTTTCCAGATAGAGTGCGAAGAACCAATGCACCAAGATTATGACACCCAATCAGCAGCCTGCCAGGTCACTGCTTATCTTAAGCACAAGAGCTTTTCCTTTCTATATCCCTCTCCCCTCCAAGCCTGCACCTCCCACTTCAGCTCCTGGGCTGGGCTCTAAGCTCTGGAGCACCAGCACAGCACACGGCAGCAGGTTCCTGCCCTCTCTGCCTCTCCCACCTTCAACCCTGGACTCCCCGCTCCCCCAGATATGGGAGGCACCACTTAGGATCTAAAGAACAGGCACAATCCCCTCAAGAGACCCAGGACAAGAGGAACCATTGAGCTTAACTCAGGTTTAATGCCCCTCACCACCTCCCATTTCTCTCAAAAGCTGGAGTGCTGAATGGGTGTATCCCAGGTGGCACATCCCTGGACAAAGACAGACTCAAAGCACCAGGCTGAGGAGCAAACAGGATCTACACAAAACTGGAGTCCTTCCAGGCTTCCCAGCTCCAGGAGGGATTCCTATCACGAGCAAGGCTGGCAGCATTTCAGAATGACCGGGAAGAACGCTTTGGTTTGCACTTTTGGGTTACAAAATTGAACGTACACGAGGAGTAATTGAGGAATTGGAGCAAGGCAGGTGGGGATGGAGCATGGAGGGGCCAAGCAGAGCTCCACAGCTGCTCCCAAACCACACACTGACCAGTCACAGCAGCAAAACCACAAGGCAGAGGAACATGCTAGATCAGATCACAGATGGGCAGCTCTGGCAGCAGTCCCAAAAAGGAAGCACTGCTCCTACGAAAGGATACAGCTCCTCACTCCAGTCACCTGCAGCCTCTGTCACACACAGCCACTGTCCCAAAGGGCTTTGATGGCACTGCCCATTTCTATCACCAGCCAGTACCACTGCCCAGACTGCCCATTTCTATCACCAGCCATAGCATCAGGAGAAATCCTGCCTGGATTCCATGCAAGCCTGGAGAAGCTTTTGAAGGATCATCAAACCCTCCACACCATTTCAAGGTTGAACAATGACCCTCAGTACTAAAAGCCATCCTTTGGCTTTCAGCCCTCTCATTTCTGGAAAAGACTGAGAAAACCCCTTGAATTACATCCCATCCCTTGCAATTAGTAGAAATCCAAGGAAAAAACCCTGTGAGCAGCCCCTTCCCTGTCAGGTGTCCCCAGCACGTGCCCTGTGCAGTGAGGTAGATGAGCAGGACCAGCTATGCTCCTCCTTTTGCTTTGTGCAGGAAGGCAACAGAATCCCCCCCAAATGGAACAAAATAGACCAAACTGCTCCAAAAAAGGCTGGCTTGAAAATGATACACATTTAATCCATATTCCCACCACCGAGCCCACACAGACCAGGAGGCAGAGACCCAGGACAAGGGACAGACAGAGCCATATGCACTCAGAGGTGCAGCTGATGCAGCACTAGCAGGCCAGCCCTGAGTGACTTATTCATTCCTTGCTGGGGACCTCTCTGTCTCCAGCACACTGAGAGATCACAGGGCTAGCTTGGATTGTTTTATTTTTATTATTAGTGAGGGAAGTGCTCACCCTCTGAACTTCTCAGTGTCCCAACCCAGCTCTGCCAAAACCTGTTGCCAGTTCTGTCCCATCACCCAACCTGAGAGAAGCTGGACCACAGGAATACTGGAATAACAAAAACGCAGGAAGCTTTGAGGTTTGCACTGCAATTCCTGCTCAGCTGACACTGTTTTTTAAAGGGAACAGCAGCAGCCTGGCCGCATTGCAGGCTATGGGGCTTAGGATGCTCAGGGAGAGGGAAAACAGCCCAGAGCCATTGGAAGGAATATGGACAATGTGGGAATCCAGCTACTAGGAAGGATATTTCCTCTGGACTCTGTGCTGTTACACCAACCCTACACATACTCCCTCCCCCTCTCCTCCATAAGGAGCCCAGCACTCGTCCCTTCCTTACTCCAAATGGGGCAAAGGGGCTCAGTGACACATGGAAATATTTATGCACAGCAAATTAAAGACACTGAGGCAGCCTGACCTTAAAGGAGCATGCACTGCCAGCCCTCTCCTTTCCCCTTCCAGCTGCCTCAGCTCTATCCCAAGATTACAGCTCCCAAGAGCCAGGGGTATGTGGAAGAACAAGGACTTTTCTCAAGTGGCATTTTCTCCTAAACTCCGTCAGGACTAGCTAAAACACAACAGCATTGTGCACTCAGCTCCCAGCCCTGAGGACCAGCATGAACAAAGCTCATGGAGCCTCCTCCTTGACCTAAAAGAGTGTTGGGGGCAGCTTTATTAAAACTCTTATGTGTACAGAGCAATGGCTAAAATATGGAAAATCTACTACCCTGCAACCCTGAGCAGATCTCAGCCCAAGAACTTCTCTGGTCCAAGTTCCTGGAACTGCCAGAGGGATTCAGAATCCCTGGAAAGCCAGCTCATTGCTGTTTACTCCCAGTGCTGTTCCTACAGCAACAGAGATGCACAAGCATGGACACAGGAATGGGACAGAACTCCTGTCCAACAGCTCCACCTCCTCTTGCCCCATCATGGATTCCCAGGATACACTTTGTCACCAGGTTCACCTGAACCACCTCAAGTGGCAGAAAGCAATACCCACGGCCAGCTATGGATGTTCCCCAACTGGTTGCCAAGAACTGGGAAAAGAGGCAAACAGGGAGCATCAGCAGCACAGGGAGTGCAGGCCACTGTGGAAAGGGAGGAACAACACCAAAGCGCCCCACAGCCCCTAAAGGCTCAGGCATCATTTCCTCCTCTGGAAACACCAACACTCTTCCCTCAGCAGCAGCAACAGAGATCTCATCCTAAAGGGAATTGCTTCCTTTATACATTTTCAGAGGACAACATTAGTGCAGGACCTTGTTTCTCCACCTTCTGAGCATATCACCACTTTCCCACAAGTGCCCTTCTTCCCCCAAACCCAGCCAGTGACCTGTAAATCTGGGTGGCTCCTGACATAACTAAGAAGGCACTGGGGGCACAGGGATTGCTTTCCTGACTTGTCAGTGTCACCTCCAGCCAGGATAACCCTGGGAAAACTTATTCCTGCTTATTATAGGAACGTAAATGAAGCCTGCAGAGATGGTTTGGTAACTCACAAGTAACTTGAAGTGCTTCTGTGGTGTTTGGCTCCTTGCTTAGTCAGCACTGCAGCTTCCAGGACACACTCAGGGCACAGCCAGGCTTGGGACAGTAAGAATCCAGCAGATATTTACCTCCTGCATCCCTCTCTGCTGACAGGGAACAGCATCCACTTGGTTTCAGGGACATATTCTTCCAGGGACCAGCACAGTCATGCATCTGGCAGGATCTAAGTGCTCAAAGGGATTTCTAAAGCTTTCCAAGAATAGCCTTCAGTTGCTGCTAGCTTCTACCAAAGCCCTGCCCAGACCAAATCTGAACAGCCCCTGAATTATTTAGAGCTCATTTATTACACCTGGGTCACTTGGAATGACTCATTTGTAGTGCCTCCAGTTTGAGGCATGTGGGAGAGATTAATTACCCCCCTTGCCCAGGTCCTGTCTAGACCGGGCAGTTGAGGTGTGTCCAGCAGACCAGGGACATTTGGCCAGGCTGGGTTTCACACCAGGGCACAGAGGAACTCCAGGAAGGAGGCTGGCTTGACAGGAATTGCCAGTGTCACATTTCAAATGTGGGGAAGAGGGAGCAGGTGATGTAAAAACACCCAAATTCTCACCCAGTGCCTGGGGCTCATCCCATGCTCAGTGTCTGACAGGCAGGGTCATCCCAGTACCTGGGGGTGACCAACACCAGCAATGTCCAGGGATCTTTACCTGGCAGTGATCAGCTTTATAGGACAAACCAGAACTTGGGCTGAACCTGATGGGATTGCTCCTCACATCCCACTGTTGGGATACTGTGAAACACTCAAGACTGAGCAACACAGGAAAGGCAGGAAGCTGCATCCTCCTCTTTCCTATCTTACCTGACACAGGCAGCCCACAGCTTGCTCCCCCTTACCTCCCTCTCTTAGCTTTGAGGCCATTTATCCCTCAATTTGTTCCTATCCTATGAGAAAAACTGTCACAAGTGTCAACATGTGTGAGCCTTCCTGGTCAAATGACTTGTATCCTGAACTATCACCCTACCCATCCTGCAGAAAGGATACAAACAAGTTGGAAGCCACAAGATTCCAGCTGCAGGGACTCTGGGCACTGTTCAGAACCAGCAGTGCCATCCCTCAGGCATGGGCTGAGCTGGGATCACTCCACAGCATGAAAGGCTGTAAGAAAAACCTTGTCCTGCACACTCCCCAGGCTTCACCCCTCAGCTGATGGCTCCACATGCTGCAAAACCCATCTGAACTCTCTCAGGGGAGAGTGTGGACACCGACATGTAAGGGCAGGTTTAGTAACTGCTGTTTACAGGAGAGGCCTCTGCTTCTGGCTAGTAGGGACAGGCAGAGCCTCCTCTCAAATTTCACACGTGGATCTGACCAGAGGGCAGGGCAGTGCTAAGGCAGGACACAGACTGCCTCAGACCATGGGATAGACCTTCCCTCTCACCTCCCTAATTCTCCAGCACCCTGCTCCTGCTCCACGAGCACATTTCCCTTCATGGGTGTCACAACTCTTCCCACAGCCAAAACTAGGGTGACACTGCACCCAGCCAGGGATGGTCCCTAGGGCCCAACACCCCAGCAGGAGCCGTGGCTCAGCCCACAGAGCCCCCAGGGAGGACGAGGCTCCTCCTCAGGCTCTCTCCAGCAGCAGAGCCAGTTTAAGAGGTTCCTTCCCCACCCTGTCTCCCCATCTCAGACTTCCAGCCCCATCAGGTTTGCTCACTACCTAAGTACAGACAACAGCTGGGACTGTGCCTCCCCCCTGCCAACTTCCATCCAGGGCATGATCCACAATTCCCTGAGGCAGCGTTCACCTCAGGGCCATCAGTGCTCCCAGAGCACTCACTGAGGGAAGAAAACCTCTTCAACCAGCTCTGCCACCCCGGCAATCCTAACTGGGAACCACACCCTGAGATACAGACTGCTGGGAAGGTTGAGATGAGCAGGATTTGTCCTTTGGATAATGGCACTCCCCTGCTGTGCTCCCAAGTCATTCTGAAGTGATCCAGCGCTGCTGCCCTTCATTTCTCACTCTGAACATTGTCACTGCAAGCACATGGCAGCACTGTGGTAATGTGCTAATCCCAGCTTGCAATTCACAGCGCCTTGCTAGTCTCAGTTCACAGCACAGGCCTGCCAAAATGAGCCCTGGAGCAGGCAGAAGGTGAGATTTCCTCACACTTCCAGCACCCAGGAATATGGCAGGACTGCTCTGCAGAAGGGCAGGCAGCCTCTGTGAGCAGCAGGCCAATGGATCTTTATCTCCAGAGCCTTTAAGGAGTCCAGGGTCCTTGTGGGAAGCCCAACAGCCTGGTGTGACATGGGCTGGGTGCAACCACCCAGTGACAGCCAGCAAAGACTTCCAAGTCTCAGAGAGGGACCGTGGCATTGTTAGTGCCAGGGCTGGACTGTCACTCAGGCTCAGGACACAATAGAGCATTTCAGCTCCTCAGTTAAGGGCCTGCAAAACACGCAACTCCAGCTTGAAACGCTGGCACCTCGGCCCAAGCCCCAAGAACTGCCTCGTTACGGAGCTGGGGAGAACAGCACTCACACAGAATTAGCAGGAAACTACTCCACAGTGCCTGCAAGTCCCATCTCCACTGCTCCCAGTCTCTGGGTGAGGAGCATGGATAGCCCGTAACTTGCTCTTCTGTGTCCTCTCTGCACTCACCATCACCCACTGCCTGTGTGAGCCTCCCAGAGCTCACCAGGACACAGCTTCTCCCACAGATGGTCTTGGATGGGTGCAAGCCATCCTCCCAACATAGCCCTGAGTCTAGAGCAATTCACCCAGGCCTGTGTTATACTGGGAGTCATGGATGCAGAGCCTGAACTATGAAGAAAGTACAGTTAGGGCAGTACAACCCACCTAATCAAAGTGTCATTGTGCCATGCAGACATGTGTGACCCAGCAGAGAATTCCTGCAGGAACATGACCACACCTGAAGCAGAAATTAAATTCTCCTCCAAAGCCGGATCTTTCCCCAACACTGATAAATTCATTCACAAAACAGAAACACTTCAGATTTTTGTTGAAGCAGGGGAAGGCAACATTAGTGCAAACTAAATAAAACAACACAGAACACTCAAGATTTCCTCTATGTCCCAATAGAAACTAGTCAGGAAAAAGATGCTGTCAGTGTGATTACCTGACACACCAGAGAACAAACTACCTCTGCCATCTCAGCTGGTACCATCAAACCACACAATTAATTCAGCTCCTTCACCACCATGAACTGTTCTGGTTTAGGTTGTTTGGCTGGTAGAACTACTATCCCACCTAGATTGGTTTTTTAAAACACATTTATTTTTTGCTAACTGAGCCTCAGTCACACAACAGAAACACAGCTGACAGCAGCAGAAACACACTGTACAACCAGCTCACTGCTTCCCTACTTGGAACTTCTCATTTAGGCCAACTAACCCAGCTGCCAGGTCCAAAACATATGTGGGATATTTGAGTAAGTCAAATCATGCTCTACAGAAGAAAAATAATCATCTTTTAAGGGTCCTTCAGCAACAGAGCGCCACTGACACAGCAGGAGCACAAAATGAGCTGGAAGTTTCCAGGAAAAGCATGGCAGGAGGTAGGAGTTAAGCCTTACCCAGCACATAGGGGTCATGCCTCCTCCCTGGGCCTCAGGCCAGCACAGACAACACACGCACACAAGGCCACACAAGTCCAGGTGAGCCTCACCCTGCGGCCCATGTGCCTTCCCAAACCCCTTAAGCACAGAGCTCATCAGCCTGCAGGCCTTTATCCAGCTTAGCACATTCTGCTGGAGCCCAGCCCACCTGCACCAGGACACCAACTCCTCCTGATTTTTATTTGAGAGATGATAAGCATTTTGAAACTGACAAGTTCCTGGCTGATAGCCCCCTTCACCTGCCACATCTTTACCCAGATGTTTTGGGTTAGTCCTGGATCACTCCCCAGTCAAACCAGCACCTTGAGCTGCGTTCTGCACAGCTGTGGGAATAAATGTGTCAGGATGAGGGAGGAGGTGGGACTGCTGCTGATACCAAATTAAAACATCCACCAAAGCACTTGGGAACTCCCCAGCACCCAGAACTGCTCATCTTGAGGACAAAGTTTAATGCCAAGAACCACAGAGCTTCACATCAAATGATTACAGAGAATTAAAGGAATAAGGATTCAGCTTTATGGGCAGCACCTTGAAGGTGAGGATACAGGTACAGGTGTGACTCATAGAGGGACTACACCACAGAGCTGCCACTTGCCTTCCCCGGGGGCTTGCAACTGCCTCAAAACAGCGTGGGAGACAATGCAGCTTCCCTCCCTCCCTGGGATCTCCGGGATATCACCTCAGACTCTAAGAACAGTTGCTCCCAAGCTGTTCCCAGTTACAGCCAAATTCCCAGACCACTGGGTTCAAGCACTCCCAGCACAAACACCAGAGCTCCTGACAGGGCCTGACTGGGACCGGAATGCTGGAACAGCTCCCTTCAGAAGAAAACACTGGGAAGAAACACAGGCACAGGAAAACTGGAGCTTGAAGCTTGAGCTGGTTCCCTCAGCTTTCACAGCCACTCGAATCACGATTGGTAACACACAGTGTTTTCAGGTCCTCTGCTTGTCACAGACACACAGAAAAAAACCTGTTGTGACAGAAACTACACTGACACCAGTTTTATGTTCCCATCCCAAAGCTCCTTCCTCAGCTTCAGCCTCCAAACCCCCTTTCCAGAGCTCAGCAGCCAAATTCCCTTCATTAGGACAAACTTGGCTATACAAAAGGACCCACAAAGCCACCTAAGCCAAGCCCACACCTCTGTGCAGGCTGCATCCATCCACCACCAGCCTGTTTGGGTGGTTCAACCCTGCTGCCAGGAGAAGCCTTTCCCTTCCCCAGCTGCAAGAGAACCAAGCCTAGAATAGGATTGTTCCAAGGCCACTACTGACCAATCTCTGGCTGTATCGGATCCGTTCTTCCTCGGGCTCCATCTCCGACTCCTCGGAAGAGAGCGAGAAGGACACGCCAGGACTGCTGTCGTCGTCCTCTTCCTCCTTGGAAGCCAGAGGCAAACAGTGAAAAAGGGCACTGGGACATACACACCTCTCACTTCCCTTCTCCTCTTGGGGCCAACCCCACCCCGCTCTGGGGGCTGAGAGAGCCCAGTGGACGAGCCCACCCCAACCTGTAAGGCTTATTAGAACAAATGCAGGGTAAACGACTTCACCAGCTCTTCTGTAATACAACAGGAGCTGCAGATCTCCCACCCTGGCTCCACACTACCACCAGCAGCTCCTCTGGTCCACAGTGGGATAAAAACCGGGGAATGTGCTGTCAAACCCTGGCTTCTCCAAAATTAGACACTGGAGACCCAGCTTCTCCAAACAACACAATCACTGTCCTTGGGATATTCTGTACTGTGGCACCTGGGAGAAACTACAGTGCCACAGGATATGTCCCATGAATAGGGAAGGCATATAGGATCTCTCCTACATAGAGCATCCAAGCAGGGAAGCAGTCAGGGATCTAACTCCTGGCTGGAGGAGACCTCAATGCTGAGCTCTCCAAATGTGCCACCTTGTGACACCACACACCAACCTGGGAAAACCTCCCTGGGCGTCAGATGGCACCTACACTTTTTTTTTAAAGGGACAGAAACCAACCAAAGCCTGGGTATGGCACGGCTCTTAATACCCAGGACTATGCCTAAATTAGACCTTTGGGGAGGAGAATCCGGGAATAGGATCGAGTAAGGGGATCCGCCATCCCCCTCGCAGTGTTACAGAAGCGCTACGACCACGTAGGGTGGTAGCTCCATCCTGCTCCTCCCGACCCCCGGCTTCGACAGCCGAGCACTCCCGGTCCCGCCAGCACCGTCCCCACCCCTGCCTCCCTCGGAACCACGGCACCAGGACTCCCGGCTCGGCCGAGGGAGGCAGTTTCCCCACACTTGCTGAACTATGTTTATAAACAACCGGACAAGCGGAGCTCAGCGCGGCGGCCCCGCCGCGGGGGAGAGGGCCACCCCCGGCCCGCCGGGACACCCCAGCCCGCCCCCGCCGGGGCAGAACGGGAGGCGGGAGGGAGGGACGGTCCCCGGGGAGCTGTCAGCCGGCACCCGCCGCCCCCTCCTCAACTTCCCGACGCGGCCTCCCGGGGCCCGGCAAGGGGAGACCCGCCCGCGCCCGCTCCCGCCCGGCCGCGCTCCGGGGCCCCGCACAAACTCGGGGGTCGCCGGTGACCCCGCGGTGCTCACCAGGTCTCTCCTGCGCCTTTGTCCTCTTCTACCGCCGGCACGGGGGGGGGGGGGGGGAAACAGAACAGACGGAGGAGGAGGAACCCCCCGGTCAGCAGCGATCGCGCCCCAGCCCCGCCGCGCCCCCGGCCCCGCCGCTCCGGGCGCGGGCAGCGGGCGCTGACAGCCCCGCCGGCCGCCCCCCGCCGCCGCGGCCCGCGTCCCCCCGCCGCCGCCGCCGCCGCCGCCTCCACCACCACCGCACCCCTCCCGCCGCCGAGTGCCGGGGCTTCGCCGGCGCCGCCCGCCCCGTCCCGCCCGCGCGGTGCCCCCCCGGCGCCGCCGCCCCCCGGCCGGGACGCGGTTCCCCCTCCTCACACAGGAGCCGCCGCCGCCATTTTGAACCCGTCAGAGCCTCACATACACACCGACGCCACGCGCACGCGCCGCGCGCACGGGTCCCCCCCCTACAACCCGCGCGTGCGCCTTGCACACCCCAGCCCGGCCCCGCCCCGCCCCGCGCGCGCGCGTCTCGGTCCCGGCCACGCCCCCTCCCGCACTGACCACGCCCCTCAAATCACCACGCCTCCTCCACCGCGTGGCCACGCCCCCGACGTGGGGGGTCGGAGAAGGGCGGCCCCGGTGGGATTTTGGGGGGTTCGTGGCCCAAAACGCCTCGCCGTAAAGTCCCTCGGTGTCCCCGCGGGTTTCGCGGCTGCCCGCAGGGCTGTGCACGCCTGTATGGGGGTCTGAATGCAGAGACACCGGCAGGTACCTGCATCCACCTGGGTAACTACTTACAGCTCCTTAGTTATACACTATAATCAATGTTTTTATAAACTATACAGAGTTCTTTAGATAGTTACAGCCTAACTATATGCAGTGATATATAAAATAAATATAGTGATATGGATGTTTATAAATTATATAGTCAGATATACATTATATTGTAGCATGTATATAAAAACATATATATATAACCATACATATGGTTATAGATCCGTGTGTGCAGTACACACCTGGACACATACTCACACACACCTCAACCCAAAATCAGTGACCCCATCCCAGTGGTCTCTCATCCATCCTGGGCACATGGTGGACCCCAGCACCCACACCATGTCCCCAACGCCCACACCATGTCCCCGACGCCCCCAGGCCGTGCAGGGGCTCCTCCTGCCCCAGGGAGCGTTCACGCCGATGAGTTTAGTGTCACTTTAATGGCAGAAGATGGCCCTGCAGTCACCCGGAGTCACCCTCCTGCACTGGCCTGCCAGCGGGAAGGGGAGTCCCAAATCAGTTCTGTGTCCCCAGAGCCCAGTTGGCAGGGGGTGCTGGCAGCCATGGTGGCACAGGACGCTGGGATTCCTGGCGGGACAGGGACAGGACGCTGGCATCCCCAGTGGGAAAGGGACTCTGGGATGCAGGCGTGATAGTTCATGCCAGGAATGCTTTCCTGCTGTCACCCCGTGGTGACTGGAGGTGCCAGCCCCGGGTCGGGAGGGTGGCAGCGGCACTCCGGTGGCGGAGGCAAAGGTGTGGCAGCAGCCGCGGGGTGGTCGGAGCTCGGGGACAGCAGGAGACCCTGGGGGGCTGTGCTGAGCCGGGGGGCTCAGAGGATCGCGCAGACCCTCCTGGGTCCCGCCTTGCGCTGCCTCCGGCGGGCGGCGCTGATGGCGGCATTGCAGGCTGTCACAAAGATGTTCCCGACGTTATCCTGGTACCTGGCCGAGCATTCCATGTAGGACACGGCGCGGACCTGCCGGGCCATGGCCTCTCCCTGTGGGGACACACAGAGTCACACCTCCCCAGGACCCCGCTGTCGCACTATCCCGCGCTCGGGACCACCCCTGTCCTGTCCCGTGCCGTGTCACCGGGAGGTGACACCCACCTGCTGGCGGGAGACGGGCTCTATCCGTCCGTCCTTCAGCCTCTGCAGCACCTCCTGGTCCTGCCGCAGGTCCGTCTTGCAGCCCACCAGCAGCACCGGGACCCCCTTGCAGAAGTGATTCACCTCCGGGTACCACTATGAGGGGACACGTCACCCCGGGATGGGCACGTGTCCCCTAGGGATGGGGACAGGGGACAGGCAGCACCTCCGGGGCTGCGTTACCTTTGTTAGGATGTTGTCAAAGCTGTTGGAGTCGGTGACATCAAAGCACATGAGGACAACGTTGGCATCTGAGTAGGACAGAGGGCGAAGCCTGTCATAGTCTTCCTGTCCTGCAGGGTGGAGAAGGAAATCATTACACACCAGCCTGGGACCATGAAAGTGACATCTGTGGGGATGGCTGTGGGTTAAACCCCCCTCTGCCATGGTCATGGGGACCCCTTGGAGGGGACACCCCTCCAAGGCATGACCACTCACACGGGACACCCCAAAACGCCCGAGCGGGAGAGTGGGGGGCACAACTGCCTGGGCTGTCCCCAGCTGTCCCACCTGCTGTGTCCCACAGGTGGATCTTCACGGGCTTGCCGGCAACTTGGAGGGACGCCGTGTACTTCTCAAACACGGTGGGGACATAGACCTGGGAGGGGACAGGGACACAGGTCACACAGGCAGCTGTGGGGGGCAGCAATGGAGGGGACCCCAGTAGGGACAGAACAGAGCACAGAGAGGGCATCAGGGAGTGGGAAATAGTGCTTCCTGCCTGCTGCAGTGGGATGGGAACCACCCTTGTCCCCCATCCCAGGGCACTTGGATGCCCCAGGGGGACCTGGGGATTCAGGACAGGGGTTCTGGGGTCTCTGTGGCTGCCCCCCTTCCCTGCACTCCCTGAGTCCCTTATGTGCCCTCACTGAGGGACAAACCCTGCTACCCCCTGGGACTCCCAAAGAGAGGCAGAGGTGTCACAGACCCCCATCAGCCCCAGGCTGGGCCACCCCCTGTTCCACCGCTTCAAACGGCCCCACTGCTGCCACCGTGTCTGTCCCACTGCCCTTTGCCCGACACCACTCCCTCACGCACGGGGACAGTTCCCCCCCCCACCAGGGGACAGGCATCCCTGTACCTTGGGGAAGTCTCCTTTGGCGAATGCCACCAGCAGTGACGTCTTCCCGCAGCCTCCATCCCCCACGATGACAGCCTTGACCTCGGTTTCAGGGGCTCCTGGGCTCTGCTCCCCACGCTCCCGCTGCATGGGGGTGTCCGGTGAGGCCACGGTGCCGGAGTGGCCTCGCCGGGGACAGGGACAGGGACAGGGAGGCGGGAAGCACCCGCCCGGTCCAGGGTGCGGCTGTCACCCGCCCGCCGGGCCCGCCCGCCGCGGGGCTGGGGCCGCGGCCGTGACAGTGGCCGGGACACACGTACAGGTGTCCTGGCGCACAGGTGACCTTCTCCCGGCAGGTCCTCGCGGTGCACAAGCGTCACACTGCCACCTGCGTGTCCTGCCTGCCTGTGTGACGCACCCTCGTACTCCTGCCCGCTGCCTCAGGCATTCTCTCATCCCCTGATCCCGCTCCCGATCCCACTCTCCATCCCAATCCCGCTCGTGCAGATCCCCCTGCACAGCGCAGCCCCCAGGGATGGGACCCCTGTGCCCTCCCCGACGTCCCATTCCCTCCTCCGAGCCTGGGATTTATTGCCCTGAGCATCCGCGGGAGGCAAAGTCCAGGGGTGGAGCGAGGCACGGGTGGGGGTGGGGGGGGTGGGGTGTGTGTGTGACTCATTGCCCTGGCCCCGCTGTCACTGCCACCCCGGCTGTCACACCCGTGCTGTGCCATGCTGAGCCCGGCCCTGCCGGACTCTCTGTCCCCGGCACCCAGCTCAGCAGCACCTGTGTGAGGGGGCAGCCACCCAGCTCCTGTCTTTTCCTAGTGATTCCAATATGAGGGGGACAGGCTGTGACACCCCACTTTGCTTGGGGATGTGCCATCCCAGCAGTGCCCAAGAGCCTTTCCTTTCCCCTCTTCTGCCACCCTAAAACTTTGGTGGGGGTGAATGGGTGCTTCTTGTGTGGGGTGCTTCTTTAGTGGGGGTGAATGGGTGCTTCTTGTGGGGTCGTGTGTGCTGTCCCCTGCCACCCCCTTTCCCACCAGCCTCTCTCAGTGAGTACCAGCCAGTCCAGGAGGGCTCTGGAGCCCTCAGACCAACTGGAGTGAATCCAGAGTGATGGCTCAGACAACAAATTCCAAATTCTCACCCAGGCCTGGTGCAGGATGAAGTCGGTGGAGAGGGATTCTCACACTGGGAGGCAAATGCACGCGGTAATGAACAATTTCAGAAGGATGCCAGCATCGGGGCAGGATGGGGAGAGGAGGCTGGAGCACTATCAAACAATTAGAAAGGTGGCAATTACCAGTCTAATGAGATATCAGGTTGAATCCTAAAAGCATCAAGATTCTTTCACAGCAAGATATAACTGCTGCAGTGTTCATCCTCTGGGGCATTTGCTCGGACAAACACTTCCTTTCCCGCAAGACCAACAGAATTTTGACGTGAGAAGAGGCAGCCTGTGCGCAACTGCCCAGTGCTCTCGGTGCCTGACCCGTGATTGTGCAGAAACGCCCCAAAAAAGCAGCTTTATTTGGGGACAAATAGGCTGCTTGGAGCTTCTCAGGACGTGGAGACCGCAGTTTTCCTCACTGGAGAAGACCGTGGCCAGAAGCACCGGAGGGAGGGAGGGTGCCCTGCTCGGATACACCAACAGGTTGGCTCCAAGGAAAGGTAGGGGATCGGGACCAGAGTCCAGCCCTGGGCACTGCTTGTTTCTCCCTGGATGTCCCCAAAGCTCCTGTCACCGCTCCCATGGTTGTTCTCAGTCGGGATGACTGGATTGATCCAACCCTCCCTCCACCCTCACCACACCCCCAGCCATCCCATGGCCCCTGTGTCCCCAGCCCTGTTGTGCCACCTCACTGGGATGTCCCTCCCTGCCACATTCCTTGGGGTCTCACTAACCCCCCCCTCTGTTCTGACCACAGCTGAGAACCACATCCCACCTTCCACCATGGAGCTGAACCAGACATCCCCACCTCCCTCACCTCCCTGGACAGACACTAAAGGAGATGATTCCGGTGGGATCAATGTCACCGATGCGGCCATAGACAGCGTCACTCTGCTCATCTGCCTCTGTGGGCTGGCTGGGAACGGGGCTGTGCTCTGGCTCCTGGGATTCCACATCCGCAGGAACCCCATCACGGTCTACATCCTCAACCTGGCCGTCGCCGACTTCACCTTCCTGCTCTTCATGGTCCCCTCCTCCCTGCTCTACCTGCTGGAGGACGTGTCCTACTTCCGTGTCGTGTCCCTGAAGTACATGAGGTCCCTTCTCCTGCTGTCGCTGCTCTCCTACAACATGGGGATGTACCTGCTGACAGCCATCAGCATCGAGAGGTGTAGTTCAATTCTCTTCCCCCTCTGGTACCGCTGCCGCCGTCCCCAGCACCTCTCATGGGTGGTGTGTGCCCTGCTCTGGGCCCTCTCCATCGCTGTCATGGCTGTGGTGACCTCCCTGTGCCTGTCAGACAAGCCTGAGCACTGCCGGGTGTCTCTCATCTCCATGCACGCCCTCAGCTTCCTCATCTTTGGTCCACCCATGGTCATCTCCAATGTGATCCTCTTTATCAAGATCCAGTGTGGCTCCAAGAGACGTCAGCCTAAGAGGCTCTACATCGTTATCTTCCTCACTGTGCTCTTCTTCCTCATCTTTGGAGTGCCCCTCAGCCTCTGGAATTTCCTTCGGCAGCTCAGCCCTACCTCTGTGTCCTCCCCGGTGGTTTTCCTGCTTGCCTGCATCAACAGCAGCATCAACCCCTTCATCTACTTCTTGGTGGGGAGCTGCAGGAGGCACTGCTCCGTCGTGTCCCTCCAGGTCGCCTTCCGGAGGGTCTTTGAGGAGACAGGGATCACCACAATGTCCAGCTGAGAGGCCTCTGTGGTCCCACCGGCCGTGCTGCCCACGCTGGCTTCATGCTCAGCTGCCACCCTTGCTCCCAGCCAGGCCTGCAGGTCATCTTCCTGCAGCTGTGAGTCAGAATGCATCCCATAGCTTTTCCACACCTCTTTCTATCCCACTGATCCATGTTGTTATCCCTATCCCGGTCCCTGTCCCTGTCCCTGTCCCTATCCCTATCCCTATCCCTATCCCTATCCCTATCCCTATCCCTATCCCTGTTCCTATAATTGCATCCCCATTCTATTTGCATTCCCACCCCAGTCATATCACCAAATTATCCTCATCTCGGCTCCCCTTCCCCATTGCCTGTACCTATCCCATGCCGTGCCGTGCCGTGCCGTGCCCTGCCATGCCATCCCGCAGGTTTCCCAGTTAGCGTCCGCTCCCAGCGCGATCCATCGGGCTCTGCTGCCCTCCTGTGGGAATATTTGGGATTGCCGGCATCCGGACCCTTCTCGATCCCCTCTGACATCCCAGATTCCCCGCCTGGGACCGCCTTCCCCCCTGACAGCCCCGCTCCTGCCCCGCTCCGCCCGGGATCCCCGGCAGTGTGTCCACTCCTGGCCATTCCACGCTCTTCTGCCCCAATAAACGCTGATAGATCCATCCTGCTGTCGCCTCTTGTCCTTCTCCAAGGGAGGCTGGGGGGCGGGGCACGGCTGGCGAAGCTCTGGAGGGGAATGTCCAAGAGAAACAGTCCCCGAAAACCGTGTGAGGCAGCCTGGGGTGAGCAGCCCGTGGGGAGGGACTGGAGCCTCAGGCCCGGGGCTGGGAGGGATGGGAAGGACGGGAGGTGGGTGGGCTGCATGGGGAGTGGGATGGGAGGGTGGTGTGGGAGGGGTGGGACATGATGGAGCTGCTGGGAAGGTGTGCTGGGAAGGTGTGGGATGTGGTGCGGCTGGAGAGAAGGTGTGGGATGTGGTGGGGCTGGTGACCTCAGCGAAGCCCCAGGCAGGGAAGTGATGCACCGTGGAGCCCATGGTGACAAACACAGGTGTCACCCTGCTCCTGGAAGGGGGTGGCTGTGCTGAGGACCACGGCCTCCTCCTCTCCTTGCTGCTGCACCACCTGAGCCTGCTGAGGGAGCAGTTGAAGGCAGTGGAGAGGAAGAATTTCTGAAGGCAGAGAGACCTTTGCACCTGGCTCACAAAATTAAAAATTAAAGATCTCTGGGGAGATATTTGCTGTGACACTCACAGAGCACTCAGGGTGGGGAATGCTGAGCCCCTGGGCCATCGTGTCTGTGCCAGCCCAGCTCTGGGCACTGGGGATCATGGCTGCTCCAGGGAGCACAAGCCATGGGTGTGTCCCCTCCCTCCAGCCACATTCCTGGCTGGCAGCAGCAGCCAGAGGAAGCCGGAAAGTGCTGGCAGAGGGGGCAAAGGCAGCTCAGGGTTCATGGTGCTGTTTATTGATGTCAGACCTCAGTGGGATGCAGGAACCAGGGGGAATTTTGGGATCACAACCATGTTGGGAAGGATTCATTTGGGGGTAAACTGCTCTAGGACCCGTGAGGGAGGAGCACAGCCATGCTCCAATGTGCTCTGTGCAGAGCACCACCCCACATGGCCCTTGTCACTGCCCCTGCTCCCTTCTCCTGCAGGATTACAGCACCACAGGGAGGGTAACACCATAGATATTTATTAATCAGGCGACTCAAGGCAACCCTCAGACACTCTGCCAAGGTCCTTCAGCAGATCAGTGGAAGGGATCAAAAGGCTGGAAAGGCTGTGTCCGTGGCAGGATCATCACTGTGGGCAGTGTTTTCTTCTGGCTCCTCAAACACCCTCTGGAGGGAGAGCCGGAGGATCCCCACAGAGCAGGGCCTCCTGCACCTCCCCACCAAGAAGTAGATGATGGGGTTGATGCTGCTGTGGATACAGGCAAGCAGGAAAACAATCTGGGAAGACACCGTGGTGTAGCCGAGCTGCTGCAGGAAATTGCAGAGGCTGAGGGGGAGAGCAAAGAGGAGGAAGAAGAGCACAACGAGGAAAATAACAATGTCGAGTCTCTTGGGTCGCTGCTGCTGGGACTTGATCTTAATGAGGAGGATTGTGCTGGAAATGACCATGGCTGGGGCAAAGAGGAATAGGTTCAGGGCGTACATGGTGATGAGAGACACCTGGCAGTGCTCGTGCTCCTGCGAGTGGCACAGGGCAGTCATTGTGACAATGACAGTGATGGAGAGGGCCCAGAGCAGGGCACACACCATCCATGAGAGACGCTGGGGACGGTGGCAGCGGTACCAGAGTGGACAGAGGGTAGACATGCACTTGTCAATGCTGATGGCTGTCAGCAGGTACAGCCCCAGGTTGTAGGAGAAGAGCAGGAGAGGGAAAAGCGCCCTCATGAACACCAGGGGCACAATTGTGGAGCAGGAAACTTCCTCCAGCAGGTAGAGCAGGGTGGAGGGGACCGCGAAGTGGAGGAAGGTGAAGTTGGCAAAGGCCAGGTTGATGATGTAACAGGTGTTGGGGTTCCTCTGGAGAAGGCAGAGCACAGCCCCATTCCCGGCCAGCCCACAGAGGCAGATGAGCAGTGTCACACTGTCTATGGCCCCATGAGTGACATCAATATCACAGAGATCGTCTCCCTCGGTGGGTGAGGCAGGAGATGGGAACACGGTGGTCACCTCCATGGATGGACGCTGGGCAGGCAGTGGGATGTGGCCCCTGGCTGTGGTCAGAGTGGATGGGCAGTCAGTGCTTGGAAAATCAAGGAATAGACCACACCACTCCTCAGCAGCTCCCTGCAGTGGGAAGGATTCAGTTGAGAGAAGTGAGATGTGCAGGGGAGGAGGGCAGTGGAAACTGTGGGATGAGAAAAGGTTGGGATATTCACCAGGAGATGCAGAATGGAAGCACAAGGCAGAGGAAGGGGGAGCTCAGCAGGGCAGTGTGGTCACCGGGAGAGGGTGGCAGGAATGGAGCAGCTGCTGGAGGAGAGGAAGGTGGGGCAGGGAGGAAGGAAAACATTCCACTGACCTGTTCCCTGTGGGGCAGCAGCAGCAAAGGGGTCTGTGCAGATCAGCGGCACTTCCTGGTACCTCTTGCTCCTTTGGGATCCATGTCCTAAAGCGGCTCCTGGCAGGTCAGGGACATGAAGGAGAAAGTGCCCAGATCACCAGGAGCTCCCCACTCCTGCTCAGCCTGCTCCTCTGTGCTCTGTCCCGGTTTTGCTCCCCAGGGCTTGCTGGAATCACGGGGGAGTCGGAAATTGCATCTTTGGCTTCGTCAGCGATCCACTTCTACAGAGTCATTTATCATTTTTTTTTTTTTTGTTTTTGTCCAGTAAGGAAGTGGCTTTTGCCAGACACTCCACAAACAGAATTTTGCAATTGGCTCATCATTTCCTCCTGATTAAAAACAGTCGTTCCCTGCGGAATGTCCCTTTCTCCAACTGCCTCCTCTCTCCCGACAGGCTTCTACCACTCCTCATTTCCCTCCACTGTGGGGTTCATTGTCCCTCCAGGAGCAGAGGGATGCGGGTGGTGCTGGTGGCACTGGAATGCCGGCAGTGCTGGCGGCACTGGAATGCCGGCAGTGCTGGCAGTGCTGATGATGAAGCAGCTGGGTGTTTCTCAGAAGCATTTCGCATTCTGGGAAGAGCTCCGGGATCATTGCCAAACCTCCCCAAAGGGCCAAAGGACGCTCAGCTGAGCTTCCTCGCCCTCTTCCCATCCCATCCTCACCCCTGCTTCCCATCCCGCTCTCCCATCCTCTCCCCATCCTCTCCCATCCCGCAGCTTTCCGGGCCGGCGGCCGCTCCCTGCTCCGAGCGCCGCCCGTCGGGCTCTGCTGCCCTCCAGTGGCCAGATTTGGGATCGCCAGCATCCAGGCAGCCTCCAACCTCCCCGACCCTCTCCGGATCCTTCCTGACACTTCCTCACCCTTCCCCATCTCCTCGGACAACCCAGACCACCCTCCGCCGGGCTGCCTTCCGCCCCGACAGCCCCGCTCCTTCCCCGCTCCATCCGGGACTCCCGGCAGTGTCTCTGCCCCTCCTGGTCATGGAGTTCTAGGACCCGGGAGGGAGGAGGAAAGCCCTGCTCCCGTGTGCTCTCCTCAGAGCATCCCTCCCACATGCCAATGCTCCCTTCTCCTGCGGGATTACACCGCGAGAGTGCTCCAAACAAGTGTTTGAGATCGCTGAAAAAGTCACCGCCAAGCGACTCAGTAAAAGCCACATTTAATATTAAGCATCAGCACAACGGAATTCATTGGCCAGGAGCATTTCTGAGATCTTAGTGTGGACTGGAAGGAGGGTGAGGATGCACCAGCAGAGGGAGTGTGATACTGTGGATATTTATTGATCAGGTCACTCGAGGAGTCCCTCGGCTGCCGTCCCGGGGTTATTCAGCAGTGCAGTGGCAGGAATCAACAGGCTGAGAGCACAACGTCCATGATGGGATCATTGCTGCAGGCAGTGTTTTCTTCTGTGTCCCCAAAGACTCTCAGGAGGGCCTTCCTTAGGGACTCCATGGAGCAGGGCCTCCTGCAACACTCCGTGGAGCAGGGCCTCCTGCAGCTCCCCACCGAGAAGTAGATGAAGGGGTTGATGGTGCTGTGGATGCAGGTGAGTGAGAAAACCACTTGGGGTGACACAATGGTGGAGCCGAACTGCTGCAGTAAAGTCCAGAGGCTGAGTGGGAGAGTGAAGGGGAGGACAAGGAGCACAGTGAGGAGGATAACGATGTCGAGTCTCTTGGGTTGGTGCTGCTGGGAGCCACACTTGACCTTAAGAAGAGAATTGTGCTGGAAATGACCATGGCTGGAGCAAAGAACAGGAGGTTGAGGGCATTCATGGAGATGAGAGACACCTGGCAGTGCTGGGGCTTTAGTGACAGGCACAGGATAACCACTGTAACAAAGGGGAGGGCCCAGAGAAGGACACTCATGAAGCCTGAGAGGTGCTGGGGACGGTGGCAGCGGTACCAGAGTGGGCAGAGGACGGATGTGCACCTCTCAATGCTGATGGCTGTCAGCAGGTAGAGCCCCGTGGTGTAACAGAACAGCGAGAGCTGGAAAAACAACCTCAGGAACTCCCGGAGCATAATAGTGGAGCAGGAAACTTCCTCCAGCAGGTGGAGCAGGAGGGAGGTGGCCACAAAGAGCAGGAAGATGAAGTCAGCGACAGCCAAATGGAAGATATAGACTGTGATGGGGTTCCTGCAGAAGCTGAGGAGGCAGAGGAGAGCCCCGTTGCCAGCCAGCCCACAGAGGCAGATGAGCAGCACGATGCCACCTATGGCCACATCAGTGATATCAATCCCACATGTATTATCTCCCTCAGTGGGTGAGGCAGGAGATGGGAACACGCTGCTCACCTCCATGGATGGACGCTGGGCAGGCAGTGGGATGTGGCCCTGGCTGTGGTCAGAGTGGCTGGGGAGTCAGTGCTTGGAGAATCCAGAGATGGACCATGCGGCTCCTCAGCAGCTCCCTGCAGTGGGAAGGATTCAGTGGGGAGGGGTGAGATGTGCAGGGGAGGAGGTTGTTGGGAATTGAGGGGTTGGAGAGGGAGGTGAGAGAATTGGATGGGGCATGTGAAAGGAAAGCACAGGGTAGAGGAGGGAGGAGCTCGGGAGGGCAGTGTGGTCACCAAGAGAGGGTGGCAGGAACAGAGCAGCAGCTGCAGGAGAGGAAGATGGGGTAGGGAAGAAGGAAAACATTCCATTGACCTGTTCCCTGTGGGGCAGCAGCAGGCAAAGGGGTCTGTGCAGATCAGTGGCACTCCCTGGTACCTCTTGCTCCTTTGGGATCCATGTCCTAAAGCGGCTCCTGGCAGGTCAGGGACATGAAGGAGAAAGTGCCCAGATCAACAGGAGCTCCCCACTCCTGTCACACCACCTGCTGTCTGTGCTCAATCCTGTTGTTGCCCCCCAAGACTCAGTGCAGTTATGGAGCAGTCAGAAATTGCATCTTTGGCTATGTCAGAGCTCTACTTCCTCAGAGATATTTATCCTGGGTGGATTTTTGGGTTTTTTTTTGCTACAGAGGAACTGAGTTTTGCCAAAAGCTCCACATGAAATACTTTGGCTCATAATTTTATCCTGATTAGAAACACTCCTTCCCTGCAGATTGTCCCACTCTCCAAATGCTTTCCCTCTCCAGACAGGTTTCTACCATTCCTTGTTTCCCCTCCCTTTGGGGTCATTGTCCCTCCAGGAGCAGAGGGATGCTGGTGGTGCTGGTGGCACTGGAATGCTGTTGGCAGTGCTACCAGTGCTGGCAGTGCTGATGAGTCAGCTGGGTGCTTCTCAGAAGTAACTCCCATTCCGGGAAGGGCTCCAGGATCATTGCCAAAACATGCTCTGGTCCCAAGAAAGCACAGCTCAGCTGCTCCCTATCCTATCCCATCTCATCCCCACCCCTGATCCCCATCCCCATCCCTACACCACTCTCCATCCTCACCCCATCCTATCTCATCCCACAGGTTTCCCAGACGGAGCCTTTCCCTACTCTGAGCACAGCCTGTCAGGCTCTGCTGTCCTCCAGTGGGGAGATTTGGGATTGCTGGCTTCCAGACCCCCTCAAACCTTCTCCGACCCTCTCCAGACCCCTCTGAAACTGCCTCAAACACCCCAGACCGTCCCCAGGGCCCCCTTTCCCACCCAACAGGCCAGAACCTGCTCTGATCCATCCAGAACCCCGGCAGTGTCCCTGCTCCTCCTGGCCATAGGATTCTAGGATCCAGGAGGGAGGGGGAAAGCCTGGCTCCAATGTGCTCCTCAGGAGAACACAGGATGGTAATCATGGGTGGAGCCAGTGCAGAAACAGATTTGAAGGCCTGCAGGGTTTTTGGGGCAAGTTCTGTAACAAGAAGCAACACTGCACGGCCAAAGGAAAAGTTCAAGGCAAGGTCATCTTTAATATCTCAGCACTCAGTGAATAAAAACACCAGAAATCCCTCTGAATGATCCTCCAGGGCCAGGAAAGGACTTGGAGAAGGAGGTGGATACCTGGAAATGAGTCTGAGGAAAGTGATGTTTATGTATTAGATAAGAAAGACACTTTTATGTCTCTGTGTGGTTATGATGGGTAAAAACCTTGTTGTAAAGTCCTAAATTCTCACCCAAAAAGAAATATGGAGAGATCCTTCTGTGTGTCTTTTGGAGGCAAAGAATTCCTGCTTCCTAATGCTTCCCATTGTGTTGGAAAGTTTATTCCAGCTGATTTTGGTATCATTCCCAATTCTGATCTCCACACCTCTCCCCATCCCATCCCATCCCATCCCATCCCATCCCATCCCATCCCATCCCATCCCATCCCATCCCATCCCATCCCATCCCATCCCATCCCATCCCATCCCATCCCATCCCATCCCATCCCATCCCATCCCATCCCATCCCATCCCATCCCATCCCATCCCGTGGCTGTGACAGTGGGAGAGCAGGGATGCTGTGGCACTCAGGGGAGCACAGTCATTTCCAAGGCTGTGGATAAAACCCCAGGAGGTGGTTGGACAGCAGCAGCTCCTGGGAGCAGAGGGTGTTTCTGATCAGCGCCACAGGAGCTGAGCCCAGGGGCTGCTCCTCAAGGCTGAGGCCTCCCAAGCACGGATCAGAGCCCAGAGCGGGCTGGAAAGGGGCTGAGGATGCACCAGCACAGGGAGGGTGACCCTGTGGGGATTTATTGATCAGGAGACTCAAGGAATCTCTCAGCCACTGTCCCAGGGTCTCTCAGCAGTGCAGTGGAAGGGATCAACAGGCTCAGGCTTCTCTGTCCATGGTGGGATCATGGCAGTAGGCAGTGTTTTCTGCTGGCTCCTCAAAGACCCTCTGGAGGGAGAACTGGAGGGACCCCATGGAGCAGGGCCTCCAGCACCTCCCCACCAAGAAGTAGATGAAGGGGTTGATGCTGCTGTGGGTGCAGGTGAGCAGGAAAGCCACCTGGGAGGGCACAGTGGTGTAGCCAAGGTGCTGCAGTAAGTTCCAAAGGCTGCGGGGCAGAGTGAAGAGCACAATGAGGCAGATAGCAATGTCGAGTCTCTTGGGTTGGTGCTGCTGGGAGCCAGGTTTGAAATGAGTGAAGAGGATTGTGCTGGAAATGAGCATGAAGGGAGCACAGAGGAGGGAGTTGAAGGTGTTCATGGAGATGAGAGACACCCAGCAGTGCTCAGATAGCTGGAACATGCACAGAGAAATTATTGTGCCAATGGCAATGACAAGAGTGCTGAAGAAGGCTCCGAGCAGGGCATGATTCTCCTTCAACAGCTGCTTGGGATGGTGGCAGCAGAGCCAGAGCGAGCAGTGGATGGACCTGCACCTCTTGATGCTGATTAATGTCAGCGTGTACAGCCACAAGCTGTATGATAGCAGTGACACCCTGAAAAGCAACCACACATAGCCCAAAGGGCATGATGATAGAGCAGGACACATTCTCCAGCAGAAAGAGCAGAGGGGAGGGGACCAGAAAGAGGAGGAAGAGGAAGTCTAAAAGAGTCAGCATGAGGATGTAAAGAATGGTGCTGTTCCTGTACAAACAGCAGGAGCCAAGGAGGAGGAGCACAGCCCCATTCCCAGCCAGCCCACAGAGGCAAATGAGCAGTGTCACACTGTGTATGGCCATGCTGGTGACATCAGTCTCACACAGATTGTCTCCTTCAGTGGGTGAGGCAGGATTTGGGGACACAGTGCTCACCTCCATGGATGGACGCTGGGCAGGCAGTGGGATGTGGCCCCAGCTGTGGTCATAGTGGATGGGCAGTCAGTGCTTGGAGAATTCAGGGATGGACCATGCGGCTCCTCAGCAGCTCCCTGCGGTGGGAAGAATTCAGTGGGGAGGTATGAGATGTGCAGGGGAAGTGGGTGGTAGAAATGGTGGGGTGGGAGAGGGAGGGAGTGTGCTTGGACTATTCAGCAGGAGATGCAGAAGGGAAGAGTGCAGGGCAGAGGAGGGAAGATCTGGAGAGGGCACTGCAGTCACCGGGAGAGGGTGGCAGGAACAGAGCAGCTGCTGGAGGAGAGGAAGGTGGGGTAGGGAGGAAGGAAAACATTCCACTGACCTGTTCCCTGTGGGGCAGCAGCAGGCAAAGGGTCTGTGCAGATCAGTGGCGCTCCCTGGTACCTCTTGCTCCTTTGGGATCCATGTCCTAAAGCGGCTCCTGCCAGGTCAGGGACATGAAGGTAGAAAGTGCCCAGATCACCAGGAGCTCTCCACTCCTGTCTCTCTGGCTCCTCTCTGTGTGCCCTGCCCTGCTGTTGCTCCCCAAGGCTTGATGGAGTCACAATGGAGTTGGAAATTGCATCTTTGGCTATGTCAGAACTTTCGTTCCTCAGAATTCTTTATCTTGGTTTTTTTTTTTTTTTTTTAATTGCTACAGAGGAAGTGGCTTTTGCGAAAAGCTCCAAATGAAATATTTTCCAAATGCCCCTTAATTTCCACCTGATGAGAAACATTCCTTCCCTGCAGAATGTCCCATTCTCCAACTGCCTTCCCTCTCCTGAGAGACTTGTACCGTTCCTTGTTTCCCTTCTCTGAGGGTTCATTGTCCCACCAGCAGCAGAGGGGTGCTGGTGGTACTGGTGGCACTGCAATACTGGCAGTACTCGAAGTGCTGGTGAGTCAGCTGGGTGCTTGTCAGAAGTAACTCCTATTTAGGGAAGAACTCTGGGATCATTGAAAAAGCCTCCCCTGGGCCCAAGGAAGCAGAGCTGAGCTCGTCCCTCTCCCTCTCCTTCTCCCTCTCCCTCTCCCTCTTCCTCTCCCCTCCCCTTCCCACTCTGTTCACCATCCTCACCCCATCCTATCACATCCCACAGCTTTCCCAGATGGAGCCACTCCCCCACTCTGAGCGTGTTAAGCTCTGCTCTCCTCTGGCTTTGCCAGCATCCAGACCCCCTCCAGCCCCCTCTGACCCTCTCCTGACCCCTCCAGCCTGCTCTGACACCCCAGAACCCACCCAGGGCTGATTTTTTTCCCCCTGACAGCCCCGCTTGTGACAGACCCCAGCAGTGTCTCTGCTCCTCCTGGCCATAGGGTTCTAGGATCCAGGAGGGAGGAAGAAAGCCCAGCTCCAATGCGCTTCTCAGGAGAACACAGCATGAAAAATGTGGCTGGAGCCAGTGAAGTAACAGATTAGGAGGCCTGCAGTGGTTTTGGGGCAAGTTCTGTAAAAAGAAGCGACATTGCATGGCCAAAGGAAACGTTCAAGGCAAGGTCGCATTTAATATCACAGCACTCAGTGAATACAACCACCAGAGACCCCTCTGAATGATCTTCCAGGACCATGAAAGGACTTGGGGAAGGACAGATGGAAATTAGTTCTAGGAAAATGATATTTATGTATGAGCTATGAAACACACGTTAATGACTGTGCTTATGATGGCTAAAACCCCTGTTGTAACCTCTGTCACCACACACAGATCAAAGAGAGATCCTTCTGTGTGTGCCTTGCAGCTAAGGAATTCCTGCTTCCTAATGCTTCCCATTGTGTTAGAAAGTTTATTTCAGCCGATTCAATGTCAAGATACAGACGGGATGCACAGGGCAGAGGAGGGGGACCAGGTTGAGGCACTGCAGTCACCAGGAGAGGGTGGCAGGAACAGAGCAGCTGCTGGAGGAGAGGAAGGTGGGGTAGGGAGGAAGGAAAACATTCCACTGACCTGTTCCCTGTGGGGCAGCAGCAGGCAAAGGGGTCTGTGCAGATCAGTGGCGCTTCCTGGTACCTCTTGCTCCTTTGGGATCCATGTCCTAATGCAGCTCCTGCCAGGTCAGGGACATGAAGGAGAAAGTGCCCAGATCACCAGGAGCTCCTCATTCCCGTCCTGCTGGCTCCTCTCCGTGCCCTTTCCTGGTGTTGTTCCCCAGGGCTTGGTGCAGTCACAGGGCAGTCGGAAATGGTTTTACAAATTTTGCTCCATCATTGCTTCAGAGCCTCTGAATTATTGTTCTTGATTATTTTTAATTTCCCCTACAAATCAAGAGGTCCTTTTTTTTTTTTTTTTTTTTTTTTTTTTTTTTTTTTGTGAAAAACGACAATTCACTTCTTAAAATTTTAAAAAGTTTAATAAACTACAACACGGGACAAAATAACGTCCAGAGGCACACTGCCCAAAACAGAAACTGGCTTTGTACCCTCTTGGTCACCAACCCCCACATGCAGACACATTCTGCTTTTCCAACACAGCTCCGCCTCATCCCGCCTTCCCGGAGCTTGTGCAGCGCTTCGGGCTGTGACTGCCCGCCATGGTCAGAGATCAGCGTTACAACTTTCGACACGAGCACAGTACTCACGTTAGAAAAACTCCAAATCTCAATAGAGCTTCTTTTAACATTGTAACACACGTAATATTCATTCAGCACTTGCGAGGGTCAATCACTATAGCACCTGTTTATAACATTTTTAATGGCTCCTCATTTCCCCCTAATCTGAAACACTCCTTCCCAGGAAAGTGTCTCATTCTTCAACTGCTTTCCCACACCTGACAGGTTTGTGCCATTCCTCGTTTCTCTTCCGTGAGGGGTCATTGTTCCTCCAGCAGCAGAGGGATGCTGGTGGTGCTGGTGACACTGGAATGCTGCTGGCAGTGCTGCCTAAGGATCTGTCTGCTTCTCAGAAACAACTCCCATTCTGGGAACAGCTCCATGATAATTGCCAAAACATTCTCAGGGCCAAAGGAAGCAGAACTGAGTGGCTTCCTATCCTCTCCCCATCCCATCTCCATCCTCACCCCATCCTATCTCATCCCAGAGCTTTCCAAGACACAACCACTCCTCCGCTACAAGTGCAGCCTGTCAGGCTCTGCTCTCCTCCAGTGGGGAGATTTGGGATTGCCAGGATCCAGATCCCCTCCTACCCCCTCTGACTCTCTCCTGCCCCTCTGAAACCACCTCCAAATCCCCAGACCGTCCCTGGGTCCCCCTTTCCCCTCCAACAGTCCCGATCCTGCCCCACTCCACCAGGGACCCCTGGCAGTGTCTCTGCTCCTGCTGGCCATAGGGTTCCAGGATACAGGAGGGAGGAGGAAAGCACAGTTCCAATGGGCTCCACAGAAGAACAGAGGATGAAAAACGTGGCTGGAGCCAGTGTAGAAACAGATTAAGAGGTCTGCAGGGGTTTAGGGGCAAATACTCCCTGCGGATCCCTTGGCATCTCCTCCCTGTGCCAAGGGCTGGGCCTCGAGCCCTGGGGGGATGGGCCCAGGAGCCGTCGGCGTTCGGGGATCAGCCGAGGGCAGCAGACGGGAGAGATCCCAGCCCGGAGAGGCCCCAGGGCCAGGGAGCTTCTGCTCAGCGCTGCTGGGCCAGGAGAGCTCCAAGGGTCTCCTTTTGGGCCGCTGCTCCCAGGGCCCCAAGGGATGGGCGTCACTCTCAGCCATGTTTCACCCTGGCCACACTTGGGGCCGGCAGCTCCTGTGACAGTGGGAGAGCAGGGATGCTGTGGCACTCAGGGGAGCACAGTCATTTCCAAGGCTGTGGATAAAACCCCAGGAGGTGGTTGGACAGCAGCAGCTCCTGGGAGCAGAGGGTGTTTCTGATCAGCACCGCAGGAGCTGAGCCCAGGGGCTGCTCCTCAAGGCTGAGGCCTCCCAAGCACGGATCAGAGCCCAGAGCGGACTGGAAAGGGGCTGAGGATGCACCAGCACAGGGAGGGTGACCCTGTGGGGATTTATTGATCAGGAGACTCAAGGAATCTTTCAGCCACTCTCCCAGGGTCTCTCAGCAGTGCAGTGGAAGGGATCAACAGGCTCAGGCTTCTCTGTCCATGGCAGGATCATCCCTGTGGGCAGTGTTTTCTTCTGGCTCCTCAAAGACCCTCTGGAGGGAGAGCCGTAGGGACCCCACAGAGCTGGGCCTCCAGCACCTCCCCACCAAGAAGTAGATGAAGGGGTTGATGCTGCTGTGGGTGCAGGTAAGCAGGAAAAGAACCTGGGAGGGCACAGTGGTGTAGCCAAGTTCCTGCAGGAGATTGCAGAGACTGAGGGGCAGAGTGAAGAGCACAATGAGGCAGATAACAATGTCGAGTCTCTTGGGTTGGTGCTGATGGGAGCCAGGCTTGAAATGAGTGAAGAGGATTGTGATGGAAAAGCGCATGAAGGGAGCACAGAGGAGGAGGTTGAAGATGTGCACGGAGATGTAAGAAACCCAGCAGTACTCAGAAAGCAGGACCATGCATAGAGAAAATATCACGACAGTGAACATGATGAAAGTGATGAAGAAGGCTACAAGCAGGGCATGCATCACCTTCAACAGCTGCTGGGGATGGTGGCAGCAGAGCCAGAGCGGGCAGTGGATGGACCTGCACCTCTTGATGCTGATTAATGTCAGTGTGCACAGCCACAAGCTGCGTGACACTGGTAACATCCTGAAAAGCAACCCTACGTACCACAAAGGCATGATGATAGAGCAGGACACATTCTCCAGCAGGAAGAGCAGAGTGGAGGGCAACACAAAGAGGAGGAGAAGGAAGTCCAAAAAAGTCAGCCGGAGTATGTAAAGGATGGTGCTGTTCCTGGATGAACCGTTGGAGCCAAGGAGCCAAAGCACAGCCCCGTTCCCAGCCAGCCAACGGAGGCAGATGAGCAGGGTCACACTGTGTGTGGCCACGCTGGGGACATCTGGCTCACAGAGATCATATCTTTCAGTGGGTGAGGTAGGAGGTGGGGACACGGTGGTCACTTCCATGGATGAACGCTGGGCAGGCAGTGGGATGTGGCCCTGGCTGTGGTCAGCGTGGCTGGGGAATCAGTGCTTGGAGAATCCAGGGATGGACCATGCGGGTCCTCAGCAGCTCCCTGCAGTGGGAAGGATTCAGTAGAGAAGTGAGATGCGCAAGGGAGGAGGGCAGTGGAAATTGTGGACTGGGAGAGGGAGGTGGGAGGGTTGGGCTGTTCCAGAACAGGGCAGAGGAGTGGGGAGCTGGGGAGGGCACTGCAGTCACTGGGAGAGGGTGGCAGGAACAGAGCAGCTGCTGGAGGAGAGGAAGGTGGGGTAGGGAGGAAGGAAAACATTCCACTGACCTGTTCCCTGTGGGGCAGCAGCAGGCAAAGGGGTCAGTGCAGATCAGCGGCGCTTCCTGGTACCTCTTGCTCCTTTGGGATCCATGTCCTAAAGCGGCTCCTGGCAGGTCAGGGACAGGAAGGAGAAAGTGCCCAGATCACCAGGAGCTCCTCATTCCCATCCTGCTGGCTTCTCTCTGTGCCCAGTCCTGGTGCTGTTTCCCAAGGCTTGGTGGAGTCACGGGAGAGTCGGAAATTGCCTCTTTGGCTACATCAGAATTTCACTTCCTCGGAGTTATTTGTCTTGACTTTTTTTTTCTGCCATAGAGGAAGTAGCTCAACG
This sequence comes from Serinus canaria, assembly GCF_022539315.1. Lineage (NCBI taxonomy): Eukaryota > Metazoa > Chordata > Aves > Passeriformes > Fringillidae > Serinus > Serinus canaria. The sequence continues at coordinate 8,605,282 of NC_066319.1, read as the reverse complement.
TGCAGATTTTTTTAAATGGCTCCTCATTTCCTCCTGCTTATAAACTCTTTTCCAAATGGGACATTCTCCAAATGCTTTCCCTCTCTCAGCAGCTTTCTACCATTCCTGATTTGTCTACCCAGAGGGGTCATTGTCCCTACAGCAGCAGAGAGCTGCTGGTGGCACTGGAATGCTGGCAGTGTTGGAAGTGCTCACAGCACTGTGCAAGCATCTGGGTGCTTCTCAGAAACAACTCCCATTTTGGGTTGTGTTTCAGGATCATTGCCAAAATCTTCCCTGGCCCCAAGAAAGCAACCTGAGCTGAGAATTCCCATTTCTGTCATTCCAATGCAGGCTCACACAGCCCAAGGGAAGGAAAGCACTCAGTTGCTTGCAGCCAGGTCATCAGCACTTAGAGCCCACCCTAATTACTGCCAATCCCCTGATGATGCAATAAAAGCTATTAGGGACCAGATTTTGGGATACTATGATCCCCTTTCCATCCTTTCATTAGGGCTTATCCTCATCCTCCTCAGACATGGGAGCCCTTGTGTTTGTTTTTACCTGACCCCAACCCTCCGGGCAACCTATGCCAGGACCTCACCACCCGCACAGCGAGGGATTTTTCCCTAATATCCAATCTGATCCTACCCTCTGTCAGTGAGAAGCCATTCGCCCTTGTCCTGTCACTCCATGCTCTTGTCCAAAGTCCCTCTCCAACTCTCCTGGTGCCCCATCAGCTCCTGGATCATGAAGTGTTTGCCCTTGAAAGGATTGGACTGGTGAGGGGATGTGAGATTGCATAGCTGGGGACACAGACACGGTGTCAGCAGGGAGAGAGGTGACAGTTCTGGTCCCAGGGCCATCATACACACCAGTTTCCAGTATAAGGAGCATCCCAGATCCCTGAGGGACATGTCAGCCTAGGTGGGAATCATCTCACCTCACCTTGCTAGGAATTCCTTGGAATTCACTGTAGGCTGCTGTCTGACTGCCAGTGGAGTTTAGAAGGTGACTCAGATGAAACCTGCAACCTCCTAAGGATTAAAGTCAAGAGAGCAGCATGGATTTGTCTCCTAGAAGAAAGGACAATGCTGAAATCCCAAATCATCTGTCTGCTGTGTGCCTGTGCTCCAGCTCATGCACAAAAAAATGATTATTGCAAGAATCCTTCTTGGAAAGTGTGTGGTGTCGTTGTGGTGCCACTGAAATTGGGGTATACAAGTGCCTAACCTAGATTTGAACCAGAATCAAAGTTTCACAGCACATTTGTTGTACAGAGTCGTAATGATCCAGTCCAGGAAAGGGAGGAGTCAAGTCAGGCAGTCCAAGAGACAACATTTGAGGATTGGAGTTGCTTTTAAATGGAAGAGAAGCTGAGCTGGAGACAAAGTGCTTTGTGCATCGGTCTGGTTGCTGAGGCTCTCTCCTGTTGCTCATTTGCTGGGCAGAGTGAAGAGCAGGTGAGGAGCAGAGCCCTGATCCTGTGCCAGGCTCTGAAGCAGCTGCCTGTGTGTGAGAGCCCTGGAGAACACGAGGCAGCAGGAGAGCAGGGGCTGTGGCAGGAGCTGGGACAGAGCCCGCGCCGGACGCTGCTTGGGCTCACCCTGCGGGCTGCGCTCCCCTTTCCCAAGGGACCATTCCAGGGAACCTCCTGAAGATCCCGGCCCAGGGACAGCAGCTGGAGGGTGGGAGGTGAGGTGAGTGCGGTGTGGGGAAGTTCTCCAGGCTGCGGGAGGAAACAAGGTCAGACTCTTCTCTTCCACCTGAATCAGGGCCCCCTCATTGGGTGGAACGTGGTCATGGATTTTGGGGGCAGAATTGAGGTCTGTAGGGAATTAAAAGCTGGAAATGCTGTGGGAAGGGGAGGAAATATTGAAATGAGTGTCCTGCTGAAGGAATCCAGCAGCTCAGTGATATCAACTGACATCTGGGAGTCCAGCTCAGATCCATCCCAAAGCCATTTGTTCTCTGATATCTCCATGGGGAATTCCTTTCTTCTCCAATTGTTTTCCTGCTCCAGCTCTGTCCTGTCCACATCCAGGAAGGAGGTATCTCCCTGGCTTTTGTGCCAGGCACACCAGACCTGGCTCCCACATCCTACTTGCCATCTGTCCTGTCCCTCACCCCTGCCAGTGCTGCTCCACATGGAAGCTGTGGGTAGGAAAAGATGGGAAAAGCCACGTTTGCGGGACAGCAGCGTTGCTCAGGTGTCTCTGTTTGTCACCGCTCCATCTGTGTGAGGGGAGGAGAAGCAGCAGAGGTGTCACCATGAGCATTTTGTCCCCTGCCACGGAGGGAGCCAGCCGTGCCTGCTGGAGCCAGCCCGGTGGGAAGGCATCCTAGGGGAGCTGGGATGAGGAGAGCCACGACAACTGGAGCCAGTGTGCCAGCAGGCAGTGGAGCAAAGTGCCTGTCACGCTGCTGCTGCTGCTGTGCCTGTGTGGGATGCTGGGAAGGGGGCTGTGCTCTGGCTCCTTGGCCAAGAGCAGTGCCCATCCTCTGATTTACTGCCTGGCTGGGAGCTGTGCAAAGGAATTCGCCCCTCTCTTAGTGTTGCCTTCCAGAGGGCTTTTGAGGATGTGCCAGAGCCAGGGAATAGGGACTACACAGGGGAATCATCATCAAGTGGAATCATCATGGAAGAGAGGCATCATAAAATACCAAGAGCTGGATGGGACCCACAAGGATCATGGAGTTGAGCTCCTGTCCCAGGACATCCCAACCATCCCAGCCTGTGCCTGAGAGCATTGTCCAAATGCTCCTTGAGCTCTGTCAGGCTGGTGCTGTGTGCAGCAGGGGAACTCCTGCCTGGAGTGGAATCTGAATGATGAGAGGAATCCTCATGGAATGGTTTGAGTTTGAAGGAACCTTATAGATCATCTCTTTCCATTTCTCCTTCTGCCATGGGGAGGATCAGCCGGGAAAACTTTTGGTTTGAAATCTTTGCTCTTTTGAAAGGAAGCTCAGGTGGGGAGTGGCCTGGGTGACACAGGAGACAAGAAGGTGCTGGGAAGTAGAAAAATTAGATTGGAGGGTCATGGTCCTCCTGCACTTGCCATGGGGGAAACCCCCTAGTTGAGTTGTTCTTCCCTGGAGAAGAGGACCGGACTTCACACTGTAAAGTTTCTGCTTTCCAATTGTCACAATCTGCTAGAGCAAGTGGGGGAATCGTGATGGTTCATTAACTGATCCCGGAGTGGAGTGCAAAAAACAACATGGAGGGGATTTAATACACCTTTTATAGAATGACCACAGCAAATCCCATAAAGGAATTAGAAAACAGATAAAAGATAAAAGAGAGAGAGAGAAAGAGAGAGAGAGAGAGAGAGAGAGAGAAAGAAAGGGGGTATAGCTACCAAATGTAGAGATGAAATCCTCGTTGTCCAGTTGATGGGAAATTCACCTAGCCACATCAGGGAGAATCTCAAAGTCTTGGTTTTCTCAGGGGTCTATTGTAGTCCTTTGCCAAGGGGGGAACAGGTCTTGAAATGGCCGAGGGGTAAGACTTTCAATAAAGAATTAAGTCTATTGAAATCGCTGAGGGGCAGCAGGTATTGAAAACGGGTACAGACAGTCCATGATCTCAGCAGTGAGCGAGACCCATTGTTTTTTTTGGGCCAGGGAAGGAACACACCGGGGCAAACATCTCACTTCGATCAGACCAGCCCTGGTACCCCCCTCCTCCTCCCCCTCATGTTAGGATTACAGGGTGTCAGCCTCAGTCCTTGGGAGGGGGCTTCAGTCTCGGTCCGTCACGGTGGTAGTGAGGCAGATGAAGGGTTTTCCATGGGGGACCACCAAAGTTACCCCTGAAAGTTCATTTGGCTGAGAGGTGGGGAAATTCATGGGCCACTGTGGTGAAGCAGGCACAAGCATACAGGGCGAGCTGTGCCTTGGCAGTCCCTGCTGGAGGCAGTGCACTGTAGAGGCACTGTAGTCACAGCTGCAAACAATCACTGGGTGAGCCTCCACCTCAGCCAGGCCAGACCTCTGATCAGGGTCCTCAGTGGTGCCAGTCTCTGCTCTTGGGATGGTTGTGAGGCAAATGAGGGAAACTTCAGATGGTCTCTTTCAACAATGGACAGGAAAATGGGATACAGGAAGAGAAAAACCCTCTCAGACATCAAAGTCTCTTCTGTTAATTATTGACAACTCAGTGAATAAATGCTCCTTAGGTGTTTAACCTCACTTGTGTCTCCAAAGCCTGACTCAGCACCCACGGCTTTCACTCTCACTTCCCTTTCCAGAAGCAGTGGCACATTGCTTTCCCCTGGATTTAAGGCAGTGGGAAAAGGAGGGACTACTTCCCCCTGAGCAAGAGATGTGGCTGCTGCCCAGGTCTCTCCCAGGAGGATTGAGGAGCTCTTGGCACTGCCAACATCATCCCAACTATTTCAGGCTCGTGCCTTAGGAAGGGCTCTGGTATGAGACAGGTACCTGCCCTGCTCAGAGACCAGCCAGAGGCTTTAGGATGGGATAAAAGAAGGAAATGAGCCATTTTGGACACTGTTTAACAGAGACAGGCTCTGCAGTGAAGCCTGGATGTTGTTTATTCAACAAATTTTTGGGCTGGAATTACTGTGCTGGAAATAAATAAGCCATGAATCCAAATCTGACTGAGGGGTGGTTACAGAATGACAAAGATCAGGACAGGCTGGGCTGGGGCAGAAGTTGCTGTGCAGAGTGGCTGTGCAGCTCCTGCTGAGGGTGGCCAGGTTCAGGATGGAGAGGGTCAAGGGCTTCCCTGGGCATTGATGCTGGGGAACCAGAGGATGGAGGGGCCCATTCTGCAGAAGAGCAGCACAACCCCCTGATCTCTGTGCAATTAGATGGTCCAAGCATCTGGTGATGGGAATTTCCATGTTTAAAGCTATTTTTGGTCACCTGCACAAAGCTTCAGTGGAGTTCACCTTTGATCCTGCTCTTTGATATTCAGGAGGATTTCATTCTGGAATTCAAGAATTTGACAAATTCCCGCTGAACAGACAACGGAATATTGCTGTCCCTCCCCAGCTCTGCAGCCCTACCTGGTGTCCCTTCCCATCAGCTGGGAATGGAGGGCTGGCTCTGCTGGACAGAAGGGGAAGCATGCTCCATGTGATCCCAACCCCTCTCCTGCCATCAGGAGGTACCAGCCCTGCTGGGATTTGGGAAATCACTGCCACCCCGTGCTGGGTGTGTCCCCAGGGATTAAGGTGTCCCATTCTTTGCAGGCAAGAGCTCCCTGAAAACACCATGAAACTCATCTGCTGAGCCAAAGGAGATGGAGTTCATTCCCTGGGGCTGAGGCCATGAGGGTCATTCCATGGGGAATAGAGCTGGGGAACAGCACTGAGCCCAGCTGCACTGCTTGGAGCCATGTGGATCCAGGAGAGAGGAGGAAAGCCATGCTCCAATGCGCTCCCTGCAGAGCATCCCACAAAAAACACCCAAGGCAATGGTCCTGCTCCTTTCTCCTGTAGGAATCCAGCATCACAGGGAGGGAGTTCCTGTGGATATTTTTTCATCAGGTGAATCAAGGAAACCCTCGGCCAGTTTCATGGGGTCCTTCAGCAGAGCAGTGGAAGAGATCAGCAGGCTCAGACTGCTGTGTCTGTGGGGGCATTATCACTGTGGTCAGTTTTTTCTTTTGGCTCCTCAAAGACCCTCTGGAGGGAGAGCTGGAGGGACCCCATGGAGCAGGGACTTGTGGACATCCCCACCAATAAATAGATGAAGGGTTTGATGCTGCTGTGGATGCAGACGAGCAGAAAAAGAGCCTGTGAGGACACAGCGGTGTAACCGAGCTGCTGCAGGAAATTCCAGAGGCTGAAGAGGAGAGTTAACAGCACAGTGAAAAGGGTAACGATGTCACGCCTCTTGGGTTGCTGCTGCTGGGAGCCCCGCTTGGCATTAATGAAATCAACTGTGCTGGAAATGACCACAGGCACAACCAAGAGGAGCAGGATGAGGAGCGTACATGGAGATGAGAGCTGCCTGGCAGTGCTTCTGCTTGTGTGACGAGCACAGGAATGTCACTGCAGGAATGACAGCAAAGAGAGCAAAGAAGGCCCAGGATTGGCTACTGTCCACCACCCACAAGAGGCGCAGAGGAAGCTGCCAATTGCAGCAGAGCTTGTCCATAAACTGCACGTTGCTGCTGCGCATCAGCCAGAGCAGCGCCCAGTAGTAGGAGACCACTGAGAGCTGGAAAAGGAAACGCAGGTACAGCATGGGCATGATAGGAGAGCAGGACACGTCCTCCACCAGGATAAGGAAGGCGGAGGGGACCGCAAATAGGAGGAAGAGGAAGTCGATAACAGCCAGGACAAAGATGCCAGCATTGGGGGTTTTCAGGCTGAGGAGGCCGATGACAGCCCTGTTTCCAGCCAGTCCACAGAGGCCGATGAGCAGTGTCACACTGTGTATGGCCACATCGGTGACATCTGTCTCACAGAGATCATCTCCTTCAGTGGGTGAGGTGGGAGGTGGGGACACTTTGGTCACCTCCATGGATGGACGCTGGGCTGGCAGTGGGATGTGGCCCTGGCTGTGGTCAGAGTAATTGGAGAGTCAGTGCTTGGAGAATCCAGGAATGGACCATGTGGCTCCTCAGCAGCTCCCTGCAGTGGGAAGGGTTCAGTTGGGAGGGGTGAGATGTGCAGGGGAGAAGGGCAGTAGAAATTGTGGGGGGGAAGAGGGAGGTGGGAGGGTTGGGCTGTTTGGCAGGGGATGTAGAAGGGAAGTGCAGGGCAGAGGAGGGGGGAGCTGGGGAGGGCACTGCGGTCACTGGGAGAGGGTGGCAGGAACAGAGCAGCTGCTGGAGGAGAGGAAGGTGGGGCAGGGAGGAAGGAAAACATTCCACTGACCTGTTCCCTGTGGGGCAGCAGCAGGCAAAGGGTCTGTGCAGATCAGCGGCGCTTCCTGGTACCTCTTGGTCTTTTGGATCCTTATCCCAAAGTGGATCCTCCCAGGTCAGTACCATGCAGATGAATGTTCCCAGATCACCGGGTGCTCCCCTCTCCTTTCCCTCTGTCTTCTCTCTGTGCCCTGTCCCGTTGTTGCTCCCCAGACTCATTGGGGTCACAGCGCAGTCAGAAGTGGCTTTGCAACTTTGTTTACGTAAGAGTTCCCCACTCTTAGGGCTATTGATTTGAATTTTTTTTTTTTTGTTCTTTGCCAAGTGGACTTTGTGAATGGCTGTGCAATTCCTCCTGATACGAAACAATACTTCCCAGGAGAAGATCCATTCCCTGATTTCCTTCACTACCCCAACAGGTTTCGACCATTCCTCGTTTCTCTTCCTTTAGAGGTCATGCTCCTTCCAGCAGCAGAGGGATGCTGGTGGTGCCGGTGGCACTGGAATGCTGGCAGAGCTTGCAGTGCTGGTGAGTGAGCTTGGTGCTCTACAGAAGTATTCCCAATCTGGAAATAGTGCCCCATGATCATTGCCAAAACATGGCCTGAGCTCAAGGAAGCAGAGCTCAGCTGCTCCCAATTCTGTCCCCATCCCATCCTTATCTTTGCTTCCTATCCCCACCCCGCTCTCCATCCATACCCCATCCTATCACATCCCACAGGTTTCCCAGACAGCTGCTGCTTCTCCACTCTGAGCATGGCCTGTCAGGCTCTGCTCTCCTCTGGGACTGCTGGGATCCAGTCCCCCTCCAATCCCCTCTGACCCCTCCTAAACTGCCTCAACCACCACAGATTCTCCTGGAGTCCCCTTTCCCCCCCCAAAACCACGATCCTGCCCCACTCCACATGGGAACCCGGCAGTGTCTCTGCTCCTCCTGGCTGTAGAGTTCTAGGACCAGAGGATGGTAATCGTGGCTGGAAACAGTGGAGAAACTGATAAGGAGGCCTGCAGTGGTTTTTTTGGGCAAGTTCTGTAACAAGAATCAAGAGCACACAGCCAAAGGAAAAGTTCAAGGCAAGGTCACCTTTAATATCACAGCACACAGTGAACACAACCACCAGAGACCCCTCTGAATGATCCTCCTGGGCCATCAAAGGTCTTCCAGAAGGAAGAGGATGCATGGAAATGTGTTCTAGGAAAATGCTCTTTATGTACCAGCTAAAAAAATATTAATGTCTATGTGCGGTTATAATGTATAAAAACTGTTGGAAGATCTCATGACACACAGAAATAAGGAGAGATCCTTCTGTGTTTCCTGCTGCTTAATACTTCCCTTGGTAACACCATTAGTTGGTGTTAGGAACTTCATTCTGTCTGATTTTGGTATCACTCTTCATCCCCTCTCTACCACACTCTTTATGCCATGCCATGCCATGCCATGCCATGCCATGCCATGCCATGCCATGCCATGCCATGCCATGCCATGCCATGCCATGCCATGCCATGCCATGCCATACCATCCCGATGATTTCCCAATCCCTGGCCACTCCCTGGCTGCAGGTGTGCCCTGTTGGGCTCTGCTGCTGTCCAGTGGGAGATTTGGGATTGGTGGCACCCAGAGCCCTCCTGCCCCCTCCAGCCCCTGTCTGCCTGGTGCCTTGGGCTGGCTCCCTAGAACAGAGGCCAGACAAGATGAACACAATAAAAGGAGGCATTGATGAAAGGCCTTCAAAAGGTTCCCCTGGGCACTCAAAGCCTCCGAGAGGGACTACACCCAAAATGGACAATGGCCATGAGTTTTTCAGACAGATATAAGTTTGATCCATTTACAAATCAGGGGTTAATCCTCCAATTACAGCTTCAGGTCATGAAGTCATTTAGCCCCAAGTTGTCCCTCCCCCAATTCACTTCTGTCTGTACTTTTCTGGGCCTGAGGCAGTAGGATGTCCTTGAACTGCAGGCCTAGAGGGATTGTTTTGTCTGACCAAAATGTGAGGACAGTTAACTAACACTTTCCATGGAGTTTAGAGTTATGCACCAATGCAGTACAGGATATGAAAAATAGCAAGGCTAAAATCCTAAGGCATCATGCCTCCCTTTGACATCCTCTAGAAATTCCCCCCAGGCTGCCTTCCCCTCCAGACATCCCTGCTCTTCTCCTGCCCCACTCAGGACCCCCAGCAGTGTTTCTGCTCCTCCTGGCAATTCCATGTTTCTCCAGCCCAATGAACAGCAGTGGAGCCATCCCTCTGTGGCCTCTTGTTTCTGTCCAAAGGAGGTTTGGGGGCTGGACAGAAGGGATGGAGCTGGGCAGGGGCATCTCCAAGAGAAGCAGTGCCCCAAAGCCTTACAGAGCAGCCTGGGGTGAGCAGCCCGTGGGGAGGGACTGGAGCCTCAGGCCCGGGGCTGGGAGGGATGGGAAGGAGGGGAGGTGGGTGGGCTGCATGGGGAGTGGGGTGGGAGGGTGGTGTGGGAGGGGTGGGACATGATGGAGCTGCTGGGAGGGTGTGGTGGGAAGGTGTGGGATGTGGTGGGGCTGGAGAGAAGGTTTGGGATGGGGTGGGGCTGGAGAGAAGGTTTGGGATGTGGTGGGGCTGCAGAGAAGGTGTGGGATGTGGTGGGGCTGGTGACCTCAGGAAAGCCCCAGGCAGGGAGGTGATGCCCCTGGAGCCCATGGTGACAAACACAGCTGTCACCCTGCTCCTGGAAGGGGGAGGCTGTGCTGAGGACCACGGCCTCCTCCTCTCCTTGCTGCTGCACCACCTGAGCCTGCTGAGGGAGCAGCTGAAGGCAGTGGAGAGGAAGAATTTCTGAAGGCAGAGAGACCTTTGCACCTGGCTCACAAAATTAAAAAATTAATGAACTTGGGGAGATCTTTGCTGTGACACTCACAGAGCACTCAGGGTGGGGAATGCTGAGCCCCTGGGCCATTGTGTCTGTGCCAGCCCAGCTCTGGGCACTGGGGATCATGGCTGCTCCAGGGAGCACAAGCCATGGATGTGTCCCCTCTGAAACCAAGATTTTGAAGTCTTACAGCAAAAACGTGTAAAAATTTTGAGTCAAAATTTTCAACATATTGGAAATATATTTGCCACAGATATGTCCAAAGAAATAACAATTTCCAGGCATTTTTATACACTATTATAGCCAAGACACTTTTTAGATACACCCTAAATTGCTCCCAATTTATTATATCATGATATCGGTGTTTTGTTTCCTTTAATTACTACCTGAATATGCCATCTCTCTTAGTTTAATGGATAAACCAGGTTTTTTCCAAGTAAACAGTATTGAATTGGCAGTGCTAGCAATGCTGGTGAAGAACCCCCTCACCCTGTCTCCCTGCACTGTTGGTGGGAAGGAGGGAGGGCCTGGGGGAAAAATGTGTTTTAAAATTTCATATTGCTTCTCATTATCGTACTCTATCTCTGTTTGTAATAAATTTAGTAATACCATTAAATTTGAAACTTTTTTCTTTCTATTGTTGGAATGTTTTTTCTCCCAGTCCTCATCTCAACTCATGAGCCCTGTGTTAATGTTTATTTCCCTCTCCTCTGCCCAGCTGAGAGAAGGAGAAGGTGAGTGAACGGCTTCCGTGGGTGCCTGGCCTTTGGCCAGTGCCAAACCAGGACAGGATTGCAGCCCGGTTATCAGCATCAGAGCCCCCATTTCTTACTGACAGTACCCCTAATGATGCGATAAAAGCTAAAGGACACCAGATTTTGGGGTGCTGTGGTGCACCTTCCAGCCTTCCACCAGAGCTCATCCCTCTCTGTCACTGACATGTTCTATGAAAAAACCTTTCCTTAGGATTTTTCCCTCCTGAGAAGCTGAGAGGCCTCAGGAACAAACTGTAAACCATTCTTATCTGCTGCTGTGGAATGCAGCAGGTGGATCTGTGATTGGTCTCATCTGGTTGTTTCTAATTAGGGGCCAATCACAGTTCACCTGCCCAGACTGTCTCGGTCTGAGACAAGCCTTTGTTATTCATTCCTTTTCTATCCTTAGCTAGCCTTCGATGAAATCCTTTCTTCTATTCTTTTAGTATAGTTTTAATATATTATAGATTGTAAAATAATAAAGCAAGCCTTCTGATACATGGAGTCAACTTTATCGTCTCTTCCCTCGTCCTGGGACCCTTGTGGACAATACCACACCTCTGCTTCTCAGCCTTGGGAATAATTGTGGTTGTTTTTTCCTGATCTCACCCCTTTGCAAGCAGGGACACCTTCCACTAGGTCGGGCTGCTTCAAACCACATCCAGCCTGGCCTGGAAAACCTCCAGGTTTGGGGCTGCCAGGGCATCTCTGGGAACCTGTGCCAGAGCCTCCCCACTCTCACGGGGAAGAATTTCTTCCCAATATTCCACTTAACCCTGTTCTCTGGCAATGGGAAGCCTTTCCCCCTTGTTCTGTCACTTCAGGGCTTTGTCCAAAGTGCCTCTCCAGTTCTTGGAGGCTCTTTAGGCTCTGGAAGGGGCTCTAAGGTCTCCCTGAAGCCTTCCCTTCTCCAGGCTGAACACCCTCAGCTCAGAGACCTCAGAGAAGCCTCAGGGAGGGTTTTGATGCCCCATGGAGACAACGGTGACAAACACAGATGTCACCCTGCTCCTGGAAGGGGGTGGCTGTGCTGAGGAGCACGGACTCCCCCTGCCCTTGCAGCCTCACCACCCCAGCCTGCTGAGGGAGAGGCCAAAGCCAGGGCAGAGGAAGAATTCCTGAAGGCACAAGGAAATCAGTAAAAACCAGTAAAATCAGTCAAAAGGTTTAATAATAAGCACCAGCACACCAAAGTGCTATCCCTGAGTGTGTGTTTGTGAGTGAGTGCAAGGGCATGTGACAAAATGACACAAGGTAAGGATAAAATGGAGGGTAAGGACAAAAAAGAAAAGGGCCTAACAGATTAGCAGCACTCAGACTTAACAGTACTTCAGTTATAGATTAGGCTTAGCCATTCAACAGAGGAATATCACTTAGCAGCATTTAACCTTATTTATGCCGGATAGTTCCGTCCAGGCCTGACCCGCTCAGATGTCTCAGGCACTGCCACACCTGAGAGAGCAGCATCGCTGCCACATTTGCCATGGCAGATGCAGACGTGTGTGCACACAGACAGACAGACAGACAGACAGGGTCAGTGCAAGGTGCCTGTGAGAGATTCCCCTGGCAGGCAGTGAAATGCTCCCTGCGGATCCCTTGGCATCTCCTCCCTGTGCCAAGGGCTGGGCCTCGAGCCCTGGGGGGATGGGCCCAGGAGCCGTCGGCGTTCGGGGATCAGCCGAGGGCAGCAGACGGGAGAGATCCCAGCCCGGAGAGGCCCCAGGGCCAGGGAGCTTCTGCTCAGAGCTGCTGGGCCAGGAGAGCTCCAAGGGTCTCCTTTTGGGCCGCTGCTCCCAGGGCCCCAAGGGATGGGCGTCACTCTCAGCCATGTTTCACCCTGGCCACACTTGGGGCCGGCAGCTCCTGTGACAGTGGGAGAGCAGGGATGCTGTGGCACTCAGGGGAGCACAGTCATTTCCAAGGCTGTGGATAAAACCCCAGGAGGTGGTTGGACAGCAGCAGCTCCTGGGAGCAGAGGGTGTTTCTGATCAGCGCCACAGGAGCTGAGCCCAGGGGCTGCTCCTCAAGGCTGAGGCCTCCCAAGCACGGATCAGAGCCCAGAGCGGGCTGGAAAGGGGCTGGGGATGCACCAGCACAGGGAGGGTGACCCTGTGGGGATTTATTGATCAGGAGACTCAAGGAATCTCTCAGCCACTGTCCCAGGGTCTCTCAGCAGTGCAGTGGAAGGGATCAGCAGGCTCAGAGCACTGTGTCCACAGAGGGAACATTTCTGTGGGCAATGTTCTCTTCTGGCTCCTCAAACACCCTGTGGATCGCCTTCCTTAGGGACTGCATGGAGGAGTGCTTCCTGCAGCTCTCCATGGAGCACTGTCTCCAGCAGCTCCCCATGGAGCAGGCTCTCTTCCAGCTCCCCACCAAGAAGTAGATGAAGGGTTTGATGCTGCTGGTGATGCAGGTGAGCAGGAAAACCACCTGGGAGGGCACAGCCGTGTAACCGAGCTGCTGCAGGAGAGACCAGAGGCTGAAGGGCAGACTGAAGAGTGCAACGAGGAAGATAACGATGTCAATTCCCTTGGGTGGCTGCTGCTGGGAGCCAGGCTTGAGATGAATGAAGAGGATTGTGCTGGAAATGACCATGGGTGCAGCAAAGAGGAAGAGGTTGAGGGCGTACATGGAGGTGAGAGCCACCTGGCATTGCTCCTGCTCATATGACTGGCACACGGAAGTCACCGTGGGATTGACAGCGGTGACCACAAAGAACAAGGCCCAGAAAAGGGAACTCATCACCACCCACAACAAGTGCTCGGAAAGTTGTCCAACGCAGAAAAAGAGGCAGAGGATGGACCTGCACCTCTCGATGCTGATGAACATCAGCTGGAACAGCCCCATGGTGTAGGTGAACAGTGACAGCTGGGAGAGCAGGCTCAAATACATTGGGGGCATTATAGCAGAGCAGGAAACCTCCTCCACAAGGAAGAGCAGTGTGGAGGGAACCATGAAGATGAGGAAGAGGAAGTCAATGGTGGCCTGGTTGAATGCCACAAAGTCAGTGATGGCATTAATTTGGAGGAGCCAGAGGAAAGCCCCGTTCCCAGCCAGCCCACAGAGACCAATGAGCAGGGTCACAAAGTGCATGGCCACGCTGGAGACAGTGATCTCACACTGACTAGGTCCGTCAGCTGGTGAGGTGAAAAGAGGGGTCACGGTGCTCACCTCCATGGATGGATGCTGGGCAGGCAGTGGGATGTGGCCCCTGGCTGTGGTCAGAGTGGATGGAGAGTCAGTGCTTGGAGAATCCAGGGATGGACCATGCAGCTCCTCAGCAGCTCCCTGCAGTGGGAAGGATTCAGTGGGGAGGAGTGAGATGTGCAGGGGAGGAGGGCAGTGGAAATGGTGGGGTGGGAGAGGGAGGTGGGAGGGTTGGGCTGTTTGGCAGGAGGCTGATAAATAAAATAGAGAATAAACATTATCAGTTCTTTGAAGTTGTTCAAAAGGAAAGTGGCCAAATTTGAAAGGGATGTGTTATAGATGGATAATGAGATTATTGGCTCTCACTGTTAAGGGATGAATAATGTATGAATATTAATAGAAGCTTTATTGATGTAAAATTATGTTATTGTAGGCTCTTGTTTAGATGTCCCATGTTCTCCCCATAGTCCCCTTCTCCCCCCTCTCCTTGTTGCCATCAAAGACCCTGAGTCATCTAGGACAGGGAGAAAGAAGGGGTGTACAAAAGTTTGTTGCTGGGGAGGGGGAGGTGCAGTATGACAACACCTGACCCTCCAGTCAAGTTGCAAGAAGGCAGGCTCCACCAATAAACACAAAGAAGGGCTGACAGACAGACTTTGGGAGGGGCCAGGTTTAGCTGATGCAACCCCTGGGGTATCAAAGGTGAAGCATTCATCTTGAAGATGAGGAAGTCGTGTGGTAGGCAGCGATGAGGGAAGCTCCCAGGCCTGCTTCTCCTTATTTAGTCCTTTTGTTGTATTTTTTGTTAAGGTTTAATAAACCTTTAAAAATTTTCAGAAGTGGGCAGTTGTTTCTCACAGGATATAAAGGCTGGCACACAGGATAACAAACATGGCAGGAACGAGTGCAGAAACAGATAAGGAGGCCTGCAGTTATTTTGGGGTTAATTCTGGAAGAAGAAGAAACAGTGCATGGCCAGAGGAACAGTTCAAGGCAAGGGCACATTTAATATGGCAGCCTTCCTTGAATATGACCACCAGAGCTACCCCTCTTAATAAATGTCCAGGATCACAGAAGGACTTGCAGGAGGAGGTGGATGCATGGAAATAAGTTCTAGGAAAATGGTGTTTGTGTACTAGATAAGAAAAACTTTCCAATACCTACATATGGTTATAATGGATGAATATCCTGTTGTAAAGTCTCACCATACAAAAAATACAAGAAGAGATCCATCTGTGTCCTCTGCAGGTAAAGAATTCCTGCTTCCTCATGCTTTGCTTTGTGTCAGAAAATTTGTTCTGGCCCTTTTCAGTATTAGGATAGAGACGGGATGCACAAGAGGAGAGAGAGGAGCTGGAGAGAGCACTGCAGTCACTGGGAGAGGGTGGCAGGAACAGAGCAGCTGCTGGAGGAGAGGAAGGTGGGGTAGGCAGGAAGGAAAACATTCCACTGACCTGTTCCCTGTGGGGCAGCAGTAGGCAAAGGGGTCAGTGCAGATCAGCGGCGCTTCCTGGTACCTCTTGCTCCTTTGGGATCCATGTCCTAAAGAGGCTCCTGGCAGGTCAGTGACATGAAGGAGAAAGTGCCCAGATCAACAGGAGCTCCCCACTCCCGTCCTGCTGGCTCCTCTCTCTATGCCCTGCCCTGCTGTTCTTTCGCAAGGCTTGGCGGGAAAGTCAGAAATTTAATCTTGGGTTACGTCAGAATTTCCCTTCATCTGTTTGACTTTTTTTCTGCCATAGAGGAAGTAGCTCAATGTGCAGATTTCTTTGAAGGGCTCCTCATTTCCTCCTGATTAGAAACTCTTCCAAATGGGACATTCTCTAATGCTTTCCCTCTCTCAGCAAGTTTCTACATTCATTTATCTGTCCGGAGGGGTCACTGTCCCTCCAGCAGCAGAGAACTGCTGGCAGTGCTGGGAGTGCTCTCAGCACTGTGCATACATCTGAGTGCTTCTCAGAATCAACTCCCATTCTGGGAAGAGGTCTGGGATCATTGCCAAAACCCTCCCGGGCCACAAGAAAGCAACCTGAGCTGAGAATTCCCATTTCTGTCATTCCAATGCAGGCTCACAGAGCCCAAAGGAAGGTCAGCTCTCAGTTGCTTGCAGCCAGGTTATCAGCACTTAGAGCCCACCCTAATTACTGCCAATGTCCCTGATGATGCAATGAAAGCTATTAGGGACCAGGTTTTGGGATGCTGTGATCCCCTTTCCAGCCCTTCATTAGGGCTCCTCCTCCTCCTTGTCAGACCTTAGAGCTCTTTTGTTTGTTTTTACCTGACCCCAACCCTCCGGGCAACCTATGCCAGGACCTCACCACCCGCACAGCGAGGGATTTTTCCCTAATATCCAATTTTAGCCCATTCTCTGTCAGTAGGAAGCCATTCTCCCTTGTCCTGTCACTCCATGCCCTTGTCCAAAGTCCCTCTCCAACTCTCCTGGTGCCCCATCAGCTCCTGGATCATGAAGTGTTTGCCCTTGAAAGGATTGGGCTGGTGAGGGGATGTGAGATTGCATAGCTGGGGACACAGACACGGTGTCAGCAGGGAGAGAGGTGACAGTTCTGGTCCCAGGGCCAGCAGTTTCCAGGAGGAGCATCCCAGATCCCTGAGGCACATGTCAGCCTGGCTAGGAATCATCTCACCCCAGCTTTCTAGGAATTCCTTGGAATTCACTGTAGGCTGCTGTCGGAATGCCAAGGGAGTGTAGATTACTCTAATGAAACCTGCAACTTTCTAAGGATTAAAGCCAAGAGAGGAGCATGGATTTTACCTCTTCTCAGAAGAGACGACATTGCTGAAATCCCAAATCATCCTCTGCTGTGTGCCAGTGCTCCACCTGAGCCACAGAATTGTTTATTGCATGAATCATCTTGGAAACTGTGTGGTGAAAGTGAAGTACCACTGAACTTGCAGTATTCAAGTGGGAAAACTAGATTTTAATCAGAAATCAAAGTTTCACAGCACATTTGTAGTGCAGGGGCCTAAGGATCCAGCCCAGGAAAGAGAGGGGGCAAGTTCAGGCAGTTAAAAAGACAAGATTTTGGGATTGGAGTTGCTTTTAAATGGAAGAGAAGCTGAGCTGGAGACAAAGTGCTTTGGGCATCGGTCTGGTTGCTGAGGCTCTCTCCTGTTGCTCATTTGCTGGGCAGAGTGAAGAGCAGGTGAGGAGCAGAGCCCTGATCCTGTGCCAGGCTCTGAAGCAGCTGCCTGTGTGTGAGAGCCCTGGAGAACACGAGGCAGCAGGAGAACAGGGGCTGTGGCAGGAGCTGGGACAGAGCCCGCGCCGGACACTGCTTGGGCTCACCCCGCGGGCTGCGCTCCCCTTTCCCAAGGGACCATTCCAGGGAACCTCCTGAAGATCCCGGCCCAGGGACAGCAGCTGGAGGGTGGGAGGTGAGGTGAGTGCGGTGTGGGGAAGTTCTCCAGGCTGCGGGAGGAAACAAGGTCAGACTCTTCTCTTCCACCTGAATCAGGGCCCCCTCATTGGGTGGAACGTGGTCATGGATTTTGGGGGCAGAATTGAGGTCTGTAGGGAATTAAAAGTTGGAAATACTGTGGGAAAAGGGAGGGAATATTGAAATTGGTGTAATGCTGAAGGAATCCAGCAGCTCAGTGATATCAACTGACACCTGAGAGTCCAGCTCAGATCCATCCCAAAGCCATTTGTTCTCTGATATCTCCATGGGCAATTCCTTTCTTCTCCAATTGTTTTCCTGCTCCAGCTCTGTCCTGTCCACATCCAGGCAGGAGGTATCTCCCTGGCTTTTGTGCCAGGCACACCACGCTAGGCTCCCACATCCTACTTGCTATCTGTCCTGTCCCTCACACCTCCCAGTGCTGCTCCACATGGAAGCTGTGGGTAGGAAAAGATGGGAAAGCCACGTTTGCGGGACAACCGCGTTGCTCAGGTGTCTCTGTTTGTCACCGCTCCATCTGTGTGAGGGGAGGAGAAGCAGCAGAGGTGTCACCATGAGCACTTTGTCCCCTGCCACAGAGGGAGCCAGCCCTGCCTGCTGGAGCCAGCCCAGTGGGATGGCATCCAAGGGGAGCTGGGATGAGGAGAGCCGCGACAACTGGAGCCAGTGTGCCAGCAGGCAGTGGAGCAAAGTGCCTGTCACGCTGCTGCTGCTGCTGTGCCTGTGTGGGATGGTGGGAATGGGGCTGTGCTCTGGCTCCTTGGCCAAGAGCAGTGCCCTCCCTCTGATTTACTGCCTGGCTGGGAGCTGTGCAAAGGAATTCACTCCTCTGTTAGTGTTCCCTTCCAGAGAGCTTTTGAGGATGTGCCACAGCCAGGGAATAAGGACAACACAGTGGAATTATCATCAAGTGGAATCATCATGAAATATAGGCATTGTAAAATAGAGCCATAAAATATCCAGAGTTAGAAGGGGCCCACAAGGATCATGGAGTTGTGTAGGTTTTACCCTCTGGAATAGGCCCAGGTAAACCTGAGTGGGGACGAACATGCAACACATAAAAATCATGCTGCTGGCTGTTAATCAAAGTTTACTATGTTCTTAACTCTGTAATAAAAAGATGTATTAGCATGTTTTGAATTGGAAGATTCTAAATGGAACACAACATTGGCAGCATATGAGGAATCAGTCATGATTTTATGTTGTTCCTGTGAAAATAACTGAATGGTATATCAGATGGCAGCCCAATCTAAAATCTGCACAGAGGCAGAGGCATCCTTTAACATTAATACCCTTTTATGACATTGGGCAGAGTCACCTCCATGCCAAATCACTGCAGCTTTGTTGGTTTTGCTGGATGCATCTGTGAAAACTGTCCGTTGACAGGGGTCAGTGCTGCAGTGACGCTTTCCATACAGGATGAGGTTACCCATATCTGTCCATAAATGATGTGAGGGACAATGGATGGATAATTGCCAAGAAAATTTTGCAAGCATGATTTGAAAATTGGCGTCCTCTGGTAGTAGCCATGCCAAATTATCTTTACCTGCAGGTATGTAGATGGTATGTGGATCCTGGCCATTGAGAGTTTGTAGTCGCTCTCTACCTTTCTTAACTAAATATGAGAACATATCATTAACAGTGCGCACAGTCTTTGTTGCTGTGTAAGGTAAGCATAACCAGTCTAACACATGCAGAGGGTCTTTATCATTAAGAAACCATTGAAACAAAACAGCTGAAGGTTGAAATTTGCTAGCAGTTATAGCAAGGTACACAGGTTTGTCAGGATCCCATCTCCAATTCTGTCAGTTTTCTATTGCTTGAGCACAGTGTGCAAGGGCAGTTTTAGCTTCTGGGGTCAGTTGTCAAAGTGCGTACAGGTGGGGATATCTTCTGAGTAAGTCAAATAAAGGGTGTAAGAGCTCTATAGACAAATACAAACCAGGACACAACCAATTTAAGGAACCTAGCAGTTTCTGTAATTCATTTAAAGTTAGGGTGTCTTTAACACAAAGCCTTAAAGACTGAGGGTTGATGGTCTGTTGAGTAATTCTCCATCCTAGATAATGCCATGGGGACTCATGATGAGTCCTGCCTTTTGAATTGCCTGCATGACAGCTACCTGAATAGAACATAAAATGGATTGATCATGAGCTGTGAATAAAATGTCATCCATATAGTGATATATGGCTGCAGTAGGAAATTTATGACAAACAGGCTGTAGGGCAAGATTGACTACCCTTTGGCATATAGTTGGGCTGTTACACCTGCCTTGTGGCAAGACAGTCCAGTGAAATCTCTTCATTGGTTCTGTGTGAATAAGGCCGGCACAGAAAAGGCAAACTGAGGTGCATGATCAGGATGTAGAGGAATGGTAAAAAAAGTTTTTTAGGTCTAAAATTACTAAGGGCTTATTGAGGGAAATAATTGTGGGTGGTGGAAGCCCAGGCTGCAGAGCCGCCGTAGGTTCAATAATTGCATTTATTACCCCTAGATCCTGTAATAATCGTCACTTGCCATTTTGCTTAGGTATACAGAATATAGGGGTGTTCCAGGGGCTAGAAGATGGACTGATATGGCCTAAGGACAAGTGTTCTTCCATAAGGGGTTTTAAATTTAGTAGCTGTTCCTTTCCTAGGCGCTGTTGGTCAACCCACACAGGGTCTTCAGTCCGCCGTGTGAACTTACATGTGTCCAGTACTTGATTTTGGAACGGCTGATCAATGGCCCCTATGAAAATTGTCCCAGAACATCTCTTCCCCATAATGTGCATGGTATAGAGGCAATGCATGGGGCAGTCCAGGCAGTTTTCCCATCAGGGCCAAGGACAAGCCAAAGGTGAGTGCTCTGTCTAGGGTGCTGCATCCCTCCCATCCCAATTAGGGATGATGCACAGCTGATTGTGGGCCAATTACTAGGCCATTCATTACTTTTAATGATAGAGCCATCAGCTCCCCTATTAACAAGCCCTTTAAATTTTTTGCCATCTAACATAGTGAATGTTAAAGTTGGCTGAGCTGTTGTAATAGAGCTTGTCCGGAAAATCTGTGGCTGCCCTGTGCTGCCAAAGTTATCCGTGGCATGTTTGCCCTTGCCACTAGGGGTTTTGTTGGAGAAGGGAATAAGTTGACCTCAGATATAAAGCAGGGTGGCATGGGGGTCCGTAGTATAATCTGTATTTCGCCCTCATAATCTGATCAATAACTCCAGGCAGTACAAAAAGTCCAAGCCTGGTGGCGGAGGAACACCCTATTAACAAAGCATGAGTGTTATTACCAAGAGGTCCCCAGACTCCAGTAGGAGCTAAATGTACCAAAGATGTCATTAGACTAATGGATTCTCTGGAGGCAAGATCCAGCCTGGCACTGCCTGCAGTTGTAGGCAGGAGCTCGCTTGCTAAAACTCGTCTCACATTTTTTTTTGATTCTCCGGGGCACACAGACCGGCCCCCAGCTGGAAGTTCCCTGGCTGTGTAGAATTCCAATTCACGGGGTACTGGGAGTGGCAGTCAACAGCCCAATGCTTTCTCCTTCCACACCTGGGACAACCTTTAGATGGTATTTTTATCCCATCCCCTTGTTGAGTGTAATCCTTTTTGAGATGACCCATCGAAACACATTTAAAACAGACCCTCACCCGCGTGTCTGAACATGGAAGTGCGTGGTTAAAATCACTGCCAGAGAATTAGTGTTATAAGCAGTAGTTCCCACATTTTGGTATGCTCTGACCATATCTGCTATGTCACAAGTATGTGGGTTATGAACAGCGAGCAATGCTTTTCTACAATCTTTGTTTGCATTTGTAAAAGCAAGCAGCTGCAACAGAATAACTCTGGCCTCAGCACTGTTGACCTGCCAGAAGAGCACAGCTTGCAGTCTGTCCAGGAACTGCATTAATAACTCTGCTGGAGCCTGTAAAATCTTAGCAAAAGACAGGTTAGAATCGATACCTGTCCCTGGGAGTTGCCACAGGGCCTGCAGGGCGAGGCAAGTAATGATATCACATGTATCACACGGGTGGCTTGCCTGCACTGCACGGACTGCAGAGGGACCCTCTCCGGTCAGCTGCACAACAGCGACTGGGGCATTTCTATCCTGAAGCGCTCCCACCTGGGCTGTACACAGCTCTCAGTAATCTGACCCAGACTGCAAACTGAGTACCAGTTAGGATCATTTTCATTATGCTCTTCCATTATGCTTTTCGTGGGGAGTGAGGATGTACATGGTCCTGATGGATTGTAGGTAGCTTAGGGTGTGATGGGAGGATGCGCCGCTTTCTTTTACTAGTGCCCTCAGATCTCTAATTACTTTATAGTCTAGCTCCTGATATGCTGGCCAATGGTTCGGCTCGGGCTGGGCAGGCTGTAATGACCACCAAATTGCCCTCCTTCACGGCAGCTTCCTGCCATTTTTGCCAGTGCTGGACTACTGCATCGCCATCTAGGGCAGGAAGTGAGCTGCCGCCCACTTGTGAGATGAGAGTTCCATGCTGAGGGGTCCTGCCATGCAAGAATTTTTATCAGGGTAAGGTAGTCCTGCAGGACCTCGGTTGATCTGGGGGTAAGGCAATTCTGCAGGGTCTGGATTAATCTCGGGATCGTATAGGGGTTCTGGGGGCACTGAGGGTTCGGGGGAATTAATGTCTGAAGCTGCGAAATGGCCAACATTCACATGACTTCCTTTGATGGCCGCCATGATTGTCCCCCATGAGTGAGGTGGCTGCAAGCTTCGGCATCGCCACCCCTGGCGATATCAAAAGGCTCTGCTGTATTGCTTGCCAGGTTGCTGATCAAAGGGGCCACTAAAGGGAAAATCTTTATTTTGATTAGACACCCAGCCCAGCAAGGTCCTTAGTTTCACATCAGCCATATTAATCGATTGCTGATTGTCATCGTTTGAGCCTGGCGCAATGCCAGTGCCCCCATGAGAATACCTCTTTCCCTGGTATCTATTGTGAGATGTGATCAGAGACAGAGCAGAGCAGGCTCCAACTTAAGATTGAAAGGAAAAAAATAACTTTTTTAAAAGTAAAAAGAAAAAACTAAAACTACAAAGAAAAACACACAGAACACACAGAACACAGGATGAAAACCTTCCAAATTTCTTCCTCCTCCCCCCACCAAATTTCCAATTCCATTACCACCCTTTAGATAATCAATTCTCAATTCCTTGAGAAGAGAGGAGTCCCTCTTGCACCACAGACTTCCCCAGGAAACAGTCGAAACTTCTCGTGTTTCCATGTCACATGTGGCACTGCCCGGAGAACATTTTGCCATGGTGACTTCTTCCTTCCATGTCCAGTACTCTCACCACTGCACATGGACCAGAGCTGCTTCTAGGGTTTTTCCCTTTAAGGATGCTTTGTCCAGTTCCAAAAAGAGCACAGTCCCTTTCCTTTTGGGACACCTGTCCCCCCCAAATTCCACCCCCTGGGGCCGAGGGGTCTCTTGAACAGAGATCATCTTCCTCTTCTTCGAAGACGGAGGGCACTACCACCACCCTTCTCACCCGTCGTCTCTGTTCACACACTCTCACATCACCGCACTCTCCTGGCTCTGAGCCATTGCCTCCCCCTAGAAGGCAGTCTCTGTGTTACAGGAACTCAAGGGTTCTGTCATGGCTATCTAAGAAAAGTCCAGCCAAAGGCCACTCCATCATCTCCTCCCACCTAGGATTCTTCTCAACATCCTCTCAGTCTCCTCAACTTCAGGAGGAATCAGCATTTGCAAGGTTCTCATCCTCCCCAGAAGGGTTAAAAGTCCCAGGCTCTGCCGCTTTGGTTCATGAACTCCCACGCCTGGCTGCCCTGCTGGGCACCCCCCCCTTCTCCTTCATGGTGGCTGCGCTATCACCGGCACAGGCTGCTCTCTCCCTCTCTCCCTCCCTCCAGCAGGGGGGGAATGGATTATGGCTGCCAGAAGCCTTGCAATGTTCTCCTCCACCCTTCAGCCCAGGCATGGCTCCCCCCCCCCCCGCCCAGCTCGGAGCTGGGCAGGGAGGGTCTGCTCAGTCCCAAACCGGAACTCAAAAGGAAATTCCCCTGAGGGTTCACAGCTTTTAACCCCCTGTGTTCTCAGAGCCGTATCCATGCCCTCAGTGGACAAACCAGATGCCGATATTAAAATCTGAACACCGATTGGCTTGATCACACCATCACAAAAACTTCATTTCCTCTCAAACCATGACACTGATGTAGGAGCTGCCTTACCTAGCCCAAGCTCCTGCTTTGTTCCAGGGATATTCCACCTCCAGTACATTCTCCCACACGCCTACTCACCCCCTAGGACAGGTTGATGCACTTTTAAATTCCTGAGTTCCTTCCTGAACTTCTCTTGGATCCTTCCTCAGATACTTTTCCCAGACTCTTCTCGGCTGGTTCCTTGACCTAGTGGAAGCTGCTTACTGGACTGGACAGCACATCCTGTGCTGCCTTTAGAGGTCCCAATTGAGGCCTGCCATTTGTAGCACTTGGAACAAAGCAACACAGACCCCCTTATGCATCCGAATGAGATCGTTTCATTGTAAAAATCAGCCACCGTTTCATTGTAAAAATCAGCCACTGTTTATGCCTTTAATCTCGAACTGGCATAATGGAAACCAAACTGAGGCCAAACAGAATTTAACAGAAGGAGGGCACCCATTGGCTGGCTCAGCTGCAGTGCTGCTGACCCCCTGTCCTACCATCCAATCAGCTTCCTGCTCGTACGCTGTCCACATGTTCCCCCAGCCAATCACAATCTCACTCCCATCTGACTGACCCGCGCTCCTGACTGCCTCTCAGCCCTCAGGCGCTTCCCATCCGCCCAGCCTGCAGCTGTGCCTTTCCCTCAGGGTCTTCTGGTGAGCGCAAGCATTATTACTTCAACATGTAACCCCATGTCCTACAGTCAGTTGTACCACATTAGAATCAAACAGAAACCATGAATCCAAATCTGACTGAGGGGTGGTTACAGAATGACAAAGATCAGGACAGGCTGGGCTGGGGCAGAAGCTGCTGTGCAGAGTGGCTGTGCAGCTCCTGCTGAGGGTGGCCAGGTTCAGGATGGAGGGGGTCAAGGGATTCCTTGGGCATTGATGCTGGGGAACCAGAGGATGGAGGGGCCCATTCTGCAGAAGAGCAGCACAACCCCCTGATCTCTGTGCAGTTAAATGGTCCAAGCATCTGGTGATGGGAATTTCCATATTCCATGTACTTTCTGGTACAGACACAAGAGTTCAGTGGAGTTCACTATCAACCCTGAACTTTACACACAAGGATTCAGTTCTGGAATTCAAGAATGTGACAAATTCCCACTGAGAGGATAAGGGAATGTTGCTGTCCCTCCCTAGCTCTGCAGCCCCACCTGGTGTCCCTTCCCATCAGCTGGGAATGCAGGGCTGGCTCTGCTGGACAGAAGGGGAAGGATGCTCCCTGTGATCCCAACCCCTCTCCTGCCATCTAGAGGCACCCAGCCCCACAGGGATTTGGGAAATCCCAACCACTCCGTATCACAGGACAGGCAAGAGCTCCCTGAAAACACCATGAAACTCATCTGCTGAGCCCAAGGAGATGGAGTTCATTCCCTGGGGCAGAGGCCATGAGGGTCATTCCATGGGGAATAGAGCTGGGGAACAGCACTGAGCCCAGCTGCACTGCTTGGATCCAGGAGGGAGGAGGAAAGCCATGCTCCAGTGTGCTCCCTGCAGAGCATTCTACAAAAATCACCCAAGGCAGTGCTTGTGCTCCCTTCTCCTGCAGGAATACAGCACCACAGAGAGGGTGATCCTGTGGATATTGATCAATCAGGAGGCCCAAGGAAGCCTTCAGCCAGTTTCCTGGGTTTCTTCAGCAGAGCAGGGGAAGGGATCAGCTGGCTCAGACCCCCATGTCCATGGCAGGATCACCACCGTCGGCATTCTTTTCTTCTGGCTCCTCAAAAATCCTCTGGAGGGAGAGCCGGAGGGACCCCATGGAGCAGGGCCTCCTGCACCTCCCCATCAAGAAGTAGATGAAGGGTTTGATGGTGCTGTGGATGCAGGTGAGCAGGAAAACAATCTGTGAGGACACAGCGACGTAACCGAGCTGCTGCAGGAAATTGCAGAGGCTGAGAAGGAGAGTGAAGAGCACAATGATGAAGAGAACGATGTCGCGCCTCTTGGGTTGCTGCTTCTGGGAGCCCTGCTTGGCATTAATTAAATCGATTGTGCTGGAAATGAGCAGGGGTGCAGCCAAGAAGAGCAGGATGAGGGTGTACATGGAAATGAAAGCAGCCCAGCAGTGCTCCTGCTGGTGTGCTGGGCACAGGAATGTCACTGAGGGAATGACAGTGAAGAGAGAAAAGAAGGCCCAGTACTGGGCACTGTCCAGCACCCACCACAGGTGCTCAGGGAGGTCGCGGCGGCAACAGAAGTTCCAGATCTCACGCATATACAGTATCTTGTTGCTGCGCATCAGCCAGAGCAGTGCCCAGTAGTGGGAGACCACTGACAGCTGGAAAAGGAAGTTCATGTACATCAAGGGCATGATAAGAGAGCAGGACACATCCTCCACCAGGAAGAGGAGGGCAGAGGGCACTGCAAAGAGGAGAATGAGGAAGTCCATGACAGCCAGGTCAAAGATTCCAGCGTTCCCGCTTTTTTTCAGGTTGAGGAGGTAGAGCACAGCCCCGTTCCCGGCCAGACCACAGAGGCAGATGAGCAGTGTCACACTGTGTGTGGCCATGGTGGTAACATCTGTGTCACACAGATCGTCTCCTTCAGTGGGTGAGGTGGCAGGTGGGGACACGGTGGTCACCTCCATGGATGGACGCTGGGCAGGCAGTGGGATGTGGCCCCTGGCTGTGGTCAGAGTGGATGGGGAGTCAGTGCTTGGAGAATCCAGGGGTGGACCATGTGGCTCCTCAGCAGCTCCCTGCAGTGGGAAGGATTCAGTGGACAGAAGTGAGATGTGCAGGGGAGGAATGCAGTGGACATGGTGGAACAGGGAGGTGGGAGGGCTGGGCTGGTGTGCTGAGTATTGAAAAATAACAGATTTTAAACTCTTGCAGTTGCTTAAAGACTAAAAGGGAAAATAGATAAAAGGATGTAAAGATGTTGACCCAGGGTGATAAATATGGCAGGAACCAGTGCAGAAACAGATTTGGAGGTCCACAGTATTTTTCTGTCACGTTCTGTGACAAGCAGCAAGAGCACATGGCCAAAGGAAAAGTTCGAGGCAAGGTCACCTTTAATATCATAGAACTCAGTGAATACAACCATCAGAAGCCCCTTTCAATGAAACTCCAGGGCCATCAAACAATTCCCAGTAGGAAGTGGATGCATGGAAATGAGTTCTAGGAAAATGGTGTTTATGTACTAAAGAAGAAAAACTTTTTAATATATGGTTATAATGTTGTATTATATTGTTGTAAACAGTAGAACACTGTTGTAATGTCTCACAACACACAGAAAAATAAGGAGGGATCATTCTGTGAGTCTTGCTGCCTAATACTTCCCTCGATAACACCCTTAGTTGATGTTAGGAACTTTATTCTGTCTGATTTGGGTATCACTCCTCATCCATCCCATCCCATCCCATGCCATGCCATCTCAATGGTTTCCCAGTCCGTGGCCACTCCCTGGCTGTAGGTGTGCCCTGTTGGGCTCTGCTGCTGTCCAGTGGGAGATTTGGGATTGGTGGCACCCAGAGCCCTCCTGCCCCCTCCAGCCCCTGTCTGCCTGGTGCCTTGGGCTGGCTCCCTAGAACAGAGGCCAGACAAGATGAACACAATAAAAGGAGGCATTGATGAAAGGCCTTCAAAAGGTTCCCCTGGGCACTCAAAGCCTCCGAGAGGGACTACACCCAAAATGGACAATGGCCATGAGTTTTTCAGACAGAGATAAGTTTGGTCCATTTACAAATCAGGGGTTAATCCTCCAATTACAGCTTCAGGTCATGAAGTCATTTAGCCCCAGGTTGTCCACCCCCAATTCACTTCTGTCTGTACTTTTCTGGGCCTGAGGCAGTAGGATGTCCTTGAACTGCAGGCCTAGAGGGATTGTTTTGTCTGACCAACATGTGAGGACAGTTAACTAACACTTTCCATGGAGTTTAGAGTTATGCACCAATGCAGTACAGGATATGAAAAATAGCAAGGCTAAAATCCTAAGGCATCATGCCTCCCTTTGACATCCTCTGGAAATTCCCCCCAGGCTGCTTTCCCCTCCAGACATCCCTGCTCCTCTCCTGGCCCACTCAGGACCCCCAGCAGTGTTTCTGCTCCTCCTGGCAATTCCATGTTTCTCCAGCCCAATGAACAGCAGTGGAGCCATCCCTCTGTGGCCTCTTGTTTCTGTCCAAAGGAGGTTGGGGGGCTGGACAGCAGGGATGGAGCTGGGCAGGGGCATCTCCAAGAGAAGCAGTGCCCCAAAGCCTTACAGAGCAGCCTGGGGTGAGCAGCCCGTGGTGAGGGACTGGAGCCTCAGGCCCGGGGCTGGGAGGGATGGGAAGGATGGGAGGTGGGTGGGCTGCATGGGGAGTGGGGTGGGAGGGTGGTGTGGGAGGGGTGGGACATGATGGAGCTGCTGGAAAGGTGTGGGATGTGGTGGGGCTGGAGAGAAGGTGTGGGATGTGGTGGGGCTGGTGACCTCAGGGAAGCCCAAGGGAGGGAGGTGATGTCCCTGGAGCTCATGGTGACAAACACAGGTGTCACCCTGCTCCTGGAAGGGGGAGGCTGTGCCGAGGACCACGGCCTCCTCCTCTCCTTGCTGCTGCACCACCTGAGCCTGCTGAGGGAGCAGCTGAAGGCAGTGGAGAGGAAGAATTTCTGAAGGCAGAGAGACCTTTGCACCTGGCTCACAAAATTAAAAATTAAAGATCTCTGGGGAGATCTTTGCTGTGACACTCACAGAGCACTCAGGGTGGGGAATGCTGAGCCCCTGGGCCATCGTGTCTGTGCCAGCCCAGCTCTGGGCACTGGGGATCATGGCTGCTCCAGGGAGCACAAGCCATGGCTGTGTCCCCTCATACATCTAGATGTTTAAGTAACCCCGCCAAAATATGTTGGACTGCTAACAATTTTAAGTCAAAATTGTGAACATATTGGAAATATAATTGCCATAGATAGGTTCAAAGGAGCAGGAACTTTTAGGCATTTTTATACACTATGATATCCAAGACTTTTTATAGATACTCCCAAAAGTGCTCCCAGTTTTTTACATCATGGGTAAGGTGTTTTGTTTATTTTAATTACTACCACAATATGCCGTATCTCTTAGTTTATTATATAACCTGTGATTTATTCCATCTAAACAATGTTTTAATTAATTTGATGTCCTGGTTAGACAATTCCCAAAAATTAAGTTTTCTGAGGTGTCCAAGCCAAGGAAATGGCTCCCTTATTGCCTTGCAATTTATCTCTTGCAATTAATCAATTAAGTCTTCTGGAATGTATAGTCATCTGAATTCCTAATTCTCTCAAGATATCATTCTTATTCTATGATGTCCAATTAAATTTTATTTATATGAAAACCATTAAAAATACTTTTTTGAATTTTGTTCTTCTACTGTTGATTAAGTTCTTTAAGGGATATGGGTAGACAAACTTTTCTACTGACACTCAGCCAACACAGATCAAAATCAAAACCTGAAAAAAAAAACCCACAGTCAAATATGCCTTGACTAATTAAACATAGTTCATTATGAAATTCATAAACAGTCACAAAATTCCTGCCTAACTACCTCTCTGTCCCCTCTCTCCAGCCACAATCCAGGCTGGCAGCAGGAGCCAGAGGAAGCCTGGAAACGCTGGCAGAGGAGGCAAATGCAGCTCAGGGTTCATGGTGCTATTTATTGATATCAGACCTCAGTGGGATGCAGGAACCAGGTGCCAGGGGGAATTCTGGGATCACAGCTGTGTTGGGAATGATTTCTTTTTGGGGTAAAGTGCTCTAGGACACGTGGGGAAGAAGCAAATCCATCCTGCAATGTGATCTGTGCAGAGCATCCCTCCCACACGGCCCTTGTCACTGCTTGCTCCCTGTTCCTTCCGGAATAAAGGTGGGAAGGTGATCCTAAGTCACTGCCCCAATGTCCTGCATCAGGGCACTTGAAGGGTTCAACAGGCTCAGACCCCCGTGTCCCTGGTGGCATCATTGCTGGGGGCACTGCTCCCTTCTGGCTCCTCAAAGACCTTCTGGAGGCACTCCCTGAGGGACTCCGTGGAGCAGCGCCTCCAGCACTTTGTTACTGAGATGTAGATGAAGGGGTTGATGCTGCTGTGCATGCAGGCAAACAGGAGAACAACCTGGGGGGACACAGTGGGGTAGCCGAGCTGCTGCAGGAAATTCCAGAGACTGAGGGGGAGAGTGAGGGACACAGCGAGGAAGACAATGATGTCAAGCTTCTGGGATTGCTGCTGCTGGGAGCTACCCTTGAAATGAATGAAGAGGATTGTGCTGGAAATGACCATGGATGGAGCAAAGACGAGGAAGTTGAGGATGTAGAATGAGATGAGAGCCCCCCAGCAGTGCTTGTGTTCCTGTGACTGGCACAGGGAATTCACCACAGAAATGGCAGTGCGATGGTAGCGATGGCAGTGATGGAAAGGGCCCAGAGCCCGGCACTGACCACCACCCATGAGGTCCTGGGGAAGGTGGCAGAAGATCCCAGGTGGGCAGAGGAGGGACCTGCACCTCTTGATGCTGATGGCTGCCAGTCGGTACAGCCCTACGCTGTAGAACATCACACAGAGGAGGAAAAGGAAGCCTATGGATGCTGGGGC
This sequence comes from Serinus canaria, assembly GCF_022539315.1. NCBI lineage: Eukaryota > Metazoa > Chordata > Aves > Passeriformes > Fringillidae > Serinus > Serinus canaria. The sequence continues at coordinate 8,575,555 of NC_066319.1, read as the reverse complement.
ATGATGGCAGAGCAGGAGAAATTGTCCAGCAGGAAGAGCAGAGTGGAGGGGACCATAAGGATGAGGAAGAGGAAGTTAATGATGGTCAGGTCAAGGATGTAGGCAGTGATGGGTTTCATGGTGTTCCTCTGGATGCGGAACCCGAGGACCCAGATGACAGCTCCATTCCCAGCCAGGCCAGAGAGGCAGATGAGCAGTGTCACACTGTGTATGGCCATGCTGATCACATCTGGCTCACAGAGATTGTCTCCTTCAGCAGGTGAGTGTAGCAGGCACAGGGCCAGCTATGGCTCCATGGAGGAATGTTTAGAGATAGGTATTTGCTGAGTCATAGGAATTGAACCAGAAGTCCTCACTCTGGTCCTCCAGGCCTGCTTATCTCTCTGTGACCCCATAGGCTAGTTTCCCTAACCCTTACAATTGGTCACTTTCCAAGCCCCCATAACCCTATAAAAGGAGCTGTCTTGGCCCTTTTTGTTAGAAGAGCTGCATTTGGACCCTTCGCAAAACCCTCAGAATAAACCATCGTGGAACACTCTGAAGCTGCCTTCTCCTCTCTCTTGTCTGCTTTCCTAGAAGCCACGGCCAGCCAGAGCCTCTAGCAAGTTAAAGAGCTGAAACCATAAAAGAGCTGATATCACATAGAGCTGACAATCACTGAGCTTGCTAAGAGGCCATGGCTGTGTGGTAGTCTGGTCTAGGGCACTCAGCCCCCAAAGGGCTGAGATATCCGGCCTTAAGACTGCTTGCCTGGGGCACTCTGACCCTACAGGGAACCAGCTGTCCAGCTAAGAAGCTAGCCCCTGTGGCTTCATTATTTTGCAACTGACGCATCAAACAGGTGAACGAGAAAAGTTCTTCACTGACGGAGCAGCGTTTCTCTTTGAGAAACTGTAACTGCCGTTCTTTTGCGTCTTCCTGCTAAGTCGTTCCTATGTTTTAGCGGGACTTCTTAGCTGGGGGTTGATTTGGACCTCACTTAAAGACATCTGGACAAAGTTCCGAGGAGACGGCCCTAGCAGACGCCTTCCAGCAGCTCCTTTGATCCACGGCTGAAGAAATATATAGGTTTATACCAGCCTCTAAGTGCGCTAGAATTTTCTCAGGGATTTTTTTTTTTTTTTGGTTTCTTTTTTTTTTTTCTTTTTTTTTCTTTTCTCATTTTAGCTGCTGGAAGGGAATAGATAATATGGGAAAAAATTTTGACTTTAAGGTTATCCCATATTGAGAGAGATTTATATTTACTAATTCTAGAAATCTTATCTGCTAATAAACTTTTTTTATCAAATGGTAAACTTTCTAAGACTAACCTCAAGAAATTTATGAAATGGATACTTTCTCAGTTTCCTGATACTAACACAGAAACAATTACAAAAGATTCCTTTTGGGATATGATTGGGAAAACAATATATAATTTACAGACTAACCAGGATTTTTCTGTAACTGTATATATGCCTCTTTTTCATGTTATAACCAAAGCAGTCGAAAAATCTAACAAAAGGAGCCTTGATTGCGTAATAGAGGCAGATGTTCTTCTACATGCTAATGAGTCTGATAACCATTGAAATTCCTCTGTTTGGTCTGCTCCGAAATTTCCTCTCTCTCTTCCGTCTACGGGATCCACGTTGCCCTCTCCCTCTCCGCATATTCCCTCGATCGTGGAAAAAACCAGCTCTCCCTCTGAAAGAAAGGCTGCACCTCTCGCCTCCTCAATCGGGGCTCAGCTCGCTGTCATCGGGACCCCTGTTTCCCCTCCTGTCCTTATCTCAGCTTCCCAGATATCCGCTCCTCCTTCCCTCGTGCTAGCTTTGGCATCCCCTTCCATTCAGTCCCCTGCTCCACCTCCCCCCTCCTCCCGCCCCTCTTCCTGTTTCCCCCACCCTAGCCCTGCCCTCCCCCCCCCCTTTCCCCTCGGTCGCGGCGTTATCGATTCAAGGTTCGGCTTCACCCGTTCCCGCTCCCGGAAACGTGAGTTCCCCTCCTTCTTCCAGCCTGCCTGCAGGACAACTCTCGGGCTACAGCCATAGCCCGAGCCCAGCAATTGCATTCGAGCGGCCGCATACCGATCTGGCTGCCCCCCTGTCCCCGCCTACCCCTGGTCCCCACCCTCATGTTACCCAATCCTCCCACTCTCAGTGCAGCCCCTGCGGTATCTCAGGGACCCCCCCATGGTGTCACCCCCCCCCCCCATGTTTGTGTTTGCTGTGGTGCCGCTGCACTTTCAACAGTGGTTCCCTCTGACAAAACCTTGCCTAATGCATCATCACAGTCCACAAAGCTTTTGAATAAACCCACTTGTAAAAGCTGCAAAAAGCACAGGCCGCGGTCTGCCCGCCCTAACTCCTCACTGGAGGATAACAGCAGTGCCAGTGACTCGGACTCTGATTCGTTGCAAATTGATTCTGGGCTTTAATTAAGATAGAGGCGACCAAGGCAGGCGATTGGCAGATGGCAGAAAAAATAAATGCCTTCCCTGTAGAATATAGACAGGGGAGGAATGGAGGAGAGTCTGCTATTAAGACGTGGAAGCTGAACTCAAATAAGGAACTTGTACAATTAAGAAATATAGCTAAAGAACATGGTAGAGGTTCACACATTTTTAGAAATTTTTTAGAAGCTATGTTCTTAGCACATGTTTTGCTTCCACATGATATTAAAAACATATTGCATTGCCTGCTTTCACCAGCTGAATACATGTTATGGGAAAGACATTGGAATAAACAATTAAAAACATTATCGGATTCTTATTCAGCAGATGCTGATAAAGTTTACAGTAGAACAGCTGGCTGGGGAAGGCAAGTTACAGAAACCAGCTGACCAGCTTGAAACATTGAATAAGGATGCTCTCCAAGATGTGGAACTTGAAGCAAAAACCTCTTTACTGTTCATAAATGATGAATATATGCCTACCTTGCATTTTTCTAGTATTAAGCAAGAAGTAGATGGAAGCTTTATCAAATTTGTGGACAGACTTAAAGATGCTTTGGAAAAACAGATAGAGAGCCCAGAGGCAAGAACTGAACTCTTATGTAAGCTTGCCATGAGTAACTCAAATGAAAAATGTAAAATAATCCTGAGGTCTCTACCTCAGGATACAGACCCTACCATAGAGCAAATGCTGGAATGTTGTACACGTCACCTGTCCACTGATAATACAGTGGCCCAAGCTGTTGCTAAGGGCATTGCTGAAGGTGTCTCTGGTGCATATGCAGTAATAGCCTCTAAAGAACAGGCTCGATGCTTTCACTGTGGTAACATAGGTCATTATATAAAGGACTGTCCAGAAAGGACACCTCCCCGATATCCTTGTTACACCTATCAAAGACCCAAATATCAGCACCGCTACCAACAGCGTCCGGGAAACGCCTCGCGCAGCCCGGTGGAGCCCCAGGTTATGACAACAAATCAAAGTCCACCCAGACCCAACCACACTCCATCCCAGGAGATCCAGGACCACAGGAGGAGGTTCCAACACAGGACACGATCCAGATGGGAACCCATCGCCAACTGGTAACTGCTTTGTCTATTGACTTTAAAAATGAGAAGGTTTATCATGTTCCCACAGGTAAAAATGGACCAAAAGGTAGTCCTTCTGACATCTTAATTATAGGTGATTCTCTCAATAGCCCAAAGGAAATTTTTGTTGTTCCAGAAGTGAAAACAGTGCTCCCAGGACAAGAGATTCTTGTCCAGGTGTGCTGCATGGACTTACCATTTTTTCTTTCAAAGGGAACTCCAATCGCACAAGCCTTTCTACTCCCAAAAAATCACAGGGAACAGGTTCCTCTCAACCCTACAGCAATGTGGGCACAAGTTGTGGGTCCAAGCAAGCCTACCATCGAGTGCAGCCTTAACTACAGAGGGGAGAGGATCCACCTGCTGGGGATGCTGGACACCGGTGCTGACGTGACCATCATCGCTCGTTCAGACTGGCCATCACACTGGGACCTACAACCCGTTGCAGGCATGATTTTGGGAATTGGTGGTACTACTGTGTCTATACAAAGCAAGAACAACATCCTCATCAAAGGACCTGAAGGCAAGCTGGCAACCATCTGCCCATTTGTGGTAAGGGCTCCAATCACCCTTTGGGGCAGAGATGTTCTATCCCAATGGGGTGCTTCCCTTCGCATTCCCACTCAGGATTTTTAATTGGGGCCACTGAGGCATGTGCACTGCCAGAGACTCCTCGTATAACCTGGAAATGCCATAAACCGATCTGGACCCCTCAGTGGCCCCTCTCTGATGTAAAGCTGTGTGCATTACAAGAACTGGTAAAGGAACAGCTCGACAAAGGCCATATCTTAGAGTGTACCAGCCCTTGGACCTCTCCAGTCTTCGTACTACCTAAACCTGGAACGGGCAGGTGGAGGCTGCTCCAAGACCTTCGCAAGATCAACGAGGTCGTCAAGGACATGGGTTCTCTCCAGCCTGGCCTGCCCTCCCCATCGATGCTGCCCAAAGACTGGTCACTCGCTATCATAGATATTAAGGACTGTTTCTTTAGCATTCTGCTACATCCAGACGATGCTGAAAAATTTGCATTTTCTGTACTCTCTCTTAATAAAGAGGCCCCACTTAAAAGATATCATTGGCGTTTTCTTCCTCAAGGTCTAGAAAGTCTCTCTGACTATATGCCAGTGGTATGTTGCTCACATCCTGTCACCAGTTCGGGAACTATTTCCACGTGCTATCATCTACCACTATATGGACGATATTTTAGTTTGTGCATCCGATAAGGGTTACTTAGAGGAAGCGATCAAAACGACCATCGAAACCATAGTAAAGGCAGGATTTGAGATTCGTGAGGACAAAATACAGTACACCAACCCATGGACCTACCTTGGAGTCCAGATCCGGGAAAGGACAATCGTACCCCAGCAGCTCTCCATACGAGACAACCAAAAAACCCTGAGAGATTTACACAGCTTATGTGGATCTATCAGCTGGGTTCGTCCTTTGCTGGGTTTAACCACAGAAGATCTTGCTCCTCTGTTCAACCTTTTGCACAGCAGCAAAGACCTGGACTCTCCATGCACTCTCACAACAGAAGCCCAAGGTTCCATCATCAAGGTCCAGGAAGCCCTATCCTCATGCAAGGCTCATTGCTTCGAGCCCAGCCTGCCTTTCCAGTTCATCGTCCTAGGAAAAGCACCTCGATTTCATGGACTGATTTTCCAATGGGACTCTCAGCTTCGAGACCTTTGCTGATCCTGGAATGGATTTTTACTAGCAACCAACCTACAAAGACAATTGCCACCTACCAGGAAATCATGGCACATTTAATAAAAAAGGCTAGAACTTGCCTCCGCTCTCTTGCAGGGTGTGACTTCAACTGCATTTACTTGCCAATAACCATTGAGGACTTGGAGGATTTGCTCCAAACCAATGAAAGTCTCCAGTTTGCCCTAGACAGTTATACAGGCCAAATTTCAGTTCAGTTCCTAAAACACAAACTTTTTAATGAATCTTTTCATTTGACCCCAAAATCAGTTCAAAGTAGGGAACCTCTCAAAGCTCTAACCATCTTTACAGATGGTTCAGGGTCATCCCACAAGTCTGTTATGACGTGGATGGACCCCCAATCACAAAAATGGGAATCGGACATACAAATAGTGGAGGGATCTCCACAAATTGCGGAGTTAGCAGCTGTTGTTAGAACCTTTGAAAGATTCAAAGATGAACCTTTTAATCTGGTTACAGATTCAGCCTATGTTGCGGGTATAGCTATGAGAGCAGAACATGCTCTTCTCAAAGAGGTTTCCAATCCAACGTTGTACCAATTGATGTCTAAATTAATATACTTAATTTCTCACAGAAAGCAACCTTACCATATAATGCATGTGAGGTCCCACACCGACCTCCCAGGTTTCATTGCAGATGGGAACAGGAGAGCGGATGCATTAGCCATGGCAGTACAAACTGCTAATGTTCCTAACATCTTTGCCCAGGCAAAGTTGTCACATGCGTTTTTTCATCAAAATGTACCTGCCCTTGTTAGAATGTTCAAACTTTCAAAAGATCAAGCTAAAGCTATTGTTGCTACATGTCCGAACTGTCAAAGCTATCAGATACCATCCATGGGGATGGGAGTCAATCCCCGAGGTCTGAACAGTTGCCAGTTGTGGCAGACAGATGTGACTCATTTCACACCTTTTGGAAAGTCAAAATACGTGCATGTATCGGTTGACACGTTTTCAGGAGCAGTATTTGCATCATCGCATCTAGGAGAAACTGCACAGCATACAATAAAACATTTTCTCCTTGCCTTTGCCACCCTAGGAGAACCAAAGGAGATCAAAACAGATAATGGACCTGCTTACATTTCTCGCAAGTTAAAGGACTTTTTCAGTGACTGGGTCATAGCACACAAAACAGGCATACTTATAAACCCCACAGGACAATCCATCGTGGAAAGGACACATCAAACCCTAAAAAGGGTCCTCAATCAACAGAACTTAGACACGAGTATCAAATCTCCAGTGGAAAGACTTTGCAAGGCTCTCTATGTCATCAACTTCCTGAACTGTAGAGCATCAGAGCCTGACTTGCCAGTATTTCACCATTTTGCTAATTCCACGCAAGCAAAGCTTACTGAGAAACCACCTGTGCTCGTGAAGGACCCTGAAACACACCAAATCTCTCAACCTTTCCAGCTAATTACCTGGGGCCGAGGATATGCGTGTGTGCAACTACCCTCTGGTCCAAGATGGTAGCCAGGAAAAAATATAAAACCGTACCTAGGCACTGCAAACACGACGAAAGATGACAAGAATTCTCCTGAGACAAACACAGATCCTCCAAAAAACCAAACCAGTTCTGCCTGGAGACGAAGACGTCGCCGAATACCCACAAACAGAAGAACAGACCATCATGAGACAGCAGACAAAGAAGAAAGCTGAATAACATTCTGCTGCGTTAAACTGTTGATAGCCTGAACACAAAAGTGTACTCTGAACTATATGTTGTTACTCTCTTATATACCTCAAAAACCCTATTATCCCCTTTCCTTGACTCTTTTCAATACCCCTTAATCTTATCCCTCTTCTTTAGCTTAGAAAAAATAAAAAACGGGGGAGGAGGGAAAGGAATAGAGAAAAGAGCAAAGGAGTTAGTCCTCCCCTCCCACTATTAAGATAACAAATTTTGCTTATATTCCCTATCAGAAGCCCTATTCCTGTCCAAAGATGGAAAATATCTCCGTTGGTGCTGTCCTCACTGCTGCCTGGCTGTGCTTCACCATACCGCATGCCTTCGGCTGGATTAGTCCACAGCCTAGCCAAAATGTTTGGGTAACCTTAGCAAAGACATTAAAACAGGATAATCTGTGTTTATCCATGGGAAGCATTGATAACCCACTTTCCACATGTCTAGTAGGGATTCCCTTTGTAGCAGATGATTGGCCTGTCTATAACTCAGAGCTCCTCCGCACCACAGGTAAGAGACACAATTTGACAGCTACTTGGGATGAGTGGACAAAAATGCTGCCTAATGCTCTAGATGAACCCCAAGAACTGGATATGTTGGGGTCCTCCAAGGCCGCATACTGTGTCAAATGTTACTTTAGATGCCCGAAAAACAATTGGCCAGAAATTGATCAGAAAAAAACACATATCGAAAAGACATATCACCCATTAACAAAGCCTATATCTATCCCGATTGGTGTAATTACACTGCTCGTGTGATATCTGTGTCCTCTCTCCACCCTAAAGTATTACCCAAGGGAACATTTCTCATCTGTGGTGAGAGAGTTTGGGCTGGAATCCCCTCCTGGCTCCAGGGAGGTCCCTGTACTCTTGGAAAACTTTCTACTCTTACTCCAAACATCTGTTACATAATTGGAGAAAAGAAAGTGAATCAAAACACCACAAAAGATCCTACACTGAATTTGATGAAAATTGCGATCCCAAATTATACGATTGAAACAAACCCAAAAAGATTGCTGTCTCCTTATTTCTACCTTGGGTTGCTGCAGCTAAAGCCCTCGGTGAAATAAATCACCTTGGGTGCTGGCTTAGTAGACAAGCTAATGCTACATCTGCTGCCCTGAGCGATCTCTTAAAGGAAGAAGAAACCACAAGACAAGCTTCCTGCTGCTTGCCCACAGACAAGGTTGTAAAGATTTTGAAGGGATGTGCTGCTTCAGTCTCTCTTCACGCTTGGAAATCATCCATGCAAATATCCAGAAACTGAAAGATCTTGTGAAGGACTTGAAAGTAGAAAAAACCCCAGAATGTGTTAATGACCTTTTTGGTCAGTGGGGATTAACTGGATGGATCCTTGGTTAAGGGAATATTGTGGATTCTCCTTGTAGTTGTTACTGTATTAGCTATATTCTTATGCCTTGCTCACTGTTTTAAAAGAACCATAGGGAATGTCTTTTTTCTAAAAACAGAAAGTGGAGTTGTAGCAGGCACAGGGCCGGCTACGGCTCCGTGGAGGGATGTTTAGAGATAGGTATTTGCTGAGTCATAGGAATTGAACCAGAAGTCCTCACTCTGGTCCTCCAGGCCTGCTTATCTCTCTGTGACCCCATAGGCTAGTTTCCCTAACCCTTACAATTGGTCACTTTCCAAGCCCCCATAACCCTATAAAAGGAGCTGTCTTGGCCCTTTTTGTTAGAAGAGCTGCATTTGGACCCTTCGCAAAACCCTCAGAATAAACCATCGTGGAACACTCTGAAGCTGCCTTCTCCTCTCTCTTGTCTGCTTTCCTAGAAGCCACGGCCAGCCAGAGCCTCTAGCAAGTTAAAGAGCTGAAACCATAAAAGAGCTGATATCACATAGAGCTGACAATCACTGAGCTTGCTAAGAGGCCATGGCTGTGTGGTAGTCTGGTCTAGGGCACTCAGCCCCCAAAGGGCTGAGATATCCGGCCTTAAGACTACTTGCCTGGGGCACTCTGACCCTACAGGGAACCAGCTGTCCAGCTAAGAAGCTAGCCCCTGTGGCTTCATTATTTTACAGGTGAGGAAGGAGAAGGGGACACGGTGGTCACCGCATTGGATGCTGGGCAGACAGTGGGATGTGGCCCCTGGCTGTGGTCAGAGTGGATGGGCAGTCAGTGCTTGGAGAATCCAGGGATGGACAATGTGGCTCCTCAGCAGCTCCCTGCAGTGGGAAGGATTCAGTGGGGTGGAGTGAGATGTGCAGGGGAGGAGGGCAGTGAGAATTGTGGGATGGGAGATAGAGGCAGGAGGGTTGGGTAGTTCTACAGGGGATGTGAAAGAAAAGCACTGGGCAGAGGAGGGGGGAGCTGGGAAGGGCACCGCGGTCACTGGGAGAGGGTGGCAGGAACAGAGCAACTGCTGCAGGAGAGGAAGGTGGGGCAGGGAGGAAGGAGAACATTCCACTGACCTGTTCCCTGTGGGGCAGCAGCAGGCAAAGGGGTCTGTGCAGATCAGTGGCGCTCCCTGGTACCTCTTGCTCCTTTGGGATCCATGTCCTAAAGCGGCTCCTGGCAGGTCAGGGACATGAAGGAGAAAGTGCCCAGAGCACCAGGAGCTCCCCACTGCCAACCCTCTGGCTCCTATCCGTGCTCTGTCTTGATGTTGCTCCCCAAGGCTCAGTGGAGACAAAGGGGAGTGGGGAAGTCAAAAATTGTAATTTTACCTGCTTCAGAAATTCAGTTCCTCTGAGTTATTTATCTTGGGTGTGTTTTTCTTGTTTCTTTTTTTTTTTTTTTTTTCCCCTGTAGAGGAAGTGGCTTTTCTCAGAAGCTCTAACTGAATTTTTTTACAATTTGCTCGTCTTTCCCTCCTGATAAGAAACACTCCTTCTCTGTAGAGTGTCCCATTCTCCAATTGCCTTCCCTCTCTAGATCGGTTTCTACCATTCCTCCTTCATCTTCCCTGAGGGGTCATTGTCCCTCCAGCAGCAGAGGGATGCTGGTGGTGCTGGTGGCACTGGAATACTGCCAGTGCTGGAAGTGCTGTTGAGGCACCTGCATGCTTCTCTGAAACATCTCCTGTTCCGGGAAGGGCTCTGAGATCTTTGCCAACACATGCTCTGGGCCAAGGAAGCACAGCTGAGCTGTTTCCTCTCTACTATCCCAATGCTATCCTTATCTCTGCTCCCCATTCCCATCCCCATCCCTATCCCCACCCTGCTCTCCACCACCCCAGCCTATCACAGCCCACAGCTTTCCCAGATGGAGCAGTTCCTCCACTCTGAGCATGGCCAGTCAAGCTCTGGTGTCCTCCAATGGGGAGATTTGGGATTGCCGGCTTCCAGACCCTCTCCGACCCTCTCCTGACCCCTTCAAAACTGCCTGCAACACCCCAGACGATCCCTGGGGACCCCAGTGGCCCCCCTGAACAGTCTCAATCTGCTCCAGCTCCACCCAGGACCCCAAAAGTGTCCCTGCTCCTCCTGGCCATAGGGTTCCAGGATCCAGGAGGGAGCGAGGAAAGCCCAGCTCCAAGGTGCTCCTCAGGAGAGCACAGGATGATAAACATGGCTGGCGCCAGTGCAGAGACAGATAAGGAGGCCTGCAGGGGTTTGTAGCAAATTCTATAACAGGAAGCAAGAGCACATGGCCAAAGGAAAAGTTCAAGGCAAGGTCACCTTTAATATCTCAGCACTCATTGAATACGATCAGAGACCCCTCTGAATGAACCTCTAGGGCCAGGAAAGCACTTGGAGAAGGAGGTGGATGCCTGGAAATGGGTCCTAGGAAAGTGATGTTTATGTATTAGATAAGAAAGACACTTTAATGACTGTGTGTGGTTATGATGGATAAAACCCCCGTTGTAAAGTCTCACCACACACAGATCAGGGAGAGACCCTTCTATGTAGGTAAAAAATTCCTGCTTCCTAATGCTTCCCATTGTTTTAGAATGTTTATTTCAGCCGATTCAATGTCAAGATACAGACGGGATGCACAGGGCAGAGGAGAGGGGAGCTGGGGAGGGCACTGCAGTCACCGGGAGAGGGTGGCAGGAACAGAGCAGCTGCTGGAGGAGAGGAAGGTGGGGTAGGGAGGAAGGAAAACATTCCACTGACCTGTTCCCTGTGGGGCAGCAGCAGGCAAAGGGGTCTGTGCAGATCAGCGGCACTTCCTGGTACCTCTTGCTCCTTTGGGATCCATGTCCTAAAGCGGCTCCTGGCAGGTCAGTGACATGAAGGAGAAAGTGCCCAGATCACCAGGAGCTCCTCACTCCGATCCCTCTCGCTACTCTCTGTGCCATGACCTGCTGTCATTTTGTAAGGCTCGGTGCCTGGGTCACAGTGGTTTTACAACTTTGGCTTGCTCAGAGTTCCACAGCCTCTGAGATATTGATCTTGATTTTTTTTTGTTTTCCCTACAAATCAAGTGGTCTTTTTCTTTGTGGTGAGAAATGATGCCTCACTTAAAATTTCTAGAAGTTTATTGAACTACAGCAAAGGACAAAAAAAGGTAAAAGGAACAGTGCTCGGTGCTAACTCACAGCCAGAGGCACGGCCAGAGGCACACCGCCCAAAACAGAAACCGGCTTTGTACCCTCTTTGTAATCCATCCCCCGCTTTCACACACTTTCCGCTTTTCCAACACAGCTCCGCCTTCATCCCGCCTTCCCGGACCTTGTGCAGCACTTCGGGCTTCGACTGCCCACAATGGTCAGAGATCAGTGTTATAACTCTCAAGGTGAACACACTACTCATATTAGAAAAACTCCGTAGCTTAAAAAAAATTTAAAAAAACCCAAAAGACAAAAGGGGAAGGATGCTCCATGTGATCCCAACCCCTCTCCTGCCATCGGCAGGCACCAGCTCCACAGGGATTTGGGAATCAGTGCCACCCCATGCTGGGTGTGTCCACCAGGATTAAATGTGTTACAGTGCAGGGAAGAGCTCCCTGAAAATGCCATGAAACTCATATGCTGAGCCAAAGGAGATGGAGTTCATTCCCTAGGGTCGAGGCCATGAGGGTCATTCCATGGAGAATAGAGCTGGGGAACAGCACTGAGCCCAGCTGCACTGCTTGGAGCCATGTGGGTCCAGGAGAGGGGAGGAAAGCCATGCCCTAATTTGCTCCCTGCAGAGCATCTCAGAAAAATCACCCAAGCCAAAGCTCCTGCTCCCTTGTCCTGCCTGAATGCAGCACGCCAGGGAGGGTGATCCTGTGGATATTGATTTATCAGTTTACTCAAGGAAACCCTCAGGCTTTGTGCCAAGGTCCTTCAGCAGAGCAGTGGAAGGGACCGAGCGGCTCAGAGCTCCTGTGTCGGTATGGGCATAATTTCTGCAGTCAGTTTGTTCTTTCTCCTCATCAAAGACCCTCTTGAGAGATTCCCTTAGACACCCTGTACAGTGCTCCCAGGAGATCACCATGGAGCAGTCTGTCCTCCAGCTCCCCACCAAGATGTACATTAAGGGTTTGATGGTGCTGTGGATGCAAGTGAGCAGGAAAAAAACCTGTAAGGACACAGTGATGTAACCGAGCTGCTGCAGGAAATGGCAGATGGTGAGGAGAAGAGCAAAGAGCACAATGAGGACAATAACAACGTCACGCCTCTTGGGTTGCTGCTGCTGGGAGCCCCGCTTGGCCTTAATGAAATTGATTGTGCTGGAAATGAGCAGGGGTGCAGCAAAGAGGAGCAGGATGATGGTGTACATGGAGATGAGAGCTGCCTGGCACTGCTTCTGCTCATTTGACGGGCACAGCAATGTCACAGCAGGAATGACAGCGAAGAGAGCAAAGAAGGCCCAGTACTGGACACTGTCCACCACCCTCCTCAGGCGCAGACTTAGGTCCCTGTGGAAGCAGATCTTGTACATATACAGCAGAGGGCTGCCGGGCATCAGCCGGAACAGCAGCCAGGAGTAGGAGACCACTGACAGATGGAAAAGGAAACTCAGGTACAGCAGGGGCAAGATAGGAGAGCAGGACACATCCTCCACCAGGAAGAGGAAGGCAGTGGGGACTGTGAGGAGAAGGAAGAGGAAGTCAATCACAGCCAGCTTGAAGATGCCAGAGTTATAATTTTCCCGGCTGAGGAGGCCAATGACAGCCCTGTTCCCAGCCAGGCCACAGAGGCCGATGAGCAGGGTCACACTGTGTATGGCCACCCTGGTGACATCTGTGTCACACAGATCGTCTCCTTCAGTGGGTGAGGTGGGAGGTGGGGATACGGTGCCCACTTCCATGGATGGACGCTGGGCTGGCAGTGGGATGTGGCCCCTGTCTGTGGTCAGAGTGGATGGGCAGTCAGTGCTTGGAGAATCCAGGGATGGACAACGCGGCTCCTCAGCAGCTCCCTGCAGTGGGAAGGGTTTAGTGAGGAGTAGTGAGATATGCAGGGGAGGAGGTCAGTGGAAATTGTGGACTGGGAGAGGGAGGTGGGAGGGTTGGGCTGTTCCAGAACAGGGAGAGGAGGGGGGAGGTGGGGAGGGCACTGCAGTCACCGGGAGAGGGTGGCAGGAACAGAGCAGCTGCTGCAGGAGAGGAAGGTGGGGTAGGGAGGAAGGAAAACATTCCACTGACCTGTTTCCTATGGGGCAGCAGCAGGCAAAGGGGTCTGTGCAGATCAGCGGCGCTTCCTGGTACCTCTTGCTCCTTTGGGATCCATGTCCTAAAGCGGCTCCTGGCAGGTCAGGGACATGAAGGAGAAAGTGCCCAGATCACCAGGAGCTCCCCACTCCTGTCCTGCTGGCTTCTCTCTGTGTGTCCTGTCCTGGTGTTGCTCCCCAGGGCTCGATGCAGTCACAGTGGAGTTGGAAATTGCAGCTTTGGCTACGTCAGAACCTCACTTCCTCTGAGTTTTCATCCTGCGTTTCTTTTTTTTGCTACAGAGGAAGTGACTATTGTCAAAAGCTTCAAATGAAATATTTTTGAAATGGCTCCTCATTTCCTCCTGATGAGAAAAATTCCATCCCTGCAGAATGTCCCAATCTCTGACTGCCTTCCCTTTCCCTACAGCTTTCTACCATTCCTTGTTTCCCTTCTCTGAGGGTTCATTGTCCCACCAGCAGCAGAGGGGTGCTGATGGTGAAGGTGGTACTGGAATGCTGGCACTGCTGGAAGGGCTGGTGAGTCAGCTGGGTGCTTGTCAGAAGTAACTCTTCCCAGAGGGAAGAGCTCTGTGATCACTGACAGACCTCCCCTGGGCCCAAGGAAGCAGAGGCGAGCTGGTCCCTATCCTATCCTATCCTATCCTATCCTATCCTATCCTATCCTATCCTATCCTATCCTATCCTATCCTATCCTATCCTATCCTATCCTATCCTATCCTACTATCCTATCCTATCCTATCCTATCCGATCCTATCCTATCCTATCCTATCCTATCCTATCCTATCCTATCCTATCCTATCCTATCCTATCCTATCCTATCCATCATCTTCATCCTCACCCCATCCTATCACATCCCACAGCTTTCCCAGATGGACTCGTTCTCCTGCTCTGAGCATGGCCTGTCAGGCTCTGCTCCCCTCCAGTGGGAAGATTTGGGATTGGCAGAATCCAGACCCATTCCCACTGCTCCGACCCTCTCCTGACCCCTTCAAAACTGCCTGCAACACCCCAGACGATCCCTGGGGACCCCAGTGCCCCCCCCGAACAGTCTTGATCTGCCCCAGCTCCACCCAGGACCCTTGGCAGTGTCCCTGCTCCTCCTGGCCATAGGGTTCCAGGACCCAGGAGGGAGGAGGAAAGCCCAGCTCCAAGGTGCTCCTAAGGAGAACACAGGATGATAAAGGTGGCCAGAGCCAGTGCAGAGACAGATAAGGAGGCCTGCAGGGGTTTGTAGCAAATTCTGTAACAAGAAAATTTGTGTCACAGAATTTTTCAGAAATTCTCTATTTGTAGCAAATTCTGTAACATGGCCAAAGGAAAAGTTCAAGGCAAGGTCATCTTTAATACCACAGCACTCAGTGAATGCGACCACCAGAGACCCCTCTGAATGATCCTCCAGGGCCAGGAAAAGACTTGGAGAAGGAGGTGTATTCATGGAAAAGACTCCTAGGAAACTGATGTTTATGTTTTATATAAGAAAGACACTTTAATGACTCTCTGTGGTTATAGTGGATAAAACCCCTGTTGTAAATCTCAGCCCAAACAGAATATGGAGAGCTCCTTCTGTGTGTGCTGTGCCGGTAAAGAATTCCTGCTTCCTAATGCTTCCCATTGTGTTTGAAAGTTTATTACGTGGGAATTTTGAATCACTTCCAGTTCCCATCACCACCCCTCTCCCCATCGCATCGCATCGCATCGCATCGCATCGCATCGCATCGCATCCCATCCCATCCCATCCCATCCCATCCCATCCCATCCCATCCCGTGGCTGCTTCCTGCCTTGAAGCACTGCCCATCGGGCTCTGCTGCCCTCCAATTGGGACATTTGGGATCAGCAGCATCCAGAGCCTTCCTGACATCCTCCAGACACTTCCAGCACTCTCTGAACCTTTGGACCTCACTGAAAACCTCCCTGGGGCTGACTTTCCCCCTACGACAGCCCTGCTCCTGCCCTACTCTGTCTAGGACCATGAGCAGTGTCTCTGCTTCTCCCAACCATTCCTGCTCTTGTACCTTGAAATAAACAATTTAGCAAAGAAAGGACAAGAACAGCATTTAGCTGGAATGGTATCTCATGCCTGAACCTTGCTTCCAGGCCTGACCCGCTCAGATGTCTCAGGCACTGCCACACCTGAGAGAGCAGCATCGCTGCCACATTTGCCATGGCAGATGCAGACGTGTGTGCACACAGACAGACAGACAGACAGACAGGGTCAGTGCAAGGTGCCTGTGAGAGATTCCCCTGGCAGGCAGTGAAATGCTCCCTGCGGATCCCTTGGCATCTCCTCCCTGTGCCAAGGGCTGGGCCTCGAGCCCTGGGGGGATGGGCCCAGGAGCCGTCGGCGTTCGGGGATCAGCCGAGGGCAGCAGACGGGAGAGATCCCAGCCCGGAGAGGCCCCAGGGCCAGGGAGCTTCTGCTCAGCGCTGCTGGGCCAGGAGAGCTCCAAGGGTCTCCTTTTGGGCTGCTGCTCCCAGGGCCCCAAGGGATGGGCGTCACTCTCAGCCATGTTTCACCCTGGCCACACTTGGGGCCGGCAGCTCCTGTGACAGTGGGAGAGCAGGGATGCTGTGGCACTCAGGGGAGCACAGTCATTTCCAAGGCTGTGGATAAAACCCCAGGAGGTGGTTGGACAGCAGCAGCTCCTGGGAGCAGAGGGTGTTTCTGATCAGCGCCACAGGAGCTGAGCCCAGGGGCTGCTCCTCAAGGCTGAGGCCTCCCAAGCACGGATCAGAGCCCAGAGCGGGCTGGAAAGGGGCTGGGGATGCACCAGCACAGGGAGGGTGACCCTGTGGGGATTTATTGATCAGGAGACTCAAGGAATCTCTCAGCCACTGTCCCAGGGTCTCTCAGCAGTGCAGAGGAAGGGATCAGCAGGCTCAGAGCACTGTGTCCACAGAGGGAACATTTCTGTGGGCAATGTTCTCTTCTGGCTCCTCAAACACCCTGTGGATCGCCTTCCTTAGAGACTGCATGGAGGAGTGCTTCCTGCAGCTCTCCATGGAGCACTGTCTCCAGCAGCTCCCCATGGACCAGGCTCTCTTCCAGCTCCCCACCAAGAAGTAGATGAAGGGTTTGATGCTGCTGGTGATGCAGGTGAGCAGGAAAACCACCTGGGAGGGCACAGCCGTGTAACCGAGCTGCTGCAGGAGAGACCAGAGACTGAGGGGCAGACTGAAGAGTGCAGCGAGGACTATAACAATGTCAAGTCTCTTGTGCTGCTGCTGCTGGGAGCCAGGCTTGAGATGAATGAAGAGGATTGTGCTGGAAATGACCATGGGTGCAGCAAATAGGAAGAGGTTGAGGGCGTACATGGAGGTGAGAGCCACCTGGCATTGCTCCTGCTCGTGTGACTGGCACTGGGAAGTCACCGTGGGATTGACAGCGGTGACAACGAACAGGAGGACCCAGAAAAGGACACTCATCGCCACCAACACCAGGCGCTCAGGAAGCTGGCAACCACAGAAAAACGGGCATAGGATGGACCTGCACCTCTGAATGCTGATGAACATCAGCCGGTACAGGCCCATGGTGTAGGAGAACAGCGACAGATAGAAAAGAAAGCTCAAATATATTAGGGGCATTATAGCAGAGCAGGAAACCTCCTCCACAAGGAAGAGCAGGGTGGAAGGAACCATGATGATGAGGAAGAGGAAGTCGGTGATGGCCTGGTTGAAGACGAAGTCGGTGTTGGGATTAACGTGGAGGAGACGGAGGAAAGCCGCATTCCCAGCCAGCCCACAGAGACCAATGAGCAGGGTCACAAAGTGCATGGCCACGCTGGAGACAGTGATCTCACACTGACTAGGTCCGTCAGCTGGTGAGGTGAAAAGAGGGGTCACGGTGCTCACCTCCATGGATGGACGCTGGGCAGGCAGTGGGATGTGGCCCCTGGCTGTGGTCAGAGTGGATGGAGAGTCAGTGCTTGGAGAATCCAGGGATGGACCATGCAGCTCCTCAGCAGCTCCCTGCAGTGGGAAGGATTCAGTGGGGAGGAGTGAGATGTGCAGGGGAGGAGGGCAGTGGAAATGGTGGGGTGGGAGAGGGAGGTGGGAGGGTTGGGCTTTTTGGCAGGAGGCTGATAAATAAAATAGAGAATAAACATTTTCAGTTCTTCTGAAGTTGTTCAAATGCAGTGGCCAAATTTGAAAGGGATGTGTTATAGATGGATAATGAGATTATTGGCTCTCACTGTTAAGGGATGAATAATGTATGAATATTAAGAGAAGCTTTATTGATGTATGATTATGGTATTGAACTCTGTTGTTTAGATGTCCCATGTTCTCCCCATAGTCCCTTTCTCCCCCCACTCCTTTGTTGCCATCAAAGACCCTGAGTCATCTAGGACAGGGAGAAAGAAGGGGTGTACAAAAGTTTGTTGCTGGGGAGGGGGAGGTGCAGTATGACAACACCTGACCCTCCAGTCAAGTTGCAAGAAGGCAGGCTCCACCAATAAACACAAAGAAGGGCTGACAGACAGACTTTGGGAGGGGCCAGGTTTAGCTGATGCAACCCCTGGGGTATCAAAGGTGAAGCATTCATCTTGAAGATGAGGAAGCCGTGTGGTAGGCAGCCAAGAGGGAAGCTCCCAGGCCTGCTTCTCCTTATTTAGTCATTTTGTTGTATTTTTTGTTAAGGTTTAATAATCCTTTAAAAATTTTCAAAAGTGAGTGGTTGTTTCTTATAGGATGTAAAGGCTGGCACACAGGATAACAAACATGGCAAGAACCAGTGCAGAAACAGATAAGGAGGCCTGCAGTTATTTTGGGGTAAATTCTGGAACAAGAAGCAACAGTCCATGGCCAGAGGGAAAGTTCAAGGCAAGGGAACCTTTAATATGGCAGCATACATTAAATATGACCACAAGAGACTCCCCACTTAATAAACCTCCAGGGTCATAGAAGGACTTGCAGGAGGAGGTGGATGCATGGAAATGAGTTCTAGGAAAATGGTGTTTGTGTACTAGATAAGAAAACAATTTTCAATACCTACATATGGTTATAATGGATTAATCTCCTATTGTAAAGTCTAACCATACAAAAAATTCAAGAAGAGATCTTCTGTGTCCTGTGCAGGTAAAGAATTCCTGCTTCCTCATGCTTTGCATTCTGTTAGAAAATTAGTTCTGGCCCTTTTCAGTATTAGGATAGAGACGGGATGCACTGGAGGAGAGAGAGGATCTGGGGAGGGCACTGTGGTCACTGGGAGAGGGTGGCAGGAACAGAGCAGCTGCTGGAGGAGAGGAAGGTGGGGTAGGGAGGAAGGAAAACATTCCACTGACCTGTTCCCTGTGGGGCAGCAGCAGGCAAAGGGGTCTGTGCAGATCAGTGGTGCTCCCTGGTACCTCTTGCTCCTTTGGGATCCATGTCCTAAAGCGGCTCCTGGCAGGTCAGTGACATGAAGGAGAAAGTGCCCAGATCACCAGGAGCTCCCCACTCCCGTCCTGCTGGCTCCTCTCTGTACTCTGCCCTGGTGTTGTTTCGCAAGGCTTGGTGGGAGAGTCGGAAATTTAATCTTTGATTACGTCAGAATTTCACTGTCTCAGTGTTATTTGTCTTTTTCTTTCATTTCTGCCATAGAGGAAGTAGCTCAACGTGCAGATTTCTTTGAAGGGCTCCTCATTTCCTCCTGATTAGAAACTTTTCAAAATAGGAAATTTGCCAAATACTTTCCCCTCTCTCAGCAGGTTTCTACCATTCCTCATTTTTCTACCCTGAGGGATCATTGTCCTTCCAGCTCAGAGAGCTGCTGGTGGCAATGGAATGCTGGCAGTGCTGGAAGTGCTCTCAGCACTTTGCAAGCATATGGGTGCTTCTCAGAATCAACTCCCATTCTGGGAAGAGGTCTGGGATCATTGCCAAAACCCTCCCTGGCCCCAAGAGAGCAACCTGAGCTGAGAATTCCCATTTCTGTCATTCCAATGCAGGCTCACAGAGCCCAAAGGAAGGTCAGCTCTCAGTTGCTAGCAGCCAGGTCATCAGCACTTAGAGCCCACCCTAATTACTGCCCATCCCCTTCATGATGCAATGAAAGCTATTAGGACCAGGTTTTGGGATGCTGTGATCCGTTTTCCATCGCTTCATTAGGACTCATCCTCCTCCTCCTCAGACTTTGGAGCCCTTTTGTTTGTTTTTGCTTAACCCCACCCCTCCGGGCAACCTGTGCCTGACCTCACCATCCTCACAGAAAGGATTCTTCCCTAATATCCAACCTGACCCCACCCTCTGTCAGTGGGAAGCCATTCCCCCTTGTCCTGTCACTCCATGCCCTTGTCCAAAGTCCCTCTCCAACTCTCCTGGTGCCCCATCAGCTCCTGGATCATGAAGTGTTTGCCCTTGAAAGGACTGGGCTGGTGAGGGGATGTGAGATTGCATAGCTGGGGACACAGACATGGTGTCAGCAGGGAGAGAGGTGACAGTTCTGGTCCCAGGGCCAGCAGTTTTCAGGAGGAGCATCCCAGATCCCTGAGGCACATGTCAGCCTGGCTAGGAATCATCTCACCCCAGCTTTCTAGGAACTCCATGGAACTCACTGTAGGATGTTCTCTGAATCCCGAGGGAGTGTAGAGGATGACTCAAAAGGAAACCTGCAACTTTCTAAGGATTAAAGCCAAGAGAGCAGCAGTGATTTGGTCCTTCTCAGAAGAAATGATATTGCTGAAATCCTAAATCATCCTCTTGCTGTGTGCCAGTGCCCCAGCTCATGCACAGAATTGATTATTGCATGAATTCTCTTGGAAACTGTGTGGTGAAGGTGAAGTACCACCAAAACTGTGGTGTACACATAGGAAAACTAGATTTGAATCTAAAAGAAGTGTTTAACAGCACATTTGTAGTGCAGAGACCTAAGGATCCAGCCCAGGAAAGATAGGGGGCAAGTTCAGGCAGTTAAAAAGACAAGATTTTGGGATTGGAGTTGCTTTTAAATGGAAGAGAAGCTGAGCTGGAGACAAAGTGCTTTGTGCATCGGTCTGGTTGCTGAGGCTCTCTCCTGTTGCTCATTTGCTGGGCAGAGTGAAGAGCAGGTGAGGAGCAGAGCCCTGATCCCGTGCCAGGCTCTGAAGCAGCTGCCTGTGTGTGAGAGCCCTGGAGAACACGAGGCAGCAGGAGAGCAGGGGCTGTGGCAGGAGCTGGGACAGAGCCCGCGCCAGACACTGCTCGGGCTCAACCCGCGGGCTGCGCTCCCCTTTCCCAAGGGACCATTCCAGGGAACCTCCTGAAGATCCCGGCCCAGGGACAGCAGCTGGAGGGTGGGAGGTGAGGTGAGTGCAGTGTGGGGAAGTTCTCCAGGCTGCGGGAGGAAACAAGGTCAGACTCTTCTCTTCCACCTGAATCAGGGCCCCCTCATTGGGTGGAACGTGGTCATGGATTTTGGGGGCAGAATTGAGGTCTGTAGGGAATTAAAAGCTGGAAATGCTGTGGGAAGGGGAGGAAATATTGAAACAAGTGTCCTGCTGAAGGAATCCAGCAGCTCAGTGATATCAACTGACATCTGAAAGTCCAAATCAGATCCATCCCAAAGCCATTTGTTCTCTGATATCTCCATGGGCAATTCCTTTCTTCTCCAATTGTTTTCCTCCTCCAGCTCTGTCCTGTCCACATCCAGGAAGGAGGTATCTCCCTGGCTTTTGTGCCAGGCACACCAGACCTGGCTCGGACATCCTACTTGCCATCTGTCCTGTCCCTCACCCCTCTCAGTGCTGCTCCACATGGAAGCTGTGGATAGGAAAAGATGGAAAAGCCACGTTTGGGGGACAGCAGCGTTGCCCAGGTGTCTCTGTTTGTCACCGCTCCATCTGTGTGAGGGGAGGAGAAGCAGCAGAGGTGTCACCATGAGCACTTTGTCCCCTGCCACGGAGGGAGCCAGCCGTGCCTGCTGGAGCCAGCCCAGTGGGAAGGCATCCTAGGGGAGCTGGGATGAGGAGAGCCACGACAACTGGAGCCAGTGTGCCAGCAGGCAGTGGAGCAAAGTGCCTGTCACGCTGCTGCTGCTGCTGTGCCTGTGTGGGATGCTGGGAATGGGGCTGTGCTCTGGTTCCTCTGCTTCTGCATCCACAGGAACCCCATCTGCCCCTGTGTGCTC
The DNA here is from genome assembly GCF_022539315.1 of Serinus canaria. Lineage (NCBI taxonomy): Eukaryota > Metazoa > Chordata > Aves > Passeriformes > Fringillidae > Serinus > Serinus canaria. Next base: position 8,553,981 of record NC_066319.1, on the reverse strand, counting down.
AACCTGGCCATGGCTGGCTTCACCTTCCTGCTCTCCATCACCATTGCCCTGGGGATATTTTCTGTCCCTGAGAGCTTCTGCCACCAGCTGGGCTCATGGGATGTGACAGCTGGGCTGAAGGTCCCCATCCTCTTGGCTTTCACTGCCACTGTCTCCTGTCTGACAGCCCTCAGTGCTGTCACAGCTCTGTTTGTCCTGCCTGTGTCCTGCTGGTCCTGCCACTGCTCCCAGTGTGCCCTGCTCTGGCTGCTCTCCTTCCTGCTCACTGTCACCCTCCATTTCTGCCCTTTGGTGCCCATGGCCTTGGTCCTGTGTCGCCGACAGGCTTTATGAAAATTCCTTTCCTTAGGATTTTTTCCTTCTCAGAAGCTGAGAGGCCTCAGGAACAAACTGTAAACCATTCTTATCTGCTGCTGTGGAATGCAGCAGGTGGATCTGTGATTGGTCTCATCTGGTTGTTTCTAATTAATGGCCAATCCCAGTCCAGCTGTCCAGACTGTTTCAGTCAGAGACAAACCTTTGTTATTCATTCCTTTTCTATTCTTAGCTAGCCTTCGATGAAATCCTTTCTTCTCTCCATTTAGTATAGTTTTAAAATAATATATATCATAAAATAATAAATCAAGCCTTCTGAGACATGGAGTCAACTTTCTCGTCTCTTCCCTCATCCTGGGACCCCTGTGAACAGCATCACAGTCCTGAGCTGCCTCTTCTCAGTGCTCACCCTGGCCTGTTTTGCTCTGGCCCTGCTGGCCAGGCTCCTGTGCTGCTCATGGGAACAGCTCCCAGGGAAGCTCAGTGCCCTGCTCCTGTCATCTCCTTCCCCTTTTTCACTGCTGATTTTGGGCACTGGCTCTTGCTGAGGGCGTTTGACTTCTCTCTCTTTACCCCCAGCACCTCTCTCCTGCTCGCCTGTGCCAAGAGCAGTGCCCACCCTCTGATTTACTTCCTGGCTGGGAGCTGTGCAAAGGAATTCACCCCCTCTTAGTGTTGCCTTCCAGAGGGCTTTTGAGGATGTGCCAGAGCCATGGAATAGGGACAACACAGTGGCACCATCATCAGGTGGAATCATCATGAAACAGAGGCATCATAAAATCGAGCCATAAAATATCCAGAGTTGGAAGGGACCTACAAAAATCATGGAGATGAGCTCCTGGATCTGCACAGGACATCCCAACAATCCCAGCCTGTGCCTGAGATCATTGTGCAAATGCTCCTTGAGCTCTGTCAGGCTGGTGCTGTGTGCAGCAGGGGAACTCCTGCCTGTCCTGGCTGCTGGATGTCATGAGGAATCATCATGGAATGGTTGTGTCCTAGTTTATGGTAAATGTGGGAGGAAATGGGATCCCTCTAGAAAGCGAATTCAAGCAGTCCCTCCCCCAGCTGGTTCAGGAAAAGATTTCCTTAGAGAAAAGTGGAAAAAACTGTTGATTTAACAAGGAAAGTATTTGTAAGCACAAGAAATGAAAACAATATTAATCAAGAAAATCTCTTGCTGTTCTGAAGAGTTGGCAAATGCAGAAAGTCCTTGTTGGGGGGTGTAGTTGGGCTCACTCAGTCTCTGATCAGTCCCTCCAGTGCTGGAAAATGCCGTGTCCCAGGCCCTGGTGGGCCACAGGTGTGAGCTCCTGGTGTTCTTCTGGGTTTTCAGTCCAGAGCAGGTTTGAATAGCTCAAAAAAAAAAAAAAAAAAGAAAACTTCTCTGCCTCAGCTGGCTAAAAAATCCTAAAAGCAAAGGAGAGCTCTCTGTGTCATGCCTGTGCTACAGACAGCATGGTCTGGGAGCAGGAATGTGGAGGAGTGAGCGCAGCTTCTGCAAACAAACTGCTGCATCTTCTCTCCCCCTCTTTGCTCAAGTGTTGGGGAAGATGAAACAGGAAAGCCTTACAAATATGATTGCCTGGCAAAAGATTTTGAGAATATAGAATCTATAAGCGAGATTGAAATGAAAGCAAGCTTTGAGATCCCTTAGTTACTGAACAACGGGAGAACAATGGTGTGGCTGGCTGGAGGTAATCCCCTTTTGATGATACAAGACCCTCTGCAAGCAGGCAGGTCCAAGGGTCCAAGCAGACCCTGCCAGCTTGGCAGAAGGGGTCTGAAGAGTAGTTTTTAGGGTTTAAAATGTAGCACAGTATGGTAATGTAGTGATTCTTATAGGCTGTATGTAAATGCTATAGGATTTCTGTGTTGTACTAGATTGCTCAGTGAGAATCAGAATATTCAACACAGAAGATGATTTATTGTATTGTAACAGGAACTTCGCACTCTTACTCTTACTCTTGCTCCCTTACTCTTACTTACTTTTCTATGCTCTTAGCTCTTGCCTTTTGCGTTATTACCCTCTCATCCTCTCTACCTCTCTCTTCTCCCGGGCCTGCTCCGAGCTGCAGCTGGCAGCTCCCAGCAGGGCCCTGTACCCACGCCCTTTGCAATAAACCACAGGTTCCATGACCTGGCTTCAGAGATCTCCCATCTCCATCCGTCCTGACCGTGCTACCCCCTGTCTCACCTACACTCAAGAACCAGTTTTAAATGTGCAAAACCTATTTCTGGGCTAAACAGATGAATGGGGAAACAATTCAGCATCATATAGTCACCCAGGACAGGTTGGAAGGAACAATAGAGATCATCTCATTCCATCTCTCCTTCTGCCATGGGCAGGGACAGCCAGGAAAACTTTTGCTTTGAAGTCTTGCTCTTTTGAAGGGAAGCTCAGGTAGGGAGTGTCCTGGGTGACCCAGGAGACAAGGAAGGTTCTGAGAAGCAGAAAAAGTACATGGAAGGATAATGGTCCTTCTGTGCTTGACTTGGGAGGGACACCCTGGCTGAGTTATTCATCTCTGGACAAGAGGTTAGACCTTGGAAAGTCTTGTCTTTCCAAAGGACAGGAAAATGGGAGTCAGGGAGAGAAAAACCCTCTCAGATGTCAAAGTCTCTTCTGTAATTATTAACAACTCGGTGAGGAAATGTTCCTTAGGTGTTTAACCTCATGTGTGTCTCCAAAGCCTGACTCACCACCCACGGCTTTCACTCTCACTTCCCTTTCCAGAAGCAGTGGCACGTTGCTTTCCCCTGGATTTAAGGCAGTGGGAAAAGGAGGGACAACTTCCCCCTGAGCAAGAGATGTGGCTGCTGCCCAGGTCTCTCCCAGGAGGAATGAGGAGCTCTTGGCACTGTCAACATCACCCCAACCATTGCAGGCACGTGCCTTAGGAAGGGCTCTGGTATGAGACAGGTACCTGCCCTGCTCACAGACCAGCCAGAGGCTTTAGGATGGGATAAAAGAAGGAAATGAGCCATTTTGGACACTGTTTAACAGGGACAGGCTCTGCAGTGAAGCCTGGATGTTGTTCATTCAACAAATTCAGAGGCTGGAACCACCACAGTTGAAAGAAATCAAAACCATGAATCCAAATCTGACTGAGGGGTGGTTACAGAATGACAAAGATCAGGACAGGCTGGGCTGGGGCAGAAGCTGCTGTGCAGAGTGGCTGTGCAGCTCCTGCTGAGGGTGGCCAGGTTCAGGATGGAGGGGGTCAGGGGCATCCTTGGGCATTGATGCTGGGGAACCAGAGGATGGAGGGGCCCATTCTGCAGAAGAGCAGCAAAACCCCCTAATCTCTGTGCAACTAAATGGTGCAAACATCTGGTGATGGGAATTTCCATATTCCATGTTCTTTCTGGTACAGGCACAAGAGTTTAGTGGAGTCCACTATCCACCCTGCTCATTGATATTCAGAAGGGTTTAATTCTGGAATTCAAGACTGTAGCAAATTCCCACTGAGAGGATAAGGGAATGTTGCTGTTCCCTCCCCAGCTCTGCAGCCCCACCTGCTGTCCCTTCCCATCAGCTGGGAATGGAGGGCTGGCTCTGCTGGACAGAAGGGGAAGGATGCTCCCTGTGATCCCAACCCCTCTCCTCCCATTGAGAGGCACCAGCCCCACAGGGATTTGGGAAATCACTGCCACCCCGTGCTGGGTGTGACCCCAGGGATTAAGGTGTCCCATTCTTTGCAGGCAAGATCTCCCTGAGAACACCATGAAACTCATCTGCTGAGCCAAAGAGATGGAGTTCATTCCCTGGGGCTGAGGCCATGAGGGTCATTCCATGGGGAATAGAGCTGGGGAAGAGCACTGAGCCCAGCTGCACTGCTTGGAGCCATGGGGATCCAGGAGGGAGGAGGAAAGCCATGCTCCAGTGTGCTCCCTGCAGAGCCTCCCACAAAAATCAACCAAGGCAATGCTCCTGCTCCCTTCTCCTGTAGGAATACACCACGCCAGGGAGGGTGATCCTGTGGATATTGATTCATCAGGAGGCTCAAGGAAACCTTCAGCCATTTTCCTGGGGTCATTCAGCAAAGAAGTGGAAGGGAGCAACAGGCCCAGACCCCGTGTCAATTGCAGGATCATCACCATCAGCAGTGTTTTCTTTTGGCTCCTCAAAGACCCTCTGGAGGGAGCGATGGAGGGACAGCATGGAGCAGAACCTCCAGCATCTCCCCATCAAGAAGTAGATGAAGGGTTTGTTGCTGCTGTGAATGCAGGAGAGCAGGAAAACAACCTGGGTGATCACATCAATGTAGCCCAGCTGCAGGAAATTGGAGGAAAGTGAAGAGCACAATGTGGATGATAATCATGGCATGCCTCTTGGGTTGCTGCTGCTGGGAGCCTGCTTGGCATGAATGAAATAAACTGTGCAGGAAATGAGCAGGGGTGCAGCAAAGAGGAGCAGGATGAGGGTGTACATGGAGATGAAAGCAGCCTGGCAGTGCTCCTGCTCGTGTGCTGGGCACAGGAATGTCACTGTGGGAATGACAGTGAAAAGAGCGAAAAGACCCAGTTATGGCTCTCCACACCACCCACATCAGGCGCTTGGGAAGTTGGCAGCAGCAGCAGCAGAGCTTGCAGAGTGAGGCCACGTCCTTTCCTAAGCTGTGGGCTGTCAGCCGGAACAGCCCCCAGTAGTGGGAGACCACTGAGAGCTGGAAAAGGAGACGTAGGTAACAGGAAGGGCATGACAGGAGAGCAGGACACGTCCTCCACCAGGAAGAGGGGGGATGTGCAGACTGTGAGGAGAAGGAAGAGGAAGTCAGCAAGAGTCAGATCAAAGATGCCAGAGTTGCCACTTTTTAGGTGAAAGAGCCAGAGCACAGCCCCATTCCCAGCCAGCCCACAGAGGCAGATAAGCAGTGTCACAAAGTGCATGGCCACACTGGTGACATCTGTCTCACACAGATTGTCCCTTTCAGTGGGTGACACGGGATGTGAGAACACTGTGGTCACCTCCATGGATGAACGCTGGGCAGGCAGTGGGATGTGGCCCTGGCTGTGGTCAGAGTGGATGGGCAGTCAGTGCTTGGAGAATCCAGGGATGGACCATGTGGCTCCTCAGCAGCTCCCTGCAGTGGGAAGGATTCAGTGGAGAGAAGTGAGATGTGCAGGTAAGGAGGGCAGTGTGAATGGTGGGGTGGGAGGGGGAAATGGGAGGATTGGGCTGTTTGGCAGGGGATGTGGAAGGAAAGTGCAGGGCAGAGGAGAGGGAGCTGGGGAGAGCACTGCGGTCACTGGGAGAGCGTGGCAGGAACAGCAGCGCTTCCTGGTACCTGTTGCTCCTTTGGGATCCATGTCCTAAAGCGGCTCCTGCCAGGTCAGTGCCATAAAGGAGGAGGTGCCCAGATCACCAGGAGCTCCTCAGTCCTTTCCTGCTGGCTGCTCTCTGTTCCCTGTCCTGGTGTTGCATTCCAGGGCTCTGTGGAATCATGGGGGGAGTGGGGGAATCCAAAACTGCAGCTTTGCCTAGTTCAGAAATTCAGTTCCTCTGAGTTATTTATCTTGGGTGTTGTTTTTTTGTTTTTTTTTGGTTTTTTTTTTTGTTTTGTTGTTTTGTTGTTGTTGTTGTTGTTGTTGTTGTTTTGGTTTTGGTTTTTGGTTGGTTGGTTGGTTGGTTTGGTTTGGTTTTTTTTCCCCTATACCGGAAGTGGCTTTTGTCAGAAGCTCTAAATGAAGATTTTTGTGATTGGTTCTTCTTTCTCTCCTGATGAGAAACACTCCTGCCTTGCAGAGTGTCCCACTCTGCAACTGCCTTTCCTCTCTAGACAGGTTTCTACCATTCCTCCTTTATCTACCGTGAGGAGTCATTGTCCCTCCAGCAGCAGAGGGATGCTGGTGGTGCTGGTGGCACTGGAATACTGGCAGTGCTGGCAGTGTTGGTGAGTGAGCTGGCTGCTTCTCAGAAACATCTCCTGTTCCAGGAAGGGCTCTGAGATCATTGCCAAAACATGCTCTGGGCCGAGGAAGCACAGCTGAGCAGCTTCCTCCTCCGATCCCCATCCCCACCCCCACTCCCACCCCACTCTCCATCCTCACCCTATCCTGTCACATCCCACAGGTTTCCCAGACAGAGCCGGGTGGCCAGTCAGGCTCTGCTGTCTTCCAGTGGGGAGATTTGGGATTGCCAGCCTCCGGACCCTTCCAACCCCTCGGACCCTCTCCTGACCCCTCTGAATCTGCCTCAAACATCCCAGACCATCCCTGGGGCCCCGTTTTCCACCAACAGCCCTGATCCTGCTCTGATCCATCCAGGACCCCGGCAGTGTCCCTGCTCCTCCTGGCCAGAGGATTCTAGGACCCAGGAAGGAGGGGGAAAGCCCAGCTCCAATGTGCTCCTCAGGAGAACACGGGATGACATAAGTGGATGGAGTCAGTGCAGAAACAGATTAATAGGCCTGCAGGGGTTTTGGGGCAAGTTCTGTAACAAGAAGCAAGAGCACATGGCCAAAGGAAAAGTTCAAGGCAAGTTCACCTTTAATATCTCAGCACTCAGTGACTACTGACCACCAGAGATCCCTCTGAATGAACCTCTAGGATCAGGAAAGGACTTGGAGAAGGTGGATGCCTGGAAATGAGTCTGAGGAAAGTGATGTTTATGTATTAGATAAGAAAGACACTTTAATGTCTCTGTGTGGTTATGATGGGTAAAAACCTTGTTGTAAAGTCCTAAATTCTCACCCAAACAGAAATATGGAGAGATCCTTCTGTGTGTCATTTGGAGGCAAAGAATTCCTGCTTCCTAATGCTTCCCATTGTGTTGGAAAGTTTATTGCAGCTGATTTTGGTATCACTCCCAGTTTTAATCTCCACACCTCTCCCCATCCCATCCCATCCCATCCCATCCCATCCCATCCCATCCCATCCCATCCCATCCCATCCCATCCCATCCCATCCCATCCCGTGGCTGTGACAGTGGGAGAGCAGGGATGCTGTGGCACTTGGGGGAGCACAGTCATTTCCAAGGCTGTGGATAAAACCCCAGGAGGTGGTTGGACAGCAGCAGCTCCTGGGAGCAGAGGGTGTTTCTGATCAGCGCCGCAGGAGCTGAGCCCAGGGGCTGCTCCTCAAGGCTGAGGCCTCCCAAGCACGGATCAGAGCCCAGAGCGGGCTGGAAAGGGGCTGGGGATGCACCAGCACAGGGAGGGTGACCCTGTGGGGATTTATTGATCAGGAGACTCAAGGAATCTCTCAGCCACTGTCCCAGGGTCTCTCAGCAGTGCAGTGGAAGGGATCAGCAGGCTCAGAGCACTGTGTCCATGGCAGGATCATCCCTGTGGGCAATGTTTTCTTCTGGCTCCTCAAAGATCCTCCTGAGGGAGAGCCGTAGGGACCCCATGGAGCAGGGCCTCCAGCACCTCCCCACCAAGAAGTAGATGAAGGGGTTGATGCTGCTGCTGATGCAGGCGAGCAGGAAAACAGCCTGGGAGGGCATAATGGTGTAGCCGAGCTCCTGCAGGAAATTGCAGAGACTGCGGGGCAGAGTGAAGAGCACAATGAGGCAGATAACAATGTCAAATCTCTTGGGCTGCTGCTGATGGGAGCCAGGCTTGACCTTAATGAAGAGGATTATGCTGGAAATGAGCATGAAGGGAGCAGAGAGGAGGAGGTTGAAGGTGTACATGGAGACGAGAGACACCCAGCAGTGCTCAGATAGCTGGAACATGCACAGAGAAAGCATCACGGCAAAGATAGTGATGAGAGTGAGGAAGAAGGCCCCGAGCAGGGCAAGGACCACCCATGACAGGTGCTGGGGACGGTGGCAGCAGAGCCAGAGCGGGCAGTGGATGGACCTGCACCTATTGATGCTGATGATTGTCAGCGTGTACAGCCAGAAGCTGTATGACAGCAGTGACACCCTGAAAAGGAATCCCACATAGCCCAAGGGCATGATGATAGAGCAGGACACATTCTCCAGCAGGAAGAACAGAGTGGAGGGCAACAGAAGGAGGAGGAAGAGGAAGTCAAAAAAAGTCCGGATGTGGATGTAAAGAGTGGTGCTGTTCCTGTACAAACAGCGAAAGCCAAGGAGGCAGAGCACAGCCCCATTCCCAGCCAGCCCACAGAGGCAAATGAGCAGTGTCACACTGTGTATGGCCATGCTGGTGACATCAGTCTCACACAGATTGTCTCCTTCAGTGGGTGAGGCAGGAGATGAGAACACGGTGGTCACCTCCATGGATGGACGCTGGGCAGGCAGTGGGATGTGGCCCTGGCTGTGGTCAGAGTGGATGGGCAGTCAGTGCTTGGGGAATCCAGGGATGGACCATGCAGTTCCTCAGCAGTTCCCTGCAGTGGAAAGGATTCATTAGGGAGGAGTGGGATGTGCAAGGGAGGAGAGCAGTGGAAATTGTGGTGGGGGGAGAGGGAGGCAGCATGCTTGGAGTATTCAGCAGGAGATGCAGAAGGGAAGAGTGCAGGGCAGAGGACAACATGTGGAGGGCACTGTGGTCACCGGGAGAGGGTGGCAGGAACAGAGCAGCTGCTGGAGGAGAGGAAGGTGGGGTAGAAAGGAAGGAAAACATTCCACTGACCTGTTCCCTGTGGGGCAGCAGCAGGCAAAGGGGTCTGTGCAGATCAGCGTCGCTTCCTGGTACCTCTTGCTCCTTTGGGATCCATGTCCTAAAGCGGCTCCTGACAGGTCAGGGACATGAAGGAGAAAGTGCCCAGGTTACCAGGAGCTCCCCATTCCCATCCCTCTCACTCCTCTCTGTGTGCCCTGTCCTGGTGTTGCTCCCCAGGGCTCCATGGAGTGATGGTGTGAGTTGGAAATTGCATCTTTGGCTACATCAGAATTTCACTTCCTCAGAGTTCTTTACCAAGGGAATTTTTTTTTGCCAGAGAGGAATTGGCTTTTGTGAAATGAAATATTTTGCAGATGGCTCCTCATTTCCCCCTGATGAGAAAAATTCCTTCCCTGCAGAATGTCCCTTTCTCCAACTGCCTTCCCTCTCCTGACAGGTTTCTACCATTCCCTGTTTCTATTCCCTGAGGGATCATTGTCCCTCCAGCAGCAGAGGGTTGCTGGTGGTGCTGGAATGCTGGCAGTGCTGGCAGTGCTGATGATTCAGCTGGGTGTTCGTCAGAAGTAACTCCAGTTCCTTGAGCAGCTCTGGTATCATTGACAAAACACGCCCAAGGAAGCAGAGCTGAGCTGGTCCCTATCCTATCCTATCCTATCCTATCCTATCCTATCCTATCCTATCCTATCCTATCCTATCCTATCCTATCCTATCCTATCCTATCCTATCCTATCCTATCCTATCCTATCCTATCCTATCCTATCCTATCCTATCCTATCCCCATCTCTGCACCCCATTCCCTCCGCGCTCTCCATCCTCACCCCATCCTATCACATCCCACAGCTTTCCCAGACGGAGCTGCTCCCTCACCCTGAGTGTGGCCTGTCAGGCTCTGCTCTCCTCTGGCACTGCCGGGAGCCAGATCCCCTTCAACCTCCTCTGACCCTCTCCTGACCACTCCAGCCTGCTCTGACACCCCCAAACCCACCCAGGGCTGATTTTTTCCTCCTGACAGCCCCACCCCTTCTCTGCTTCACCCAGGACCCCAGTAGTGTCCCTGCTCCTCCTGGCCAGAGGATCCTAGGACCCAGGAGGGAGTAGGAAAGCCCAGCTCCGATGTGCTCCTCAGGAGCACACAGGATGATAAATATGGCTGGAGCCAGTAGAGTAACAGATTAGGAGGCCTGCAGTGGTTTTGGGGCAGGTTCTGTAAAAATAAACAACAGTGCATGGCCAAAGGAAAAGCAAGGTCAAAGCAATATAACCTTTAATAGCACAGCACTCAGTGAATATGAACACCGGAGACCCCTCTGAATGATCCTTCAGGAGCATCAGATGATGCCCAGTAGGAAATGGATGCATGGAAATGAGTTCTAGGAAAATGGTGTTTATGTACTAGATAAGAAAAACTTTTTAACGCCTCTGTATGGTTATAGTGGATAAAAACACTCTTGTAAAGTCTCGCAACAAACACAGAAATATGGAGACATCCTTCTGCTTGTCCTGCTGCCTAATACTTCCCTTGGTAACATTATTAGAGGGTGTTAGGAACTTTATTCTGTCTGATTTTGGTATCACTTCAGATCCATGCCATGCCATGCCATGCCGTGCCATGCCATCCCAATGGTTTCCCAGTCCCTGGCCACTCCCTGGCTGTAGGTGTGCCCTGTTGGGCTCTGCTGCTGTCCAGTGGGAGATTTGGGATTGGTGGCACCCAGAGCCCTCCTGCCCCCTCCAGCCCCTGTCTGCCTGGTGCCTTGGGCTGGCTCCCTAGAACAGAGGCCAGACAAGATGAACACAATAAAAGGAGGCATTGATGAAAGGCCTTCAAAAGGTTCCCCTGGGCACTCAAAGCCTCCAAGAGAGGCTACACCCAAAATGGGCAATGGCCATGAGTTTTTCAGACAGATATAAGTTTGGTCCATTTACAAATCAGGGGTTAATCCTCCAATTACAGCTTCAGGTCATGAAGTCATTTAGCCCCAGTTTGTCCTCCCCCAATTCACTTCTGTCTGTACTTTTCTGGGCCTGAGGCAGTAGGATGTCCTTGAACTGCAGGCCTAGAGGGATTGTTTTGTCTGACCAACATGTGAGGACAGTTAACTAACACTTTCCATGGAGTTTAGAGTTATGCACCAATGCAGTACAGGATATCAAAAATAGCAAGGCTAAAATCCTAAGGCATCATGCCTCCCTTTGACATCCTCTAGAAATTCCCCCCAGCCTGCTTTCCCCTCCAGACATCCCTGCTCCTCTCCTGCCCCACTCAGGACCCCCAGCAGTGTTTCTGCTCCTCCTGGCAATTCCATGTTTCTCCAGCCCAATGAACAGCAGTGGAGCCATCCCTCTGTGGCCTCTTGTTTCTGTCCAAAGGAGGTTGGGGGGCTGGACAGCAGGGATGGAGCTGGGCAGGGGCATCTCCAAGAGAAGCAGTGCCCCAAAGCCTTACAGAGCAGCCTGGGGTGAGCAGCCCGTGGGGAGGGACTGGAGCCTCAGGCCCGGGGCTGGGAGGGATGGGAAGGACGGGAGGTGGGTGGGCTGCATGGGGAGTGGGATGGGAGGGTGGTGTGGGAGGGGTGGGACATGATGGAGCTGCTGGGAAGGTGTGGTGGGAAGGTGTGGGAGGTGGTGGGGCTGGAGAGAATGTCTGGGAGGTGGTGGGGCTGGAGAGAAGGTGTGGGATGTGGTGGGGCTGATGACCTCAGGGAAGCCCCAGGCAGGGAGGTGATGCCCCTGGAGCCCATGGTGACAAACACAGGTGTCACCCTGCTCCTGGAAGGGGGAGGTTGTGCTGAGGACCACGGCCTCCTCCTCTCCTTGCTGCTGCACCACCTGAGCCTGCTGAGGGAGCAGCTGAAGGCAGTGGAGAGGAAGAATTTCTGAAGGCAGAGAGACCTTTGCACCTGGCTCACAAAATTAAAAATTAATGAACTTGGGGAGATCTTTTCTGTGACACTCACAGAGCACTCAGGGTGGGGAATGCTGAGCCCCTGGGCCATCGTTTCCATGCCAGTCCAGCTCTGGGCACTGGGGATCATGGCTGCTCCAGGGAGCACAAGCCATGGCTCTGTCCCCTCTGACAGCAAGATGTTGAAGTCTTACAGCAAACGCGTGTTAGTCTAGTAAAAATTTTGAGTCAAAATTGTGAACATATTGGAAATATATTCGCCATAGATATGTTCAGAGAAACAACAATTTCCATACATTTTTATACAGTATAAAATCCAAGATTTTTTAGAGATACACCCAAAATGCTCCCAATTATTTACATCATGTTATAGTTTCCTTGTTTCTTTCAATTACTAACAAAATATGACGTCTCTCTTAGATTAATGCATAACTCAGGTTTTTTCCTGCTAAACAATATTTTATCAAATTTGATGTTCTGGTTAGACAATTCCCTTTTCTTAAGTTTTCTTAGTTGCACAAGCCTAGGAAATGGCTCCCTTATTGCCATTATAATTTATCTCTTCCATTTCATTATCAAACCTTTTGTCGTGTACAGGCCTCTGAATTCCTAATTCTCTAAATATACCATTTTTATTCTATGACGTCCAATTAATTTCTAGTTATATGATAGCCATTAAAAATTACATTCTTGAATTTTGTTCTCCAACTATTGATTAAGTCCTCTACGGGCTATGGATCAATGGGGATTTCTAATGACACTCAGGCAATACAGATGTAAATCAAAACCAGCTAAAATCCAGAGTCAAATATGCCTCAACTAATTAAACATAGTTCATTACGAAATTTCTAAACAGTCACAAAATTCCTGGCTAACTACCTCTCTGTCCCCTCCAGCCACATTCCTGGCTGGCAGCAGGAGCCAGAGGAAGCTGGGATGCGCTGGCAGAGGGGGCAAAGATGGCTCAGGGTTCAGCTCAGGGTTCATGGTGCTGTTTATTGATATCAGACCTCAGTGGGATGCAGGAACCAGGTCCCAGGGGGAATTTCGGGATCGCAGCCGTGTTGGGAAGGATTCTTTTGGGGGTAAAGTTCTCCAGGACCTCTGAGGGAAGAGCAAAGCTCCAATCATCCTCCAATGTGCTCTGTGCAGAGCATCCCTCCCACATGGCTGCTGTCACTGCCCCTGCTCCCTTTTCCTGCCAGAATAAAGGTGGAAGGGTGATCCTGAGTCACTGCCCCATGGTCCTGCATCGAGGCACTTGAAGGGTTCAACAGGCTCAGACCCCCTGTGTCCCTGGTGGCATCATTACTGGGGCACTGCTCCCTTCTGGCTCCTCAAAGACCTTCTGGAGGCACTCCCTGAGGGACTCCGTGGAGCAGCGCCTCCAGCACTTTGTTACTGAGATGTAGATGAAGGGGTTGATGCTGCTGTGCATGCAGGCAAACAGGAGAACAACCTGGGGGGACACAGTGGGGTAGCCGAGCTGCTGCAGGAAATTCCAGAGACTGAGGGGGAGAGTGAGGAGCACAGCGAGGAAGACAATGATGTCAAGCTTCTGGGATTGCTGCTGCTGGGAGCTACCCTTGAAATGAATGAAGAGGATTGTGCTGGAGATGACCATGGATGGAGCAAAGATGAGGAAGTTGAGGATGTAGAGGGAGATGAGAACCCCCCAGCAGTTCTTGTGTTCCTGTGACTGGCACAGGGAATTCACCACAGAAATGGCAGCAATGGAAAAGGCCCAGAGCCTGGCACTGACCACCACCCATGAGGTCCTGGGGAAGGTGACAGAAGATCCCAGGTGGTCAGAAGAGGGACCTGCACCTCTTGATGCTGATGGCTGTCAGTCGGTACAGCCCTACGCTGCAGAAAATCCAGAAGAGGGGAAAAGGAAACTTATGGATGGTGGGGGCATGATGGCATAGCAGGAGAAATCCTCCCCAAGGAAGAGCAGAGTGGAGGGGACCATAAGGATGAGGAAGAAGAAGTTGAAGATGGCCAGGCCAAGGATGTAGGCAGTGATGGGTTTCATGGTGTCCCTGTGGATGCGGAACCCGAGGACCCAGAGCACAGCCCTGTTCCCAGCCAGCCCAGAGAAGCAGATGAGCAGTGTCACACTGTGTATGGCCATGCTGGTGACATCAATCACACACAGATCATCCCCTTCACTGGATGAGTTGGCAGGGGGGGTCATGGTGCTCACCTCCACGGATGGATGCTGGGCAGGCAGTGGGATGTGTCCCCTGGCTGTGGTCAGAGAGGATGGGCAGTCAGTGCTTGGAGAATCCAGGGATGGTCCATGTGGCTCCTCAGCAGCTCCCTGCAGTGGGAAGGATTCAGTGGAGAGAAGTGAGATGTGCAGGGGAGGAGGGCAGTGGAACTTGTGGGGAGGGAAAGGGAGGTGGGAGGGTTGGGTTGGTTTGCTGGGGATTGATAAATAACAGAGAATAAACGTTTTCAATTCCCCTGAAGTTGCTTAAAGACTATGAGGGAAGAAAGATAAAAGAATGTAAAGATGTGGACCCAGGATGATAAATGTGGCTGGAAGCAGTGGGGAAAGTGATAAGAAGGCCAACAGCATTTTTGGGGCAAGTTCTGAAACCAGAAGTAAGAGCACATGGCAAACGAAAAACTTCAAGGCAAGATCACCTTTAATATCACAGCACTCAGGGAATACAACCACCAGAGCCGCCTCTGAATTTAACCTTATTTATGCCGGATAGTTCCGTCCAGGCCTGACCCGCTCAGATGTCTCAGGCACTGCCACACCTGAGAGAGCAGCATCGCTGCCACATTTGCCATGGCAGATGCAGACGTGTGTGCACACAGACAGACAGACAGACAGACAGGGTCAGTGCAAGGTGCCTGTGAGAGATTCCCCTGGCAGGCAGTGAAATGCTCCCTGCGGATCCCTTGGCATCTTCTCCCTGTGCCAAGGGCTGGGCCTCGAGCCCTGGGGGGATGGGCCCAGGAGCCCTCGGCGTTCGGGAATCAGCCGAGGGCAGCAGACGGGAGAGATCCCAGCCCGGAGAGGCCCCAGGGCCAGGGAGCTTCTGCTCAGCGCTGCTGGGCCAGGAGAGCTCCAAGGGTCTCCTTTTGGGCTGCTGCTCCCAGGGCCCCAAGGGATGGGCGTCACTCTCAGCCATGTTTCACCCTGGCCACACTTGGGGCCGGCAGCTCCTGTGACAGTGGGAGAGCAGGGATGCTGTGGCACTCAGGGGAGCACAGTCATTTCCAAGGCTGTGGATAAAACCCCAGGAGGTGGTTGGACAGCAGCAGCTCCTGGGAGCAGAGGGTGTTTCTGATCAGCGCCACAGGAGCTGAGCCCAGGGGCTGCTCCTCAAGGCTGAGGCCTCCCAAGCACGGATCAGAGCCCAGAGCGGGCTGGAAAGGGGCTGAGGATGCACCAGCACAGGGAGGGTGACCCTGTGGGGATTTATTGATCAGGAGACTCAAGGAATCTCTCAGCCACTGTCCCAGGGTCTCTCAGCAGTGCAGTGGAAGGGATCAGCAGGCTCAGACCCCCGTGTCCATGGTGGGACCATGGCTGTGTGTAGGGGGATACAGTATGGGTAAATTAAGGCGGTATAAGAGGTAATCTTATCCCCCAATGAGTTGCAACTAGACCAATTACTAAAGACTAGAAGCAGGCCTGATCTTAACAGGCCACACCTGCAGCCAATAAGAACAAGTGGTATAAAAGAGTGGATTGGTGGCGTCTGGAACCAGAAGTGTCAGGTTACTGCTGCAAGGACCGGGAACAGGCCGTGCTTAGAGGAGCTGCTTGCAAGAGATGTCAAAGAGGGAAGAAGCTCTGACAATATGAAATCCTTACACTATAATGACATTAGAACTCATGCTATTTAAGACAGCAGCTGTGGGCAGTGTTTTCTTCCGGCTCTTCAAAGACCCTCTGGTGGGAGAGTGGGAGGGGCTCCACAGAGTAGGGCCTGCAGCACCTCCCCACCAAGAAGCAGATGAAGGGGTTGATGCTGCTGTGGGTGCAGGTGAGCAGGAAAGCCACCTGGGAGGGCACAGTGGTGTAGCCAAGGTGCTGCAGTAAGTTCCAAAGGCTGCGGGGCAGAGTGAAGAGCACAATGAGGCAGATAGCAATGTCGAGTCTCTTGGGTTGGTGCTGCTGGGAGCCGGGCTTGAAATGAGTGAAGAGGATTGTGCTGGAAATGAGCATGAAGGGAGCACAGAGGAGGGAGTTGAAGGTGTACATGGAGATGAGAGACACCCAGCAGTGCTCAGATAGCTGGAACATGCACAGAGAAGTTATTGTGCCAATGACAATGACAAGAGTGCTGAAGAAGGCTCCGAGCAGGGCATGATTCTCCTTCAACAGCTGCTGGGGATGCTGGCAGCAGAGCCAGAGCGAGCAGTGGATGGACCTGCACCTCTTGATGCTGATGAATGTCAGCGTGTACAGCCACAAGCTGTATGATAGCAGTGACACCCTGAAAAGCAACCACACATAGCCCAAGGGCATGATAATAGAGCAGGACACATTCTCCAGCAGGAAGAACAGAGTGGAGGGCAACAGAAAGAGGAGGAAGAGGAAGTCTAAAAGAGTCAGCATGAGGATGTAAAGAATGGTGCTGTTCCTGTACAAACAGTAGGAGCCAAGGAGGCGGAGCACAGCCCCATTCCCAGCCAGCCCACAGAGGCCGATGAGCAGTGTCACACTGTGTGTGGCCGTGCTGGTGACATCTGTCTCACACAGATTGTCTCCTTCAGTGGGTGAGGCAGGAGATGGGAACACGGTGATCACCTCCATGGATGGACGCTGGGCAGGCAGTGGGATGTGGCCCCTGGCTGTGGTCATAGTGGATGGGCAGTCAGTGCTTGGAGAATCCAGGGATGGACCATGCAGTTCCTCAGCAGTTCCCTGCAGTGGAAAGGATTCATTAGGGAGGAGTGGGATGTGCAGGGGAGGAGAGCAGTGGAAATTGTGGTGGGGGGAGAAGGAGGCAGCATGCTTGGAGTATTCAGCAGGAGATGCAGAAGGGAAGAGTACAGGGCAGAGGACAACATGTGGAGGGCACTGTGGTCACCGGGAGAGGGTGGCAGGAAGAGAGCAGCTGCTGCAGGAGAGGAAGGTGGGCTAGGGAGGAAGGAAAACATTCCACTGACCTGTTCCCTGTGGGGCAGCAGCAGGCAAAGGGGTCAGTGCAGATCAGTGGCGCTCCTTGGTACCTCTTGCTCCTTTGGGATCCCTGTCCTAAAGCGGCTCCTGGCAGGTCAGGGACATGAAGGAGAAAGTGCCCAGATCACCAGGAGCTCCCCATTCTCATCCTGCTTGCTCCTCTCTGTGTGTCCTGTCCTGCTGTTTTCCCAGGGCTCGGTGCAATCACAGGGCAGTCGGAAGTGGTTTTACATCTTTGGCTTCCATAGAGTTCCACAGCTTCAGTGTTGTTGATCTTGATTTTTTTTGTTTTCCATACGAATCAAGTGTTCTTTTTCTTTGTTTTGAGAAACAACGCCTCACTTTTTAGAATTTTTAGAAGTTTGTTGAAGTACAACAAGTAACAAGGTGGAAGGAACAGTGCTCAGTGCCCGCTCACAGCCAGAGGCATGGCCAGGGCCACACTGCCTAAATTAGTAACAGCATTGTACCCTCTTGGTAAGCCACCCCTGGTAATCCATGCCCCCACATTCAGACCCATTCCACTTTTCCAACATATTTCCATTTTTCCACCTCCGTCCCGCCTTCCTGGAGCCTGTGCAGCGCTTCAGGCTGTGACTGCCCACAATGGTCAGAGATCAGCATTACAAATTTCAGCATGAAGACAGTACTCTAATACAGAGTATTAGAAAAACTCCAAAGCTTAAAAGAAAATTCAAAAAAAAGACAGAAGGGGAAGGATGCTGCATGTGATTCCAACCCCTCTCCTGCCATCCAGAGGCACCAGCCCCACAGGGATTTGGGAAATCACTGCTATTCCGTGCTGGGGGTGTCCTCAGGGATTAAGGTGTCCCATTCTTTGCAGGCAAGATCTCCCTTAAAACACCATCAAACTCATCTGCTGAGCCAAGGGAGATGGAGTTCATTCCCTGGGGCTGAGGCCATGAGGAGCATCCCATGGGGAATGGAGCTGGGGAACAGCACTTAGCCCAGCTGCACTGCTTGGAGCCATGGGGATGCAGTAGGGAGGAGGAAAGCCATGCTTCATGGCAGTACTCCCTGCAGAGCATTCCACAAAAATAACCCAAGGCAATGCTCCTGCTCCCTTCTCCTGTAGGAATACACCACCACAGAGAGGGTGATCCCGTGGATATTTATTCATCAGGTGAGTCAAGGAAACCTTCAGCCACTCTCCTGGGGTCCTTCATCAGAGCAGGAAGGGGTCAGCAGGCTGGGGACATAATTTCTGCCAGCAGTTTTTTCTTTCTGCTCACTGTTGAGGGTGAGCCAGTGGGATGCTATGGAGCAGGGCCTCCAGCACTGCCCTGCCAAGAAGTAGATGAAGGGTTTGATGCTGCTGTGGATGCAGGAGAGCAGAAAAACAACCTAGGAGGACACAGTGATGTAACCGAGCTGCTGCAGGAAATTGCAGAGGATGAGAATGAGTGTAAGGAACACAATGATGACGATAACGATGTCACGCCTCTTGGGTTGCTGCTGCTGGGAGCCCCACTTGGTCTTAATGAGGAGGATTGTGCGGGAAATGACCACGGCTGCAACAAAGAGGAGCAGGATGATGGAGTACATGGAGATGAGAGCTGCCCGGCACTGCTTCTGCTCATGTGATGGGCACAGGAATGTCGCTGCAGGAATGACCTCCACACCACCCACATCAGGCGCTTGGGAAGTTGGCAGCAGCAGCAGCAGAGCTTGCAGAGTGAGGCCACGTCCTTTCCTAAGCTGTGGGCTGTCAGCCGGAACAGTCCCCAGTAGTGGGAGACCACTGAGAGCTGGAAAAGGAGATGCAGGTACAGGAAGGGCATGACAGGAGAGCAGGACACGTCCTCCATCAGGAAGAGGGGGGATGTGCAGACTGTGAGGAGAAGGAAGAGGAAGTCAGCAAGAGTCAGATCAAAGACGCCAGTTGCCACTTTTCAGGCTGAAGGAGCCAGAGCACAGCCCTGTTCCCAGCCAGCCCACAGAGGCAGATAAGCAGTGTCACAAAGTGCATGGCCACACTGGTGACATCTATTGCACACAGATCGTCCCCTTCAGTGGTGGAGTCAGGAGATGGGAACACAGTGGTCACCTCCATGGATGGACGCTGGGCAGGCAGTGGGATGTGGCCCCTGGCTGTGGTCAGAGTGGATGGAGAGTCAGTGCTTGGAGAATCCAGGAATGGACCATGTGGCTCCTCAGCAGCTCCCTGCGGTGGGAAGGATTCAGTAGGGATGGGTGAGATGTGCAATGGCGGAGGTCAGTGGAAATTGTGGACTGGGAGAGGGAAATGGGAGGATTGGGCTGTTTGGCAGGGGATACAGAAGCAAAGCATAGAGCAGAGGAGGGGGAGCTGGGGAGGGCTTTGCAGTCACTGGGAGAGGGTGGCAGGAACAGAGCAGCTGCTGCAGGAGAGGAAGGTGGGGTAGGGAGGAAGGAAAACATTCCACTGACCTGTTCCCTGTGGGGCAGCAGCAGGCAAAGGGGTCAGTGCAGATCAGCGGCACTTCCTGGTACCTCTTGCTCCTTTGGGATCCATGTCCTAAAGCGGCTCCTGGCAGGTCAGGGACATGAAGGAGAAAGTGCCCAGATCACCAGGAGCTCCCCACGCCCGTCGTGCTGGCTCCTCTCTGTGTGTCCTGTCCTGGTGTTACTCCCTAGGGCTCAGTGGAGTCAAAGGGGAGTTGGAAATCTTTGCCTATGTGAGAACGTCAGAGTTCTTCATCTTGGGTTTTTGTTTTTATTTATTGCTAGAGAGGGTGTGGCTTTGGTGAAAAGCTCCAAATGAAATATTTTCCTAATGGCTCCTCATTTCCTCCTCATGAGAAACATTCCTTCCCTGCAGAATGTCCCAATCTCTGACTGTCTTACCTTTCCCTACAGGTTTCTACCATTCCTTGTTTCCCTTCCCGAAGGGGTCACTGTCCCTCCAGCAGCAGAGGGATGATGATGGTGCTGGTGGCACTGGAATGCTGACAATGCTGGAAGTGCTGGTGAGTCAGCTGTGTGCTTGTCAGAAGTAACTCCAGTTCCGGAAAGAGCTTGTGATCATTGCCAAAGCCTTCACTGGGCCCAAGGAAGCAGGGCTGAGCTGGTCCCTGTCCTATCATATCCTATCCCATCCCCATCTCTGCACCCCATTCCCACCCTGCTGTCCATCCTCACCCCATCCTATCACATCCCACATCTTTCCCAGATGGAGCCACTCCCCCACTCTGAGTGTGTTAAGCTCTTCTCTCCTCTGGCTTTGCCAGCATCCAGACCCCCTCCAATCCCCTCTGACCCTCTCCTGACCCCTCCAGCCTGCTCTGACACCCCAGAACCCACCCAGGGCTGATTTTTTTTTCCCCCGACAGCCCCACTCCTCCTCTGCTCCACCAGGGCCCCAGTAGTGTCCCTGCTCCTCCTGGCCATAGGGTTCTAGGATCCAGGAGGGAGGAGGAAAGCCCAGCTCCAATGTGCTCCTCAGGTGAACACAGGATGATGAATGTGGCTGGAACCAGTGCAGAAACAGATTTGGAGGCCTGCAGGGGTCTTGGCACAGGTTCTGTTACAAGAAGCAACAGTGCGTGGCCAAAGGAAAACTTCAAGGCAAGGTCACCTTTAATATCTCAGCACTCAGTGAATGCAACCACCAGAGGGCCCTATGAATGACCCTCCAGGGCGAGGAATGGACTCGCAGTAGGAGGAGGACACATGGAAATTAGTTCTAGGAAGCGATGTTTGTGTATTAGATAAGAAACACACTTTAATGTCTATGTGTGGTTATGATGGATAAAACCCCTGTTGTAATATCTTGCCACACACAGAACAAAGGGAGATCTTCTGTGTGTGCTGTTTTGTAATTCTTTCCATCATGTTTGTAAGTTTATTTCAGCCATGTGTGGTATTCCTTCCCAGCCCCATCTGTACCCCGCTTTCCCTGCTGTGCCATGGCCGCTCCCCGGGTTGAAGCTCTGCCCGTCAGGCTCTGCTGCTCTCCAATTAGGACATTTGGGATCAGCAGCATCCAGATCCTTCCTGGAGCCTCCTGCACCCTCTGACACGCACAGACCTCCCGGGGCTGCTTCAACGCCCCCGCCAGCCCGGCTCCATCCGGAAGCAGGGAAATCTCTACTGTGACACTCACAGAGAACTCAGGGTGGGGAATGCTGAGCCCCTGGGCCATCGTGTCCGTGGCAGCCCAGCTCTGGGTACTGGGGATCATGGCTGCTCCAGGGAACACAAGCCATGGCTGTGTCCCCTCCCTCCAGCCACATTCCAGGCTGGCAGCAGGAGCCAGAGGAAGCCAGGAAGTGCTGGCAGAGGGGGCAAAGGCAGCTCAGGGTTCATGGTGCTGTTTATTGATATCAGACCTGAGTGGGATGCAGGAACCAGGTGCCAGGGGGAATTTTGGGATCACAGCCGTGTTGGGAATGTTTCCTTTTGGGGGTAAAGTGCTCTAGGACCTGTGAGGGAGGATCAAAGCCATGCTCTGATGTGCTCCCTGCAAACAATTCCTCCCACATGGTCCTTGTCACTGCCTGTGCTCCCTTTTCCTGCAGGAGTACAGGAGCAGGAGGATAACACCATGGATATTTAGTATTCTGATGGCTCAAGGAAACCCTCAGTCAATGTCTTGCATCGAGGCACTTGAAGGGTTCAACAGGCTCAGACCCCCTGTGTCCCTGGTGGCATCATTACTGGGGCACTGCTCCCTTCTGGCTCCTCAAAGACCTTCTGGAGGCACTCCCTGAGGGACTCCGTGGAGCAGCGCCTCCAGCACTTTGTTACTGAGATGTAGATGAAGGGGTTGATGCTGCTGTGCATGCAGGCAAACAGGAGAACAACCTGGGGGGACACAGTGGGGTAGCTGAGCTGCTGCAGGAAATTCCAGAGACTGAGGGGGAGAGTGAGGAGCACAGCGAGGAAGACAATGATGTCAAGCTTCTGGGATTGCTGCTGCTGGGAGCTACCCTTGAAATGAATGAAGAGGATTGTGCTGGAGATGACCATGGATGGAGCAAAGATGAGGAAGTTGAGGATGTAGAGGGAGATGAGAGCCCCATTGCAGAGCTTGTGTTCCTGTGACTGGCACAGGGAATTCACCACAGAAATGGCAGCAATGGAAAAGGCCCAGAGCCCGGCACTGACCACCACCCATGAGGTCCTGGGAAAGGTGACAGAAGAGCCCAGGTGGGCAGAGGAGGGACCTGCACCTCTCAGTGCTGATGGCTGTCAGCCGTCAGCTGGTACAGCCCTATGGTGTAGAACATCACACAGAGGAGGAAAAGGAAATGTATGGATGGTGGGGGCATGATGGCATAGCAGGAGAAATCGTCCAGCAGGAAGAGCAGAGTGGAGGGGACCATAAGGATGAGGAAAAGAAAGTTGATGGTGGCCAGATCAAGGATGTAGGCAGTGATGGGTTTCATGGTGTCCCTGTGGATGCGGAACCTGAGGACCCAGAGCACAGCCCTGTTCCCAGCCATGGCACAGAGGCAGATGAGCAGTGTCACACTGTGTGTGGCCATGCTGGTGGCATCTGTCTCACAAAGTTCATCCCCTTCATTGGGTGAGATGGCGGGGGTTCCCAATGCTCGTCCCCATGGATGGATGGTGGGCGGGCAGTGGGATGTGGCCCCTGGCTATGGTGAGAGTGGGTGGGCAGTCAGCACTTGGAGAATCCAGGCATCGACCACACAGCTCCTCAGCAGCTCCCTGCAGTGGGAATGATATGGGAGGAGGAGGACTGGGGAGGAGTGAGATGTGCAGGGGAGAAGGGTAGTGGAAATTGTGGTGTGGGAGAGGGAGTTGGGAGTATCGGGCTGGTTAGCAGGAGGCTGATAAATAACATAGAGAATAAACATTTTCAGTTCTTCTGAAGTTGTTCAAAAACAAAATGGCCAAAATTTTAAAGGATGTGTTATACATGGATAATGAGATGATTTGCTCTCACAAGGGATGAATACTGTGTGAATATTAACAGAAGCTTTATTGATGCATAATTATGTTATTGTAGTCTGATGTTTAGATGTCCCATGTTCTCCCCATAGTCCCCTTCTCCCCCCTCTCTGTTGTTGCTGTCAGAGACCCTGAGTCATCTAGGACAGGGAGAAAGAAGGGGTGTACAAAAGCTTATTGCTGCAGGGGGAAGAGGTGCAGCATGACAACACCTGACCCTCCAGTCAAGTTGCAAGAAGGCAGGCTCCACCAATAAACACAAAGGAGGGCTGACAGACAGACTTTGGGAGGGGCCAGGTTTAGCTGATGCAACCCCTGGGGTATCAAAGGTGAAGCATTCATCTTGAAGATGGGGCAGCAATGTGGTAGGCAGTCAAGAGGGAAGCTCCCAGGCCTGCTTCTCCTTATTTAGTCCTTCAGTTGCAGTTTTTGTTAAGGTTTAATAAACCTATAAAAATTTTCAAAAGTGGGTGGTTGTTTCTCACAGGATATAAAGGCTGGCACACAGGATGACAAACATGGCAGGAACCAGTGCAGAAACAGATAAGGAGGCCTGCAGTGATTTTGGGGCAAATTCTGGAACAAGAAGCAACAGTGCATGGCCAGAGGGAAGTTCAAGGCAAGGGCACATTTAATATGGCAGCATTCATTGAATATGACCACGAGAGAGACCCCTTGTAATAAACCTCCAGGATCATAGGAGGATTGTAGGAGGAGGTGGATGCATGGAAATGAGTTCTAGGAAAATGGAGTTTATGTATTAGATAAGAAAAACTTTTCAATGCCAACATGTGGTTATAATGGATTAATACCCTAATATCCATGTCCTAAAGCAGCTCCTGGCAGGTCAGGGACATGAAGGAAAAAGTGCCCAGATCGCCAGGAGCTCCCCATTCCCGTCCTGCTGTCCCCTCTCTGTGCCCTGTCCTGGTGTTGTTTCGCAAGGCTTGGTGGGCCAGTCAGAAATTGTATCTTTGGTTACGTCAAAATTTCACTTCCTTGGAGTTATTTGTCTTGACCTGTTTTTTCTGCCATAGAGGAAGTAGCTTGACATGCAGATTTCTTTGAATGGCTCCTCATTCCCTCCTCATTAGAAACTCTCTTCCAAAGGGCATGTTCCCCAAATGCTTTCCCTCTCTTAGCAGGTTTCTACCATTCCTCATTTATCTACCCTGAGGGGTCATTGTCCCTACAGCAGCAGAGAGCTGCTGGTGGCACTGGAATGCTGGCAGTGCTTGAAGTGTTCACAGCACTGTGCAAGCTTCTGGGTGCTTCTGAGAAAGAACTCCCATTCTGAGTTGAGTTTCAGGATCATTGCCAAAACCTTCCCTGGCCCTAAGAAAGCAACTTGAGCTGAGAATTCCCATTTCTGTCATTCCAATGCAGGCTCACACAGCCCAAGGGAAGGACAGCACTCAGTTGCTTGCAGCCAGGTCATCTTAGCAGTCAGGTCAGCACTTGGAGCCCACCCTAATTACTGCCAATCCCCTTAACGATGCAATAAAAGCTATTAGGGACCAGGTTTTGGGATTCTGTGATCCCCTTTCCAGCCCTTCATTCGGACTTATCCTCCTCCTTCTCGAATTTTGGAGACCTTGTGTTTGTTTTTACCTGACACCACCCCTCTGGGCAAGCTGTGCCAAGGCCTCACCACCCTCACAGGGAAGGATTTTTACCCTAATAACCAACCTGACCCCACCCTCTGTCAGTGGGAAGCCATTCCCCCTTGTCCTGTCACTCCATGCCCTTGTCCAAAATCCCTCTCCAACTCTCCTGGTGCCCCATCAGCTCCTGGATCATGAAGTGTTTGCCCTTGAAAGGATTGGGCTGGTGAGGGGATGTGAGATTGCATAGCTGGGGACACAGACACGGTGTCAGCAGGGAGAGAGGTGACAGTTCTGGTTCCAGGGCCAGCAGTTTCCAGGAGGAGCATCCCAGATCCCTGAGGCACATGTCAGCCTGGCTAAGAATCATCTCACCCCAGCTTTCTGGGAATTCCTTGGAATTCACTGTAGGCTGCTGTCGGAATGTCAAGGGAGTGTGGACGATTACTGTGATGAAACTTGCCACTTTCTAAGGATTAAAGCCGAGAGAGCAGCATGGATTTTACCTCTTCTCAGAAGAAATGACATTGCTGAAATTCTAAATCATCCCTCTGCTGTGTGCCTGTGCTCCAGCTCAGGCACAGAATTGATTATTGCAAGAATCCTCTTGGAAACTGTGTGCTGAAGGTCAAGTACCACTGAAACTGTGGCATGCAAGTGGGAAAACTAGATTTGAATCAGAAAGAAAGGCTTCACAGCACATTTGTAGTGCAGAGTCCTATGGATCCAGCCCAGGAAAGAGAGGGGGCAAGTTCAGGCAGTTCAAAAGACAAGAATTTGGGATTGGAGTTGCTTTAAAAATGAAAGAAGGACCTGAGCTGGAGACAAAGTGCTTTGTGCATCGGTCTGGTTGCTGAGGCTCTCTCCTGTTGCTCATTTGCTGGGCAGAGTGAAGAGCAGGTGAGGAGCAGAGCCCTGATCCCGTGCCAGGCTCTGAAGCAGCTGCCTGTGTGTGAGAGCCCTGGAGAACACGAGGCAGCAGGAGAGCAGGGGCTGTGGCAGGAGCTGGGACAGAGCCCGCGCCGGACGCTGCTTGGGCTCAACCCGCGGGCTGCGCTCCCCTTTCCCAAGGGACCATTCCAGGGAACCTCCTGAAGATCCCGGCCCAGGGACAGCAGCTGGAGGGTGGGAGGTGAGGTGAGTGCAGTGTGGGGAAGTTCTCCAGGCTGCGGGAGGAAACAAGGTCAGACTCTTCTCTTCCACCTGAATCAGGGCCCCCTCATTGGGTGGAACAAGGTCATGGATTTTAGGGGCAGAATTGAGGTCTGTAGGTTATTAAGACCTATAAATACTGTGGGAAAAAGGAGGGAATATTGAAATGGGTGTCCTGCTGAAGGAATCCAGCAGCTCAGTGATATCAACTGACACCTGAGAGTCCAGCTCAGATCCATCCCAAAGCCATTTGTTCTCTGATATCTCCATGGGCAATTCCTTCCTTCTCCAATTGTTTTCCTCCTCCAGCTCTGTCCTCTCCACATCCAGGCAGGAGGTATCTCCCTGGCTTTTGTGCCAGGCACACCAGACCAGGCTCCCACATCCTACTTGCCATCTGTCCTGTCCCTCACCCCTCCCAGTGCTGCTCTACATGGAAGCTGTGGATAGGAAAAGATGGAAAAGCCACGTCTGGGCTGAGCAGCGTTGCTCAGGTGTCTCTGTTTGTCACCCCTCCATCTGTGTGAGGGGAGGAGAAGCAGCAGAGGTGTCACCATGAGCACTTTGTCCCCTGCCACAGAGGGAGCCAGCCCTGCCTGCTGGAGCCAGCCCGGTGGGAAGGCATCCAAGGGGAGCTGGGATGAGGAGAGCCACGACAACTGGAGCCAGTGTGCCAGCAGGCAGTGGAGCAAAGTGCCTGTCACGCTGCTGCTGCTGCTGTGCCTGTGTGGGATGGTGGGAATGGGGCTGTGCTCTGGCTCCTGAGCTTCTGCATCTCAGGAACCCCATCTGCCCCTGTGTGCTCAGCCTGGCCATGGCTGGCTTCACCTTCCTGCTCTCCATCACCATTGCCCTGGGGATATTTTCTGTCCCTGAGAGCTTCTGCCACCAGCTGGGCTCATGGGATGTGACAGCTGGGCTGAAGGTCCCCATCCTCTTGGCTTTCACTGCCACTGTCTCCTGTCTGACAGCCCTCAGTGCTGTCACAGCTCTGTTTGTCCTGCCCGTGTCCTGCTGGCCCTGCAACTGCTCCCAGTGCTTCCTGGTGCTCCTGTGTGCCCTGCTCTGGCTGCTCTCCTTCCTGCTCACTGTCACCCTCCATTTCTGCCCTTTGGTGCCCATGGCCTTGGTCCTGAGCTGCCTCTTCTCAGTGCTCACCCTGGCCTGCTTTGCTCTGGCCCTGCTGGCCAGGCTCCTGTGCTGCTCATGGGAACAGCTCCCAGGGAAGCTCTGTGCCCTGCTCCTGCCGCTCCTGTCATCTCCTTCCCCTTTTTCACTGCTGATTTTGGGCACTGTCTATTGCTGAGTGTGTTTGACTTTTCTCTCTTTGCCCCCAGCACCTCTCTCCTGCTCGCCTGTGCCAAGAGCAGTGCCCACCCTCTGATTTACTTCCTGGCTGGGAGCTGTGCAAAGGAATTTACCCCTTCTGTTAGTGTTGCATTCCAGAGGTCTTTTGAGGATATCTTCAGAGCAACGGAATAGGGACAACACAGTGGAACCATCATCAGGTGGAATCATCGTGAAATAGACTCATCACAATATAGAACAATAAAATATCCAGTGTTGGAAGTGATCTACAATGATCAGGGAGTTGAGCTCCTGGCCCTGCACAGGTCATCCCAAGAATCCTAGCCTGTGCCTGAGAGGAGCATTTTCAAAATGCTTCTTGAGCTCTATCAGGCTGGTGCTGTGTGCAGCAGGGGAACTCCTGCCTAGGGCAGTAGTGGGTGACACGTGGAATCATCATTGAATGGTTTGGGTTTTGTCCTGCTTTAGGAAAATTTGGGAGGAAGACTCTCAATGGGCTTCCTCTAGAAAAGAAATTCAAGCAGCCGCCTGCACAGCTGGTACAGGGAAAGATTTCTTTAGAGCAAAGTGGAAAAAGCTGTTCATTTAACAAGGACAGTATACACAAGCATAAAAAATGAAAACAATACTAGACATTAAAATTTCTTGCTGTTCTGAAGAGTTGGCAAATGCAGAAAGTCCTTGTTGGGGAGTGTAGTTGGGCTCACTCAGTCTCTGATCAGTCCCTCCAGTGCTGGAAAATGCCGTGTCCCAGGCCCTGGTGGGCCACAGGTGTGAGCTCCTGGTGCTCTTCTGGGTTTTCAGTCCAGAGCAGGTTTGAATAGCTCAAAAAAAAAAAAAAAAAAAAAAGAAAACCCCAGTGCAGGGAACTTCTCTGCCTCAGCTGGCTAAAAAATCCTAAAAGCAAAGGAGAGCTCTCTGTGTCATGCCTGTGCTGCAGACAGCACGGTCTGGGAGCAGGAATGTGGAGGAGTGAGCGCAGCTTCTGCAAACAAACTGCTGCATCTTCTCTCCCCCTCTTTGCTCAAGAACCAGTCTTAAATGTGCAAAACCTATTTCTGGGCTAAACAGATGAATGGGGATACAATTCAGCATCATAAAGTCACCCAGGACAGGTTGGAAGGAACAGTAGAGATCATCTCATTCCATCTCTCCTTCTGCCATGGGCAGGGACAGCCAGGAAATCTTTTGCTTTGAAGTCTTGCTCTTTTGAAGGGAAGCTCAAGTAGGGAGTGGCCTGGGTGACCCAGGAGACAAGGAAGGTGATGGGAAGCACAAAAATCTCATGGAAAAAAAAATTGTACTTCTGCACTTGCCTTGGGAGGGATGCCCGGGCTGAGTTATTCTTCCCTGGACAAGAGGTTCTACCTTGGAAAGTTCCTGCTGTCCAATGGGCAGGAAAACAGAGGACACACAGAGAAAAACTTTCTCAGATGTCAAAGTCTCTCTCGTCTGTTAATTATTAACAACTCGGTGAATAAATGCTCTCTAGGTGTTTAACCTCACTTGTGTCTCCAAAGCCTGACTCAGCACCCACGGCTTTCACTCTCACTTCCCTTTCCAGAAGCAGTGGCACGTTGCTTTCCCCTGGATTTAAGGCAGTGGGAAAAGGAGGGACAACTTCCCCCTGAGCAAGAGATGTGGCTGCTGCCCAGGTCTCTCCCAGGAGGAATGAGGAGCTCTTGGCACTGCCAACATCATCCCAACCATTGCAGGCACGTGCCTTAGGAAGGGCTCTGGTATGAGACAGGTACCTGCCCTGCTCAGAGACCAGCCAGAGGCTTTAGGATGGGATAAAAGAAGGAAATGAGCCATTTTGGACACTGTTTAACAGGGACAGGCTCTGCAGTGAAGCCTGGATGTTGTTCATTCAACAAATTCAGAGGCTGGAACCACCACAGTTGAAAGAAATCAAAACCATGAATCCAAATCTGACTGAGGGGTGGTTACAGAATGACAAAGATCAGGACAGGCTGGGCTGGGGCAGAAGCTGCTGTGCAGAGTGGCTGTGCAGCTCCTGCTGAGGGTGGCCAGGTTCAGGATGGAGGGGGTCAAGGGATTCCTTGGGCATTGATGCTGGGGAACCAGAGGATGGAGGGGCCCATTCTGCAGAAGAGCAGCACAACCCCCTGATCTCTGTGCAATTAAATTCTTCAAGCATCTGGTGATGGGAATTTCCATGTTTAAAGCTATTTTTGGTCACCTGCACAAAGCTTTAGTGGAGTTCACCTTTGATCCTGCTCTTTGATATTCAGGAGGATTTCATTCTGGAATTCAAGAATGTGACAAATTCCCGCTGAACGGACAATGGAATGTTGCTGTTCCCTCCCCAGCTCTGCAGCCCTACCTGGTGTCCCTTCCCATCAGCTGGGAATGGAGGGCTGGCTCTGCTGGACAGAAGGGAAGCATGCTCCATGTGATCCCAACCCCTCTCCTGCCATCGAGAGGCACTAGCCCCACAGGGATTTGGGAAATCACTGCCACCCCGTGCTGGGTGTGACCCCAGGGATTAAGGTGTCCCATTCTTCGCAGGCAAGATCTCCCTGAGAACACCATGAAACTCATCTGCTGAGCCAAAGGAGATGGAGTTCATTCCCTGGGGCTGAGGCCATGAGGGTCATTCCATGGGGAATAGAGCTGGGGAATAGAGCTGGGGAAGAGCACTGAGCCCAGCTGCACTGCTTGGAGCCATGTGGATCCAGGAGGGAGGAGGAAAGCCATGCTCCAGTGTGCTCCCTGCAGAGCATCCCACAAAAATCAGCCAAGGTAATGCCCATGCTCCCTTCTCCTGTAGGAATACATCACCATAGGGAGGGGATCCCGTGGATATATATTAATCAGGAATTCCTGATTAATTTCAAGGAAAATCCTCAGCCTCTAGCCGAGGTCCTTCAGCAGTGCAGTGGAAGGCATCCACAGGCTTACATCCCTCTGTCCCTGGGGGACCCATTTCTGTGGGCTGTTTTTTCTTTCTGCTATTCAAAGACCCTCTGGAGGGAGAGCCGGAGGGATCCCACTGTAGAATGCCTCCAGTACCTCAATGTGAAAAAGGCCCTCCAGGAGCTCCCTGCGAAGAAGTAGATGAAGGGTTTGATGCTGCTGTTGGTACAGGGGAGCAGGAAAACAGCCTGGGAGGGCACATCGATGTAGCCGAGCTG
Organism: Serinus canaria; assembly: GCF_022539315.1. Lineage (NCBI taxonomy): Eukaryota > Metazoa > Chordata > Aves > Passeriformes > Fringillidae > Serinus > Serinus canaria. The sequence continues at coordinate 8,523,928 of NC_066319.1, read as the reverse complement.
CTGCAGGAAATGGCAGAGGCTGAGGAGGAGAGTTAACAGCGTAGCCAGGTGGATAACCATGTCACGCCTCTTGGGCTGCTGCTGCTGGGAGCCCCACTTGGCATTAATGAAATCAATTGTGCCAGAAATGACCACGGGAGCAGCCAATAGGAGCAGGATGATGGTGTACATGGAGATGAGAGGCACACGGCAGTGCTCCTGCTCTTGGGAATGGCACAGGAATATCACCGAGGGAATGACAGTGAAGAGAGCAAAGAAGGCCCAGGACTGGACACTTCCCACCAGCAACCACATTCGCTCAGTAAGGTCCCAGTGGTAGCGCTGGAAGATCTTGTGCATATAGAGCACAGTGCCAGCAGGTCTGAGCCAGAACAGACCCCAGTAGTAGGAGACCAGTGAGAGCTGGAAAAGGAAACGCAGGTACAGCATGGGCATGACAGGAGAGCAGGACATGTCCTCCATCAGGAAGAGGAGGGCGGAGAGGACTGTGAGGAGAAGGAAGAGGAAGTCGGCAACAGCCAGCTTGAAAATGCCGGAGTTATAGGTTTTCAGGCTGAGGAGGCTGATGACAGCCCCGTTCCCAGCCACCCCACAGAGGCAGATGAGCAGTGTCACACTGTGTATGGCCACGGTGGTGACATCTCTCTCACAGAGATCGTCTCCTTCAGTGGGTGAGGCAGGACGTGGGGACACGGTGGTCACCTCCATGGATGGACACTGGGCAGGCAGTGGGATGTGGCCCTGGCTGTGGTCAGAGTGGATGGGCAGTCAGTGCTTGGAGAATCCAGGAATGGACCATGTGGCTCCTCAGCGGCTCCCTGCAGGGGGAAGGGTTCAGTGGAGAGAAGTGAGATGTGCAGGGGAGGAGGGCAGTGGGAATTGTCGACTGGGAGAGGGAGGTGGGAGGGTTTGGCTGTTCTACCACAGGGCAGAGAAGGGGGGAGCTGGGGAGGGCACTGCAGTCACCGGGAGAGGGTGGCAGGAATAGAGCAGCTGCTGGAGGAGAGGAAGGTGGGGTAGGGAGGATGGAAAACATTCCACTGACCTGTTCCCTGTGGGGCAGCAGCAGGCAAAGGGGTCTGTGCAGATCAGCGGCGCTTCCTGGTACCTCTTGCTCCTTTGGGATCCATGTCCTAAAGCGGCTCCTGCCAGGTCAGGGACATGAAGGAGAAAGTGCCCAGATCAACAGGAGCTCCTCACTCCCGATCCTGCTGGCTCCTCTCCGTGCCCTGTCCTGGTGTCGTTTCCCAGGGCTCGGTGCAGTCACAGGGCAGTCGGAAATTGTTTTACAAATTTGGCTCCGTCATTGCTCCACAGCCTCGGGGTTGTTGATCTTCATTTTTTTCCCCCTACAAATCAAGTGGTCTTTTTCTTTTTTTGTGGGAAACAACGCCTCACTTCTTAAAATTTTAAAACGTTTAATAAACTACAACACGGAACAAAATAAGATCCAGAGGCACACTGCCCAAAACAGTAACAGCTTTGTACCCTCTTGGTCACCAACCCCCGGTAATCCATCCCCCACATTCAGGCACATTCCGCTTTTCCAACACAGCTCCGCCTCCATCCCGCCTTCCCGGAGCTTGTGCAGCGCTTCGGGCTCTGACTGCCCGCAATGGTCAGAGATCAGCGTTACAACTTTCGACATGAGCACGTTTGAACAGATATAGAAAAGTAGTTCTGTGCCCCCAGAAAAAATAAAAAATATCTGTTTTCCTAGAGGCTAAGTCTTGTATTGCAGTGTACATGGATTTTATAATTAAGATGATTTTAAAGATAGATAATGAGTACTTTTACCTTTAAACAACTCATCTTTAAAAAAATACCCCAAAAGTTAACATAACCTGTAAACACAGGTTATGAAAAAAAAGCTTGTAGAAAATAAGAGAAAATTCACAATTCCAGATTTCCCAAAACAAATATTATTCATAAAAAATTAAGAACTACGAGAGAACTATTTTTCTTGTAGAAAAGCCTCCATAACATTAGCATAAGAGATTTCTCTCCATATGTGAACTAAAGAAAGACTATTCTAGAAGCAGTAAACTGACAAAAATTGTAAGTTTTATTTCTTAACATTGTAAGTAAGAAAGGAAAAGTGGTATGGAGAAGTGTTCTAAAAGTTTAATTCTGATTCCTATTACTCTTTCTGTAAATTACAGTTAATAAATTTTTCTTTATACACTTTTAAAACTTTAAACCTATTTTACATTTCTCCCAATCTTCCCTCACAGCAAGAAGTGAATACACCAGTGATTAGCCAGCACTAAACCCAGCACACTCCTGAGTACTTTAGCAAAAAATCTCAAAATCGGTGAAATGTAAAATTAACAAACCACAAGCATTATGGGGTGGAACCTGGTTATGGATTTTGGGGGCAGAATTGAGGTCTGTAGGGAATTAAAAGCTGGAAATACTGTGGGAAAAGGGAGGGAATATTGAAATGGGTGTAATGCTGAAGGAATCCAGCAGCTCAGTGATATCAACTGACACCTGAGAGTCCAGCTCAGATCCATCCCAAAGCCATTTGTTCTCTGATATCTCCATGGGCAATTCCTTTCTTCTCCAATTGTTTTCCTCCTCCAGCTCTGTCCTGTCCACATCCAGGCAGGAGGTATCTCCCTGGCTTTTGTGCCAGGCACACCAGACCTGGCTCCCACATCCTACTTGCCATCTCTCCTGTCCCTCACCCCTCTCAGTGCTGCTCCACATGGAAGCTGTGGATAGGAAAAGATGGAAAAGCCATGTCTGGGCTGAGCAGCGTTGCTCTGGTGTCTCTGTTTGTCACCGCTCCATCTGTGTGAGGGGAGGAGAAGCAGCAGAGGTGTCACCATGAGCACTTTGTCCCCTGCCACGGAGGGAGCCAGCCGTGCCTGCTGGAGCCAGCCCAGTGGGATGGCATCCAAGGGGAGCTGGGATGAGGAGAGCCATGACAACTGGAGCCAGTGTGCCAGCAGGCAGTGGAGCAAAGTGCCTGTCACGCTGCTGCTGCTGCTGTGCCTGTGTGGGATGCTGGGAATGGGGCTGTGCTCTGGCTCCTTGGCCAACAGCAGTGCCCATCCTCTGATTTACTGCCTGGCTGGGAGCTGTGCAAAGGAATTCACCCCTCTGTTAGTGTTGCATTCCAGAGGGCTTTTGAGGATGTGCCACAGCCAGGGAATAGGGACTACACAGTGGAATCATCATCAAATGTAATCATCATGGAAGAGAACCATCATAAAATAGAACTACTCTAATCCAGAGTTAGAAGGGGACCACAAGGATCATGGAATTCAGCTCTTGGCCCTGCACAGGACATCCCAACAATCCCATCCTGTGCCTGAGAGCATTGTCCAAATGCTCCTTGAGCTCTGACAGGCTGGTTATGTGTTCAGCAGGGGATCTCCTGCCTGGGGTGGATTCTGAATGAGGTGAGGAATCCTCATGGAATTGTTTGGGTTTGAAGGAAACTTAGAGATCATATCATTCCATCTCTCCTTCTGCCATGGGGATCATCTCATTCTATCTCTCCTTCTGCCATGGGGATCATCTCATTCCATCTCTCCTTCTGCCATGGGGAAGGACACCAAGGAAAACATTTGGTTTGAAATCTTTCTTTTTCTGAAAGGAAGCTCAGGTGGGGAGTTGCCTTGGTGACACTGGAGACAAGAAGGTGCTGGGAAGCAGAAAAAGTTCATTGAAGGATCCTGATCCTCCTGCACTTCCCTTGGGAGGAATCCCTGTGTTTAGCTGTTCTTCCCTGGACAAGAGGTTGCACAATGGAACATTTCTGCTTTCCAATGGACAGGAAAACAGGAGACAGGAAGAGAAACCCTTTCAGACATCAGAGTCTCTAATTATTAACAACTCAGTGAATAAATGCTCCTTAGGTGTTTAACCTCACTTCTGTCTCCCAAGCCTGACTCAGCACCCACGGCTTTCACTCTCACTTCCCTTTCCAGAAGCAGTGGCACGTTGCTTTCCCCTGGATTTAAGGCAGTGGGAAAAGGAGGGACAACTTCCCCCTGAGCAAGAGATGTGGCTGCTGCCCAGGTCTCTCCCAGGAGGAATGAGGAGCACTTGGCGCTGCCAACAGCATCCCAACTATTGCAGGCACTTGCCTTAGGAAGGGCTCTGGTATGAGACAGGTACCTGCCCTGCTCAGAGACCAGCCAGAGGCTTTAGGATGGGATAAAAGAAGGAAATGAGCCATTTTGGACACTGTTCACCAGGGACAGGCTCTGCAGTGAAGCCTGGATGTTGTTCATTCAACAGATTCAGAGCCTGGAACCACCACAGTTGAAAGAAACCAAAACCATGAATCCAAATCTGACTGAGGGGTGGTTACAGAATGACAAAGATCAGGACAGGCTGGGCTGGGGCAGAAGCTGCTGTGCAGAGTGGCTGTGCAGCTCCTGCTGAGGGTGGCCAGGTTCAGGATGGAGGTGGTCAGGGGCATCCTTGGGCATTGATGCTGGGGAACCAGAGGATGGAGGGGCCCATTCTGCAGAAGAGCAGCACAACCCCCTGATCTCTGTGCAATTAGATGGTCCAAGCATCTGGTGATGGGAATTTCCATATTCCATGTACTTTCTGGTACAGGCACAAACAATCAGTGGAATTCACTAGTGACTCTGCATTGATATTCATAAGGATTTAATTGTGGAATTCAGAATTAAATCCTGTGACAAATTCCCACTGAGAGGATAAGGGAATGTTGCTGTCCCCTCCCCAGCTCTGCAGCCCTACCTGATGTCCCTTCCCATCAGCTGGGAATGGAGGGGTGGCTCTGCTGGACAGAAGGGAAGCATGCTCCATGTGATCCCAACCCCTCTCCTGCCATCGAGAGGCACCAGCCCCACAGGGATTTGGGAAATCACTGCCACCCCGTGCTGGGTGTGTCCCCAGGGATTAAGGTGTCCCATTCTTTGCAGGCAAGAGCTCCCTGAAAACACCATGAAACTCATCTGCTGAGCCAAAGGAGATGGAGTTCATTCCCTGGGGCTGAGGCCATGAGGGTCATTCCATGGGGAATAGAGCTGGGGAACAGCACTGAGCCCAGCTGCACTGCTTGGAGCCATGTGGATCCAGAGGGAGGAGGAAAGCCATGCTCCAATGCGCTCCCTGCAGAGCATCCTACAAAAATCACCCAAGGCAGTGCCTGTGCTCACTTCTCCTGCATGAATACACAACCAGAGAGAGGGTGATCCCATGGATATTGATTCATCAGGTGACTCAAGGAAACCTTCAGCCTCTGTTCTGAGGTCCTTCAGCAGAGCAGTGGAAGAGATCAGCAGGCTCAGACTGCTGTGTCTGTTGTGCTATCATCGCTGTCATCAGTTTTTACTTTTGGCTCCTCAAAGACCCTCTGGAGAGAGAGCTGGATGGACTTTATGGATAAGGGCCTCCTGCACCTCCCTGCCCAGAAGTAGATGAAGGGTTTGATGCTGCTGTGGATGCAGGTGAGCAGGAAAGCAAGCTGGGAGGGCACAGTGATGTAACCGAGCTGCTGCAGGAAATTGCAGAGGCTGAGGAGGAGAGTGAGGAGCACAGTGATGACAATAACGGTGTTGCGCCTCTGGGGTTGCTGCTGCTGGGAGCCCGGCTTGGCATGAATGAGGTCGATTGTGCTGGAAATGACCACGGGTGCAACAAAGAGGAGCAGGATGAGGGTGTACATGGAGATGAGAGGCAGACGGCAGTGCTCCTGCTCCTGTGCTGGGCACAGGAATGTTACTGTGGGAATGACAGCAAAGAGAGCAAAGAAGGCACAGTACTGGACACTGTCCACCACCCAAACCAGCCGCTCAGGAAGGTCGTAGTGCCAGTAGAGCTTCCAGAGCTTGTACACATACTGCACATTGCTGTTGAGCATCACTCTGAACAGCCCCCAGAAGTAGGAGACCACTGAGAGCTGGAAAAGGAAACTGAGGTACAGCAGGGGCACAATAGGAGAGCAGGACATGTCCTCCACCAGGAAGAGGAGAGTGGAGGGAACCGCAAAGAGGAGGAAGAGGAAATCAGCAACAGCCAGGTCAAAGATGCCATAGCTTGGGATTTTCAGGTTGAGGAGGCCAATGACAGCCCCATTCCCAGCCAGCCCACAGAGGCAGATGAGCAGTGTCACACTGTGTATGGCCACGGTGGTGATATCTCTCTCACAGAGATTTTCTCCTTCAGTGGGTGAGGCATGAGATGGGGACACGGTGATCACCTCCATGGATGGATGCTGGGCAGGCAGTGGGATGTGTCCCCTGGCTGTGGTCAGAGTGAATGGGCAGTCAGTTCTTGGAGAATCCAGGGATGGACCATGTGGCTCCTCGGCAGCTCCCTGCAGTGGGAAGGATTCAGTGGGGAGGGGTGAGATGTGCAGGGGAGGAGGCCAGTGGAAATTGTGGGGTGGGAGAGGGAGGCAGTAAGTTTGGGTTGTTGGGCAGGGGATGTGGAAGGAAAGCTCAGGGCAGAGGAAGGGGGATCTGGGGAGGGCATTGTAGTCACCGGGAAAGGATGACAGGAACAGAGCAGCTGCTGCAGGAGAGGAAGGTGGGGTAAGGAGGAAGGAAAACATTCCACTGACCTGTTCCCTGTGGGGCAGCCGCAGGCAAAGGGGTCAGTGCAGATCAGCGGCGCTTCCTGGTACCTCTTGCTCCTTTGGGATCCATGTCCTAAAGCGGCTCCTGACAGGTCAGGGACATGAAGGAGAAAGTGCCCAGGTTACCAGGAGCTCCCCATTCCCATCCCTCTCACTCCTCTCTGTGTGCCCTGTCCTGGTGTTGCTCCCCAGGGCTCGGTGGAGTCACAGCAGAGTTGGAAATTGCAGCTTTGGCTACATCAGAACCTCACTTCCTTCAAGATATTCATCTTCAGTTTTTTTGCTACAGAGGAAGTGACTCTTACCAAAAGCTCTAAATGAAATATTTTGCAAATGGCTCCTCATCTCCTCCTGATTAGAAACATTCCTTCCCTGCAGAATGTCCCATTCTCCAACTGCCTTACCTCTCCTGACAGTTTTCTATAATTTCTTGTTTCTCTTCCCTGAGGGGTCCTTGTCCTTGCAGCAGCAGAGGGATGCTGGTGGTGCTGGTGGCACTGGAATGCTGGCAGTGCTGGAAGTGCTGGCAGTGCTGATGAGTCAGCTGCGTGCTTCTGGGAAGTAACTCCTATTTAGGGAAGTGCTCTGGGATCATTGCCAAAGCCTTCCTATGGCTTGAGGAAGCAGAGCTGAGCTGGTCCCTCTCCCTCTCCCTCTCCCTCTCCCTCTCCCTCTCCCTCTCCCTCTCCCTCTCCCTCTCCCTCTCCCTCTCCCTCTTCCTTTCCTCCTCCTCTCCCCATCTCTGCACCCCATTCCCACCCTGCTGTCCATCCTCACCCCATCCTATCACATCCCACAGCTTTCCCAGATGGAGCCACTCCCCTACTCTGAGCATGGTCTGTCAGGCTCTTCTCTCCTCTGGCTTTGCCAGCATCCAGACCCCCTCCAATCCCCTCTGACCCTCTCCTGACCCCTCCAGCCTGCTCTAACACCCCAGAACACACCCAGGGCTGATTTTTTTCCCCTGACAGCCCCACTTTTCCCCAGCACCACCTGGGACCTCAGCAGTGTCCCTGCTTCTCCTGGCCATAGGGTTCCAGGACCCAGGAGGGAGGAGGAAAGCCCAGCTCCAGGGTGCTCCTCAGGAGAACACAGGATGGTAATCGTGGCTGGAGCTAGTGCAGAAACAGATTTGGAGGTCTGCAGTGGTTTTAGGGAAAGTGTTGTCACAAGAAGGAAGAGCACATGGCCAAAGGAAAACTTCAAGGCAAGGTCACCTTTAATATCTCAGCACTCAGCAAACACAACCAACAGAGGTTACCCCAGCCTTCACTTTCGTAATCCGGGTTCTCTGATAATGGTTGCTTCCAAATCCCTCCCAATGTTCCAGATCAGTTTCCCCCTAAATTGTATCCACCCCTGATGTAAGCCACTACCCTTACTCCTCCCCTAAGCTTATCCCATTGTTGGCTGTTTGTACCCACTCACTGTTTTTGGCCTGCTATAAACCCCTAGAGGGCTGCTCTCTCCCTTTCGCTTCCAAACTTCTGGATTAAAGGAGTATTGGGATACCAGGCAGAGCGCATCCATCAACTCTTTTACTTTTCTCCCTGATGCTGGCAAAGTTAATCCCACTGTAGAGCCACAGCTCTGAGGTTCAGCTCCTGGTGAATTCATCCTGGAGCTGTTCCATACACCTTGGCGGGCTGCGGGTGTCCTGAAAGAGCAAGCTAAAGACTCCAGAGGCTGGCATCAGCTGGCACCCAATGTGGGGCACCATTTGTAGCATCCTGCACTGCTACTAGTAAAGTCCAGGGTAAAGAAGCAAAAAGGGCCTTTGCATAGCATCCACAGATGTTTAATCCTGCTGCTGAGTGAGATGTTCAGAATTCCCCCCCCCACACACACGGAGGGTCCAGGTTTTACTTTCTTGGGGCTCGGGGGGCTGACCCTGGTCTCAGGGCAGTACAAAGATCAGGGCAAATCAGGGAAAAAGGAGGGAGTGGCTCAGCCAAACCACTGCCCCCTGCCCACCGTGGCTGCTCTGAAAGCTCCGGTGGGCACCAGCTGAGACAGAGCCCAGGAGGGGGCTGAGCTCCAGCACCGGGAGCAGCAGGAACTCCACACAGCAGCACACCAGCACCAGGGCCAGCACCAGCAACACCAACACAAACCCACTGGCAAAGGTACAAAAGCCCTTGCCATGAATGTTTTGGGGACAGTGAAACGCTTCAATGGATAATAAAAATACGGTTTCATCACCTGGAGCGATAACAAAGATGTGTTTGTTCATCAGACTACTATAAAGAAGAATAACCCCAGGAAATACCTCCACAGTCCAGGAGATGGAGAAATTGTGGAATTTAATATAATACAAGGAAGAAAAGGCCCCCAGACAGCCGATGTGACAGGACCTGGTGGAGTTCCAGTGCAAGGTAGTAAACATGCACCAGACTGCAAACCTGGGAAATATCATCCACGTTGTAGAACTCCTCCACACACCTACCAAGGAAATAGAACCCAAAACCAACAACCCTCAAGCCCCAGCAACAGCCTAAAAGCAAGAAGAACACAGAACACCAATGAGGTGTCCTGCATCCAAAAGCCCACGTCAATAAGGAAAGAACCTTCCAGTCCAATAAGTCCCACTTCTTCTAATACCCTTCCCCAATTCCTCCCTGCTAGTAAAGTCCAGTGGCCTCCCTGCCCCACTCCCACTTTCCGCTTTTCCTTTCCATTGTCCTATTACCCCTTTTTTATGTTCCCACAAATTCCTACCACCTTTTCCCCCTTTCCTTGGCCTCCCTTCACTAATCCCTTGCCCGAGAGTTCCTTTGCAATACCAGAGGGAGGGTAACTGGGAGGGAAAGAAAGGCAAGTTCCCCTAAAGTAACCATCTTTTTCTTAAAAGTTAATGACTTCTAGTTGGAGTTTCCAGCAGGCACACCAGCACCTACACTACCTCATACAGAGCCAATTACAGCCAGCAACACTACCACACGTAGCAGAGAACCAGTCCCTGCTGAAGGAACCTTCTCCTGACTCAGTTTCCTGATAGACCATACTAAGAAAACCCTGCATCCCTCCTGCCAGCTCTAAGACACTCCAGGAAATCTGTTTGGACATTGAGAACTCAGAACTGTTTGCATTTTGAAAATTGTCTTATGTGTGCTTTTGATTGTTTTTGTCATTTTGTGTTAATTCAGTTAATCCTTCAGAGAAGCTTTCTTAATAATATCAAAACAGGGAGTTGTGAGGACCTTGGGGAGCATACCCTAAGTTAGGGAGGGGTTCCTTCAAAGCTGTTACACCCCATTGCCTCCTTCCCATGTTCCTGTGTCTGCTCCTAGGTCCCTGAGCCAGTCCCTCCTTTTCCCTGATTTGCTCTGATCTTTGTACTGCCCCGAGACCAGGGTCAGCCCCCTGGGCCCCGAGAGAGTAAAACCTGGATCTTCCATGTGTGTGGGAGGGGGAACTCTGAACATCTCACCAAGCAGAAGAGTTAAACATCTGGGCATACCATGCAAAGGCCCTTTTTGCTTCTTTACCCTGGACTTTACTAGTAGCAATGAAGGGTGCCACAAGACCCCTCTGAATGATCCTCCAGGATCAGGAGATGACTTCAAGAAGGAGGTGAACACATGGAAATGGGTCCTAGGGAAGTGATTCTTATGTATTACATAATAAACACACTTTAATGACTGTGTGGTTATGATGGATAAAACCCCTGTTATAAAAGTCTCATCACACAGAGATCAGGGAGACATCCTTTTGTGCAGGTAAGGAATTCCTGCTTCCAAATGCTTCCCATTGTGTTAGAAAGTTTATTTCAGCCGATTCAGTGTCAAGATACAGACGGGATGCACAGGGCAGAGGAGGGGGTAGCTGGGGAGGGCACTGCAGTCACCAGGAGAGGGTGGCAGGAACAGAGCAGCTGCTGCAGGAGAGGAAGGTGAGGTAGGGAGGAAGGAAAACATTCCACTGACCTGTTCCCTGTGGGGCAGCAGCAGGCAAAGGGGTCTGTGCAGATCAGCGGCACTTCCTGGTACCTCTTGCTCCTTTGGGATCCATGTCCTAAAGCGGCTCCTGGCAGGTCAGGGACATGAAGGAGAAAGTGCCCAGATCACCAGGAGCTCCCCACTCCCGTCCTGCTGGCTCCTCTCTGTTCCCCGTCCTGGTGTCGTTTCCCAGGGCTCGGTGCAATCACAGGGCAGTCGGAAGTGGTTTTACATCTTTGTCTTCCATAGAGTTCCACAGCCTCGGTGTTGTTGATCTTGATTTTTTTTGTTTTCCATACGAATCAAGTGTTCTTTTTCTTTGTTGGGAGAAACAACGCCTCACTTCTTAAATTTTTTAGAAATTTATTAAACTACAACAAGGGACAAGGTAATAGGAACAGGGCTCGGTGCCCACTCGCGGCCAGAGGCGCGGCCAGACGCACACTGCCCAAATCAGTAACAGCTTTGTACCCTCTTGGTCACCAACCCCGGTAATCCATCCCCCGCTTTCAGACACTTTCCGCTTTTCCAACACAGCTCCGCCTCCGGCCCGCCTTCCCGGAGCTTGTGCAGCGCTTCGGGCTCTGACTGCCCGCAATGGTCAGAGATCAGCATTGCAACTTTCAACATGAACACAGTACTCACGTTAGAAAAACTCCAAAGCTTAAAAAAAAAAATTAAAGAAAAGACAGAAGGGGAAGGATGCTCCGTGTGATTCAAACCCCTCTCCTGCCATCCAGAGGCACCAGCCCCACAGGGATTTGGGAAATCACTGCTATTCCGTGCTGGGTGTGTCCCCAGGGATTAAGGTGTCCCATTCTTTGCAGGCAAGAGCTCCCTGAAAACACCATGAAACTCATCTACTGAGCCAAAGGAGATGGAGTTCATTCCCTGGGGCTGAGGCCATGAGGGTCATTCCATGGGGAATAGAGCTGGGGAAGAGCACTGAGCCCAGCTGCACTGCTTGGAGCCATGGGGATCCAGGAGGGAGGAGGAAAGCCATGCTCCAGTGTGCTCCCTGCAGAGCATCCCACAAAAATCAGCCAAGGTAATGCCCGTGCTCCCTTCTCCTGTAGGAATACATCACCACAGGGAGGGGATCCCGTGGATATTTATTCATCAGGTGAGTCAAGGAAACCTTCAGCCACTCTCCTGGGGTCCTTCAGCAGAGCAGGAAGGGGTCAGCAGGCTGGGGACATAATTTCTGCCAGCAGTTTTTTCTTTTGGTTCCTCAAAGACCCTCTGGAGGGAGAGCCGGAGGGACCCCATCGAGCAGGGCCTCCAGCACTGCCCTGCCAAGAAGTAGATGAAGGGTTTGATGCTGCTGTGGATGCAGGAGAGCAGAAAAACAACCTGGGAGGACACAGTGATGTAACCGAGCTGCTGCAGGAAATTGCAGAGGATGAGAATGAGTGTAAGGAACACAATGATGACGATAACGATGTCACGCCTCTTGGGTTGCTGCTGCTGGGAGCCCCACTTGGCCTTAATGAGGAGGATTGTGCGGGAAATGACCACGGGTGCAACAAAGAAGAGCAGGATGATGGAGTACATGGAGATGAGAGCTGCCCGGCACTGCTTCTGCTCGTGTGACGGGCACAGGAATGTCGCTGCAGGAATGACAGTGAAGAGAGCAAAAAAGACCCAGTATTTGGCTCTCCACACCACCCACATCAGGCGCTTGGGAAGTTGGCAGCAGCAGCAGAGCTTGCAGAGTGAGGCCACGTCCTTTCCTAAGCTGTGGGCTGTCAGCCGGAACAGCCCCCAGTAGTAGGAGACCACTGAGAGCTGGAAAAGGAAACGCAGGTACAGGAAGGGCATGACAGGAGAGCAGGACATGTCCTCCACCAGGAAGAGGAGGGCAGAGGGGACTGTGAGGAGAAGGAAGAGGAAGTCGGCAAGAGCCAGGTCAAAGATGCCATAGTTGCCACTTTTCAGGATGAGGAGGCCGATGACAGCCCCATTCCCAGCCAGCCCACAGAGGCAGATAAGCAGTGTCACACTATGTATGGAAACATCGGTGAGATCTGTCTCACAGAGATCGTCTCCTTCACTGGGTGAGATGGCAGGGGGGAACACTGTGGTCTCCTCCATGGATGGACGCTGGGCAGGCAGTGGGATGTGTCCCCTGGCTGTGGTCAGAGTGGCTGGGGATTCAGCGCTTGGAGAATCCAGGGATGGACCATGTGGCTCCTCAGCAGCTCCCTGCAGTGGGAAGGATTCAGTGGGGAGGAGTGAAGAGGAGGAGGGTGGTGGAAATTTTGGGGTGGGAGAGGGAAATGGAAGGATTGGGATGTTCAGCATGAGATGCAGAGAGGAAGAACAGGATAGAGGAAGGGGACCTGGGTGAGGCACTGCAGTCACCGGGAGAGGGTGGCAGGAACAGAGCAGCTGCTGCAGGAGAGGAAGGTGGGGTAGGGAGGAAGGAAAACATTCCACTGACCTGTTCCCTGTGGGGCAGCAGCAGGCAAAGGGGTCTGTGCAGATCAGCGGCGCTTCCTGGTACCTCTTGCTCCTTTGGGATCCATATCCTAAAGCAGCTCCTGGCAGGTCAGTGACATGAAGGAGAAGGTGCCCAGGTCACCAGAAGCTCCCACTCTTCTCTCACCAGCTGATCTCTGTTCCCTATTGCAATGCTGCTTGCAAGGCTTGGTGGGGTCATAGGGCAGTTGGGAGTTGTTTGCAACTTTGCCTACGTCAGAGCTCCACTCCCTTAGAGTTATTTATCTTGAATTTTATTTTTTTTTTGACACAAAGGATTTGGCTTTTGTCAAAAGCTCCCAATGAAATATTTCGCAAATGGCTCCTCATTTCCTTCTCATTAGAAACACTCCTTCCCTGCTGAGTGTCCCATTCTCAAACTGCTTTCCCTCTCTCAGCAGGTTTCTACAACCCCTTATTTCTCTTCACTGACGGGTCAATGTCCCTCCAGCAGCAGAGGGATACAGGTGGAACTGGTTGCACTGGAATGCTGGCATTGCTGGCAGTACTGGCAGTGCTGCTGAAGCATCTGTCTGCTTCTCAGAAACAGCTCCCATTCTGGGAAGAGTTCTGACATCTTTGCCAAGACCTGGGCCTAAAGCACCACAGCTGAGACAAGAATTCCCATTTCTGTCATTTCAATGCAGGCTCACACAGCCCATGGGAAGGACAGCACTCACTTGCTTGCAGCCAGGTCATCAGCACTTAGAGCCCACCCTAATTACTGCCCATCCCCTTCATGATGCAATAAAGGCTATTAGGGACCAGGTTTTGGGATACTATGATCCCCTTTCCAGCCCTTCATTAGGGCTCATCCTCCCCCTCCTCAGACATGGGAGCCCTTGTGTTTGTTTTTACCTGACCCCACCCCTCTGGGCAACCTGTGCCAGGGCCTCACCACCCTCTCAGCGAAGGATTTCTTCACAATATCCAATCTGACCCCACCCTCTGTCAGTGGGAAGCCATTCCCCCTTGTCCTGTCACTCCATGCCCTTGTCCAAAGTCCCTCTCCAACTCTCCTGGAGCCCCATCAGCTCCTGGATCATGAAGTGTTTGCCCTTGAAAGGATTGGGCTGGTGAGGGCATGTGAGATTGCATAGCTGGGGACACAGACACGGTGTCAGCAGGGAGAGAGGTGACAGTTCTGGTCCCAGGGCCAGCAGTTACCAGGAGGAGCATCCCAGATCCCTGAGGCACATGTCAGCCTGGCTAGGAATCATCTCACCTCATGTTTCTAGGAATTCCTTGGAATTCACTGTAGGTTGTTGTCTGACTCCTGAGGGAGCGTAGAGGAGGACTCTGATGAAACCTGCAACTTTCTAAGGATTAAAGCCAAGAGAGCAGCATGGATTTGCCACTTCTCAGAAGAAATGATATTGCTGAAATCCTAAATCATCCCTCTGCTGTGTGCCTGTGCTCCAGCTCATGCACAGAATTGATTATTGCAAGAATCCTCTTACAAACTGTGTGGTGAATGTCAGTGCCACTGAAACTGGGGTAGACTAGTGGGAAAATTAAATTTGAAACAGAAATCATAGGTTTTGTCTCTCAGAGTCCTAAAAATCCACCTGTGCAATGCAAGGTAGTGATTTGATCCTGTTCAAAGACAAGATTTCAGGATTAGGGTTGCTAAGAGGAACCTGACACAAACTGCTTTTCCTAGAAGGAATGAGGAGTTCTTCGAACTGTCAACAGATGGCTCATTCCAGACATTGCAGGCACCAGCCTTTGGAAGAGCTGTGGTGTGAGACAGGTACCTACCCTCCTCACAGATGATCCAGAGGCTTTAGAATGGGAAAAGCTAAGGAAATGAGCCAGTTTCTAACGCTGTTTCCCATGGACAAGCTCTGCAGCAAATCCCTGATGTTGTTTATTCAAGAAAATCTGGGGCATGAGTTTCCATATTGAAAAGAAACAAAAAGAAAAATTCCAAATCTGATTTTGGGGTAGCAACAAAATTTAAAAAATCAGTACATTACAGTTTATTCCTTGGGGCGAAGACAATGAGGGTCATTCCATGAGGAATACAGGAACAGGACTGAGCTCATACATCTGGCTGTCTCTGCGGTGCCACATCTCCCAGTGCCACATGTCCAGAAGTGCCTCACAGAGCTGTCACCTCCACCACAGTGTCCCCAGGGCCGTGGCTCCCCTCGTCACTCCCGGCTTTCTCCTCAAACACCGTCCGCAGAGCGACTCTGACGGAGCGCTGGAAGCGGCGCCGCTGGCAGCTCCCCACCAGCACGTAAATCACCGGGTTGAGGGAGCAGTTCAGCAGTGCCAGGAACAAAGAGGGGTCTTCTGGGAATAAATCACCGGAATCAGGGAGATTGAGGAAAACCTCCACGCAGAAAGGGATGCCAAAGGCAAAGAACAGCAGGATGTTGAGCAGGATGGCCACAAAGAGCTTCCCTGGCTGCCGCCTCCGGGAGCCGCAGCGCAGCTTGAGGAACAGGAACAGGTTGGAAACCAACATCATGAGGGAAAAAACCATGGAAATGGCGAGGGCTACACCTGCAAGGACGGTCTCAGAGTCCTCAGTGTAGGTGGAGGTGAGGTAGAGGGAGGAAACAAAAACCCCGGCAAGGGCCCAGAGGGCCCCGCTGACGACGGCCGAGAGGTGCCAGGGGCGGTGGCAGCGGTACCAGATGGGGCAGAGGACGGAGACGCAGCGCTCCACGCTGAGGGCTGCCAGCAGCCCCAGGCTGCTCAGGTCAAACACGTGGCACGGGAACCCAAGGGCAAACACAAAACGCTGATAGTGATGAATAAAAGGAAGCAAAGATGTGCAAAATGCTGCTATGGACAGAAAAGCCAACAGAAGCAGGAGAAACAGGAGGAGCAGGGAGAAGTCAGCAACAGCCAGATTTAGGATGCAGACAGTGAAAGGGCTCTGCTTTGTGTGGAAGCCCAGGAACCACAAGACCACCCCATTCCCCGCCAGCCCACAGAGGGAAATCCCCAGGCACACCCCTGCAAAGGCAATCAGGCTGTAGGGAATGCTGGAGCATTGATCTGGGACATATTCCTCCCAATCCAGAGATCCATAAAATGTATTGTTCAGGGTGAGGTTTGTTGTGCTGTTCTCCTCCATGGTGAATGATCCTGCTCCCAGCAGCTGCCTTCTCCCTTTCCCACCACCTCCTAGGGAGAGATGGGGAACCAGAGGGAAATAAGGGACATCAGCACTCCAAGCATTTCCCATCTATCCACACAGCCCCACACCAGCCCCAGGAAGAACCCCACCCCTGCAGTGCCCAGGACAGGCTCCCAGCCCTCCAGCCCTGACCCTAGACAGGAATCTCCCACCAGGCCATCCCTGGACTCCTACCTCCAGCAGGAACAGCACTGACACAGCAGCACCAGGAGAAAGGATTTGGGGATGGCTGCTGAAGCCACTGGCTGTGCTTCAACCTCGTGCCCCGTGCCTGGGTGCAGACCTTGGCCCAGAGATCACATCCCATGGTCAGAGCTCCCCTCACAATCTCCCCACATCAGTGACAGCTTCCCCTCACATGTCCCAGGGACACAGATCTTATCAGAACGAGGTGGCCATGTTACTGCCTTCCTCTGCCACTCTCCAATGTCATCCCACCATGCCAGGGGCTTCTGGCTTTCACTGCGTGTGCCAGGTGGTCCATCCATCAATGCAGAAGGGGATATAAATCATTCTCAGGGATGTAGGATGGCAGAGAGGTGAGAGAGACGAGCCAGAGACCTTCACGAGTGAGAAATCACTGGTGTGCAGACATGCAACAGGACAAATTGCTTAGTGTCTCTAGTGACATGTAACTCGTGCTCGGAGACTTCTTCCAACTTCGTTCTGGGAGAAACTTTCAGGAGTTGCACCTTCTTCCATCTTCCTCTCACAGATGGATGCTGAGCCTAAGTTCTCTCCTTGTTTCAAGTCTTCCTCTAGCTCCAAATCCTGAAGCTCCAGGCTGGACCCCCTGGAGAGCACATGGACCTTGTGCATTAGCACATCCATCAGTTCTGGGGATCACAAGCACAGGATACAACTCCAAAGGAGATGGAAAACACATGAAAGAGGGACAGAAAATAAGCAATAAAATGCCAGTCCCCGTGCTGTGAAGGGCTGAGGTTGTGTGGCAGGAACCACCTGGAGATAACAGTGCTTTGGCAGCACCATGTACCCCACAAACCTAATCTCTCAGGAGACATGTGCCCAGCAGGGGTGATGAGGCTGATGACTGGGATTAGACAGGATGGGATTAGAGGCTGTGGGCAAAACCCTCGTGCAGTCCTGTGTCTGGGCACTGGTGATTTCCCACAGCAGCTGGACACAAGGGCAGTGCTCATCCCCATTGCTCCTGCTCAGGAGCTCTGTTGGCATCTAATGAGGTCTGGAATTTCTGAGCGATTCAGAAAACCCAGTAATAGCTTAACAGATCATAGTGGAGTGCCCTTCCATGGACAGGATCTGCCCTCACCAGAGGAGGGTTTTCACCCAGGATACTCAGCACATGAAGGGACATAATATTATCTGTGGTGTCCTCTCATTTTCATTGCTTTAAATCCAGTAAATTATTAAAATTCAAAAGTCAGAATGCCTGCATTGATGGGATCATAACAGATCAGCAACTCCTCATGAAGAACTGGGCGGGAGGAGAGGAAGGCGGTAACATGGCCACCTCGTTCTGATAAGATCTGTGTCCCTGGGACATGTGAGGGGAAGCTGTCACTGATGTGGGGAGATTGTGAGGGGAGCTCTGACCATGGGATGTGATCTCTGGGCCAAGGTCTGCACCCAGGCACGGGGCACGAGGTTGAAGCACAGCCAGTGGCTTCAGCAGCCATCCCCAAATCCTTTCTCCTGGTGCTGCTGTGTCAGTGCTGTTCCTGCTGGAGGTAGGAGTCCAGGGATGGCCTGGTGGGAGATTCCTGTCTAGGGTCAGGGCTGGAGGGCTGGGAGCCTGTCCTGGGCACTGCAGGGGTGGGGTTCTTCCTGGGGTTGGCGTGGGGCTGTGCGGATAGATGGGAAATGCTTGGAGTGCTGATGTCCCTTATTTCCCTCTGGTTCCCCATCTCTCCCTAGGAGGTGGTGGGAAAGGGAGAAGGCAGCTGCTGGGAGCAGGATCATTCACCATGGAGGAGAAGAGCACAACAAACCTCACCCTGAACAATACATTTTATGGATCTCTGGATTGGGAGGAATATGTCCCAGATCAATGCTCCAGCATTCCCTACAGCCTGATTGCCTTTGCAGGGGTGTGCCTGGGGATTTCCCTCTGTGGGCTGGCGGGGAATGGGGTGGTCTTGTGGTTCCTGGGCTTCCACACAAAGCAGAGCCCTTTCACTGTCTGCATCCTAAATCTGGCTGTTGCTGACTTCTCCCTGCTCCTCCTGTTTCTCCTGCTTCTGTTGGCTTTTCTGTCCATAGCAGCATTTTGCACATCTTTGCTTCCTTTTATTCATCACTATCAGCGTTTTGTGTTTGCCCTTGGGTTCCCGTGCCACGTGTTTGACCTGAGCAGCCTGGGGCTGCTGGCAGCCCTCAGCGTGGAGCGCTGCGTCTCCGTCCTCTGCCCCATCTGGTACCGCTGCCACCGCCCCTGGCACCTCTCGGCCGTCGTCAGCGGGGCCCTCTGGGCCCTTGCCGGGGTTTTTGTTTCCTCCCTCTACCTCACCTCCACCTACACTGAGGACTCTGAGACCGTCCTTGCAGGTGTAGCCCTCGCCATTTCCATGGTTTTTTCCCTCATGATGTTGGTTTCCAACCTGTTCCTGTTCCTCAAGCTGCGCTGCGGCTCCCGGAGGCGGCAGCCAGGGAAGCTCTTTGTGGCCATCCTGCTCAACGTCCTGCTGTTCTTTGCCTTTGGCATCCCTTTCTGCGTGGAGGTTTTCCTCAATCTCCCTGATTCCGGTGATTTATTCCCAGAAGACCCCTCTTTGTTCCTGGCACTGCTGAACTGCTCCCTCAACCCGGTGATTTACGTGCTGGTGGGGAGCTGCCAGCGGCGCCGCTTCCAGCGCTCCGTCAGAGTCGCTCTGCGGACGGTGTTTGAGGAGAAAGCCGGGAGTGACGAGGGGAGCCACGGCCCTGGGGACACTGTGGTGGAGGTGACAGCTCTGTGAGGCACTTCTGGACATGTGACACCTCAGAGACTGCCTGAAGTATGGAGACCAGGGGACTCCAAGCAGCCTAGCCAGGCTTGGTCCAGCTCCTCAGCTGTGTTTATTCATCATGGAACTGCCCTTGCTGCCCCATCCACATGGAATAAACTCTGCTGATGAAGCAAAATCTGCAAAAATGGGCGGGGCAAGGGGTGTTGACTTGCTGATGGTGGAATTTGGGGTGGAAGGGGGTAAGAGATGGGTGAAAATTACAATTTGCGGAAAAGGGAGAAGAAATAGAGAGAAAGGGAAAGAAAGGGGAAAGGTAAAAATGAAGAGAGAGAGAGAAAAAAAAAGGAAAAAAGTTAAAAATACAACAAAGAAAAAACCAAACTAAGCAAGAGAATGAATGGGAGAGAAACAGAAAAAATAAGAAAGTATGGGAGAAAATAAAAATAAAGATTAAGAATGACAAAGGATATGCTTGGACAGGACAGATGAAGAAGGATATCCCTGGTGTGCTAAATCCCCATAAATATTTGGGTCACTCACACAGGGGCTGGTCCTGCTCGCTCTGGAGTCATTGCAGGAAATTTTATTCACCTAAGCACACCAGTGTTATACCACAGACCATCTGGAATTACCTGCTATAAAATAAACTTGGCTTTTCTCTCCTTTTTCAGTAGGCACTGACTGAAAGGTTCTTCCTGTGCCTTAAATTAAAAAAAATATTTATCTGAGTTTACATTCTGCGTGTTTTTATCAGCTGATAAATCAGATAGCAACAACAACAACTTTAAATACATTTTTTATCCCTTTAGGGGGAAAAAACCGACAAAAAAGAGAATTCTGGTCTTTTTATCAATACAAAAATGTTTTATTTGTCCCAATGATAAAAACATTTGAGATATTGAAAAGATAACATTTTGAACATGAATTTGTGAGGTTTTTCAAAGAAAATTACCCACACTGACTTTTACTAATAATTTTGGTTAAAAGAATAAATGTTAGGTAGTCTGATAGCACAAATAATCCCAATTTGCTCCTCAAAGAACTTGGTTTAGAGAATAATTTGTTGAATATCATGGTATTTATTTACCTTGTTCTGTTTCCTGTATTTTTCCCACTATCCTTAGATTTATTTCTATTGGTGAAGGAGATTAAAAGCCATGGTTTCTGAAGTGTCCTTTGAAAGGAAGAAATTACAACCCAATGCATGCTGTAGATAAATGCAGAGACTGTGCCAAGGGCTGGAGGGAATTAAAATAACATGTAACAATAAAATAATATAAAATACTAATCTCCAGTCCCATATTTCTTTGAAATGCAGTGTAAGCTAGGATGAAACTCGGTGAATAAATTTTTAAAGCAAGTTGGAAGGAGTTGGAGCCCTCTTCTGCTCTGTGGTGTGGAAACATCCCTGGTTCAGAGAAAAATGGACTTGGTGGATGTGAATCTTTTCAGTCCTTGAAATGCTCACATTAGGAAGCCCAGAATGGATCTGGGCTTTCTAATGTGACCATTCCTCTGTGAGCCACAAAAGGCTGTGTGTGTGCTCTGACATAGGATGGGAATTCTAAGTTAAGAGGAATAGATGGATTCTCCTTCCAGGAATTTTATGTCTGCTTCCAACAGGAGGATTGTTGGTACTGATCTCATTTTCAGAGATGTGAGTGAAAAGCAACACAGAAGTTATGAGTTTATGAATGACAATGATTGATCCTGAGCAGGATTTCTTTGATGAAATTCAGACACAAAGACATTTCAGCCTTATCAAATGAATATTATTTAAAAGTCACTGGAAAGAAACAGGTAATTTTAATGTGTCCTAAATACAGGTCAGGTAAATTCTGTGATCCAGGACCTTGTGTACCATATGGGGCACTTAAAATAATAACCCAAAGGGGGTCTTAAAATAACAGAGACTTAAAATAATGACCTAAAATATCTACAGAGAGGGTACTGAGGGTCAGGCGAGATGAACCTTCCCTAGTACCTCAGAGTTCTTCAGTTCTGCCAAGACATTCCAGGCAGGATTTCAGGAGGACATGGTTATCGTATCCCGCGTTTCCCGCTCGTCTCTGTCATCCGCTGAGTCTTGGAAGGCCCTCTGGAATGCCAGCCTGAGGGCGAGCCTGAATTTCCGATCCCTGTAGCTTCCCACCAGGAAGTAAATGACGGGGTTGAGGGTGCTGTTGATGCAGGACAGCACAAAGCCAATCTCTGGGGAATACAGGAACTTGAGGCCCAGGAAGTCCAGGAGGATGAGGACACTGAGGGGCACAGCGAAAATGAGGAAGAGGAGGATGGTGAGCATGATGACGGTGAAGAGCCGGCCCGTTGGGAAGGGCTGGGAGCTGCACTTGACCCGCAGGAAGAGGGTGAGGCTGAAGAGCAGCATGAGGGGTGCACAGACGAGGAAATCCAAGGTTCCGATGGCGATGAGCAGGCGCTGGCAGGCCCTGGGAGAGGGACGGACAGTGCACAGAACATATCCCAGAATGTTCAGGAGCAGGGACAGGGCCCAGAGCAGGCTGGACACCACGGCAGACAGGTGCTTCGGGCGGTGTGTCCGGCACCAGATGGGGGACAGCACGGACAGGCAGCGCTCAATGCTGATGGCCGTCAGCAGGTACAGGCCCGTGCCGTACATGAAGAGATCCAGGAAGAGGAATATCCCAAACTGCACCCCCACGTTGAACTGCATCAGGTACTGCACGGTCTCCACGGCGATGCACAGCAGGTACCCGAAGTCGGCGGCCGCCAGGTTCAGGATGTAGACGGTGAAGCGGTTCCTGCGGATGCGGAAGCCCAGGTACCACAGGACCAGGCCGTTCCCAGCCATCCCACAGGCAGCACTCAGCAGGCAGAAGCTCTCCATGAACTTGAGGACAGTGTAGGATGGCTCGGATTGTCCCACAGCCCCGCTCTGGTTGGTCCCAGGAACATGGATGGCTGTGGTTGGAAGGACGATTGGTGTGGTTGAGGATCTCATAATGGGTGATTCGGACCTGGGAGCAGAGAGGGGAGAGGTGGTAACTCTAGGGTGACTTTTCCAGAGGGGTTCCTTTGTTTGTTCCAAGGCTTTGTAGCTAGAACTTGACTTCATGGATTCTCAAAATAAATTGGTTTGGAAGGGGCCAAGAGCCTGGAGTAATAGGACAAAGGGTGAAGGCTTCACACTGACAGAGTGTGGGTTTAGATAGGATATTGGGAATAAATTCTTCTCTGGGAGGGTGGTGAAGCTCTAGCACAGGTTGTCCAGAGAAACTGTGGCTGCTCCATCTGTGGAGGTGTGCAAGCCAGGCTGGAGCAAACTGGGATAGTGGAAGGTGTCCCTGCCCATTGCAGGGGTTGGGAACTGGATGATCTTTAAAGTCCCTTCCAGCCCAAACCACTCTGGAATTCTGTGAGTCCATGAGAACAATTGGTAGGTTTTTATACTGATGAGTGATTTCTGTTTTAATAAAGTGCCATTTGATGTGGTTCTCCTGGGTCTCGTGTACAAGAACAAATAAACATTTTGGTCTGGCAAAGCCCTCAGCTTCTCCCTCAGAATCTGCAAGAACCACATGTAAGAAACCACAGATTATCTCGTCCTCACAGGGCATGGGAGTTGTGGCTCTCATAACTCTTCCACACTACTCCATTAGTTAAGTCACTGATTCCTTCCCCAACGTCCTGTGATCTGATTGAGAATCTTGGGGGTGAAAAAAATGGGTTTAACACCTTTCTTATGGTCTGATGAGAACAAATACAGTGGTTCTTCTGCTGTCTCCCAACCAATATGGACATGGAAGGCAGAGAAGTTATAAAGAGGATAGGAACAAAAAATAGGGTTTAGTGGGAAGATGTGAATCACTGAACCATGTAGCCAGCAAGAATCCTCTGTTCTGTCTTTGTGGTGCAGCAGCACACACGGAGACAGACTTCCAAAAGCAGCCAGAACGTGACAGACTGAATCACTGCTGTTCCATCCCAGCACCCCAGGCATGCTGACCCCATGGACAGAGGGAAAAGAAGGGTGTGGTGCAGGGAATTTCAAGGCCAGGCTGGATGAGGCTTGGAGCAACCTGGGCTAGTGGAAGGTGTCCGTGCCCATGGCAGGGGGTGAGACTGGATGGGCTTTAAGGTCCCTTTCAACTCAAATAATTTGAGGATTCTATGATTTGCTTTAGGGTTGATTGAAACCAGGGAAGTTCTGGCACTGCAGAGCTGAATCCCATCCTCAGCTCTTATAGCACCTTGAGCACTTCTAACATGAACAGTGCGGAGAGCAGCCCTGTTCCTCCCTCACAGCATGCTCCAGGGGTGGCCAAAAATGATCACATTTTTGCAGAAATTAGCAGAAACAGCCTCAAGTTCTGTGCAGCTTTTCTGCTGCAAGAACAGAGGAAGGCCCGGTGGTTAAGTGGTTTCCTGGCTTCTGTGCAACCAAATTTCCACTTGATCTGAAGAGAGTGTGAACATTTGAGTGTCACCTAAGTTCTGTCTCAGCCCACTGCAGCCTCCACAGGTGCATCTCTCTCCACTGGGAATTCAAGGAACGACAGGTGATAATTCCCAATGTTAAATGGCTTTGTGCCATTGATCATGTCATAGAATCATGGAATGGTTTGGGTTGGGAGGGATCTTAAAGGTCATCTTGTTCCAACCTCCTGCCACAGCCAGGGATACCTTCCACAGACCAGGTTCCTCCAAATCCCTGCCCACCTGGCCTTGGACACTTGAGGCAGGAATAAGGCAGCCACAGCTTCTCTGGGCAGCCTGTGCCTCACCACCCTCACAGAGAAGAAATTCCACCCAAGATCTAATTCAAATCCACTGTCTTCCAGTTTAAAACAACTCCCCCTTGTCCTGCCCCTCCAGGCTTTTCTCCAAAGTCTCTCTCCAGCTGTCTTGGAGCACCTGTAGGCACTGGAAGGTGCTGTATGTGCATAAAGACTGCCAGGAACAGAAATGGCTGCAACAGGTAAATGACAAAACATCAATAGTTTTGCCTTCTGCTGTAATAGAAGTGATGAAATCCTTCTCTTACTTCTGTAGACTGTGGAGAAGAACACTGCAAAAGTCACTCATGATTCTCATTTATTTATCATAGTCCCTTGGAAAGACTGAATTCCTGTTTCCAACACACATTCAAGACATGATTCCACTTCCTTATGTAACTAATAAGTGAAAACTCTCTTCAAACAGCAGCAGCCTGAGTCCAGGTGATCTTTTTCTCCCTTGAGATTAAACATCCTCCATGTGATTTGCCTGCAAATCCTGCCTGTAGTTCTGAGGCAGAACTACCCTGACCCCACAAAAGTGTCTCAGACAATGGACAGAAAGTTTTGCTGTTGTAATGACAGGTCTCTGAGTAATGACTTTTTATATTACAGAGGTGCATTTAGAGCAGTTCAAGAGCACTTGTAATCCCTGGAATGAAGCTTTCCTTATATTGAAAATGTTATCATCAGTTCTTGACCTTCAGCAAATTTCTGTCCAGCAAAGGAAGTAAATTTTTGATCCTTTTTCCTTCATTGTTCTTGTTTCTCCTCCCTTCCCCAAAGCCTGACAAACCATCAGAGTGCAATGTCAAAGACCCACCTCAGAATTTCTCACCTTTTTTGCGTTCCTGGGAATTTCAGCGCCCGTGCCCGGCAATGTTGTCCTGTGGATGGTGTGACATGGGGTGCAGCTCGAGTCCTTGTGTCATCCTGCAGTGCTGGGCTGGGCACCCACTGTTTAAAAAGCCATGGTGTTTCCAGCGTGACCCTCCAGGCAGCCAATCACTCATGGGGGAAATACCTCCCCTGTGTGGGTATGATCACTCAGATTTGAACCACTTCCCCCTCCCCTCTTTGCAGTGTCACGGAAACATTATTTTTTTACTACTTCTCCCTTCTTCAGCCATTCTTGCAAGAACTGTCCATATAGACTTTTCACTGGTATTGTGTCCTGCTTGAGGCCCTGAGATGCTCTGGTTTCACAGCCCCTGAAGATGAGGTTTTAGTGCTGCACAGGTAGAGAAATTTAAATTCTCTCCCATAACATATTTGCTGGAGGTTTCACAACCTCCCTCAACGTTTCTCATTCCCTCCTGTCCCTGCCCAGTTGTCACACACCCGTCACCACAGTGGGTCCTCCTCTGACCCACAGCCTCTCCCAGCACAGTTCAGCACCTTATGGGATCTCTACTGCTTCATCCAACTTTGCACCCAAACTTTCCACCTCAGGAGTTCCAGATGCCCAAACCCTGCTTGTGCTGCCCTCAGCATGGAGCTCTGGGGTCAGGAGCTCTTTCAGTTCACCTTCATACCTCAGATGATTTCAGCACAGTCCTTCAACACCTCAGCCACTTCAGATTTCACAAAATCCCTCCAGCCCCATGCCTTTCACTTCCAGTTTCACAACTTCCCCTTGAAGAGAGCTTCAGGTTCTTCCTCACCTTGTGTCTCCTAAACAGACAGAACCCACCCACCCACAACATCCCAGTCCTGTCCATGCACACTCCATGTCCCTGAGTCACCCCGATCCAAAGGGTGTGGAAACAGAGAAAAACACCTTTCTCCTTTCCTGACATCCTCACAGGGAACTATTTTGTCCCTTAGTCCCTTGGGCCAGGGAAGTAAAGGGACAGGAGTGTGATGCCACCCAAATCACTGCCATGTGTATCAGTGGGCACAGGAATGGGCAGATCCAGCCCAAAATTGCTTAGCAGGTCAGAAATGTATTTGTACATCTTCAGCTTCTGTTGTCATCTGTTCTTCCACTTCCTTTCCCAAAGATTGTAAGACTGTTTTTACTTTCTTACCCAATCCTATTTCCTATAATGGTTACTGGCAACCCTCATTAACCTGGCCAGGACTCCAGGCTATGGCGTAAAATGATATCAAAATTAAAAGACTATTTTTCTATCCAGAGCACTATTTATTTAATTCTTCATTAATTTGAGGGTTTCCATTTTCTCTGCATGGATTGCTGGCATTCCATGTTGGGAGACATTCAAAATGCCTTTGTTGTTATTGGGCCATTCTGAACTTCAGTAAATGTCAGCAAAACAGCGGGATGGGCAGTGCATGAAACTATTTATTGAGGCACCTAAATCTCAAGCTGAAAATACACAGTACACATCAGAGCAGTGATGAATTGGAGTTGCAGTAATACACAAATTAATAAAATTCTGGTATGGTTTGGGTTGGAAGAACTTTAAAGTTCATTCAGTTCCACCTTCAGCCATGGGCAGGGAGCCCTTCCACTATCCCAGGGTGCTCCAAACTGTCCTGGAACACTTCCAGGGATGGGGCAGCCACAGCTTCTCTGGGCAACCTGTGCCAGGGCCTCAGCACTCTCCCAGGGAAGAATTTATTCCCAATATCCCATCTAAACCCACCTTCTGTCATTTAAAGCCATTTCCCCTTACTGATTAAGTGACTAGATCCATTTCTTTCCAGAAAAAAGCCTGGAGTGGCAAAGGCTCAACTCAGCTGACTTCCACAGATGTACAAGAGCTGACTTCCTCCCCTCCTTTAGTTTCCCAATTTGTAAAATAAGGATTTAAATTTTTATTTTTACTTACTCTAATTCACTGACCTTTGCTGAAACATTGCAAGTTCTTGCAAAAGGCCTTATTCCCTGGGCTACCAGTGATGACATTTCATGGAAAATAGGGACTTGGAGGGTCACCAACAGGTGACCCGAGCCACCCTCTGTCTCTCTTCTTCTTACTACTAGAAACCTTCTAGGTTATTTATCTTTTTTTTCATGAGGGCTTGTGAAGTTTTTTTGGGATACACAATGATTTAAAAATCCTCACAATTTTATAATTACTCACAGTGCCGTAAAGCCTAAGCTGTGGATCTAAGGTTTGGGAAACACACAAAGCATGGATTAATGTCAGAGTCTGGGAATGTTAACTTGACCAGGCACAACACATGCTTGCCCAGTTTAATGTTCAGCTAATCTGTTGGCTGTTATTTCCAAGAATCATGGAATTGTTAAGGTTGGAGAAGCACTCCAAGGTCATCGAGTCCAACCATTCCCCAGCAATGCCACCACTAATGTGTGTCCCCAAGTGCCACATCCACAGGTTTTAAATCCCTTCAGACTGATGGTGACTGCACCACTGCTCTTGGAAAACTGTGCCAGGGCTGCAACACCCTGTGAGTGAAGAAATTTTTCCTAAAATCCAGTCTAAACTTCCCCTGGTAGGACGGGATTAATTTCTTCTCCTTCCCACCCCTGAGCATTCACACCTCCCTCCTCCAGCCCCAAGAGCCCTTCAGCTGGGAGATTTCCTTGGAGAGGGTGGAGTATGTCTGTGTAAAGAGGGAATTAAGCCCTGGAGGAGGGAGATTTCCTTGGAGAGGTTTGAGGAAAGTTACTTAAACAGTTTTTTTCACTCTGCTTGCTGGGCTGTGTGTGCACCCTTCAGTGCCCATGCTCCCTCCAAGCAGCTCTAACATGAGCAGGAAAAGCCAGGATACACTTGGTGATAAAGGAAAGCAAGGAATTAAATGAGGTGGGATTAAAAAAGGCACCTCCTAAGCAAGTGTTGGAAGCTTTTCAGAAGCTGTTCTATGTTCTTTAAAGCCTCTACCAGAAAAGGGAGATTTTGGGGACATAAAATCTTACAGCTCTTATGCAAAAATTAGATCTCCAAACACAGAGAAGGTAAGTTTTCCAGGATATTTTCTCTTTCCTCTTTTCTTTTCTTTTCCTGATTTCCTTTCCTCTTTTTCCCCCCTGCCCTTCCTCTTGACAAAGGTGAAAATAGAAAAAGAAATTTCCCCTGAAATTGTCAACCATCTCTGGCTCTTTTTGGCTGAAACCATGTGCAGAACTGGTCTGCAGTCCCAAATCAGGTTATTGAATTCTTCTTGAATTAACCACCTCAGATTTTAGGGGGAAACCCTTACAATAAGAGGATGCTGCAATTCCTTATCCTTTTCTTTTTTTTTAATTATAACACATTGTATTTATTTCATATTCCAGTTGATTGCACTATATCATGTACCTCTAGTCAGTGACTGAAAAGATTATTTTAGAGGTAAAAGCTCCCTTTTATCCCTTTTCTTGAGTATGTGTTGCCTCCTGTCAGTTAAACTGCAGGCACAGGAGAAGTCACAAACTTTCCCAACTTCCTCTTCAGGCTTCACTTTTTCAAGTTGGAGAGCAATTTTGGTTTTTCTACATTTCAGCATTTCCTGTGGGTGCTTCATCAGCTTTTTGCCTCTACAAGAGTTTCTGATTTTGCTCTGTTTTAAAATCATAAAATAGGAGCCTGGATCAGATGGATCCAATCCCAAAGGGATCCAGTGGGTGGCATCCCTGTCCATAGAAGTGAGGTTGGAACTAGATGGTCTCTAAGGTCCCTTCCAATCCAAACGATTCCAGGAGTCTATGATTCTATGGCTGTGTCTCATATAAGGCAAATTAAATATGTAGAGGGGGAAGAACAACAAAAAACCAAAGAAAAACCAAAACAAATTTAAAAAGCACTTGATAAACTTAATTCTAATCCTATGTATTTCTTAGAGAGAATGCACTTCTGATAAAGAATTTATTTTTAAGAATGAAAAAACTGATGAATAATTATGTCATTGTCTTCCCATATTCCCAGGCTCTGCACAGCACATTGCCCACTAGATTGGCACGGAAAACTCCAGCAGCATGAAGGAATTCATCCTCCTGGGCCTCTCAGAGAACCAAGGGGTGCAGAAAATGTATTTTGTGATGTTCCTGCTTTTCTACACGCTCACAGTGACAGGAAATCTTACAGTTCTCACTGTGATGAGCAGCCGGCCCCTGAACTCCCCGATGTACTTCTTCCTCTGCCACCTTTCCTTTGTAGATGTTTGTTACTCCTCTGTCACAGCTCCCCAACTGATTTCTGGCTTCCTGGTGGAAAATAACACCATCTCCTTTGCAGGTTGCATAGGACAGCTCTTTGGGCTTCATGGTTTTGGCTGCACAGAGGTTTTCATCCTGACAGCCGTGGCCTACGACCACTGCGTGGCCGTCTGCCGGCCCCTGCACTACCCTGCGCTCACGCCCCAGCGCCTTTGTGGCCGCATGGTGGGGGTCTCCTGGACAGGGGGCTTCCTGCATTCCACCCTCCAGACCTTTCCCACTCTTCCCTGCTCCCTTTATACGGCCCCAATAAAGTCACTCACTACTTCTGTGATGTCCACCCCCTGCTCCCCCTGGCCTGTGCAGACACGCGTGCCATGTCCCCTGAGCTGCTTCCTCATCCTGGTCACATCCTACATGGGAATCCTGGCTTCCCTGAGGGGCCAAAGGCTGGCAAGGTGGCACAAGGCCCTGTCCACACGCGGGTCCCACATCACTGTGGTGATCCTGTGCCTTGGGCACAGCACAGTTGTTTACATCCGCCCGTCCAGCAGCCTCTGAGGACACAGGCACAGCCATGTTCTACGTGCTCATCACACCCATGCTCAAGCCCCTGATCTACACCCTCTGGAATGGGGAGGTGAAGGGAGCCATGAGGAAACAGTGCAGGAGGAAAGTGGGAAGCAGAAACAGGAAGGGCAAGAGCTGTGGTCATGTTCTCAAAGGATCGGAGAAAATCAAGCACATTTTGCTGTAATTTATTCTGTGACAATGCCCCAAAATGGGCCTTTCAAAGAACGGCTGCCTGTTGGCCTAATCCTGCTGTAATTAGGAAGGCACTAAAAGTTCTTTTTATGATGGAAAAGACATTGGGAACTCTGGCATTTCCTTCCTATTCCCTGCCAATGAGCACAGGCCCACACCAAGGTCTCCTGAGCAGCTGCAACATCACTGCTTAAATACAGTTGAAAATACTGAAAATATTGTCCAGGTGGAGCACCCCATAAGAAACAAAAAAATAAAAAAAAACCTGATATTAAGAGCTAGTTGTGTGGTTTGTTAATGAAGGAACAGGAGGGGAAACTTCTCCCCATCTTCCCCAAATCTTTTCTGCCCTGTTCCAGGTCAGGCTGGATGGGGCCTGGAGCAACCTAGTCTGGGGAAAGGTGTCCTTGCCCATGGCAGGGGGTTAGAATGAGATGGTCTGTGAGGTACCTTTCAATCCAAACAGCTATTCTGAAATTCTCTTATTCTCCTATAATTCAATCTATTTCACCTATCTCTGCCCAAGACAGCAGTAAATAAAATAAATGTAGTTTTAAATGCTTTGGAGGTGAGCACCAGTGGGGTTTTTTAGAGGTCTCACATCTGGGTGCTTCTGAGCAAATATTCTCCCATAGATTATGGAAGGTGTCACTGGAAACATTGTCAGGCTCCTCTACACTTTGCAAAGAATTCTTACAAGAATTTCATACTTGAGCTCAGAAGTTGCTTCTGTGCTTTATTGTGTCAGTAAAAATACCTTCTAAGCAAGGAAGGCTCACCACAAATCTTTGTGCATTTTTTGACACGATTTCCTGAGTTACTTCTTGTTTTAAAGCTGTAAGTAAGGTGTCTAATGGATAACATCAGTGATATTTTTGCTTTCTGCTCCCAACAGGTAAGTTAGTAAGAAATAAGATTGTAGATGAGAAATACAGGCTTATGACAGAAAGAAAAATTTGTATCCATTTATAAGAATTTATATAAATGTCCTATGTAATACACATCTTTATCTGATGTCTCTCTCCAGGCATTAAAGTAATAACTACCCAAGGAACAATTTTAGCTCCTTGCCCACAGGTAATTTCTGACAAAACTCGCTTTGCCTCTGGGATCTCATTACTCCTGACAGCCTTGTGCTTTGTGGTGTGATTTACTTGAACTATTTGTGCTACAGAAATAATTGAAGATGCTCCAGGAGGTTGGTTTTTCGGGTTTTTTTGCATAATGAGAACTACAGAAGGTTGGGCTGTTCTTTTCAGGACTTAGAGTTGGCAGAGATACAGAGCTGCTTTCACAACTTCTGAGCAGCTTCTTGCAGAGAGTTTCTGATGGAACCAAGAGGTTCTGATGGAACCCCCTGAAGTGGTTTGGGGAGGTCGTCAGAGGAGCGACAGCAAGTGAGCTCTATGGAAGTGCTCTGGGATTGTTCCTTTGTTTTGCTCAGGCCCCACTGAAGTCCTGCCTTTGCAAAGCAGCATTGCTGGTGAGTGACTTTTGGGAGGTCTATTTTATGAGTTAGAATAAAAAAAAATTTAAAAATCATTTACAGATTTAAAATCCTAGAATGGTGTGGGCTGGAAGGCACCTTAAAGCTCATCTTGTTCTGATCCCCTGCCACGGGGGATTGGTCAGGTTGCTCCAAGCCCTGTCCAGCTTGGTCTTGAGCACTTTCAGGAATATCACACCCACTAGTGATCCTGGGGTTGTGCATAGGAATGCTGTAAGGGTGGATCTGTGGGTGTTTGTCAGTAAAGCAGAAACATCTCATTCACTAGCCAAGTGTCACTACAGGTGTATTTATTTACCACAGCTAGGACCTGGGTATTATTTCTGCCACCCTCCTCAGCTGAATAAGCAGAGCTTATGTTAGTACATGTCAGTGACATATTCTGGCTTGGATTTCACTGTCACTCCTTCAGGAAAGCATTGGCTTTAAACTGAAATTGTCCCAAAAAGACAGCAGAAGAAATACAGAGGATATTCAACATACCAGAGGACAATGTGTGTGTCCTGTTAATGTCCCCTGTCTAATGATTTGGCCTTTTGGATCTTTTAAGGCAGCTTTTATTCAATGCTGTCAGCATCATTGATGTCTGGTTTCTTACTTGTAGCCTCTTGCTTGCTGACTTATAAACTCCTTGTCAGGAATGAGCAGCAAAGGAATTTCCTGGAGGGATTGTAAATGGACAAGTGCATTCCTCTTCTGGTCCCACTTTTACCTCCACAGGACAGTGAGTGTATTTGTCTATTGAAAACCTTTAAAATTTCCTTTTTAAAATATAAAGGTCGAGAAACCAGGCAGGGTTTTGCAGCTTCTGCTGTGTTAGAATCCCCAATTTCTCCAGTGAGGAACTCCCCAGACCTGGTTTCTGTGCATGTATTCCCAGTTTCAGAGTGAATAAGTTAACTGGAGAGCCCTTTCCTCAGTTTAGAGGAGGGTCATTAGGATCAGAACCTGGAACAGCTCATGCCTGAGAATGGCAGCATTTGCTTGTAGTCACTTCAATTTTCCAGCAGGTAAAAGGAGAGCACAGCATTTTTCCATCATTCAAGGCTCTTGTTATCTGAGATCAGGATGAGCTGGAATCACCATTCCTGAAGGGATTTAAAAGCAGTATGGATGTAGTACTTGGGGACGTGGTTTAGTGGAGGTCTTGGGAGTGCTGGGGGGAGAACTGGACTCATCAGAGGCTTTTCCAACACTTACAATTCCATAATTAGGTGATTTCTCCCTGACAGAGAAATGGGAGCCCAACAACCATGATGCAGGAAAATAGTGGTCAGATTGAGTTCAGGGGAGAAGGTCAGTGTGGAAGGGCAGGACAGAGACCTGAATAGGGACAGAATAGGGGGTGAGCGCAAACTCTGCTTTCTGTCATTTGTGACATGACACTGTGCTTTTTGCAGAAGCAAGTGCAGAAACTGCTCACACCATCCACGAGCCTTGGAGCTGTAGCACATTCCCTTCCCTTCCTGGCCACCCCCCAAGCCGTGCCATGGCAGCCTGAGCTGCAGCGATGGCACAGGACAACTCCTCGCGGGTGACTGAATTCATCCTCCTGGGGCTCTCCGACACCCGGGGGCTGCAACTCCTCTTCTTCACCCTCATCCTCCTGGCCTACACCATGGTCCTGCTGGGCAACCTCCTCATCATCGTGACAGTCAGGACTGACCCCAAGCTCTCCTCGCCCATGTACTTCCTCCTCTGCAATCTGTCCTTCCTCGACATCTGCTGCACCTCTGTCACGGTCCCCAGGGTGCTGGTGGCTCTGCTCTCAGGACACAAGGCCATTGCCTTTGAGGGCTGCATGGCCCAGCTGTTTTTCCTGCACTTTGTGGGCTCCTCAGAGATGTTCCTCCTGACGGTGATGGCGTTCGACCGCTACACGGCCATCTGCAGGCCCCTGCACTACACGGCCATCATGGCCCGCGGGGCCTGCTGGGCATTGGTCGCTGCCTGCTGGGCCGGGGGCTTTATCCACTCCGCTGTCCAGACCGTGCTCATGCTCCGTCTGCCCTTCTGCGGCCCCAACACCATCAACAGCTACTTCTGTGACGTGCCACCCGTCATCCGCCTGGCCTGCGCCGACACCGCCCTCACCGAGTGGCTCATGGCCTCCAACAGCGGCCTCATATCCCTGGGCTGCTTCCTGGTGCTGGTGGCCTCCTACGTCCTCATCCTGGCCAAGGTCCGGGCCTGCGTCTCCCAGGGGAACTGGAAGGCCCTGTCCACCTGTGCCTCACACGTGATGGCCGTCACCCTGTTCTTCATGCCCTGCATCTTCACCTACCTGCGGCCCGCTGGGACCTTGCCCACCAGCAAGTACGTCTGTGCCATCTACACCATCTTGTCACCCATGATGAACCCCCTCATCTACACCCTGAGGAGCAGCGAGGTGAAGGAATCCATGTGGAGGCTCAGGAAGCGCTGCGGAACCTTCTGAGACAGGCTGGGTTGGCAGAACCCTGGGGTACACCCAGAGTTACACCTGGAGTCACGTTCCTACTCTACTCCTACACAATAATGACTTAGTGGCTAAAGCCCACAGACTTCAAATTATGCACAAATACATTTCTATACACATGTTACTGTTCATATTAAAAATCCATGCTGAAAACCCCAAAGTTCCTAAACCCTTCCACTCGTGTGGGATCAGAATTTTCAAATAAATGAATGAACCCAGGGTGAGTCTTGTCTCCCTGTCTGACGTGCTTTTCCTGTGCTGTGACAGCAGATGGCAGAGGCACATGCACTACGTGTCCCCAAATTCACCCAGCGACACTGGAACACAGAGATGGTGCAGATTCTGCTTGCAGGGCTTCCTTTAGACGCATAGGAATATGTTAAGTCTTGATTTTGTCACAGAAGTGAATTATTTAAATCATACAAGGCCCAATGTATAGAATAAGGTGGAGGAGTCGAGACAAACTCCACGGACAAGGAGTGTCCTGCATGGAGGCAGGACAAGAGGGAATGGCTTGACACTGACACATGGGGAGTTTAGATGGGATATTGGGAAGAAATTCTTCCCTGTGGTGGTTTGGCATGGGTTTCCCATGGCTGCCCTGTCCCTAGAAGTGTTCCAGGCCAGCTTGGATGGGGCTTGGAGCAATGTAGGATATCAGGATTGTGGAAGATGTCCCTGCTCATGTCAGGTGGGTGGAATGGGATTGTCTATAAGATCCCTTCCAATCCAAACTGACTCTATGAGAGCAGCAGTTACAGCACCAAATCCATCAGGGATAGAAATTCAGTGGTTCTAGGGAGAGGAACACCATCAATTTCCTTGTATTAGAATGACTTAGGATTGGATTCATCCCACCTAAATAAAATCATGGAATCACTGAGGTGGGAAAAGCCCAGTAAGATTATCAAGCCCAACCATTCTGCAGGGCTGCTCAGGCCACCTCATGTGCCCAGGTGCCATATCCACAGAGCTTTTAAATCCCTTCAGGATTAGCCACTCTACCACTGCCGTGGGCAGCCTGTTCCAGGGCTGGAAAACCCTTCCCATGAAGGAATTTTTCCTAACATCCAATCTAAATTGCTGCACAGGAAGTGAAGAGATTTCCACTTTCCCTGTCTCTCCTTACTGTCTTAAATTAGCCCTCTCTCCCACACCTGTAGGAAGAGGAGGATCAGAAGCACCAGTGAGTCATTGATCTTCCTAGTTAAAAGAGATTTCCAAACATCTCCCATCCTTGTGGAAATGAGTTTTTAATAGTGAATTTCTGCTCAGGATCATCACAGAATGGCTTGGGCTGGAAGGAAGCTTTTTTTTTTAGTATTAGAGGAAAATGTTTAAAAAGAAAAATGTTCTTTAGGTCAATTAGGGTAAATTTCAATTGAGAAAAAAAAATGTATCACTGTGATAATTTTTTTCACATTCCCATAAAGCTTTTATAAATATTTTGTTTATAAATCAATGCAAGGCAAATTGGAGCTTTGGTCCAGTTATTTTGATGGTGTCAATTTGTTCACCAGGTATAAACTGGGGGCATCAACAGTGAACTGATTTGAAAGAACTGCTCCAATTTTGAGTAAATAAATAAAAATTCCATATTTTTCGGAGCTGGGATTTCAATACAAGGGGCTTGGAGGGACATATTCCAGGGAGAATTCCCTGCAATGGGCAGGGACATATTCCACCTGATCCAAGTGGAATATGTCCCTGCCCATTGCAGGGGATTGGAATGGGATGAGCTTGAAAGTCCCTTCCAAACCAAAACTGACAAACAATTTAATATAATTGATTTTTTTCTCCCCTGCAAACATCTTGGGATAACTTTAACAAGGTCTCAGAAGATGCTGTTAAAAAGTTGGTGCCTGACAAATTGCAAAGGTGCATCTTTGGAAGCTGAGTTTGTCCCTGTATGTAAATTGGCTCCACTGCACACCATTAAAATCCTGAGTTGTTTCTCTCCTGGAAATTATCAGCTCTATGAGCTCATCCTCAGATTTACTGCCTTCACCTAGAGGACAGTGAAAAATGGCCTCAAAGGGGGAAAAAAAATCCTTTGAGAACTGGCAGGATCTCTAAAAGGCTTTTGTTAAATCCCAAGAAGCCTGAAGAGATCCCAGGCTAATCAGTTTTATTTAAAACTATGAGACTGAAACACAAATGGACATCAGAGAAAAGGGAGCATTTTCAACAGACTCTAATCAGTCTGGGTTCACCGTAAACATTCCTAGATGGAAATCTCAAACAATGACAAAGCTGGGTAGTCCCAGAAGTGGACAAAAATCAAATCACTTTGGTTGTGTTACAGTGGGGATGGCAGGGAGGAGTGGGCAAGAGGGGTCTAATCCAGCATGTCATCAATTAGTGCACATCTGGATTCTGCAAATAGAGATATTTTTGTTGTTGTTTGTTTTAAGGGTTTTTTTTAATGAATTTTTATAATGAAATATAATGCAATACAATTTTTATGTATTTATCCTGAGGCAGAACACTTATCTCAAAAACTACCCTGTGTTTCTACTTCTAAATAACCCAGCTAAGATTATCCCTGAAAATAAGCAAGGGAGATGTGGAGTTGAGAGCCTGGGAGACTGGGACCTTGATGAGGCCAATACATCCCACCCCAAAAGAAACATTTAGGATTTATGAGGGGAACAGAATCACAGAATGGTTTGGCTTGGAAAAGAGAGGTGAGGGATGGATCTCTTTGCTGTATCTCTTTCTCCCATCTGGATTTATTACAAAATTCTTTATTGCAAAACTCCATGGGAAGTGTGATGCCTGCTGGTCCTGGGGCTGACTGCAGCACACAGGGAAAGGGCTGGGCCATGGGGATTTATTCCAGCCTCAGGTCTGCACTCTCATGGCAGGACAGGCCTGTGCTCTATGAGCCCTTCGGAATTCCAGTTTATACAGTCCTGGAATGGTTTGGGTTGAAATGGACCTTAAAGTTCATGTTGTTCCACCCCCTGCCACGGGCAGGGACATCTTCCACTGTCCCAGGCTGCTCCATGCCCCATCCAACCTGGCCTTGGACACTTACAAGGATCCAGGGGCATCCACAACTTCCCTGGGCACCCTGTGCCAGGGCCTGACCACCCTCACAGGGAAGAATTTCTTCCTAATATCCATACTAAATTCCTCATCTTTTAGTTTAAAACCATTCCCTCTTGTCTTATCACTGTTTGCCCATGTAAGATGCAGAATCTTTAATTTTCCAGGAGTTTGCAAACACAGCACACAGGCTGGAAGAATGACGGACAGCAAGAGTCCTTCATGTGAACAGTGCAGAATTTATGGTCAGGTATTGCTGGAATAGGAACAGGCCTGCTCCCAATCCTGGACATCACATGGGAAGTGGTACTCCCATAAATCACACACGGATGCTTAATGGGACCAGAGGGGAATTTTTGTAATTTTGGTTTCTTTGCTTTCCAGCCTCTTTTGGCAATGTTCTGAAAAACCCATACATGCAATTAAGGGAACATCCAAAAAAACTGTCAGACACACTTGTCCCCAGACACTCCCTCATATTTATAATACCTCATTAAAGAAGAGAGGTGTCTACTCCTGCAGCCAAGCCAGCCCTTGTGCCAGTGCTGGCAGGTGTCTGTGTGAATATTCCAATGCTGCTTTGTCAGGATTCATCTCTTCCTTATGAGTGAAATAATTTTTATGCCACATGTAGAAAGAAGAAAAAGGATTGTTTTGTTTCCTGGAGATACAGACAGCTATAAATCACCTGTAATTAATTCTGTGCAGCAGTGAGTATTTCTGTGTTGTTTCTGTGCTATTTCACCTGAATGAGCTCCCCATTTCATGAAGAAGTGATGTCCCTTTTATTTCTGCTGAGTTAACTATTTCTTATGTACTTTAAGCCCTGACTTTACTCTCTCTCAAGCTTCTGGGAGAACATGAGACCATAGAGGAGCCTGGCCAGATGAAATATTTCATCAATCTATTTATCTCTGCATGTCTCACAAATGGGAATGTGGTACAATATTCCCACCATCTCAAAATCAATCCCAAAGTTTCCCAAAAATGAGGCATTTGGACTGAACTTTGCTTTCCCTCCCTATAGGGCTGGTATGTAAATCCTTACTGTAAATACTGAGCTACATTCCATGGAGCAGTGTGGGATAAATGGAAAGATCCTTGAATGCCACATTTAGACTTCTTTGAACTGGGGAGAATGGGATGGGGGAAATTCCAGATAGATGCTAGAAGTACTAATGGTATTGTGGAAGTCTGTAGGGTAAGTCTGGGGGGTCTTTAATTGGATGCCTAATTGTCACCTTTTTTTTATGAGAGAATTATAGAATGGTTTGGGTTGGAAATCTCCTTAAAGCTGATTCCAACTCCCTGCCATGGGCAGGGACACCTTCCACTAGTCCAGCTTGCTCCAAACCCCATCCAAAAGCCAAAAAAAAACCCCCAACATGCATCTGATTATGAGAGATTTAATGCTTTAATTAAGATTTAGGATTTAATTCCTAATTTCTTAATTCAACCTGCTGATTATGAGAGATTTAATTATTTTCTGACAGCATTACTCTCTTGAAAGGTTTCAGCTTCTGTTACTAATCTAGACCCTTTTAGTGGTATTATTAACACTAGGTATTTTATATTGAAAGGAATTTTAGGGATCTATACCACTCTACCCTTGCTCAGAGAACCTTGAAAGCCCCATTGTGCTGCCTGGGGCTGTGTCCAAGCTGGATGCCACAGGGAAGGTAACTTCAACTTCCAGCTCTTCAGTCTGAGGTGGCAACTTGCAAAACCCAACAT
Source organism: Serinus canaria (assembly GCF_022539315.1). Taxonomy (NCBI): domain Eukaryota; kingdom Metazoa; phylum Chordata; class Aves; order Passeriformes; family Fringillidae; genus Serinus; species Serinus canaria. The sequence continues at coordinate 8,485,511 of NC_066319.1, read as the reverse complement.
TTTGCTTTAATCACTGTGAAGTTTAATACCTATATTTTGCCTTTTGCATTAGGAATATGTGGGTAAAATTTAGATTTTGAGTGCAGCAACGCTTGGAAACAGTTTTGAACTTCAAAACGGACAAAAAAAAAACCCTCACAATCTTTAAAATGGGGATGAAATTGTGATTAGGTTACACCTTCTTTATTCCAGGGAAACCTCTGCCTCGTTCCCACAATGAGAGATAAGATGCAGAGGGTCAACCTCTCAGCAGTATCCGAGTTTGTTCTCGTGGGCCTCTCTGATGCTCCAGAAATCCGTTTGCTTCTCTTTGTGCTGTTTCTGCTCATTTATTTGGCCACCATTGCAGGCAACATCACTCTCCTCATTGCCCTCAGCATTGACTCCCATCTGCACAGCCCCATGTACTTCTTCCTCGGCAACTTATCCCTGCTGGATCTCTTATGTCCCACCATCACCATGCCCAAGATGCTGGGGACCTTGCTGTTGGAGCACAAAGAGATTTCTTTTTCTGGCTGCCTGTTCCAGCACTTTTCCCTCATTGCTGTGGTGGGCACAGAGATTTTCCTCCTGGCTGTGATGGCCTACGACCGCTACGTGGCTGTGTGCCACCCCCTGAGGTACCTGAGCATCATGAGCACAAAGCTGTGTGCTCAGCTGGCCCTGGGAACCTGGGCAACAGGGCTTCTGAACTCCCTGCTGCACACCTCTCTGGTTTTCACACTCTCTTTCTGTGGTCCTAACAAAATCCAGCAGTATTACTGTGACCTTCCTCCCGTGCTGGCCCTCTCCTGCTCATCCACCCACAGCAGGGAGTTGGTGATCCTGGTGGTGGCCGGGGTGCTGGGGAGCAGCGCCTGCATGGTCACTGTGGTCTCTTACATCTGTATCCTCCTGGAAATCCTGGCCAGGAGGTCCTCTGGGATCTGGCCCAAGGCTTTCTCCACCTGTGGTTGTCACCTGGCCATAGTTTGCCTTTTTTATGGGACCACCATTTTCACCTACGTCCGCCCTTCCTTCACCTATTCCCTGCACTGGGATAGGGTTGTGTCCATGCTCTATGGAATGCTCACCCCGCTCCTAAATCCCATCATCTACAGCCTCAGGAACAAAGAGGTAAAATGTGCCCTAAAAAGAGTGATCAGCCAGGTGAGAAGGGCTTTAGCAAGACAAGAAAACCTCACTCAGTCTCCGCCATCAGCTGGGTAGAAACCACAGTTTGTGACTGATCCTCTCTAACTTTCAGACATCTAAAAATTAATTGTTAGAATCCAAATTGATTTTCTGGGCTGAAAACTCCTCCTCTGGGCTGAAAACTCCTTCTTTTGGCTCCCTCTGCAGTTAGAAGGGAGAGCTGTGCACTTCCAGAATTGCATGGCACAGCTTTAGGTCATTTTTGCAGGAGGAGGAGTCCAGCTGGGAATGCTGTTTTCCACTGAGCATTGAGGAAGCTGAGGTGAGAGCAGGAAGGTGTTGGATGCATATTTTAGGGCAGGAATTCTGGGAACTGGTACTCAGGCACACTTAAATACACCATATGAAAGCAGTTTATATCCCTTTCAAAATTAAACTCCAAATATATTAAATTATGTTTTATGGATCAGCCCTGAAATCGCTCTCCTCTCTCTCTCTCTCTCTCTCTCTGCCTCTTCTTGTTGGGTGTCTGTTATTTGCTGGAATTGCCAGAGTTCCATCTCTGGAGCCAAGTTTGCCACTACATTTTTCCTTTTCCCATTTTTTTCTCCTTGCTGCATCAAATCCTAATGGAAAGAGAGGTCATGCTGCTTCCTGCAGCTCATCCCTCTCTTCACCACCTCTCTTCTTTGTCAAGAATTAATAAATAATCCGTAAAAATGCTGAAATTATTCTCATTTGATTGACCCCCAAAGTTTATGCTGAAATAGGTTTAATAAAATCTCTTTTATTTAGTAACAAGTGTCTCTGAACTTTTAAATACTTTCACTTTGTGATAAAACTTTGTATTAATTGTAGCCTTAACGTGTCTGAAATGCAAGAAAATTCCTCACTGTGAGCAAGATTACAACTGTGAGCAGGATATTTATGAAGGAAAAAAAAATTCTTGTTCCAGCTCACAAGGAATGGCTGAATGGTAGCACAACCAGGTCACAGGAGTTGGATTTGTCTTTATGCACAATTTTACTCCTGACTAGAACCCTTGGAACCTGGAATCTGTTCCAAGCTGTTGATGGCCCCCTTGGGATGTCCCAAGCACTTCCACAAGGTTCTGAGGGACTTCTGCCGACCACAAGTTGTTGGCCAGGGGAAGCTGCTGGTACAGCTGGTAAAGGATAATGATGAAGGATCAATTACCCTTCAAATTCCTGCCATAACTTCTGCACCAACCAAGTGGAGGACTGGAGAGGTGTTGGCCAAGCCATGAATTCTCCAACCAAGGTGTGGAGAAGTTGGGACAAACTGAACTGCTTTGGAAGTTTTCATTTTCTTTAAAAAGGAGGAAAGTTTCCTTCTCCTCAGTGCCTGTGAAATTGTCCCTGGGGACTTGTTAGAAGGATGAGGGAAGTCCACCAGGAGCTTCCTAAGAAAGTTTTAAGATCATTAGAGTCTTCTTCAGGATGCCCAAAAGGGCTTGTTAAGCTGAAGGGCCTTGGGTGGCTGTTCCCTGCAGGACTGGAGAGTGCTCCTTTTTCCAGAGGTGATGGAATCTAAATGTAGCTGTGTGGAGAGATGCCTAAGGATGGACATCAGCCTGTGTGCAATTCCACACCCTGGATGCATTTTAAAAAAGGCATCTGAATTCCAAGGTACCAAACTAGAGCCTGACTTCCAATGTGTGTCCAGATGGGAGATTTTGATACCTCTCCTGGCTTGTGAAGGTGGAAAGGTTGGATTATCAAGTCTAATTCTGCTATAGTTCCTTCCCTCTTGACCCACCCCAGCCATCCATTCCCAGAAAGATCCACTGTAAGGAGCTGCTTGCTGCCAGTGGACCAAACAAGGCTCACAGCAAAAGCTGGGATCGAGTCTTTGGGTAACTTGGCAAGGAATATGTTCCTTCTTTTCTCCTTCTTCCCCAGAGGAGCTGTGGCTGCCTCATCCCTGGAAGTGTTCCAGGCCAGGCTGGATGGGCCTTGGAGCAACCTGGTCTGGTGGGAAGTGTCCATTAGAGGTTCACTCTTTATCATCAGCTGTATCACCCTTCACAAATCGAAGTGCTAATCCCTAAATATTCCTCAAAACCGAGACATCCTCTTTCATTTTCCTCGTGCCCAGTAACCTCTGACACTGGAAGGAGACAGCTGTCATTTTCTTTGGAACCACTGGAAAAATTTAGTAGGGAAGGATCATAATACACCATAATACACTCACCCAGTTTCTGCTCCTCTTTTCCTTGAATGTCTGTTTTTGGCTGCCCTTGGAAATCAAGACCCCTGGACTGACTCATCAGCACAGAGATCCTCTTACATTCCTAGAAGTGGAGCTGCCCTGTTGGAACGGGGGAGGGAGTACAGACAGCAACAAGTAAATCGAGGAAAAATACTCTGTCAATGAAATTCCCATATAAGTGATCCTCTGTGCACTGACATTTTGCTTTTGCCACTGAAAATCAGATTTCACCTATTATTTTCTAATCTCACATAACTAGTGAGAGATCATTTTAATTTATCCATTCCTAAAGATAAAGAATTTCTGAAATTCTTGATATGCCTTCAAAAGAAAAAACAAACCAAACCAACCAACCAACCAAACAAACAAAAAAAAAACCAAAACCAAACCTTTATTTTTCCTTAAGCAAAGTCCAACTATATTATTTATGTGTGAATTTTATTACTTGCAATGAAACTAGAGCAGATTTTCCCCTCTGATTTTTTTATGGTGCTGCCAGATATGAAAATATGCAACATAAAAGAGGATGTGAATGATTTATTTTTCTCTTCTAAAAATAGCACCCACTTGTGAAATTCAGGTTGGGCTACAGTTCTGGCTTTACAATTCCCAGGACTTTGGGAATCAAAAAAAGGTTACATTTGGAGTGTCAGTGATATTTTCACCTCCCTTTCCTCCCTGTTTTTAAATTCTTATACAAAAAACGAATTAATAGATTCAAGGCTCCTTGTGAAGAGACTTTGTCCTCTCTGTGGCCACCCTTTAAACACTTGGCTTTAAATGGAACATTGGATATTGGGGAGAAATTTATCTCTTTGGGGGTGGTAAAAATCTGGTTGTTTATTAATCCCATTTTAGAGAGCTTTGTGTTATCTCACTCAAGGGTAGCCACCTAAAATTTTGGAATTTATACTGCTCATCCAGGCTTCCTTTCTCTGTCCTGCCTAGAATTTATCCTGGCATCAGCAGAAATGCATATTAACTTGTGCAAAGTTAGGGTTAAATTATGTGCTTTTTCTTGTAAAGTTAAAATAGTACCCAGAATTTTCTTAGCAGACTGAATCCAATTCAAATTCAAGTTTCAGGTAAAAAAGAAGTGTGAGGGGAATTGCTTGGAAAATCTAAAGATATTTGGGGTTAAATGTTTAAAAACAATGCTCATGGTTTGCTTTCCATTAATTACTTAAAAATTAATCAGCCTCAGGAAAGTAAACACACCAAATATTTGTGAGAAATCTCAGAATCAGATGCAACATTTAATTTTAAACTTGGAAAACTAAAAGCTTTTGTACAGGGAAAATACTTCCTTTGTTTAGCAGCTCTGCCATACCCTCTATAGAGAAAGTAATAAAATTTTTATATATTTTATCATATTTTTACGGCCTGCTCTGTCATCACCATACATCTTTCATACCTGTTCTCATCCTGCTTTCTTGACAATTCCATCACTTTCACATATTTTTCCATTTTCTCTTTTTGCACATAGACCACAAGCCCTGGTTTCCCCTCCCACAACATAATTGGATTTCTATTTCTGCTTAATTATGTTACAAAATGCTTGTTGGTGGTTATGGGAATGTCCAGCCTGAAGAAGGGAAGGTTCCAGAGAGACCTTGGAGCCTTCCAGTGACAAAAAGGGCTCAGGGAGAGCTGGACAGGGACTTTGAACAGGGAGTGACAGAACAAGTGGGAATGGCTTCAAACGGACAGGAGGTGGGTTTAGATGGAATATTCAGGGAAAACTCTTCCCTGTGTGGGTGGTGAGGCCCTGGAAAGGATTTCCATGGGAAGCTGTGGCTGCCCCACCTCCGGCAGTATCCAAGGCCAGGCTGGATGGGGCATGGAGCAATCTTGGATAGTGGAAAGTGTCTCTACCCAGGAATGTGATGGTTTTTAAAGTTGTGAAAAATGTGTATTTTATGACTGGCTTTTTGCAAATAATAAAATGAATATTATGTGTGTTGTCTTAGAAAGTTATGCTGTATTAATTTTCTTAAGTAGTCTGTTAAATATAGTTTTAGGTTATAATATAATGTTAAAATAGAAACTATGTATTTGGGATATTTTTTTAAAGAGAGGAATGAGGTACTTGCACTGAGATTGCAGCCACAGGACACCGAAATCTTTCAGAGAAAAAGAATTTATTGCTCCCTTATCAGAAGAAACAAACTTCTCCTGCCTCGCTCAGTTATGAAGACACCGTCAGGATTCAGAGGAAGAAGTTGACACCGACCAGACAGAATCCTTTGTTTGAATGGAAGTTTTGCATCATGTGTGAGATGTATGAATATGCAACAGGCCATTGCTTTTAAGGGTTAATCCTCTGTTAACGGGTGCCCCTTTTCAGGCTTATTTTTCCCAGAAAAAGCTACCCGGACCGTCCATAACTCTTTGTTTTTATTGTCTCGTATTGTCCTAAATACTAATTGTCCAAAATTTTATTACTCTAATTATATGACTATTTTTACAACCGTTTTATTACTATTAAACTTTTTAAAAAACAAGTGATTGGCGTTTTTCACAAGGTCCCTCCCAACCCAAAGCAGTCTGTGACTCTGTGATAATCGGGACTTTTATAAACTCTGGAAATGGTGATTTCTCAGAGGAACCAAACTGTTCCTCATAAAACTTAGGATGCAATTTGACTCTTCTGTTGCAACATTTTATGTTTGGCACAGTTCCACTGGGATTATCTCAGAGTGCGCTCCTGCTTGCACAGCCCCGAGCACGGACCTCCCTCACTCCCCCGCCTGAAGGCCTTTGTAAGGGAACAACTCCCCCACAGCCATGACACACGCCCGGGCCTCCCGCTGGCGTCATTCCCACGCGACATCGACGCTGCACCCCGGCAGCGCTGCGGGATGGCGGAAAGCACCCTGCAGGTCCCCGACTGTCCGTGAGGAGACAACAGAGGTGGAGCCGCCGCGCCGACCCGTGCAGAAGCCGCAGGTAGGTACCGCTCCGCAGTCGAGCAGCTGGGACTACAACTCCCGGCGTGCCCCGGGGCAGTGGCGCACGGAACGCGCTGATTGGCCCGCGGTGGGGGGAGGGGGCAGGGCAGCACGGGCGCCACCACGTGGCGGCTCGGCCGGGCCGGGACCCACCGTATAACCCGGGACAAACCGAAACAATTCGGCTGCGTGTCACGGGCCTCGCCCGGGCTGCCTGAAGGGACCCCGTGCTGAGTCTGGTGGCTAGGAATGGGGCCAGGTGCTGCGATCCTTCCCTTCCCTTCCCTTCCCTTCCCTTCCCTTCACTTCCCTTCCATGCACATGCAACGTCACTTCACTGACCATTCCGGACTTGCCCGTCCCTGCCCTTCACTTCCCGTCCCTGCCCATCCACTCCCGTCCCTCCCTCCCTCCCTCCCCTCCCCTCCCCTCCCCTCCCCTCCCCTCCCCTCCCCTCCCCTCCCCTCCCCTCCCCTGATGTTCCCTGCCCGGAAAAGGCAGATGGCTCCAGATGCCTTTTTTTTCTCCCTCCACCCCTTTTCCAGCTCTCTGCCTGTCTCCTGACACCCTGGGCCCAGGATTTTCCCTCGTATCCCTATTTCTCTCGGTCCCTTCCCTCCCCTCTCCCTTTCCTTTCCTTTCCCCTCCCAGATCACGGTGAGCAGGAGGAGCTCTGGGACACAGCAGGGAGATTCCTCCCTTCCCAGGCAGCCTCAGGCAGGCAGGTGAGGTGGAAGTGTCGCTCGGAAGGGGGCTGGGAGCTTCTTCAGTGACCAGCTTCCAACAATGACTGTAACCTTAGTGCTGGAACACGATGGGAATGTTAACGAAGTTCCTTTCTGTAAAGGACAGCGTCCCTCACAGAGCAACTGAACTGAAATTACAGCTGATCAACCTTTCATTCATTCCCTGATTTATGGTATAACACAAGCTTTTTCAGGTAAAATAAAGATGCTTTTTAAATGAACATGACATTCTTAGTTTGGTTCTTGCAGATACCAAGCAATGCATGTTGTCTGAAAATGGAATGTTACCTCATTCCCAAGGAGGAGGATGAATAAAAGTAATGTGATGGTTGGGAAGAGATCCCACACACTTCCCAATTCCTCACCCTGGAGGTTTGGTTGCTTTTGGAGATGGTGTTGCTCAATCCTCATCCTCCCACCTGACAGGAAAGCAGGAACAGCCTGAAACAGAGAGATCTGCCTGGTTTTGTGGAGGGTGATATGGGGAAAGGGGTAGAACTGTCTTCTCCCAATTACTTATGGAAAAAGCCACTTCTGAAGGACCTGGAAAAAGAAGAGAAAGTTTCCAGCTGATGTAAAGTAAAGGTGCTGTCACTTTCTCTTCCTATTCCTCAGCCTCTCTGCCCTGGTGCTTCTCACGCTATGTGGCTGTAAAAACACAGATTCTGGTAAAAACACAGATTCTCAGTCCCCTTCCTCCTTCTTTTCCAATCTCTGCAATTCCCAGCTGTGTTCCCTTCCTTGTAACTGTAGGACTGCAGGCCTGTGAAGTGGCTGTGCGACAGTTTAGGTTGAAATAACTGAATATTAATTATTAATTACTAATTATGAATATTATATATATATATTATATAATATAATTATGAAAAAATATTTCCTGAAATAAGTTCAGGAATTGCTCCTTTCTCTGGATTGAGCTGCTTTCTTGGCCTCTGGAATCCAGCAAGAAGGGATTGAACCCTTCCCAGCTGAGGAATTTTGTGGTGACAGCATTTTTCACCACAGCAAGGCTGGTGATTTGAAGGAGAAGGGCTTCCAGCAGAAAACTCTGGAAGTGGATGTTTTCTCCTGTCCAAGGCTGACAATCTCCCTGCTCCTCTTGAAATACTTCTATTATGTGGAGGCAAGTAGGGCCTGGTGACTCCAGAGTAGATCAGAGTAAACACAGGCAAGGAATAAAGTGGGAATTGCCTTTTCCAGGCAGAGTCCACTGCTAGTTAAACCTGCCTGAGGCAGGGATACAGACAGGAACTCCAAAAAAAGCCTGGTAGCTTTTTTTGTGTGGTCATGCTGAGCCTGCTGGTCTTGATTGAACAAAGTTCCCTGGATGAAGCAACAATGCTGCAATTCTGGCTCCTTTCTTCTTCTTCTTAGTCAGAGACTGTTTTCCGTGGTGACCTCAGAGATATCCTTGTGGTTTTGCATCCCTCTGCTCCCTCCCAGGCTGGTGTTTCACCCCATTGCTCAACCTGCACCTCCTGACTGGAGAAATGCTTTGTCAGAGAACTTTTCCTTCTGGGCCTGAGTGAACATCCTCCCTGCCCCTCGGGGTTCTGGCATTTTGGGGAAATTCTCTGTGATTCCCTTTGCCCTCGAGTCACTGAGCTCTTCCATGTGTCTCTAACATGGAGCTTTCAGACCCATCCAGTGGCCAAAAGAAACTGGTCCAAAATGCTGTTTTCTGCCGAGTTCAGGGCCTGCAGAGACACTCTAAGGGGTCAGCAGGGTGGCTGGAGCCAGGGAAGAGAAACACACGAGGTGTGGGGGTGTTTGTGTGAGGAATGCAGCCTTTTTGGCTGTGGAAGTGTTTAATCTTCTTCCCTCTGAGCCTGCTGTGGGTTGTGTCCCTTCTCAGAGACTTTTAGAAGGGCCAAAAGCACCAAAGAGCAGGCGAGGAAGGGCCTGGCCAGTGCAAAGTACGTGTGGAGCGGAAATCTTTTTTGTTTGTTTTTACTTGTCAGACTGGAAAGTTCCTGATTTGAGTTTCAGTCTTGGTCATCGCTGCCTATTTAGACAGGTTTGTGGCCACGCATGACTGAGCAAGCAAGTGGGTGGAAGATTCCTCAGGCCAGGCAGAGCGTTCCTCTGGCTCAGGGGCTCTGAGGGCTTGGCCTGCACAGCTTTAATGGCAGCATCTTCCCAGCAATCTGGCCACGAAGGCCAGGGTGCTCTGCCCAGGTTCAGGGTTCTGCCCAGCCCAGCAGTGTCTGAAAGAGCCCTGTGGGATTGCTGAGGGGCTCCTGGGGCTGTTCTGACCCCTTATCTCCCTGTCCCACCGAGTGGGTGGCCTCTCTGTCCCTGCTTTATGGCCTGCTGATATCTGTGGGCACGGCCCAACATCTGCTGAGCTGAGCACGACAGCTTCAACACGTCCTGAAGGCCAGCCCCATTTCAAGTGTCACAGCCATTTCTCACCCCAACAGAGATGATTTCCCCTGGTTTATTTCTCTCTGTGTGTGCAATTTCCTTGCTTTTTTCCCCCCAGTTTGTTCAGTGTGCAGGGACAGCACCGCTGGATCTCTCCCCCACCTTGAGGAAGGAGCTGTGTCCAGGACAGCACTCCAGACTTCAGCACTGCCTCACTGCTCCACAAGCAGCACCACTGCTTTAGGCCCAACTTGAACCCCTTGAGCTGCTTTTCAGTATTTTTACTTTGATGCCAAGGGCCTGAACGTGACTTAGGAGGAAGTTGCACCCAGGAGGAAAGGTGGATGTGGGTGTGGAACCTGTGGAGTTGTGGCTGCACCTCTGCATGAGCCATGGCAGTGTTTTCAGTGTCCCCTCCCAGCACAGCACAGCAGGAAGCAGCTTTGCCCAGAGAAAACTCTCCCTGTGCCTCCACTGTGCTGAGAACATCCCTCTACATGGATTGAATCCCTTCACTTCTTCTGAATGAGCCATGGAATGAGTTCCTGGAGAGACCTGCTCAGCAGTTTGGGGGTGCCCCCCACCCATCCTGCCCAACAGAGATCAGCCATGGGCCACTGCTTGTTTTTGTGGTGTTTTATCAGGCTGCTGCATGTCCTTTAACTGCCAGCTCCTTGTAAAAGCTTGTTTCTTCTCCTCATGCTTGAAAGCATTTGCTGCTGATCCTTTTTTGGGTGCTGAGTATAAAAGCAGCCTCCTCTGAGAGATTTAGTGTCTGCTCAAACTCAGTGCTGCACTAAATCCAAGGAAAACTTTTGTGCGTCCAAAATTACCTGATGGCCTCAGGGGCGACAAACCTGTTTGTCTCTTTGATTCTCAAGTAAAACTTATTTTATAAAAAGAACGTTTCACCTGTGTATCTAGAATCAAAGCTGCTTGGTGATCATGAGAGCTTCAACACTCACCAGTGTTTTCCAGGAAAATTCATGCTCAGAAGGAGGGGTTTTTGTGGTGTATTGAGAAATTTCCCCATATTTGTTGACTTTAGGTGGGTGGTCTATTTGCAATTTTTATACAGTATTTGAAGGAAAAGTTCAATAAAACAGAAACAGGGGACAGGAATGATCCCATCCCTTTGTTTTTAACACTGTAAATCTGAGAGAGGGGGAAAAAAAGGTGGATGGCATCATGGGAGGATCATGACAGTAGAGCAAATGTTGTGGATGGTGGCCTGTGGTGGAATGTCAACATCAAACTTATTTGGCTTATGCAGCTGGGCAAATCCGTGTTGTGAAAGCTCCTGTACGTGCACCTGGACATAGGCCGCCTTTGGAATCAGGGATGGAGCTTTTCCCTCACAGATAGTGGAGTCAGTCTGGAAATTAGTTTAAAAAGGGCTGAGACATCCAAGTAAATTCACCAGATCCTGCTTCTGGCTGTGCTGACAGAATTGCTGTATTATTAACATTCACTCACTCTCTTGGCTCTAAGTGTATTTTTACAAGGCTTATAAAAGAAATAAAAATAAATGAAAGGTTGTTCTGGGCAAATTAGAGAATTGCAATCTCCTACAGCATTTTGTTTAGACTGTGTATAAAAATACTCCAGAGAGAAAAAAATCCTGTGTCACAACTTAGAAGAAGAAGTTTGTCTGTCTAAAGAGGGTTTTATATTCCTTGTCTATAAAATCTTGTAGTATAAAGCTACAGATTATTCTGTGTTTGGACTTTTTTTCCTGCATAAAAACAGCTTCATTTTCGGTCTCCAAAGCAAAATTTCCCAGCAGAACTTCAAACATCCTTTTCTGTCTCCCTTTGGAGAGTGTTTCCAGGAGCCAGCAGCTCTGTGTACCCCAGCCATTGGCATTCTGTGCTGTAAGTACCCAGTGAAAACTTGTTGCCTAAATCCTGGGTTTCCCACTTGGAAAAATTCGGGCACCTAAAAGAAACAAACTGAAAAGTTTTCACCGAGTGTTTTGCCCAAGGAGCAACAAGAAGGAGTTTTCAGTTAAACTCCCAGAGCAAGTGGAGCCCAGATGTTTTTAGTAAACGGCTTTCAAAACCCACAGTTGAGACCAGTGTCAAATTTCCAGACGCATGATCAACCTTGGAGCCAAGTTTAGAGTTGATTTTGTGTTTACATAAAGCCTGGAAGCTGAATGACTCTGGAGTTTGTGGAAGGAGTGGAGGTTCTCCATAACAAATATTTGACTGGATGCAATTTCTCTTATTTACAGGACTTTGAGCTTTGGGGAAAATTTAAAAAAAAAAAAAAAAAAAAAAAAAAAAGTTACTGTATTTTTCTTACATTTGAGGCGTATTCAGCATTTTCTTGCTCACTGGAATTGGAACAGTTGTTGATTTTTAACTGGGATTTGTTATTATTCTGGCCATTAAACCAGCATGGCAAAATCAAGTGTTTTAAAGTAGAGGTGAACCATTTCTACAGGTAAGAAATGAAATTTATGCAATCCTGGGCAATCTGGCTCTCTGCTCACACCAAGGCAGCCCTCTCCCTGAAGGTCTAACTGGATGCCTAAGCCACATGCCAAGGTTTTTGCTCAGGGACTGTATCAGCAAACATCTGTCTCAGAATTTACTTTGGGCAAATACTGTCCAGTATTTGTTTAGGAGTCCTGTTTTCTGCCCCTTTGGAAAGGTCATGCACGAGAACAGCACAGGTAGAGTCAGGATCAATGATATTAAAGTGCAGGTAGGAGGCATGGAAACTTTCCTTTTGGGTATATCTTGATCTCTGACCTAATAACCTTCTGTATCATGTGCAGACACTCACCAAAGAAGCTCTGATTATTTTTGCATGCTTAAAACCCAGCTTTACTGTGCCTAAATGGGTGGATTTTGGGGTCTGTGCCATGTGTACAGTAGCTAAGCTGTAAACAAGAGAGCTTGCTCCATTGTTCCTGATGGGATATCATCCAAGGGAAAACAGGGATTGATTTCAACAATTTGAAGCTTGTGTAGGCAGACAATACATTGTTTTTGCCTGTGGGCAGCATGAACATGCCTCTACTTCAGCCCAAGAAAGCAGCTGAGAGGGACATGAATTCAAACCGAGAGGATGGGGCAGGCCCTGGGCAGCTGGGAATGCTGAGGGGTAAAAACGTACTAAAATAAGGGAAGAATTTCTTCCTAAGCAGTAAAGATTTTTTTTCCTAAAGAACTTTACAGGCATTCTTGGGAAGAAGCCTGCTAAAAGCATCACCTTACTCAGGCTCAGCTTTCCATCAAGTAACTGTGGGGGTACAAGTCGTCGGTTTGTTTGGGTCTGGATTGAAGGCACTTGAGATAGTAATTAAGTGTTTATTATTTCTTATTAGTAAAACAGTTTCATTACTGTGAGTTCAGCAGCTTTTTATTAGAAGGCACAAAATGGCTAGCAATTTTTTGTTACAAGGTCATTTAAGACTAAACTGTCCTATTAAGAACTGACACTTACATTATTTTCCCTTTTAACCCAATAATTGATCCCACAGAGCCCCCAGTGTGGACTTTTCTGCCCAATTACAAAATACCACCTAAACCAAGAAGAAGAAGGAAGAAGAAGCATGAAGAAGAAACCCAGGACAACACCCTGTGCCCTCCATCTTGATTCCATCCACAACATACTAAAAATCCCAAAACCTCAATTTCTCACCAAGTGACACACCTACACTACTCTCTATAATCTATTTCACTTTTTTTTTTTTTTTTTTGATTCTAGTCTATCTTGAAGTCTAGGAAACCTTCTCCATTAATGAGGGTCAAAGTCAGTGCTCCCCTGGGGGTCAGGACACCCCAGTGCAGAAAGAGAAATATTCCTGGTGCCCTTGGTTTCCACAAGTGACTTTCACATTTAGGAGGGAATTCTTCCCTGCAAAGATGGAGAGGCCCTGGCACAAATTTCCCAGAGAGGCTCTGGCTGCTCTGGATCCCTGGAAGTGTCCAAGGCCAAGCTGGCCAGGGCTTGGAGCAACCTGGGACAGATGAAGGTGTCCCTGCCCATGGCAGGGGTGGAACAAGATGATGTTTAAGGTCTATTCCAACCTAAATCATTCAGGGATTTCATTATAAATGCATTTTCACAAAGAGCAGCACAAGATAAAAGGAGGCCTGAATCAAGCCATGAGGAAACTATATGGAGTAGAAATTAAAACAGTAATTTGGGACAGGAAAGATCTGGGAATGGCTGAATCATGTATGAGAGCAGAGTGGTGAATTCTTCACCTTGGTTACCAAGACATGACCCCCATGGCTGTGCAACCCCGTGTTTCCTCTCCTGACCATGTAAATCTGCTGTCATCAAACACAATGTGCATTGTGCAACTCCAGAAAGCAGAATTTGGGACTTCCCTAATGCTACTGACGTGTGATCACGAGTGGCACAGACTGTCCGAACTGCAGAGGAAATATTCCCGTTACAAACTTTGCAATTATGGAGTTTGTTTGATGTTCCTGTTGCGAAGACACTCCACTGTGAACACAGAAATAAAGAAAAAAAAATTAAAAAGAGTCTGCCCAGCAGCTACTTTTTTTTTTTTTTTTTTTTTTTTTTGTTTACATAAGCATTTATATGGGAGGAGAACAGGAGATTTGAAATGTACCTGGCAGCCTGCCGAAGCATAGGTATGACCCATGTTATCTTATAGATCTTAATTACTTGTGATGGTTAACCGACAGGAGCAGCAGAAAACTCTGAAACAAAGGGAGGCCGAGGCTCCCTGTTCCCTCCAGGGCATTTGGAGTGTCTGGAAAAATGCTCTGGTGCTGCCCTTTACCCACACACAGGCACTGGTGCAGTCACGCGTGGGACATCCCGCAATGCTAGGAAGGGTCAAAGACCAGATAAAAATGTGTAGAAAGAACTGGTGACAGGAAAACAATTATTTAATCTGAGTTTATGGTCTGTGTACATACAGGAAAAAATATTTAATCTGAGTTTGCAGGCGCAGTACGTAGAGGAAAAATTATTTATTCTAAGTTTACAGGCTCAGTAAATTGTATTTCTGGTGGATTTCAGCAGGAACATTAGCTTGGGAAAAACCAGGGTTGAATGTTGGCTTAGGAAAAGCCAAGATTGGGGCGTTCAGTGCTATGGAATGATCTCAGTTTAAGCATTTTCTATTCCCTTGTAATCTGGTTAAAATTTTAGAAAGCAGATACTAAAATACTCCAGTGCTTATTGTAAATTAATGACTGAATTGAACGACTGAAGAATTTATTGAAAATAAATGATGGCACACATCGAGTGACTGGGATAGCACTAAAAGCAGCTGAAATACTCATCTCATTACCAACAGGTTCATCTTCTGACATGTGACCTTCAGTTTCTAGGTTTAACTCGGATTTTAGGAACTTTTTCTTCTCACAGAGAGAGGGCTCAGGCACTGGCACCAACCGCCCGGGGCAGCGGCGGAGCCCCGGTGTCCGGAGCGATGTGGGATGTGGGACACGGCTTGGCGGCAGGCTCGGCAGCGTGCTCGAGGGGAAATGGCCGAACTCAGTGATTTTTGGGGGGGTTTCCCAACGCGGGCCATTCCGGGATGGACGGCGCGCGCGCGGCGGGAAACGGCGGCGCGTGGGGGGGCGGCCCCGCCCCGCTGTAGGCGTGGCCAGGGCGGGTGCTGAGTCACGCCGGGCCAGCAGAAGGGCGCTGGTACGCCCCGCGCCTTCGTGGGGGCGTGGCCTAGCGCTCGGTGGTATAAAGGGGGCGCCGGCGGCCGCGCTACCCTCACAGCGCGTCGGCGGCGGAGCGAAGCGGGTTCCTGCGTCAACAGTGCTTGGACGGAACCGGCCGCGCTCGGGCCCGCCGCCACCCCCCTAACACCACCGTCTACACAGTCACCGCACCACTCACCGGAGCAACCATGGCAGCGCCCCCTTCTCAGGTGCGCCAGAACTACCACCAGGACTGCGAGGCCGCCGTCAACCGCCAGATCAACCTAGAGCTCTACGCGTCCTACGTGTACCTCAGCATGGTGAGGGCGCGGGCGCGGCGCGCTGAGGGAAGGGTTCTACGAGGGATAAAGGGGCTACACGAGGGCTCTGCTCGGCGGGGGGTCCTTGGGTGCTGGGCGGTGCCTGCGCGCCCAGCTCCTCCTCCTTTTTCTCCACCTCCTCCTCCCCCCCCGCTGCGTTCAGGCCCCGTCTGGCCCGTCCCCTGGGTGTAGGTGAGGCCCTTTTATCTCGCCTGCTCCGCGGCCCCGCTGCCGTTGCCCTTGGCGGCTCCGTTATCAGCCGCGCTCAGCGCCTCTGCCCTTGGGGCCGGCCTGGGTAGCGGGAGGTGCCTAAGGAGGCTCCTGGCGCCTTTCCCGCAGGCGTGCTCGCCTCCCGGGCTCGGGTTTTCCTCCAGGAATCGGTGGGAGTCCATGGTTTCCTCGGGCCTAGTATTTACATGTCTCCTTTGGCCTGAGGCGCCCATTATAGCTGTTCCCTGACCTCTGTGCAGCAATCCTGGTGCTTTGGTCGTGTTGGGACATTGAGACTTCCTAAGGGCACTGTGCCGTGTTGTGTATTTTGTAGCTTTTTTACTGTGTTGATTTGGTTCTGGGCCCTGTTGTGAGCTTCTCTAAGTGGTTTATAGAGGTACACAAGCCCGAGTGCTTTGCCTTGAACCTCCAGGCCGCTGGTCTAAGAGCAGAGTTCTGTAGTAGGTTAGTAAATAACTGGCAGTTCTACAGAACTTTCCATTGAATCCTGGTAATGGTTCTGACTAAGGCATAAAGAAGCTGTGTCACGGCTTCTAACTGCTCTTACAGGGTTTTTTTTTTTTTTGCTTTCAGAAAAGTAGCTTAATTCATATTTTAGTTGCTGTTAAATTTGTATTGTAGTTCAATTTACCTCTTCTATTTTAAATGTCACTCTTTTTCACTGCAAAAAAAGTAGAAAGTGTATTCCTAGTTTAATCCCTGGAAAGCCTAGTGAAGCAAGAGAGCTTTTTTGCAAGAATACCTAAAAGTTCTTGGCTCACCCTTACCTGATGTTGCAAGTCATGACCCTGACCTGCAATGTGGTCATTGTAAACAAGCTCAGGCAAACAAAGGGAAGATTTCTTCTTGGAAAAGGCCTTTCAAGGCTGCAGTTTAATGGTGCTCAGAACAGATATCTGTGGGATTCAGGTTTTTTTGGTTTTGCGTTTTTAGAACTGAGCCAAGGACACAGACACCATTTATTTGTGTCCTTGGTAGGGGTACAGGTTAAAATTTAATCTTAGCTGGAAAAATCGAGTGATACTAAGGAAAGACTTGTTCCATACTGCCTTTCTGGTCTGGGCTTGGACTGCAGCCATCCTGAAGCAGAGGTTTAGAGCCTGTGAACTCTTTTATTTTTCAGTCCTACTATTTTGACCGGGATGATGTGGCCCTGAAAAACTTTGCCAAGTACTTCCTGCATCAGTCCCATGAGGAGCGGGAGCATGCTGAGAAGCTGATGAAGCTGCAGAACCAGAGGGGCGGGCGCATCTTCCTGCAGGACGTCAAGGTGAGCTGAGGGCTGCCCCCAGCTGCAAGGGGATGAATTTTCCTCTAGGTCCTCCCCAGAAGGAGCAGCAGCTGACACAGAGAGAGGCACAGTAATTTGAGATGGGGAGTAATTTGATTATTTGTGATTGACTAATATGAAAGTACTCCTTGTGTAAGGAGAGGGTGCTGAGCCACAGGTTGTTTGCTGTGGGGTGAAGGCAGAGCCAGAAGGCAACTGGTTCATCATCATCATTGAACTTAACACAGAGCAGATGTGCTCTGTGCACTGTTTTGAGAAGTGGGACTTTAATGGTTTGCTCAGTTCTGTTTTGAGGGTGCACTTCAAACTTTTGACTTTGCATAAATGCCTAAACTTGGTCTAAACAGAGAGTGAACTAAAGGTTCTCCACCCTACTGGTCTGTGGGTTCTTACAGAAAATGCGTGCTGTACTTTCCCTTTTCAGAAGCCAGACCGTGATGACTGGGAGAATGGCCTGACTGCCATGGAGTGTGCCCTGCACCTGGAGAAAAACGTGAACCAATCACTGCTGGAGCTGCACAAATTGGCCACTGAAAAGAACGACCCCCACGTAAGTGCATGCTGAGGACCTGTGTGGCTATCCAAGGATGTGCCTTCTAATTGTGTGGCTTTGGGGCTGAGCTGTGTGTCCCTGGTGTTGTTAAAGGTGAAAAACAGTGTGAATCGGGGGTGCAGCCCTTCCAAAGTCCTTTGGTGAGGTTATTGCTGTCCTTCCAGCAGCATTTTTAAAGTGGCAGGGACCTGCTTTATTCTCTCTGGAGTGTCTGTGAACAGTCTCTATGGAGACCATTTCTGAGGGGGTTGAGTTCCATCTTTTTAAGGCTTTTTGTCACAAGGGTTTTCTTGCCACAAAATTCCAGAGTTGCTTTGGAATATTAAAAGCCCTGGTGTTTGAGAACAGTGTCTGAAAACATGGAATTCTTCTCAGATGGGAGTTTTTTGCAAGGCTGGATTGAGGTTGCTTAATAACAGGAGGAGATTAATACATGTGGGAATGCAAGCAGTCTTGGGAGTGTCCTGCCTAAGTTAGAGGGACTGTTTGAAACAAAACCAGTGGTGTAAATCCTCACTGCAGTGGGGGTGTCTCAGATCTGTTCACGAGCTTGGCTAATGCTTCCTGCCATGAGGAAGAGGAGAGGCTTCCTGAAATGCCTGGCTCTGCAGGGTGTTCTGGAGCAAGTGAGCCTACCTAAGCCTGGCTTGCTTTGATCTTGTTCTGCAACAAAACTAGAGACTGCTTCCTCTCAGCTTGAAAATTCTGCATCCTCTCCTTAGAGAGCCTCAGTAGGGTTTCAGGCCTGAATTTAAACCTCTGGTCTCCCTTTCAGTTGTGTGACTTCATTGAGACCCATTACCTGGATGAGCAGGTGAAAGCCATCAAGGAGCTGGGTGACCATGTGACCAACCTGCGGAAGATGGGGGCCCCCAAATACGGCATGGCAGAGTATCTCTTCGACAAGCACACCCTTGGGGAGTGTCACAGCTGAAGCCTTTTCAAGAGCCATGCTGTGAGTTTCAGTGGGACTCCTACTTACTGTCCAGCCATGCATGCAGCTTCAGCTACTTAGCTAAACAGTTCCATACTCTGTACCAAATATCCCCTGTTCTGTTTGTGTTTTATGTACTGCCCTTCAGCCAATAAAGTGACTTGGTTCCAGCTGGCTTTTCCTGTTTGTTTGGAGTGAGAGTAGGCAGCTGTAGGGAAGGCAGCGGGAGGTAAATTTGTTGTGTGACGGGGATTTGCAGCTGCTGCTGAAGGCAGAAGTAGGAAAATCTCTGTGGTTTCTTTTAATTCCTTGCAGGGAACTAAAATGAGGAAACAAAACTGTGGTCCTGGGCTTGAGCCTTGCTGTTTATTTTCTGAGAGTGGGCAGTAAAAATCAGCTGAGTGATGTCTGCTGCCATACAGCTTTCTCTGAGCACTGTCAAATTCGCGGTGGGAGATGTGGAACTTCAGAAGGAAGCAATGTGCTGGGCAGATGCCGCAGCTGCCTGTGCTGGCAAGCCCCTACCTTGCCTTATCCCAGTACTGGAAAACACCAGCCAGCCAGAACTGGAAGAAGCACTGTGGGTCTGCATCGGAAGTGATGGGACTTTATTCAGGCCCTTACTTTCCCTGGACTGTCTTGTTAGGAGTGCAAGTCCTGCCTGAGAAAGGACTCAAGTTCTCATTCTTGCTGTGGGGAGAAGTATGCACATTACCTGTGCTCCTATTCTGGGGAGTGCCTGGCTGGTCAGGCTGGTATCTGAAATATTTAACACTCAGAGTCTTGTTCTTTTGCTGCAGGTTGGGTTGTTTGGTGCTTTTGCTCTTGTTGCAACACGAGTTGTGCCTGCTGCTGTAGCTGAGGCCAGGAGCAGTGTGTCCTCAGTGCTGGTTTCAGCTCAGGCTGAGCTCCAGCTGCATGTCCAGCGCCTCTGTTTGGATGAGTGTCAGGATAAGCCAGGTATCCCATGGATCCATGGATTCCCCTTTAGCTGTACTGGTCCATCTGCTCCTCCCCTGGGCTTTCACTGGCCTCCAGGATCACCTCCATTAGCCCCACGTAGTCTCCCTCTGCTAGGGAGATTCCAGAGTCATTGGGGGATGGACTCTCTGCTCTCCTGGGCTCTTTGGGAGCTGGCGGGTTGGTGTTTCCATTCCCAGTGTCTCTCATGTTCCTGGAAACGTCTGGGTGCTGGTCTGGAGCGCTGGCTGCATCTTCCAAACTCAGGCTGCGAGCCTCAGGGCCCAGGTTGCCCTTGTGGGACCTTTCCAGTGCTGGAGAAGTGACGGGAGTGAAGGAGAAGCAGAGGGAGGCGCTGCCTCCGGGGGTTTTGTTGCTGGGGGTGTGAAAGGCACTGGAATGCTCCGAATTGGGAGTGGCTGAGGCCGAGCTCTCCAGGTTTAGCCAGGGTGGGCGTGAGCCTTTGGAGTTCTTCCGGCCTTTGAAGCTGCCATGCTTCTCGTGCTCAGAGGGCTCTGGCAGGAAGGGGAATTTGGGGCTGTTGGATGCTGTGGACTGTGCTCCTGGACTTCCTGTGGTGGCAGCTTCCCTAGAGCTGCTCTTTCCTTCTTCTACTGTCACGGCCACAGAGTCAGGACCTTTACTCCGCTCTGTTGGCCAAACAAAGGTTTCCTTTGCTGCAGAGCCCAGGGAGCTCTGACTCTTGTCCACATCGCTGGCCCTGGAAGGGGAGGCGTTGACAATGACATCCCGAAGGGAAGTGGAGCACGCAGCAATGCTGGAGAGTGCTGGTGGCTTCTTGCGCCCTTGGCGCCGGGAAGGGAAAATCATGGGGATGGAGCTGATGGGTGTCTGTGGAGCGCTGTAGAACCCAGGCCTCTCGTAAAACGGGGTGGACATGAAAGCATCAAACTCCCGTAGTTTTCCCTCTTCACTGTCCCACTGCTCCTGAGAGTCTCCCCTTGGCTGATGGATGCCACAAGGGCTTCCAGCCTTCCCCATGTCCTGGTAGGTATAATGGGAGAAGGGCGATGCAGGTTCTCCTCGCCGGCGCAGCAGGTTCATCCGGGAAGAGGACCTGGAGAAGTTCGGGGACTGGACACCCAGGAGGCGGCCCAGGTGTCCCAGCAAGGGAGTGGAGTGGTTGGCTTCCTCATTCTCTTTAATCTGCTCCAAGGGCTGGAACTCCATCTCTTCCTTCTGCATGCTGGGAAAGGCAAAGTCGACTGTTACACAGCCACGGAAGCGGGGGGAAGGGGGAAATCTCCTAGAGAGGCTGGCAGCACTGGGAATGCTGCTGCCAGTGGCAAGCCTCTCCCTGTATTGCCATTAGTCCCCCAAAACAGGGATGCTCATCATACAGGTGAGTGAGGAAAAGAGGTTAGATTTATCCTGTTCCATGAAGAACGTTGGCTGTTGTGGATGAGCCTAAAAGCTCTGCAGGTGTAATGTCCTACATAAGACCTGATCCAGGTTGTCCCTGCTCTCACCTGATGTCAAAAGTGGAGCCCAGGAAGGACGGGCGCTTGTATTCAGCGGTGGCTGCAGTGTAGGGTGGCTGGGGATCAGGCTCGTTCCAGTACAGGTCCTTCTCCAAAATGGGTAAATCCTGGTGCATCTCATCCACTGCCATGAGGGAAACCTACGGGGGACATCAGGAATGTCACATGGGGTGAGGAGCATTTTGTGCACCTGTTATTGAGGGACAAAGAAACACAGAGCTGGAGGAAGTGGTGCAGCATGGAAACCAGGCAAGTGGCTGGGGTTGCTGTGGTTTCCTGTCATTTGGGCTGTTTCTCACACTGAGATTTGATTAATTGGAAGGAAAATTGTGCTGAAGGAGATGGGAAAGCAACAGACTCACTAAGACAGAAGGGTGGGAGGTGGGGAGTTATTGCATGGCAGAAAGCAGAGGAGGCAGTTTTAGATGGACACAGGGTAAGAAAGCAAGGAGGGGCAGGAATGATGTGCCATTTAAAGGCAGCTGAGGCCTGAAACAAGCAGCCTTGATCTATCCCATGTGCCAGAGCATGGACTTAAGCTGCAGGCAGCCCCTGTTTACAAAGACATGCCAGAAGCCCCAAATTCCCTGCTGTGGATTGGGAGGATCTCTCCCATTGCAGGCAGGGAGGTGGAGGCAGAGGTGTTGCAGGAGAACTTGGTCACTGTCCTGCCTTGGTGTTCCTCTTCAGGCAAGGCTCAACTGGCAAATCTTCTCCCCTTTACCTGCAGGTTCCTGTCAATGAGCCAGTTGGCTTCAAAGTCATCATCGTCCTCCCCAAAAGGGTTGATGAGCTGCTCAGCCACCTGCATTTGGAGAGCACACAGCAAAGGTCACCGTTGTCATCCCTGCCCCTTTCCCTGCAGGGAGAAGTCAGGTGTGATACCCTTTGAATTCCAAGCCATGTTTTTCTTCCCAAAAGGGGGTGGGTTAAAAGTGGAAGCATTCCAGGGGTTGGA
This sequence comes from Serinus canaria, assembly GCF_022539315.1. Taxonomy (NCBI): domain Eukaryota; kingdom Metazoa; phylum Chordata; class Aves; order Passeriformes; family Fringillidae; genus Serinus; species Serinus canaria. Next base: position 8,463,678 of record NC_066319.1, on the reverse strand, counting down.
AGACATTAGAATTTGTAATAACTGCCCCCTGCTCACACAACCCTCCTGCAACTTTAGGAGCTCCTTTTTTCCCCTCTAATAAGGACCAAAGCCTAGGAAAAGTGCAGCTGGTGTCCAGAATGAGACAGTTGGAAAACTAGAAAGTCCTGGCACTTCCTCAGCTCCTCTTGGCTTCCTGTTACTGCCCATAGATCAAAGAACACAGCAGGGTTCCTGGTGAGCTCACACTGGGAAAAACCCTTGGCTGGGTCAGATTCCACCTCCAGCCCTATTTTCTGGGACTTACCTTTAACCAGCCAGCATAGAAGAAGAATTGCAAAAACGTAAATACGGGCACAAAGAGATCCAGCTCATGGCCAGGATATGCTTTCTCTGGATCCAGGAATTGCCTCCCAATCAGACAGGCCAGGAAGAAGCTGTAAACAGCCACGGTCACCACCTGGGAAGGATGCCAAGGGACACACCAGGGCAGCATGAGTTCCCAGCATCTCCCTTCAGTTCCACCCCACACAGCTCCAAAGCCAAACTCTGTAGCCTCTGAGAAGCCTTGGATTCAGTTCTGACAGGCTTTTTGCAGGAGAATGCCTTTCCCTACGGAAAGCTACAGACATTCCCTTTTCCCTGCAGCTTTTACCTACACTGTGTGCTGTCCCTGGAATGAAATCTGTGAGGTTGTCACAGGCCAGTGGCAGCAGCAAGCACATGACTTCCTGAGTGGGCTGGAAGCTGTCTCATGGCTCAGTCCATGCTGGCAGGCTGCTTCCAAGTCCAGGAAGGGAACTCTGGCATTGCTATTTGCTCCTTCCTTCTTTCTTCTCATGCTGAGCTTTTATTAATATTTGCCTGCCTAGATTTCAGGCTATGCTGAGCTTTGTGCTTTTCCCTGTCATCACAGGACTTCCCCTTTTCAAGTTAAAAGTAAGCAAGACTCTCACGTGGTCCCCTTGATATAAACAATGGGTTCAAAACAGGAATACACTTTACATGTTCCCCATTAACCTCTAGCACTGCCAGAGCAGCAGCAACACTCCTGTTTCATGGTGAAGGGCATCCCTGTTATCTGAGCAGCTGGATTGTAGGAGACAAAGGAGCAAGGTGGTGCCAAAGTGTCTGCCTGGGCTGATAAACAGCTGAGTACACGCCTGGCACAACCTTCCCGGGATCTTGCCCAGGATGTGATCCCTGCAAGGTGGTGCAGGGACTGTGTCTGTGTGTTCCTGTGCTTTCCATGGATCTATGGGGATTTGTTACCCCTGGATAGAGGTTATTTCTGGAGAGGTGGATGTGTCTGAGTTGGGCAAAGTAGGCTGGGCTGGTTGTGTGCTGAGGTACCAATGGAAGAGTGATGATGTGTGCGGGTGAGGGATTCAAGAGTAACCTGCATTTTTCATGGGTGGGTCAGGTATAAAGCACTTCTACAAAGGTAGGCTGAGACAGCTGGCCTATCAGCCAGGAGATGAGGTTTTGGGGCAGCTGTGGCCTTCTAGTACCTTTAAAGGAGCTTATGGAAAGGAAGGAGAGGGACTTTTTATACAGGCAGATAGTGACAGCACATGGAGCAATGGTTTTAAACTGATAGAGGGCAGGTTTACATTAGATACAAGGAAGGAATTCTTTACTAGGAAGGTGTAAATCCCCGGCATAGGTTTTCCAGAGAAGCTGTGGCTGCCCCAGTCCTGGAAGCACCCAAGGCCGGGTTGGACAGGGCTTGGAGCAACCTGGGATAGTGGAAGGTGTCCCTGGATGAGCTTTATGCTCTCTTCCAACCCAAACAATTCCAGGTGTGGGTGTAAGTGGGGATGTGCACAGGCTGTGGTGAAGCAATGGGTGTGGAGATTCCCTTCTCACCTGGGTGTAGACCAGGGGGATGCTGATCCAGTCGTATCCGTAGAGTTTCCCACACTGGCTGCGCAAGGTGTTGAGCTCCTGCAGCAGGAAAAAGGGGATGTCAGGAATTTCCCATCTCCTTGCAGAGCCTCTCCAGCACCACTGTCCTCCATTACTCCAGCCCTTTCCCTTCTGCTTATACCTTCTCTGGAAGGGGGGCTCAGTCTCATCCTTGGAGGAATTCCCTGCTGCCTGGCTGTCTCCCCCTGAGCCCAAGATCCTTTGTTAGCTCACTTCACAGCAGAGTTTCTCCTCCCAAAATGAGCAGCCAACAGGTGAGGCCAAGAACGCCCTCAGCAGTATCCATTTCTTTCTCCTGTCTATAGATAAATATCCCACAGGGAGATTTCTCTCTCTCTCTGAGGAGATAAATCCTGCTCCAGGCAACAGAAACCATGTGACTTTTCTCTGCACATGAATACCAAGAAGGATGAGCTGCTCCAGAGCCTTTTTCTGTGCAGCTGGGCAGGGACTGTTGCCAGGTCTTGCCTGTGGAGCATGGCCTGTTGCCCAAAATTATCTCAAGAGTTTTTAACAGCAATGTTTTCCACTGGACCTCAGTTGTTGAGGATGTTTTTGACCTCCCCTAGACTTCCAGATATATTCTTCCTCGTGGCTTTCCATCTGGACCCTAGAAACCTCCATTGGCATTGGCTGTTCTAGAATGTGTCATGGATCCGCTTCACAGGTGCCTCCTGTTCCCCAGGATCTCAAAGCCCTGCCTGTCCTCTGTCACTCACATTCAGGATGCCTTGGAGCAGCACACTGTCCCGGATCCTCCCATCATTCCTCGCTTTCACAGCCAGGTTGGAGAACCACACGCAGGGGATCCAAAACTTGTTGTGGGGGGAATTTAAGCTCTCAAACTTCTTGTGCTCTTCTGGTGTCATGAGGCCTGGATGGGAGAGAGCAGCTGGGAGAGGGATGGACATAGAGGGCAGAAGGAACTGATCTGGTCTGGAATGAAAACACCTGAATCTCAGGTGGATGCCTTGGCTCTTCCTAAAAATCCCAGTAAAGACTCAGAATTTGGGGAGACATGCAGAAGGACAAGTCTCCTTGGTAAAACTTTGAGTAATGGAGGTGGGATAATGGGATTTCACTTTGGATGTCTGCAGCACATCAGATAAGAGCCATCAGGGAGATGAAGCACTGCTGATGGTGCAGCTGCCTGGTGTCCATAGATACTTGTTGAGAATGGGATAATTTGTGTCCCTGAAGTGCCTGTTCTTTATAGGAGGCTGACAATATCACATCTCTATGGATTGCTGAGGGAACCTAGACAATGTGGGCAGACTGGGGACTCTGCTGCACCATGAGGAGCATTTCCCAAAAAGATACCGTGTGCCTAGCAGTTAAGCTTGGAGACTTGGGGCTTGAATTCCCACCTGCCCTGAGGGATCAGAACCACCCCATTTATAAAGAACCTTTCCCAGGGCCCCCTGCCCCTAGAGGAGCAGCAAGGAGCAGTGCTGACCTGCCCTCACGACGTGCTCCATGCTGGGGAAGCGCTTGTAGACGGCGGTGCTGACGGAGCGCAGGATCAGCACGCTGACCAGGTTGCTGTAGCGCATCAGGGTGCGGCGCAGGAGCCTCCCGTACTCATCCTCCCCATCCACGTTGCAGGACACCAGGTTCATGATTCGGTCTGGCCAGGGGATGCTCTCGTACTGGGCCCACCAGCGGGACACCACCAGGGCCACATAGAAACCTAGAGGGGAGCTGAGAGAGTCAGGTGTCTGAAAAGAGCTTTTTCCTCCCACTCTGTCGGATCTCTTTCTCTTCTGCTCGCACAGGGATGGGTGCCGCAATGTCTGGAGGGGAATTCAGTCCTCCATGCTAAAAGGAGGCTGGATTTCATACTTCCCTTCCAACCTAAACCGTTCTGATTCGATGAAGCAATCTTAAAGATGATCTCAAATCCCTGCTCTGGACAGGTACGTCTTCCACTAGGCTAGGTTGCTCAGAGCTCCACCCAGTTTAGCCTTGAAAACTTCCAGGGGTGAGGCAGCCACAGATTCCCTGGGCATATCTAGTGCCACTTGGAGCTTGTCCTCCTGTGCTGGGTAACACTTACAGCTGTGGGATGTTCCTCCCACTTCAGGAGTTTTACAGAGGTGGAGGGAGAGATCTGCTCTGCCAGCAGAGCTCTGCTGAACCAAGAAGAAGAAATGCTGTCCCATTCCCCTCCCTGCTGGATTCCAGACAGCTCCTTACCCAGCACGAAGGACACGGGGATTAGCTCAGCATAGCTGTTGCAGTACAGCGCCAGCTTCTCGAACATCAGCCTTTGGCTCTCACTCAGGATCAGCCTAAAAGGGACAAACAGAAGCAGTTCTCCCTCTCCTTTCTCCCCTCCCCTTCCCTCCTGTGAACAGTCTGGCAAGTGCCTGCCCAGCAGGATCCCTGCCACAATCCTGCATTTCTCCTGTGTCCTGCCCCAGGCCAGGCTGTGGGTGTGAAGTTGCTCACCTGTAGACAAGGCTGATGGTGAAGTAGAGCAAGATGAAGATCAGGAACTCGGAGTAGAGCAGTTTGTAGATGCTGCCCTTCCATTGGAGCAGGAGCTGGGAGAAGGTGCCCAGGCGGGCATCAGCCACGCGGTTGGTGTAGGTCACTGTCATCACAGCTCCTGTGCAGGCACGTGACAAGCAGGGCTTGGAGCTTGAGCAGGAGGAGACACAGGGACATCCCAAGTGTCCCACCGAGCAAGATGGAAAGGAAGGAGAAAACAGAAGGAGCTGAGATCAAAAGCTGGGTAAGATGTAGGCAGCAGCACAGAAAACCAGGATGAAAATTGACAGTAGGCAATTAATTTGATGGGTTTGCCATCTTTTCTCTGTCCTTGAGCTGGTTATAGTGACCAAGGATGCATTTTCTGGTGGATCTCTTTGATTTTAGTGTTTGATTTTTGTCAGCATTCAAATGGGGCTGGTTGACTGAAGAGGACAAAGCCCATGTGCCACCCCCTTCCACAAAACACTTGTGGTAAGGTTAATCTCAGGGTCACAAACTGCAAAGTTTATGCTTAGCCCAGTAATTTTCTTAATATAGTTTTTGTTCCAAATATGTTTCTGTAAACCTACTTTCTGGGAAACCTCTTCCTGAAATACTGCTGGGGAAAAAAACCCCAACCCAAAGGGAACGGAAAACCCCAGAAAGATTTCTTGGGACTGATCCAGATGAAGGCATCCCAGCAAGGATAGCTATCTGCACTCTGCTAGTCCTAGTCATGTAGGCAGAGCAGCCTTCCCTGTTGGAGATCTGTGGGATGAAGTTCAGCCAGACTCTCAGGGCCCAAATTCCAGCAGCTCTACCTCCCCTCTCCTTCAACCATATGTTGCACAATAAATCACCGTGGCTGAAAAATAGGCATTCAGGCTCCTGAAATGCTCCCCAGACATGCAGCATCCCCATTTCACTTCTTGTCTAACTTGCATAAATAATTCTTTATAATCAATTAATAATCAGACTCATAGTTGCATAAACCTGAATTTATTTTAAAAACACCCCAACAAACAACAAGACACCAGTGTTATTCATGCCAGGCAGATTGGTGAATGATTTCTTGGGTTAGAAATAATTATCCAGTGTGAACTATTGGTATTTCTGAATCCTAAACTGTCACCAGGCATTGCTATTTAACAGAGCTAATAATGTTAATGATTATGGGGCCTTGGGCTCTTCCCTGAATGATGGGGATGAAGAAGCACTTCAAGGGACAGGTCACACCCTGAAGCAGCTAAAGGCAGGTAAGTTTGGGGCCACATTCCTCATTTGTTTCTCATTTAAGCATCCCAGTGAAAGATTTACATTTAGGTGAGGACAACTCAGGTCCCAGTGAGCTGCTGCTGTGGAAAACCAGCAAAGTCTGGATTTTTGGCTGTTTCAACCAAGCAACATCTTTGTCCTGGGTTTGGCTTTTTCGTGCTGCTCCTCCTTTGGGTGTCCCTGTCAAAACGTAGGTCCCTGAGACCCCTCTTAAGGGTGGTATAGAGGAGCAGAGTTGTCCCTGTCCCCAGCTGTACAAATGCCCATTTCAGTAAATCCTCATCTCTATTCCATATTGGTTTCTGGGTACAGAACTTGGAAAAGTAGGTTTTAACTGCCCCAGAGGTTGAGCCCACAGGCTTGTCCAGAAGAGAAAAGCATGCCCAAAACTTCCTACATTTTTGGGGCCTCTTACACAAAGCTGCATCTCTTTTCTGGACATTAGGGCTCGAAAGCATTCAGGGAGATTCTTCGTTGCGTAACCTAAATACAGATTCCCTTTTTTACCAAAGAAGGAAAACTCCAGCTCTTGGCCATGTAAATAATGGATGTCGCCCACCTCTACTCTGTTCTGCTCCTGTGTGGTTTATGGGGCTTTTCCCAGTGCTTTTCCCTCCAGCCCTGAACGGGTAAGGCACCTCCCTGCCCACCTGCCAGCCTGTGCTGGGCTGCCCTGAGATGTCATTGAGCAGCTGGCATGTTCCATTAGTGGCTGAGGTCCATGGTGAGAGGTGGCACACTGGAGTCAGGACAGGCTGAAAGATCCCACCCAGGGAGCTGCTACCTGCCACTGCTGCAGCCCCTGCTCATCCCTCTGGACTAACCAACACACCTGGAAGTCAACTGACCTGGAATTCAGTTGTGGGAGCCCACAGCAAGCAAGATTCTGAGACATCAGGTGCATCACCCACCACAAACAGACCCTAGCAGGTATCGCAAAGACAGACAACGAGCAGACAGAGCAGAGGGATGGAGCCAGAGGAGGTCACGGATAGGCAGGAAGATGGATCTCTGCAGGAAAGAGTGATCCTCCTGCTGCTGTTAGGAGGACCAGATACTCACAGTCATGGGCTCCTGAGCTGTGCTGGAGGCTGGGGAGGTTTGGTCCTGCACGTGTCCCCGCTAGGTCCTTTGTGGCCCGGGCCACCACCCACATCCTCGTGCCCCCTTGGCTCATAGGTGGATTGGACCTGCCCCACACGGTGTGCTAAGGAGCCTGAGACCCACTTGGGAGCTGCAGCCGGTCACTTGATGCTGTAATCCCTCCTCATTACAAAAGAGACTCTGTTGTCTTTTGCCCTGTTCCCTCCTAATCTGAGTAAGCCCTGCGTGTTTATAGAGGCGGCCGGAGGAGGGGGAGGCAGGGCTGGCTGCTCCGCTGCTGCAAACTCCTGGCACAGCCATTGTGGCTGCCAGAAGAGAGGCATTTTTCCTCTAATTCTTTCCTGTTTGGTCCCTCTCTCCGTGTCACAATCTTACAGGAACCTCAGGAGATTATGCAGGGCTGGAATTTTCCACCAAGGCTGTAAAACATGGTGGCTTGGGGGCTGCCCTCTCTTCCCTAGGTCAGTGAAAGACCCGGTCCATGCTCTGCCTGGCTCTCACAGGATGTTTCCCTGTCATCCCCCACTGTCCCTGGATGAGTTTGCTACCTCTTCTGGCTGTGGCTTGGATGCTGAAGATTTCCAATCTGCCACTGGTTCTCTGAGACTCTTTCCATGTGTTCACTTTCTTTTGCTCTTGCTTTTCCAGCAGTGCTTGAGAGTTGTCACTGTGCTTGCTTGCATGACATCCTGAAAAACATTGGTCCTTGCCTTGCCCTCAAACTTCCACCAAGCCAGGGAACTCCTTCCCTCTGTCTTCCCAGGGTTCTTAGTCCCTTTTCTTCTCCTTCCCAATTGTGACTGCCCTTCTACCACCTCCTCAATGCTTTCTGCTCAGGTCTTAAGGACATTCCCCTTCCATAAGGCTCTGAATCAAAATCTTTAATGAACTGGTCTTCCATTGTTTAGGCAGCTGTGGGACACTGTGGAGAGGGAGCACAGGTCTGATCCTTGCAGGTAAGGGCAGCTGGAGACCCAGGCTCCTGTAATAACCAGTGCTGGTTATTACTCCTGTGCTATTCTCCTGTGCTTTGTCTTTGACACTTAGCATCAGTAGTTTGGATCAGTTTGTCCCAGCTGTAGTTTTCTCTTTCCTGTGACTGATCCTTGACAGGGGGAGTAGGCTGTTTCACTGCTCCTCTGGAGCAGGTGCTGCTTGGCATCTGCCTGATGTGGAATTTCTGGTGCAGTCCTGGGAATTGCTACCAGTGGCAGGGAGAGCATGGTTTAAAATGTGGTATCAGTGCTCTGTGAAGGGACATGAGAGCAGAGGGACCCTCTCTGAAGGGAATGTGGTCCACTTCCAGGGCTGGAATTGCTGAGGGTCTTAGTGCCTGAACCCTCATCCTCACACACAGCAGAGAGAGACAGGTGAGACATTTGCTGTAGCTGTTGGAAGCAGTTTGGCTGCTCCAGTGGACGTGGAACAACAACCCCGAGTGTCCTGCTGTTTGTGGAGGGATATGCTGGCATCTGGGGGCCTCTGCTGCCCTCCTCTGAGAGCAGCTCTGCTGGCAGCTTGTGTGCTCCACAGCTGCTCTTGGGACAGTAGGAAATATGTGTGGAATTGAATATTAAAGTAAATAACTGAGGGGCTACCAGCGTGGCAGAGCTGCTTGGATCTCTTTCCACATCTCCTATATGGCCTCAGACCCTGAGGAGGAGGATGGTTTGAAAGCCTGCCTTGTTCAGCAGAGCAGGAAGCAAAGACGTGCTTACATCCATCCTCAGAGCCCTGGAATCATCCTCATTTTCTCCATACTAAAGATGTAGAGCTTGAATTGCTGTACTGGGAGTTGAATCCCTGCTTTGGGAATGCCAAAGGGCTGCTCTCAATGCTGAGTTAGCAGCAGCTGGCTGGGAAAGGCACAGTGCCCTCCTTGCTCTCTCCCAGAGAACAGTAAGTGCTTTTAGGGACAGCAGGTCCCAAAGCTTGGTGAAATCCCTTTCCCTTCTCCAGTTTCAGTGCTGGGATAGACACAGAGGCAGCTGGCATCAGAGGCATCTCTGCAAACTACATTCTTCCTTGAAATCTGATGTAATTTTTAAAAAATAGAACTGGGAAGTGTCTGGAGAGATGCTGTTTTTTATGGACAGGATTCACTCAAAGGTTTGAACTGGCCAGAAATGTTTGAAGAGGATGCAGTGACCCTGCAGTGCTTTTGTGAGGACCCCCAGGCTTGTTCCCCTCATGCTGCAGAATTCCTCACTAATTCTTGCTGCCCTGAGAGCTGGGGTGCCTGTCCCTGTGCCAAGCTCCATCTGATCCTTTGCATTTTGCTTTTAGGGGCTTGGATGGTGACAAGCCTCTCACTTTGCCTCAGACGTTGCATAGTTCAGTGGATACAGCATGAAAATGAAGGAAGGGTCCTTAGTGAGGACCCTCGTCGTTTGCCTTAGGAATCCCCCTTAGGTGGGGATTAGGTGCCGAAGGGAGGATCAAACGTGCTGGTGCTGGAAATCAGAGACCCCACAGGAGCCTTGCTGCAGCCCATGCAGCCAGCTGAGCAAACATGTGGCACAGCCAAGGAGCCAGCCAGAGGGGCTGGATGGAGCCTGGAGTTTCAGGCCATTTGTTCTCCTTTCCATGGCAATACCAGCTGGTTTGATTTTGCTGGGTAAGGGGTGTCAGCAAGTCAGATTCTGCTTTCCAAACTCAAAGATAATGCCTGTTCTTCCTTCCCTTCCCAGCCTCTCTCTGGTTTTCTTTTTCTTCTTCCCCTTTCCTTCCCCTTAATTTCCCTTCTTTTTATTTCCACTTTCCCCTTTTTCCTTTCCTTTCCTGCTTCTCTTCTGGGAAGAAGAGGGGAGCACATGCTGCTCTCCCCCTTATGACAAGTTACTTTTTCAAGTGGCTGGGATTCAGCACATCTCTCTCAAAGCTTCCTGTCAGCACTATCAGTTCTCATCCTTCCTGCCTTTGTTGGTTCCTGGAAGCACTTCTACCTTTCTAATCCGAGGACCCTCTGTTGCTGCTAGCCAAGCATTGGGAGTTAATAATTACAAAGACTAATTACATCTGGTGTGCTTTGCAGAGCTGAAGATCTTTCCCCTCCTCCCAAAAGTTCTCTGAAGATAGCAAAGGTTGCAGCCAGAGACACAAACATCCCGGACACTCCGTTCCCAGACTTCAGAGCATGGGCTTGGCCTGTGCTGTCCCCGTGGATCCCAGCCATGAGGCAGGGCAGGGCTGGAGATGATACAAACACCCAGGAGATGTTGGGACAGAGAATTGCTCCCTGTGTGGTATCCACAGCAAAATCCTGCAGTGGACATCAGGATCACCATGTCTGACTCTCCTGCCTCCGGCATTGGGTCTGTCCCAGAGGCAGAGGTTGGACAAGCTGAGAGCAGGGAGGGAGCTGTCGCTGTGTGTGACAAAGGAGTACGGCTGCCTGGAGGGAAGCCCAGGGCAATGGCAAGGTAGGATGTGATGGGAAATGTCCTCTGAGGGCAGCAGCAGGTTTTGGTTCAAAATTCCAGTGCTGTCAATCCACAGGTGGCAATGGGATCCGCTATGGGACCAGGTGACAGCAGAAGTGGTTTGCCTGTTGGGTTCCGTGCCCAGTGCTCCCCTTGAAGTATAAAAACCCTGGACGATCAGCAGCCGATTTCCCCCCAGCCAGATTTCCCCCATCCTTCCACCTTCCTGCGTTAAAATCCCAGGTTTCTCCTCTGCGTTGGCTTTGTGTGGCACCGTTTTGGTAGCGGGGGGCTACAGGGAAGCAGCGGTCCACCGGCAGCCCATGGAGGGGCCCACGCTGGAGCAGAGGCATGCCCGAAGGAGGCTGTGGCCCCACAGAGAGCCTGTGCTGGAGCAGGGTCCCGGCAGGACATGTGGAGAGAGGAGCCCGCGCTGGAGCTGCCTACTCCTGACCCTGTGGACGGGACCCACGCTAGGGCAGTGCATGAAGAGTCCTTGGAGAAGGAGGACTTCTCCCGTGGGAGGAACCCCACGCAGGAGCAGGGGCGGAGTGTGAGGCATCCTCCTCCTGAGGAAGAAGGAGCAGCAGAGACAGCAGCCCCCATTCCCCATCCCGCCGTCGGGAAAGAGGAGGAGGAAGCCAGGAGCGATTCCGAGCCGGGGACGAAGAGCGGAGCGGAGGGCGGAGGGGAGTTGTCGGACATTTCCTTGCACGTCCTCACTGCCCTGCGGTGAGTTGATGAGTGACAAACCCCTCTAGCTGCCAGCTCAGCCCGTCCCGCCCGTGTCCGCAGGGACCCCTCAGGCCGGCGGCGCTCAGGGCGCAGCCGCGCCGGCATCACGTGGGCGGCGGGGCCGCGGCTGCTCGGGATCGGCTCCGGAGCCTGCGGGAGCCGATCCCGTTCTGGCTGCTCCGGGCACGGAACCTCCGGTTCTGATCCCTCCTGGCTCGGCTGCGGCCCCTCCGGCACGGATCCGGTGGCGCCTCCGGTTCGGGTGCCTTCGGACACAACTCCTACTGCGGCTCCTCCGGGCACGACTCCCGCTCCGGCTGCGGCTTCTCCGGGCTCGTCTCCGCTTCTCGCTCCGGCTTCTCCTCCGGACACAGCTCCGGCTTCTCTCCCGGGCTCCCGGTGCGGCTGCCCCGGCCATGGGGGTTCTGGCGGGCGCGCCTCCGCCGTGAGCAGCATCGGCAGCAGCGGGACCCAGCGATGTTGCGGGGGTAGGTGCGGGTCTGGATGGGGAAGGGTCCGTGTGCCAGGGCTCTGTGTCTCCGTAGAGTCCTGGAATGGTTTGTGTTGGAAGGGGTCTTAAAGTTCATCTTCTCCTGCCACGGGCAGGGACACACATCCACTAGACCGGGTTGCTCCAAGCCTTGTTCAGCCTGGCGGGGACCCTTCCAGGAATGGGGCAGCCACGGCTTCTCTGGGAAATCCATTCCATCACCTTCACAGGGAAGAAGTTGTGTGGAAGCCAAGTAAGGAGATGGAATATAGTGGCAGCAGCATCCCCAAAAACAGGACTTGACGTTTCATTGCTGAGGCAAAGACAAAAAACACCAATGTGTGTTCTGCTATAATATAATAACATAAAAATATAATAAACTACTGCCAGATGCTCTACCAAACATTTGAGGGATGATGCTGTGCACACATGGGATGATGAGCCACTCTGGACTGATGCTGGTCCATGGTGTTGCAGGTCAGGTGTCCATCCCAGTGGGGATGGAAAATTCAGGCCCTGCTCCCAAACCTGAGGGTAAGAGTTTAACCTGGAGAGAGCTGGAGGCTGCTTGCACAGGAAACAGCCCCGTCGGATCAGTGCTGCAGGAAACATGTGGGGCCCGCTGGAAAAAGTGCAGATCCTGCACATTTTTTTGCTTTTTCTACAGAAACCAACTTTAGAAGGCTGTAGGGTGTTGGGGATTTTTTTTTTTTTTTTTTTTTTTTTTTTTTTTTTTTTTTTTTTGGCGTGTGTAGGTTTGCATTTCTTGTGTCAGTGCATGACTCTTAGGATATGATCCATTTTTCCTGGAAAGACAGCTACCAGTCAGCAAGAGAGGGAGTGTTTCTGGTGGTCCTTTGGACTCTGGGATAGGATTTCAGAGCCCCACCTGGACACTGAGTAGAATCAAGCATAGCTAAGGCTTCCATAGGGATTCTGTTTGCATGGTGTGGAGAAAGAATGAGTTATTCCATTGTAGATGATTTTCCAGGATATGTTTTTGGCATTAGAGAATGTGGGTGGGACTGTTTAATTCCTCCATATCCTCCAGTTTTCTTCCGTAGTGCGTGGAAATACGCTGAAATTGCCTCTCCTGAGGCAACTTTCAGCTGAGAATTACAGAGTCATAAAGGGACAACATTATTTTTCTTTCCTGTGGGTTAGATTAAGAGTATTTGTATCAGTAGACTGGTGAAATGTCCCTTTTCCTTGCTGTTTCTTTTATTTATTTTTTTTATCCTCTCTGCTCTGTTTTCCTTGCTCCTTTCTGGTGTGAATTCTTCCCAGTGTTCAGAGAGTTCTCCATGTGTGCTTTTCCACATGCTTTCCTATGATACCTGAGCTGATTTAGCTGGGAGCTGCAGCTTTGTTCCCTCTTTGGAAGGTGGCTGTGGACAGCTGTTGGTCTTGGACAGCTTGGGGGCACAGAAAGGGAGAAATTAGAGTGGAAAAGGTGATAGAACACTCTGGGACTGAGGAGATAAGCCCAGCCTGTATGGAGTCAGAGCAAGGGGAAAGAGTATGGCCTGGCTGAAATGCAGAAGAGGAAAACACAGAGATGAGGCAGAGGGAAGAGGAAAAAGTGAGCCTGAGCAAAAAGAGGTGATGGCTGCTCTGCAGGAGGAGGTGGTGGGTGAGGAGCAGTGTCCAGGAGTGTGGGAGGAGGTGCACGAAGAAAAGGGCACCAGAGCTCAGCTAGAGCTTGTGAGCCAGAGATAAGCAGCAGCAGGTTAATCTGCAGGGCAGTGTCTGTGTCTGGGCAGCGCAGAAAACTTCCATGTGGGGAAGCCTTGGACACACTGCCCCTGCCTTCAAATGGAGGGAGATTCCATGGGGAGAGTTCAGTAAGGAAGAGGAGAAATGCAAACACCCCAGTGACAGCAGTGCCCTGCATGCAGGCACTCAAATGATGTTTTCCATTCCTAAAACTTCTCCAGCCTCTGTGTTAGTTTGGGATTTGACAGAGCCCTACTGAGCACTGGAGTGCAATATCCTGGGTCACTCTTCTGCTTTCTTCTTTCGAGGACGTCTCTGCTTGCTGGCCACTGAAACTAAAAAACAGGGCTTCGACTCAGCTTGGGGAAAATACACTGGTTTAGACAGCTCTGTGGGGGATTTTGGTGGGAAATAGGTGGGAAAATAGATTAAAAATCAGTTAAAAATAGATCTTTTCCTTCTGAACCAGATGTAGAGGAAGGCTGGGTTGGCAGCAGAGGGGAATGGGCTCTTTATATAAAGAATGGGAAAGCTACATTCCTTTTTTTTTTTTTGCTACTTCAATAGGGAAGTCTGACCTTAGGTCTACTGGGTGTAGAATCCTGGAATCCTAAAAATCTGTCTGCAGGGTGTTTCTCTTGGACAGCAGGTGAGAATGGGATCCCTGGAGGAGCTGTCCTTCATTCTCCTGGTTGTCCTGGATTAATAAGGACACCCTGCCAAAAGGGTAAAGCACTTTCATAGGGTTGCAGGGCAGAGGAACAGGTGCAGCTGTTGCTGCTCAAATTCTTCCCCATCACTCTCCCTGCCTCATTCCCACTGCCTGTGCCTGGGGCTGGATATGTTGTGAGTGTTGGAGGAAGGCTCTGGATCATCCCCATGCTCATTTTCCCTATGCTGTTACCCCCAGCCAGGTCAGTTTGGAGGAAGAGAGCCAGAATCCACCCACTGTGGGACACTGGAAGACCCTGATGCCATCCAAAGGTGACAAGGAGGAGCCAGAGGGTGGATGCCAGGATGCTGGAGGTGTGCATGTACCCCAGTCCATGGAGCAGCTCAACGTGTCCCGGCTGCGCAGCTCCTCGGTGGAGATCCGGGAAAAGGGCTCGGAGTTCCTGAGAGATGAGCTGCACAAGGCACAGAAGGTGAGCCCCGGGGTTTTGGGGAATTCCTGGGGAGGGTGGCACAGGTTGGAGCAGAGGGGGCTTTCCTGGAGGTGGTGACAGGAATCTTGGGTCATGGGTCAGGTGCTGGGAGGAAGGGCTGTGATTGACAGGCTTGGGCAGGGCATCAGCATTCCTATCCCTCTCCATTTCCTCAACAGGAGCTGAAGCTCAAGGACAAAGAATGTGAGAGATTGTCAAAAGTCAGGGAACAGCTGGAGCAGGAACTGGAGGAGTTAACAGCCAGCCTGTTTGAGGTACACCCTCTTCCTTTCTCATCATTTCTTCAGCTAAGCCTACATCCAGCTCCTTTAAGACAGGCTTTCCCTGGACTTCCAGCTCTCCTCCCACAATTTCCTCCTCTCCCTTGTTCTTGGAGAAGCAGAGCTGACCAGTGGTGCAGGTGCAGCCTTTACCCGGATTTCCTTCTCCTTCTAGGAGCTGTGGGGTTGCATAAAGAGCACAGTAGTTATGGTTCCAAAATGTGGGAATGCCTGGAGCTGGAGCCAAGCATAGCTCCCTGTCCCTCTCCATGCCTGCTCTGCAGTCTGGGCAGCTGCTCTGTAATAGAGATGATTCCTTGGCTCATCCCAACCCTTGCTGGGGGTGGGAACATGCTGGATGTCCTCATCCATTCTGCTCCAGTGAGTGTCCAGAAGGCTTGTTAGTTGTGGGTTTTGTTTTGGTGGTTTTTTGTTGTAATGGGATTCTTGCCAAGCTGTATCCTGGCAAAATCCTATTCACCAGCAGCTCTAATGTCTGGATCTGTCTGGATAATGAGGAATGCCAGAGCCCATCTGTACCTTTGAAATGCAGGGCTGTGAGAGCCAAGGAAGCATTCCCTCCCAATTTTGGCTGCCTGAGCACAGGGTGATCTTGGAGATCATGTAGTCAAGGGCTGTCCCCTTCCTTTGGTGGCCTTGGCTAGATGCTGTTTCCAGACTGCAGGGAGGCCCCAGCTGTGCTGCATCCCGCTCCCCTCTTCCTGTGGGAGAAGCTTCTAAGCCAGTTTCCTCCATTTGGCCCCCACAGCTCCTGCTGTGTCACAGCCATGCCTGGGGCAGTGGGACCTGCTGCTCCAAAAGGGGAGTGGGAGCAAAGTGCAATAACAAGGCAGGCAGGAGCAGTGCCCTCACCATGACTGAGCAATGAGTGTGGATCAGGATCAGAGCCACAGGCAGCAGTCAGGGATCACCAGCAAGGCTGCAGTGACTGCAGGAACCAGGCTGAGGTGAGGCTGGAGTCACAGCTGTTGGAATAGGGGCATGCACAGCTGTGGTGTGGAATGGGTGGGTTCTAATGTCAAAGCAATTCCCAAGGGCAAGGAAAGGCAGGTCCTTGCTTCTGGCATTCTTCTCAGCAGCCCCTATCAGTGAGAGATGACCTTGGCCAGCTAAACTCCTTAACTTAGCCAGCTACACTCCTGGAAAGGGGATGTACTCCAGGCTCTGGCACTGGGAACTTTCTCTGGGAAGTTCTGAGGGAAGGCTCTGCACAGCTGAAGGAACAAATTCCCTGGATGGGGCAGGGATGTCTGTCCTCTTGCCTGGAACATGTGATGTGACAGACCTGGGACCTGCCTTGTTGGCTGTGTGAGCTGGGGTGCAGCAGGTGGATTAAAACTCTCTCTGGTGCAGGAAGCCCACAAGATGGTGAGAGAAGCCAACACCAAACAGGCTGCAGCAGAGAAACAGCTCAGGGAGGCCCGGGGCAAGGTGAGTGACTCTCTGTGACTTCTTTTTTGGGGTTGGTGTGGTGGCATCTCTGCCTAGCCTGGCCACAGGGCTGTTTGTTGGCTGAGCAGAGCGAAGTGCAGCTTCATCTCTCTGAGATGCTGTGGTCCCTTTCTAGCAGACACTTGAGTGAGAGGGGAAAAGGCCTCACAGACATCCTTGCATTGCCGTCTCCTGCTGATCCAGCTCTCACTAGGGAAGTGGATCCACAGAGAAATAATGAGTTAAGTTGTTACAGCTCTGGGATGGAAGGATAGAGCAGGAACCTGGGGAGTTGGAATTTCCTGACATGGCTGCATCACAGGGCTGCTCAAATGGCTCCATCTTGAGGAGAGAGAAATTTCTTTGGAGTGATTAGTTCTGGGACAAAAGGGGTAGATTCCAAAACAGCTGCTGTTTAAAATTCTGGATGATGGTGGCACTGGGAGTATGGGGAGACGCTTTGTGGTTGGGCTTGTAGCTGCTTCCCTGTGGTTTCAGTGTTTGGTGGGATGCGGCAAACTGGAGCCCAGCAGGTGCTGAGGGTGACTCTTGCTTGTGTCCCCAGATTGACATGCTGCAAGCAGAGGTGACAGCCCTGAAGACACTGGTGATCACATCCACGCCATCCTCCCCGAACCGGGAGCTGCACCCCCAGCTGCAGAGCCCTTCCAAAGCTGGCTTCAGGAAAGGCCACGGGCGGAACAAGAGCACCAGCAGTGCCATGGTGTCAGCTGCCAGCCAGAACGTGGCTCCAGAGCCCGTCAGCCGGGAGTGCAGAGAGGTGGGTTGGGTTGGGGACATCCAGCTGGGAGTGCAGAGAGGTGGGTTGGGTTGGAGACATCCAGCTGGGAGTGCAGAGAGGTGGGTTGGGTTGGAGACATCCAGCTGGGAGTGCAGAGAGGTGGGTTGGGTTGGAGACATCCAGCTGGGAGTGCAGAGAGGTGGGTTGGTTGGGGACATCCAGCTGGGAGTGCAGAGAGGTGGGTTGGGTTGGAGACATCCAGCTGGGAGTGCAGAGAGGTGGGTTGGGTTGGGGACATCCAGCTGGGAGTGCAGAGAGGTGGGTTGGCTTGGGGACATCCAGCTGGGAGTGCAGAGAGGTGGGTTGGCTTGGGGACATCCAGCTGGGAGTGCAGAGAGGTGGGTTGGCTTGGGGACATCCAGCTGGGAGTGCAGAGAGGTGGGTTGGCTTGGGGACATCCAGCTGGGAGTGCAGAGAGGTGGGTTGGGGACATCGGCTGTGTCGGCCTCGGAGCTGCCCCTCCAGGAGCTCTGGGCTTCCCACAGAGCTCTGTGGTCTCACTGAGCAGCTGTTTGTGCCCTGTTCCCTAAATTTGTGCTGAGGCAGGCACTGGAGAGCTTCCTTTTGTGGGGGTTTCCTCTTTGTCGGGACAGGAAGCAGTCGAGGGATCACTGAGGGGCAGATCCTGGGGGTGCCAGTGCTGTGAGCAGATGTGGAGAGCTGCTGAGCAGAAGTCAGTTCCACTAGCAGATGTGGACACAGCTGTCCTGGGAAGCAAATAGGAGGCACTTGGTCAGGAAAAATGAAACAGAAGAAGAATGTGCTGCAGGAATATGTCTCACTAGTGATTTTTTGGGAGCTGCAGCCTGTGTCATGAAGAATTGTTGAGGGAACACAAAGGCTTGGTAAAGATTTGGATCTGTCATTTCTTCACAGAAGTAACTTCCACAGGGTAGAGATCTCCTATGGTTTCAAATCTCAGGGCTCAGCCTCCAGAGTGCCCAATGTTATGTATCAAGGATGGGATGGTTTTTTGTCCCTCAGAATCCTTATGGGAGAAGTGATAAACAGGAACCCTGGCATTCAGAGAGTTGGTGGTCTATGGGAAAGATCTTAAATTGGGCCTAAAAATGGTAATTTCTGTTCCCTTTCTGCACCTCAAGCTGAAGTTTAAAGATGTGTCTTGTGGCCCTGTGGTGCCTTGAGGACTATGCTCAGTTCCTGCAGGGGAGGACTTGAGCCTTTCTCTGTGTCTCATGTTTTTACCTCCCTCTTTGCCTGTCTCTCTAAACCTCTTCCTTCACTGTCTGTCTCTCCCTCTGCCCTCCAAGTCTGGTTTCCCTGCTCTCCTCTCCCTGCTCCTTTGCATCCTCCCTGGGAAGGCTATCCACATCACCTATGAGCCAGGCTGGCAGGCCTTGGGAGCAGATGCTTCCTCCTTCTCTTCCTCACGGCAGGTAACCAACCTTAGGGAATGGGTGGGACTCACCTGCCTCTCACGCTTCCAGCCTTTCAGTTCCAGCTTCCTTTTATGCTAATCTCCATTTTTTTTTTCCTTTCATTTTGTTTTCCTCCTTTTTTTTGTTTACATCTTGTGGCTCTGAAGCTGTTGCTGGTCCCAGGTGAGCAGTCTCCATGGCACAGAGGATGTGCTGGAATCGGGACCTTTCCAGCTGCGTTCACTCATGTTCTTTGTGTTGCTCAGCTTAGTTTTATTTTTTCCTTTCAGAATCTTTTGTTGGGCTTGTAGGAGCTGCTCTGTGTCAGTCAGATTGGTGCTTTGCCCAGTGATCCATCTGGGATTTTAATGCCAGATCCCACAGAGTCTCTTGCCCCTCATCATTCCAGCCACGGGTTGAGCGTGCTGTTTGTCTATTCAGTGGTTGTGTGGTGGCTTTCCTGCAGCCACAGGAAGGAGGAAAAGCCACCTGGAGGAAAATGGGATAGAGAGGTGCCTGCAGGCTTCTGGCACACACAGCCCAGGGTGGCTGTGGCACTCTGGCACAGAACTGGGTGGGACACAAGAGATCCCTGGAGCCAGGCAGCTTCCCTCAGATACTTCTGTGATGTCTGAGCCTCTCCAGCTGCAGAGCAATGTTTCATGGCTTTCCTGCATAGTGTCTGGTACTTTCTGACAAGGTATTCCTCCCTCTTCCTGCTCTTTTTGGACACTTGCTGCAGGTCGACTCCATTTTATTTGCCGAGTTCCAGGCCTGGAAGGAATCTCCAACTTTGGACAAATCCTGCTCCTTCCTGGACAGAATTTACCGAGAAGATGTAGGACCTTGTCTGGACTTCACCAAGCAGGAGGTGAGTGCTGGAGAAGCAGGAGCAGCTGGCAGCTCTGGAGTGTTACCTTCCTGGAATTCATTCCTGCTCTCCCTTGTTTTGCTGCAGCTCTCGGAGCTGGTGAGAGTGGCAGTGGAGCAGAACACCCTCACCATCGAGCCAGTGGCTTCCCAGACTGTCCCTGTGGGGAAGGTGGCAGCAGAAGACTGTGGTGGCCCCAAGTAAGGACCATGTCCCCCTGCCTTGTCCCCTCCTTGCTGCTGGTTTGTCCCCTGTAATGGACTAGTGTGACAGGCTGCTTTGGGCAACCTCCCACTAGCAGGAGCGATGTGATATTCCAAATAAAGAGGAGGGATTTTATTCAGATATTAAATTTAAGTCCTTTCTTACCTTCTGAGGTGTCCCTGTGACAGAAGGGACGTGCAGGTTTCCTACCACTTTCCTGCAAATTATTCCCCAGACAACCCAGCCTGTGTTTATCAGTTTCCTTTTGATTTTTTAATTTTTTTTTGCCTTCACAGTGGCTTCCGGTCACAAATCGTAACGTAAGTGAAATATTTATTGTTCAGCTAGTGATCAAAGGTCTCTGGAGCATTAACAAGTCACTAACTCAGCACCATGTGGCAGCTTGGAGGTTTTTGCTGAGCTGACCTAACTCTTTAACTCTGTCTAAATTCCACCCAGGCAGGAAGGGAAGGAGCCCATCGGCAGTAAAAGACCCAAAAGGAATTTGTTCCCTTTTTTCCCCGCTGCAAAACACTGATTTTTATGGCTGTTTGGTTTGTTTGATTGTGATAGCTGTGGTTTTACACCAAGTGGTACTAATCAAGCAAGAGTCACTCTTTTCCAGGATGTTGCAATGCTCAAATATGTGACTCCTTACAGGTATCTTGTTTACAAGGTTTTTGGTCATCCTGCACCTCTTGGGAATTCAGTCTCCTTAGGCTGTGTTAATATTTGGTAAATGATTACTTCTCCTTGCATCTGGACACTTGGAACCCGTGCTTCCACTCTTGGCTAATGTTTGCCTTGAGAGCAGTGGAAAACAAGCCCACGGACAAGCTCAGGAGCTCTCTGAAACATTTTCACCCCTCTGCTGTCACCTCCTGTGGCTCCCCAGAGAAGGTTTTTTGCAGTTTGGGAGTGATGTTCCTCTTCCTCCTGAGTCCCTGAGGAACGTGGTGATAACTGTGCACTAGTAAATTCTGCTTTATTGCTTTAAGTGGTGATGGGAATCATCTGCCTTGCAAATAGCAGGAGAAAAGGGAAGAAAATAAAAGAATGCTGCACCCCTTGCTGATGATTGTGTGGAAAAGGCTGTTTTCACCCTCTGAAATCTCAAAACTGGGAAGTCAAGCTCCTTTCCTGTCTGCCTGAGGAGGGGTTGGCTTGTTTTGAGTTCTTGGTATGTGCAAATCCTGCTCAAATGCTGGATTTACCTGTTTTGAGGCCAGCTTTGGTGCCCAGCCAGCGTGTTTACATCTCACCAGGAAAGCTGATACACCTGAGCCTGCCCTGGAATGTGGGGGACATGTGCAGAGACCAGGGGACATTGAAGCCCTGCTCCAGCCTCACTTCTTTAATATTTCCTGTGGTTTCCTCTGGGGCTGTGTGTCAGGGAAAAGGTGCTTTCATCTAAATTCTCCTAAACTTGATGCTAATGGAATATTTCCAGGAGCTAAAAAATATCAGCCAAGGAGTTATTTTTCCTTCTTCATGGTGCCTTACCTGGGGGATGGCTTCTGATCTCTCACTTAATCTCTCCAGGTGGCTGAATTGCTGGATCTGTGCGGTGCCACTGGATTGCTGAAGTGCTTTTCCCTTTTCCTTCAGGAAATGTGCTCTAAGCGGCCTCCCCAGGACCTGCAAGCACCGGATCATGCTGGGGGATTCTGGGAATTACTACTACATTTCCCCTTCCTGCAGGGCCAGGGTGAGTCCTTCACCTCCTCAGGGTCCCTTGACCCTCCAACATCATTCCATGCCCTGCAGTGGGTGAGTTCCTGAGGGTCAGCCCTGGAATTGAGGAAAAACTGTGAGATTTGAGGTCGTTCCTGAGGTTGAGGTAGCTCTTAGTTGGTGATTAGGGGGCAGATCCAGCTCTTCCTTCTGCTTTCAGATAACCTTCAGTGTGTTCACTTGCCATGATTTCATTCAGTACAGAGCTTTGATTGTTTGGCTCTATTGTTATTCTTTAATTCCCCTTTGTAAAGCACAATGATTTTCTGCCCTTTCGAGGCTGCTGCTGTTCCAGTCAGATCCGTGCCTGGCTGTGGGAACAAACTGTCCTTTCTGTGGAGGGGAGGGAGAAGGTGGATCGTTTGTTAATGTTGCTGTTGGGGCTCTTGTTCAGAGGAGGGTTTTAGAAGTTAATTCTTTCCCGAGCTGCATTTTTGAAGAGCTGATCCCACAAAAAGTTGGTTTTTGTGGACGGGTTTGACTCATTTTCATCACTTACACCAAAGTAATGTCTCAAATCTTTGCTCCTTTTTTTTTTCTTCCCCTCTTTCTCTCTGTCACCCAGATCACAGCAGTGTGCAACTTCTTCACCTACATCCGCTATATCCAGCAAGGCCTGGTGAGGCAGGATGGTAAGAGCTGGCTCCAGGGGGATGCTTTCTATGGAGGCAACTGGGAGGAATTGGGAGGAGCTGTTTGGAGTGACAGGAGTGGGGTTGGCTGGGGGTGTCTTTGAGAAGCAGATAAATGACAAAAGAGAGGCATGAGGGGAGCATCTCTTCCTTCCTTATCAGCTTCCTGGGAGCTTTGCTCAGGGGTGGAGCTGGTAAGGGGTGACCTGGTGGGCCTGTCCTGCTTCCTTCTACTCTGGGAATGCTGGAGCACAGCAGAGCAGGAGCTGGTGGCAGCTATGCCCTCCTTACTGATTTTTTGGTGTTTTTTTCCCCTTCTCTGCCCCCATTGTGCTTTGCAGTGGAGCTGATGTACTGGGAGGTCATGCGGCTCCGGAGGGAGATGTCTCTGGCCAAACTTGGATTTTATCCCAGTGAGATGTGAGCAGAGCCCTGAGCCTGGAGGAAGCTGCTCCTGGAGGAAGGGCTTGGAGTGCAGTGCCTGTCCTGCTCCCTTCCACTTTCCCTTGGCCTGGAGCAAGGAGCAAGTGGCACAAGTTCCACCTTCAGCTGTCCCACTCCTCCAAGTGTGACTGCAATGCAGCTGCCACACTGCCCCTGGAGCTGGGCTGGCCCTGGCTGCTCCAGGATGACCATCCATGGACTCTGGAGTCTCCTAATTGCAGTGTATATCCATTTTTTAAAACCTTTTGTTTTTATATGCAGCCTGCTTTGGCATAACCCGAGGCTAGGCCTGTGCAGGGTGGGAATTCTGGACCTTCCTTGTGAGCCAGTCTGTCAGGACACATGCTGGCTGTCTGTTCCACTTGTTTTTTTGGGATGGAGGGGGTGCTGTCCCTGAGGTCCTGCTGACCACAGCAGCCCTGAAAATGCCAGCAGAACACAATAATCTTGAACAGTTTGTTTCCAAGTACTTCCTTGTTCCTTTTCAAGGAGCCTGCAAGAGAAGCTTGTTGCCAGCGGAGTCACAAAGAGGGATTTGTTCCTGTTTTTGCTGGATGTTTGGCACTGGGTTATGCAGGCTGGGGAATGGCTGGAGCTGTGCACCTGGGGCCTCCAGCAGAAGAAAGGGAGCAGGGAAATTCCCTAACTCCCAGCAGGCTGCAGGATTTTTTCCCCCAGACTAGGGAATCTGCTTGAGTTGTCAGAGGCAGATGCAGGGCCCTGTGACAGTCCCTGGTGTGAAGTCCCCCATGAAGCTTCTAAACATAAAACTTACCCACAAACAAGTCTTGGAGCTGTTCCTGCTCTTGGGGGAGCTTTGGGCAGTCCTGTTCCCTCTCTTCAGGCAGAACCCTTGCCCCAGGTTGGGTTCTTTGTGTCTCCAGAGGGAGCATGCCCAGGTTGGCAGTCCCAAAGCCCAGCGATTCCTTCCCACTGCTACATCAGAGCCTGTCCACTGGGAATCATGACTTTTCCTGGGCTGCCATTCCCTGGTGAGGGAATCTGAGACCTCTTTGTGTGCCTATGAGGAATGTGGCTAAGGTTCCTGCCTGCCCCAAAATGTGCTGGGAGGGAGGGATGTCACTGGAGCTGTAGGAATGCACAGGCCTAACACATCCTGAGCCCAGACCCAGGTTTATTAAAGCCATGACAGTATTTTGTAGCTAATTAGCCTTTTTTTCAGTGACTCTGGAATCAGCTTAGCCATCACTCACTCTGGGGTTTCCACTTCTGACAGGGTTGTCACCCTGTCCCTCTGCCACCCTCAGCAAGCTGGTGCCCATCCTCAGATCCGTAACTCCATCCTCTTCTGAAGGCTGTTACAGTAGGAACTTGATTTTCTTCCAGTGAGCTGCTGGATTTTGTCTGGGAGAGAGAGAAATAACACAGCTTTGGTTTTCCTAGCTGTGGATTTCAGCTCAGGTGAATTCCACCCCTGGAATTTATCCCTGCATCTCTTCCCCCATCCTTTCTATCTCTCCATGTCTTCCTGTGCCGTGAGCTGCTACGCTGCACAAACATTGCAGCACTGGGAATGAGATGATCTCTCTGACTAGGAGATGTTTTGGTTTCTGGGATATTTTTTGCCCTGTGGTGTCACATTGAAAAGCACTTTGAGACAGAAGGAGCTGGAGCAATGCCTTGTCTGAGGTTGTCTTGCATTTCAAAGCAGAGAACAATTTGTGAAGGAAAATGAAGTCACTCCGTTAGCAGCGGGATGGTTGCACCCTGCTCTTTCATATAGGAAAATAAACATTTGCTATTAACCTCTACAAGCCTGGTTGGAGTTGGAGGGTTGGGGTGCTTGGGGTTCAAGAGAAAATTCTACAGGATGGGGTTTGAGGGTGCTTTTATTCATCAGAGCAGATACCTCTTCTTCCTGAGGGAAGCTGAGGCTTCCCCTGCTCGGTTGTGTCTCCTTTAATTTGCTGGCTTGAAGCACTGCATGGGTGCTGGGTAATTGGAGGATCTTCTTCCTTCCTCTTTCCTGATCAGTCTCCCCCTTCTCCTCTCGGCAGGCAGAGGTTTTGGGTCGTTGTGGTTTCACTAAAACCTTTTGCTGTCCTCCCTGCTTGGCTCTGCACATTAACATGGCAGATCTCATCCCCTCTGGGAGATGACAGTGGGAGAGCTGTGTGCAGAAAGGGATTTAATTTCATTTTCAATTAAAAAGCCATGCAAGAATCGGGTTGTGCAACACAGCCAGGCAGCCACGAGAGGGCACAGGCAGCCCAGGCAGAGACTGCCCTCCCTCCCTCATTCCCTCCCTGGGAGAATGGAGCATATCCAGGTCCCACCTGCTTCTGACCCTCCCTGCAGCCTCTTGACAGGAAAACATTCCTGCAGCTTCCCTGCACTGCTGGGAAAGAGAATTGGGCAGCTGGAGAGTGGAAAGGAAAGAAAGGATTTGGATTTCTGTAAGGGATGGTCGTATGAGATGAGACACTGGGAATGCTTTCCTGAGTCTGGGTCTTTCGGTGGAAAGTCAGCAGGGATTGCTGTTAGAAACTTCCCTGTGACACTGGCTCCTAAGCCAGTGTCACAGGGAGAAGACATCATGTCCCTATTCCCAGCCTTTTCCACCAGAACTTTCCTGCTCTTTTTCCCCTCACAAATAAACAAACCAGGGTTTGAGCTGAGTCTCTGGGTCCTCTGGTACCTCCTGCAATCTTCCTGGCGCCTGTTTGCCCCCACAAAGGGTCTGCCAGCCTGTCCTGGGCTGAAATAAAGGGCTTCAAAGCGATGGGAGTTCAAAAAATCTTCTTTTATAGATGTGTTTGATTTGCTTGATTTTATTTTCATCCCTGTTTCCCTCAAGTTTGGGAGAGAAAAGGGATATTTGGATGATGATGGAGGTTAGTGTTGTGCACGATGAGGTGCTTCTAAGCATTTGGATATTACTATTTGAGAAACTGGGATTTAGACCAGAGAGATTTGGTTGCTCCTGGCAGTTCCCTGTGTCTGCTGGCTGTGTCCTTTCCCTGCCTGTGGAATTACTCCAGCTTTGCTCAGGGCTGTAAATCAGGCTGTCTTTGTGCAGCTGGTCAGGCTGTCCCCACACGCCCACACACAGAGATGAATGGTTCCTGTTCCCAGGAACAACAAATGAAATATTTTAATTTTTTTTGTTATTTGCTCCAGGTGCAATCAAAGAAAAAAGAAGATAAGCAGCTGGCCTTGGAAAAGTCAGGACTTTCCATGCTTTCCTGAGCTTCCTGTAGGATGAATCCATCAAAGCAGAGAGGATTCCCTGCAGAACAGGCAGCACTGGGCTAGCCATGGGGAAATTCCAGTCATTTTGGACATTCAGGGAGTGTGGCCCTGCCAGGAAAAAGTCAGAAGCCCTGGCACAACTCTCAGTGTGCACGTGGCACCCACAGCTGGGGCTGGCCAGCTCTGCCAAGGCAACCTGTTCCTAATAGGAGCAAATCCCTGTGGTGCCACCAGTGCTGGAAGCCAAGGGGTCAGATTGCTGTTTGTCATGTCAATATTCCCATGTTTGTGCAAGGCTCACTGGGCTGAGCTGGAAGGTTGACTTTAGCCAGGCTGAGAAGGCAGCTGGACTTCATGCTGGTTTATATAACTTCCAGAGAATGTTTCACCTCCTTTGGGAGTGGATTAGGATGGAAAGGGAATGTAGAGATGATGAGACTCAGCCTAGTTGTGGGCTGGATGTAAGGGGAAGAAGGGAAAATGGCTTTGGAATGGCCTTAAGATGAAGGAGGGTAGATTTGGATGAGATATAGGAAGAAATCCTTCCCTGCAAAGGTGAGGGAGCCATGGCACAGGTTGCCCAGAGAAGCTGTGGCTGCCCCTGGATCCCTGGAAGTGTCCAAGGTCAGGTTGGTTGGGGCTTGGAGCAGCCTGGGACAGTGGAAGGTGTTCCTGCTCCTGACAGGGGTTTGGAATGAGATGGGCTTTGAGATCCTTTCCAACCCAAACCATTTTGGGATTCTGTGATAAATCTGAGCTGCCAGTGGTGTCCTAGCTCAGGAGATGGAATAGCACTGGCTGGAGTGATGGAGCAAAGGGACAGCAGGGAAGGTTTAGGAAAGCAGAGGCACTCCTTAGCTTTTGTTTGGCTTAATCTTGAAATGATTCCCCTTGTAGGAGAAAACATAGCTGCACAGGAAAAGCTGAGTCACTGATACAAATCTGGTTATTTACAAGTGACTCCAGTGATGGAAAAGCCATTTGTGCAGGAGCAGAATCCCAAAACAGCTCTCCAGGGGACTGTGCCAGAGGGGAACTGGGAGAAGGAAAGTGAAGGTGGAGGTGTCCCCCAGGAAGTGTTGCAGTGGAAACCCCAGCACTCAGTCCCATGCTGCTCACAGAGCTTCCAGGGATATTGGGATGTTCTGATACCAGGATGTTCTGTGTGGGCACACAGAACATCCTGCTAATTAACTCTGCTAATGCTTCTGGTTTCTGCTCCCTCTCTGGTTCTGGGGCTGCAGGCTTCCTTCTGGCAGATGTAGCCATGGGATTGGCTCAAGGACAGCTCCCTGCCCTTAATTCCCCTGGCTCACGGTGCTAATTCTGCTCTGTTAATCACCTTAGAGTCAATTTAAGGTGCTTCATGCCAAAGGACACTTATGTGGGTCACAGCTTAGTGACACCTTTGCTCTTTCTGCATCAGCACCTGGACAGAGATCACTTGTCCCTTGCCTTTGGTGACCTTCGCCTTTGCCAGGCCACCTATGTCATCTGGCAAAACCAGGAGGAAGGAGGGAAGCAGCAATCCAACTTTCCATCAAACTGGGGGCAGTGATAAATAATGTCTCAAGAGAGCTGGAGCAGTGTCTGATGGTCCCACGGTGCTTTCAGACAAGGGAAGTTTTGCAACCACCCCAAAATCTTGGCAGCTCTGGCAAACATTAGTCCTTAATAGGAGAGGGAAATTGGGTTCCAAATCTGATTAATTTCACACTGGAATGATGTGTATGTGGAGAAGACCTCATGGGCTGTGTTTGAGTAGTGCCTGAACCAACTGAGTTGGGAAAACCCAAAAAACCATTTTTCTATTGTCAGCAGCTGGGCATTGCTGCTTTCTCCTCACTGTGCTGGTTTTAAAAGCCTGGCTTTACACATTCAAAATACACAAATTAGTTAAACCCTCTCTCTTAGTGCAGCATGTGGGACTCATCCCTGTGCCAGCACCACTGCATCCAGGAGAGCTTCTCTAAAACCATTTACTAAATATTTCAATAGAGACCTTTAAAACTGTTCCTCTCTGTTTAGAGAGACATTGCAGAAAGGAAATTGCTTCTTAATCTCTGCTGTTTTGTGGTTGATTCGTTTGTGCATCATAGGGCAGAGCAGGCTCAACGTCTTTTTGCTTTTAATTCTTTCGTTTATGTAGACAAAACCGTTCCCAGGGAATGGTTTGGGCTTGAAGGGATCTCTAAAGATCATCCAGCTCCTGACTTGCCCAGAAGCTCCTGCTGCACTATTCAAGCCCAGACACCCTGTTAACTGTGGAGCTGTTGATTTTCTGCAGGGATGTGGAGGAGTCATGGTGCTGGAATGCTGCTGGAACACTATGGCTTCACCATTCCTTGCCCTCTAGTGCTGTTGGATTCCGTTTCACTCGCATACCTTCACCTAATCAGGTGTTCAGTTTTAGACTCAGTGAGCTCCAGCATGATGGGCAGACAAGAATGAGCAAGGCATGGAATTGGAGTTGGCAGCAGCACTTTGATTTCTGGTCACACTTTACTTCCCCCTCTCCAGGGTGATGGTGAAGCACAGGCTGTGCTGCTTTGCTCCATTTGGGGTTGTGAGCATGCCCTAAAGGTTTGTGGACATGCAAAGGGTGATAATTTCAGTTGAGTGATTTACCTGGAGATGCTGGACCAGGAACTGGCCCCAGCTGAGAAACCAGCAGCATCTTCAGCTCAGAACCCAAACTTCCAGGTTTTATTAGGCATCTATCAGCAATAAGTGAACAAAAAACACAGAGAAAGTGCAACATAGCTCCTATATTTTCTAGAAAAACCAACTGCTGCTTAATGAAGGCCAGGCTAATTGAGGCCAATTAAATTAATCAGGCAAGTGAACCAGCCACACCCATTCTGAGGAGCATGGGTGCCATCACAGGCAATTACTGTGATTAATCCTCTCATTGTCATCCCCACAGCCAGCACCTGGCCAAGAAGTTGGGGAGTTACCTAACTGTGCTCAGGAGGATGCTGCAGGCAAAGGTGGTGCTTCCAGGTGAGGATCCTCTGCTTGGCCTTTTCCCACTCCTTTCTCGAATTTCTGCTGAGCCTCCCTTGACCTGAGCAGCCTGGGCTTGACCTTCAAACCTCAGAGGTTGGCAGAAGGTGGAAAAGCTCTGACACAGGCTATTTTAGAGCACATCATCATTCACCCCAGTGAAACTTGCATTTGTACTCTCTAACCTCTGGGGAGGGTAGATAACATCTTTATTTTTATTTTAGATAATTATATATTTATATAATTTATTTTATTATATTTTATGTTCTGCTTGGGGGGAATTATTCACCTCCTGGCTCACTCTGGAATTCTGGATTATTCCCTTCACACTTTTCACATTGTGGTTTGCAAATGGATAAGTGTGTGGCTGGAAATGTGAGCAGAATATTCACCTCACAGCAGCTCCAACAATGCCCTGTTCTGTAGAAACCCTAGGACAGAGGGATGGTGTTGGGAGGACTTTGTATGGAAGTGTTTCTATGTGATATTTGAGGAATTTAGGCTAATTTTTCAATTAAATATATATGATAATGTGATATAACCTAGCGCAAACACTGGGAAAAAAAACTGAGGGTTTTTCAGAGGCTGAGCTTGCTGTTGTGTTTTTGGGTTTTGTTGGTTTTTGTAACAGAGTTTTAAAAACCTGTTGCAAGAAGGAAGCTCACAAATGTGGCTGCCCCATCCCTGGAAGTGTTCAAGGCCAGCTTGGAGGGGATAAAAACTGTACTAAGCTGTTTCTCCCCATGCTGATGCCACACACAAATTATGTTGTGAAGAAGTTTCCTGAAACCTCTAGAACTGGGCTCCTGCAGAGTAAGTAAAACATGATTTTTTTTAAAAGCAATACTGTTCATGGATGAAGCTATCGATTTGTAACAGTTTATTTTTATGTAACAGTCACCTGTGTTTGCATTAGGGGAACCTGTTTGTTCTGGGATGAAATGAAAGCCCTAAAAACAGGGTCATTTTCTGCTTGGAGTTCTGTGACACCTCGTGGCACCTGCTTTTGGGCAGGATTAGTTTGCCTATGGAGCAATTCCTTTGGACTCTGGCAAGCTCCAGTGTTGGTTTTAGGGGGCAGATAAGGATAATCTGGCCATCACTTTGTCTCCTGACCCTGTGAGTCCCCTTTGTCTGCCCCTTCACCTAATGGGACAGGTTTCAATGGCAAAACCAGCTCTGTTAAAGCCTCTGGGCTGACCTCAAGACAGTTTTGACCTAAAATCCACTGCTGATGTCAACCCAAAACCCACCAGAGCATCGGATGGAGCTGTGGGTTGGAAAAGCTGCTGCAAGGTGCTCATTACACCCCAGGATGAGCCATGAATGGGCACAAAATGGACTTTAAGAAAATTGTAATATGCTTCCACGAAGTTTTCACAACAATTTTGTTCTCAGCTGCTTCCTCAGACAGTCTGGAGGCTGAGTTTTAGTGGCCAGGCAAATCTTTGACAGGAAAATCTCCTTTCCTTTAGTGTTTGTTCCCAGGATGAGGAGAAGCAGCAGCATTGATCCAGAGATTGTAAAGGCTAATAAAGAAATCCATCTGTGCTAATAAAGTCAATTGTATCAAAGTAATTCCACTAACTTCACCACTGACTTTCCACACTCACTGGTTAACAGCTCCTCATAAAAAGCCCCAGGAAATCCAAGGGAAGCCATAATAAGCAAGTCTGATCCTAGGTCCTTTTTTAGTTTGCTTCCATAGTCTTATTGGCTTGAGATCTGATTTTGAACTGTTAAAAAAAAACAGTCACAAGGCTAAATCTGAAATCGGAGCTTGAATCACCCTTCATGTCATCACCCTTTATGTCAAATCCTACCCTGACTCTTTAAAGTTCTGAATTTGAACATGTTTTTGATCTCAGAGCAAAACCTGGATGGTGACATTCCCACCCTAGAAATGTTCTGACTTGCTTAGTTGGCATCTCCATGCCACCTGCTTGTGGGTTTGTATGGCAGAAGGTACTCCAAGAGGAAACAAATTCCCTGAGCACCAATGGCTCTGGAAAAAAAACACATAAAGCATCTGTATGGTCAACAAATAGTTATGATTTTATTGAGTGGTAGAATACACAAGGAAAAAAAAAATTGTTCTTTTTGAGTTACTGGATTTTTTTTTCCAAAGAATTAAGAATAACCAGGAGCTGTCCTATAAGGAATGTGGGTTTGTTGTTTTAACATTGGAAATGTTAGGGCTTTGTTAGGAAGGCTTTCTTGGGAAAGCATCTACTGAGGAAAAAGGATGTTTTTGCCCTAATGAAGACCTCAAATCCAGCCAGAGAGCTCAGCCCCTGCAGCAGGGAATGATGGTGCCGGGACATAGGTCCTGACAAGCCTCCCAAGCCCTATTTCAGTGAACAGCTGGGAGCTAGACTCCTCAAATCCATGCTTGGAAGGAAACCTCCAAGGAAAGTCCCCTAATTCCCACTGTGCCTCTCCTTGGAAGCTGGAGGCAGTGAGTCCTTGCTCCCAGAGCTGTGGGAGGGGGGGCTCAGTGTGAGATCCAGCTCACTCTGAGGTGCCTGTGGATGTCACCAGTCCCTGCCCCACCCCTGAGCCCCAGCTCTGCCCTGTCCTGCCCTGTGTCTCCAGCACAGCCCTTTAGGCAGATTACAGCCATGCTGGGAGATCATGGGACACCTGATCCCAAATTTCTCCTCCTTCATCTCTCAGTAATTTTTCTCCAACTCTCATGCATCCCTCCCCAGCCCCTGACCTTCCCAAACTTCTCCCATCTCTCATTCTCTTCCCAAAACACACCCAGAGGCTTCTATTTGCTGCAGTTTGTGCTTTTCTCTGGCATCCTCAATCATCCTGGTCCTCCAGCTCCTACTCCAGTCCCCCACAGTGAGTGGGGAGAACAAATCCAGTCCTTCCCTGCCTGTTGTTTGATTCTCTACCCTGAAACCAGCTCTGTGTTTTCAGCTCCCCATTGCCATGTGTGTAGCTGGGTTCAAGAAACCCTGGCAGGCTCCCAGCACCTCTTACTGGCTTAGGAGTTGGGGTTTTTGTCATGTTTGTGTCTCATTACAGTGCAAATGAATGACCTTTCTCAAGAGAGAAAGATTTCACCTCATTATTTTCAGTGAAGCTGGTTAGTCAACTGGTTAGTCCTCAGAAAGCTGGGCAAAGCTGTGCTGAAAATTCTGTTTCAGTCATTTTGATGGCAGATTTTAACCTGCTCATGTCTCACTCAGTGCTGCCTTGTTGGAGACAAAGCTCATGGGAAGTTTATATCCATCTGTATTTCCAGTCTTACTGAAACTTCTGGAATATCTCCAGACAGACCTAATTTCACTTGGAGAACAATGATAACAAAGCAGATTGATCCAGACTTCCAGGGCTCTTTGTCAGGGATCTCTTTGAACTGCTCCAGTTAAAGAGGGGAGAGCTTGTAGAATCCTGGAATGGTTTGGGTTGGAAGGGGCAATGAAGATCATCCAATTCCACCCTTCTGCCATGGACAGGGACACCTTCCCTTGACCAGACTGCTCCAAACCTCATCCAGCCTGGCCTGTAACACTTGCAGGGATGGGGTGTCAACAAAGAATCAAGGCACATAAAAAACAGCTCAAATTTCAAGAGAGAAAACTGGGATTTTTTGAAGGAGAGGAAAAAGCCATATGAGCCAGAGAGGCTTTGCCTGAAAAAATAATAAGGTTTTTTTTTGGGAAAAAAATGCCCATTTGCCTAACAGCTGATATTTCCCCAAGATCAACCCAAACAGCTTCCCAAGAAGAAAAGTGAGAAGAGAAGAAGGGGGCAGGGCAAAGGCGGAAAATATTTGCTCTGGAAATAAGACAAAAAACCCCCAAGGGCTGTCAGAAGAAGAAGCTGGATATTTAAAAGCTTGTACTGCTGATGCCACTGTGCTCGTGGTCATCCTTACTGGAGCACAGTGAGGTACATTCAAGGAAGGGATGCACAAATTAAGGCAGTCCTGATGAGGTGAGCCAAATTCCAGGAGAGCTCCTTACTACCTGCCTGGGAAATCACAGCATCCAGAAGGATGTTACTTAGGTAGCTTTTCACCCTAAACATTCCTGGTGGTACTTGGGTGAGCAAGAGCCCCAGAACAAGCCCTTTACAAACCATAAACATTGCTTGCTGAAGTTGCAAGATGCTGAATTCCCCACTGTAAGCAAAGATAAAATCTCATTTTATTCTCCAAAGAGGGTGGGGAGGGAATACATTATTTTATTTTTTTTTTTTTTTGCAATGCTGGCCACAGTCCCAGAGTCATCTCTATTCATGATGAAGCACCTTGCTGATTCTGTGGGATGCTGCTAGGATTCAGGGATTTGACAGAGAGGATCCAGTTTCAGAGCCCAGGGAAGTAATGAGGCGTGCAAAGTAACCAGAGTCTCCCTCCTGGTGTTTCCAGGGAGCACTGAGGCAGATGCTGGAGCTGGAGGCTGCTTTTGGAACCATGGCCCTTTGTCCTAAACCAAATATCTCTTCTGTTGTGTTGCAGCTGAACCTGAACCCCTGAATTTATTTGGGGTCAGGTCACCTGTTCCAGAAGCACCTGGAAGCTGTCCAACTGTATCTCCTGATAAGTTATTAGTGAATTTTGGTAATTAGGTGCTGGGCAGGAAATGGAATTTTAGACAGCTTGTGAGAGGGTTCTCCAAAGGTCTCTGATCGGCAGCACAGCCTGGGCAGGGCTGATTCCAGCTGGCATTTGAGCAGCTCCTCCTTTTGCGGGGAGAACTCCTTTTCTCCTGCGATTGTTCCCAAGGAAAGGGTGAACAGTGCCATGGCTCCTGGCCTCGGGCAGGCAGGAAGAGGCTCGGTGCCTGCCAGGCATGTGCAGACAGGCAGAACTCTGGGTTTCTGCAGGGCAGGATGGTGAAAAGGCCGTTTGTGGTTCCCCTGGAGCACTGAGGAGCAATTAGCACGTTTTGTTTGATTGTTTTGGTCTTTTGTGTGATTTACTGACGATTGGCTGTGCCAGACCTGCTGCTCATTAAAGAGAAAACAGACCCTCTCCTAAAGGAGACCTTTTGCTGTTTAAACCCAGAAATCTTCTACAGACCCCTGGTAGGAGGGGCTGATCTTAAAAACGCGGCTATGTTAACCCTGCTGTGGTTAGGGGTTAGCTGTGCAGGGCCAGGGTCACAGCTTGCACTAAAGGGATGCTATGGTTAGACAAGGGCAGCAGGCAGGGAAAGGAGGGAGCTGCGCTCTGGACAGGGCTGGAAGCACAGTCCAGCAGCTGCCAGGCCCGTGGCATGTGATTCCTCTTCCACACCAACATGGGAAAGAGGCATGAGCTGACTGGGGTGTCCTTGGATTGCAAACACTCACTGAGGCCTGAAACCCCTTAGGTGTGAATCAGGGTTTGTGTGGTTTAGGCAGAATGAGAACAAATCTTGTGAAAAGAAGGTCAAGGTCAGATATTAATGTCCCCTTTTTAAACATTTGCACTGCTGGCCTTGCTTTCCACCCTCTGGAGCACATTTTAAATCTGTATGGATTGAACAGGGCCTGCACCAGAAGCGGCTGGCAAGACAGGAAACTCCCCTCCAACCCTGGATTTAGACTGAGATCTGAGAATAAAAGACACAAGTGTGAATCCCCCCACCACGTCCCCCCCATCCCTCCCGGTCACTCACACCTCCCCAGAAAGATTCATGATCACTTATGGAGATAAGCATCCAGCCAGAGCTCTCCAGATTTCTTGAGGGACCTGTGGGAAGAAAAGGAGAAGTTTGGGAATCTTGTTTCTGTCGTGTTTTTCCTGCAATGAAGGCTGTTACTGAATTTAATATCAATCACAGGGTCACACTCAGAGAACCCACCCTCTGTCAGTGTGAAGCCATTCCCCCTGGTCATTCCTACAGGTCACCTCAGACCTGTGTCCAAAGTCCCTCTCTGGCTCCTTTGGAGCCCTTTTAGGCACTGGAAGGGCTGTAAGTTCTCCTGAGAGCCTCCAGGCTTCACTCCACTGTGCCTTGGTGCTGTGTGGCCCTGTCCTAGCCGGATCTGGGTACAAAAGCAGGTTTGGAACCAGCTCTCCTGCCCACTGTGGCCACCCCACTTCAATCTGCCCATGCTCAGAGTGCTTTGTGCAGGAGGTGCCTGGACTGCAGAGCTTTCTCATGTTCCCTGCCATGAATTATTCCCCTCGGAGGAACTGAGACAGCAACATCAACACCGAGGCTGCTGACAAGGACTGCTAGATCGTCTCCAGCTCTGCCTGTAGGGAATTACCTGTTGCTGCTGGCAGAGCTCTCAGGGGACACGGCAGGGGCTGTAACCCGACCCGTTTCCCTTTGATTCATCTCACTTTGCAGCAGGAGATCTGCTGGCAACTCCAAACAGCAGGAGCCACCAGCTGTCAGAACAGGGTGCTATAAAAATCAGAATCATTAGGGTTGGAAAAGCCCTCTAAGATAGACCCCTGAGCACTGCTGAGCCACCGTGTCCCCAAATGCCACGATTAGGTTTGTATCTGTCTAAAGGTCAAGTGTTTGGTACTTTGACAGCAACACACAAATTTCTGAAGGGTCTGCCATGTCCTGGATCCTCTGTGCTGGAAAATATCAGGTGTTCCTGGAAAAATGAGCTGCAGGAGCTCAGGAGGGCCTTACCCAACGATATCTACGAACGCTTTCCCGAGAGGCTTCTCCTCATAGTGGACCCCATACTTGGCACATAATGACTTCACCAAAGGCTTCACCTTCCAGAAGTTGTGCCGTGGCATTGTTGGAAACAGGCTGGAGAGGAGAGAGTGAAAACAAAGCTGAGAAAACTCTCGAGACAAGCGACAAGGGATGGGCATTAGGATTTGCATCCTCAGGGGCTCATTGTTGGTGTCTCCACCTCAAATTGCACAAACAAAGGAAGGGAAGCACAGAGACACCCCTACTTTACACTCCTCTGTCTCAAGGAGGTGGTGAAAACTGATTTTCCTGTCCTGCCTCAAAGCAAAGCCATGCTCAGGATACACTGAAAGCCAATTTGTGCAAGAAGGGACACAAGCACAATGAGTAGGCAGTGGGAGTGAGAGAACAGCCTCAGAGATGGCTGACCATTCCTCTGGGAATAATTATTTCTTGCTGAACTGAATTCCCAGCCACCTGCTTTTCCACTTTGATTTGCAAGCAGGTAAAGAAGGATTTTGGGGGCACCTTGCCCTATGCTTTTCCATGGACATTTCCCAAGCTGGCTCCCAAACCAGCCAGCCTCACCCTAAAAGCCATTTTTTTTTACATTTGCTGTTGCCATTGGCAACAGACTGTCCATATGGCCCTGTTTTCCATATTT
The DNA here is from genome assembly GCF_022539315.1 of Serinus canaria. Lineage (NCBI taxonomy): Eukaryota > Metazoa > Chordata > Aves > Passeriformes > Fringillidae > Serinus > Serinus canaria. The sequence continues at coordinate 8,428,115 of NC_066319.1, read as the reverse complement.
TTTCCGGAATCTGGTACCCAGCATCCTACACAGTCCCACACTCTATAAAACACTGGAATGCTTTAGGGGAGGGGAGTTTTCTGAGGTGGCTGCTTGGGATTTGAGCCCACAGCCTTTGCAACTGGTAGATGCACAACAACTCCTAATTAAGCCCTAAATTAAGGCAGTGAGAGTGAAAGCTTTGAAGCAAGAGAGAAAAATGTCATGGCTGTAAGAGAAGCACACTATAATGGAATTATTTAGGTGGGAAGAGATCTCTAAGCTCATTCAGTTCCTGCCCCACGATTGGGCAGGGTCACCTTCCACTGATGCAGGTTGCTCCAAGCCTCATCCAGCATGGGCTTCCAGGGATGGGGCAGCCACATCTTCCATGCCTGTGTAGTCAGGAACTCCGTTTCCTGGGCATACAATCCTTTCCCAGCTCCCAATTCCCTCCCCTGGGCTGGGACAAGGTGGCAGTGCCATCCCAGCTCTGTACTCACTGGTGCTCAATCTGGAAGTTCAGGTGCCCAGTGAACCAGTCGTTGAAAAAGGACTGCTCAATGTTGCAGGTTGCTGCCATCTGCCAGGGAGAGAGAGAGAGCTGTGAGGGTTAGGGATGGCTCATCCCAAAGTCAGGGTGAAATTCCTCTTCCCTGAGCTCTGGGAGTACAGAGCCTGCTGTGGCCGGGTGCAGCAAGGGGAGTTTTAATCCTTCCTCAGGATCTCAGGTAATCAAACTCTCGCTGGTGGTGAAGTGATGTGGCAGCCCAAGCCCAGATTCCTAAATCTCAGCCTCTCCCATTGGAGATCAGAGGGTTGACAGCAGTACCAAGGTGGAAAACAGGAGGAACGTGGACACAAAGCTTCCCCATCCCCATGTAGTTATTGCTCAGTTTGCCTTAAGTGTGATATTCTGAGAATATTTCTGAGGTATTTTTGCCATTAATGATCATAAAATTTGATATTTTTTCTTAATATCCTTAAAATTCAACCAAATTCTTGATAGGGTTCCTCCTTCACACATTTTACTTGGATTTACAGAGAGAACTGCCAAAATATCAAGAATATGGCTCTAGAATAAAGAAGAGGAAAGGGAGAACTCAATCATTCATCTTCCAGAACAAAGGGACAAAGACAGGCTCTAAATTGAAGAGTCAACATTTTTTCCTCAGCTGTTTTATTGCTGGGATCTACAGGCCTGGCCAAAACATGCAGGAATATTTTTTGGATTTGTAGTCACATCCAGCTTCACTCACCATAGGAGCAGGTAAACTTTTGATTGTCAGAGTAATTGCAGAACTTTGGAATTCCATGTCTTTCCCCAGCCCTGTTGGCTCTGGGAAGAACATCTTTGTGGAAGAAGTGATGGAGAAGACACTCTACCCTAGTAAGGAGTGGTGGTAACACTAGGGGTGCTGGTAAGTCTCACTCTCTTTGAGTAAATCCCATTTTGGGGTGAGTTAGAGGTGGTTTCCCCCCCCCTCCCAGTTACCTGGGAGCTCAGCCAGTCTCTGTGCTTCTCAGAATCAATATCCATTGGAATGTGATTCATCTGGGTGACCCACACGAACCAGTGACTCTCCAGAAACCTGAAAAACCAGGAAAAATCATGAGAATTTCTACCAGGCATGGGGACATCAGGTAAGTAGAGCGGGGTTTGCAGGGAGCAGCAGCGACTTGAATAGATGTTGACAAGGAATTGCCTGGAATCATCTTTGTTCCAGGCTTGTTTTCTGCAAAAGCAGATGATCCAATTTGCAATTTCACTTTTATTTCCTTGTACTTTGAGTTTCTTCAAATATTTTGGGAATAATGGGCTGGTTGTGATAAGTTTTCCAGCTTGACTTCAGAGTTGGAGCATGCACAGAATTACCTCCACAGTCTGCTGGGAAGAGGGTGGGATGAGGCACTCTGGGAGAGTCCAGCCATGGCCAGTGAGGTCAGCAGTGTGTGAGAAGAGGGAATGAGGAAAGGCAGGGGAATCCTGGCAGGACCATCTCGGGGCAGGGGAAGGTGCAGGGAGAGTGCCAGAGGAGCTGGAACTCAGAGATGCTGACAGGGAAGAGAAGCAGTGGGACACAGCAGAGCTGAGGCCAGGCTCAAACAGCACTGGAGGGATGGGAGAGCAGCAGGGATGCCCTGGATGCCCTACCTGACAAACGTGAGGAGACACAGGGATCCCAGGACGCCGTAGAACGGGATGTAGGTGACGAAGTAGCGCAGGTAGTAGCTGATGGCCCAGGCCAGGTCCTGGGGGGCAGAGAAAACACCAGGCATACTTTGCCCATCTTGGATAATGTGTCCTTGCTGGTGATGTTTGGAACACTGGGTAATTCCTGCCTGCCCCCTGGCCTCCCTCTCTGCTCCAGTTTCCAGCCAGACCCCGTAAGGATGGAGGGAATGTTTCACTCACCGCCCAGAACCTGTGCTTGATCATTGTCGAGATGATTTGGATTTGGAAATACACAGGGATGAGCAGAGGTGGGAAGACTGCAAGGCAAAGGGAAATGGTTTGGCCATCAGAGGGGTGGGAAGGTGTGTGACATGAGGGATTGCTTCCATGGAACTGGTAACATGCAGTTTTTCCATGGAGCCTCTCACATGGAGTTTATTCCCCAGCCTCAGCTGTTTTACATTTCCTTGCTCTACAATGGGAGCAATGTTTCAGGTGCTTGGATATCCCTGAGCTGATTTTGGGACCTGCATAGGGTCCTGAGGAAGGGTGGGATGAGTTGGGATTTGAGGAGTTGCTCTGCTCACACAGTGAGGGCTGGAAAGGACAAGAGGCATTCCAGGAAAAGGGAAGAGAGGAGGGTGGATACTCACTGAGGAAGAAGTACTCGTGCTGGTGGTTGTAAGGCAGGTACTTCAGCTTCTTCTTGCCATACTGCAGGACACAAAGAGACAGCTCAGCCTGGGACTGGGACATTCCCAGGCAGAAGCAGATTCTCTGCAATAATTCTTAATTTATTGACCAGAGAGTTTTGACTGAATTCCCACGGGTGGGTAAGAAGAGATTTGGAGTGATTAAATATCCTAACTTTGTCATTGTGTTAGGTGTAAACTCAATTTTTAAAGATAGTTTCTATTTACTTGATGGAATTTTGATGCATTTCACCTTCTGCCATCCCTGTGTCTCTGAGAAGAGCTGCCAGCACGTCCATCTTTACTAATATGAATGTGATAGGCATAAAGTCTGATTTTTTGGAAGGGAAGGCTTGTAACACCAGTAAATCAGGCATATTATTCCCTCTGGGCAGAGCTCTGCAAGGCTGTGTGCTTGGCATCATTTGAAAAAGGATTTTTATACCAATGTGAGAATATTGGGATAGACTGATTCTGGCCTAATATCAGATATTTTGAGGCAGAAATCCAGTTTTTCCTTGTTATCTCAAATGTTTAAGTTTTTCTTTAAGTAATAGAAACATGGTCTGCTTTGTCAATAGTACAAAATCTGTCTGAGAAACCATTTTTAATGTTGTATTTTCTTGTGCTGTCTTTGCTGCTTGTCCATTTTCTTGGGGTTTTGTTTTTAAAGCTAGAAATCCTTGTTCCACTGTGAAAAACACCATGATTTAAGTGCTTTGTGTAGGTTTTTGTAAACAGGCAGTAAATATTTTGGCTCTGGGGGGGTGGATAGAACTAAAATTAAAATCACTTGATGCTGGAAGATATTTGCTGTGGAAATGGAAGGTTCAGTTTTGAAATGCTCCTTCTGGAATACTGAGGAACACTGTATTCCCCCCTCAGGTTGGTACTTCAAGCCAGCAGCATGAAGTGGCCTTTAGTGGCTTTTTGCTTTCTCTCCAGCCCCATCTGCATTATTTTTCCCGAGGTAACCCAAGACACTTTCTCCTGTGGTCAGCACAGGAAATGGATTAGGAATTAGTAGTCAGTGCTGCTCCTCAGCCCTAGGGTTGGCTCCAGACTGCTGTCAGACCACGTAGCCAGATGAAATCCCTGGATTAAGCATTTCCTTTCTAGCATTCCTGGAAGTCCTTCCTGTGTAAGTCATGTCTAACAGTGGGAGCCAACTCCTGGAGTTGCGCAACCACTCTCCAGGGCCCTCCTGGACAGTAATTTTCCATGTTTTCCCCACTTTTCCTTACCTCAACGGGCTGTGTGTCTCCCAGGACAAAAATGTGCAGCATGTTCACATCTGGGTCCTTGTGGAAGATGTTGGGCTTGGCGTGGTGCTGGAAGTGGCGGTGGTTCCACCAGTTTGCAGAGGCACCCTGGGCAAGGAGAACAAGGAGATTTCATCCATGGAGAGTGGCTCCCAAGGTGGGGATACCCAATCACTTATAGGAACTAAAGTGGTGCGAGTCAAACTGTGGCCAAAGTGGGATTTGCTTTGGAAAGAACAGCGAGCAGGGAATGGTGGAATTGTTGGTTGCTATGAGACTGCTGCTTGCAGAGGGATCCCTAAGGATCATCCACATTGAAAGAACACAGAATAAACACACTCTGAGCAAGTTACAGGTCACTGTCTCTTCCCAGAAAACCCTGAAATGGTTTGAGTTGGAAGGGACTTTAAAGCTCATCCAGTCCCAACCCCCTGCCATGAGCAGGGACACCTTCCTCTAGCCCAGGTTGCTCCATGGGCAATGATCACCAACTTTTTTTGTGCCCCTGCTCACTCTGGAAAGGTTGAGAGCCTCCCTTTCCTACTCTGCCACAGCCAAAGTGATGCATTCCCAGAATTCCCTGGCTCCATAATTCCCTTTACCTTCAGGTGCCCAATGACAAACTTGTGGACGATGTGGTTCCAGGAAGACTTCTTGAAGACAGAGAGGTGTCCAAAATCATGTTGCAGCCACCCTGCCTGGGCCTGGGATAGGGAGAAATCCAATAGTTAAGAAGTTATTGGGAATCAGAGGAAGCAGGAAAGAAATGGAGATGGAGGGCAATGTGAGGAAGATCTCTGTTTGTCACCTGGGAAGTTGTAAGGATGCAGGCAAGGATGAGGGTTGTGATCCAGCCGGTCCCAAAGTAGGAAATCATGAGCCAAGCCAAAACTTCCATGACAATGATGTGGCCCAGGTAACAGGAGAAGAACAAGGGGCTGGCTTGGAACAGGTTCATGTCCTCCGCTGTCTTCCGCAGGGTCCGGAAATCCTCCACCAGCTGGGACTGAAACAAGACAGGCAAGAGCAGGGTGAGGCTTGGAAGTGAGCCTGACTGAGTTGTGGCATGGATGGAGGAAGGATGAGCTCCATGCCGAGGACCCTGTCTCTATATTCCAGGTTTTTGCCCTGTATTCCTATGAATAAACATCCTGGCCAGTCTGAGCCCACATCCTGACCTTTTGGACCTGGAGCCAGGACAGTAATCCAAGCTCTGTTGAGCATCACATCACCTGATGGCTCTTGTCTGAATGAGCTTCCTAAGCACTAAGGAGAAGCTGGAGCAAGAGGGAATTTAGTGCTATTGTGCCTAATTCCAGAGCTCTGATAATGAGCACCCACTATCACTCGTCATCCATTCAATCCGTGGGCCAGCTCCTGTGCAGCCATCCATGAGGGGCATTCCTGGGTCACTGGGAGCCAGCGTTGTCCCCTCTATTGTGAGTGACACAGATATATCACAATCATGGCCAGCCACAAACAACAGGGCAGGATTGAGTTTCCTGGCCAGAGCCAGTTGTGCCTGTGCCTGAATAATGGATGAGCAGGGATACAGAGCTGCCCTGAGGATGGGCAGTGGCTGCTGCTCCTTAGCAAGGCCACCAAAATGGGACATCTGGGTACTTGTGGTTTTGGAGCTTGGTCACCAGCAAAGAAGCAGTAAGAAGGGACCACAGTCACCAGGGCTGGTGCACATTTCCCATTCCACATGTCTCAGTTCCCATTTCCCTTTGGGATGGGCTCAGTACAGCCTGGGTGCCTGGAATGGGCTGCCAGAAATTGGCTGTTGGTGACTCTGTGGGAAAGAGAATATTTGTACAGCCATAAGTGTCACCCCCTTTCCACACATTTTTGAATCCATGATAGGATGAAAATACTCTACATGGAGATGTTCAGTCACTGAGAACTCCTCTCCCTCTCTGGAGAGCATCCCAAGAGGGAAAGAATGGTGGGAATAGCCAGCCTGAACCCCAGCTGAGGAATAAATACTCACATTTTTGTCTCGGTCTTGGCTGGGCTCCCCTGGAGCGAGTTCTCCAATAAGCAACGGCTTGAGAAACTTCTGCACCAAGGTGGGATTGATGTGGAAGGCCTGGAATGCATCCTGGAGTGGAAACAGGAGGAACTGTGTGAGATCCTGTAAGAGTAAGATGTGCTTCCTATTCACTGTGTCATTCCCACCCACCTCCAGCAGTTGTGGAACCTGTAGAAAAGGGGGCCAGGTGACCTCCAGCTCTGGGATCACTTTTTGGGACATTAATTCCACTGATGAATTTGCTGTGCTGGGAACGGTGAGACCCAGGATGGCATCCAGCCATATGGTGAAAGGCACCTCGAGAAATTCTTTCTAAGCAACTAAATACTTAAATCCTGTTAATTCCCTTAGAAGGCAGGCAGAGGGGAATTTGTGCAAATCTCTCCTAAGATATAAATACCCTTGGAAAGTCTGCTCCTGGAGGCAAGTCAGGAGAGGGGCTGACTGGTGACTGAAGCTGGATGTCACTGCAAACACAAAAAATATTCCTGGGTGTTTTGGCCAGGCCTGGAGATGCCAGCTGTAAAACAGTTGAGGAAGAAGTGGTGACTTTTCAGAAGAATAATGCCTTGTTTGTGGAGTCATTTTTATCCTGGCATTCACAAGTTTATCTGGCTCTTCTTTTTCTCTATGCCCTCCCCTTTCCACATATTTCTGTCCACCTGTATCCCACAGGTGCCTGATGCTCGTAGTGAGATCTTGGCCAGATCCTTTCACATGGCACAGCTAGAATTTTAACCCCAAGGACAGCAGCAGGGACAGAAAGCTGACCCAGATCAGAAACCCTTACTCTGTCCTTGCCCTTTCCTCACTGCACAGAACTGGAGTCAGCTCTTGGAATTCACCTGGGAGAGCAGGAAAGATTGGTTCCATGAAGTGCTAAGAGAGTATGGAAAAAAAAATCGTTAAAAACAGGAGTGAGGGGAACCGTGCTCCAGCCTTTCCACCTTTGTCCCATTGCCTAATTATTGTAGGGACCAACTAATATTTCCCTCCTGGCTCTAAAAACAAAGGGCAGACTGGAAAGTGCTCCCGAGTCCAGCTGACCCTTCTGGGAGCTGCCTTCCATCTGGAGTTCAAAAATGCCAGGCAACAACCTTGGGCCCAAAGTCCTCCAAAATCAATCAAAACTTGGACCCAGAAATGGGTCACTGAAATGTTGACTCTGGTTCCTTGTTTCCCTCTCTGGAACAATTTGTAGAAGATGTGAAAGAGGAAGAAAAAGTAGAAGGAGGGGGGAAGTGAATAGCTGACTGTGTCTACTGCAAGGCTCTGCAGTTTTGGTTGAAAACAAAAAAAAGGGGAAGAAAGGGCAAGAGAGAGGGTGACCCATAAAATAATACTGAATCAACATTTTTTAATGCTTCTTAACTGCTGGGAATAAAAAAGTCTTTGAAGGTCTGATTGGGTGCTTACTGCCTGGAGATCCTGCAAATGATGTAAGGATTGGATTTTTGTTATGTTTATCTGATTAAGCTCCTGTACTAATAGGTCCCAAATATAAGAGAGTACCTGAATTTTGGAATTGTTCTCAGTTCTGCACTGCAGGAGATAAAAAGCTTAAGGGAAAAGATAATCCCTGGGAAATGCTGTGTGATATTGGCACTTGACCTCCCAACTTTGTGATCTACTGACCAAATAAGCCGAAGTGTTTTATGGGATATGGGAATTATTCCAGCTGCTTTTGGTGAGAAAAAAAGCTTTGTATGATTGAGATATGAGCTGTACTTGAGCATTGGGAGTGCTTACAGCAGTCAGCACAAGGATTTTCTTTTACATCCCTGAACACTTCTGGGACAGAGACACTGCATAGTGTCCCTGCCTTTGTGTTCTGTGCATGACATGACACCAGAACAGGTTGGCCCAGACTCAGATGTTGTGCTCAAAAAAAAAACAGAGACCCATGGAATGGTTTGGGTTGAAAAGGACTTCAAAAATCATCCCATTCCACTCTCCTGCCATGGGCAAGGACACCTTCCATGGACCAGGTTACTCCAAACCAAATCCAGCCTGGCCTTGGACACTTGCAGGGATGGGGCAGCCGCAGCTTCTTTGGACAACCTGTGCCAGGGCCTCAGCATCCTCACAGGGAAGGGTTTCCTCCTAAAATCCAATCTAAAACCACAGAGGGTTCTCCTCCTGAATGAGAGAGGGTTTTCTGGCTGTAAATGGTTGTTCACCACAGGAAAGCTGCAAAACTGATGCCAATCCTGGGTTAGTGCTCAGAGCGGTGATTTAACAATTTCAGAGCATTTTTAAGGCCATGCCTTCATGGAGCGTGGGATGCAATGTAGCCTGGGGAGGTGGGAGGAGACCAGCAATCCTGGAACCACCAACCTGTGTTTCAGTCTCCCTTTCAAGGATTCTGCAGTAACAGATGCTTTTTGGTTGCTAATGGAGACACTGGAGTTAAATTCTTGGGGATAGGAGTCAAACTCCTCCTGTTTCAGCAGCTCTGTGTTTAAGCAGTTAAAAGCAAAACCTGGCCCATCTTTCTGAGGGAGAAAGCTATTCAATCAGAGGATTTACTGGAAAGGGACAGAAGGGCCAAAATGCAGCTCAGTGCTTCAAGGAAAAGAATGGAAAATACCCACAGGATGCAAGGAAATGGGGGCTGATGGAAAGGAAGTTCTGCCAAAAAATTTTGTTGCACATGGAGCCTCGTCCTTGCCAAGGTGTCAGGAGCCATGGGAGACCAGCAGTTCCTGTTCCTGCTTGGTCTCTGCAGGTTTTGAGAAGAGCTCTGAGGCTGCTTGGATTTCTTTAACATGCCCTGAAGGGACAACATGCTGTCTGGATGCACTTCTGAGGAAGGTGGTTTTGAGGGGAGCCCCAGACAACAAACAATTTATTTCTAATTTGTTCCTGTTTCAAGGTTGGGGTTTTTTTTGTTGTTGTTTGGTGTCTTATCTTTGACTGAAACCTGAGAGGTAGCTGAACCCAGCGAAGGAGCAGCTGGAGCAGCAGCAAATGGTTTGCTGTTTGGTTTGTTGGTTTTTTTTTGGGGTTTTTTTTTTTCCTCTTTTCTGTAGCAACCTGTAACCAAATTCTCCAGAGAATTTTCTCCTGGGGAAAAAAATGCTAAAAAGCTCCTTGTTTTAAAGCCTCCTCACAGAAGCAACTTTGAGATACAGCCTGGCCTCTGTTTAACCCTCCCTGTGCTTGGCTGCGTGACTCTGCATGTCAAAAACTGCCCCCTGGAAAAGGGGACATTTGGGACACATTGCTTCTGAATTCAGGGCTCGAGGCACGGCACAAGCAGGAGACAAAGGCAAACCAGCAGGACTTAAGCAGAGCAATCCCTACCGACCCATCGCGGGGGACCTGCATCCGCTTGAACGGAGCTGGGAGCAGCGAAAGGGCTGAGCCGGGTGTCCAGCAGGTGTTGGGGAGATGGGGACAGGGGGCAGCAGGCAGCCGGCTTCCCTCGGCGAGGGAAGGAGCTGTCAGAGGATGCTGCTGGAGCCGGGAGAGCCGCGGGGGTCGGTCCTTACCGTGGCATCTTCGCCGGCGCAGTGGCTGATGACTCGGTGGCCCCCCGGGTGCCTCTTTGCCCACTTGGTGATGTTATAAACCTTTCGCTCTATCACCAGCCACTTGTCCGTCCTCAGGTTGTGCTTCTGGATCTCCTCCCAGGTGTAGAAGCGGATCTGCGCCGCCGGCTCCCCCGAGTCCCCCCCTTGCTCACCCCCTTTCCCCATGGGGCCGCTCGATTCTTTGTCTTCTTGACCAGAGGGGGAGAGGAGAGGGGAGAACCTGTCCCTGCGCCTCTCGGGGATGTGCCGGAGGGGAAGAGCTTTCCTGGTGGGACTGAACTCAGCTGATCCCCTGCTCCCTCCCTTCGCCTTCGCTCATGTCCTCCCTTCTCTTTGTTTCTCGCTTCTCTCCGCCTGCTCGGAAGTGCCCCCTAGGCTGGCTGTCCCCGCACTGATGCACTTTATCCTCGCACATAGCCCTGTGTTTTGAGGGAAGCTCGGCCCCTTCCACACGCCCCCTCGCACCCCCCTCTCGGGCATCCCTCCCCGGGCATTCTCCTCCCTCGGCATCCCCTCCCTCTCCCGGCATCATCTTTTCTCCCAGACATTCTCCTCCCCCTCGGCATCCCCCCCCTCCCCAAACTCAGCATCCTCCTCCCTCCCCGCGGCCATCTCCCCCTCTCCCCGGCATCCCCCCGCTCCGCTCCGCCCGGTGCCGGGGCTCTCCCGGCGGGATCAGCCGAGCCCCAGCGCCAATCCCGGCTGTCCCGCCGCCCTCCCGCTCCCGCCCATTGGCCCTGCCCGATCTTTCGAAGCGGCTGCGGGCCGGGACCGCTGGGGGACGGGAGCCCCTCGCCGCCTCCTCCTCCTCCTTCTCCACCTCCCGCTCCGAGCTTCGTGTCCTCGAGATTTTTTGGCTCCTGATGTAAAGAGGTGCCCCCGCTGGTGTTTTTTTTTTCCCTTTTCCCGCGTTATTTTTCTTGCCCTTCCCCTTCTTTTTCCCCCTCTTCCTTTTCCCTCTTTTCTTTTTTTCTTCATATCCTTTTCTGCTCTCTCCTTCTTCCTCCCTTTTCTCCCCCTCCCCTTCCCCACCTTTCCCACTTCTCTCCTTTCCCCTCCTTTTCCTCCCTTTATCCCCTTTTTCTTCCTTCTCCTCTTTCCCACTTTTTCTACCTTTCTCCCTTTCTCCCGTTTTCCTTTCTTCCCTCTTCCCCCCTTTCGTCATCTCTTTCCCCTTTTCTTCCCTCTTGCCCCCTTTCCACTCCCTTCTCTCCTTCTCCCCTTCTCCCCTTCCTGCCTTTTCCCCTTCCACTCCTTTTCCCTCTTTTTTCACTTCACCCCTCTTCCTGCTTCCTGTCTTTCCACCCTTTTCTCCTCCTTCCCCTCTCCTTTAACTATTTTTTACCTTCCCCCCCCCTTTCATACTTTTTGCCCTGCTTTTTCCTCCTTTTCCTGCCATTTCCCCCCCAGACTTCCCACCCCACTATTCACTGCTGAGCTCAGAAAGGAGCTATTGCTCTTCTGCCTGAAATCTGCATTGTTTTGCTCTGGTTTTGCCAGGCTGCCGCTGGTGGCTGCCAGATTTCACAGCTTTGCTGTGGCACAGGCAGAGCTGGTTGAGCTCTGCTGCCCCAGGCCATGCTTTTATTAACAGGTGGGATAATGCCATCTTTGCCATCTTTTCCTTGCCGTGGGGCACTTCGTTGTACACAATTCCTGTGTTAGGTTACGCAAGGTGTGGTGTGGCAAGGACAAAAACAACACAGACCTCTTTCCCTGCGGCTTTGTTTACCTCTGACAGGACCTGTGGCCAATTTCCAGGGCCAGGCAGGTGTGATCCCCAGCTTTCCTGGCAATAGGAATCTTTTCCTGTGATTATTTTGCATGAAGAAGTGGGAGGATTATTAATCCTTTCTGTAGTGGCAGAGCAGGGCCTAAGCAGGGGAAGGAACTCACAGGGTTAACCATAGAATCACAGAAGGATTTGGGTGGGAAAGGACCTTAAAGACCATCCAGTTCCAATCCCTTGCTATGGACAGGGAAATCTTCCACTGTCCCCAGCTGCTCCAAGCCCTATCCAACCTGGCCTGGAACACTTCCAGGGATGGGGCAACCACAGCTTCTCTGGGAAATCTGTGCCAGGGCCCCAGCACTCTCACAGGGAAGGATTTCTTCCAACCCAAATCTTTCCTCTTTAGCTTTGTGCCATGCCAGAGCTTTCCTCTGTTTCTGCCTGGTGTTAATGCTGCAGGATGGCTTCAGCCTGTTAGACAATCTTTGCCTGTGGTGTGGGGTGAGGAAAGTCAGAAATGACAGGAATGTTTTGCTAAGACATGCAAGTTTTATTTAGTTTAGTTCAAAATAGCCCTGTGACAAGAATCAGACTAAATTACAGCCAGACACCACATTAAGGTGGACCTGAAACTTGTTGCTTGTGGTGAGGGAAAAGTTCACCGAGTTCTTTGAATTTGGGGATTTTAGTCCTGTAGATGGGCCTGGATATGTACATCTCAGGAAGAAATCCTTCCCTGTGAGGGTGGAGAGGACCTGACACAGGTTTCCCAGGGAAGCTGTGGCTTCCCTATCCCTGGAAGTGTCCAAGGCCAGGCTGGAGGGGTTTGGAGCAACCTGGGATAGTGCAAGGTGCTTCAAGCCCCATCCAACCTGGCAGGGGGTTGGAATGGGATGAGCTTTAAGGTCCCTCCCAACCCAAACCATTCCAGGATTCTATGTTAAGTCTATGAAATAAGCTGAAAAGGAGGTTGGTTCATTTTGGAATTTACCTGTAGATGGACAAAGAATCAAAATCAGCTCCCAGAATTCCCCACCTGGATATTTCCCATGGAAAATTGCACCGTAACTTAATGGCAAGCCATTGAAAGATGCTTCTGAAATAATCCCTGTTGCTCTCAGCCTCCTGCAGCACAGCCAGCCAGGCTGTCAGGCTTCAGGCAGGGCTTGTTCCGAGTTTTCTTTGGCTCCTGGGACTCAAACCAGCCCCAGCAAAGAGATGAGAACAGGCTCTGCTCTATGGCCAAGTGGGTGAAAGGCTGCGGTCGCTGCCCGGTGTAGCTTTAGCAGCACAAAGAGCTTGTGTGAGGGACATAAAAGCCCTGAGTTTAACCAAAGAGTCACGAGATGTGGGCAGAAAAGGTGAGGATTGTGAAAGGGAGCAAAGTATAGGAAGGGGGGATGTAAAAGTGGAAGAGTTTTTGCAGGGAGCACACAGAGAAGTGGCATGTCTGCTCTTCAGCTAATGAGTCAGTGAAGGATTTCTTACTGGGGTAGACTGGAATGGTGAAAAAGCAGGGAAAATTGGTAGCTCAGGTATCTTTACACTGTCTCGTGCATTGGTTTAATGTAAAAAAAGTTCCTTTTCCCTGAGGAAAGCGCTTTAAAAATGTAGCAAAACCACAACATTTTCTGTGTTTGTTGTCTCATCCCATTGTGGAGTTTTATGTAGGAGGCAAGGTCTGATAAGTTTTTTTCCAAACTCTGATAAGTTTCTTTTAATTTGGTTTTTAGAAAGGACTAGACTTTGACAGCAGCACGCAGACTGGCACCAGCACATGGAAATTCCCCTTAGCTGTGCTGCAATCCTCATGGATGCAGGGAAAATCCTCCTTTTCACCCAATTTATAGTATGAGATCCACCACTTGGTGAGGCCAGATGGCTCCAAGGCATGTGGTGGGAAAAGAAGGCAGCAGGAAAGAGCAGTGAACTGGGGAAAGACACAGAGCAGTTTTCTGAAGGGGAAGAAGGCAGGAACTGCGGATTTGGGGGGTTAAACAGAGTGAAAATCAGATTTAGCTGTACCTTTAAACTTTTTGATACTTTTTATAGTCTTTTTTGATACCTTTTTCCTTTCTGCCAAATAAAAATAAGGAGAAAAGACCCCAGGTTTTCCCTGTCTTTCACAAGAGGGAAAGGCTGAGGAGCTCTGAACATAAAAATGAATAATAACTTCAAACACAGTGGGAAACAGCTGGGCAGGGCATGGGGGGCTGGAGCCTGAGGCGAGGGAACCCAGTGATTAGGTGGGAGTGCTGTAGCAGTCCATGCATTTAAAACAAACTGCTACCAAAGATTTCCTTGATGTTTTTCACTCTGACATATTCCACTTTTTCTCTAGTCCTGGGAGAGTGGCTGAGAGCTGAGGTACTTTGAGAGGGAAACAACCAACAGAGGAACAGAAATCCCCATTGTGTGGCCATGGCTGGCAGGGATTCCACATTCTGCAGTGGATCTTGGGCTGCCATGGGTTTATCAGGGTCAGGGCACGAACTGCCAGTGGAGCAGGGAATCACACTCAGGAAGCAGCAGACACTGCAGCAGGGCAGGAATAAGGAGAGAAATGCTCTATTCTGATGCTGCTTTGTAATGATTTCTAGTGAAAGTCCTGCTGGTATTCCCATGTTATCATCAGATCTTTTCCTTTTTTTCCTTGCTCAGGTTTTGCTTTGAAAAGTGTAGAACTCTAAACAATCACCACCCTCACTCCCTCAGTTGCTAATCTGAATTTATGACTTCTGAAGGACAAAAAATAACCTTATTTTTATCTCCTCCCTTACACAGGGTAATTCCTGGATGCTTTTCCTGCCAAGATGCAAACTCCTCACAATCTCAGTCTTTTTTGCATCTAAACAGTCACTTTTGCATTTATCAGTCAGTTGAGTTATTAGAGCAGAGCGCTGAGCAAATACTCCATGAAGTTACACTGTTTGTATGGAAAATCAAGACTTTATTGTGAGTATGAAGTGTTAGCAACCCTAACAAACAGTTCTGGGTACAACACTAACCATGTAGGCCAACTTATTCCAGTGTTCCAGCTCATTCCCAATAAGACAACAAGAAGGCAATATTTCCAATTCTCCCTCTTCTGCTGGTGTTACACAGATGCTTGCAGTGGATCCTAAGCCTGGTGTAGGAATGGTGTTACAGGGTCTGTCAGGCTCTGCCCTGGTAGTAACATAATGACAAAATTAGTGGTTTCCTGCTGCATTTGCTTCATCAACATGGCTGTTTTAATTGCACTGATGAGAGAAGCCTGTAAATCATGCTACCACAATTCCCCTGTGCCTGGAATCTTCAGCTTTTCTTAAGCTGAATCAAAGCCAAGAACTGAGTCTTCTTTTAGGCTCTGCCCTTTTAAACTGTTTTTTCAGCATTTGTTGTTTTCATTTTTTTTTTCCCTGTGGTTTCAGACCTCATCATCCATCACTGTAACTCATTTTCTCTAAAAGGAGAAAAAAAAGACTGCAGTACTTTCAACTCATCTCCCTCTTTTCCTGATTACTGGTTTGGTCACCAGATGCCCAAATATTTAGTGAATATTTAGTGATCCCTCACCACCCAGGTCACTTGGGTATTTTAAAGTGTGTTCCAGCCAAATCATGGTAGTGAAATAAGGAATTTTAATATATTTTCTCCAAATTCTGGTGATCCCCAGTCACCAGATTTGCAGGCTGATCAGAGGAGTGAACCAAAGAGCATCTCTTCCGTCCCCTTGGATTTTTGGTGGTTCATGGTAGTTTCTGGGTTCTGGGGAGCTGGGTCACAGCATGATGGTGACAGCAGATACAGAGGTGGAAGCAGTGAAGGTAAAACAAGGAGTCAGGGCACTGAAGGACTCATTTTACCTGGTTAATTGTGTTCCAGCAGGGATTGATGCCAGGAATCCCAGCTGGATGCAGGGTGCTGGTGAGTCTATAACAGCAGCTGTTTTTTTCCTGTCAGTTTTCATGACAAAGGTCCTGTTCTTGTCTCTGAGACATCCATTGAGATCCTGAGTGGGGCAAGGGCAGGGCAAACAAGCACTGCTGGCAACTGGCAGGACACAGAAACCTTCACTGCTTAGAGCTGGTGATTCCAGGAGCTTCCCTGGCTTGTCTTGAATCATCTGCTGAGGGGAAAACAATCACAATCAGGGATTTCATGTCAGAAGGAGCTTGGAAGAAAATTCCAAGGGCTGTTGTATAATTTGTGTAATAAGACATTAACAGCCCTTATGGCTGCTGAAACCAGAGGAAGCACATGAAGGGAACAAGAGTGGATTTTATCAAGTGCAGTGGAGCTTTTTGCCTGTTAAGATCCCTCAAAGCAAGTATCCAAAGGGTTAACTTCTGTAGGAAGATGTAATTTATTTGCTTTTAACAAATATAGGAAAAAGAAAACTGATCTCTGCATGTCGCCTGTATTCATGATATAAGATCATAAATATCAACTAAATTTAGGATAAATATTCTGTTGTGCAATTGATGATGGGGGAAAAGAGAATTTGAAATAATTACTGCACTGTTCTGAATATAATTATGTTTTTAAAGATACTAAACATCCACTAGTGTTTATTAATATGAATTGCTGAAGGGATGGAAATAAAAACATTCCATCCAGTATTTTGCAGGCACAGAATTCCAAGATGATGTAGCCATCAGGTGATGCAGTCTGGTGGCTCTTTGTTTCTATGGTTACCTTCAACTGGAATTGCTGTAACTAGGTCAGATTGGAAGGTGTGAATGGAAACAAAGAAATCTGGGATCAATAACAGAGTTCAGGGAGAAGGCTGGTGCTGCTATGGAAAGGGAGATGAGTGTGGGGAGAGGAATTTTAATTTGTAACTCATATGGATGAAGTGCCACACAGAGGGATTGGTCTGTTTTAGCATCATTCACTCTTCCAGCATTATTCTGCTGTCTGAAGAATCATCTGCAGGGTTTTGATGTGATTTACCTGTGGCAACACCTTCCCTCCCTCTGGCTGCATATCCAGGCATGAGCAGCCAAAAGGAACCTCAGGAACAGGAAAGGCTGAGGCAGCTGGAAGGGAAAACATATGGAAGAGAGGGAAGGATCTTCTGGAAAGGGGAAGCAAAATCAAGGGTAGGGAAGATATGTCACAGTCAACATAGAAATAAGGAGAAACAGGTTGTAAAAGTGGTTCAAAAGAAGGAACTTGAGTGTGAGGAAGGGAAACTCCGTGAGATGCCTTTAGCTTTCATATTTTCCAGATTCTGCACTGCATTAGTATATAACTCTGAACTTCACATAAAGTTGTGTTCACAGTTTAGTTATACAAAGCAATCCTTTTCCAGCCCCAGAACCAAGGCACCATTGCAGCTTCGAGCCAGTGAATTGAGGAGAGCAAACTGGGACTTGATAACCTGAAGCTGTAATTGGACAATTAACCCCAATATATAAATGGACCAAAACTTATAAAAGTGTGAAAACTCATGACTAGTCCTTCATCTTAGGTCCATCTTGGGTCCATCTTGGGTAGAGACATGGCCAGGCTCTTGTTGTGCCCAAGGTGTATCCTTTGAAGGCCTTTTAATAAATACCTACTTTATTCCTTTAACTCTGTCTAGCCTCTGTTCCAGGTAGCCTCTCTAGGCATCACCTGGAAGGACAGTGGAGTCAGGTGGGGGTTGGTCGCTCCCCCAGCTAACAAGGGACAGGACAAGAGGAAACAGCCTCAAGGTGTGCCAGGGGAGGTTTAAGTTGGATATGAGGGAGAATTGTTGTCAAGGGTTGACAAGCCCTGGAACAGACTGTCGGGGCAGTGGTGGAATCAGCTGGGGGATTTAAAATCCACGTGTCTGTAGCCTTTGGAAATGTGTTTCTGAGATGTCCAGCAACAGGACGAGGAGCAAAGGCTATAAACTAAAACTCCAGAAGTTTCACCTCAACGTGAGGAAGAACTTCTTTACATTGAGGATGGCAGGGCACTGGGACAGGCTGCTCAGGGACCTCAGGAAGGATGTGGAGTCCCCCTCTCTGGAGTCTCCACGTCCACCTGGATCCTGTGCCATCTGGTCCAGGTGACCCTGCCTTGGCAGGGTCAGGTTGAACTGAACGATCTCCAGAGCTCCCTTCCAACCCGAACACTCCCGTGGTTCTGTGACTGATGGGCTGGGCAGTGCTGGGGGACTCGCTGCTCTCAGCGAAATGACTCTGGCAGCCATCCCAGCCCGGACAGCCCGAGTTCCCTTCCGACCGTGTGCAGCCCCGAATGCCCCGGCATCGCGGCCGCCCCTCTCTGGCCCCGGGGGCGGGGGCACGGCGGGCGCAGCCCAGTGGGCGGGGGGGACCGGGCTGGGCGGGGGGGTCTGGGGAGGCGGAGCCGGGCCGGGCCGAGCCGAGCCGAGCCAGGGCGAGCCGATCCCGGCCATGGAGGGTTCGGAGCCCGTCCAAGGGGAGATGCGGCGCTTCACCTGGGAGGAGATCGGGCAGCGGAACGGGCGGGGGCCGGCGCCGCAGGAGCGCTGGCTGGTGATCGACAGGAAGGTGTACGACATCAGCCGCTTCTGCCGGAGACACCCGGGGGGCTCCCGGGTCATCAGCCACTACGCCGGGCAGGACGCCACGGTGAGCGGCCGACTGCGGCCCCGGCAGCTCGGCAGGGAGGACTGGAGGAGGGATGAGCGCCGAGCAGGATCCCTGGGGCTGGGAGCAGCATCCCTGGGGCTGGGAGCAGGATCCCTGGGGCTGAGAGCAGGATCCCTGGGGCTGGGAGCAGTTTCCCTGGGAGCAGGATCCCTGGGGCTGGGAGCACGCACGGCGCCTGTGTCGCACGCCCGGACACTCGGCTGTGCCACACACGCGTACGCTGGGAGCGGTGTGCAAGGGAACACACAGCGCGCACGCTCCGCCGGGAATTGTTTGGGATTGTTGTTGCAAGGAAGCGCTGCTGAAGGAATGACTAAAAAGCCTTAGCCGGGAATGAAAAGCACCCCAAACCCCCTCAGTAATTTCTGCACGCAGAGGAGTGTCGGGTGCTGCCCCCCGTGTGCCGCACGCGGTGACAGAGTTGTTGTTTGCTGCGCGGGTGCCTTCGCCCTCCTCCAACTTCCCGAACCCGAGAGACGGCACAAGAGCAGAATATCACTGAAAGTCGTATTTCAGTCACGAAAAAGGAATGAATCACTCGTGTCTGAGTGCCAGCGGCTGTTGCAGAGTGGAGTAAATGCTGCTGGAGTAGGGTGGCTTTGCCACTGGTGTTTCCTTCCTTTGTCTGCTTGTGCCTTTTCCATGAATCTCTCCCAATGCGCGTGTTTGGGCCCAAGAGTGGATATGGGGTGGGAATCCACCTCTGGGATGCTGTTGATGGACTGTGTTTCGGCCAGGCTGGAACTTGAGATCTCCACGTGAAGATCCCATGGTAGGACTATAATTTCAAGCCAAAAATAACAATTGAATTTGCAACATTTCGTGAGGTCAGGGTGCACATGTGCATTTTCAAAGCCCTGCCACTGGCACAGCTTGCCCAGAGAAGTGGTAGAGCCCCATCCCTGGAAGTGTTCCAGCCTGGGCTGGGTGGAGCTCGGAGCAACCTGCAAGGTGTCCGTGGGAGGGGTGAACCAGGTGAGCTCTGAAGAGCCTTTCTCACCTGAACATTCTGAGTTTCTGTGACCAGAAAAGGGTCAGCCCATGGAGTGAGCAGGGCAGCACGGTGGGATTGCAGCCAGCTGCATTCTTTAGGTGATGGTGATGATATCAGTGCCACTGCTGGCTGCAGTTGAACTGCTGACCGCTCAGAAACCCCTGCCAAGTTTTATTTCCTCGTGGTTTTGACCCTGGGGATCAAAAGAACGAGGCTCCACAAAACCAGGAAAAGTGGGAAGTGAAGGAAGAACTCCTCTGGTTTGCTGTTCTGATTTCCAGAAGGTGCAGTCAGCCGTCCCCTAACCCCCAGCTGGGATTGCGCTCCAGGTTTTACAGCCTCCGTGGAAAGGATTGGTCTAAATGTGTGGTACCATCCTCCCCTGCTCTGCCCACATACTCCTTCCCATTTCCCCCCCCTTTTCTAATGAGAAAATGCAAATGTCTCACTCAAAAAGAGAGTTCCCCTCTTTTTCCCTCCTTTATTCAGTGACCCTGAGCAGGGAGGATGCTACAGCTGACCTAGAGCTGGCAACACCAGCCAGATTTTTAACCCCTTTCCTGACCAGAGATCTTTTAAAAGTACATTTTATTTTAAAAGCACACAATGATGGCCTAGTAATTATCGTGATAAACAGTGCATGGTGCAAGAATCTTACAAAGTGATGCCCAGCAAGCTATATTGTCATAGAAAATTTAAAAACCCCACATCCTTAGGTTGAGGGAGATTGTAAAAATATGCTAAATTGGCCATCAGAAAAATGGAGGTAAATGGGAGATCAGGAATTAGATGCCAAAGTGCCATGTGTGCCTACAGGATTTGTAATTTAAATATAGGGACAGAATCTGTAGTGGTAGCAGCCACTAATGGGGTTTTTTTACCTGGTTGCCATGGAGATTGACACCACATTTAAATAATAAAAGTAACTGGTTCCCCAACAGGAATCTTTTGAATGGTCCAGCATATCATGGAATAGATTTCTTTTGCTGCCACCTGAATGATGGTTTTCTTCATCCTGTTCCTCTGTCTGCATTTCAGGATCCTTTCATTGCTTTTCATCTTGACAAGGCACTGGTAAGGAAGTACATGAACCCTCTCCTGATTGGGGAACTGGCACCAGATCAGCCCAGCTTTGAGCCCAGCAAGAACGTGAGTGTCATAAAAACTTGTTTTGGGGGTTGAAATTGTACTGTTTAACTTTTCTGACTGGCAGGCAGAACTCCCTGTACATAAGATCATAGGATCTCCTGGAATCACTGTTGGCTGAAGCTTCATTTCACATCATTATTTGTAGTTTTAGCAAAGATTTGTCTCCAGGTGACCCTCAGCTTTCCCCCTTTTCATCCCTGAGAGTGAAAACTGTGCTCCTATTGATGTTCCCGAGGTGTTTTCTGACCAGTGGATGCTTTTGGGTCTCCCCACAGAAAAAGCTGGTGGAGGATTTCCGTGAGCTCCGTGCCACCGTGGAGAGGATGGGGCTTCTCCAGCCCAACCATGCCTTTTTCATCCTCTGTCTCTGCCACATCTTGATGCTGGATGTTGCAGCCTGGCTCATAATCTGGTATTTTGGAGCATCCTTGGTGCCTTTCCTCTTCTCTGCTGTGCTTCTAGGCACTGTCCAGGTGAGCAATTACACAAATAAGCCCCAGAAAGCCAAATTTGGGACTTGGGGGCTTGTTGCCATAAGCAGGGGACGGATCTTATCATCATGGACTTCCCCAAATCCCGCTTCTCTCTGGATTCCACCAAAAGGCAAAACTACACATGCTGCTGTGGTAGAGCAGACTTTGCCTTGCTTTTTCCTCTCCATATTCCATCAAAGCCTTCTTTATTCCAGCCTTCCGCACACGATGAAAGCCGTGCCCTGCTCCTGAGCTCCACAGTGCCAGAACTCCAAGGCAGTGTGCAGGGGCCAAGCCACTGTGTTCCCATGGGAACTTGCAGGGAGTTAGAGGAGAGGGCAGAGCAGCTCTCAAAGCCCCAGCTATTCCTCCTGTGGCAGAGTGAGCCCCTTGGAATTACAAGTACTTGGAGGAGGCAGCAGCAAGCTGCTCCTTAAAGGAGACTTTGTTGCCGATTTCAGAGCAGTTTTGTGAGGGAATAAATGCTGGTTCTCAGCTCTGTGGCTGTTTTTTTCCCATGACTTTTTTTCCCTTCCTCATGGAAACAACTGTCCAGGACTAAAAGTCATTAGGCAGAGTCTGGAGTGCACTGGTGTATAGTGAAGAAGGAGAGTTGGGATTGGGCCCTGGCAGTGGAAGCGCTTTTGCTATCCAGGGATACGTTGTGAGGAGCGTGGGAGTGGGAGAAGAAAGCCCTTTTCAGACACAGTCCCTCCTGATAGTTCTTCTTCCCCAGCAGCACTGTTGTATTCTTAATTCCAGGCCCAGGCTGGCTGGCTCCAGCATGATTTTGGACACCTGTCAGTCTTCAGCAAGTCCAGGTGGAACCACTGGGTGCACAAGTTTGTCATCGGCCACCTCAAGGTGAGCGCTGGGTGTGGGGAGGGGCTGCCAGAGCCCTGCTCTGCTGCCAGAGCCAATCCCAGGGTAAGGAGAGAACTGAGGGCAGAAGATCCACCTTCTTTAGGGCACTTTCTTCTCATCTATTCCCACAGGGAGCCCCAGCCAGCTGGTGGAATCACCTCCACTTCCAGCACCACGCCAAACCCAACTGCTTCCGGAAGGATCCCGATGTCAACATGCACCCCTTGTTCTTTGCTTTGGGGAAAACCCTCTCTGTGGAGGTGAGACCTGAGAGAAGCTGGGAAGTGACAGCAATAGGTTTCAAATTTGGGAAGCTGCAGAGAGCTTGGACACTAATTAGTATGATTTTATATGGTACTACTTTGCCTTCCACTAGTCCCTAATATTCTTCAGTAATACTCCAGCAATTCTGAGACCTTAGTATTCTTAAAACTTCACTCAAAGTTATTTTTGCAGGGTTGGAAGATAAGAATGAAATATTTGCCACGATTACCAGTTCCTATTTCCCTTGATGAGAGAATTTCAGTTTTATGAAGATCAGAATTGCAAGTTGTTCTCTTTTGCCAAGATCAGTGTGACTAATTGTAGTGATCTGGGGATGGAAGCAGCAGATGACAAGCCAGGGCTGTCTGGAACTTGTACAATTCCTGATCAAAGAAGCTATTTCAGTGGTCTCAGCCTGGCAGTGGGTGTCACAGTGGTTCCCATCTGGAGTCCAGCTCTGTTTCTGGTACAGCTCTGCAGTTAAATGAATGGCTTTAGCATTTGTTGTCCTGTAAAAAAAAGATATGTAAATTTGTAGTGTCGCTTAAAATGCTTTGATTTGTATTGAAATTAAGGGATGGGCTATTGGGAATTAATTTGAACATGTACAGGGCATTCCTTAAGGAAGCCAGAGGGCTTGATCCATTATGTTTGTACAGCAAACACTGAAAAATGAGCAGCCTCAGAGGGAAGATAAAATGTTCACCCTCATTCTTGTGGACACAGTTTCATGCCTAGTTGCTCACTTCTCTGTTTTCCAGACTAATTGCCAGGAGATGGGAGTTCCACACACTGCCATCTTCGTTAACAGTATCATAACAATACCATAGCTTGGGGTTTTTTAATTCTGAAGCACTGCTTTGTCAGCAAACTCTTTGTGTGGGTTTCTATTTCAGCATTTTTAGGCAGCTTGTGCCCTCTGTAGGGACAGAGCTTCCTGTGCTGGTTGCTGTGTGTGTACAAGGCACTGCCCAGCCTCTTCTGCAGGGTGAAAACTGATCCAGGCTGAGGTCCCAGGGGATGGTGGTTGCTGGCTTGGTTGGATAGAACATTTCCTGGAAGTTTAGGAGTGTGTGCACAGGTGTCTTCATGGCCTGAGTAATTTGTGTATTTTAACAGCTTGGTGTGCAAAAGAAGAAATTCATGCCTTACAACCACCAGCACAAGTACTTCTTCATCAGTGAGTAACCTCCCCCTGTGCACTTCCATGGCCAGCAGTCACTCTGCCCCTTGTTTTCCCATTCCATCCCATCCTGCTGGGATAATTCATGGCTCTGTTTGTCCCTGCAGTCGGTCCCCCAGCGCTGGTGCCCCTTTATTTCCAGTGGTACATCTTCTACTTCGCCGTGCAGCGGAAGCAGTGGGTGGTGAGTCAGCTCCACGGGGGCCAGGGGGGTTCTCCTGGGTTTAGGGATGAATTCCAGTGCCAGATTTACTGGGAGTTGTGTGTGTCTGCAGCAAAGGATGTGGGTATAGATTTGGGAATGGTGTTTGCCTAAGGGGGATCTTCCACAGCCTTTCTTTGTGAAAGATCCTCTGGGGAGCAAAAGATGTTCTCTGGTGTTCTGGGTTTTGGGTTTCTCACTTCTTGGTTCCTCTTTAGATCCAAGGGAAGATGTGGTGATTTAGAGCATGTCCTGTCTGGTGTTGGCCCTCTGCTGGGCTCATGGAGCCAGGATAATTCCTGAGCACAGGCAATGGCTGATGTCAAGTTACTTTGTGATGAGGCTGGGGAGGAAAAATTGATGAGTAGAAGATGTTATGGGAGATTTTAAAGGGAGTGATGGTAAATTCAGAAGTCAGAAATTCTTCCTTCTAATGAAGTTTTCCCTGTCCCCTGTACTACAGGACCTGGCCTGGATGCTGTCCTTCTACATACGATTCTTCCTCACCTACTTGCCCTTCCTGGGTGTGAAGGGAACCCTTGGGCTCCACCTGTTAGTCAGGTATCATCCACCTTACAACTCCAGCATTTTCTCTGCCCACTTTGTATCAGTCCTTTGTGTCAGCTTGTCTCCAGCCTCCTGGTTAGTTCTCTCATCACTCCCTGTTCTCTCTCCTGATCCTTTCAGTGGGACAGGGGTGGTTTCCTATCAGGCTGCAGGAGGTGGAAGGTGTGTGTAGGTCTGATCTGTTTGTGTTTCTGGTGTCAGGCAACAACCAGCTGGTGTGTGCACAAATGTTTTGTACTGATTTGTCACATCATGGGTGTGTGATCTGTGATGTTTTTTGTTTTTGCACAGGTTTATAGAAAGCAACTGGTTTGTCTGGGTCACACAAATGAATCACATCCCCATGCACATTGATTATGATAAGAATGTGGACTGGTTCTCTACCCAGGTGAGATGTTATTTATGGAGATCTGTGACAGTTCTGGGTGTGTAAAATCCATCTATCTCAGCCTGGCCACCTTGTGTTGGCTGGAAATAACTCCTGGAGCTGTTGTGTCCAGCCAGAATTCCTCTGGAGATGAGAAACCCGTGTTTGAGACGGGTATTGCTAAAATAATACTTAAAACAGGACTTCTTTTTTTTCTTTCAGCTCCAGGCAACCTGCAACGTTCATCAGTCCTTGTTCAATGACTGGTTCAGTGGCCACCTGAACTTCCAGATTGAGCACCAGTGAGTGGAAACAGGGGTTGGGAATAGTTCCAAGGAGTGCTAGATACACCAGGGCTGAAGAGCCTCCAAGGTCCCTCTGTCAGCTGAGACAGGAATAAAAGATAATGTGGGTTCATTTTGTGCTCTTTATGTGGGGGTGGAACAGGAACTCCAAAAAGAAAATTTCTGGAGGAGCACCAGGGAGCAGCAGCACCACTTCAGATCTAAGCTTCATGGCACAGGGGGGAGAATTCCCAGCACAGGCACTGAAAGGACACAAGAGGGACCATTGCAGAGCACCCCTGGCTTTGGCACAAGAGGAATTTGGGGTATTTCCAGAATTAGGCCCAGCAGCGGGGCCAGGATTCCATGTGGTGGTGAGGGATGCCATTGAATCAGCACCTCGTTTTCCCACAGCCTTTTCCCTACAATGCCACGGCACAACTACTGGAAGGTGGCCCCTCTGGTGAAGTCCCTGTGTGCCAAGCATGGCATTGAGTACCAGTGCAAGCCTCTGCTCACAGCCTTTGCAGACATCGTGCAGTGAGTATTGACCCACCGTGTTCCCACGGCAGGGGCTGTCAGTGCTGTGGGGTGAAACAGACTGTGGGGAGGGAACAGACTGGGAGGGGCAGCCTCCACAGGCCCCTTTGGACCCAAATCACTTCATGATCTCCTTTGCTTCATCTGTACAATTCTCCCCACTAGGCTCTGGATGGAATGTGGGGTTCATTCCCTTGTTTCTCTCTTGGCAGCTCTTTGAAAGATTCAGGGGAGCTCTGGCTCGATGCTTATCTACATAAGTAAGCAGCAGTGGATCCCTGCAGAGGAATTCCCCAGCCTTGCTGCCTCCTGTGATGGTCACCCTGAAGATCCTGCACTGAGAAGAGCTGGCTAAGCCAGATTTGGGGAGGTGGTGCTGCTTAATTCCATGGATGAATGTAATTAATATGATTTTTCCTTTTTTTTTTTTTTTTTTTTTTGCGTGTGTTTTTTTGTTTTTGGTTTTTTTTTTGTAATCTGTGCTCTTAATTTTTTCTTGTGCTTCTTTCATTCCTCTTCTCTGGTGCTGAGTTCTGGGGAGAAGGCTGGATGGAGGAGGTTGTGTCCCACCAAGCTGGGTGCAGCTTTGGGACTGGGAACAGACTCCTTTCCATCTACTGCTCCTTAATTTGCTGAGTATATAGGAGGGAAGCTTCTTATCTAACATAGGCTTTTTGGGGTGGCTCTCACTGTGAGCGTAGTAAGAAAGTTGTGACAGCATGAAATCAAGGAATGTGGGAATTAGGGAAATGTGGAAGCTCTAGGGAATGGGGTAGGTTCAGTATTTTCAAATCCCTCTTTGTAATAGGGAACTCCCAGACTAATTTGTACACATGAGGGTGGGGTGGGGAGGTGCAGGCAGCAGTTCTCTAGGAATAGGATCTAGTTAGAGCCCTAATTGAGGTAGGGAAACAGGAAAGTAGAAGTTTTTCCATGGGCCATATTCTTTGGGAATGCTGCCCTCCACATCTCGGGAAGCCTCTGGGTTATTTGGCCACTGGTTACATTCCGGGAGGATCTGCAAGGGTTTCCTCCGTTGTGAAGCCATTACTGAGTCAGAAAAGAGAGAAACCTGTCCCATCCATGCCCAGGATCCCTACAAGAGTGACACAGGAAGCGAAGCAAAGGCATTCCAGACCAGGCTGGACAAGGCTTGGAGCAGCTTGGTTTAGTGGAATGCAATAAGCCGTGGCAAGGGGTGGAATGAGCTGAGCTTTAAAGTCCCTTCCAGCCCAAACTCTTCTACAATGATTCTGTGTGAAGGGAATAAACACTCTGTGATTGCCTGAAGCTTTGGGCTTTTCTGGACCTCTGGGTGATTTGTTAGAAGGAAAGAATTCCTGGCTCATGGAGAGAGGCGTTCCTGCCTGAGCAGCATACAAATCTAAGGAAGTTAGAAATGTGGTGGGGTCAGACACTGTTTAAAAGTGTTTAACTTTTCATTCAGCTGCATATCCACAGGCACACCTCAGCCAAAACATTGCTGCTCTCCCTCCCTTGGATGATGTGCCTTCCAATCCTGTGGGATTCACTGAATAGTCTCTCTGCCTTTCCTGGGGCCTTTTAATTTACTGCCCCAAGGTTACAGATGCCAAACCAGGATGTAGCACCTGCCACATCACTGAGGAAGATGCTCCATCACTCTGGTCCCCCAGGGACTGGTGGATTAGAATCCAGGAGGGATGGGTTGATTTTGAGGAATTTTTCCCAATCAACATCCAAAATGAGGATGAGGTGTTGACAGAATGGAAGAAATAGATCTTCTCAGGCCAAGAGTGTTGTTAAGCACAGGATAGAGTTGTGATGGGAGTAATAATACTGTCATACCTGTATAATATGTATAATGCTGTTACTGTTGTAATATAATAATATATTGTTATATAATAACAATACATCATACAATCAAATACCTGTTGATTAAGATCATAAAGGAAGTGGGCCTTAGTTATTCTTTTACCTTGGTTTTTTCCAGCTCCATTTCTTTCCCTTGTATTACAGCTGTGGATGGAGGAATGTCTATTAATAAAATTCCTTATCTTACCAATTTGTGCTGTCGTCAGAGTAAAATACATCTGTGCAAGAGTTTTCACTCTGTAAAAGGTGGAACAAACGGCTGGCCACAGCTACAGAGAGAGAACTGTCATAAACCTCTTTCTCCAGAACGTGCTTCTCCTGTGTTTTCCCTGCCACAATAATAATAAAAGAGGGAACAGCCACCATACAATAAACCAAATGCCTGGATAACCAGGAGAAATAGCACAGATGAGCAGGTTCACAGTCCTGAAGGGTAAGAGTGAAAGGGTACCTGACTCAGCATAACCAGGTATGAATGTCCTGAATTTCTGGAAGTTTTCCAGGCTCGAGAAGAGTTCTCCAGAGTTTTCCAGGCTGAAGAAATACACTGAATTACAGGACCTTGGAAGAACATCAGCCCCAACTTTGCCATCTAGTGGAAACCTTTTGGCCTTACCAGTGGAACCTGAACATTGTGGAATAGACACAGGGTGGCAGTCAGACATCAGAAGGGGAGGAGGACATCTCAGAGGATCAGAAGGGAAGGATCAGATCATGAAGGAGACTTGGCAAGGGCATAGAGTGACAGGACAAGGGGGAATGGCTTCAAACTGAAAGAAGAGAAGTTTAGATGGGGTAGTGGGAAGGAATTCTTCCCTGTGAGAGTGGCGAGGCCCCAGTACAGGTTGCCAAGGGAAGCTGTGGCTGTCCCTGGATCCCTGGAAGTGTCCAAGGCTCGGTTGGACTGTGCTTGGAGCAACCTGAGAAGGTGTCCCTGCTCATGGCAGGGAGTAAGAGGATATTGTTCCTGAAGATGTCAAGCTGATTGTAGATCCCACAGGATGGATGATGAACGCAGCTTAGTCTCATTATCAGGAGGATTTGCTGCTTCCCAAGGTTCCTTTACAAGGAATATAAAGAGATTTCTTAACAGGTCAGGTGTAGAGGACAAGTGCAGTAATGCAACACTGCTCATGGGTGGGAAAGGAAAAGGATTACGCTGGGAGAGAATTCGCTGGGATTTGCATCTCCTACAGGGACTGGTATTAAATGTTCAGAAAATGGGGAGGAATTTCCACCAAGAATAGTTTTGAAACAACAGCGGGTAATGATACAGCCATGACAGCTTATATGAAATGCTGGTTATGATGGTGCCCCTTAGGCAAAATTTCCAAAGGTCTGATTGATCCGTAATAATCTCCCTTGGCTTTGCTCCCAAAAACTAGCCTGGCTTTTTGATTTTTGCAGCTCATCATTTAGGCTCTTGCCGGTCTGGTGATTTTTTTGTGAGAGAATAAACCTGTCGGCATTCTCTGAGCCAAATAAAAGGAGAGGCAGTGACCTGATCATAAAATGAGAAGTTTTAGAGCAGAGAATACTTCAATATGTCAGTAATAAAGAAATATTCAGCAGCTGAAGTGTGGATCAATAGCAGTTCAAGATACAGTGTAAGTGCAAATTCTTAGTACCAAGGTTGATTAGTCCGATTAGCAGGAGCAGTGCTAGATTGTCCTCTAAGGGTACTATAAAATTTCAAGAATAACTAAATTTTATGAGTGATAATTCCTTGTATAAAGTTTTCTTTGACTCAGGAAGAGATCAGGGCAGGCCTGTGGGCAGTATTATCCTAATTAGGTCATCTCCTGCATAATAGACCTTTTCAGATGAGCACTAACCCATCATTTAGCTGCAGACCAAGATAGAATGATAACTTCTGGCAAGAAGGGGTGCCAATGTTCTAGCAAGTGAGCCTGAATTCCTTTTCAGGATCATCTCCCAGTCGGTTAGGAAAAAGAAACAAGGTGAGGTAAGAAATGCTGGGTGTTGCCCAAGTAAAATAAAAGGTGAGTGGAGATCTGCAATGAGCTCAGGCTTTGACATTTTCTTTGTTTTGTTCCCTCTTCTCCCCTCATCCATAGAGGAAGATCAGAAACATGTGAGACTAGAAAGTCACAGGTATTTCTGTCTTCAGCAAATATTCCAAAGTTGCCAAAATAAAGAAGTAAGTATAAAATTATGGGGCTTAGATCCCTGGGGAAGAGGAGAGAAACAAACTCAGGAGAGCATTTTTGAGGGATGAAGGACAACCTGTGATGCTGATTTGGAATAGAAAGAGTAGTGAAAAGGTCATGGAACTACAAGTAGAAGTTGCTAAAATGCCAAAGGAAAATTAAATTTTGCAAAAGAAGTAGCAAAATATGCAAACTATGAGTGGTGCCCTTGCAGGCAGGGTAGGATGTAGAAGTTAAAGGATGAGGGACATCTCTGGGGCAAAATATTTACATTGCCCTAAGAATATACCCCAAAATATGTGGCTGAGGAAGGACAGAGGCAGATGGTGAAGGCCAGGGAAGGAATTATGGCCAAATATTGGCTGTGCCATGTTTACTGCAGAGGCTGGAAGGCAGCCCAAGGCCCCCAGGGGCCAGACAGGGGAAGGTGCTCTGACCGTGAGCCATGGAACCACTGTGGGTGTTTTAATCCTGGCTTAGGCCACTTTGTTCCTAATTAAGGTTGCACAAACCAAGTATTAAAACAAACTTTTGAGCATGGGCACCTTTTGTGGAGTTTCTCTTCTGTGGATGCCCAGTTTCAGGCAGCCAGAGCATTCAGAAGTTCGTGAGCAGAGGGTGCCCTGCACTGGGCACAGAAAATGCAACAAGAATGCTGCCTGGTCTGAAAAAAAGCCAACCCCAAATATGCAAGAGTGAGAAAACAAAATGGGTTTGTTACAGGCATTTAACAATTTTGGCTTGAATCATGTTATGTTTTATTCTTTGAAACAACTTGGGAGAGGACAATTACAGAATTTATAACTTTAGATCTGCTTAATTTAGATCTTAAAGCCACAAAAGAGCCCCAGGGATTCTGACTTTCATGAAGCTGAAGGGTGCAAAGGGTTTATTTCATAGGAATTGCAAAAAAAATTATATAATATGTGTTTTAATGCAATTTATTGTTCTGCGGGGAGATTTAGATAAGAAGGTTCACAGGGCTTATTACAGAGCCTAATTTTAGCCCTCATTCTAATTAGCATCTCAGGGTTTTATTGTTTACTCATAAAATGCAACCAAAAGCTGGGAGGGAAGGTGTGGCTTTCCCAGGTGTTTTTTTTTCTTCTTTTGCAAAGGGTGTGAAGATGGTGTTCACAGGGAAAAAAATCCTGTGTTAATTTACTATTGATATCTGGACTAAGGAATGAAACAAAATTAATAAAAATTTTAAATATCTGAGCAAATTAAATCCCTCAAGGCAAGTTCTCCATTGCAAACTTGACTCTGTCTAGAAAAAAAAACCTTTAGTTTTGCTTTAGGTTTCTCTTTCCATTTCATGGGACATGGTATTCCTGGTAAGTAGCTCCATCTGAGATGCAGGGTGGTATTTCACCAACCCAGAATATACTAAAAAAGGGAAAACCTGGTCCTTTTCTCCTTCAGACTGACATGGTGCCTTATAATGTTTTTATCCAAAAGCAGTAAATTACTAGATTCTTCTTCCTTTCCAAAACAAAATTTTGCCAACTATGAAAGTTTTTTATCACTTGAAAAGATTGCAAAGATCTTTCTGAATGCAGCCTTTTCCTGAATTATGGATTCCCCATTAAGTTTTGTGCTGGACATAAAATAATTTTAATTATTTCTATTTCCTGGCTGTGTTTGGGAAGGGGCACATCATAATCACAGAAGAGGGAGCCTTGAAGGAGAGTCCATGAAATCCAGGAAGAAAAACAGACTCTGTGTGTGTGCTGACTGTGGATGGATGCAGGTAATTTCCTTGGAGCCACTGTAGGGCAGAGCATTCCTGTATGCTCCACAAAGTATCCTGTGAGCTCCATTCCAGGGTCCCTTGAGGACAAACTCTTCTAAGTATAGTTATGCTATATAAATGAGGTGGTATTATTTTAGGTATAATGTTATATAAATTAGGTTGTATAAATTACCTGCCTCCTGATGCAGAGGCATTTCAGATCATCTCTGCTTTGATCAAAGATGCTGTTCCATGGCTCAAGAGCAGCCAGGACAGGGCAGAGAGACTCAGCTCTGCTTCCAGAAGGAAGTGCAAGGTCACACTTTTCTAGCTTTCTCCACTGTTGACACCTAATTCTGGAGACCTGTTTAACCCAGAATTGTCTGTCTTCTATCTAACAGCTCTGGTGAGGCTCTAGACTTCATAAAGTAGAGATTCTGCACCCGTTCCGCCCGGGAGCCCCACTTGGGAGGTGTTCCCAATTGCAAGGCTCCATGAAAACCCTGTAAAAAAGTAAGACAATATTACTCAGGACCTAAAGATCCTCTCTGGAAAAGAAGATTTTCTTAGAAACAAGAATCATTAATGCTGGAAAAACCTCTAAGATTGTCAACCACTTCCAAATGTTCTGGGGTGTCTCAGTACCAGATTTGTTTTCAGATTTATTTATTTATTTATCTCCAGTGGATTAAGTGTAAGCTGCAAACATTTAGGTGACAGACAATAAAAGGGCTGAGGCAGCAACTGCCAGCTGAGCAGTCACATAGTGTCCTTCTGGAAATCTGGGAAGCTGTGTCAGGAGCCTGTGCAAGGAGGCTCTGAGTCATGGGAGCAGGGCTGTGGAGCAGCCCTGTGCACGTGTACCAGCTCCCAGGAACGTAGGACACGCTTTTTGGCAGGTGTGTGGGCAGTGGTTGCAGAACACCAAGTGTGGTGTAAATCACTTTAACAGGTTTCTCAATCGTTGCTCTGGGTGAGCAGGACCATGCCTTTCACTGTCTGAGCTTTTAGTATCAGTTTGGTAACCCGGATAATAGAGACAGAGGCAGCTTCTGCTTTCACATTGGGAAGGGATTTTACTTTAACAGAATATTAGAGGGTGCTACAGGCCCCTCTGGATGGGATCTGATGCTAAATCAATTCGGACAATAAATATTTATACATGCTGTTAATACAGAGGACAATCATCTTAGAGTTCCCAAACTTAATTCCACCAGTTTGGTGGATGCTGGCACCCGCAGTGTTAACAGTGAAAGTCCCAGCTGCTGACTGTGGGTACAGCCAGAGACATCCCATATTTGTTCACTCCAATGCATTCCTGGCTCTTTATCCTGCATCTCCTCATAGAACGAAACCAAACCCCACATTTTTATCTCCTCCTTTTCAAGTAGCTGCTACATGTACAAGTCTGAATATAAGGCCATGGGAAGGGTTTTTTGTACTTTCAGCCAGCTATGGAGTAACTTGATATTTTCACATGTGCACAAAACCCCACATCTGCAGGAAATTGCGCAAACTGTTGCATATTTTATTGCCACCACCTCAAGTACTGAACATTGATTTAGGTAAGACTCTGCACATGTACATAGATCATGAACACATCATTAGCTTGGACACTCTCAGCTTTTATTTAGAGCAAGATAAAGAGTTACAAAATATAATGTGACAGGAGAATAGAAATTATTCCTCCCATTCTTTTATCACTGTCCTCTGATGAATAGCAGCAGTCACATTTCTCTTTTACTTTGGGTGGTTCACCAATTGCCACATGTCAGACAGTTTTAAATGGCAGTTTAGGGCTTGACTGATTGATTTGCAAGATGCTACATGATTTGAAGAATTAGAATTGCATAATTTGGAGTTCTGTGTCAGCCAGAAAACTGCCCACTCTGTGCTTGGGAGACAGGGAAAATGCCTCACTCTGCTGAGGTGCCTTGGTCAAGAAAGTAGTTTGACTTTTATATCTACCTTTATCTTTCTTTATCTCTGTCCTGCCTGAACTCTGCAGCTTCACCTGAGTGTTTTCAGTCCTTCTCAGAACTGGGAGCTCACACAACAAGCAGTTTTCGTGGAATCCCAGAGCATGAATTGTCTGGGAAGCTCATTGTCACAGGAGATAGTTAAGACCTTCAGCTGCCTGGCTTCAGGCAGGGACTGGGCATCAGTGCAGGCCACATCTGGGGTTATAGGCCTAAGAAATTCAGAAACATAAATAGAACATTTGGGGCAAGGGGAAAAGTCAGGATTTAGCTCAGTATTGCATTACAGGGGGGTATGATGGAAATACCCCATTTGTACACTCCAGGCTGTACCATGTCTGCCTGCTGCTTGTACCTTCCTCAAAAGCACCCAAGGCTTGGAATTTTGGATTTTAAAAAACCCAAGCAGGAGTAAGACACTGCTAGATCTCAAGTAGGGCAATATTTTATTTATATTGTTTAAATTTTCCTGCAAAATTGAAGTGAGTTCATAGGAAACTTGTAATTGCCTTGCCACTGCATTTTATTAGAGCTGAGAACTCTTTACCTCTTTATTGCACAGCAGACCTTCACAATATCAGAGATGCTTAGGCTTGGTTTCTGCAGGAGTAGTGTTTAAGTAAAGTTAGTTATGTCAACATTGCCTTTAAGCATAGGCTTCTGAATTTATAGCCAAAGTTGTTGTTAACAGTTATTGCTATTATTATTGTTGTTATTTTTATCACTATTATTACTACTGCTATAACTACAAAATATTTTAATGTTATAGACTCATGAATGAACTACTTGAACAATTAGGTGGTTGCATGTCCTCAGGAACATACAGTAAACTCTGAAACCAACTGTATGCAAAGTATTATCAATATAGAAGCCAAATTAACTGGAAATAAAGAATGCTTTCTTAATGCATTGTTTCTTTACTCTGATCTGGTGGTATTTTAATCAACTATTTAGTTAAGAAAGGCAAATTAATTTAGTATGCCAGAGTCAAGAAAATTTCAAAGACCAAGAACAACCTGAAGGGTTTGGGTGGTGATGAGGCCATTTAGAGGTAACAGGTGGTTGTCCCAGATTTCTGTCTTTATTCCTGTTTGTGTTCAGTGGAGCAGTCAGACCTTGCAAAGGCAGCTCAGAAAGGACAAGAAGGAGCAGGGCTTTTCCTCACGGGCGTGTCTGGAAGAGGAGGGAACTTGGGATGGGTGTGTTTGGGCGAGGAGAGCCAACCAGCCCTTGGAAGCGCAGGGAGTGGCTTGGAGTGGGACTGTATAACGGGCAGGCCAGGATGGGCCACCCTCAGCCTGGACAGGGAGCTGGCACCGGAGAATCCCAGCACGGATGGCTCCACAGACTGGCCCCAGCGAGAAGGGGACGGGACCTGGTCCAGCCTTTCCACAGCTTTTCACCTGGGAAGAGATCAGGATCCGCAACGGCCGCGGGCAAGGCCGGGAGCAGTGGCTGGTGGTTGACAGGAAGGTTTATGATGTCAGCCAGTTTTCCAAGAGACATCCCGGGGGCAGCCGGGTTATCAGCCACTATGCCGGGCAGGATGCCACGGTAAGAGCTGGGAAAGCAGCGGAGGAAGGTAGTTCCAGTGGCAGGGAAGGAGGACGTGGTGGGGAATCCTGTCTGGTGGTTGTCATCCCTGTGCTTGGTCAGAGAGAGGACTGAGAAAGCAGCATGATGACCTTGGGCTGCAGGACATAAGGAAAAGTCCCTCAAAGATATCTAAACGCAGATATTCCAGGGATTCCTGAAAAAAATCTTTGATCTAGAGGATTTATCTAAAAGCATTTGGTACTTTTTGGCAGGAATAATAAATTCTAAGGAGATCTCCCAGACTATGCTGAAAGGAGACGCTGAATTTCTGAATAGGCAGAAATCTGAGCATTGGAAACATGGGCATAAACTTGTGATGTGGGAGATTTAATTCTTGTCACGACAAGACTTTCTGACTTGAAGAAAGTTGCTTAGCCTGTCTTAATTCCTCATGTTTGAGCGTGTGGAATGGGATAGCACTTCTAACTCCAGGCCCAAAATGGACCAGATCAGTCACTTTTCACATTTCATCCCTTGCACCCTGCTTGAAACTGGGGCAGAAAAATACCTGGTGATCTCAGAGGAAGCAAAAGGGGAGGTTTGAGTCTTGTTTGGTTTCTCCCAAGTTCACTGACCTTCAGATCATAGGCAGCCCAGAGATCCTGGTGCTATCTCCTGCATTTTCTGCCACTGGACTTTTACAGAAGGAGTTAAGGAATGCAGAATGCACGGAATGATTTGTCCCCAAGCTATGTCCTCCCAGCTCCTGCAAGGACCTGCAGTTTACATCATTGTATTTATAACACCCAGGGGCTTTAACCGCAGTGAATGCGTTTAAAAAATGACCTTTGATCTTACTTGCTTTTATTGTAGCAATAATTACAATCTGATTTTACTTGACCTTAAAGGTTTTTTTAAACCTCTAGGTGTACTATATCCCTTTGAAGACAGGACCACAACAAGTAGCCCATATTGTGGGTTCTATGTGGATTTGTTTTGCATCCTAACAACACTTTCTCTCTTGCCCTTGCTAATAATTTTTGCTTTTAAGATGGTGCTTCTCCATATATTCTAAGAAATCCACATAGAAAAGCAGAACTGGAAGGTGTCTCAAAAATTACTGGTGCAGGACATTACCTAAACCAGGATCCAGGATTTTTTTTTTCCCCAACAACTCTTTACTGCTCTAGAGCTCATAATAGTCTATACATAGTGAGAATTTTCTTCCTCTATGGGGGTTATTTTGAAAATACAAGGCAAGACCATTGCAGAGCATTTAATTGATGTCAAACATTGTGAGTTACGTGCATTGTAGGTGATAGTTCTTGAAGTTAATCTCTAAACTTAATCTTAAAGTTAATAAGATGCTAATCAGGGCCTAAGACCAGGGAGGAGAAAAAACAGGCAGGACTGAGAGGCTTTCAGTGATAAGAATCTGTGATACTGATGTCATGGATAGGAGTTTCTGCTTGAAAGGATTCTGGTTCCTGTTTCCAAACTGCAGTAAAGATACTTATGGATTAAATCAGAATTCCTGGCAAGATGGAGGGATATAAAAATGTATAAAGATCTGGAGGATGAGGGGCACAAAATTACGATGGAAAGATTTCCCCAGTCCTCTTGGTCTGGACAGAGTTGTTCATTTGTCACTGTGACAAAGGGTCACTAGATGTCTGTAGAAAAGCTCAAATGTCCAAAAAGTCACCCTGTTCTGACTTTTTCTAGACTACAGTACTCAGAGTGAGTGTCTCCAGCCAAGAGGCTCCAAGAAAGTCCTCTGTCCTCTTCCAGGGATTTGATCCTGACCAGACCTGTGCAGAATATTTGGGTTGTGCTCATCCCTGCTGATTTTCAAAGCCAAAATCAGCAAAACCAGACTGTTCAAAATGAGGATTTTGTTCTATCTGCTCTTTCTGGAAGAAAAAAAGTGTATGGCCAGCCTCTTTACCTTTCTTCTGGAAAATCCACTGAGGACACAAGCTAAAGAAGAGTTTTGATTTATCTGGAATCTCATCCTTTTTCCATTGTTTGTATTTGATTTGAAACTGTGATTTGAAATGGTTCTTGGACAGGAACTTTTTTGTCATTAGTGTTCCCATGTCCCCAAAAATCCACCTGTTCTGGAAATTGAGAGGGATCTGTAAGAGACACCCAGTTTGTGCTGCTGAATGTGAGGCTTCAGCATCTATATTGAATGGCCTTAGTGTTGCACAGACAGGATTTCAAAGCCTCATCCCAAGCATGGCAGAGACACACCTCATTCCCTGCTTCTGGGTCCCATCCATAGGGCAGGGCTGCTGGCTGGAGCCTTCTAGGGACAGACTGTGCTGAAACAAGCAGATGAAGGAACAGGTTTCCCTCTGCAAAGGGTTTTTCATCAAACCCTTTCATGTTTATTACCAGCCTCGCCCAGGGGCTTTTATGAAATCTGGGATCTTGAAACTCCTCCAGCTTCCTTGGGCCAAGCTCCAGTCGATAGGAAAGAGTGACAGGAGAGACAAAAATGGACAAGAGGAGCAGAATTTTCTATTATAATCCAGACCTGGGGAATGAGAGGCTCAGCTCTGGTGTTCAGTCACATGCCGTCTCTCACTCCCTCCCTTTGTGTTCCTCAGGATGCCTTTGTGGCATTCCACAACGACAAGTCCCTGGTGAAAAAGTACCTGAAATCTCTGCTGATTGGGGAGCTGGCACCTGACCAACCCAGCTTTGAGTCTAATAAAAAGGTGAGTGCCCTAGATTCCAGTGGTGGGAATGGCTCAGGGTTCAGCATGGAAGGAGAAGGAAAACAGGAGAGGTAGCAGGAATTGCCTCTGAGGGAGCCCGCCTGATGCTGTGGGTGGAGATGGGCAGGCATGGAAATATGACTGTCCCAGCATCACTAAATCCATCCCTGGGAGCAAGGAATGAGCTCCAGAGCCCCAAATCCTGCTCTGTTCTCTTCACTGGGATGTCTCAGAATCAAAGTGAAGTCTGTTGACTTCATGCTTGTTTTGGCGCAGAGCCCCTACTGACAGAACATCTCCTCTAACTTCTGTGGCTGTTTGGGGGTTCCTGGCTCTGCTCTATGACATTTTCAAAGTAAACAGTGCATTAATATTCACTTTACCCACAGAAATCCCTCTTGGAGGATTTTCGTGAGCTGCGCTGCACCATTGAGAAGATGGGACTTCTGAGACCCAATTACTTCTTCTTCTTCCTGATTTTCCTTCACCTCCTGGTGCTGGATGCTGCATCCTGGCTCGTGATCTGGTACTTTGGCATATCCCTGGTGCCTTTCCTGGCTGGCATGGTGTTCTTCACCACTGCCCAGGTAAACTGCTGACAGGTGCTC
This sequence comes from Serinus canaria, assembly GCF_022539315.1. NCBI lineage: Eukaryota > Metazoa > Chordata > Aves > Passeriformes > Fringillidae > Serinus > Serinus canaria. The sequence continues at coordinate 8,390,614 of NC_066319.1, read as the reverse complement.
AATGCTGCAGACACCCTTGGCTCCTCCAGGTGAAGAGGATTAATGGAATGCTCCCATCCCAGGCATTGCCCCTCCTTAGATCCCATTATCTGGCTGAAGATGACAGGCACGTTCTACGTCACAATTTTTGTTGCCTGCAGCTGATCTCATTTTGCTGACAGGCTGCTCCCTCGGAATGGTGGGGTTCTTGTGGAACTGGCTCTTTCACAAGATGGGATGAGCTGATTTAATCACTTATCCCAGCAAAAAGAAGGAATATTTCATTCTCACGTGTACATTTGGCTCTCTGTTTCTTCTGCCAGATGGCTCTGGTATTTTTTGGTTCTTGATAAGTCCCCTCTAGCCCTGAATAGTTTTCTGCTGGATTACTAAATTCAGCCATATAAGCAAAGGATCCATTTCAGTGTGGGTGTAGGGAAGAAGGAAATAGGGATTTGTGGCACTTAGATAGGAGAAATTGAAGGGTGTGTCGCAGGGAGGAACAGGAGGTTTTCTTATGAGCACTGAATGCTTAAGTTTGCTCACCTCCCCCCTGGAGCAGGTGCAAATGAGCTAATTTATTTAATTAATCTGTTTTAATTGCCAATATTTGCTAAGGCAGATATCCTTCAAAGAGCAGCTTCTTGTATTTCCATGGAAATAGGAGTGCAGTGAAGCCACAGACTTACTGTGGCTGGTTACTTGGAAATTAATTATTCATGATGGTAGCAACAGAATTCCATGCTGTGACAGTGAAGTTAATTGCAGTGATGCTTCGCTGCTTTCCCTGTAATATTCCAGATGAAACTAATATCTGGAATTGAGCAGCTCTAGTGGACACTGGCCTGGATGGAAGTTCCCAGCCCTACAAGTGCCTCCTGACACATCAGAAGGAGGATGAAACTCACACTATGAAGTTACAGAGACTCACAAGGGAAATTATTGCAATGAAGCAGTTCTCTTTCCTCAGTGATCGTTTTGTCTCCCAGATCCAGATGGGCTGGTTCCAGCACGATCTGGGGCACTGCTCTGTCTTCAGGAAGCCCAGGTGGAATCATCTCCTGCAGATCGTGGTGATAAACATGCTGAAGGTAGTGGTGGGAATGTTCTCTGGGGCTGATCGGGACTAAGCAATGGATGGGAGCGTCCCTAAATCCAGGCTAGGTCTCCTGTGAGGGAATTGCAGTAAAGAGAGATGGGATCCTTGATATTGCTCCAGTTTGAATCCCTGGTGTTGCCCTTTTCCCCACGCAGGGGCTGCCTGCCAGCTGGTGGAACCACCTGCACAACCAGCACCACGCCAAGCCCAACTGCTTCCGCAAGGACCCCGACCTCAACATGCACCCTCTGCTCTTCAGCCTGGGAAAGCCCCTCTCCAAGGAGGTCAGCAAAAGCAGATTTAGTGACAGAAAGCCAGAGTGTGACATGTATCTAATACAGAATAATAACAACCCAGATTGTGCCTTGAAACAAAGTGGTTTTTAAGGTCCCTTCCAACCTGGACTATTCTAGGATTTTATGGTAATTCCCAAAGTGTTCCAAGGTCTGAGAGTCTCAAGTTATTGCAATGCTGAGCCACCCGCTCCTGAGAAGCAAAGACTTAAAATCACTGCTTAAGGAAGGGAAAGCACCTTGAAGGCAGCTCTAGGGCTGAGTCAGCCCACTTGCATTAGAGAGTGGTGGTGAATCAGATGCTCCCTCTGGATCCTCCTGGCTGCCGGAGTTGTTGGGCACCCAAATCCTTCAGGGCCGGCGGAGCTGCCGTGCACTGAACGCAAACACAGCGAAGGATTTCCTAATCCTGAATTTTATGGCTTTCATAAAAAGAGAAACTATGAATAGATCCTCCCTGCTTCCATTATGGTTTCTGACAGCATCGGGATAGGCAAGGGCTCGTTTGCCTTTTCCTTGTAATTCCTTTTACTCACAGAGTGATGAAACTGCCTCGTTACAAGATACACCAGCCTCTTAAAATAATGCCTCTCTCTCTTTTACCTGCTGATGAAACTCTCCATGGCACATGGAAAATTCCAGCTCTGCTGTCCCAGACAGATTCCTAAAATGGGAGATACAAAATGCTTATTGATAGAAAACCATTGGATTTTGTCAGGGATTTTGGGAAATATCTCTCATGTAGGAGCATGAACATCCAGAGCAGGCTGTGCTCCAGCAGGTTTGATGGAGTGAAAATGTAGGAAATCAGTTCTCATGTCTTCCTGCTTTTTAGCAGGATCAGTGTTAGGCACACTATGGATAGGCAAAGTGGATTTTCAGGGGTTTTGTTTATCCAGTTTATTTGTTGCTTCAGTGTTGATTCAGTGGAGACTAGAGCTCTGGAATAGTTTGCTTCAGCTCCTTATTATTTTGTCTTTTGAAGAATTATATTCACAAAAGTCTGGAGTGATGTTAAGAAACTTTTTGTGCAATTGGTGAAAAATTAAAAGGTGAAGAAATAAACTTAATTGTGCTTTTTGTGAATATTTCAATATCTTTTCATTTTTCAGCTTGGAAAGCAGAAGAAGAAGTTCATGCCTTACAATTACCAGCACAAGTATTTCATCTGTGAGTATCCCCTAAAACCATGAGTGCATCTCCTCTCCCACAAAATAAGGGTTTTTAAAGATATTCCCATTGAAGTGAGAGCTCCAGGAAGCTTCCTTCACATTAAAGAAGGTCCCATGAGGAGGAATTACCCCTTAAGTCTCTGTTGGGCTATGAGATGTAGATGGGGATGTATCAAACAGATACAGGGATGAGAATGAAATGGAGAAGTGATGAGAACAAAAGGGGAAGAGATTATGTGAGTGCATGGAGGTTAGTATGAGTGAAAGACAGCAATTTTTCTTTCACTGGAAAGAAGAATCATTTTTATGATACGGTGAAATTACAAATATCTCTCTTTTTCTGTTCTGTCCTTCAGTGCTGGCCCCGCTCGCCCTCATACCCTTCTTCCAGCTGTCAACAATCTACTTTGCAATCAAAAGGAAAAAGTGGTTGGTAAGCACTGCTTCCCTGTCTGGAAAACTCCAAAAATGTCACTGTATCCACCTTCACCTCCTATTGGTCAGGTGGCTGGGGGGTAAGAGAGAAAAAGGATAGAGAAAGCTGATTATAGGCTTGCTGCAGCAAGAGAAAATAGTTTAGAAGAGGCTTTTTAGCCTTTTAGCAGATAAATAAAAGTTCCCAGGAAATTCCCAGAGCCAGAGTGTGATGGGAGGGCTGTTGTCTGCAGTTATGGATGGTTAAGTAGGAATATTTCAGGGACACACCCACCTTTTGCAGAATGGAGCATACTCCTGATAAATCAGAAATTTGCATATCAGAATATTTTTTAAGCTGCAGTTCAAGAAAAAGGGAGAGAATGGAGTGGAGGCATTTCATCAACAAAGGCTGATTTTCATCCTGATTTGTCTGAGGGTTTTTTGTTTGGTTTTTTTTTACAGGACCTGATATTGGTTGTGACTTTCAACATCCGAGTCTGCCTCATGTATGTTCCTTTAATGGGTTTTAAAACCTTCATGATATACTACTGGCTGTCCAGGTAACTCAGAGCACACCCAGAGCCCCATAATTAATATTTGTCATCAACACTGAGCTTCAAAAGAAAGAAATGAAAACTAAAACTATGATTTTCCCAGAATTAAATAGTCCAGAAGAAACAGTTTAACTTCAGGGGGAGTGATGGCTGCTCAGGGACATCTGCACCTAAAACTTGAGTAGTTCTTAAACTCCAAAAGTGCTTTTTCACTTAAGAAGAGACTTAGCCAAGTGTTTTAGTGTTAAATTTGGATGGGATTAGAGATATGACAAGAGTTTCTGGATTTATCTGCCCAGGTACTTTGAGAGTAGCTGGTTTATTTGGGTGTCCCAGATGAACCACATCCCAATGGACATTGATTATGACAAGAACGAAGACTGGGTGTCTACTCAGGTGAGAAACTCCTTTCTTCTGGAGTACTGGGTCTACTGGTCTAAATTATAGAACAAAGACAGTGTTGTTATTCTCTTAGATTTACTGTTAATGAGGTTTGCCCTTCCATTAATGAAATAAACCTTTCTGTGATATTCAAGCCATTTAAAATTTTAGTAGGAAAACAAGAAATCTAGATTTTAAAAATCCTGTTTCTTCACTGAAAGGCCTTGACATATTTTTCACAACCCTCTCCTCTCCCTGTTATAGAAAAGTACTGGTGGTATAACAGCCAATTTCCTTTTTAGGCCAAGTAAAGGGAATCAAAGTGGGATACCTTTATTTTTACTCTACAGGCTGCAAGTTTACTACAGATAAATCTGACAAAATTGTCTGATTAAAAAAAATATGTAAATAGAGCTTTGCTCACATCTATCCTGCCTCCAGCATAGTGGGTTTGCAGCAGTTTCCTGTTTTATCAAGGATGAAAAACTCAGCCTGGCTAGTCAACACTGTGTTGAATTCCTCAAGGCAATGATGGCTGTAATCCCTGACTTTGCCTTGATTTTTATGCTATATAAGGGTGGGCAGTGATTGCCAGGGGTTCAATTGTTGGACTTGCAGGAAAATAAAATCTAAATCATCTGGGGGTTTTGGGTTTTTTCCCTCCCAGCTCCACGCAACCTGCAACGTGAACCAGTCCGTGTTCAACGACTGGTTCACTGGGCACCTGAACTTCCAAATCGAGCATCAGTGAGTATCATCCTGGGGGAAATAATATAATGGGAATCATCTGGGGCAGGGGGATGTTGTGAACAGAGAGAAAGCCAAGCCTTGCAATAACTCTCCCTCATCCCACTGTGCAGCCTGTTCCCCACCATGCCTCGGCACAACTACTGCAAAGTGGCTCCCCTGGTGAAGAGCCTCTGTGACAAGCATGGCATTGAGTACAAAAGCAAGACTTTGCTGACAGCCTTTGTAGATATTTTGCAGTAAGTATCAATTAACAAGATTATTTTACTCTGTGGCGGCAGGTAAGAGACACCCAAGCAGCCATTTCAAATCAATGTCCATGGAGAGATCAAACCTAGAGTTTATTTAGACCTCTCTAAAGTTTTAAAGCTTCAAAGTTTGTTTTTCTCTTCTTTAAATCCTCCCAGCTCATTGCCAGCAGTCAGACTTTCCTATGAGGTGTCCATACAATTTTAAATCCATTTTTTTCCTTTTATTTCTATAACTACATTTGTCCTCCCACAAAGCTGAACACTGTTTCCTCCTAAGTGATTTTTCCCTTCTGCTCCTGCAGTTCCCTGAAGGATTCTGGGGAGCACTGGCTGGAAGCATATCTGCATGGATAGAAACTGGCAACTCTCCAAGGGAATCCCTTCACCACACAACTGCTGCCAAAAGCCAGGACACATCCCTGTGCATGTCCTCAGGCATGGGAACTCAGGAGCTGGGAAAAGTTAATTTCAGTAAGAATTAAATGGGAAAGTGGCTTCAAGATACATTTTTGCCTTGTTCCCCACCATGAATCTCTGTTTTTTCCTGGTCTCAATCTCTGAATTCAGAGATGGACTTTTAAGCTTGGGGAGAAGTAACTCTTGAATCAGCTTGACCAGTTTAACTTTATTGGAAGTGCCAGCTCTTTGCTTATGGAAGAGGTTTGAAAGGAAATTCTTCTCCAAGTCATAAAATCCTGGAATGGTTTGGGTTGGAAGGGACCTTAAAGATCATCTTGCTCCATCCCCTGCCATGGGCAGGGACACCTTCCACCAGACCAGCTTGGTTGCTCCAAGCCCTGTCCCTGGCCTTGAACAGTTCCAGGGATGGGATATCCACAGCTTCCCTGGGAAACTGCTGCAGTGCCTCACAATAAAGAATTTTTTTCTAATATCCAATCTACACCCACCCTCTGTCAATTCAAAACTGTTGTCCTTACAAGTCCTGATAAAACTCTCCATCTTTCTCACAAGCCTCTTTCAGTATTAAGGTCTCCTTTGTGTTCTTGGCTCAGTGGATCAGTGAAAAAATGCAGGAAAAAAGCAGAAAGTCAGGAGACATTTGTCCAGAGGGATTTTTTTAATTTTAATTTTCTTGAACAGATCAAACAAATGTACAAAGAACAAAGTAGCCTCTGGGGCACGTCCCCATCGCTTCTGGTCACCTTGCTGTGACTATTAAGGGCTGTAACAGGTTCTGTTCCTGGATTGCATGGGCAGGCAGGTCAGCTGGAGCCTGCTGACACCTGCAGTAGCAGTGTGAACACAGTTTGTATGGCATGTGGTGTCTGTAGGTATAAATACATGTCTGGGTTCTGAGTCCTGACTGTGCTGTCAGATTGGATTTCTGGTGCAGACCAGCTGTGAATCAGGCTGAGAAGACAAAGCACTGAGGAGTAGGTCCAGATTTCAAGGGTATTTAGGGTACTCCTGCTTTTATATAGATATTACATTTTATCTAAAAGTATACCTCTTGGTGGTTTAGTACAATTAGTTTTACGAGAGAATTATGAATAGAGTTCTTGGTCATGAATTTTAGATTGAAGTCAAAGCCTGTTTTAGAAGGAGCTCTGATTTATCTTGCAGATTTTGAAAAGCAATTACGATTCAATGACATTTCCTAATGCCACTTGGAGCAAATATATTCCATTATGGGACTGTCAGAACCCATGTTGTACTGTACCCACCTCAATGACCCGAAACCAGAAAGGTTTTTGTGGCAAGAACCTGTAGTGGCAAATAAAGAGATAATTTGCCCATAAAAGCAAAGGCCACGTGGTTCCTCTCCTCTGCCTTCACACCCAGAACTTTCAGTGGATAAATCACCCACAGGAGGAAGATGTGGGAGATTTAAAGGCAGCTCACTTGTGTTGCAATTTGCAGACACCAACACCCCTCTTCTGGGTAATAAGATCAAGCCAAAAAAACAATGCAGAAAGAGTTTGGATGGAGGTTTTTTTGCTTTTGTTTTTTTCCAGAACATCTCAGTTTCTTCTTTTTATTTATATTTTTGTGTGTGGGTGCAGGTACCAATAACACTGTTCTGAATATATTGTAAGAATGGCTGACAGATGTCTTTGAAAGGGGTTCTGTTTAAAAAAAGTCATTGTTAAAAAGTGTTTAAAATGTAGTTTGGAAATCCCTGCTAACTGGTTCCTACAGCAATTAATCCAGGGCTGGTTATTATGGTAATATCCATAATTATTTGCAAAAGCAGAAACATTATATAATTATTTAAGGGATAATACTGTCCCTAAGATGAATGCAGGGATTTCATGGTACTACATAGAGACATTTTAAAATTTCTGTCCTGCTGAAGGTCATATAAATATTCAGGATTCCTCCTTTTTTTTTTACCAGTGAGACTTGAAAGCTGTGCTGATCCTATGAAATCTATACAAAGCTGAATCAAAACCGTTCTTTGTGGTATCAGTCTCATAAATTAAACTGATCATTTGTACTGTTTAGTTAGAATTCTGCTTATTTGAATAAGCAGAATAATAATAATAATCATTATTATTGATTCTTTTTTCAATCTGGTTTTAATTAAAACATTTCTGTCTCTATTTGTCTCAACAGGCTGCTCTGTGTCAATAATAATTTCATTATCTTTTTAATAAAGGTTATTTGGAGCTGGTTTACCTTGGTTAAATTCTAACATGGTTTACAAAGTCCAAGGGGTCAGGTGAGAACTTTAATATTATCTGAAAGACAATATTTGCCATCTGAAATACCTGGAAGAGACAAGGAAATTAGGGAGATGCTTTGCAGAATCCTCCTGGCTCCTGGAGTTTGTGCTGAGATGTTGCTGGAAGTGGTTTGCCTTATCCAGGTAGAGCAAAAGTTCTTTTGTATCTTTTTGTGCTTCCCTCAGGTCCCAGATTTAGGGATGCAATTGGATAAGATGCTTTGGGTGGAATCTGTTGAAGAGGATTTAGAAATGGAGAGAACAACTCCTGCTCTGTGTGGCAGCATCTCAGTCCAGCACCTCTTTTCCTGAGTGTAAAATTATTCACTTAGGCACTGATTCCTCTTACCAGCCACCCTTGCAAAAAAACTCCTTCAGTTTTATGGCCTAAAAACTCTTCAATGATTGTTTGGAGGGCAACATAGCCTGATTTGAAGGAAACTGCAGTTTGTGTGTCGATACAGAGAGAGCCAGCCAGAAACAGAAGTTGTATTTACACTGAACTCCAAAAAAAAAACAGGTGACTTTATTCCAGCTTGCCACCTACAATGCCTTTTCCTCAGGTGCTGCCCACAGAAGGTGTGTTCTGCTATTACTCCTCAGCCCAAAGTGCTGAGCTGTGCTCCCCTGCAAGTACAGAGCTGCCTCTGTCTGAGCAATTTTCCTCTTATCTCCTACCCAAGGGTGGGGCGTGCTTGGTTTTCCTGGCTGCCATTCCCCTCAGGGGCCTCATCCCATGGGCATGCTTGGATCACACTCTTCAAGGCAGGACTGTGCTTTCCAGAGGATATTTATGGCTGTTTTCTCTCAAAAATGGAGCAATCCTGCATCCTTTGTAAATAAACTTCAAAGAGCAATGCGGTACCTAAGGCTTCATCTCAGGCCATGGCCCTTCTCAGGCCATGGCCCTTCAGTTCAACTTGTCCCTCAGGAAATTCCTCACCTCCTCCATGGATTGTGGCACGTTTGCATCAAAATAGTAATTCTTTCACTCTGCTTCAAGTCTTCTTAACTGGGAAATGGTGAGGATGTTCCTCACTTAGACTCTTGGCCTCCCAAGAGTATTTTTCTATTTTCTCAGAAAAATATAAACACATCTTCCTTATATCCTCTTATGCTTGGTGATAGAGGAGGAAAAATCAAGTGAAATAATTTTTACTGATTTGTCTGGTCGCTGAACTCGATCTAGTCTGAAAAAAAAAATCCCTAAAAGGTCTATATTGTCTCTTGGAAGTAACAACTGAAAACACATAAAAATAGATGTGAAAATACACCTTTTAGGGATGGTTTGGGGTCTGGAAATTGTCTAGAACTCTCCCTGCTGACTGTTCCATCCTTACAAATATTTACCACTCAAGCCTTATTTACCCTATCTATGCATTTTATCTGCAGGGTGGTTAGGCTTAGAAGAGTAAATATGTTTATATTTGAGATTTTGATTTTGTGGTTTTTTTTTTTTTTTCCATTCTAAAAAACCCCCATGCTTAGCCACCATGTTATCTTTTTGTGCCAATTAATCCAGTTTATTGATTGAAGCTGTTGACACAAAGGTGCCTGCTGGAGCTGTTATTCCAATCTGTGATGCATTAGAATAGATTCAATTTAAATGTATTCATGAAATAAAAACAAAGACATTTTTTAGAGTACTATCCCCTGCTTTTGGGGGGTTTTAATAGCATATAACACCTGAAAAGTCCAGCAAGAACATCCAGAATCCAGTCCTGTGAGGAGATTATTGAGCAAGAACAAGCTAATTATGCAAATAAAGCCCATACTGCCTGCAAGAATTGCTGCACACAGCAATCTGCGTGACCTTCATTTTCACTCTGACTCATAATTCCACTTTTGGGAGCAGAACTGTGCACACCAGTTGGATCCCAGTCAGTGAAGGGCTGGGATTTGCTTTTCTGCCGTTTTGCAACTTGTTGGATCAGTATCAGCTTTGGTTCATGGTCTGTGGGGTATCCAGAACAACAAACAGGCAGGAGAGGGCAAAAGAGAGACCACACCAGATCAGAGCATTATCCCAGTGCCCAAAAGTGGAGGCCTGAAGAAGGAAATAAACCCAGCTTCAACAGGGATTAATTACTGTTTATTTGATTATCTTACATGGGCTGAATCCACAGGGACTTATCCCATGTGGGAAGGGGCAGCTCTGATTTAAAGGGTGGCTCTTCTCAGGAATTACTCATTCCATTTCCACTGAATTATTAGGACCTTTGGAATTGCATCCTCATGCCAGAGGTCCCATATATTCATTTAACCTTCTTCTGTTCCTCTGGAATGATGAAATAGCCTAAACCCCTTTGAACTGTTGCAACAGTGGATTTACCAGGCTTTGGCTCCTCATGAAGCTGAAAGAGGATTTGTCTTTCTTATTTTTGTCTTTATTTTCTTGTTGACATGGGTGTTAGATCTACGCACACCATGACCAAAAAAAAAAAAGAATCAAATAAAAGACTCCACACCAAACCCAAACCCCACATAAAAATTTCATATTAGAATATCTATGCCATAAAAACCAAAATCAAACAAAATGAAACTTCAGACTAAGATTCCCTATATTCTTTGTGTTATGTCAGGGAGAGAGAGGAGCCAAACAATTTTGCAATGTTCTACCTGGGCTTTTTTTCAGGGAAATAGATGGGATACAAACTCCAGCTGGGATTTTCTGATGCTGTGTTTCAACTCCCCATTGTGAAGCTCCAGTTTGCTGAATCAGAAATCTGTCAGCCGTGCATAGCAATGAGCAAAGTAAAGCAGGCAGGGACTACCCAGCAAAATGCTCATTAAAATTATTTAAATATCAGCTGTGGGACATGAGCTAAAAGTGTGATATTGCAGCACACAAAATTTGCTCAGTATAAGTGGTGGTGATGTAAGATTTTTAACCCTAGTATTGAAGTTGCAGGCTTTGGCTGTGTGAGAATGAAAGAGATGCTCTCAGGGTAGTTTTAAATCCTCTTTTATTAACCCACCTCTCCTTTTTATTGCTCCTACCAACTCTTAAATGAAAAAATCCCTTGAGTAAGAAGGTGAGACGTGCTGACAGCCAGTGAGGTGAGAGAAAACTCTGCCAATGTGACCATCCACCCAACAGTCCTGAATTCTGTGGTCTCTGGAATGAGGTGAAATCCAGTAGTGCCCAAGAATATGGTAGAAAAAGTACTGAGGAAACTTTCCCCTGACTCAAATAAGGTATTCTTGGGGCTGTAATTTACAGTTTGAGCACCTCTCTGAAATGTGTCCCCTCCAATGAAAAATCTCAACTCCTTTTTGTCCCTTTAATCCTTTTAAAGGGATTCCTGCACCATGGCTCTGAGTTCCTCATTTTGACTTCTTATGTTTAAAAATAGTTCATGATGAAAGGCCCTGTGTTATATCTTTAACCAGCATCCTCTTTTTTTTCAGTATAAACTCTTAATTTGCATCCTTGCTACACTCCCCAGTCCAAAATCTGAATATCCCTGGATCGTTTCACTGCCTGTGTGAGTTATCTTGCCACCTCCATCTCTCCCTAACAACACCTTGGGAAGGGATTTACCTCTGGGCTACTCTCTCCAGTTTTGTTACTCCTGGGATTCTGCCACTCTTCCTTGCCCCACAAAGCTGGTTTGGGGCGGGGGGGATATCCCGAGTAATATGTGGATTTAGGCAGCTGGGCTCAATAAAATCTGTTGTTTTTTCTTATCAGTGACTTACAGAGTAGAGGAGGAGAGATCCCAGCTAATGTCCTGCAAATTTGTTGAGAGTGTGCCAAGATAACAGATATCATGCCGAAAATTCCAACCAGCTGGCTTTTCCAGGGAGCTACACAAGATCCCAGTTCCCTGTCCTTGTATTTCTTTGGTGCCTTTCAGGCCTTGATCAGCACCAACTGCAATCCTTTTATGTAGCCAGGACCTCACTGTCCTCACAGGGAAGAATTTCCTGCCAACATCGAATCCAAACCCATCTTCTGGCAAACTGAAGCCATTCCCCAGTGTCCCAGGAAATAAAAACCTTCAATTTTTCTCTTAATGAAAACATAGCTTTGGAAAAAAAAAATCTATGGACTATAAAATTTGCTTTGGTGCTGCTTCCTCAGGGCTCCAGTCCCTGTGGAACAGAAGATTCCTGGAAACGGAATTCTCTCTTGACTAATAAGCTCTTAAATATGACCTCAGATATTAAAAGCAAGTTTGAGGCATCGCTGTCTCCTTCATGCAGTGTTTTATTGTCTGCTGTCACTCTTCAGTTGCATGAACCAGGGTGTGCCTGGTGTTCTTGTCTGAATCTGTTGACAGCAAGATAATCCCTCTTGTCTCTGCAAAGAAAACCTTCTAACAAGTTTCCCACTGGGAGACCTGGAACCTGGCAAGCTCAGAACTCATCTCTGAGCTCAACTTGGCCTCTGGGTCGCTGCTTGACACTTTTAGCATCATTCCCACCTGGAACTGGGAGTGAACCTTGCCTGGAACTGGGAGTGAACCTTGCCTGCTCCAGGTGCACTGGTGCTTGCTAAAGCTGAATATTGGCTGGAGCTGGTAAATGCATCCAGGTGACCATGGAATACATGTCAGGATTATACTTTGCATTTTCTAAACCCAAAATGAGAAATCACTGATTTTGGAGTGTAATCCTCAGCTACTGGGGGTATTTTATTTGACCCCCTCAATTCTGGGGTCAGCAGTTCCCCTTATGACTTGAAATCAAATTAAAACTTCTAAATTTTTTATTTTCCAGACGATTTCAAAGGAGTGTTTGACTGAATGTGGATCTGGAGTAAACCACTGTGATTTTCTTCACTCCCTAGGGAGAGGTAGCTGAGTTTCTAATTGATTGCTGTTTGGACAGCTAAGGAGAGGAAGGCTAGAGAGCCTCGAGAATTGAATCAGCTGGAGGAGTTCGCAAGGAAAAAAAAAAAAAAGGGGAAAGGATGAGGAAAAATGATCCAAGTTTGCCTCCCTGTGGCAGAATCCCGCTGTTGCACCTTGAAATAAGCCAGTTTTTCCTTTTGTTTGGATTAATTTCTCCCTGGAACAGGTGCTGTGGAATGACACAGAAATGTTCTCCAAATCACAATAACAAATGACAAAATAAAAAAAAAAAAACAACCTTAAATATAGCTGCTGTGAATAACACAGAAATGTTCTCCAAATCACAATAACAAATGACATTTAAAAAAAAAATCTTTCTCCTGGGTTACATTTGCATTAGGTGCATTTGATAAGGAAAAGGTGGAGCAATTGTAACACTTTCTAGCAGCTTTGCAGCTGAAGCTTTTCAATCAAAGCTCTGCTCTGGGAGTAAAAGAAACCAAATTATCTCTGGACAAGAATTCCAACTTTTAATTAGCTCATAAAAGAGAGGGAAAAATGCAATGAAAACTCTAATATTTTTGGTGGGTTATTTTGAAATAATGGTGGATTTAGAAGCTAGGACTACGCAGGACTTAAAATTCACAAATTTCATCCCAAACCTGTATATTGTAGAGAAGACATTCCATCTCCTGAACAAGAAGGACCATTGTCCGCATGAGATTTCAGAGTGTGAAAACTCGGCTGCCTTGTTTCGCCCCGAGCCGTGAGGGCTTACCCGCGAAGGGAGGCCACGCCCGCCTGCGGCTGTGCCGGGTTCGGCCGAGGGCCCGCACCGAGCGCGGCCTGCAGGCCTGGGCCCAGCTCCTGCTCTGGGGGGCTCCTCTGGTGCTGCCCGGCTGGGCCAGGGCCCAGGAGGACAAGTGGCACCTCTGAGGTGACTTTCTACCACAGGAAGGGTTTACTACCCAATTTTTGGCGCCTCGTTTTCTGAGGGGGAGAGCCTCGGAGTTTGGATGACAGGTCAGAGTTCTTGGGTTCCCTTCTCGTCCCAAACCTCTTCCCCAAGGAAAGGAGCTCAGGAATAGCTGCATGGCCTCTCAAAAAGCCTTTTCTTTCAATCCATCTCATAAAAAAATAGAAGGGGATGTGATGTTTCCATTGCTTGCTCTGTGTGAGAGACCAGCAGTGGCTGGGCCTGACTCAGCCTTTCATGGTTAAACTCATTCCTTTGCTTACCTCTGCTGCTCCCAAAATCCTGCCATACCTTTTCCAACAGGAAATTTAATTTCATTGTGTCCCTGATTTAATCACTAAAAGGTGGAAAATAATTACTGAGACTGTTGTCCTTTAATTAATTACCCTGCTGTCGTCCCAGGAGAGGGGAGATCCCACTGTGGTAAAGGTTGTATTTCCAGATCCATGTCACCCTGGGATAATCCCAGCTGCTCTCAAGCTTTCTGTTCCATGCCCAAAGCACAGGACCTGGAGCGTGTGGAGTGCTTTGGTGCCTCCTCAGGTTTGCAGCCTGTGACCAATCAGGACATGAACAAAGTGTAGGGGTTTAGCTGCTCAGGGCTCAGATTATCCAATTAGTACTTGGGAGGTATCCCACAGGCACAGCCTAGGGCCTCTGTTTGTTTTATTAAGGATTAGGAGCAATTAAGGGAAGTCAATTGCAATACAGGCACAATATCCACTAATATCCATCTTGCTGGCTGGAGCAAAAGGATTTATAATGCAATTTCCTTCCAAGGATGACCCTCCAGGCAGCTCACTGAATACCTAAAGAAGATCCAATACTAGAAGAACAACGCATTCCAACCAGTTAACCTATGGAACAGTAATCCATGAATCCAAATAAACATCTAGTCCCTTAATGGACTTGTCTCAGTTAGAATCCCTCAGTTCAAGGATGTAGAACTGAGAGGAAATGGACTGCACATGAAAATTTACCTTAAGTCTACACTGCTTGCATGGTTTTTATTCTCCATATTATTATATCTATATTTTATATAGATATATATGTATAAATAAATTTTCTTCTCCATTGTTATTATAATTTTCCCAGTTACTTTCTGAGTTTGCTTCCCTCAGAAGCTGCTTTATCTGTCTCATTTCTAACATTTCATTATATTTTAAAGATGCCTTTTTCCCCCTAAAACTTTTACTCTTGTGTTTTGCTTAGGTAGTTTTAAATGGTGCATACTGTGATAACTCCTATGTATATTTATTTATTATGTATATTTATATTACTCCTTGTTTACTGACTCATCAGAAAAAGCTTAGGTAAAAAACAGCCAGGAATAGTTAAATTGTATTTTACCAATATTTCTTTCAATAATAAGGGTTGGTTTTGATTGAAGAGCATAAAATAATGCTCTTAAAAAATCCCAAGGGAGCATTAAATAATCTGGTAAGCATTAATAATCATTAATGTTGGCAGGTTTTTGACTTTGGGCAATTGGTTATCTACAGCCAATAATTAGATTCTTGAAATAACTTATCTGATGACATTGGAAAAGGATAATGATAAACCATTGCTGATCCATCCACAATCCCTCTGCAGGGATTGTGCAAAGAAATATTTAAATATTTGTTATACTTAATGAATGTTTCTATTCTACTGAATGTTTGAGATCAGTCAGTCTTTTTCTTAACATGTGTTCCTTAACAGTTTTAACCTTATTGGTTCTTGAAATGTTTTTTGAAGAAGATAATTAAAGCTTCTGCCTGAAAAATGAGACATTTTGATTATAGGTAAGGAGAATAAAGGAAACTTTGAACTGAACTGCTGGCTTTGTCCCTGAGCAGGAGCAATGACACATTTCCCCTGTATGAAGAAGTTAATGATTTAAAACCCTCCTAAAGGAGGCACTGCAATGCAACACTCACTCATCTGTGCTTAACACCCCTTCTATTGATTGATTGGATTTATTATCTGCTCTTTATATGTTGGACACTACTATGAAAGGAATATTTAATTATTTTTAGGGTTCCTAATCGATGGGCAAGAAGTTTCCAACAGATATTGTTATTACAGATATGCAAAGGCACAGGTTTTGATTGTCTGAGTTGTAGCCTTTGTTTTACAACACTGAAGTTGCAGTTGCTAAATCCCTGTGGTTTCCAGAGTGAGCTGCACTTGTGCACCTGGGGATGTGAAGTTAGTGTGTGCTGTGCCTATGTCACCTGTGTCAATTTATGTTTCCAAATGCAACTGCAAGCCAAAATATAGATAAACTAGACACTTTTTAGGTTGTTTTAGATAAATTGTGTTTGACCAACAAGAATGGTGAGGTTTAGGTAGCATAAACTTTCCATTTCTGCTTCTTTGCCCTTCACAAGGATGCAGGAGGGGGAAGACCCCAAAAGAAAGGATGGGTTGTGATGAAATCTGGATCCAGCCACTCCAGGTGAAACAAGGCAGTTAGGTAAGCCAGGTAGTGCGGGGCACAGGTTGAGCAAGGAACTGGTCCAGCTACAAAATGCAGTTCCTCCCTTCTGATCTTGATAATGGCTCCTGAGTGACAGGATGAATTATATCCCTCAGCTCTGCTCCCCCTCGTTTCCCTCCAATAAAACTGACAAGATTGTCCTCATGGAGTGAGTGGGTGTCTGGGATTTTGTAAGACAATTCTAAGTGTGGAAAATGCCAGTTCTTGCTTGAGACTGGCTGAATAACTTGACTGGGGTTTAATGTTCTCTCTCCCCTGGGGAGAATAAAGGAGAATCATTTAGGCTTGTTCTGAAAGGTGATGAAGTTGTAAAAGCTAATTGTAATAGTGTAATTCTGTAAAGGGGTATTTTAATTCCTTGATTTTCTATTTCAACTGCTTCTGTAGACTTTTTCTGAAAGCACAGTTCCTTAAAGCACTCCATTATTTCACTTATGAAAGAGAAGATGAACTAAGCTGGTCACTGTCCATAACAAAGGGAAGGAATACAAAGAAAAGCTGGTTAGAACTCAAGCACTCCAGTTGTCTTTAAATCTAAAACTTGTGCTGCCTGCAGCAATGACTTTTTAGAAAGAGAACCTTGTCAACAATAGCACTGAAGGACTCCTCAAATCAGATTCATCTTGTCCATCTTTATGGAGTCAAACATCTTGTTTAAGCTGCTGCCTGGGTTTTCTTGTCAATGGAGA
The DNA here is from genome assembly GCF_022539315.1 of Serinus canaria. Lineage (NCBI taxonomy): Eukaryota > Metazoa > Chordata > Aves > Passeriformes > Fringillidae > Serinus > Serinus canaria. The sequence goes on along the minus strand of NC_066319.1, from coordinate 8,374,089 downwards.
GAGATAATTATCTCTGGATCTAATTTTTGCTGTCCATTTCCTTACATGATTATAGAGCAAGAACACATAAATCATTTACATTATGCATTTTAAGACAGCTAAAGCTAAGTGATTAAATTAATTTACTGTATTTGAAATATTTTGGTGCTCACATCATCCTGTTTGGAGACAGAGAGTGCCATGAAGCACTTTCTGCACCAGTGCCACCACACAGCATGATTCTTAAACATGTAGTTGATAAAAGGGGGTGAGACTGTTAAAGGACATAATATTCTTCATGGAATCATGGAATGGTTTGTATATGAAGAGACCTTAAAGCCTATCCAATTCCATGGACAGAAACACCTTCCCCTTGAGCAGATTGCTCCAGCCTGGCCTGGAAGACTTCCTCCAAACAACACAGGGGGGAAAAAAGAAAGAAACAAGTATGAAAGGACCAAACACATTTTCAGGTGATATTTTCAGTATTCTTCTCCAAATGAAAAGTCACTGAAATTTATATTTTTGTGTTTAAATTTTGCAGAATAATGTGATTTCCAGCTGGGTTTAGTGAGAGAGCCTGTTAGTGCAAAGAACTGCAAAGGAAGTGCTTCTCAGGAGGCACAGTGAAAGACACACAAGTTGAGTCCAAGTGTTACAGAAGAAGCTTCTCAGGAAGGTAATTTGGAGGGTTGTGCAATGTGTTTTCACCCTGATGGCTGATGGGGCCTGCCTGTACCTGCTGACACACCTCAGGTGGGGAGGCTGGGTGGATCTTTGCTCAGGAGCTGGAATGAGTTTGGAATTTTCCCCAAACACTAAAACAGACAAAGCTTCCTACCAACAGGATCTGTGAGTGTAGGATGTGGACACAGCTTGTAATGTGCAGCAAATCCTTGCTGGCTCCTTGCTCTTCTTCATCTCCTTGTGCTTCCTCAGCTCCTGAAATGCACAGTTCCTCTCTTTCATAAAAAAAGGGGGGAATGCAATGGCACAAACATAAGGAGTGCCCTTCTCTGCCTTCCTTTCCAGGAGAAAATGTGCATTTACAATGGACACTATCATAAGTTTCTCTCAGATTTGCTTTAAGAACATGACTGTAAAAGGTCTTTTCTGACCAAAATGGTTCCAGTTTTTTTCTGCATTTCCCCATCCTTGCCAGTAGTGTGACAACAACATAATCGCCACCCTTATGAAATCTCTCTGCTGATTTTCCACCACGAGTTAGAACCATGTTTCACCTTCTATACCATGTAATTGTGGATGGTTTTGTTCCTTTCCTTTCCTTCATAATTCCAATGCATTTAGAGTTGCTAGGCTGCTCCTTTGGCCTTTTCCAAACACTCACTTCACCAGGACATCACTCTCTGGAGATTAGGAAAGGAAGTAATTATGGTTCTGATATACAGTACTAAGAAATTAGGAATTATGCAACATTAATCCCTCTCTCCCCCACAGATTTGCAATGTGAAGTGGAAATCAGCTCAGAATATTCCACGTACACTGGAGTGTAAGAGGTCAGTTTAGCAATACTGTGATATAAGATTATTTGGAAGAGCCAAGGGTTTCTGAGAGATTTCTGGCTCCCTCTGACCCTTATTCTAAAATAAAGTGTCTGTGTTTGCAGGAGAAGAGGGAGGAAGAGGAAGAACTGGTAGATTTGGACATCTATGGAAATAATGTATAGAACTGGGCATAACCTTAACTCTGTTTTCATTTCTCAGGACCAAGTTTGAAATACTGTGTTTGAAATATTGCAGTTGTGAAATACTTTCATTGATTTTCTGCTGTTGGTAGGACTGGTAGGACAAATAATCTCTAAATTAATCAGGATAACATGAGGGAAAGTCATGTGGACTGATAAAGCTTTCAGTTGCTTTATTTATTACTTCTTGCTCTAACAAGAGAGTAGTGCCTCCTGTGGGAGTGAGTGATCATACAATTGGTTTTATGTGTAATTTTTATGCGGAGCTGGTCTGTCCTTTGTTCTGGTCTCTCTTGTAGGTAATTGCTGTCATGGTGAAGTCTGAGGTGTGAGAAACAAGGCTGATGAGAGAAATCACTTCCTCAGGGATTAATGCCACCTCCATTACTCCTGTACCCAGCATTTCCTTCAGCTTATTTCCCATTTATCCCACTAACAGCACTAGAAGTTATCCCATGTTAACATTCTGCAGCCACATTCTTTGTAGGTTTTGTTCAGGTTCTTCTTTTTCCTATTTTTGTACCATAGCTTGGCTCAAACAACTCTCAAATATGTTTTGAGTTCCCATGGAAGCGTCTCTGTGTTGACATCCTTGCCTGCCTTGTTCAGACATGCAGAGACACATATTTAGTACCTCATCAGCCCTGAATTTGGGACTGGAAAGTTCTGATTTGTTTTGGGTAGAAGTATGGTAATCTGATGCTTGGAAAAGCCAGTTGGGATGAAGAAAATAGGAATAATGTAGGTTTTTCCTTAGAGTGTAAGTGGTTAAAAGTGAAGGAAATTTGGTAGGAGGCGGCTTCCACATGTTTCCAGAATTTCTTTAAGAGGTTAAGGGACCTGTGGATGCAGTTCACAGAATCACACAGGATCACAGAATGACCAGGTTGGAAGAGACCTTCAAGATCATCGAGTCCAACCCATGCCCTGACACCTCACCTGAGCCATGGCACTGAGTGTTACATCCAGCCTTCTTCTAAACACATCCAGGGATGGTGACTCCACCACCTCCTGGGGCAGGCCATTCCAGTACTTTGTCACTCTTTCCATAAAAAACTTTTTTCTAATATCCAACCTAAACTTCCCTTGGTGCAGCTTGAGACTGTGTCCTCTGGTTCTGTCAGTTGTTGCTTGGAGAAAGAGACCAACCCCAGCTGACTACAGCCACCTGTCAGGGAGTTGTAGAGTGATAAGGTCACCTCTGAGTCTCCTTTGCTCAAGGCTGAGCACGCCCAGCTCCCTCAGTGGTTCCTCACAGGGTTTGTGTTCCCAGCCCCTCTCCAGCCTCGTTGCCTCCTCTGGATATGCTTAGTGTCCCAAGGTCCTTCCCAAGCTGAGGGGCCAGAGCTGGACACAGCACTCCGGGTGTGACCTCACCAGCACTGGGTACAGGGGAAGGATGACCTCCCTGCTCCTGCTGGCCACACCATTCCTGATTCAGGCCAGGATGGCCTTCTTAGCCACCAGGACACACTGCTGGCTCATGTTCAGCTGGCTGTGGACCATTACCTCCAGGTCCCTTTCCACTTGGGCACTATCCAGCCACACCATCCCCAGCCTATAAGGCCGCAGGGGGTTGTTGGGGCCAAAATGCAGGACTGGGCACTTGGACTTATTAAACTTCATCCTATTGGACTCTGCACACCCATCCAACTGTTCCAGGTCTGTCTGCAGAGCCTTCCTGCCCTCCAACAGATTGACACACGATCCCAGCTTTGTGTCATCTTCAAGTTTACTAATGAAAGACTCAATGCCCTCATCCATGTCTTCAATAAAGATATCAAACAGAACTGGCCCCAGCACAGAGCCCTCAGGGACACCCCTGGTGCCTGGCTGCCAGCTGGATGCAGCACTGTTCACCACCACCCTCCGGGCTCAGCCAACCAGCCAGTTCTGAACCCAGCACAGAGTGCTCCTGTCCAAATCACGGGCTGCAGCTTTTCCAGCAGAGTGGGAGACAGTGTCAAAGGCCTTGCTGAAATCCAGGTACACAACATCCACAGTCTTTCCTGCATCCACCAAGTGAGTCACCTGGTCATAAAAGGAGACCAGGTTGGTGAAACACGACCTACCTCTCCTAAACCCCTGCTGGCTGGGTCTGATACCCTGGCTGTCCCGTAAGTGCTGTATGATGATACTCAATATAAACTGTTCCATCACCTTACCAGGTACTGAGGTCAGGCTGACTAGTCTATAAATTACTAGGATCCTCCTTCCCACCCTTTTTGTGATTGTGTGTCCCATTGGCCAGCTTCCAGTCCTCTGGAACCTCACCAGTGAGCCAGGACTGCTGGTAAATGATGGAGAGTGGTTTCGCAAGCTCATCTGCCAGCTCCCTCATCACCCTGGGGTGGATCCCATCTGTTCCCATGGATTTGTGAACACCCAAGTGGTTCAGCAGTTCTCTGACTGCCTCCTCCTGGATAACAAGGGGACCATTCCGCTCCCTGACACCATCTACCAACCCAGAAGGACAGATGTCCTGAGGACGAGCTGTCTTCCCACTAAAGACTGAGGCAAAGAAGGTGTTAAGCACTTCCTTCCTCGTCTGCAGTTACCAAGTTCCCTCCCACATCTAGTCTAGAATAAAGGTTGATCTTACCCTTCCTTTTGCCATTTATATATTTGTAAAAGCATTTTTTATTATCCTTTACAAAAGTTGCCAAATTAAGTTTGAACTGACCTTTGGCCTCCCTAATTTTTTTCCTACATGCCCTAGCAGCCCCCTTAAAAACTTCCTCAGAGACCTGAACCTCCTTCCAAAGATGATGCATCCTCTTTTTGTTCCTAAGCTCCCCTGAAACCTCCTTGCCCATCCAAGCTAGATGTTTGCCTTGCTGACTCCTCCTTCAGCACACAGGGACAGCCTGTTCCTGTGCCCTCAAGATCTCTGTTTTGAAGCATGCCCACCTTTCCTGAACTCCTTTGTTTTTAAGGGCTGCTTCCCAAGGAACTCTCTGAATAAGTCTCCTAAATAGACCAAAGTCTGCCCTCCAGAAGTCCAATGTTATTGATGTTCCTCCTCATTTCACCAAATATTGAGAACTGTCTAATTTTATGATCACTATGCCCCAAGCAGCTTCCAATTACCACATCTCCCACCAGCGCATCTCTGTTTGCAAACAACAGCTCTAGTCCCTCCCTTGGTGGGCTCACCCCCCAGCTGCAACAACAAGTTGTCCTCCACACGCTCTAAGAACATCCTGGACTGCCTCTTTTCTGCTATATTAAGTTCCCAGCAGATGTCTGGTAGGTTAAGGTCTCCTACAAGAACAAGGGCTGATGAACCTGAAACATTCTCTAGCTGTTTATAGAATAAGTTGTCCACCTCTTCTTCCTGGGTGGGTGGTCAGTAACAGACTCCCAGTAGGATGTCAGCCATGTTGTCCTTCCCCTTAATTCTTACCCACAGGCATTCAAATTCATCATCATTAGTTTCAACACCCATGGAATCAAAAGCCTCTCCAATATAAAGGGTCACCTTTATATTTTTTCCCTTTCCTGTCTTTTCTGATGGTCTTGTAGCCATCCAGTGCAGTGCTCCAGCCATGCGAGCTGTCCCGCCATGTTTCTGTGATGGCAATTACGTCATAGCTCTGGTGTTGCACCATGACCTCTGGCTCTTCTTGTTTGTTACCCATACTGTGTGCATTAGTATATGTGCACCTCAGCTGGGCTACTAATTTCACTCCTATCTCAGGCTTACCACCCTTGGGCTGCTTCCAGACAGCCCAGCTGCATCCCCTACCCACTTCAAACCTAGTTAAAAGCCCTCTAAATGAGTTCTGCCAGTTCATGATCTAAAATCTTTCTGCCCTTAACAGAGAGGTGGAGCCCATTCAGTTCCAGCAAGCCAGGTGCCAAAAAAGTTGTCCCAAAGAACTCAAAATTCTGCTGATGCCACCAACCCTTGAGACACTCGTTGATATTGTGAGCTCTCCTACTCCTTTCATAATTTTTCTCTGCCACCAAAGGGACTACCTGAACACTACCTGTGCTCCTGCCCTATCAACCACTCGACCCAGTGCCTTGAAGTGCCTTTTAATTACCCTGATGCTCCTCTTTTCAATCCCATCACTGCCAGCCTGGGCTATCAGCAGTGGGTAATAATCAGAGGGCTGAATCAGCCCAGGGAGTCTTGGAAATATCCTGTACCTGGGCCCCAGGGAGGCAGCAGTTCTCTCTGTGGGGTGGGTCCAGTCAATGGGTCACAGGGCCTTCTGTTCTCCTCAGAAGGGGGTCACCCACAAGGACTACCCTTCTTTTCTTTTTAATGCCAGAGGCAGTGATCTGTCTAACAGATGAAGTATAATTGGGAGGCTCACTGGGCAGATAATTTTCTTCTAAATCATCTCTGACTCTCCAGATCCAAGGGCTCATACCTATTCTGAAGCGGCACCTGGCTACGGGATGGGGGTCAGGAGGAAATTTTACCTCCCCAAGCAGGGACCCATCTCCACTCCCTTCATCTACCAGGTGTCCTTCTATAGCCTGACAGCGGGAGGCATGGGAGTCCTCTGACTCCTGGTGGGCCTTCCTCAAGGATGGAAGGGCTGAACTCCACCAATCTATTTCCCTTTCACATTCCCTGATATTCCTTAGTCTTTCAACTTCCTCCCTGAGCTCGGCCACCAGCGAAAGGAGATCATTCACCTGTTCACACCACAGGCAGGCTTCTTCTGCAATGCCCCCTGGAACCACTGATAGCTCAAACATTCCACACAGGAAGGGTCTGGACAGCCACATCCTTTTGGAGGGTTCTATTTGGCTACATGTACTTGTACTAAGTGCAGCTTTTGATCGTGTAAAAACCATTACTAACAAAAAATCCCCCAAACCAACCAACCAACAGAAACACAACAAACAACAAACTAAAAGCCCCTCTAGCAGGAGGGAACCTGCAACCCTGCCTGCATGAACTGCCCCACTTCTCCTGTTTGTGCAGGAGGAAAGCCCCGCCCTGCCCCTTTGTGGCTAAATTATCACCAAAACAGCATAATCAGCTCTACCAGTCCTCAGGAGCAGAACATCAGGACCCTCAAAAGCCCCTGCCATGGTGTCCCTTCCAATTCGGTGTAAACTCCAAGGACTTGCTCAGATCCTGCTAGGAATAATGAGCAATGTGAATAGAGAACGTTCCTCTAAGGAGTTGCACCACATGAAAGAATAAGAAAATAATAAGAAAAGAAAAAGAACAGAGGTTACAGGCTGCAAATAATAACTTATGGATACAACTTGCATTCTTCTATAAATTACATTTTTATGACTAAGTGGTTTATTTATTGATATTTAATAATGTATTTTATTTATTTATATTTTATTTATGTTTTGCTCTGAGTTACTCAGCTTAATTACTGCTGCTTTTATTTTTTTCCCTTTTTCCTCAAGAGGTGGGTGGTGCTCCAAGCCTGGCAGTGTTTAAGAAGCATTTGAGCAATGGTAGAGGCTTTAACTTTTGGTCAGCCATGAAGTGGTCAGGCGTGATATTTGTAGTTATCTAAATGATGTGATTAAATGATAGTCCCTTGCAACTAACTCAACTGAAATATTCTGTTGTATTCCATTCTGTTCTATTTTCTTCTGTCTCTAAGAGAGAGGAGATTCCTGCTTGTTCATTTATGAAGGTGCTTGACCTCCTCATGGCTTTGTTGTCAATCATCTAATCAATGTTTCTCTCCAGAATCTGCCACGTTCATGACACGCAGAAAGGGAACTAATGGAGTGCTAACTTTGGCAGTCAGCATAAATATTCATCACTTAGGAACTGCAACAGTTCAGTTTGGAAAAAATCAGATTTTAATCTGCACAAAAAGTCCATTTAGCTTTGCCCCAGTTTTTTTCTTTTTTTTTTTTTTTTCAGGCTTGATGACATATGTATTAAGACAAAAGTTCCAGAAAGGACCATGATGCAGCTTTGGTACAGTGCAAGGAAAGGAAGACTGGATTACAGGAGCATAAAGATGTGGGATGTGTGAAGGAACAATGGTTATCAGATAGGTATCAAGTCATAATTTGATGTTTATCTTTTTAGCAGTTGACATCTTAGTTGTGAAAAGACAGGTTGCAAAACCAATCAGTGCTGCTTAATGTGGGTAGAAAACTGAGGAGCTGGAAGCTTGGTAATGTATGGTCTGTGGTGCAGATTAATGAAGGGTTTGTTCCCAAATGGATTGTCCCCCTAGGAAAGACCTGCTGTGTGCTGTAATGTTATCAGCATTCCTATCAGAGCAGTGTCTGACACAGTGATACTGTCATGAGTGTCTTGCATGGGACAGGCAGCTCCTTCTCTCAGCAGGTTACTTGGCTCATCCTGAGGTAATAAAAGCTTCAGTTATCCAAGGGCTACCATTTTGGGGTCTTGAGGGCAGTTTAAAAAAATCTAAAACAGCTAAGCTCCTGCGTGTCTCCTGACAGGTTCAAGCCTAGTCCATCCTGGCCTGGAACACTTCTAGGGATCCAGGGGCAGCCACAGCTTCTCTGGGCAACCTGTGCCAGGGCCTCCCCACCCTCACAGGGAAGAATTTCTTCCCAATATCCATCCCATCTAACCCTGCCCTCTGTCAGTTTGAAGCCATTCCCCCTTGTCCTGTCACTCCAGGCCCTTGTCCAAAGTCTGTCTCCGACTTTCTTGGAGCTCCTTTAGGTACTGGAATTGTGCACAGAAGTTGTGGTGTTTGGAGTTATTTTGTATGCTCCATGCACTAAAAAGCCTTTGGGGAGGAAGCTTTTGCCTGCTTGTTTTACTGACCCATTTAGCCTATTTAACCTTGTGCAGGATTTTAGGATCAGAGAAAGGTTGGGCTGATGATCTTGAAGGTTGGACTCAATGATCTTGGAGGTCTTTTTCCACCTTAATAATTCCATAAAGTAGCTAAGGAGGTATGACCACGGGACAAGAAGGGAGTGGATTCTTCCTCCTTTTCTGCTGAATATTCAATATTGAGTATTCAGTGTAAGAGGAGAAGCTAAGAGGAAGGAGTTGTGCTGCACTCCTGAAGGTGTGTGCTGGTGTGCTGAAGTGTTTTACCTCAAATGTTATAAAAACACTTTCTGCAAAAAGCACCAAATGTGAGCCTAAAGGGATGGCAAAGCCCAGGAATCAGGAGTAAATGGTGCCTAATGTGACAAGAAAAGAAATAGGTCGATGATAACAACTTCAAGATGATAACAACTTATCAACTTCTTTTTAAGGCACCTGATGGTGCTGGCTGTCTCTGAGAGCTGGGCTGAGAAATCAGCTTTAGAATTTCACACTTTCCTGTAAAGGAGAAGAGCCAGAAATATTGTGTAAACAGTTTGAGATAACTAGATGAGATTTCTTCTTTTGCATCAACATCTCTTTTGGAAGTCTAGACTGCAGAATCATTATCAAGTGTGAGCTTTACCAGCACAGTAGACTCAAGAGCAAACAAGCACTGAGAAAAAAAAGGGCAAGTAGATGCATGAGAAATGTTATAAAAGTAAAGAAATCAGTTCAGATTAATTAATCATCAAAAGATGGTATCTCAGATAAATGAATTAATGCACTTTGAAAAGCCTGTCCTCATTGTGGGCTCCTCCATCTGGGTAGTTGCTGTTGTGGGTTTTAACAGGTGGTTTTCTGCAGGATAAAGAAATCATTCAGTCAGTCGCAGTTTTAAATTTTCAAGATTGGGTCTGTTTTGACAAGAGAAAATTGTGTGGATGCTCTGACTGTTTAGAGGGAAAGGAAAAGTGGCACCAAGTTTTGTTCTGCAATTAATGCTCATTTCCTGGAGTCCCAAGTCTAATTAATAATTTTACAAACATGAAGGGGGCAGTGGGAGGGGAAGAAACAGCAGTTTCACAACCTGCTATCAGAACCTGGTACAACATTCCATGTGTGCCATCCCAGGTTTATCCCAGGGAACAGAAGTACCCAGGACAGAGCTTCGAGGATTATTCCTGCCATGGGAATCTGTGGGAGCTCCCTGCTTGCTGTGTGTTGGAAAACTGCACTGAAATACAGAGTTTCATCAGGTTTTAACTGTTTTACTGAGTCTTCTGGAGATTGGTGTGGTTTGGTTGTTGGGTTTTTTTAGTAAGACATAAGAATATGCTTAATTCTTCTTTCATCCAAGGGGTTTGTGGACTGTAACATCAAAAATGAAGCTAGAGAGTGACATTTTTTCTGGGTAATTGGAGGAGTATTTGAAGGAGAGATTTCCCTGTCTGAGCCCGTCCTGGGCATGGAATGAACTTGCTGAGGACCCCTGCTAAGCAGTCAGGTGCCCCCCACCTGAGGGTACCACGGGGCTATTGGCACTGGGGATGCAGAACCAGGGTGGGAAAGGGGCAATTTTGGGGGGCAAACCCAACCCCGAGGAGCTGGAGCGGGTGGAGGAGGCGGGGAGCGGCGCCGGGGCGGCTCCCTCCCTTAAATGCCACGGCGGAGCGGGATGCGGGGCTGCAGCTCCGGGAGGGAGGAGGGCAGGAGGCAGGATGGCACCGCCGGGGGGCGGCGGACATGTGCGGGAAGGGGACAGGGATGGGGACAGGGACAGAGCTCCCGCAGCGGGGATGCGGCGCTTCACCTGGGAGGAGATCGGGCAGCGGAACGGGCGGGGGCCGGCGCCGCAGGAGCGCTGGCTGGTGATCGACAGGAAGGTGTACGACATCAGCCACTTCTACCGGAGACACCCGGGAGGGGCCCGGCTCCTCGTCAGCCACGCCGGGCAGGACGCCACGGTGAGCGGAGCGGGATGCGGGAGCCGGGATGTGCCGGAGGAGGGCGCCCGAGAAAAGTCGTGCGGAGAGGGCTTGGGAACGACCTCAGCGGGAATCGGGGTATGGGACAGAGTCGGGGGAGCGAAGTGTGACCGCTCCGTGCGGTCACACTTCGCGAGCCTCGCCACCCCCGTGCTATGGGAAAGGGCAGATGAGGAGATGCAGCCCACGGGAACGGGATCGGAAGTGTTGCTCCAGCTAAATCAGAGCAACAGCTGGAGCGAGAGCAGAGGAGCACATGGAGATGGTCAGAGGACTGGAGCACCTCTGCTAGCTGGGAGTGTTCAGCCTGGGGAAGAGAAGGCTCTAAGAAGAGCTCAGAGCCCCTTCCAGTACCTAAAGGGCTCCGAGAGAACCGGAGAGGGACTTTGGACAAGGGACAGGACAAAGGAGAATAGCTTTAAACTTAAAAAGCGTCGATTTAGAGTGGATGTAAGGAAGAAGGTTTTGATGATGAGGGTGGTGAAATACTGGCACAGGTCACCCAGAGATGCCCCACCCCTGGACACACTCAAGGTCAGGCTGGATGGAGCAATCTGATGTAGTTGAAGATGTCCCTGCTCATTGCAAGGGGGTTGGACTAGAGGAGCTTTAAAGGTCCCTTCCAACCCAAACCATTCTGTGATTCTTAAGTCTTGAGGATTCCTCTTATCTCCTGGTCTTGCTTGTGTTGTTGCTGTGAGCTACAGCAATTTTTTCCATATATTAGGGATATTCAAGGCTCATGGAAATCAAAATAATTTTCAGTCCATCAAGTTTAAATTTCAAATTGTGTATTAGTTGAACTTTGCATTCTGTAATTTCAGCACTCATTTCTCGAATTACTACTGCCAGATTTCTTTCATTTTAGCATGAAAATTCCAGACGATAGATGAACAAGTTATTTTGTTTCTGGGATCTGAGCCAGGTTGGTAGGTAGTTGGTTCCATGTCCAAATCATTAAGCCCTCCAGGATCTGAGCCGCTTTTGTGTCTATCCATCTTGCATTAGGTCCATTGCTTAATTTTTTGTATATATATTATGAAAAATTAAGAAATTATCTTAATTGAATTGGAAGATTTTAACCAAAAGCAGATACCCATGAAAGGTGGAAGCTCAGGAGAGGATGAGAAGCCTAATAGGCTCCCAGTAAGCCAAGAAACCTGGGGAATTAAAAAATGAGTATAATTAATTCCAACATTTTAAAAGGGGTGACACTGCACACTGAAACTGTGGAGACTTCTTGGTGCTGCTTTTTGTTGTGGTGTTCTCTCACAAAGGATAAAAAAGGAAGGATGCCTTTCACCAGAAGAGGTCGCTTCAACCTGGCCTTGGACACTTCCAGGAATGGAGTGATTCAAAAGGCAATTTTTTTTTTTTTAAACAAAATCTGGATCTCCTTTCCTTGTTCCTGTGCTTTTTCAGGATGCCTTTGTGGCATTCCATGTTGACAGAGTGCTGGTGAGCAAGTACTTGAAGCCACTGCAGATTGGGGAGCTGGCGCCAGACCAACCCAGTGTCGAGCCCACTAAAAATGTAAGTCTGTCCTTACAAAACAGATCAAAGGAGACAAAAGGGAAATATTCTGAGATTACACCTTGTTCTTCTCTATCAGCATAGCTCCTGGAGCAGTGGGAACCAGGTTCCTCACATTTTTTGGGCTACTACTTAAAAACAATGTGTAAACATGAAATTCCTGAAGATGAATTTTTCTTATCACAGCCACTCTACCTAAATAGCAGAGTTATCACCTCTTATCTCCCTTGCTTTGAGGAAGAGCTAACCAAAAGGAAAAGGAATAGTCTTGGAGAATAAATATTCTCCTTCAGCTGTAGGTGCATTTAACCCTCCCCTGTTAATCCTGGGAAGGGAAAAGTGAACACAAATATAAGGAGTAATTTCATGCAAAAACCTACCACAAGGTGGCATGTACCTACCACAATTGTGTTCATGCACACAAAGTACAGCTTCCACTAAACACAACTTCCAGCTGAGCCCTCTGCTGCCTGCCAAGGATTTGATGGAAGAAGCATCGAGGAGGATTTGTTTTAGGGATTGGGATGCAGACATTGTGATGGCTGCTCCTGGCTCCTCAAAAAAAACTGTAGCAGAGCAATGATATAATAATGTTTATTAAACCCAGCTCTTGCCCTTTTAGCCAGATTGTTTGCTCTTTCTCCCCCCCACCATTAGAGTGGTTCTTGGGTTATGAGGATGCAGAGGTGCTCTCTAAAACCAGAGAATTGTAACCCTGATGCTTCCCCCAGGAAATGTTGGTGAAAGACTTCCGGGAATTGCGTGCTACAGTCGAGAGAATGGGACTTCTGGAGCCAAACCAGCTCTTCTTCTTCCTGCTCCTGGCTCACATCCTGTTCTTGGATACAGCTGCCTGGCTCATCCTCTTCTACTTTGGGACATCCTTACTGCCCTTCGTTTTCTCCCTGCTGCTCCTGACCATTTCCCAGGTGAGCAATGAATTCCACAGTGTGGACTTGCATCTACCAGCGCACACACACGTGAGCAGTTTCTTGTCCTTTGCTTCCTCACTTTGTCATAAAAACACAGCCACTATCTGGATACCAAGAAGAAATTCTGCATGTGGGGAGCTCACACTAAACTTAGTTTGGGATTCTTTCAGCAAGATATATTCTGGGAAAACCTTGGGACTGTTAGGATTCCGCAGTCCCTTTCTGCTGGTGATTTGGGAGCAGTGTCTGATATTTCAAGGCAAAGGATGAGTGTGGCACCATCCCCATCTCAATTCCTCTTTTTCTTCCCTCCTAAAATTTTCTTTCTCTTCCTCCAGGTCCAGGCTTCCTGGTTACAACATGATTTAGGACACCTCTCAGTATTCAGGAAAACCAAGTGGAACCACTTGCTACACAAGTTTGTGATGTGCCATTTGATTGTGAGTCCCTGGAAAACTTCTGAGGGTTTTCGTGTAAAAACGTGTGTTCTGAAGACTCTGTGGAGCACGTGCAGCACTGGGGGAAGGATTAGGGTCAGGAAGTAAAGTGAATTCTGATTCTGAAAGTGCCTTTCTTCTTCCCTTGAAAAGGGGGCCTCTGCCAAGTGGTGGACTCTCCTGCACTCCCAGCACCATGCCAAACCCAACTGCTTCCACAAGGACCCTGACATTGATATGCACCCTTTCCTCTTCACTTTGGGGAAGAAATTCTCTGTGGAGGTCAGTGAGTGGGTGTGGGAAGTCTAAAACTAAGGTGTGATGGCAATTTCTGTAAAGAGGTTTAATTTCTCCACAGTTCACACTAAGTCCCTTTAATAATCTCTCTAACAGCTGATATGTTGATGTAAATAAATTAGACATGATGTAAGGGCATTGTACATAGGGTGGAAAATCCACCAGCACATTCATGGTTGGAGAAACCTAATGACCTAGAACAACAACTCAGTAATTAATGATCATTAGAAAACTTGTAAACATCAATCACTGTAAGGCATGGCTGCAGTCAGCCTGGAATTAGTATTTTAATATTAACGTATGAGGCTTAGTAAGAGGGTGGCTTTGATGTGTCCATGTCTTCCAAGAGAGTTTGCTGTGACAGGAACAGCAGGACTGAAAAACCAGGGCTGTTCCTGGAGCTCCAGTTGGGCAGAATTTGTTGGGCTGTGTAGGATATTCTCAGTTTGTCCTGCTTGGACACTGCCAGGAGAGACAACCTAAGAGTACTGAAGCCCTTTTGCTGTAGAACCCATCAGTTCTTGATACCATCACAGCAGCTACAGCACTGAAATATTTTTCTCCATGCCATCGTGGAGCTGCCATTTAAATTTAGAGATTCAGAGAAGAAATAAGGGGGGAAGTTGAGAGAAAATACATCTTTTTGACCACTAATATAACTTGGTCTTAATATATCTAATTCTTCACAAAATGAATCATGAAACAAAGAATGAGGGTTGTGGGAAGTGTGCAAGAATAGTCCCTCTGGAAAATAAATGGAAAAGAGCAAGTTACCTGTGCAAATTGCTTGGTCTCCAATAATATTTTTTTTCTGTGGGTTTTTTTTTTTTTTTTCACAGCTTGGGATCAAAAAGAAAAAATACATGCCCTACAACCACCAACACAAATACTTCTTTATCAGTGAGTATCTCTATCCTCCTGCAATTCCTTGTGAGGTATTAAAGAGGCTTGGAGATTCTACTTTTGACCTGGAGAAGTTGAGAAAAACAAAGGTGCCTGAGTCAAAGAACGCAATAAAAAACCAAAATAATAACAACCAGATTTTTGGAAGAGTTGGAGAACTGCCCCATCTTGTCCCAGATCTCCCACATCCTCCACATAGGCTCTGGGTTATGATATCATACCACATCTTTCATAGTATCAAAGTCTGTGTGTTTCAGGGCTTTTTTTGTTGGGTTTGCTTTAGTTTCTTGGGCTTTTAAGTGCAAGTGAGATGTCCTTTTGGAAGGCTGAGTTTGAGCTCTTCAACCCCAAATCCCTGATAGAAAAGGGATTTCATATTCATTCCTGTTGTTTCCCTGCTTTGCACCAAGGAATAAGGAGCCAGATAAGCTTTGGGCTGTGGAAGCCACTTCTCAAAATAATCATTTGTGGCTGTTCCTCAGTCAAGAGCCCAAGATGAAATCCGAGGTCTGTAAGAACTCTCAGATTAATTGTCAGACCTAGAAATGTTTCGAGGCACTAAACCGACATCCTAACATGGAGTGTTCTCCAGATTGAGCAGGAATTCAGGACCCTTCCCTCCCAGGCTGAGGTTGTCACTCGGTCCATGATGTCACTAGTGATTAATTTTTCTTTCCAGCTCTTCCTCCACTCCTGTTCCCCACCTACTTCCACTGCCACACATTTTACATTGCCTACACAAAGAAGTACTGGGCGGTGAGTACTGATACTTGTGTGACCAAAAGGGATCAGATGGGGACTTTCAGCCTTCCTTCTGAGCATGGAGCCAGCTCCTTGCTGGGCAAGAATGCTCATATTCACCTCTTACAGCAAGCTGTGAGAAGGTATCATCAGCTTGTGTTGGATTGCTCTAGATTATTCCATTCAGAAAAAAACTGTCAAAGCCGAAAGTAAATTGTTCTCTTATACCTATACAATGAAGCTTAAAAAACGAAGTAAGCAAATGTAATTTATGATCTGCTTTTCTTGTTGTCTCTGGTTTTGCTAGGACTTGGCCTGGATGCTGACCTTCTACATCAGATTCTTTTATACTTATGGATCTTTATTAGAAACAAAGAGTCTCCTGGCATATTATTTTATATTCAGGTGATGTGTCTTTAGAAGGTTCTTGAGCCTTTTCTCTATACCTGCCTGCCTTTCTCCTTCACCACCTATTTTTTTACTTACTTTTTAATTCATAAATTATTTTGTTCAGTTTCCAGTGCAAGTTCTGTGTTACCCCAGTAGCTGTCGCAATAAAGAGATTTCACTGAGTACTGACCAAATTGAGAAATATTTACCTCATGTAACATTCAGTGCTTTGGGTGTTGGGTCTGCTGCTGCTTAAAGAGCACATTTAACCAAAACAGCTTAGCCCAGGCTTGCAAATGCCCAGGTATTATCCAGCAGCACTGACTTGAATGGACAGCACACTCTCCCTTTGAATAATTTCACTGATTCTAATCAGTTTGAGCCTTGGCTAAAGATAAAACAAGCTGAACACCAGACAGTGTTACACAAAACACATGAAATAATAATGAGTTTCATAAGGAAATATTAAACTTCCAGAGTTTGGAAGTCCTTCCAGGTACTGGCTTAGCAAGGCTAGCGTTCAGCCACATCTTTAAGTCTGGCTTTGCCATTATTGCAATGGCTCCTCGCTGTCCTGCTCACTCAGCACTGAATTCTCTCATCTCGTTGCACAGGATGCTGGAGAGCAGCTGGTTTGTCTGGGTCTCACAGATGAACCATATCCCAATGGATATCGACTACGACAAGAATTTGGACTGGGTGTCTACTCAGGTAAAAGATTTTTCCCTTCTTCAGGATTGTGGCTATACAGGTACAAATTTTAACCATAAGCAAGTCTCCTGTTGCATTAAGGGTGAAATCTGTTGGTGGCTGAGAGGTGAAGGTTAATAGGCTGATAGATTCAGCCATGGAAAAAGGTAAAGAAGTACAGCAATGACACTCATGGGCAATCCAAAATGAAGTCCAGGTCAAGCTCTGGTCCCTAAACATACTCTTGACTTGTCTCTGACTTTGCTTTCCTCTCCCCTCCTCTAGCTCCTGGCAACCTGCAACGTGGAGCAGTCGCTGTTCAATGACTGGTTCACCGGGCACCTCAACTTCCAGATTGAGCATCAGTGAGTACTCACCCCAAGAGGGAAATTTCTTTCTCCTCCTCCTTTTTTAAAAAATATTTTCCCTACTTTCTTTTATTTTTTTCCTCCCTTATTCATTTTTGCTCTGAATTCTACAAATAGTTGTGGGGCAGCAATGAGTTTGTCTTTAAAACTTGAAACTCTTAAAGAGAATCATGTAATCCAAAACTTTTACTGGATCCACAGGATGACAAGAGAAAATGGAACAGGGGCAGGATCAATGCAAGAACAGCACTAGAGTCAATCCCAATTGTAAGTTTTAAGGATCAATGGAAATGTCCTGGTTAAAGCACCTGTTTAAGTCTGCCACGGAGCTTAAAGCCACCTCTGCTGATTTTTTATGCTGTTACTCTATAGAGTGAGATATGCAAGGATGAAGGATGGGCTCATCTCCTCTGTGCCATGGAGAGGGCTACTTCCAGAAAAAGTGAGAAAGAGGAAAGTAGTTTCTTCCAAAAATATAATTTCATTTGGAGACAAACTTTGGAAAAGAACAGAGGGGAAAGCAGGAAATTTCTAGGAGTTCCTTGTGCTAAAAGCACAGCAGGGGGAAAGAAGAGCTGGGAGCAGCTACAGACCCTGTTCATTGTGAGCTGGGTGACTCCTGGGAAGCACTGATGACTAGGATTTCCTGTGAAGCCTGCCTGTCTCCTATTCACAGCCTGTTCCCCTCCATGCCACGGCACAACTACTGCAAGGTGGCCCCTCTGGTGAAGTCCCTGTGTGCCAAGCACGGCCTCGAGTACCAGTGCAAGCCTCTGCTCACAGCCTTTGCAGACATTGTGCAGTGAGTAAAAACAAACCCCAAACTGCAGGGGGATGCAGGAGAGACTGGAATCCTAAGAGCAAGAGTTGTTTTGCTCTCCTTTTACCCTCTTGGGGATGGTGCTGTGCAGGGCTGAGTTGGACTCAAGCTTTGTGGGTCTCTCCCAGCTCAGCTTTTTGAGGGATTCTGGAAAATGAGCACAAACAAAACCTGATTCCCTTGCCCCAATATCACTCCCCTGAGCAGCCCTGTGATGTGTCTTCTCTTTCTCTCTCTCCCAGTTCCCTGAAGACTTCAGGAGAGCTCTGGCACGATGCCTACCTGCACAAATAAAGGACAAGGCTTGGTGCTACCATTCACAGCCTGCCACGGCTGCATTCCCAGCAAGCTGAGGGGCAGGGACTACAAGGGACTCTATGGCAGAAGAAAGTAAGGACTGAGGGATAAAATTCCAATAGAGATGAAATTATCTGAATTTTTCTTCTGGGTTTTTCTGGGATTATGGTACAGATATGTTAAGAGTGGGCACGGCAAGCAGAAGGTGAATTGTTAGGAAAGGGAGGAGCTCTTTGCTGAGTCTGAGCATTTCTGAGCCTGGGCATGGGCTCAAGTCAGATCATGGACTGGTGGAGTTGCATACACATAACTTCATGTCAGAGGCCTCTGATCATGGGTTTTGGGTTTTTTTGTTTTCCTCATGTGGAGGGTTTAGTGCTTGATACAGCATTTGCTTACTTGAATTTGAAATTGCAAAGGATTTTGGATTAACATGGTGTTCCAGCAACATGCTTAAACTACAGTAAATTAGGATAAACTACAAACACTTAGACTGTAGCAAGTGCACATGCAGTGAATAAAAACATAAATGTGTTTTCATTACTGTTCTCTAGAGCATCCTCATTGTCACAAGGCCAAGAAACACATGGGGTTAAAACCAGTTTAAGGTCTCTGCTCTCTTCAAAATTTATTTGGTTTGAGGGGGCTTTTTGTATGTTGTGTTGGGCTGAGACACGTGCACACTCCACATACACTCCCCACCAATACAGGACTAAGATTATACTACAGAAAGGTAAGCCAAAAATTAAAATGAATCACCAACAAACATTTGGTCAAATCCAAAAGTTGCTGTTGCAGCTAAACCAAGATTAGATCAGATTTTGGCTGTGCCAGGCAGAAGGTGAGTCAGCAAAAGAGGCTGGTCTGGGTACTTTGAATCACCCTTGAGAGGAGAAATTAATGAGTAAGAAAGCCCGTTCTTTGTCTCAGGTGAGTACTATAGTGAGTACATACTCAGACCCTGAAGTAAAAGACCAGCTTTTGGAAAGGAGACTATGGGAACAACAAAATTCATTTAAATATTAGCAGTTACCACACTTCTTTTTCAATAATTCAAGGTTAACAAATAAAAAACTTGAGAGGTAAAAAGATATAAAATAGTCTCTGATGATGTAACAAATGGACTTTGTACTACTTGTGCAATGACTGGCTGGATTACTCAAAAACCTTTAACCCCGCAGTCAGCCAGAATAAGGGAAAAATTTGCTCTTAAACCATTTTTCCTGCCTTGAAAAAAGTGCAATTATGTATAAGGTTAACAGCACAAAGTACAATGCCTGACCCATGGGAGCAAAAGAAGCAATTCCCAGAAGCTCTGTGGGAGAATTAAGAAATAAAGCAGGAGTCACAGCAGTAGCATTTACTCACAAACATATTTCCACTACTTTTAAAAGCCTTTTAAAATTATCTTAAGCAGCCTTTGAAAATTATTTATTGGGTAGATGAAAGGCTTGATTTTGAAGATCATAATTTGATTTTTGGACCTCCTAATTCAGGCTCCCTGCAAGTCAAAGTGCAATTAAAAAAGAGAGCTGTGAATGTTTCCATTGTTTGAGGACCCAACAGTGCCCCAATGAGGAGAGGTGTGCAAGAGGATTGAGCAAGACTGAGATGAAGGGCTGTGGGTATATATGGAATAAAGCCTAAGCAATACATGGATCAATGCCAGAGCAAACAGTTGCCAAGTTTTCCCTGGGTTATCTCTGAGCAATCTTAGCAGTATCAGTTAGAGATGAAAGGCTGCCTGCACTCCCTCAGGAAAATTCAGGATAGCTGGATGAGATTTTGCAAAAAAGATATCACTGAGAGGCCCAAAGAAGGAAACACATACAAATTAGTTATATAACCCAACAGAAAAGCATAAACAAACACAGCCCCCCCCCCCGCAAAAAAAAAACCCAAAAAAAACCCCAACCAAAAAACCCCACTTCTGTAAAAAAGGTATGGTACATGAAAACAGAGTGAAAAAAACAAAAACCCAGCATCAGCAGTATAGTATCTTATTTAAATGTGAACAATGATGAAAACAATACAAAATAATAACTGGGTTACTCTAAAATACAGCCTTGATTCCTGCAGCTCTGAAGGGCAAAATTTCATTTTCTTACACTAGTATCTTGGAATTAGAAGTACAGGGAAGACAGTTCCTACTTGAAATAATAGTAAAAATTTAAATTCAAAGGGAAGTAGTTTTCCAATAAAATCTCTTACAAAAAGTACTGAGTGGCTGCAGCACCTTGGACTCTGCACACACACAATAAGTAGGAAAAAAAAACCCATTTTTTCATTCCTGGTTTTCCAGCTTCCCTCAACAAGGTCAAGAGTGTTGCTGAGACCTTGTAGAGAACACAAGAACTACAATTCAGTAGAAATTCTGTATTTTCATTCAGTTTGGGGAGTGTTGCAACTGTAACTGAGTCTGTAACCAGTACCTGCCATCACCCTCCTTCCTCAATAAATCTTACAACATGTAAACACACGGTGAAAGATTGCCAAGTGTGGAAAAGAGAATCATACAATAGTTTGGGTAGGAAAGTGTATCTACTTCTGTGTCAATCCTGAATCAATCACAGGGACAAGGATTTGTTGCACTGGAAAAAAACCCCTACCAAACAATTAAAACAAGTTCCCAATCCTCGTCAAAGTTTAAAAAATGGGGAACCTGAGAAAAACAAGCAAAGAATAAATACTAAAATTAACAAACACAGCAAATCTATATAAGGGATTTCTGTGGTTCATCACATGCTATGAAACAGGAAAGGAAGATTTCCTTCTGACTTGGTCCATTAGAGATTTACAGTATTTGAACTGCTCTGAGTAGCAGGATGTAAAAATATTTAGTGGGTTTTTTCCTTTAAAAAAGCAAAACTATCAGTTTATCAAGCTTCAGTCTGTGATCTGAGAATAAGTTTCAACCCAGCTCTTGAGGGCCTGCAGTGCAAGGATATTTCCAGCTGCTCTGGGTTGAAGTTTGACTTTAGGTGGAATTCCAGCATGACGAAGTCCAAGCTTTCATCAGACAATTAAACCACACGAGCTCTGCTCTGTTCTCCAGGCTGGAAAAGTGTCATCATCAACAGTCACCTATCAAATACTTCACTTGTTATTTTTACACCACTGCCTCCTTGTTCAGCCTTCATTTGCTTTCCCAGACTGTGTAACAATGCACCACTGTATAGCCTTTTGCAAACACATGGCTGGTTTGGGGAATCCTCTTCATCTTACTGATCCGTCCCAGCTGGAATCATCCTGAATGTCACAAACCTGGCAAAACTGCCTTAAATTCATTTACAATAATCAAAAGAGAGCCTCAGGTATTTTTCCAGCTCTGTGCAAAATGACCTTAGGCCTCTGCTGAGGTTTAATCTCCAGTGTCAGAGTTGCGGTTATGCTCAAGTCCACCTCTGAATGCCACGACGTGTGTTATGGCCACTCAACTTTGACCCCAAACATCAGCTCAGAGTGAGCTTTGCAATATTACCTGGGGAGGGCAAAGGTCAGGCTTTACCCTGCACTGCAGACCTCTGTGTAATTTGTTATCAGCAGGAGATAAGAACACACAACCTGTCAGTGGATTGATTCACTTCAGCAGTGCTGAGTTGGAGCCCCAAACCCCACAGCAATTTGAACTCAGTGTAGAGACAGTCACAGAGGGCTCATCTAGTCCAACCCCCTGCAGGGAACAGGGACAGCTTCCACCATCCCAGGCTGCTCAGAGCCCTGTCCAACCTGGCCTAGAACAATTTCAGGGATGTGGCACCCATCACCAACCTTGAAGCCCTGAGCTAAGTACTCATCACCCGCATAAAACATTTTGAGAAAATGGTGACTCACCTGCCTGCAAGAATTCATGGATCAGATATACAAACAGAGAACAAACAGCCTTCTGCAAGATGAGCAACAGATATGGAATATTTGGCAAAACAAAGTGATTGGTTCACTGGAAGGTGAAATTATGGATACCCAAACACTGCTTAGCAGGCAATTCCCATCAATGAGCTGCACTACAGAAAGGAAATCAGGGCTTTTACAAAATCTTTGAAGCACTGCAAAGTCTGATCCAAACCTATCTCACAATTTTTCTCCTTACATAACATTTAGCAATCCCATGAACTTCCTCATCTTCTGGCACAGCTCACTACAACAAAAGTGATTCTGAAATTTGCTCAAGGTTTTTGGATATTCAAGTTCAAATATATTGGGGAAGGGAAAATGACTTAGGAATGAAGGCCCATTAAAAGAAGAGGTACTGCTGGAGAAGCTGTAATTTCCCAAACATTAGTTTTCAAATAAATTCCCAAATCCACTGCTTGAGATATGCATCTAAAATAAAACAGTAAGAAGAAAATGTTGAGCAATTCTGCTTTAGAGAGAGATCGCTGAAATCATATCACAACCTGGCAAAGGAATGTTTGATTTTAACTGATTACAAAAACAAAACAAAACTGCTGTTCTGTCATGTCAACAGTCTCTTTACTCTCAAAATAAGGAGCTGTAAATGGATTTATTGTCTTATTTATTTGGAGAAATAACATTATTGTTCTTCCAGTGTTGCCTAGTGCTCTCCACAGCTTTGTGAAAAGTTTTCTGTACACTTGTCACAGCCAGTTTAGCATGGAACACAGGTCATTTAAGTCATTTAAACACAACTGTGGAGTTGAAACGTGAGTTTTTAAAACAAAGGAAGCTGCAAAAAGTACATCAAACCTACATCTTCTGCACCACCTCCAGAAAAACAGATGAAGGGGTCTATGAACTTCCTAGATTAACACAAACTATTTAAAGACATTTGCACAGAAAACATGTTGCCAAGAGATTTTTCATTCTATTTATTTCAGAAATAAAAGAAGACAACAATATTAATCACTTAGCAGACACAACCAAAATTAGAAGATCAGGCCTTGTTTACTCTTTTCCAAAACTTCTCAGAATTCTCTCCAGCACAAAATATTCCCACCCAAAATTTAACAGAAAACATTTAGTATCTACTCTTTACCTGCCACCATTCCTGGGAATTCTTAAATCAGGAACACTTAAATCAGGAAGTAATCCTAATCAAAATACAACTCAAGGCAGACCCAGAAATGCAGTGATTATTGACAAATCACCCCCAAACTGCTATGATTTGAATTTTTTACATTTGCCTGAGTTAAGAGCAATAGCTGGGCTCTGAAATGCTTTACATTTAGCTTGGACAATAATTATCACATAACTGGGGTCCCAAGTTTTTTTTGCACAATTTAACTAAACTGTAGATGCTGGCTAACATTACAGCATGCCTCAATTCAGGTTTTAGACATATTTGCTAGATATTTACATTCATACAAACATGATGCCTTAATTAAAAGATGACCCTGAAAATTAGCTCTAGCTTGATCAAGAAATAGCAACAGCAGATTATTGCAGTAAAATTTGAATTTCAGCAACCACTGGAAATGGTTTTGAAAGTTCTTGATCTTAAATTTCAATATTAATGTATTAGGTGGTTTATTTCTCAAACGTTTGGCATGTTAATATTTTTCTATTTAAATTCTTACAGATTAGAAAGAACAATTTACTCTCCTAAAGGGTTATAAGGTGTAATCAATTCAGCTGAACAGTGCATGGAATACGAAAAGATCTTTGCTATCTCCCTTATGACAGTTATATCCCAACACAGCATTAGTAAGCAAAGATTATCTTAAAATATATATTGGGAACAAAATTGAACTGTATTTAGATTAAGTTTTGTAGTTAGCTTTGTCTCTATCATAAGGAAGGAGACATACCAACATTTTATTCAAGGTACTGGGTATCATTTTATTTCTGGAAGGCCAAAAATGAAATTCCAAAGATGTGTTTACAAATATAGACAGTTATTTTATTAGAAATACTGAACAGCATCAAGTTTTCAATCAGTTTCTCCATGAGGGCAATCACAGTGCCCTTACAGAAATGCTATTGTGTGATTTAGCCAAGAAAGTTGTACAACAAAAAAAAAAATTAGCAGTATTTTGATTAAATTTCTGTTTACTCCTAGAAATCAAGAAAATTTCTTAACCATGAATTGTTTAAAAATCCTCTAAGTTGTTATCAAGCAGTAAAGCACTAGTGTTGAAAGGCACTAGGATTGGAGCTTGTGTTACCTGGTTTCCAGTACAGACAGCACTTGAGCTCTCAGTAAATCACACCTGTAAAACACTCCTGTGCTTGGGCCCAAGTCTGCTACATTCATTAAAGTGTTGGACAGATTCTTGTGCAGCTGGAAGGATGCAAAATTCAGAGCAGATCTCTGCAGATTTACAGGTTGGATCTTTCCTTGACAGACATACGAGTTGTAGACTGCGAGTATGTTCTAATTACATCCTGAAAATAAAGCAACAGAAAAACTCAGAGCAAGATCCATTTAAAGTAAAGGACTGCAGGAAAAAATTAAATCAACTGAGTTGTTGTTCTTTGGAGCAAGCACTGAGCCCAGGAAAGGCTTATGGCAATGTTTCATTACCATCTCAAAGGGTGGGTAACCAACCTGAACAGATCTTGTATCATGTACAGCGACCTTCCAGAAACCCCACAAACCTCAACTGAAACAAAGTCTTTGAACATCACCAGTTAATCAACATTTAATTGTTATTAGAGTGATGTTTTCTTATTTTGCAATTCTACAAGCATTGACTTCTGGCCTTTACCTCAAATGGGGATCAAGACTAATTTCTCATGTTATTGGATTTACAAGAGAAGCCAAAATAACTCACAGCCAGTCAAAATGCAGCTACAAAAGCATTACTGTACCTTTTTCCCACCCTCAGCATTGTATTTGTCCAGCAAAGCCTGGATACAGGCTCCATAATTAGGATGAACATCAGTGAAGTTTTTCACCTGCACAGGAAGACAAAACAGAAAAGGCAACAATAATTGTTTTCCTCTATTTCAAGGGGGTTCTTTACCACACTTCCTGGGATACAAGCAGTAGGTATCATAAGGAAGAAAAGTTTAATTCTAATCAGTTATAAACAAGATATGAACATCTTCAAACACAATTTCTATTATGCCACACAGAGCTCATTCCCAATTTTAAACAAAGTTGCCCTGATAAGGATAAGGATCCAATCCCTCCTTGGCTCTCACTGCCTTCTCCCTGTTTAGAGCAAAACCTTACTCTGGTAGTCATCTGACTTTTGGAACACCAAGTTAAACACATGTTCCACATCTATCCCATTCTTCCCCCCAGGAGAAAGTTACTTTAACATATTATAGACTGATGTTATATTGTGTAAATAGGCAAATATTTAAGTATGAGAATTCCTGAGTAAGAAAAAAATCCAGCCTTTTCAGAGAATTCCTGATCTTCCTTTACAGAAACCATTATAACAATGTTACCAGACTGGTAGAAAACCTGGAATAAACCCCAAAGAAGGCACTTACAGCTCGTTTCTGAATGAAGAGCTGGGCATCCTTCAGATGATCTGCAATGTTTTTACACAGCCTCTGGCGTTCTTCCTCGTTCAGCACTTTGAGGTAGAATTCTCGCACCTGGCCATTGGAAATAAAGGTTTATTTTGATAATCCCAAAAGTGGATAAGATAGCTTTCACTTCCTAGTCAAGTAACTCTTAAAAGATTTAAAAGGCAGCCAATCTGTCAGGGTTTTTCTTTGGCAAACTTGCCAACAACTCCTTCTCCAGACACTAATGGCAAGAAAATAAGTCAGAGCCTCTACCTAAAAATGCCCAAAATCTGAATTTCAGATTCTGTGAGAACTCACAGAATCTGAAATTCAGAAAAACCAAACTGACACACACCCTACACACTCCTCACTGTGTGGCAAGCAGCACAAAGCCTTTCCAGAGCCCCACCTGGGTCACGTTGTCCTCATTGGCACTGTTGAAGCGCTGCACGTCCCCTGAAGCAAACATGCGGCTCTCCTTGAGCCGGGGCTGATCCTCGGGACCAGTGAAGCTGTTTGGGTAATAATTTGGGGCACCACCTGGGAAAAAATAATTCCCAAACCAAATCAATCAGATGTCAGCACTTTCAAGTAAATCAGAAGACAGAGGATGTTATTTGCTTGGAGGAATCTAAATCAATTATTCAGTTACTATAAGTTTAATTAAAAACAGCTGACAGCATTTTTCTGTCAACACCTTCAAGCCAGTACTTAACAGCACCCACTACAAAGCATTTCCACAGCTTTTTTCAGGGAATATTGATTGATTTAAAAAATAAGAAAACCTGGCCACTCTCACAACAATATTTCTCAATAATAATAGAAAGTCATGGTTGAAGTTTAAGGCAGCATAAAAATACAATCATTTACATATCTGAAATACTACAATGCTTCCCTGTGTAGGGGTGTATTTTAAACACCTAATGAACTAAGAGAACTGCTTAAAAATAAATTCATTATCTGTTCTGGGACAAGAGCAGCTGTCCTCAAGTTCCTGCTTTTCAAATATTTCCCTCTCCTCCCTCAGCAAGTGCCTGAGTTCATAGCCCAGAGGAACACATATTTTGGCATGAGACACAGCTTAAGTACATCCTTGTTTACTCTCAGGTGGAAAAAAGCCACTATTGGGCAAACCCTGACAGAACAGAAGCTGCTCAGTAAAGGGGAAGTGACAGCTCTACTCTTGTCATTTTCACTTTTGTCTTTCACAATCTCTCAGAAATCTGAAAGCAAAGCAGTTTAGTGAAGTGGACTGAGCCAAGTCAGTCTCTAAAACCTGACTGCAGGTATTCTCCCACAAACTGATTTCCTGTTAAAGGCCTTTTTATTAAGTTTTAAATACATCCTAGGCTTCACTTGTTTTTTATACTTTTAAATAAACTCCTCATCTTGTATCCAAACATCCCAAGTCTCCTTTTATTGGATTAACAGACAAGATACACAAGCATTCTACACAAGTATGTAAAGATAATAAACATGGATCTTAAGCCCCCTGTGAACTGAAGAGAATGCTGCAGCCCATGCCTAAGCATCATTATATTGAAAGCTGTTTTCCTAGCTACCTTGGTTGTCAGACACAGTCATTGGCCCATCCCTCTGGTAGTTGGCCACTCTGGCTCTGAAGGGACAGTTGACAGGGATCTGCAGATAGTTGGGGCCCAGGCGGTGTCTGTGGGTGTCAGGATACGAGAAGAGACGTCCCTAAAACATTGAGCACAAACATGAACCACCACTTGTAAAACACTGGGGCATGTCAACTCAAAGCTTTCATAAGCAGCAAAGTAACCAGTGCTCCTCAGGTCACACCTCCTGTTTACCTGCAGCATTTTGTCAGGGCTGGGCTCAATTCCAGGAGGCATGTTGCTAGGGTCATAAGCCATCTGTTCCACCTCTGCAAAGTAGTTGACGGGATTCCTGTTCAAGACCAGCTTTCCCACAGGGATGAGAGGGTAGTCACCATGAGGCCAAACCTGTAAGACACAACACACATCCAGTAAAATTAACATTATTACAGTATTATGCAGCTTAACTGCCAGGCAGAATTCACCCAATTTCAATCTAGGTTAAGAAAATACATTACTGAGTTTCTTTTCTCTTAACAAACATTGAGGAATGTCTTATTTTAAGAAGCATTTTGCAATTAACACAGATTATTGATGCAATTTATTTCATCATCCCAGCATAATCTCAGCACTTGAGTACTTGAACGAAATACCCGCAGGCCCTTGAAAAGCAGCCTAGGGAAGCGGGCGTGGGTGGAACTGGTGGCACAAATGTTTTCAGCTCCTTCAAAATGTTTAACTGGCTTAATTGGCCTTTTCTTTGCCATCTGAGCTGCACTTTTAAGTTCAAAGGTCTTTAGCCACTTGGGTAGAACAGTGTTAGAGGTAAAAAAGTTTATGCAATGCTAGTTTATGTTGGCATCCTTCAATGACACATTCCTAGGAGCAGCTATTGGAAGTGGGACAAAATGACACCAGCAAGGCTCAGGGTGTGACTCTGATCTGAGATCATGCTTCTGAAGTGCCATGGGACCTACAGGCCTGGAATCAAGCCCTACCCGTATTTCCCTGAGAAAGAGTAACATCAGATATACCACAACTATAGCTTCATCTCCAGAATTCCTGGCTCTACAATAAAGAATATACTTAAAAAAACTACCTGAAACTGAATATTCCCGGAATTATCAGACATACCTTAGTCACATCAAAAGGATTAAATGGGAACTTCTCTGCTTCTTCAAAGGTCATAACCTGAATGTAGAAGGACCATGAAGGATAGTTCCCCTTGGCAATGGCATTGTAAAGGTCCCGTATGGCATAGTCAGGATCAGTAGAAGCCAATCTTCCTGCTTCCTCTACAGAAAGGTTTTTGATGCCCTGGTCAGTCTAAAAGCAATGAAAGCACCAGTTACAGCATGCAGAAAGTACTGCAAAGATGATTCATCAAGAATGGATTTTAACAAGATTTATAATCCAAGAATAAGGTTGTCCAAGTTCTAACTTCCAGTAACTTGAATTTAGATTTATAGTACATTCAACAGCTGCCTTCCAGGTAAAAATCAGTTCACTGATAGAGCTCCATTAACAAGAGACAGATGCCCAAAGAAGAGTTTCTTACAGTCTAGTAAATGAATAGAAGAAGAGAGATACCTCTCCTACTGGTTAAAGGTATGAAACTGATACTCAGCAATGACTCCACACATCTTTGAGCCTGAACTAAACTTGAAAAGTCACAGATCTTTATGGTTTTTATCCAATATGATGTACAGTTCCAATTAAAAAAAAAAATCAATACCTTGGCATGGAATTTGCAGTAAACTGCTCTTCCATCAGCATTAACCAGTTTGAAGGTGTGTGATCCATATCCATTCATGTGGCGAAAGCCATCGGGAATGCCACGGTCACTGAACAGGAAAGACACCTGAAGAGAGGGATCAAACACTATGAATGGGCTCAGCATATCAAGGAGAAAGTCTCCACTCCAGAATAAGTTTGTTTATTGTGTTAATATGCATCACTGGGAGCTATGTTGTCAGGAATTCCTTGAGGAATTTATACTTTAAGTGTTAATGAAATAAAACTGACTCCCCTGTAAGCATAGGTAAGTATGAATAATTTAAAATAATATTTAAATAAAATATAAATTAGACTATGTAGACTTTTAAATCAAACATGGAAAAGAGAGAGTTAAGAACCTGCTATCATAACATGATTATCTTAATCGTACAAAATAAAGTCACGGGAGAAGCTTACTTGATGCAAAGACTCAGGGCGAAGACTCCAGAAGTCCCACACCATGTCTGGATCCTTCAGGTGAGTCTGAGGATTCCTCTTTTGGCTATGGATGAAGGATGGAAACTAATTTGTCCAGAAGTGGAAAAGGAAAAAGAGAGAGAAAGAAAAAAAAAAAAAAAAAAAGAAAGATGTAAGATTACTGAAAAAAAAAAAAAAATTTACACTGCCATTCCCTTCCTGCCAAACACATAAATTCACAGACCAGTCAGTAAAACTAGAGTAATGTCAAGCATTCACAATTAAAATAAACAGAGATAAAGAATGCTTTCATTTTGTGGTTGATAAGGTGAGAGATACAAGTGTTCAGATTTGTATACCTGTGTTTATGTGACTCAAATTAATACAGAGATACTATGAAATATCTGTGCAGAACTCCTGCACTCAAGGAAAGCCCCTCTGCTAGCTGCTGTCAAACTTATGCCAAAAGACCAAAAACTCCAGATTTAATAAAAAGAACTGTCAAGAAGCCTTTGAAGTGAAAAGTTCAAGTGAAAAGAATGAAACCATGGAAGTTATCAAGCTTTAGTTCTTTTTTTACTTTTGTTTGAGGACATCTTTCCAAGTAAAAAATGTTCCAACAATCTGACCAACAACCAAGTTTTTGCTTCTGAGGGAAGCCAAAACAAGATTTGAATGAACTTTTGGGCTTTCTCACAAAGTACCCTCACCTTTTGTGCTTACTCACCAACATTGCATCCCGAATAAAGAAGATGGGAGTGTTATTTCCCACAAGATCCCAATTCCCATCCTCCGTGTAGAACTTCATGGCAAAGCCTCGGGGATCACGAACTGTGTCAGCTGAGCCAGATTCTCCAGCTTGAAGAAATACATGAATACACAGAAGTGTTAGGATAGGAAAGGTATATAAACACGACCTGAAAATCTGCCATAAAATCCTAAAAGAACAAGGTTTATTGCAGTCTATTCTACACCAAGGAATTGTAGGAATATTTTCAACAATACTTCAGGCACTGTGAGTTTTCAAAGTGTAAAGCCAACCAAGCATCCAGGCCACAGTCAAAAAAAGGAAAAAAGCCAGTATATCCACTTGAACCAATTAAGAGTGGAATTTGCATTATCGCTAAGAGAGACATCATCAGATTTTAAGGCTGAATCATCTAAACCTGCATTTGTTTCTGTGCACCAAATCCCAGTGGGAAAGCTCTCATCTGAAAGGTAGCAATCCAACCAGCGTTCCTAATAAAACACTATGGAAGAGCTGTAATCCTTTTAATTCCTCCTGCTTCACCCAGAATGGGACTTTCAATGGGAATCTACCCAGAGCACAAGGGCCTAGCACAACACCTGAGCAGAAGTGATGCAAAAGTGCTCAGAACAGCTAATGCTGAATTGTGATGAAATCAGAAGGACGCTCATTCTCTCGTTAAAAACCTTGTGTATTCCAAAAGAGCAGGGAGGGAACGTGTCCAAACAGGGCAGGCAAAGGGGAGGGAAGGATGCAACAAGCTGCTCCAGCAGCAGTCTACATTTCAAACTCAACCCCATGTCCTTAGACTGTACAATACTCAGGACAATTTAAATCCTAAGGGA
Source organism: Serinus canaria (assembly GCF_022539315.1). Lineage (NCBI taxonomy): Eukaryota > Metazoa > Chordata > Aves > Passeriformes > Fringillidae > Serinus > Serinus canaria. The sequence goes on along the minus strand of NC_066319.1, from coordinate 8,343,497 downwards.
TTTAAGACTGGAAACAGCCAGTGGGCCAAAGCCAGCAGCTCCCTGAGCCTTGCTGGACTACTTTTTTCTCTCTAATACTTCCAGAATTGAATCCTCATTAGGATTTCTTTTCTTTTAAATACATCCACATCATGAATTATAATTTTTCTATCAGACAAGCGACTGATCACAATCAGCTTTACTAATAGCATTCAAGATTTTGCTAGTTTGTGCATTCCAGTCTTTAAGAAATCAGAGCTTATTTATGGAAGATCATTTGTTTTTATTTGCCCAGCATTTAGTTTATATCATTCATCCCCAAGACATCCCTGCAGCATAAGAGATCATAGGTATTTAGCTTGTAAGTGTTGATTGTGATCCAACCAGAAACAAAACAAGCTTTCTGTCAGAAAAAAAGAGCTGGGGCTGCCCTCCCTCTCACATTTCAGACAGAAAAGTGTCTCCAGAGAGCTCTGCCAGAAAGGGGCAAAAGCTGCTAAGGTCTTCCATGTAAGTGAATTTCAGAGAAGATGAAGCAAGCTCTGCAGACACCCTTAAGTGCTCCACAAAGCAAACAGTGTTCTCAGGGCACACATGCAGAAGACACAAAGTGAATTTAGAGCCTTACCAACAGTGGAGAAGCGGATGGCAAGCGGAGTTCTTTTCCCAATGTGCTCAAACACTTTTGCCTTACAGTACTGGGTGATATCATGAGTGACTTCAAAATAGCCAAAGGCTCCTGAAGAACAGCAAGTTCAAAATATCAGATCTAGGTTCCTTCCTCCCACTCCCAGCTTGTCTGTTGTTAACATACAACTTAAAGTCCAAGGGAAGCACACCAGTTTAAACAATGCTCTAAACACTCCATTTACTTTCACAAAATGAAACTGATTAAACACAAATTACTTGCTCATTCTCTCCTCCTTAACTGACTGTTACCAGCTCCCAGCAGCAGCAGCACAGAAAATGCTCTTCTGCCAAGATCTGTGTATTCATCTGGGAGCAAAGCAGGTATTTCTTTAATCCTGCTATGAGTTGCAGAACTTTTGGTGCACCTGTAAGCCGGGTGAAGCAACACAACCCTTTCCACCCCCACACAGAGGAACTTTTCCCATGTACAGTCACATTTTAAATACAGCCCCACATTTGCTCATTCTAGGGCAATGCATGACAAAATTCAAGGTACTAATTTTACCTTACTAAGATCAATAATAATTTTTTTAAAGTTTAGGCTTTTTTAATTTAAAAATTAGATTATCAGCTTGCTTTGGCAGACATACATTAGAAGACAAAGCTGAATTCTCTATTAAGTAACATGCAAACAACATTAAATACAGATGGGGAGGAACAGACAAAAGAAGCAGAGACAACAGCAGATACAGTAAAAATTGAAGGGCTATAACCACATTTTCTCTCATTTTTGTAAAAAAATTTTAAGTGCTTCAAGTTTTGAGTTCTTTTAAACCAGGCCTTAACACTGTTGTTTATACAGATTTATTATAGCTAGTAACACTAAAACATAAATAACAATGTAATTTATGCATCACAACCTACACATTTACTCAAAAGCTCTTTAATGCTACACAGAGAAAATGTGTGATTTTAAACATACCTCCTCCTTTTGCATGCACAACTCTTTCAGGAATCCTCTCTCTGTCAAAGTGAGCCATCTCATCAGTGAAAACAACATCTTGGACAAGAAGAGGTCCACGTGGCCCCACTGTCAGAATATTCAGCTTGTCCCCAATGGGGTTCCCAGCACCTGTGGTCAGGACATCTGGTTTCTGGAAACAAGAGAAGGTCACAGTCAACACCAGAAATTAAAAGCCCTCTGAATCTGAGCCATACAATGTGCATGACTGTTCAACCATTATATGTCACAGAACACAGCAACAATAAATGGCAAAATGACTTCAGATTTTGGGGGAAGTCACAGAACATACAGATGTTTACCTAAATTACAGAGCTAAGTTTTAGGACAATTTAAGAAGGGGAGTTGAAGTAATGTAAAATCCAGGAATGTTTTCTGTGGTTCAGAAATGTTTCTTAAGACTACTGATCTCGCTTCAAGAAAAATATGGATGGGGAAAAAACACTAAAAGAGGAGAAGCTGTTGGAAAATAAGGGAGAAAGGAGAGGAAGAAAGTAGAGACATAAGGAAAGAGCTACAGCCAGACTAAAATGGGGTTTCCTTAATTAGCATTGGTCTGGAAGAGTTATGGAAAATAACAGGAACACCTGAGGAATCATCATTTTAGATCCTGCACCATGCAAGGATGAAGATTAACACAAGCCCTAAGAAGCTCTGCTGCCAGGAAATGTCCTACAACTTCAAGGAACACCTGCACTACAACTGAGTGCACTCCTGTGGTATTGTCCACAAGGGTCCCAGGATGAGGGAAGAGACGAGAAAGTTGACTCCATGTATCAGAAGCTTGATTTATTATTTTATGATAGATAATATATTAAAACTATACTAAAAGAATAAAGGAAAGGATTTCATCAGAAGGCTAAGCTAAGAATAGAAAAGGAATGAATAACAAAGGCTTGTCTCTGACTGAAACAGTCTGGACAGGTCATCTGTGATTGGCCCTTAATTGGAAACAGCCTGATGAGGCCAATCACAGATTCCCCCTGTTGCATTCCACAGCAGCAGATAAGAATTGTTTACCGTTTGTTCCTGAGGCCTCTCAGTTTCTCAGGAGGAGAAAAATCCCAAGGAAAGGATTTTTCATAAAACATGTCGGTGACACACTCCTACTTTCTCATAAGAAGCTTCCAGTAGAAAAGACTTCATCTGCATCACATGTGGGGTTATATGCTCCTCTATGGCAATATTCCTGTTTTACTGGGTAGTGTGAAAAATGTAGTGAGAATGACCATCAGGTCTCTGGAGCTGATGTGCCTCAGCTCTGTTTTTCCTGGAGTACATTTATTGTTAGGAACCTTGTAAAGGACTTAGGAAGAACACGGAAACAAACAAGGACAAAGGAAAAAATAAAGAAAATAAACACAATTTGCAGCGTGGCGAGCTCAAACAGAGTGACAAATTCCAGCTAACAATAAATCACAGCTTGCACTAAACTGACATAATTCCATATGGGTTCTCTGTCCACACCATCCTAGCTGAAGCATCCACACACCTGAACCCCATCAGCATAAACTCCTTCAGCCCTTCCTGACTAGTTCTCCTCCTTTAAGGTTCTATAAATGAAAAGGGAAGGTGGAGGGAAGGAAGAAGCAATTCATGATGAGAAAAGCATTCATTATTCTAACAGCGACTGCATGGGGTTCCAATTCTTACCCTAAGTTCTGCTTTAAAGGGGTTAATTACTGCAAACAGACAAAATTTCCATCTGATAGAAGACTTTATTCCCCCCAAAAGGCAAGCCACAAAGGCAAGGAAAGAACAATTATTCACATCCACACCCAGAACTCTGGATGAGACAGAGAACACTGGGAGTTCCAGACACCTTTGTTTCACTCAGGTCCGTGAACAACCACATAAAAGACATTTGACAGGATAAGTGCATTTCCACTGTGTTTCTACTAATGTGCAACACACTCCAGCTGGCTTGAATTCCCAAAATATCCACCTTCTTTATTCCTCCTTCACCATTTCATTAGCATAAAACTTTAAGCCTAAATCCAATTCCCCTGGGATGACTGGAACCCTCAACTACACTGAAATCTGCACAAACATTTTCAAAGACAATAAGTAACTGGTTACAAACATAAACATGACGTTCAGAAACTTACAGGAAAGTCAAATAAAGCCAAATTTGTATTTCAAGTCAAAGAAACAAACATCTGCTTAAATCAAAAGATTATCTATAGCTTCTCATGGGAAATATGCAAGAGTAGAAATTGTTCTCAGTATATTTTCCACTGCTTATTTATTACAGACAAGACTATGCTATAATGCCAATATTTAAGGCCACTAGAAGCAGTTGCTAAAACCACCACTCGTTGACATTAAGGCTATAAAAAAAATTAACAGCTTTGTGGCTGTACAGTCTCCTTTGTGTAGGCAGACTTTCTAGTGTGCACATTAGAAGTAAATAATATTCATTTACTTAGTGGATAGAGATATTCACTTTAGCTTCAGGATAAAGTTATGTGGGGCACACAAGTAAATTCCAGAGAGGAAAAAAAAACACACCATAGGTTAAAGAAGAACTCTCATACTACTTTTGGACCTGAGTGTGTTTGATGCCTGTGTTTTCATCTGGTAGGGAGCTGCACACAGCCCAAGCCTTGATAGGTAAGAACTTTCAAATCTGTATTTCATTACAGCACTAACCTGCCCTGACAAAAAGAAGGGAAGGAAAGCCAGGAGAATTTTAGTCGCTGCTGTGGTAAACAGCACACATCAAAGTACACACTTCCAGGCATTACTGATACTTTGCACCTCATACAACTCACTTTAAAATTCCAATAAGTCCTCTCTACTTTCTATCTTAAAGTCTCATGACTCCTTATGCAACACAGACTGGGTTGCCTCCCAATCTCCAAATTAACCTTGGCCTCTTTTCAAACACTGCTTTGCTACAGAAAAGCCAACATCCCTACAAAAAGAATTACTCACGGATAAAAAAGGAACTACTATGACACATGCTAGGTTATGATGGAGTCACAAGTCATCAGGTAGTTTTCACACTGTACCTTTGAGAACCGAGAGAAAAAATAAAATTAAAACGACTTAACAGCTCCAGTGGAAACTGAGACATCCACTTGCATCTTGCCACTTAAAACCAGCACAAAGTGTACTCAGTAGCAAATACACATTTCTGTCAGAAACAACACATGGAAACTGTCATAGTGATTTGATGAAGAAGGGAAGTGAACTCTTGCAACGTTTCCACCTTAATCTAAATATGTGGAGTCTATTCTACATCTTCAGATGACTGAGTGCTGTTGATTACATGCCCTTATGATTTCAGTCAGCCATTTGTCCCAGTCCACTTCATAGGATCAGAGAATAGTTTGGGTTGGAAGGGATCTTCAAGGTCATTGAATTCCATCCCCTGCCACGGCCAGGGACACAGGGACACCTTCCACTATCCCAGGTTGCTCCAAGCCCCGTCCAACCTGGCCTTGATCACTTGCAGGGATGGGGCAGCCACAGTTCCTCTGGGAAACCTGTGCCAGGGTCTCACCACTCTGACAGGGAAGAACTTCTTCCTAAAAAAATTCACTTCGATCTGGTCACGAAGAATACGCTGAGTGGGAAGGGAGCCACAAGGATCACCGAGCCCAACTCCTGGCCCTGCACACACTACTGAACGTGCTTTATCCTTTTTATTACTCCCTTGTCACAGTTGCACCGGCCTCGGCCGCCGTGACAGCAAACCGAAACGCAAACTTCTGATTTAAGACAGAAAAAAATCGCCCCCATCCCCGCCCGCGGGCCCACGGCTGGGGCGCAGCGCGGCCCCGGCGCTGCCTGGAAGGAGCGGCCGGGGCCCGGCAGCGCTGACCGCCCTTGTCGCTCGGGGCCAGCTGGCAGCCTCCACCCCTCCGCGCCTCGCTGTTCCCGGGCACGGCTCCAAGCCGTGGGGACGAGGGCGCCTCGCCCTCCACCGCTGCCCCGGGGACGCCCGGGCGCTCGGAGCGCCTCACCCCGCAGGGCCCTACGCCCGCCGGCGCCGCGGCTGCCAGGGGGATGCGAGGCACGGGAGTACCGGGGAGCGGTGGTGCCCGGCGGGTACCTGCGAGCCCCGCTGGTTCTTCCACTGCTTCAGCTGGTTCGCGGCGTCGTCCCGCCCGTCGGCCATTTTGCGGTCTCCGGCGACCCCCGAGGCAGCAAGGGCGGCGCGGAGGGGAGCGGCGGAGCTGCGTTCGCTCCCGGCGAGGAGGCAGCAGCGGCGAGGAACTCAGGCCGTGGCCCGGTCACGCTGTCAGCCCGCGGGGACCCTGCGCCGCCGCCACCGCCGCCGCGTCCCGCCCGCAGCAGCCGCGGGTAGCGGGAGGCACCGCCAATACAGCTCCGCTCCCGCCTGCGCCCGCCCCCGCTACCTCCTCGGCCAATAGAACCGCGGCCATCCACCATCGCAAGGTCTGATTGGTCTAAACGCACGTCAATCATGCGCAAGGAAGCGCTGCCCCTGCTCCCGTTGTGAGACGGGGGGGGGACGCTGTCGGATTCCTTTGAAATTGGAAGGAAATTCACCAATATGGAGCTGCAAATGGATTTTCCGGCTGTAATCGCATTGTTGAGATGCCCCAGATTTCTAAAACTGCTGGTGGTGCAGGCGTTGTTCAGTGGCAGAAAAAGTTAGAGGTTCGCCATCGTGAAAGCTGCCCGTACTTACGGAGGTTCTGAGGCAGGGCTTGCTTCAGCAGCGAAAAAAAAATGCTGAAAGATTTGTTTGCTGAATTTTGCTGAAACAAATTTGTTTGTAAATTGCAAAATCAAAGCGATCGGTATATAAGTAAATGAATTATATTACTATATAAATTACATCAGTATATAACTATATACGGGCTCATTCTTGTATTGGTGCCTGAAATGGAGTAGAGGTGGTTTACTTTGGTCAGATATGCACTCAAAAAAAAGAGCATTTCTTTGCTGACTGGAATTTTTAACCTTAAAAAGCCACCTGCTTCTGAATTACGTGCTTATACTTTCAAATTGTGAGTAAATATGACACAAGTACTTTTGATAATGCTGCAGAATGTCCCTAGCTAGGTGCCAATGCATATACTAAGGGTAAAAAGTGGTAAAAAGCTGGTTACTTTTCCTGTTTCTGAGGTAAAACCTTTGAACAATGAAAATAATCCATCTTAAACTCCTTATCTGCAAGATTATATCTACATTCTTTGTCTTAATAGATACAAAGAACAGTCAAACTTGTTATTTCAAGTAGACAATTGCTTTATCTGGTATATGTTATTATGCATAAGAGACTTAAAGCTCAGGTCTGCACTATACAGGGGATATTATTACTTCTATTCCTTTTCTGCAGAATTAAGAACAGCAAACTCCTTTTTTTCTGCTTCACCCTTTATTGGGACATTTTTTCCATGTCTTGAAGCCTCATAATCTTTTCTGCTTCAACATGATAACCAAAATCATGAAGAAGGGCAAGGAAGATTGCTTATGTTTCTCATATTTTTATATAAAATATCCATCTGCTGACTACACCTACCACGCCTGGATTTAATAATAGGATTGCCCACATAATTTTTTTTTTAAATCAATAATTGCTATTTCAGTTTGCTTAACCAGCAAATTGGGGCAAATGTGAACATTTTCATCAACAGTCAATATTTGCTTTTCTTTTACAGTTTAACACTTTAAATTTTAAGCAGGCCAATGTGTAGATAAACTCGCTGGTCACAAATCTCTTCCAAAGTAAGAGTAACTTGCAAAAACTTCTTCCCCTTCCTATGAACCCTTCTTATTATATGCTAGAGGAAAGGATATATGTGCATATACTTATACAAAAAGAAAAAAAATATGCCTGCATAACAAACAAACAAGAGATTAAATATTGGCTAAGGAAATATGTAAACCCCAAACCAAAACTCAGGAGAAAGTGGCAACACCAGTGGCACCTCTTGCAAACAATGTTTGCACTTCATCTTAACTAAAACCAAGTGACTGCATTTCATTAGAAAGGTCACAGGCAAAGCTCAGTGTGACACAAATACTTTTGCCTCTCACCCTGCTCTACTTTTGTCTCAGAAAATGTCTTTTCAGGAAAAAAAAAAAAAAAAGCAGTGAATGCTGGTTTGAATTCCACAGGTATCTGGCTTTGGGTGTCTTCTTTTTTTTTCCTTTCCCCCCCTCTCCTACCTTGATGATATTTGTTTCCTGCAGCACTTTATTTGCCTCCTGTTATATATCTGCATTAAGTAAGCAAACTTCAAACAATTCCACATAAATCATCTTTATTTACCTGGGGAGACTGGTTCTCTGCTGCCACATGACTTTCTGAGGCATGATCCAAACCACACTTTGCCCTTAATTAAGATTTGGGGAGATTAAGAGACAGAGTGTTTAGCATTTGTGTTTTGTTGTATTTAAAGTGAGTTTATAAACACAAAATACAAGGTCAGTGTCACTCACAACTGAGCTGTACATAGAGTTTACACATAGCTCAGTGATTTACACCCAAGGGAAGGATCTAGAATTAGTTGAGTAGCAGGTCAGTAGTGCCTCTTGCTTTGCTAAATAAGTTCCACAAGCACCCCAAGCTTTCATCCTACATCTAGCAGCCCTCTCTGGCTGCCTTGGTCCCTACTTCCTCTGTGATTAAATCAGAGTTGCAAATGTTCCCAAGCTCCCTACAACAACATCTGTACATTCTGAGTGCCTCTGCTGCAGAGCCAGAGCATTTAACTCCAGCACAGAGCATGGGGGACAAGATGATTTTTAAATTAAGAGATCAGGAAAGAGAAGCACAAGAGAGAGTGTGCTGACTTCATAACTAAACTGATCATTAATGAGAACACTTATCACAGGATTGGGAGGCTTATTGACCCTTCTGCTCAAGATACTCAAACTTGTATCTTCCAGAGGATCCAAATTATACATCTGGAGCTGAGGCTTGGACATGTTTTGTACTCTGAGCCACAAGGAGTAAGGTCAGAAAAACATCAAAGCTCTGGTTCAGGCTCACATAATAAACGTATAATTTATATGGCTGTGTATATTTTCAGTCACAAAACAAATTCAGCTACTGCATGTGGACCAGTTATGAAATAATATAATGAATCTATTCTCAAGACCTAAATTTTAATTGGCCCTTATCAATATCTCATGTTTACATGATTTGCAGTACCTCAGAAATCTTTTCCACTCATCCTTCTGCTGTCATGCCTGGTATAAACATCAGGGCACAGAAACAGCATGGAAAGAACAGCAAAGAATAATAACATGGCAGAGGACTGAGGGGTAGGTATGGCAGCCACAGACAGAAGTACGTTGCTATTCTGTTTTAGAATAAAAAGCAGAGGTTTATGAATAGAAACAACAGATTAATGTCAGTTTTAATGCAATAAACAGAACATTTTGCCTGTGCTGATCCCCAACACAGACCCAGGGCAATTTTGTATCTCCAGCTGGCAATTACACAGCCGTGAAGTTCATGCTGTGAAAGGTCAGCCAACCCCTGAGTGACACGTGCTGAGGTGTTGGACACGGTCTGTGGTGAGCAGAAGAGATGGAACAAGAGATGGGTAATGATAAACTGGGGATCTCTGTATCTGTAAGATAGGTCTGAACACATTTTGTAGCTTTGGTGATAAGTTTGTCATTCAGTAACTTGCATTGTCCATAGTCTTTTTAATTTTGTGTTTTCAGTCATCAGATCTAGTGGAAAACATGGAAAACACAGAAATACATCTTCAGAAGAAGTGGGCTTTAAGGGATCATTGAGGGTACAACAAGGTAAGCAGGCAGGAAGTCTGGCTTTTATGGGAAATAGCACATTGGAGTGTCATTGGACAGAGTGAGATACTGAGATACACAGAAAATGTGAAAAAATCACCTAGAAGAAAATCAGGAAGATAGGAAATTTTGCTTTGTGTTTTGTAATTTTTCACCCTCCTCTGCTGTAGTTATTAGGGCAAGGTCTCAATTTAAATTACTAGGAAAAAAAGACTGGCCTCAAATATAGAGAAGTGTTATAATATTAATAATTTATATGTTTCAAACATGTTTTTCTTTGCTTCTCTCATTCTCCATAGACAAGAATGACTTAAGTGATTTTGGAGCAGCTGTCTTCAATCTTTGAGGTTTGTATGGGGTCAGTAAATGCCAGTGGTCCTAGACCTAGTCCTTTTTTACCAAAAATAGAATTTAATTAATCTATATTCATTGTTTCTAATAATGTATTGCTTTTCATAAACTACTTGTTATCATCGTTATGAAGCATTTGTGTTTCATATTTAGTGCTGCAAAGACAGCAGCAATCTACTTCTTGAGATCAGTGAAGGAACAAAAATAGGGTAAGAAAAGCAGCACTTTTCAGGTTGTGGGGTTTTCAAACATCTTTAGCATCCTGGATACCTCAGTTCTGTATTTTTACTCCTCAAAACTGCACCATTAAAATGATTTCACATCATAGACACACAATTTTCTTTTTGTTAATGCAGACTTGATTTCCTTTCAAGTTCTAGTGCCCACATGAATGTTTTTCTCCATTTGTTCTCTGTGTTAATTAGCATTGTCTGAAGCATCTACCCAGTGGCAGTTCATAAAACCTCCATTTTGGAACCAGATTTTGCCCATTAAAGCTTCATTCTGCATAAGAAAATATTTAAAGCTAAACACAGCCGTATTTTGTTCTGTTGTTACAATCAGAAGCTCTTAAGCTTTTAAATGGGTCAACCCTTGGTATGACTTAGTCACATGTTCTTTAAATTAGTCAAGTGCTTAATTAGCATGCTGGATGTTTGCATGTATAAATATAGATCTTTGATCCAAGAGATACCTTGATACTATAGGTGTCATTTCATGTGTTCCAATTCCACAGAAAGAAGGGAATCCTAAATGAACAGAGCTTGAAGCTGCAGAAAATTAAAGGCAATTAAAAATGTCTGTCCAGCAGGACTGGAAAATCAGGCTATTATTTCATTGCCAGGAAAAATCAGATACATGCCTTTGAAAAGTTTGGAGAGATGTGTGTAGGTAAATGCATCAGTAGGGCTCAAGGCTGACGCATAGAGATTATTGATATAATTCATTAACATCAGTGATGATGGATTTCAGCATGGCTCATACCTCAAATTTCAGTTAGTTTGGTACTAAACAATGTTAAAATTTGTTATTTACAGTGATGATTTCTGAATTTCCATATGGGATCATGGTGCTGACTGGAAAATAAAATACTGTCACAGGGAACTTATGGAGAAAAACCAACAACAACAAACACAGCAGCCAGTGGAATGACAACAAACCAGATGAATTTGTGGAAACCACAGCAAATATGGATGCTGGAAAACAAGGAAAGGCAAACAAGATGATTTGTGAGGTACTGAGAGAGGAAATGTCACTGTCTTTGAAAGCAATAGGAGGTAGAAATTCTCCAGACTTGATCTATTCACCAAGGCAGAGCTGACAGGTTTGTGTCAGGCAGCCAGTGGTGTTTAGGTATCCTGAGGAATGCTGGATTGAGCCCTTTCTGTTTCAGTGAGTTGAGAAAGATGGGACACCCTGCAAGCAGAGGGACATCAAAGGCTCTTACCAGGTGACAATGGTGGCAGGCACACGTGGCATTTGTGCGCCAGGGCATCAGCAAGCACTCCACATGGGTAGTAATCCACTCTGCTGACTGGTTGGGTCAGCTTCCCATGGAATTGCTGCAAATTCCAGTGTAGAGACAGCCTCCAAGATCCCATTGAAATATCATTTGCTAGGTGTTTATAATCCAAATATAGTTTAAAATGTTTTCTCTTTCACTTTTTTGGCCCTGAAAATACACACACACACACACACACATACATACACACACACACACTTGAATATATTTAGATTGATTAATGTTCAGTGTTTCTACCTGATTAATAGATCCTAAACAGAACTTATTTTTTAAAGATCATTTCAATGAATTGTGAAATAAAGGCAGTTTGAAAAATCTGCTTTATTCTAGAAGATGGATGTAGCTGTCTCTTGAGGTGCCCTGTTTAAGAGCAATAATAACCATTTAGGTTTGTCCCTTGAGATGGTAGCAAGTAGAGTACAGGGAATAATTAATCCTAGGACACCAGCACACCAATTAGTACTGCTGGAATTGATCGGAGTTTCAGCACCTTTGAAAATCAGTTTTTATTTTGGTGTGAATATTTTAGCTTTTTTTTTTTTTTCACTTGAAGTAGCTGCCATTCTCAGTCTGTTTTCCATCATAATACGAGACATCTAAGGATTGAAGAGTGGCAAAAAGTAAACCACCTGCTTAAACATCTTCATTCTGACAAGATGAAAGGCTACAAAAAAATCCTGGGGGTAGTGGAATATTAGATAAATATAAAATAAATCTTGCAGCCCAGTGCCTGCCATCTGGCCAGCAGTTTGCTGGTGCCCTTTGCCCCAGCTATCAGCATTTGAGTTGTTGCTCCAGTCATTTCCTAAAAGCAATTAGTTCTAAGTCATTATGGGTTGCAGAGATGGCCATTGATTTGTTTAACATTTACAAACTGCCAGGGACCTGCTCCTGAATTAAAATCCTGGACAAGCCCCTGGCTGTTTTGAGTACAGATAGGTGCATGGAAAACAAAGGGTGGATTTTTTCCTTCTCTTGAAGCCCAAGTCCTCTTCTGTACATTTGACCTCATTTTTCTGTTCACAGAAAATTCATTGCCTCAAATAGGTAAGTTGGAATTATGGAAGCTCAAAATATATATATAACAATTCCATAATTACAGTGTCTTTACTTAGACATTTAGTTCATTTTTACACATCCTAAAGACTGCCAGCTTTTTATGTGTTTGAATAACTGTGTTTCTAGAATGTTCATCTTTACAAAAGTTACTAAAATAATTATTTTGACCTAATATGGAAACTGTAACAAATTGTTAGTGTGTTTTGGGTTTCTTTTTTCCCTGGAGCTTGATGCTAAGCTACCAGGTTAATTGACATGTTTCTTTCCAGCTCCTAATTGCTACCTGCACCCTGGCTGGACGTTTCTAAGATATTTACAAGAGGTTTACAAGCCCTTTACACTGCCAAGAAACCTCTGATGTAGGGATAAAAATGAAATACAGATCATAGCTTCCCAACCACTCAGAAGTACACTAAACCCTCCTGCACAGATCTACAGGGATCTATCAGCATTCCAACCCAGCTTTGGTTGCGTTTCCTATTTTCCTTGGATTGAGGGCAGTGGTTGAACATCACAATTGGGTCTTCACCTGTAACATGGACTTCCAAACAATTTTAAGAGGAATATACATTTTTCACGTACTTTTTTTCAATACTTTTGGTCTAAAAGTATTTGATAAATTTTTACAGCTACAACAAAGAGCACTGCATCATATTAAATGTGGAAATTTGGCCTAGTTTTGACTACCAACTACTTTTGATTCCACCAGGGTGAAAACAACTCTTTTTCAGTACTCCTCTGGTTATCATATTATTTGAGAAAGTTCTTTGTTTTTTCCCTTTCTTTTGCTGTTAGTATGGTAGAGAGGTTCTTTACTTGTTTTCACAATAGGCTGATCCCTCTTCTGTTTGGTGTTTTTATCCATACATATTCCTTAAACTGAAAATAGATATTTTCAAGATATGGATGGCTGAGATACCTTGATTTTCTTGAGAAAATTCTTGAGGCTTTTCACTGTCTTCTTCCACAATTTTGGTTTCCTCCTTTGCTTCCTCACCACTCCTAGGGATTGCAACCAATATTTCCTATCCCATTGTACCTGAGAATTATTTTTAAGTATTCCCCTGTAGACTGGAGGCAGACCTACATCTATCCCCCTCTATTTTGATACTTTTGAACAGGGAGCTTTTGCAGTGATCCATAATGACTTATCCTACAATATCCACCCTCCATTCTTCATTTAATTAAATCCTTTAGTCCGATTCTGATACATTCTGACTCACCATTTTATTGAGTGCTGACGGCTCCTGGCACCAGCCCCACTTTTACTGAATCATCCAGACTGTTCCTATATTTTTTGGGGATCGGTTCTGGCTGTGCCATGCACAGAGCCCTACAGAGCACTGTAACACTTCCATCACAGGTGATGTGTCCCGGGAATTCCTTCTCAATGATGCAGGCAAGGAAAAAAAAGTCATTATCTCCCCATTGCTTCCAGCATGTGTTTCATCCTGAGTGGCAATCACAAATTGGCCTGTCAGCCAGCTCCTTGTTGGAAAAATATTCCTGGGTTATGTGATAACAAGCAACCCTGTGTCATAACTGGAATCAGGGATCCGAGGAGGTGGATGGTGTTATGTTTATTCAGGCTGCACGTTGACAAGGTGGTTTCTGAGCCAACAGTGCTAATTAACAACATGTGCCTGTACTGAGCTGACAATTAGGTTTGAAACCTTGGTATGGGATTGCTTCCCTAATGTTTTTTTCCCCAGGATTTTACTTTTTGAGGTTGGAATTACACTTGCTCTTCTGCTGTAGCAAAACCATGGTGGGATACACATTCTGCATCTTCACAAGATGGGTGAGATGGCAAAAGATTGTTCATTCACATAAAAACTGGCAAGGGACTTGCTGGAAAAGTGTGACCAGTGCATTATGGAAGGTACTTTCTGACCAACATATGCACTAAGAAAGTTCCCATTAATTATTACACTCACTTGGCAATAAATGTCTAGCTACAAATTCCTGCTCTCAACGTACTGAGATTAAATCTTCTCACTGAAATAGGTTTCTAAAGTTTTTTATAAGGGTATTATAATTTAGTAGTGAATGCTAGAATAATGTTACAATATTATACAGAGTAAAGAGATTTCTTTGAAACTCTTTTACAGATTCTTTGAGAGAGAAAGATTTTTCCTCTGTCTCAAACTTTCCTGTTTTAGTGGCCTACTAGTGGTACAAAGCTTGGGTTTCTGGCTTGTTTTTCTTTAAAAAAAACCAATATTAATGATCATGCTGAGTGAGTTATATTAAATTTTTCACATAGGACAATTTTAGATAAAACTATTAAAATTTCAGCCTAATTTTGGGCAACCACTCGTTTATATACTAAATTAGAATTATATGCAATTGGTTCTGAGGTATTTAAACAGTATGAAATATACCTCAAACTGAAACATTTACAGCATTCTACTGTAGGTTTCTTTGCAGGTAGGCAAAGTTTTCTGGTGTTTAGTGAAAAGGGTGAAAAACTCTTGCGTTTACCAGAGAAATCAGAAATAAGAAGATTAGGGGTCATGAAGTAAAAAGGTAAGAAGTTCTGAGCAAAAAGAGAATTCTGCAATTAAAGATGTTTTGTTGTGGGTTTCCCCCTTATTCTCATGTTTGGCTTTTTTTAGGAATTATTTTGTTGCTGGAAAGAATGATTCATTGTTGGGGTTTTTTTCCCCCCCGCAAACTTGTTTGAACTTTACAGGATGTATACCAATTCAAAGTGAGGCACCTGAAGCCTTGCAGAGTTTTTGATCTGCTCCTCAGTTGAGTGGAAAAAAGCAGTGGCAAAGTTTTACTACCACACTGCACTCACTTCCCTTTGTGAAAAAATCTCTGCAATGGTGCTGAGTCTGTCTTGCCAGTGGAGAGAAGGGGTGCTTCCCCCTTCCAGAGGCTTTAGGCTAAGGATGAGGAAAGAAAGCAGTTTTCTATTTCGAGTTTTATAACTAGAAAGTCGGCAGCTTTGCTACCACACAGTCAGGATCTTCCTCTGGACATCTTCGTGTGCGAGGTGCTGCACATGCTGCCCCTTTGTGAGGCAAGGACCTTGTGACAGTGTCACATCGTGGGGACAGGATCACCTGTAGGCAGCGCCTCGTCAGAGCTCACACACACGCCCATGGCACGAGGAGTGACAGGCAGCCCTTGTTCACACGGCTGTGCCTTCATCGTTCCCCTCAGCAACCCGCATTCTGCTCCTGCTGGAGCTCCCGACGGACACCCTGCCGCTGTTCAACTGCGGCATTGCGGCCTCAAGAGGGAGGCAGCGGGTTTCACGGCAAAGCCGCTAATCCTACCGAGTTCGGGGTTCCTTGGGAGTATAAAGGTTTAAACACGACCAGGGGAAAGTAGAATTTAGGCGCAGCCGCTGTAGATGATGGTGGAGTAGTAGCTAGGAAGCTGTTGCTACACTTGGTGTATTTCAGTACCAGAACAAACACTGCGGCTGTTGTCCGATGGTTCTGAATGATCCCAGGCGAGGCAGGCGGGATTTTGACCTTGAATGTTCTCAATAATTTCTCTTCAATTCTTTTCAGTGCTGTTTGCCATTGTAACTAACCACTGATCTCAGTGTGGCCTGATAAGCTTTGGGACGTCCACTTCACAGCACTCTTAGAGGGTAATACTGTATTTGGCTTCCTGGCAACTTCCTGACTATTCAGGGTTATGAAAAATACAATATTTAGCTGTAATTTCTTCTCTTTGGCTATTATTTCTGATGGCTTTGCAATTACAGTGATAGAGACTTGATAATGTTCTTGTCAATACTGTGTCCCTGGCCAATAGGGGAGAGCTGAGGATATGAACATTGTTTCAGGAAACATGACACACATCCTTGCAATTGATACACGTAATTGGCTCTATCAGGTGCCTCATGAGACAGGCTGATATTACAGACAGTGAATGGCTGTAGTAATAAGTGCAATTTTGACATGAAGTTCTTCCAAATGTATGTTTTGGCACACAGGACGGCAGTGGGTTTCTACACAGACATGATATAGCAGTGGATGCCGTGACCAGATAACTGAGATTATTTCGAGGGCCTCCAAAGCGTTATTTTACACTGGTAGCTATCATACACAGACTTGGCAGGCCTAGTGTTAGATCAGAGCTAAGGCTGACTGGGGATGTTTATTCTGCTGTAACTTTATAGCTGGATGTTATAAATTAGAAGCTGTTAAATGCTGAAGAACAACATCATTGTCTGCAGTTATTTGGTAATGCCTGATGGCTCTCAGAATGTTCTGGTTGTTTGATTCCTACATTAGGAAGAAAATGCAGGCACTGTAAAATTGTAATTAATAGTAGGAGTGAAATGAGAAGAGGCCTCAGTAAGTTTCAGTACACCCTTCATCTTGAATATTGTTGTGTGATGAAGTAAATACTCTTTTACTCCCTTCATTTGATCTGATTCCAGGTAAAATATAATTCTCCCCACCAACCCTCACTGATAAGATTTCTGATAGTGATTGAGAGAGTCTGATACTGTACCAAGTTTTTATCCAGGAATTTAATGCATTCTAGTCTGATCTTTCTTATTCTGACAGTTTTCTCCACCCTTTGTCATCACAATCATTTTACTGGGCAAAATAATCCAACACAGATCCATAATTTTTGTATTTCCATAATCTTTCCAAATAAGGCCTACTGTAACACTTGCTTGGTTGTCTGGTTGTACTTAAAATTTTAAAAATCATTTTTATATCAACTCTTGTCTTCATACACTCCAAATTTCAGGACAGAAATGGTCAATGCTTGTTGAGGATGACATTTTAAATTAGATAAAATGTCATTGGTTGTTTCTGAGATTAGTTTACTTTTCCTGCTTCAAAGTTTTTTCAGAAAACACCCATGGAACAAAGGCATTGCAAGTGAAACAGCTGCTGGGGAGGGAGGCTCTTTCCTAAAAGTATGGGAAGCATCTTCAGTAATACTTTCATTCTTAGAAAGTGTTTGATTTAAAGATGCTTTAATGTATACAATGCATGCTGAATTGGGAGAGATTAAAAACAAAATGAACCAGAAATGTTTAAAGATCAGAGGATTCAGCAGCAGTGCTAAAAGTTTGTGAGGAGAATCATTCCAAACATAGGCAGACTTTGGAAAGGGGAAGTTGTGTTGGAAATGGGTCCTCTACCCTTTGCAGTCGAAAGAGCAGGATTCGTGGAATCCTTCTGGTGGTTGGAAGGCACATCTGGAGATCACAAAGTGGGGTCAGCTAAAGCAGCTTGTCCAGGATTGTGTTCAGTTGGGTTTTGAATATCTCTGATTGTAGAGATTCCACAACCTCTCTGGGAAACTTGTTCCAGGTTTTTACCTGTTTCACCTGTTCCAGTATTTTACCACCCTCACAGTAAAAGGTGAGGGGGTTAAAGTTTAAATGGAATATTTTGTATTTCAGTTTGAGCCTACTGCTCCTTTTTCTTTCCCTGGACACCACTAAGAAGAGCCCACCTGTCTTTTTCATTTTTTTATTTTTCACGTATTTATAGACAGAGATAATGTCCCACATTCTCCACAATGAACACTCCCAGTCTCTCAGCCTCTCAAATGACAGAAACTCCAGTCCCTTAATCATCTTTGTGTCCCTTTGACGGACTAACTCCAGTTTATCTGCACCTCTTTTGTACTGGAAAACCCAGAGCTGGACTCTGGCTCCATCTGAGTCTCATCAGCGCTGAGCAGAGGGAAGGATCACCTCCTCCCCCTGCTGGCAGTGTTTTTCCTGGGATGCTGGCTTTCATTGCCACAGGGATGTATTCCCAGCTCACATCCAACTTGTTTTCCAACAGGTCTTTTTATCCAAAGTTGTTTTCCACTTAGATTGAAAGGAGCTATTTATCCAGGCAAAAAAATTTATCAATTTGTCAATGAGGATGTTGCAGGAGTGAGTGACAAAAGCCTTGCTGTGGTGAAGATAATACCAGCTGCCCTTCCCTCATCCATCATACCACTGATATCATCTTGGAAGGCTGACAATTGGTCAGGCATCATTTTGCCTTCCTAAATTGATGGAGAATGGATTGAGAGCAGCCTGGAAAAGACTTGGGGGTGTTGGTTGATGAGAAGCTCAACAAAACCCAGCAACACACACTTGCAATCCAGAAGGACAACTGTATCCTGCATCAAGTATTGGGAATTTATTCTTCCCTGTGGGGGTGCTGACACACAGGCACAGGTTGCCCAGACATGTTGTGGAATCCCCATCCCTGGAAGGCTTCAAAGGCCAGGTTGGATGGGGCTTGGAGCAACCTGGTCTAGTGGGAGCTGTCCCTGCCCATGGCAGGGGTGGGATGAAGTAAGTGGAAGGCCCTTTCCAATCCAAACTCTCTGATTCTAAATCACCTTTTTGTCCTTAGTGCTTTCCAGGCTTATTTGTTCCACCCCTTTGCCAAGGATAAAGGTGATGCTGACCAGTTTGTACCTGACTGCTACCTGACCAGTTTGCTTTGAAGGATCTCTGAAGAAGTTCTCTGTACAGCAGCAGCAGAAAACCACGTATTTGGTCATTTGGGCATCTGATACTCTTGTGCATGGAGATTTCACTCCTAGTTCCTTATCACTCCAATTATATCTACTACAAAAGGCAGCTCTTGAGTGTAGAAAAGATATTCTTAATAGATTCTCAGTGCTTCTTATGCTTTTCATATCTGAAAATGTGTGTCAGAAGCAGGCTGTAATATAAAATCTTCAGCAATTAAAGTTTTTTAAATGGTCTTGCTTAACAGTCACTATTAGTCATGATAGACATGACCCCTTCTTTCTTGACAGTATTAATTTTGAGAAGCTCTGCCTTATCTGTCATTATAAATAACAGTAATGCTGATCTGGGCTGATTTCTTATGCTAAGCAAATTTAAGTTCCTGATCTTATTTAAATAGAAATTATGTTTTAATTGACAGCCTAAGGATACGAATGAGGCAAGTTATGTAAGGACAAGAAATGTCTTTTATTAGACTAAATAGTAGAGTAGGGAAAAAATGAGGCAGGATTTGTTAAGCAGGAGTGTTTCTCTTGGTAGAAATTGTTAATAGCAAAATGTAGTTTTAGGCTATGCTAAATCACAGATAAAACCAAGACAGGGGGAAGGTGAGATGTCCATTTATTATTAATAGCCTGAAGATTTGTTCAGCACACACTGATTTCAGTGACTTCTAACCATCTGAAAAGTTTACACAAGGGACAGTATTATTCCTAAAATTCTACATTCATGAGATTCTATGTTCTCTTTTTAAATTTTAATTAGTGCTATCAAGTAGATTTACCTAAATTACCAATCAAGACATTCTGAAAGACAAGTATTGTAACCTTGGCAAAGGCCATTTTGTACTAAATGAATGGGGGGGACTATGAGTTATGACACATTGAATAAATTTTCTCTCCAGCTGGGAAGATACAAGAACCTGGCAGTGCTGAGGTCAGCAGGGAGTATTTGGTGACTCCAAATACTGGGCCAGCAACTCCAGTTAGACAATAAGTTGAGGGCTGGATGGGGATTTTGCTGCATGGTAGAAGACACACCACAGGTACATTTTCTCTCCATCAGTGGTGCTTTGAAAATATGCAAAATCAATTCTCTTAACACTTTTTTTTTCATTTAATTTAGACTTGATATGTGATTCACCTCACACTTCATCTCTGCTCCCCCACATCTCCTGCTGTCTGGGCCCACACTGATTTTCAGGTATTAGACAGCAGCTATCTTTCTTTATTAACAAAAATAGTTCTGAACCTTGCAGATAAAATTCAGATTAATGAAGTAGCTTCACAAGGAAAATGCCGTTAGCACGTGTTCAAAACAGAGACAGCAGCTTGAGAAGGAAACTTTCAACAACATCCAACGAAGCCCAGCCAGCTGTTGAGCATTTGGGCTCATTAACACTCCCTCCCACAAGTGCTTTAAATAAGGTTTGGAAAGGGCTCCTCTCTTCTTAGTACTGCTCTGAGGGGTTGGTGGCACCAATCAAGCAACTTCTTTGAGGGGTTTGTTAAGGCCAGTTTTGTTGTTAATTATTTTTTTCCTTTTCCTGTTGGAAATTCTTAAGTCTTCTTTTCTTCAAGTGAGTAAAATAAGCTTACATGGGACCTAGAGGTAAGGGATGTTTATGCTGCTCAATAGCATGTATATGAATATTGTTTCCTAGAAATTCACTGGACTTTGTGGCTTGAACAGTAGCAGGCCAATCTCAGTATTGGGTACTTTAAAAAGTATTGATTTTGAGTCTATGGTAGAGATTAAGTTTATGGGGATTTTACATTTGCTTTGACTGCTGTAGTTCCTTAAAACAAGTGTTTGTTTTTTAAATAGGTTTCCTATTTTTTCAGTTGCTTTTGGTGTATCAGAGAATGCAAAGGCTTTTTATTTCTAATTAATTCTAGTGTACTTTAAATTCAAATTTTTAAACCCTGTAGTTTATCAGAGCTAGAAAAGCTCATTTCTGAGCCCGTTGCATGAAGGAAAATGGAGCTTCCAGAGTCCCATGTTTTTGTTTATTATGGAACTTCCAATGTTACATGTTTTATCTGTTTTGTTTATGTTCTTGGAAGTCTTCTGGTGCTTTCTACTTCAACACTAATTTTAGAGAGAAATTATTATGAGAAAATCTGTCTGTGGAAAGTTGAGTTTTATTGTGTGAAAATAACTTGGGATTCCTGATGGCTCCACTTGAAACATATGCAAACAAAAACAAAAAAAGCTGAGTATTTATTGTGCCTTATAAATCAAGGAATGTTGAGTTGTTTTTATGGGTGTCTTGATGTATGACTTGTTTTTATTGGGTTCAACATCTTGGAGTTTGAGGTTTAAATCTTCAGTAAGGAAAATCCTTTCCACCTTTGGGGGGTGCTTCTGTTCTAGGGCTTTTTCCCCTGTGGAAAAGGCTGGTGATACATTTGCAGCAGGAGGAGAGAGGATTTATCTGGCAAAGGTTTTTCTTTCATAAATAAATACTACAATGAGAAAACACTGTCTGAAGGAAGTGGGGAAAGCAGACACTGCTTGTTAAACCAGATAATTTTTGGTGTTGTTAAATGACATGGAATGGTAGGAATAACAAACTGTGTGGGAGTATGGGAGAAGTGTGATAAAGGGAGGGAACAGAATTGATTTGTAAAAGTTTTGAGTGCTTGCACAGCTGCATTTTTCCTAAATAATGTCAAGTTCCTATTTGCCAACTGTGTAGCAATTCTCTGTGTCAATTTAGCCTTGCTTTTGTGATTGAAATGAATCCCAGGAGATAGAACAGGATGAGTTTTAGAGGAAGCTTTTGCAAAGAGGCATGACAAACCAAAGCATGAAGGATTTTTGGTGAGGCCAACTCTGCTGCCTTTTTTTGCCCCATTCCAATTCTTGCAGTGATCCTTGTGAAGACACAAGCCTTCTGTGCATGATCTTGGAGGAACTAACAGGGAATAAAATAAATACCCTGTTTTTGAGGAGACACCACATGGTCACCCCCTCAAAGTCTTGTTTAAGAGGCCTGGAGTAGTCCATGGCATCCTAAGATTGGGGAATAAATACAGATGTAAGAAAAAAATAGGATAATTCTTTATAAAGAAGTGTATTGATTGAACACATGAGACTTAAAACTGGGTTTTTTGAATCAGTCCTGCTTTGTCTCACATTTAGGGACCTATTTACCATGTTTACTGTCAGTTTTGTATTGTCAGCTCTTAAAATATAGCCTAAAAATATGCCAAAATAGCAGAGTTAGCTTAGATCTGTAAAATAACACCTGAGCAAAGCATCAGTTGTGCAGTAAAAATACCAATTTCTGAGCTGACAGTGGAGCACAAATGAGGTGCTGAGGTGTTAAGATTTCCAAATAAGTTGAAATTACTTTGAGAGAATTAGGTCTTATTAGACAAGTTTTCATTTGTGTTCATGATTTCACCAGGAGAAGCTATGAAAAAGCTGAGAGCTGCATTATAGTTGGGCTTCAGTATAAGAAAGATAAAAGATGATCTTATGTTTAAAAAAAAAAAAAAAATCAATTTTGGTGTTCAGCTAGTGGAAGTTAGGATGCCTTGTTAAATATTTTGTCTTTTAGTATAAACAGAAGCTGCTTGGTCCTGTGAGCAAAAGTGCATAAGTAAAAGAGATTATTTTTCATGTATTTAATTCATGCCTAATAGTTATGATGCATTTTTATTGACACTAAGTAATGTGTATACTGCAGTACAAAAAGACAAGGGATGTCCTGTAAGGCATTGTCGTTTAGAAGCAGGAAATCTCTTTTCTGTATCATCTAAACCATCCCTCTGTCAGTTCAAAAACATCCCCCTTGTCCTATTGAAACAGGCCCTGCTGAAAAGTTTGTCCTCATGGTGCAAAGACAATTTTTCATTTTGAACTTTGGAAATCCGGGTATTGAAGCTGATCATGGTTGGAAGCTGTATCTTGTAAGGAACATTACTATGGAAAATGGTTTCTTTTTGGTTTTTTTTCAGTCTGCAGTTAAGGACTGTGTGAGATGTGCCTTGACAGTACTTTTTGAAGTGAAAATGTCCTTTGTGAGAAGTTTTGAATGTACTCTCTTTAGGCTTTACTCATACCCTTTTGCCCATAAATATCCTACAAACAGTGAGTATATGGCAGCAATAGAGAGCAAGATTCAAAATCCGTGTGAACAAACAGATAAAAATGTCATCCTTTGAGCTGTGTTTTTGGGGTTTTACAGACTTTGTCACAGCGGCAGCATTATCAAGGACAGGCATTCTCTCTTGCTTTATCTCGTTTTCCTGGATCGGGGCCGTAAATGGCAGCGGGTTCGGGATCTTTTGGGGTCTGCGTCTTGTAGGAAGATGCGCAAAGCGCGTTTTTAAGTTAAATTCCAGTTTTTTTAGGACCCGAACCCGAAACACAGCGAGACCCGCGGCTCTGCCCGCCGCTCCCCGCTACGGCCGCGCGGGGGCGCGCTCGTCCCGCGCAGGCCGGCGGGACGGGGACGCGCTGGGCTCCTCCGCTCCGCGCGCGGCTCCCGGCCTGAGCCCGGTTTGGGGGGACCCGCCGTGCCTCAAAGGCTCCTGTCGGGGGCTCCGGGCCCCGGGGCCGCCCGCGCCATCCCCGGGCCGAGCGCCGACCCCCGCGCACCGCCCCGCACGGGCCGCTCCCCGCGCCGCTCCCCGTACCCTCCGTCGCCCCGCCCCTCTCGTGTGTGATTGGCCGGGCCGTTCCCCCTGCCGCCGCCGATTGGTGCTTGCCGCGTGCCTCATTTGCATGCGGCGGTGCTGGGCTCGCGGCGGAGCCGCGGCGGAGAAGTTGCGCCGGAGCCGCCGCCGAGCGCCCGTCCCGGCCCGGCCCGCCGCAGCCTCCGCGCCCTCCGCCGCCCCGGCCCGAGCGGGACATGACTGAGCGCAGCCTCCCGCCGGGATGGAGGTAGCCGGGCCCTCGGGGAGGGCTCCTGCCCGCTGGGCTGCCAATCCTCCCGCGCCGCTCGGGGCTCGCTAAGGATCTGCCCCTGCCTCACCTTTCGCGCTTGTTGTGCCGCTTGGCTTAACCCGTCTTTCCTATGGCTGGGATATACAGCTCGACTCTGAAGACCCTGGAGGATTTAACTTTGGACTCTGGTTATGGGGCAGGGGATTCCTGCAGGTCCCTTAGTCTCTCTTCTTCCAAGTCCAACTCGCAAGCCTTCACCTCTTCTCAGCACAGAGGCAACTGGTGGTACTACTCGGGCTCCATGAACAGTAGGAATAACAGCTGGGACACCGTGAACACCGTGCTGCCGGAAGACCCCGAGGTCGCAGATATCTTCTCCAAGTGCCCTAAGCTGCCGGATCTCGAGGAATACCCTTGGACTGATGAAGACATCGGCAGAATCCTGCGCAAAGGGAAGGGAGAGGGCCAGGGCAGGAGCTTTTCGCAGGAGGCTGTCAGGCGACTCTCGCAGCTGCTGCGGCGCGCCCTGATCAGGGTGTCGCGGGAGGCTCAGCGCCTCAGTGTGATGCACTCCAAGTGCACCCGCTTCGAGGTGCAGAGCGCCATCAAACTCATCCAGAGCTGGGCCCTGGCCGAGAGCTGCGTGCTGGCCACCGTCAAGGCGCTCTCCCTGTACAGCATGAGTGCTGGCGATGGGCTCAGGAAGGGCAAATCCGCCCGCTGCGGCCTCACCTTCTCGGTGGGCAGGTTTTTCAGGTGGATGGTGGACACGAGGATCTCGGTGAGGATCCACGAGTACGCGGCCATCTCCTTAACCGCTTGCATGGAGAACCTGGTGGAAGAGATTAAAGCTAGGGTTTTGGCAAGTCAGAGCCCCGATGGTGGAGGGGAGATCTCGGCTGAAATCCTGGAGATGGTTATCAACAACGATGCGGAACTTTGGGGAGTGTTGCAACCTTACGAGCACCTCATCTGTGGGAAGAACGCTAATGGTAAGATCCAGCTTTTACGCTCTGTTGTCTTCATACCAGCAAGCTTTACTGTAAAGTCCTCGCTCTCTGTGGACTTGGGGTTTTTCTGGGTTTTCTTTGCATCTGGATTGCATCTTGCTCGTGGTTTGTGTGTGCGTAAAGCAGGCATGACGGTCCTGCCAGGCAAGAATGATCCTGCTCTGTCCTTAAGATGTACCAGGTTATAAAAGGCTGTGGGAAACCAAGCCCTGTTGTCCTAACAAACATCTGACTTTCCACCAGCTGCTGTTTGGAGCATTTTCCCTCTAACTGGCGTGCAGATATGTTCTCTGTAATCCTAAGATGAAATGTGATTTACAAGCTGCTGTCAAGAAAGTACCACTATATCTCTTTTAAACAAAATTTATCTTACAGCGAGTATCTTGTAGTTTCATCTTAAAGATGCTGTTACCACGTACAGCCTGGAGAGGGAAAACAACATTAATTTTCTTTTGCGGTAGTAAAATTCACTTAATGAGCAAAAACTTTGAACTTGTATACTTTGGAATTCCTTGTAACTCAGCAGAAACCTGTGGTGTCCGTTCCTGCCATAAACAAGAGCGCGTGTGTGAGCGTAGGACGGTGTCTCAGTGATGAGAATAACACAGTGTTAAGGTACTTACCGCTGCCATTTGTTTGGAAAGCAAAGTTTCCGAACACTTAAGCAGATAGAGGAATGTTGGCATCTGCTTACGGGAGCTAGGAGCAGTTTGGAAGGCTTAAGCCGTGACAGTTGTGTTAAGGAGCTGCACTGTTTGTTTTGCATAGTCACACTGAGGAATACCATATTTTTCCCATGGAAAAATAAGGGAAACGTCCAGTTCAGAAAAGTATTTTGTGTACCACCCACGGTTTCATGACTTTTGCTGGCCTCTGTTACGGTCGACTATTCCATGCTTAACGCATTTGTGATTTAACTCTATAAAACCAGGGGGCTTTTCAAAAGGGAATCTCATAGCGAGAGAAGTAAAGGAGCTGTTTTAATTTGAGGCGGAAAAAACCCTTTGAAATTGTCAGAGATGGGCTGACTCACCTTCTCCTGCCTGGGTGCATTGATTTCCTGCAGTTTTTCCATAGCCAGGCAATTCTGTTGTTCAGATCACGAGTAGGGGACTGCAGGGAGTTGTCCCCATTGGGTCAGCATTACTAAACACTTGTGAAATAAATGTGAAGAGCCTTTTGGATGTTCTCTTGGCTCTGCTTGAAGGCATAACTGTAAGTTTCAAGGTCAAACAGAGACCTCTACACTTCTAACTAAAAGCGCTTGGGTGATTAGAGAGGTATGAGGATGTGTCTGCCAAAACACTTGTCATTCTTCGTTTTTCATGGGAGTGGTTGTTTGCCACCAGCTCTGAGAAAAAGACTTGTTTCCCTTCCCTCGTTCCTTATTTAAGGAACCTAGAGTAAAATATTTTGGTTCTGCCAACCAAAATGTACATTTCAGCTCTTCTCTGCTCGGTGCTTCTGCCACACAGGTTCTGTGTCTAAAGTGAAGAGTTGGACCTTCACTCAGCTTTTTTTTCCCTTTAATCTATTTCTTAAGAGGAATTTCCCTGAAAAACTGCAGTGAGTGAATGGATGCTGGTGTTGAATGGGAAGAAGGGTGAGTGTGCAGGGAAACGCTTATAAATATGCAGAGCACCAAATGGTCAGTTATGATAACGCTCCTGCACAGTGGAAAGCCAAGCAGTCAGTGGCCACAGAAGGATTGGCTTCTGTTGCCTCTTTTGTTGTTCCTGCCTTTCAGATCAATCCTGTCAATAATTGAATGCATTTTTAAAGTCTGGAAATTGAATAAAACCGCACATGAAGGCATCCTGTGATTTCCTGTGACAGTCTGTCACTAGTGTTTTTCCTGACACAAGTCAGTGAATTCTCTAAATGGCTTTTCTTGCAGTTGGAAGGCCACAAATGGTTTTATATGGATGCAAAAAAGCTTGAAATAACTTCTCTATTCTTCTCCCTGTAGGAATTGTAAATGAGTAGTATTCACATCATTCTGCACAGTGCTCTTAAATGATCTTGTCTTTTACATTAATTTAAATCTGAAGTGGATCTGGCACTGAAATAACTGGATTTATTCGTGTTTAAGGAATGGGGAAACTTGCTTTACTGTCACTTCTGTTTCTTTCCTAGTAAAAGCATTTAGTGGAGCACTGGTAAATTGCAAACTTGGGGAGTGTGTGTGTGTTGGGTTTTGTTTTATAGCCCAGAGTTTGATGGCAGAGATAAAAAGCACTTAGAGGTTCAGTTCTAGCTCCAGTCAAGCATTGTAATCCCTGGATGAAATCCATGGCGCTGTCCTATGCAGAAGATTGCACGGGATTATCATAATGGACATTTCTGGCATTATGATCTATTGAATACCATTTTCATTATTGGATCAGGACAGCCTGCTGCATTGGAGTCAAAGAAACAGTAAGTAAATACATAAATCTTCCTAAATTCTCCTGAGACTGAGGTTTAGACCTGTATTTCTTCAGTGACTAATCTCCCATCAAAGACCACAGTCCAGTCACTTGAAGCTTTGGAGGCTGAAAGAGCAATATTGTGTATTACAACAAATGTGTTTTAATCAACACCTGCTGTGTGAAGGGTAAAGTTTAAAACTCTGTGAATGCTTAAGGGGGAATTTAAATATTATTTTAAAATAAATAATAATAAGTGGCTTGCTTGTTTATTTGCCCTTTCTGTGAAGCTGTTCTTTAATCAACTTTTTTGCTGCTTCTGTGAGCTGTTCTCTGCCCTCAGTGTGAGTTCTGACTCTGTGCTTGAGACTTGGTGGGTCTGCCTTGGAAGGAGGAGGAATGACCTGAGCCTGTGGCCCTGAGTTCTGCCAGGCTCTGGGTGTGTTAATGCCTCCAAGGGTAAGGTGGTCTTAGGCAGAGTTCAGGTGGGATGTTGCAAAAACAATGCAATGCCGGAAAGAAAATGAAACAAAAGCAACAAAAAAGATAGGCAGCTGCTGAACAATGTAGCTAATAAAAGGTAAAGCGAGTGTAAATTGGAATTCAGGTTTTATTTTCTATTTTTATTTACAAGAAGATCTGTA
This sequence comes from Serinus canaria, assembly GCF_022539315.1. Lineage (NCBI taxonomy): Eukaryota > Metazoa > Chordata > Aves > Passeriformes > Fringillidae > Serinus > Serinus canaria. The sequence goes on along the minus strand of NC_066319.1, from coordinate 8,315,753 downwards.
TATGCAGTGGTGGAAAATGCACCCACTGGTTTCATAGGGATTTTGAGACACTCTAATTCGGAATATTAGGGTCTATTAATTTAAAATGCTGGAGAGAGAAGGTGAAATCCGAACTTACCTTGGGAATGTGATTCTTTTACTCGATCTGCCTGTGTTTGATGCATGGCTCTTTAGACTCTGAGCTGTCAGCACTGCAAATACATTTGGATATCATTGCCCTGTTAATTACAGCACTTGGGTTGTAGTGAACTCTCTGGTTATGGTCAGGCACTCCTCTGTCTGCCAGTCCACCTGCTGTGCTGTTTAATGCATCAGCACATCCTGGTGCTCTGGAGATAGAAGTGTTGACAGATGTTTTGCCAAAGGAAAAAAAAGAGAGGGGGAAGGGTTGGAATTTAACCTGATAATGCTGTTTCTTCATGTACCTCTTAGCTCAAACACTTGAAGTTCTCCCTGGACAAACTAATACACAAATGAGTCTTGTGGTTTGCTCACCTGAGGATGAAGAAAAATAGGGCCTGAAAGAATTCTACTTGTCTTTTGAGGTATTTTTCTTAGGAAGGGTTGCGGAGGGGAATGTGTAACCTTTCCTCACAGTGTGAGGGAGTGGTTTGGACTTTATAAAATTAAACAAGACATGAATTTTCTTCTCTCTAATATTAAATACTGACAAATCTTACTGAACATCAAACACGGGCTAAGCATTTACTGTCATCAACCCTGTGTTCTTTTATATTTCACACTACAAGTTAAAAATTATAGCTAATTTTAACAGAGGATTTTTTAGAGCTACACTGTGATGAAAATTCCTTTTTATACCTGTCACATGGTCTGAAGTAATTTTTTTACTTCTGCATAGTCATGGTACTGTATTGAAATGCAGCGTGGGGGAAAATAATAATATTTCAATAAGCAGAATGTCCTTTTGTTATCTGAGCCGAACAAACTGGTGTGCTCATCAAGAGCCTCATCAATTTTAATAAGCTATCAGCTCCACAAGTCTTCAGGAAAGCACTGCATGGTGGAAGGGGGGCATTTTGGGGAAAAGAGCTGCAAATGCAATCTATAAATGAATTTGAGGGGAAATACAGGATTCATATGGTGGTAGAGCAGGTACAATTTACGAGGTGGCTTGTAAATTGTTTCAGAAAAAAATAATCAAGTAACTCTGTCTTCTGTGTTACTTTGTCTGAAGCATGAGTTTGAAGCAATTTTGGGGATTCCTGGGCAGGAATTCGGTAACTTATGTACACATTTCCATGTTGGGTGAGCTGGTTATAGCTGTGATCCTGTTCCAACTTTGGCTTCATTCAGCTCTGGACCCCCAGCCTACCTTGTGTGCTTCTACTCCTACACAGCCAAGAGCTTGGATTTCTATCCACAAACCCACAGGGACAAATTCTTTAAGCCTAAATATTAATGCTTGTGCACACATGCTCTCCTCTCCTCCAAAAAACAAACCACCAGGTGCATATCTGCAGATGTTTGTGTTTTTAATTGAGCATCTTATGTTAAAGTACAGAGCAAGTAAGGCTGACCTGCCTATTTTTCCACTTTACTGTGTGTCTCTCTCTCTATATATATATATACATATATATATATATATATATATATATATATATATATAGTTACAGTGAAGGAAAATTAATGATGTAATGATTCTGTCTTAAATTAATCCTTCATATTGCTGATATTACCTCATGGCAATAAAATCTGTGTCCTTTCAGTAAAATTGGTTAAAGAGCAAGTGCTGAAATCCCTCTGTCTGTTACTACCAGCAACAAATGCTGCTGATGTTTAGATTTTTAGTGGAATCAGTGTTGCTGGCAACTTAACCCTATGAAACAGAGGAGTTGTTTCTCTTGGAGAGAAAACTCTGTGACCTCTTTTGTCAAGGCTGAAATCTCTTGTTACTGCTAAAGTTTGAACTGAGCTAATATTGTTTGGGTCAGAACAGAATTTTATCCCTAAGTGATAACAGAGTTCTGGTGTTAGGTTCATTGATTAATTGATTTTCCAGGTGAAAAATAAAGCTGGTTTAGCTCAAAGATTAGCAGTGAACACGTGTGCAGTATCTGGGGTGCTGTTACATGTTATTTTGAATGTGTGTGAGCAGAAAATGAGGAATGAGCTCTAAATGTTCATATAAGTAGTGGTAAAATACAATGTGTTTAATGTACAGTCTTCTGATCCTGGAATAACTGCAATGAAAGTAGAGATCTTGAAGCTGATTTTGCTGAACTAAGCCACCAGAATGGGGTTTTTTTCTAATGTGCCCCATCTAATTTCTTATGTGTTTTGAAAGAGCAACTCATCTGATCAAGAGAGGGTTGCTGATTGTCAATCAATTTCCATAACTGATCTATAGGATTATGGATATCCTCCTCTTCCTTGAGATCAGCACTCATCCAGAGCATGGATGTCATATATATATATTTTGGCTGTTTTGACATCTTAATCCTTTCTAATTTGGAGATATTCCAAAACTAACTGCAGTAGTAACAAAGAGTAGTGGTGAATTTTGAATACATTTTGTTCTGTTAATGGGGTTGAGATGAAACATCTTTTTACACTGAAAAATCTTGTTTGGGTAGTAATGTTATTGCAATGTTTACATGTTGTAATAATTTGTTTCTGCTGATATACATCATGTGATTTAATTACTCCAGTTAATGGTGCATTTAGAGCTTTCTTTATCTGTTTGGTTTTTCTGTCCCTTTCCCCAGCTTGCTTTGTAATGGATGGGTCTGCAACAAGTCAAAGGAAATGTTTCAGTTTATGGAGTCCTCTGTTGCAGGAAACATAAGTAAAAGTGCTGGAAACATTTATTTACAATAAACAATTCCAAGTTGCAGGGGAGGGTGGGTGAGGACTCAAACACTTAATTAACTACAGAGAAAGCCAAAACTCGAAAGTGCCCGCTTGCACTTGGGAGCTTAAACCCAAAATCTTGGTCCTGAAGTAGAAGTAATTTGTTAAAAAACTCATTTTACAGCAATGCAAGAAAATAGAATAAGGCCAAAAGTGGTATTAATCCTGTGATCTTCACTAAATTAGCTTGTTGTCCTTACTTAAAGGCTAATGCATTTTACATTTCACTTGAGCAATTTGTCAGTTGTGCCAGCTGAATTAAACAGAAGAGAAACAGAGGCTTGTAAACACAATAAACCCACTGGATACTTTGTAGTGCCCAGTTAATCTCTCAGCTGTCTTAATTCTTCTGAATGTTTGGAAGCAAGATGAAAATAATTCTCCATTTACATCTGAACTCTCACTTTGCATTTGGTCAAGGCTGAGCTTTACAGTCAGTGTATGTGGTCCTTATTTATAAATATTGCCTGTTGTTGGAGGCTCAGGATTTTGCAAGCTGGACATTAAGGAAAACCTCTCTCTCCCTGATGAAGTTTTGCCCCACCAGTAGACAACAGGAGAAAGTGTCCATTTGCTCATGTTGAACTATGAGAATTCAGGCTGATGAACAAAAGGATAAAACCAATTGAATTTCTGGTGCTCCCTTGTTTTATTTGGATTGACTTACATGATATTTTGATTCTTAGTGCCTAACATGACATTCCAATAAATCCAAACAAGCCTGAGGCACCAGTGCATCCAGGACAGTGGTGGCTTCATGCTTTCTTCATTTACAAATTGGGGCCAAAGTACTTCAACAGAACTCTTGATTCTTTTCTGTACAGAGGAGCAGCTACATTTAAAAAACAAAGAACAAATATATTTATATATATACATATGTAACTGGTGGACCTTGTTGAGAGCACGAGTCAATTTAAGGGTTCCAAGTTGTGGATTTTTTATGGACTACCAGGTTGGAAGAGACCTGATGGATGACCCTTTCAACCACCTGAGTGAGGAGAGCCTTTGAAGTTGAGTTGCCTTCTTTGCATCACAGGACTTGTCCCAAGAAAGCAACAATAGAAAGAGGAAAGGTTTGTTCCTTTCACCCCCAACACATCCAGACTTGCCTTTGGCCTTGGGTCACAAGCCAGGCAGGATCTGTGAGCTCAGTCTGCTCCTTGGGAAGGGTTGGGATACAGCAGGTGACCTGCTGAGTTTGGCAAGGCAGAGGTGGTTTTGTCAACCCCTAATTCAGGTGACTGCCTGCAGCCTGCCAGGGTGGTGGCTACACTTCTGTGAGCTTGGGACATGTGGGATGGAATTAATAGCATGGTAGTAATTCTGAGGAAAGGAGATGATGTGACTGCTGCGCCCTTCATGAGGGGATGCTGAGGGTTGAAGTTAAATGGAATTCTGAGTTATAAAATCCTTGTCTTCTAAAATCTACTTGTTATGTGGTACTTGCAGGTGAAAGCCCCTTAGAGTTGTATACTTCCTCCTCCTCATCTGCTCAAAACCCATTCCCTAATGCTGTGATTCCTGGTTGGGCTGATGCTGTTGAGGAGCTCCTCCGTGGGGCAGTGGTTTGGTTGGTCTGTGCTGTGATTTTATGTGAAGCAGTTCTCTGAAATTGTCCCTCAGCAGAGCCCGAGGTGCTGGGCTGCAACCTGGGAGCATCATTAAATTGGGTCTCAGGGACAGTTTGGTGCTCTTGGTGTGGCTTTGACCCAGACACTCAGAGGTCAGTTGTACACCTGAGCACTTGTCAGTCTTGTTCTGGTTGTTTAATTATTACACCTGGACCATGTCTTTCTTAAAACCTGTTTGATGTTCACATCATGTTGTGCTTGACCTGCTTCAAGTCTGAATTGAGCAAAATGCCAGAGCAATCTGTCATGAGGCTGCATTTGGCTCTCCCTGTCCAAAAATCAAAAAGCCTTGACGTAAGCAAAAAAAAAAAAAAAAAAAAAGGGGGAGGGAAATGTACTTAAACAATTCCTGTAGTTTTTGTGTAGTAACACTAAATAAAATGCTTGAGATGATGAAGAGTGTTTGTGGTAGAATCCTGGGGTACAGACAAGGAACTGAAGCCAAATAAACATTTCAGAGCAGCTTTTCAGTCTGTGAATGTAGATTTATAACAACTGATAAATTTGCTGTGGGGCTGTGCAATATCAAAGTAAAAGTTGTTTATGATATTTTGGGGATGAGAGGAAAGGAACACTACAGAAGACATAATCTGCTTGTTCCATTCTTCAGTGTTTATAACATTACAGTCCATGCTGGATACTTCTGTCACTTTAATTTCTATCCCAATCTGGAGTCTGTTGCCTGGTACCTGGAGAATAAAGAAAAAAATATAACTCTGTTTATGCTGGGACTTATACATTAAAAAGATAAGCATGCAGAGGCATAATTATCTATTATTTTTTGATCCTATATAGCTCTGGATTTTTTCCTGATTAATTCCAAGATGACAGTGAATAGCTTTTCTTCTAATATTTACATTTTATTGTTTGTGAATCAAGCACACTGCTATTGGAGCTGAAGGACAAGAGTTGAATATTGGCAAGCAGTTAAAGTAGGGAATTGGGCCAGTTTTTCCTCATATTTATTCTTCAGACTATTTGTGTTTTTGATGTTTTACTAGAATTTAGTAGAAGTCAGTTTCTTGTTTATTTTGTTTAGTTGACTACTCAGTACTCCAGGCAGTTCGGACTCATATCAGGTGAAAGCAAAACCCAGGGTTTGGAGCTGCTTTTAGGCGGTTCACTCATCTTTATCTTTGATTCCTCTTACAAGTAGTTGTGAGGTTCCTTTTATTTCTTTTCCCAGTTTTTGTGCAATTTCCTGAGATAACACCACAGGCCTAACTAAAACTGTAGGGATGGGTGTTTGTTGTAATAATGTGAGAGATAACATATAATGAAATGTATTTCCTCTGAGGGGGTGGATATAAGTTCTCTTGAATTGCACATTGAATTTCTGCTCTTTGGTTGAATGTTATCTTCATTCCAGCCCCCCACCCTGTTTTGTGCTCAGCTTGCACTGGTGACTTTGTTTAGTCTAGAGATCATAAAAATGTCTCTCAAGCTGCATTGATACAGTTTTATTACTATCTTAGTGTGGTTTCTGGTACTTTTAAGCTGTTATATGAATTTTATAATATGTCTGTGGATATTTGCACTCTAGGGACAGTTGGACTTAAAAGGCAGGGAAGAAGGTGAAAAGCTATAATGGTAGTAACCAATTCATAGTCTTCATTGTTGTTTTCAATAAACTACCTCATTCTATTGTCAATATATTAAGACTTTTAAAGCTTCCCCTCCCTCCACCCCAGGAAGTGTTATGAAAATTTCTGTTATGCTTTGTCAGCATATGTTGAAACTTTGGCTTGAATGGATGTCAGTTTTGTTCAAACCTGAAGTAAGATCAGGAGATTTGTCAGAGTTGTTGTCAATGACCTGCTGCTGAAAGAAGCTCAGAGTCCCGCCAGGAAGTGCTGCTTACCTCGAAGTTTAACCTTGCTGCAGCCTAAGGAATCATTTCCACTTGTTTTAATAGCTATTTGATCAATTTTTGCTTAGCAGAAAAGACTGGATCCTTTCTAAAGCAATTGCTTGGTTTCAGAATTGCTTGGATTGAGGCCACATGTTTGTCTGAGGTGGTTTTGTTTTAGTGCTTTGTAATAAACTTAAGGGATTTACACCTTGAGGTGGGAGAAGCTTTGGCTTTGGTGACTGTTTCTTCCACGGAAAACCTGGATTGGGGGATTTAAAGCATCTGTGCCCTGAGGTAGTTTGTAGCTGTGCTGGTGAGTGCAATGTAGGTGACTGGTAAGTTTTTGTTAATCTTATTATTTTGTTGATGTTAATGTAATTTGGAAAAGTGTGTCCATCCTCCAGCTCCATTCTCTAAGGTCAATGCCAGATGCAGAGTCTCCTATTAAAGCCACTCAAGGAAGATTCATGCTCAACATTTCTCCATGGAAAGCAACCTTGGAATTGTTTCTGGCACTTCTTCCCCGTGTGTGTAATTCTATGGCTCATGTTTTTGTAGCAGACAAGTGGAAATGCAGCTTTCACCACAGGTTATTTTGTGGGATGATGTATGTGCTGCACATTTATAAATTTGGGGAGGGGGGCTGTCTTACTTTGTTTTCAAACAGCTGAGGTGACCTGTGACCTGCTGGAATTGAGTGATTAAACTCTGAATTTTCTTGTACCTCCACAGCAGTTCAGAATATTCAAAATTCTCCTGTTATAGTGTGATGATGTACATGCAAGGCTGTGTGATTGTGGTTTTTCACATTCACTGCAGAAGGCCAGAACTCCCCTAAGGCAAGCACAACTTATAAATGAAAATGAATGTAATTTATTAGCGTGCAGGTAACCCTTGCCACACAGCCAAGACTTAGATAATTCTTAAGTTATGGCATAAGATACTGAGCTGGCACGGGGCATTTGGCCTTGCACCATCTGCAAAGCCTGCACTCCAATTTTCTGCTGTTGCCATGGGCTGCAGACTCAGACAGGAAATCATGGTAGGATGGGAAAGGCTCCAAAATACACACAGCCTGTGTAAGGTTTGCAGTTAAAAGGGAGTTTCAGAGAACAGGCTATCTGTTCTGCTCACCAGGCAGGGAGAAGCAAAGTTGCCTTGTGTGTGCCCGCGCGCTTTAAATGTCCTGGTATGTTTTATACGCTCATTTTTTTAAAAGCAGGAATTTTTTCCATGTAAAGTAACATGCAGAACTTCAAATGATCCATTGATGTACGAGGGGTCTGATTCAGCCCTTGCTTAATTGGTCATGCTGGGCTGAAAGCAGAGGAGAAAGGAGTAACCACATGGAGCTTGGGGCACATCAGGCAGAAGAGGAGCCCCTGCCTCTCCTTCCCAGGGACTCGTTTTGGGGGTTTAGTTCTATTTTCAGGGATCAAGGCCTGGGTTCTCTGCACTACAGAGTGTTGCTGTGAGAGGCTGTGTGTGTATGGCCCATCAAGTGACAGGGGTGCAGAAGGTGCTTGGTTAGTAGAGTTGCTTTCTAACCCTGGGTAGATCACAGGGTCAGAGTTATTAATGCATTTTCCTTGAGCTGTAGGTTAAAATAGGCAACACTGGAGTGATTTGGTTTGGAGAGCAAACAGTTTTATCATCTGCCTATGAGAGATAAGCACAATAATCTGTGTGTAATGAACTGCACAGTCTGCAGAGCTTGCAGTGTGTCTGAAGTGTAGTGTAGGACTGGTCAGCTTATGCTGCCTTGACAGATGGGGGAGAGGATAATTTCTCCAGCAGTTCCTAATTTAATTTTAGTAAAGGATATGCTCCTTGACTAAAATTTACAGCAAATCCACACTGAGCATCATGCTTGGGAGGCGTTCTGGACAGACAGAACAGGAGCTCAGCAAACTTCTTGTGGTAAAAACCTGCTTTAAAACTTTCTCTCCAGGGCCCATCTGTGGTTTTTAATTCTGACTGAAGGGAGCCATATAAGAGGGTGGCTTGTTTGCCGGGCATTTTCCAGTTTGGCTTGTGTATGTAGTGCCTCTCCAGCTGCTTGGAAGAATGGAACTGTGAACAGGAGTAAGGTGAGGTTTGTGTGTTACACTGCCAAATATTGCTGGGTGCGCTGGTGATGTATTTGTCAAGAATGAGACTGGAACTACCAATTAATCTCGTTAGAAATTAAAACTTGGGTAGGGTTTAACCCTGGGCCGGGGATTATTTCATGACCCTGGATCTTCCAATAACTGCTGCCTTTTTATGTGCAATATAATGTCAGAAAGATTTGCTGCTTTTCCTTTTTGATTTTATTTAAATCTGACGGGAGACAGTGTTCAAATGGCAGACTGTCTCAGCCAAGCCATCTGCCTGAGCCCTCAGCAGTGCATTGTATTCCTGAAAGAGCATTCTAGGGAAACATCCCAATTCTGAAAAGTTTGAGCTGATTCTACATTAAAAGAAGTGATCCAAAAAGCTGCTGGTGATTTACATGTGAACACTGCCAAGTATTTCTCTGATGAGAGTGCATAACAAAGGAGTGCTCGAGTGGTTGAGTAAGGCTGATTGGAACAATCTGTTGTGGGCTACATCTCTTTCTGATGCTCCACAATGGTGAGAAGCTACTGTCACTTGTATTTTCAATCTGTATTTTGCTTAGAGGTATGAGATCTTTTGTTGTCAGGTCCCTTGAGCTATCTGGGGAGGGGGGAGAGGGGAAGACAATATTTCTTGCTTTAAAATATTCATGGAGCTTGCATGGGCTGGCTTCAGCTGACTTTGTCACCCAGAGTGATTTCTAGAAGAGACAAAGAAGTTGTATTTGATTCGTCTTAATTAGGGCTTGATAGACACATTCTTATTAGACTTCTGGATCTGAATATGGATCCGCATTAATAATCAACTGCTCTCCTAACCTTGCTTTTTGTTCTCAGCTGTTACTGAGGAGTTTGCTCAGGGAATAGCTGGAAGTATTTGTTGTGTGGACAGTTCATCTGAGGACACTTTTCTGATGTTCAGGGACAGCAGGTTATTCTCTGGGCTTGTTCTGTGATGAACAGCACGAGCTTTAGGAGACTTGTGTGGGAGTGATTTCTTCTACTTTTTTTGTGATTTGCTGTTGAAATGAGGCAGGTCATATAAAGCAGCTGCTTATTTTGGAACAAAATCAGCATAACACATTAAAGAACTCATTAATCACTTAGCTTGACCTTCATTTCTTATTAAAAAAACTTATTGCATCTCTTGTACATTTTGAAATGCCAGGGATCCTAAGACATATGTTGTCTATTCAGATCTATAGGTTAAGAGCATCAAATAGTTATAATAGGGAGTAAAACCAAAACAGATTCCTGTTGAAGTACTGTCTCTCCTTTTACTCATTTTTAGGAGTGGGAGGTGGCGGTATAAATCCCTGCACAAAGAACTGCTCTGAATTCTCCACTTGTGTAAATTTTTGTCCTGGGATAGTGGCTTCTTCCCTTTGTTCAGTTTTGTTAACACAAAAGACTTCACTTTCCTAAAAGTCTTTCAGTGCATTAACCAGCTTCTGCATCTCTTCTCCCCTCAAAAATCCCAGTGCTTATTTTACAGCAGGACTTATTCTGTAGTTAAAAACCCAAGTTCCTTGGGGATGTCTTTCTTATATATCCCCTGTGTAGTCCTAATGGTATGAGAAGAGCTTACTACATTATACTCACGTTAACTTGTTACAGAGTTGGGGTTTTTTGAGGAGTGGGAGTAAATGAATCAACCATTAGAACCTAGATTAGTTTTAAAGGCAGGGGAAGGGATCAGTAGATTTGGTCAGAAACCTGCTCTTTGTCTAATACTACAATTGTCTGCTCCTGCAAGCCAAAATGGGATCATAAGCATGGGACCAAGCTTCTATTCAGCCTTTAAGGAGGGTACTCAAGCAGCATTTTCATTTTATTGGGAGGGTACAGTCAGGTTTGTGTGGTCATTAATATATAGGAGTTCATAAAACTGGCAGCCTTAATTGGATAGAAGGGTTAGTAAAGCATGAGGTGAACCAGAATGAGATCTCTTGGGGTCTGAGTTGTGCCTCCTCTTAAAATACGCATGGCTTGGCACAGTGAGTAGCTGGAGCTGAGAGCAGAGTAGTATTAATTTTGTTTGAATAATGGCATTCATGTGCCTATGCTAATGAGTGTGTTCTGCTGCTCGTCCTGCAGATTGTGGACTGGACTCTGAGCTTGTTTCACATCTCAAGTGCTTATTTCACATCTTTAATGGCTTTCCTTTTGCAACAGAGCCTGTCTTGATTCCCAGTGATGTAATGGATCAGAACCTGACCTTGCTGCACTGCTTTTCCCACCACCACTGTTGTGCAGCAATCACACAGCTGTTCACTGCTTATTATTTTTTTTTCCAATTGGCTTTTTTGGCCTCGACTTCCTAATGCAAGTCATCAGCCACTCTTTGGTAACAGCATTTAGGCGGTGCAGGCAGTGTTGTTGAAGGCTTTAAGTACTGCTGAACTGTTTGGGTCTGCTCTAAATGTTGAATGAATATTAGGGTTATTTTTATTGGTGGGGAATTATGTGCTTCCTTTGCCCCTCTCTTTTCCTCAGCTTAGGAAAGCTAAGACAAAAGCAGTATTTAATAAAGGAGTGAGGTGTTTCAAATAGAAATATCTCGTTGGCTTTTTTTCCCCAATAATGTCATGGATATGTGCTCTGTTACATTCAGCATCAGGGAAGTTGCATGGACTAGCAGTTCAATGTGTTTTGGGGTTTATTTGTGTTTTTGGGGGATTTTTCAAGTATTTGTGATTCATTGTGAAAGTATTGTGAGCTGATGAATTAAAGCTGAGAAAGGGTGGGAGGAGGAATAGAAATCAACACTTCACAAGCTGGAAATCTCAGCTGCAGTGCACCTTAGAATCACTGAAATGCTGGTTAGGATTTGCTCCTGGAGGTTGTTCAGTCCATTTCCACTTCTGATTGGACTCCTGCCAGAACTAGATCAGCTGAGTGATGGCTTTGCATCTCTCAATCTTGGAAACACCCCTGTGGTAGATCCCACAGCCTCACTGAGCAACCTGCTCACTTTTTTTAGTGAAGAAGTTTCTCCTAATGTCCAGCATGAGGCTCTTAAGTCACTGTTTGTGCCAGTGCCCATCATGTGCTGCTTCTCAGAAGAATTTGACTCCATACATTTTGTAGCCACCCTTCAGATAGTTGTAGGTGCTTTTTAAATTGGCCTTTAGTGTCCTCAAAGCCAGACTCTACAAGCCCAGCTCCTGTATCCTCACAATTTCCAGGCAGAGACCATCTGGTCTCTCTGCAGTTTATCCACATCCCACTTGAAGTGGGGAGCCTAAAATTGTGTTCCCCACAAACCTGCTGAGGCTGCTTATGAAGGGATTGAGCAAGCTGGACCTCAGGATTGGCTGCTGTTCTCTGATCATTATCAGTGCATTGTATTGTGTGGCTTGCTCTCATCTCTGCCTCACCTTGAGTGCAGGAGACCTTTCAAGTTGGAAAGTGCTGCTGAATTATGTCTTTGAGGCTGTGACTTTTTGAGGTGGAAAAAGGAAAGTTTGTAGAATTTTCATTCTGTCAGAGCATGAAACTCGGAGAACCCTTTGGAGTTTCCATAGAGAAATTACTTCATCTGTGACTGGGATGCTTGCTGCCACAAGCAGGGTTCTTGAGTTCCTTTGTACCCACTGGTACAGTCAAAACTATTTCTGATGTTTAAAAAAACCGAAATGAAACAAAAATTAAAAAGCCACTGCATCTCCAAACCACAAAAAACTCCCTGAAAAACCCGGCAAAATCAAACCAACCAAAATCCTTAAAGTCTTCTGTGTGGCAATTGAATATTATGGGGTTTTTTTGTAAACTCACCTGAGTTACAGCTGTTGCAGTGTGTAATAATATCAGTGTTTTCACTGCCCAGACACCTTCAAACCAAGGGCTTGAAGTCTGGCTGTGAGTCTGTTTCTGCCTGAGATCTAGTCTCAGGTTTCAGTGGTTGTTTTCTTTCTCCTTTCCTTTCCTGTCCCCCCAACCAGAGTTGAAGGCACAATCTGCATGATGTTTTTAAGCTAAGAAGATGGGAAAGAAGGTTACAGCAGACTCTCTTTTGTAATTCTTCATCACTGGCTGCTCTTTCTAAATTTGCAGTCACTTGCATGAATGCAGCCTCCATGTACCTGGAGAATTGAGGCACTTTGTGCAACTGGAGAAGTGAGAAGCAAATATTTTGGTTTCTCTACCCACTGCATTGTGGAGCAGAAACCAAAAGGCTCATAGAGAAACCAAAGGCTCATTCAACATTTTTTTGGAAAAATGTGGCTCTAAACACTGCTTGCCCAGGAAAACAGGTAGGGGATTGTGTTGTAGTTTTACATAACCCTTAAAAACATAACGTCACCACCAAAAATTACAGACCAATAATATAAAAGCAAGCAGTTGAAGAGGATTCTATTTCAATTAAAATAGCAATGCTGGTGACTGGGCAAGTTTCAGTGTAGCCACACTGCTTGTCTTCCAACTTTCATTTATTTTGCTTCTAAGGTTATAAACTTTGGGGGAGAGAGGGGGATGGAGACTGTGACACTGAAAGTTATTCTGTCTTAACTTGTTCGGCTCTTGAACAAAGCTCCTAAATCTCAAGCTTTTGAAGGAATTAGTACAAATAACTGATAAGAGTTGTAACTTTCTCTCCTGTGGAAAAGTTGAGCTTATGCCGAGCCCTTCCTTGAAGAGGCTGGATCCCATCAGCCAGCAGTGCCACTCCTGGATGCAGGCTTCCCTCAGAGGAATGGAAGATGGAAAAAGAGTAGAGACTTCTTTTTTTACATAATTAAAACCTCTGGAAAATGTCAGCAGAGATAATGCTGACTAATGAGGTATAGACTGCAAATATTGGTATATCCCAGAAAATGGTGTTCTCCTGTCTGGGGCAGTGGAACTAAATTGGGTTTGGTAGTAGAAAGAGGGAACTGCACACAAATTCATGTCTGTCTTGCTCTAATTGAAGTAAACCCCCTGTGAAATTGCTACCCAGAAATGACCTCACCAAGGCTGTTTGCTCAAGCTCTTGGCAATCAGTTTTGAATACTTAATGCAGTAGCCAGAAAGCAGCAAAAACCCCCCATGTGCTACAGAATGAGCGAGATGGTGGTGTTGTCCCTTAACCAAAATGCTCTGTAATTCCTCTCTGCTTTCAGCTGAAAAAATAATTAAAATAGTATTTTAATGTTGCATTTATTAGTTACACCCTGCCATGTGAAATCCAAAGAAATGGCTTTGTGTAGATGCTAAAAATGCCAGAGGTTAACTGTTCATTTCATATTAATCTGAGTAACTGTAGTGGGCTACTTAAATACAAACACTGGGTGGGGGGAGAATCCTGCACTACCCTTATTGCCAGTGAGACTTTGAATTTAGGTAATTTCATGCATGCAGAGGTAGACTTTATTTTTCCTTCATCAGCTAAAATAACAATAAAGCCCAACTTGGTATATTTATTTAATGAAACACAGGATCCCTGCCCTGATGGTTTTAATCAGTCCCCTTGCTATGTGGTAATTAGGGGTTCTCTCCCGTGGTTCTGTTTTTACTTAACTTTCCGAATGTGCAGCCAGTTTAAGTTTCGAGAGATACTTGCAGCTAAATGTTGCCTCATTTACATGCGGATTATCCGGAGGGGACCCTTAAACGCGCACTCATGTTACAGAAATGCAGCCCCTTTCAGCACTTTTATCATTGAGGGAGCAGCGTTCTCCAGGAAAATGTTATCTTTTGTCAGGAACTAATTCATTCCACTCGGGGGATGTGACCAGCCCTTTGATTCCTCGCACACACGAGGATTCAGAAGCTGGACGTGGCTCAGAACCAGGTTTGCCTCTGTCCCGATGGATGCAACTGCTAAATCAGGAGAGCATCCCTGAAATCAGGTTCGGGCTGTGCATCGGACACAGGCGAGCCCTGTATTAAACACCGGGTAAGAAGTGGTCTTTTCCTGACCAGACAGAGTCTGTCAGTGCTTCTCATCTTTGTTTAATAACCAGATCCCTTCGAGGGACCTGAGAAGTGTTGTATTTGTGCCTCTAACTGCAGCTGGGTGCCATTTACTCCTGGCAGCTATGGAATGGCTGGAGACGCGAGGAAGTAGAGCAAATACAGAGCATTTAAAGCTCTCTAAAACAGCTTCCCTGCATAATGTGTGATGTTAAAATACTAGGTGGCAGTTTGGGCCGGTGTAAAAGTTTTATTGGAGTGAGTTTGAGCCAGCCACATTATTCAGGAAGCCACTACTGAGCTCTCAAGTCATCTGAAACGTGTGCTAGTAAAACCCTTTTTATAAAGCAATACAACCCCATGCAAGTTCCCCATGTAACTCCTCATCTCTGTCCTGGGACTTAGCTGGTGGGATGTTTGGGCTGCTGGTTTGTACAGGTACTCTGCTTGTAAATCCATACAGGAGTGAGCTTCTCCCAGTCCCAGGATTCTGGAGAAACTGCCTCTGCACTGTGCTGAAAGCTATTAATTAAACTTTGCTCATTGCAGAACTGAGCCCTGCTGCTGGTTAATTCCCTCTCCAAGTATTAGGAGGGAATTTGTAAAGTTTTATCCAGCACACCATGTACTTATATCCTACAGCAGTTGTATCTGATGTCTTTGCTACAAGCACAAATATCAAAAAGCCTTCCCAAAAACATAACCGTAGATGGTGTAACTAGAGTTTGAGATTGCAAAAGGGGAAGGAAAGTCCTCTTTTATAGCTTTTGTCTCAGAATCAATTAATCTGAGACTAGATTAACAGGAGATTAAAGCATTTGAGTTGCAAATACAAGTGAGTAACTGGAGAGATGGGGTCAGAGCTGGGACAAGTTGTACAGGAGCATTGCTCCCCAGATGTGCATATACACCCAACTGGTTCCAAAGGTTCTATGCTACAAATACCCCCCTGCTCCCATTCTTGGGAATACTGGTAATTGTGAAATACCCTCAAAGCAGAAAGGCAGTGTTAGGACGAAGGTCTCTTATGTTCTGAAGGCAGTGGGATCTCTTGTTATTTGTCTAAAAAGCTGTTCAGATTCTGAGCTAAATAGGTCTTTCCAGGCTTCTTCACTCACTTCTTTGATCTGGTTTGGCACTTTTCTCTTTCATTCTGTTGTATTTTTTTTTTCTTTGCTGCTCAGCTGCTCTTAATCACAACAGCTCATGAATTTGGGTGCGTAGCTTAGCTCTGACTTTGAGGGGGTTCATCTTTACATTTTTATCATAAATAACAAACCCAAGAAACTGGCAGTGTGCTTTAAACATTTTCAATAGGAAGGCTTGTTGTGATGCATCGAGAGAAACCTGTTTCACTGGTACCAGTAACAGTCTATTAACAGCAGCTTAACTTTAAATTTACACTTATTGCCCACAAAAAACCCTCATACACTTAAAGCAAAGGTAATTTTCTGGTGGGAAGAAGACACAGATACAGAAGTAATATGGTTGTGGAAGAGCTGTGTGTGAATACTGTGGTTTGGAAACCAAGCAGGAGGTGGAGATTGCAAAACAAATTGCTCAGAATTCTTCCTTCATTCCCCTTTCCAAAAAAAAAAAAAAAAAAGGGAAGGATGACCAAGAAGGAGAATTATGACCTAGCAGCAGGGAACTCAGCACTGAATGGATTTACTGTAATAGTAGTACACTGCAGTTACTGTAGTTACTTCTATAGTAGAATCCTGTGAAGAGCATGTAGGTGAGTGGAGGACTAGGGGTGTCCCCTGCTTTCCTGAGGGATCAAATATTATTCCTGCTTTTATGTTAATTGGCCTGGATGCAGTCAAAATATTTGAAATATTTGCAAACCTCTCCAGGTTTGTCCATGTTATTTCTAGGGAATGTGGCAGTGGATGGAAGATTTGGGTGAATAAACATGGTGAAGTTTAAAAAATGGGATCTGTATCCACTGCTGGGGTTGTTCTGTGGGAAAAGGAAAACTAATCCCTTTGGGGAAAAAAGGAAAAGGAAAGCAGATCTCTTTATGAAAATAATGACATGTAAGGGATAGATTTTTCTTATACTTTGAGTACCTTTTTATTTTTTCATCAAGGTCTGACTTTATTTAAGCTGAATATTGATGCTAATTAGTACGGCACCCTACCCATTATATTGATGTGACACTGAAAACTCAATTAACTGTGCAAGACCACCTTTTATGTCAGTCTTAAAGTTGGGATTGAATTCTAGATGTCCTGGCTGGTTTGAGTTTTGCGTTTTTGTGTTCCCCTTGTGTGAAAGTTTAGAGCTTAAGATTCCAGAGGACAAGTTGTACTTGGGACAGCACCATTTGATGATGGGAATCTTTAGCAGTGATTTTATACCATAAGCATCAAGCCTTCAGTGAAAATAACTGCAAGGCCTTACTGTAGTAAAAATCACTGATGCTTGCAATAAATTCCACAACTGCTTTGAACTGCTTGCTCATCTGGTGTTTTCTCTGCAGCCTGGTAGGCTGGGACAGCCATGAGGGAGAGCAGTGAAAATTTGAGTAGCCAAATAAGTCTGGGGATTTCCATTCAGCTCAGCTGTGGCATTCTGTCAGATTGAAAGTCAGTGTATCATGATGGAGTATTCTGAGGAATACCCTGTGTACAGCCAGCCACATTTGGATAACATTTCCATGTTGTAGGAGAGCAGAACACTGTGAAACCTCATTACAGAACATGTTAGGGCAGCTCCCCAGCAGCAGCCTCCACGTTATCTGCCTGGTGACAAACGCTGGCTCAGCCCAGCAGCTTCTGCTTTCTGATAAACCAAGGTGGTTTCCTTGTTGCAAATCATGGGAAGGTCTCTTTCTCTCTCTAAAGCTCAGTCTTCTATTTTTGGATTCAGTTTGCATGGTGTTGGTGATGACTCTGCTGGGTACGTCAGAGGCTGTCATGGTTCTTTTTTAAAATATTCTCCAGCTGGGCAGAATTAGGGCATACCAGGCACATGAGGAAAGCCTCTCTTCCCCTTTCAGCAATATGGAAAAGCTGTGTGGGTTCTCTGGGTGTTTGTGTAGATTTCCAAGCATTGTAGGCAGCACAGAGGTGGAGAAGATGACACTCAAGAAGTTGTGTGCTGCTTCTACCTCACACCCTGCTTACAAAATACTGCAAGGCAAGCCTGAAATAAAGAAGCCTATAAACCTTACTATTATAATAAGTAACTTGGATTTTTTTATGAAGTATTTCTTGTTGGAGTTTTGCAAGTACTAAATAAGCTTTGTAGTGCTTATTAAGGCAGAAGGTATTGCAAGTTTAAAGCAAAAAGGAAAATATGAAATGTATGCAGAAGTGATTTGTTTAAAATGACATCCAAAAGTGGCAAAACTGGAAAGAATCCTTGAATCTGAGTTGATATTGTGGTGCTACCTAATGGCCAGAAGTGCTGCTTCTGGAAGTTCAGGACTTGTACCAGTTCTTCAGGAATTGAAGCAGAGGTGTCCTGAACGTGCTGTGAGGCTGCAGCAGAAGTCAGGAATTTTCAGCAATCCCAGGACTGCTTGAATTTACAGCCCACAGACAGTGGAGGGGGGGGACACAACACAGCAAAGCATCTTCAGCCTCCTATTCTATCCCCAGACAAGAAATGGGATGCTGCCTTCCTGAAATTCCTTTGGATATTGGGAAGTTAGCAGAGGGTCGTCTGCTTGAGACTTAGGGAATAAAAGGTTGTGCCATCCTTAGGCCATGGAGTGTTGACTGTTCATTTTAAGGAATTATTCTGGTTGGAGGTTTTGTAGGGAATTTTGCTGGAGAGAGATACTCCTGCAGCAAGGTGGGAATGGGAACTGCCTTCTTGGACTGAGCCAATTCTCAGTGCATTGCATGTGATTTGATTACAAAACTCCTTTCCATGTTGAAAGTGAAATCAGTCTGTTTCCATTTGGTTCTTCCCAGAAGGAAATCTTCTTTCTTTTACATCCCTCTGGTAGATGCTGAAGGTGAAGGGGGATGCATCTGCTACTGCAATTTTCTTTATGGAAGCTGTATAGAGGGTTCATTACTGTCTATTTTATAAAACTTCACCAAAAAAATAATCAATCCCTCATTGTTTTGATGGCTTCTTTTAGAACTGCAATTCAATTCAGTGTTGCACTAAATAAGAACTGGTTTAGCACAGATAAAAGCAGCTTCTGTCATTAATCAGCCAAGAATATGATTTCTTTTTGTAATTACAAATAGAAAATTCCAATGGCCTGAGGAAGTTCACTAGCACAACTTAAATATAAAACAAAAAGTTGTGATTTATTGCTTTCAGATCAGGCTCTGCCTTTACCAAATGGATCTGGTGTTCATCTGAGCTCCAGTCATGTATCTGAAATGAGCATCTGGGCTCCTATCTCTTATCTACAAAGAAACCTGTTTTAAACAATGGCCCTTCAGACCAATAAAAATTAGTTACTCAGTAAAATTGGTTATTTAAGGTAAAAGCAAGTTCTGCGTGGAGATTTAGGCTTGTTCCATAAATGTGTGTGACCATAAATTTATCTGAATAAACTTGTAACAACAGTTCTAAATTAGTCATAAAGAACAGCTTTTACATAAGTTATGTTAAACCTCTGGAAATGTTATTGATTTATGTGCGGCTGAATTTCCTTGTTGCTATATTTGTTCTAAAATGTCTCTTCCTCTAGAGAAAAATAATTTTGAAGTGTTGGTCTCACTGGTTCTGCATAAGCTGTGGGGTGGATTCATCCTGATGTGCCTTGCAGAGCTGGTCTAACACCTTCTGGTGTTCCTACCTACCACAAGGCAGGACAGGACTTGAGTGTGGATCTTTCCACCTCCTCCCCAGCCTGCACGGTTACCTGGGCACCCAAATGTTCTTCCAAGGAAAACGGGAATTTGCAGCAGAGTTACAGCAGCAGAATTGGGAAAATGGGACTGCAGGGAGTCCCTGGAATGGTGTTGGTTTGGAGTTGGGCACAACTGATGGGTGAGGACCAAGTGGGGCCATGCCAGCATCCCAGGAGAGAGGTGACACCAGAGATAAGGCAGAGCATTCCATATCTGTGGGTAGGATTTTGACATTTGGATTTGTAGTTTCATCTTCTGCAAGGCAATGAGATGTTCATGAAAGTATTTTCCAAACAGGTCACCATAATTAATATAAATATCTTAATAAAAGCTAATTGTCCCTTATGGGGGGAAAAGTTTCATTTTCATCACTGCAAACTGAAACCGTGTTGGAGGTGGCTGCTTGCAACAGAGGCCAGACTTGTCTCTGGGAACTGAGCTCATCCTTGCCCAGGAAAGACTCTGGAGTGCAAATCCTGCCCTTCCAGCATGGGTGGCAGCTGCACTGAGCTGTGTTTGTGCTGATGAGGGGTTGGGGATCCCAAAGCAAGCAGCCCCTCTGTTCAGCTGCACCAGGAGAGCACTTGGTAGATAGGATCTCATCCTCCTCATGCACCCAGATCCATTCTGTTGTGGTCTTTTAATTGGTGTCTCCCTGTTGGATGTTTTGCCTAGTGAAAATTTCTGGTGTGATTTTATTCATTAGCTAGAAATTGAAGTAAAAACAGAAAAGTTCAAAAGGCATGATGTGTGCCCTAAGAGCAGTGATCTGGCTCTGTGAGAAGGAGCAGAGCTGTTAAGAAGAGGTCATCATTGCTTTAAAGTGATTTTTCAAAGTGGAAACACTCCTGAAACAGAAACCTGAAGAGTCAGGTGCTGGTGGAAGTAAAACTGGACAGAACACTTACACTGAAGCAGGTTAACTGCACTATCCAGTTGGATCCTGCTTTGAAATTCATCAGCTCTGAGTTCTGTTCTTGTAACTTGAACTGGGCTGTGTTTTTGGAGGAATATTCACTAAAATAGTACAGTGGCTGAGAGTTCTTCCAGGTGTTGATTTCAATGCAAAATAAGCAGTGCTAAACGTTTGATAAGGCTGTCTTAAAACAGAATAAATGGAGTTGCTCTGTGTCTATCAGGGCTGGTCCCAGAAAGAAAAGGGCACCCAGAAAGTCATCCCCGTTTATGCCATGGCTTGATGATGGTTACTAAAGCTTACACACTGTACATCCTGGAATATAATAGCTCTTCAGTTGAGGGGGAGAAAAATATGATATTTCAGAATATTCTTAATGCCAGTGAACAAAGAGAGAAGATCAAAGCCAACCAATCAACCCCATTTTTTTGTTTTATTGAATTGATTTCTAAAGGCCCTGTTACTATAGTAACTCCAGGAGGTCTTTTAATTACAAAATTTGTAAAAACGCTTTAATTATTCGGAAGTGCTTGGGATGGGGGGAGGGAACAGTGGCACAAATGCTTTTTAAAAAGATGTAGAAAATTTGCAAACAAAGCTTGACAGATTTCCGAAGCACACCAGGGGCTGACACACCATCAGCACAAACACACTGAGTTCAAGTTCTCAGTAAGCAATCCCCTGTGAGACGGTTCCCTTTGGCTAAAGAGAGACAAATCCCAAACAAATCCCCATCCCAGTCCAAATCAAGCATATCCCTCTGCACAGATACAGATGGCAGAGCTTGTTCTTTCTGTACCCTAAGTTCAATTACAGTGTAGCTGAGAGGAGTCCTGGTGTTATCACGTTAATTAGCAGTTTAGGGAACTGCTCACTCCTGGGAGCATGGAATTCCATTGGAATACCAGTCTGCATTGCAGGTACTGAGCTCTATCAAAGAGGAATCATTTAGCGCTAACAAGCACCTTTCAAATAATAATTGCATTTAAAATAGATGCTGTCATCTTTTATCATCAGGTACATTTCCAGAGTGGATTTATACTCCAAACAGACTTATATTTATGGTATCAGAGTAGAATTGGAGACATCATGTGAGCAATTTTGAAATGCCATCTCTTGACTTGAATCCATGCTGAGCTAATGTATTTGGCGGAGCTGCTGGAGCTTCAGGAAGTCACTGACACCCCTCAGAAATGCAGTAGTGAAATTTGGGTTCTTAATCTAACCTCTGGATTGAAGTTGAGTTTTAGCCCAAACCTAAGTGTCTTTGCCTGTACTACACTACTCCACTTGCTTGGCTGTGTTGGAAACAGAGTCTGCTTCTCTTGAAACCTTTTGCTTTGCAGTTTCCCATCTTTATTTGGTTTTCTGCTTACATGCTCTCTACTTGCCCTCTGTATGTCAAAACCTGTTTACTTCTACGTTGTGGCCCGGGTTTAATCCTACATTTCATGTTGCCTGTTCCATTTCTGCAAGACTTGGACCCTCTGAAATTACGGGAGTTGTAGCAATGTGGGCCAAGAAGTCTGGATTCTGTCAAATCTACTGTGCAAGTGCAGGGGGGAAAGAAAAAGAAATAAAGTCATCCTAGATTCTTATGATGGTTTGGGTTGGAAGGGGCCTTAAAGACCATCTTTAACCCTGTGCCATGGGCAGAGACACCTTGCACTAGACACCTTGCACTGATTTTTTTTTCCCATTCTTGAAGAAACGGGTTAGTGTTCAGTGTTGGAAACAGTAGAAATAAGGAATTGCTGTACTGTATAAAGTAATAATGGGTGTGGATACCATTCTGACCCTGGTAATTAGCACTTCTCTCTCAGCTTCTTCATTAACCCCTGGTGGCAGCACTGTGGTTTGAAGTGCATGCGTAGTTATTAGGCATGACTGGGTTCAAAGCAGGTTTTGTCAGGTTTGTTTTCATCCTCGGAAAGGCATCCCTAATACCTGCTGCATGTAAAGATGCAGGTTTTGAGCAGAGGCATCCCAGGAACTCAGTGGGAGATGAAGTTGAACTTTTCCTTGTCAAACAGCAAGTGCTCTGAAGATCTGGGAACAACTCCCCTTCAGCCAGTTGTATTAATGAAAATAAAATATTTTGTGAGTCTTCCAGACTCTCAGTTACGTAAAATTTGTCCTTGCTCCTAAAACAAAGAAGCAAAATGAACTTACTGCTACCGTGGGAATGTTACTGGTTTTGTTCTTTCCTACTTGTGTAGTTCCTAGTGCTAAAAGGAACATCACAAGTACCTGCTGTTTACTGAGCATAGGTTTGTATCAAATAGAACAATGAAGGATGTTTGTTAACCCCCCTTGGGCTGGTTTGGTGTGAGCTGCATTACTTGGCCAGAGTGAAAATTCACCACAAGTTTTTGAAAAGATTCCTCCAAGACTCGTGTGTTTACACAATGTCAGCAGGTTGCAAAATTATTCCCCTGAAATGCTTTCACAAACACCACCCTGGTGGTGGATGCTTTTTCACGTTCTTCGAACTCTGGGATTATGTAAATCCAAGGAGCTGTGGTTAACAAAGCTCCAGTGTTGGTGAATTCCTGGGAAAGAATTTGTTGCTCCGTAACATCTTGCATTCTGTGTAAGGGAGAAAATGGGAACTTTCTTCACCTGAGGAATAATCTGTGCCAATGTAAAAGGAATCACGCTGTGCTCAGTTCTGGGCCCCTCCATTCAGAAAGGACGTTGAGGGGCTGGAGTGAGTCCAGAGAAGGGAATGGAGCTGGGAAAGGGTCTGGAGTGGCTTGGGCGGGGGCCCAGCCTGGAGAAAAGGGGGCTCAGGGGCGACCTTCTGGCTCTGCACAATTCCCCAACAGGAGGATGGAGGCAGCCAGGTCAGGCTCTGCTCCCAGGAACAGGGACAAGGGGAAAGAGCCTCAAGTTGTACCAAAAGAGGTTTAGTTTAGATATTCTGAAATATATTTTCATGGACTTAATCCTTAATTGGCTTGCAGAAGGTTATTTCTCAGTTTGTGAAGTGAGCTAACGGTACAGGATTTCAGGACACAGAATTGTGAGAAGCCCTTGTTTATCCCTGTCTTTAAAAGTTGCTTTCAAAAACATTTATTAAAAAAACAAAAAAAAAAATAAGGAGTTTTGGGAAGAGGACTGTAATTTGGGCGTTCTTGTGATTCAAGAAAATAGCAAATGTCTTGTATAGCATCACAATATTTCAAGGAAAGTGGAAAATGCTTTTCTTGAATGTTAACTTTTAATGGTTAAAAGTAGCATGTCTGTTGTGTCTTAATAGCACAACCTCCTTAAGGTTCAAAACTGACACAGATGATGAAGTTTCCATTAAAGGATAATAAAGTCTCTCTGTCAATGTGACAAAAGAACTCCCTTATCTCTTTGGAATAAGAATGCTCTTTGAAGAGTGTCATAAAAGGCTGTGCTATGAAATAAGTCTGGTGGATGGTTATTTTGAATTTCTATAAAGTGCATCAACCCAAAGGCTAAAGGGATTATGTTGCAAGTGCCAAAATGTGAAAGATGAATGCTTTCTGTCTGTGCAGTGAATGACATCTCTTTAGAAAGCACAGGTATGATTTGCTCTTGTCTCATTGGGAATGATTCCTTGAAATTAGCAGAGCCTCTTGGACCAAGGGATGCAGCTACAGAGGAGCTAATTCAGCTCATCTTGAATGTAGATCTGGAGTGGAAATAAATAACCATAATCCTGGTCCAGCAATTTATCTACCCCTGCCATTGGAACACCTTCCTTCTTTTAGCTTTCTCTACACCTTTAGGTGAATTATAGTGACCAGGAACAGGCATTTTCCACACATGATTTTAGTTAAGAATTGCTCCCCCTGACCTAGCTAAGTATTTGCAAGTCTGAAATAAGAGATAGGTTGGATCTGATGAGTAATATTTAATGTTTATGCATTACTTTTTATTATTTTATTAATAAACTATCGAAATACTGAGCTCTTACTCAAAGGCAGTGGGAATGAGGCTGAGTAGAGAGTGCATTTTACTCATTATTGGCCATATACACAATTTTTTAAAAAATTTTTAACTAGCAAAGAAGAAACTGTTTCCATTTCATCACATTCCTTGTGTGCCAAAAGTGTAAAAGCCCCTTTAAGAATGAACAAATTGGAAATAATTGCCACAGCACTGTTCTTTTATGATGGATATATCTCTGAAATCAAAAGCAATGTGAAATTTATTCACCAAAATTCAAGTTATTAAAACCTTTGAATGGTTTTGGTGCTTTCCATTCATTAAATGCCAGGACTCTGGGGAAAAAATAGAGATGTAGGTGAAAGCTATGAATTCAGATTTCAAGCCCCTATCATTTCTAATTAGGTTTGGCAAATGGCAGAACAAAATTAATGATGCCAAATTATCCTTCAGTGCAGTGTGAGATAGCTTAACTGTTTTAGCTGTTCCAGGGTTGTAAATGATGAAACTGATAACACACTAATGTGATCCTTTCAGGCTTCTCGTTTATATTAATGAGTTTTAGTCATCTAAGGCAAACTGATAACCACTGATTAATAGCTCAGCAACTTCGAGACTGGCATCAAAGCCTGATCTCTCTCTTTTTTTTTTTTTCTTTTTTTTTTTTAAACTAATTTTATTTTTTTAACTCTTTGATGGGTCAGGAGTTAAGACAGTTATCAATTAACTCTGAGCTTAATTGAAATCCAGATGTAAAATTTTTGATAGGAATTAATTTAATTGTGGTCTCTATGCTTATAGCTGATTTCAGTCTGATTTTTTTTTAAGTAGGTTTGAACTTGCAAATCAAGAGTGTAATTTCTTTCACAATTTTTTGAAAATTTA
The DNA here is from genome assembly GCF_022539315.1 of Serinus canaria. Classification (NCBI taxonomy): domain Eukaryota; kingdom Metazoa; phylum Chordata; class Aves; order Passeriformes; family Fringillidae; genus Serinus; species Serinus canaria. The sequence goes on along the minus strand of NC_066319.1, from coordinate 8,290,854 downwards.
TTTCTTCACATGTGCAGTCTGTTGGAGAAGGCTTGTTAAACAAACATTGGACAAAGATAAGTTATCACAGAGGCATCAAATCACTTCTAGCAAAAGCAATTCAAAGCCCTCAGAAAACCTCAAAGTTAGCAAGAAGAGACAAACTGCTCAAGTCTTTTAAGTTGTTTTTAATTTTTATATATATATATGAAGAACAGACACTACGCTTCCTGGACACTGTCATGGTAGAGACCAGAGTGAGAGTCAGAGAAGTCAAAGAACCATCACTTGGTTAGGAAAATAGGTTGGAGGGTTTGGAAGAAAAATTATGGTGAGTGAAATAACAATCCTGGATATAGGATTGACCAAAACTCTTAGAACAGTGGATGTAAGGCACTGTATTAATAAGAGACCATATTGCTGTGGGCTTTGCTTACACAAATACCTCTATGACACTTCCATGTATTCCACTCCTGCAGCAGAGGTTTTCAAAGCCAAGGAGACAAGAATTTAGAGGAGAGTTTGTGCACTTATTGTCACCATCACTCTGCACTTTCCCTGGCCTGCTTACTAAAAATTACATGAAGCAGCTGAAGTTCTTGTCCTGACTCTGATAATCCAGGTCAGCTTCTGCTTTTCAAACAACTGCCTTCATTGTTTTCCAGGAGGAATATTGCTCCAGATTTCCAAAGAAGCCGTTCCTCAAAATAAGGAAACCTGATCTGCTGAGAAGTCTTGGCCTAGAGATCAGAAACAACATTCTTTAATCAGTATTTCTTTAGAATAAAGTGCTGTGGACACTTCATCTTGGTGCCTGGATTTTAAGGCTATTCCACAGATTATAGGAACTAGATTTGCAAAAAACTAATCTCCCTGAAGAAAGGGGGTTATTGGTACACATTTTAGTCATCACTTTAGATCAAAAACTCTTGCAATCACTGGATATTCCACACAACATCTGCTGGAAAGATAAATCCATTGTAGTGGAAATGAAATGCATATTTTAAGTTCAGGCAGTTTTGTATTGTGTTGTCAGTGATGGAGAGGCAAAATAAATGTGAAAGCCATTTAAAAAGCCTGTGTAAAACGTGCCTGTGTGCTAAAGGATGTTGTCCTCTAGAATTAGACCCCAAATCTGACTCTCTTGTCAGACTGACTGGGTTGTTTCTAATCCTAACAGTTCTTTTCATCTTTAGAAACTTGAGTTTGAAAAAGAACTTCAATATTCTGCAGCAAAATTATACATCTGAACAAAAAGCATCTGCTGCCATTTGGGATTCTTTCCTCCCTTGCAAAGTGCTCTGGTTTAGAGTGTGCTGGTGTTGGTGTTGCTTGGGGACTTCATCTTGAGCAGCTTAACCTTTTTGCTCAGTTTTGAAGAGGCCAACCTGAATTTAAACTACCCCCTAACTCAAGCTGGGCAGGTTCTGTTTGACCAGGTGAGTTTCCAGGACATGCAGTAAAGACCTGCGTGGCAGAAATAAGGTAATTACACTGTGAATTTCTAAATTCCAGATTTTCTCCTCAGACCTGGCATGAGATTCAAATACCAAAATTAATAATAAAGACATTATTAGATGATGGTATAAAAATTTTAATACTTATAATTGGCATTCTTTAAATATTCAAGATATTAACCACAGAAGAAAAGAGCACTAATAAAAGGAACTTAATATAAATTACTGGAGCCTTTTGACTAAATCAGAAGGACCCTTCTAGCACAAAATACATTATATATTGTTTTGATATTGATGATAGTCCTGGAATGCTAAAGAGTTCTTATTTGCAGGATCAAGGCTTGGCTCTTTTAACATCTTCAATGTTCTAAAATCCTGGCCTGGCTATTCAAAAGTTAGGAGCCTGGTTTGTTTTTTAATACAGATCAAAACAAAAACCATTACTTTTGGTTAAGTTTTGGTTGTTTACTTTTGGTTGTTTTCTCTTTTTAGCCTGCAGTGTTTAAATTGTCCTTACCTATGAAAAATAAAAAGATGTTGTTTTGTTGTTCTTCTTCTAAAGAGTATTTTTCTGCTCATTTAACACTTATGCTTGAGAATTGGAGAAAGCCCCAAATTTGCAATAGAGCAGCAACTCTGGAGCCTTGGCTTTACACTGAAAACTGCTAAGAGCTTGCATAGCCCTAATAATAATAATTAGTAATTTGGTAAATCTTGTTTTTCCTGAGTCCACAGCATGTGGACACATTTTCATCAGGAAAGTCTCACAATTGCTTTCTGGATCTGTTGTTCCTCCGTTTATCCGGAGCTTTGTGCCAACCTCTGTCACCACTTACATATGAAAACTGTTGCAGCAAAATCCTTAACATCTGTTCCATTTTCTCATATGGGAGAGAAGAGGAATCAGCCTCATGCACAGCAACTTTTGTAGTTGTCCAGAGATCCTTCAGTGTCCTGTGAGTCAGAGACAATTCAGGGTGCAGGTTTGTGTTACGTGGAGTTCAGCCCCAGTTTGGGCTGCCAGTGAAATGAGATCCTATTCTCCCCAGGCCAGCCATGTGCTCCCTCTGTTTGTGTTTGCTCTGGCAGCTCTGAGTGTGGGCAAGCTGGATCAGTTTGCTGACTTAATGGAAAACTGGCTTTCCAAACTATAAAAGCAAGTTTTCTATTGGCTTGGATTCAGAGACACAAAACTCTGCAAGGCTGAGGGTGTGAATCTGCTCCATAAGGGAAAAAGAAAATAGGATTTCACTTTTTGACAGCACTGGAGTGACGTGACCTCGGTGATTTAATTCTGATAACACCTAGTTGAAATTTACAGAATAATTTGGATCTTTTTAAGACATCATTTGGTACCTGCAGGTGAGATCTTGGTTTCTGTGTTGTTGGATGTGAGCTGCCCTGTGTGATGATAGCTCTGCATGTGGAAACACTGGAATGGGTGGAATTTGACAGGCAAATATCCTGTCCTTTGTACCACTGACTCACCCCTTGCCAATGCATCACCTGCAGTCCTGAGCAGCTGTTACATCATGGGTATTTCCTAGAGAAGGATTAGATAAACATGAAACTTCCCTGCAGCCTTATCAGAGGGTGTGGAACAAGTCTTGAAACACCTTGCTTTGAGTCAGGAGCAGGAGGAAGCTACAGCCCAGGTCAGAGTTCTGGGTGAGTGCTTCCCCTTGAGTTGGTGACACACTTAACCAACAGGAAACTGCAATTTCCAGCATGAAAACAAATGCTCTGTCCTCTCATCTCCTGTGGACTAATCTCATCTTCCTGACTGGTGGACATGAAGGAGTGAATGGACACACTTCTTCCTTTTCTCTTAGAAGTTTTATGCAAGATCCCATCTCATTCTGATCCCCTTTCTATTGTCTCTGATATACATCAGGAGTAACTCTGTTTGAAGTCAAGGTGTTCATAAAGCAGAATGTTACCCTTTATTCCTGGAAGTAGTCCCTACAGGTAACCTGGGGGAATATGCACTGCAGAACCAAACCTTAAATTGGTTGAAATAGTGTTTTTCTGGACCAGGTTTATGGTGGGAATAAATACTACAAAAAGCATGTAGTAACAAGTTATAAAACTCTCTATATCACTCTCCCACTCCTCAGTAGGGGAAAGTAGAATAAATAAATTAGTTTTCTATTTTTAAGAGAGCAATATCCCTTTAAGATCTATTCCAGACCTGCGAGCAGACCCAGCCTGGTGCAGCTGCCCTTGGAAGTTGTTACCACTGAGAGGAGAGAAGCCACACTCAGCCCATGTTTTCACATTTTCAGGGGGACTGTTCCAGAAACTCACTTTGCTTTGTGTGCTGCAGATCAAGGTTCTTTATTACAGTAGCTGCTAAAAAGAGCTTAATCAGGTTACTCCGCTTTGTAGCTGGTTTGTGCATCTGTCTCTCTTAAACGTTTCCCTGTTTATTGCAAGGACCATCCAGTCCTGCAGCTGTGCTTGTGGTGAGGTGTTCCACAAACAGGAGTTTGCATGGAACAACTTTCCCAGTAAATCCTCTCTTCCCAGCTCTTCACAATTTCCTTTGCCAGGCACACACTTTACCTGGCCTGAGCACATATGTTGTGGTAAAAATTGGTTTAAAAAAATCTAAAACGTGTTATCAAATATGAGCCAACCACTGAAATGCAAAATGTACAAACCCCAGTGTGGTGTATAAAGTATGCAAAAATAACCTATGGCCATGGTGCAAATCCTTGTGCTTTACCTGCTTTTGTTCAGGTACAGAATTGGGGTAACAATAATAAACAGCCTCTCGTGGCTCACAAGTGCATTTTCTGAAGCTGCTTTTTCATGTTAATACGGTTCATTGTTAATGTACAAGGAACAAATGCAAATCTGAAGGCCAAACTCCAGGCTTTTTAATGAAAATTGAAATTAGTGTCACAACACTGGAAGCAAGAACAGAGGCTGTGCTTTGACACTAGGAAGAGAGCAGGAAATTCAGATGGATAATTCTTATTAGCCCTCTGTTAGAGGTATTGTTTACTAGTACTGAGTTTTACATTCAGAAAATTACTGTTATTTCATACAATTAATTTTCCTTAATGTGTCTTTTTCCTTACAGTTACTAGACTTCTTAATTTTCAGTTCGCGGGTCTACTCAGTGAAAGGGACAGAAAGTGGCAAAGTTATTTTTATCTTTCTGCATAACCTCTGGCCAGAAATTCATGATATTACAGAACAGGAAGGAAAAAAATTAGAGAAATGTGAAAGCTCTTGGTGTTGTGAGTGGAAGCCCTGCTCCCTGAAGGATAGAGCTATTTCATGTCCCCCTATTCCAATGGAGCATTACAGCCCATAATGCAGCAATTATTTTGTTGGGTAGGTGTTTCATTACCAACCTGGGCCTTGGAGGTGATGAGAGAAAATTTGTCTTGACCTTCCAGGGAAGCCATAAAAAAAAAAATGATGTCTAAATAATAAATGTCTCGGAGAAATGGGGAATGCCTGACAATGCGGCAGCTTAGTTTCCATGATATCTGGGCACTGTAGGATAAAGAGCTGGTATGTGGATAATTTCAAAAGCTGGAATATTTTCTGTTGTTCCTCTGCATTTTTGACCTTCCTCCTCCTGGTTCAATCCCTATCAAATAGGGTTTAATTTTTTTTTTCTTTTTTCTGCAGAATGTGCATTTTTCTGGTTTTCCCTTTAGACTGGAGCAAACCACAAAAAGCAGATCCTGGAAAAAACCCTTTTGATTCCAGAGTGAAGGTGATGGGATCAGGTTTTTATTTGCTGTACTTTGCCATATGTGCAGCATTTGGGATTGAGAGCCACCCAAGAAGGAATCTTGCCTTCTCCCTTTGATCCTGTGACAGTAGAACCAAAAATTGTGTGGAAGAGAACATGCAGGAGTAGCTGTGGTGATATGTGGCCCTGCTTTGTATTGATGCTCAGGGGTAGGAGTGCAGGTTGCTCTTGGTTTGGGATGTTGTGGGGTCGTCCCCCCCCCCCAGTCATTTCCCAAATTTAAATGTAATCATTTCCAGGACCAGCAGTTGAGGTTGTTGTCATTCTGAAGTTCCAAAACTTTCTAATTCTCTTGTGTTGGTCAGTCCCTTACTGAATATTCATATTGCTTTCTATGCTTTTGCTCTTTCAAATTGTTTTGAACTCCTCTGTGAGGGATCTGTGATAAAACTGATTTTAATGAAAAAAAATTTTTTTTCTAGAATAACTAGTCCATTAAACCATCTCATTTTTTAAAATATTTCCTTCTAAACAAGGATGAGTGTTGCCATGTGCTGCTGTTCTTATTTTATGTTCCTCTGGGTGTAGTGGAGATGGAGATTCTCCTTTGCCAAGTGAATGTAATGTCCCCCGAAGAACTGCAGATCTGGCCAGATAAACGGACATTATATTTGGGTTTAGTGTTCCCAGGAAGCCTTGTGTAACAGTATCCATCCTAGCAGGGCATAGGAGGAACTTGTGATTCTGTCTGTCCTGAGTGATCTGCCTCATTCACTGGAGTTTTACAACCTCAACAATCGCAGACGCTGATCGATCAGCTGAGGGATTTCTGTTCACAGCTCTGATTCTTGCATAGAATTAATCCTTCTGAGAAATAAAAGCTGAACAACTCCCTGCTGCTTCATTGCAGGTGTGGCTCTGTCAGGCGGGTCGCTGGGGCTCTGTAAGGTTTGGGGCAGTGTATCAGGACACAAAAGCTGATTAGGAAAGGTTCAAAGCAGGCTGCTGAGGCAGGTGTAGAGCAGAACTCGACAGCCAGGTCCTTCAGCTGTGGCATCTGAAGTATCAGCCAGGGCAGGGCTGCTGAGCTCAGAGTGCCGCTCCCTCCTGCAGAGATAAGGAGCTGCTTCAGAAACCACTGATAAGGAAATAAGCAAGGTCTTGCCTCTTTTTGAAGTTAGTTTGTAACTTTAGATTCCCACTGGGAAAGGAGAATCTGATCTGATACCTTGGCCTCAAAATGTTGCCTGTGCTAAGCTGAGCTGGGAATCTAAGGAAGCACAAAGGGAGCACTGTCCAAAAGCCTGTCTTTGTCACAGGAGCTCGCTCCTAGTGCTTCCATCGTGCCTGTTGTGTTTCTGAGGTTGTCCTCCTCCAAACATAGCTGTGCTTCTCTTCCTCCTCCATTTCAACCTCACTTTTCCACAGTTGAAAGCCTTCATCAGTGGATTCTCCCAGTATGACTCCAAACACACTTAATTTGTGCAAGCTGAGTGCTCTTCCACTGAACTGACCTTGGTGACCTGCCCTAAATCCTCTTTCTACTGTCAAGACTTGCTCAGGTTCTGTTGTCCTTCCTTCGAGCATCTTTCTTCACCAATTTCTTTCTACCTTCTCACACCTGCAAATACTCAGAACTGGATTATTGCAGCTTCATTTTCATTTTTGTCTCTTCCTTGGAGTGTTGCCTTTTGCCCATAAAAAGCCCTTGCTTAAATATTTGTTATAGAACAACTTCTGGGAGCTGCCATGTCCCTGTGATGAGGTTGTGCCTCTGATTTCACCCATAGCTGGTTCAGTTTTGAACCACAGGCCCAGTCATGTGCTGTCTGAACCTTGTCATCTTAGGGAGAAAATAGGTGTCTAAACTGCTTTGATGAGTATTGGTTTGGAGGTTTCTCATGACTGGGGGCAGTACACAACTCTGGGGGCAGTGGGAGTGTGAGGGATAATTTCTAAAAGCAGAAACTTGATGAGTCGAGAGGACAGAAAGTGTGATTCATCAGTTCATGTCACTATTACAAACCTAAAAATATCCCCAAGGAGTGGCTCTAGTGTTAAGTGAGCTCAGCTGAGAGGTGGTTTTGATCATGGGAAGAGCTGCCAGTTCTTCTCAGGATTTCCAGACAGCCTGGGTACCATGCTGACATCATGATCACTGTCAAATATATATTTACATGTATGTATGTGCAAAAAAGATTTACACTTGTGATCCCTTATCTCATGACAGATGTGTATTGCTTTACTGTGCCCCAGAACAGCACCACTGCTGCTATGTTTTCTCTCCTTTTTTACTGCCTGTCAGTTCCTTGGTTTTGCCATAAAGTGGTGGTTAAAAAAAAAGAAAGTACCAGCGTGTACATTTAGATGATCACATTGGTGTTTGCTGTCAGCAGATAGTTGAGATAAGCAAAAGCACATTCCAAATTGGAAGCTGGAAGGAGCAATCATCATTGCCCTGCAGCACGGCAGGGGCAAGAATGATGATAACAAAGCCATGTGGTTTTCTTAATTTCCTAAAAAGTGAGTCCTGCTCAGTGTAATGGGGCTGCTCAATAGGGGTCTGTGTAATGTATGTAAAGTGAACACAAAGATATTTAAGATAGGAAGTTGTTACTGAAGTTAATTATTTTGTATAGACCTTAACCATTAGTTAAACAGTTGCTTGCCCCAAAATTCCATGCAGATAGTAGGAAGAAATGCCATAATAGCTGTGAATGAAGAAGAGTGTGTGGAGTCTGTCCATCCATACCTGAGAGGGATGCAGGAAACCAGCAGAGACAAAAATGGGAAGAGCAGAGTGGGAAGAAAAATGGGAAGATGAGACCTCCAGGTTTCAGCTCTGGGCTGTGGCTACCTGAGCTTATCTCAGAAATGCAGAGGCAATTGCAGAGCCCATAGGTAATTCTCAGGAAAGAATTCTCCCTCTTGCCCTCTGCAGAGACCTTCAAGTGCCATCTTGACACAGCCTAGGAGCCAAGATTTTTTCCTAATGGATGAAAGCAGATAAAGGTCCTGTTCAGGATTGCTGTTCTGAGTTCGTCTCACCTGGAAGTCTGAGCAGCACTACACTGGATTTAAGCATCTGTTAGGAATTAAGCAGAGCAGTGCCCTGACTTTTCCTTCTATCCTTACTAATTTTCTAGGCTTTCTGTGCCTTTTTCTTGGCTGTTGGTAAGTGCCCCCCACAAGAATTGGTTGCTGAAATGTGGTGTCCCCTCAAAACCCACCCTGGAGCACAACATAAAAAAGATTCTGTGTGTGCAGCTGCAGAGGAAGAATCTTTAAAGGAGTGATATGAAAAGAATCCCTTAGGATGCTAAAAATATATGGGACCCAATTAGTCTTTGTGGTCCAGTAATGAGTTTATGCCTGAATTGGAGATGGATCCTACCTGGTGTGTTTGCTGGAAAACTTGAATTGATGGCACAAAAAAGGCCACTTGATCCTTGGGATGCCAGCCAACAAAATTCCCGGATTTCTGTCACGTTGCCTGTTACCGCTCTGGCAGGTTTGCTGTCAGGGCTGGTGCTTCCCCTTTGGAGGGGTTAATTTTGTCTCACTTTGAGAACACAAGGGAATCAAACTCAGCCTCTTTATTCTTTTGTTCCCTCTCCATTGCCCATGTTAATTTAATTTGACAGCCTGGCGAATGGGATTTGTCAAATATGGTAACCTTAAGCATCTGAGATATTGAAAACTGTGCTTTAAATTTATATAATCCAGATGTGAGAACCAATAAAAGGCTTGGATGAAATGAAATGTCAGGCTTTGTGGGGAGAGAAAGGAGAAAAATACTCTGTGCCACTTATTTTTCCACATGGCATAAAGTGCAGAGCAGGGTCCAATCAATTATATTAGTCAGGAATAGAAGCAGGTTTTGTCATCTCAGTGCTGGTAGCTAGCAGTAAATCTGATTGATAGCAAAGTGCTGAATCTCACAAGGCTGGGTAAAGTAAAAACTTCAGCGTTTGGGCAGCAAGATGAGTCTTGGGAAGTATTTAGGTATGATGAACACAAGGCATTGCTCAAAGAGAATATTTCTCTTAGTACTAATAAAAAAAATCCTATTTAATGAATGCCTCTGTAGGCATTATCCAAATAATATCCCCACTCGTTCTGCAAAATACATTCTCAGGTCATATACACAAAACAACTTCTGTTTCCACAATATTTGTTCTCCTGTATGTAGAAAGGGCATGAAAGATGTAGAGTCTTAAACAAATTCTCAGCTAAAGCTCTTCATTCCCTCTGGTGACCCTCCTTTGGCAGGAGGGAAGAAATAAATACTGAGGGAACGCTAGGAATTATTAATCAAATAGTTCATTCCCCAAAAGTGCAATTTAATTTTAGCTCAAAATGGGTATTCATCAAATTCAGAGCATTGGCCTAATAAGTAGGATTAAAGTTTGGAAAGTTTAAAACATTTCCATTTTAGACTTAAAAGGCAAAGATTTTAATGTCAATATGAATTAAAATTTTAAATTTGCCTGCATTTAATGTGAAAGCTGAAGAAACTTTCAATCAAAACAAACCAGTTTTTCATGTTGTAAAAACAGTTTGATAGTAGGCCTGAAGTTGTATGCATAGCTCAATAAGTAAATTGATAGTATTTCCATTCTCTCCCCTATGCATTCAGTGTTCAAAAATAGTCATAAATTAAACTATATTTAAACCACCACCCTCAGTTCCACTTTCAGGCAAAACTGTCTTTAATTTTTAAATAAAGTTAGACCTGAATAAAGTCCATCTATGATTTTGATCACATAAAACCAAAATAAGCAGGATAAAATTTTGCAAATCCAAACCAACCACTGGCTTTGTATGTGTGTGTAAATTATTATTTGCTTCATCATAAGTTGTAGGGAAAAAACCACAAAGGTTTACTGGAAAAATAAAGAGTAGGATGAGAAAATGCTTGTGCTGGGATTTTTTTACTGCTGAGACACAAACCTAATAGGACATGATATTGAAAGATCTTTTTTGGGCTGGTGGAGAAGCAAAGCTTTTATCACAGAGAGCTGCTGGAATGCAAATCTGGGGTAAAGTCTGCTGTTCTTGCTGGAGTCTCCAGGTATTCCAACCTCTCCAGGCTGTGCTTAGGGTACAAACCAGCTTAGAGTTTCAGGCTGATATTATGACTAAAAGGGAAAAAATTGAGCAAATAGTGCTTCACAGCCTTAGATATTTTCCAAGAGAAGTGTCCTGTTAGGATTGTCTGGTGGCATGGGTGTATTTGAGAGGGAAATGCTCCTGAAGTTGTTCTGTCCCAAGTTTTGTGGAGGCTGTCACAGAAGTTTCTGCATCAGTACCAGCTAATTTGGATGGAGACAACACTGATGAAAGATGTCAGTGGGGGCAGATCTGCACTGAAAAATTCCACCGTTTTGGAGGTTTTTTTAAACAATTCAGTATCTGTCTGGAGCCTGGCTCTTTGAAACCTCAGTGTAACCATGCACAAAGATCTAAGCAGTAGAAATGCCATTTCAAAAAGTGAGTCCCACGCAGCTGATGATATGATCTCCCCTCTTGGGTTTGTTTGATTCATTCATTGGCCCTATAATCCATTCCTTTCTGCTGGGCTCCCATAAATCATATGCTTGCCTGAGTGGAGAGGGTTATTTGAAAGGATGGAAGAGCCATTAAGTAGAAATGAGAGTGTAATATGTGTGTAAAATGCTCACCTTGGTGTAGCTGGGGGGCATGAGCCCTGGCCTCTCTAAGTGTGCAGTCCAGCAAAACCTCAGCCATTTCCCCTCTTTTTGGTTAAAGCAATAAACACAAGGCTGAGCTGCTCCCAGGAGGGACATCCTGCAGCTTCCAAAACTGGGAATGGCTTTCTCCCATCACACTCAGCCATGGCTTTGTATGTTTTCCCTGGAAATTACAACACGGTTTTAATCTAAACAGACATCGGCTCTCTACGCCAAGCATATCAAATCTGTACTGCAGGGATCACAGAATGGAAGGAACATGGCTCATGGAATGACAGTGCAGGGAAGAGGAGGGGGAACTGGAGGAAAGGGCTGAGCAGGGAATGGACCCCTCAAGGAAAGCAAGTAAGAGAGGTTGATGAATAGAGGTATTGTATTCGAGTTTGTGAAGCGGAGTCCCCAGGGAAAGGTTAGGTTCCAGGAGAAATGAAATCTTCCCCTCAAAAGTTCTTCTCTGGGTACAGGCCTAGTGAATACCTGGGAAGAAGCAGAATTGAAATGATTTATCACTTGTGCTCTAATTTACGTGTCTTGTTTTTGTCTGGGTTGGAAATGCTATGTCATCAGGAGAGTCTGTCTTTCTGGGAGATATTTTCTTGTAGGATCTCTCAAGCACCTCCTCCCATTTATTTTCTTTTCTTACAGCTTTCCATGCATAGTGCTGGAGGAAGGTCCAGACTTTTTCCACAGTCAGTGCAAAACTGTTCGGAGAACAGAGTCAGCACTGTGTGAGTCCCACACTTTGGTGTCTCCCCACCTTCAAGAGTTTTGGAAGGGAGTGTGACTAGAGAAATGCTGGCTTTGGAAGCCTTAAATCTTGTGTGAGCTCCCAGATTTGTACAGGCAGGGGATGTGAAGTGCACCCATGCCTTATGAACTGCTTCAGGTTACTGAGATACTGAATTTGAATAAAATTAGTTATCAAGCATGTAGACATGCACATCTGTTTAGCAGATCAAAGGTATATTAAACCAGAGTCATCTGCAGCTGCCACTAACGTGGTGAGACAGACTGTGATATTTGTATTGATTTTTAGAAAGTTCTGCCAAACTTTTCGGAAAAGACAGATAACAGAAGTAGTCATGGCCCAAAAAAAAACCCAGGCACAAAAAAAGAGCCGTTCTCAAAGCGTGAGTGAGAGCACAAGGGAAACAAGCTGCTTGTAGAAGGTGTAGAAATGGCTTTAAAAAACAAAAATCAAGCTGAAACATGTTATCTTTAGTGTCTGGTCTCAGTCTACAGCTGCTCCTTCTCCAGCCAGGCATGCAGCAGTTTCCTTGCAGCACTCCCTGAGGACTTGGCATTGCTCAGTCTGTCAAGACCAACAACAGTTCAGCGCTGCTGAAACGTATGAAGCACGAGTTGAAGGGTGCCAACACTTCATAATGTTACAGGGCTTTTCCCCCTAAATAGAGGGATCCTGCACTGAACTACTTTATGTTCAGTCCTCTTTACAAATCTACACCTCTGACTTGTAGTTTTGGAGAGGCACTTGTGGCTCTTCAGAGGTGTGGTGCGTTCTCAGGCTTGTGCTTTGATGTTGAGTATTTTGACATTTGGCTTCAAAGCTGAAGGGGATTGGGCTCCAGGGGGCTGGAGGTTCAGACTTCAGTTTCAGATGGATGAGAATGAGGGAGGCAAGTCTAGTATCAAAACAGAACCCTGGGAAGCACAATGGTACTCGGTAGCAGAGCCGATACAATAATGCATGACCAGAGTGCCAGAAACAGAATTACAAGACAAATGGGGATAAATTCATGTCTTTCTGAAATTTTTTTCTCTGGAGCTCCTTCAGTTTCTTTTATGGACCTATGGAAATGGTCTAAAGTCAAAGACTAATGTTGAAATGCTGAATTTCAGGCACTGTTTTCATGCTGACTCTCCCTTTGTGGCCAGAGGTAAAATGTTTTGTTGTTTCTAATGTGTAGAAAAGGCCAGACACTTCCCTTCTCAGAGAGACATGTGGGAATTAGCTTCCACTTCCAAAATATTTTAATGTGCTGTCTTCCTTCATGGTTCAGAATGGACTTTAACCGTGGAGATCTCTGCCTGTGGCTCAGCACAGACCACACCTACCACATTGCTGTGAGCTTTATGCAATTGAGTCACCAGAAAAAAGCTCACAAATTGGCAGGAGCTCACAGGGGAGCAACCCAAACAACTCAGGGACTGGCTGGAGGGGTTAAATTAATAGCACAAGATTAAAAGAGATAAATACTGGTAGTTTGGTGAAAGCTGTTCCCCTGGAGTTAATTATGCCATATTATTTGAAAGATGTAAATGTGAAGGATTTGCTTAGTGCGCTCTGGAGAGGTAATTGGCAGAGGAAAGAGGATGCAAAGGAGAACTTCAAGTTGAATACCAAAGGATTTCCTGACAGTGGATGTCTTGCTCTGTCAAGCAGACTTGCAGGAAAGCAAGACTTTTATGTTTCCATCAGTGAAAGCCCCAGTGTTGGAAGCATAAAAGTCTCCTCAACAGAAGAGAAATCCTGAGATGAAGATGAAACCCAGTGAATTTTGTCTGTTCCAATTACTGTAATTAGAGAGACGATTGATACATCAGTAATGCCTCGGAGCTCAAATCACAGAGGTGCTGTAGGAGCTCACAAGCAAGCTTTCCCTTTCTGTCATAAAATCCTGTAGAGTAATCTGGATCTAGACTGATTCAGAAGTCAGTCCTGAAGGGCCACAGCCCTGAATATTCCTCCCTTGTCTGTTCCTCTCTACCCTGGAGTAGCTAAGAGTGGAATACAGCTCCTTAACTCATTCTCCATGTATGGGCTACAGTTCACAAACCCATAAATGCTGTCCCAGGCTGCTTCTGATCTGTAATTATCAGAAAAGCTATTAGAAGCTTTAGAAACTACAGAGAAAACCTAATTTTCCTGGAGGTTTTCTACTTCAGTTAACTTCCCAATTAATTCTGAACATCTTTCCCCCTTCTTAAATATTTTTGTTTCTCTCAGATTCCAGGTGTTCCTATGCTGCAGTACATAGAGTTGACCTGAATATTTGTGAAAGGACAGCTGGGGTGCCCTGGAGTTCCTTGCAGGCAGATTTATCCTGGAGTCCTAGCAGGGTATATTAACCCATATTTAGTGCTGTGCTGTTGCAATTACTGCACTCCCAGTGATTAACTTGTTTACAGTTATCATGAGCATCTCTGCAGCGCTCAGCAGTCAGCTGAGCCATTTTTCTAGAAAACAGTATCAGCAAAAAATCAGTATTCCTGCCAGCTAAATAAGCTGCAGTCCTAAAATCAGACCACTCTGGGCACTTTATTTATTCCAGGCAAATCCTGAGCTCTGTTCTGTAGAGTAAGGAAGAAGTCAACCTAAACAGTCATGGCTTTTAACTTGCCACACTCTGGGTTTGATCTGAAAGCTGGATCAAATTGTCCTTTGTAAACAAAACAGCACATTGGAAACCACATGTGAGAAACAACAGCTATGAAGCTGTAATCGTATTGCATGGGAAATACCAAAGTGAGTTGTTTAACTAGAAGCATTTAAATTTCTGGGGGGAGAAACTCTGAAGGGTTAACACAATTTTTTTTTTTTTTAATCTGTGATAAGCACATGAAATCTGCCAAGCTCCATTCCCTGTGCTGATGAACCTTCCAGGGTTTTGTTCCCAACCTGTAATAGTCCAGGAATGGAATTTCAGTTCCGTTCCCTTTCCCATGTCAGCATTTCATGGTTTATCTACAGCTTTCTGCCAGACCAAGCCTCAGCCATGGCAGAACAACTCTTAACATTGTGGTCATGATTTGTGGTTAGCAGGACATTGTATTTACAACATGAAGCTTCAGACCATCTCAGATGGAGGGTGTAAAATCCAGGGAGATATGTGTGTGGGATTTCAACATTTTCAGGTTATTTTCTTAGGATACTTCTGTTTTGGGGCATTAACTTGGAGATGGCTGGGTGTTTAGGAAGCAGTCCTGGTGGAATAAAAACAGCGAGATTTAGTGTTGCTGAAACTCAAGGAATTCCCTGCTGTTCCTGGAGGAACACGTACAGCAGCATTTTAATCATTTTAAGTGCTGCCAAGCACTTCACTAAATGTGGGAAAACTCGTGAGCTGGAGCTGAATGTATTTGCTCTATTCTTTCAAAATAAAAATACACGTGCCATGACAAAGCTTCCAGAGGACTGATGTAATTTTGGTTAACTTAAGAACCGAAAATTGAAAATTTGAAAAGCCTGTAGTATTTCTGGGTTTGTTAACCCTTCACTTCAGCCTCGCTGCTTCCCATGGGGAAAGCATATTAAAGCCAAGGTGACAGTTCTATTCCCAGACCCAATTCTGGAAGTGGGAGCAGAGTGCCTGACTTACCCAGGCTGTCCCAGCGTCCCTTATCCGCTCTGTGCCGCTCTGCACCCCATCACCAACACTGCTCCAAGGAGAATCACCACGATAAGGAAGGGCAGCTGGGCTGTCCTGTGGGTTCTGTGCTGTGACTCCTTGATAACATAAATTGAATTGGCTGAGTAAGTGCTCTGTGGGCAGGGTGCCAGCCCTGCTGGGGGTTCTGCTGCTGGGGCAGGGCTGAGATAGGAGCCGCTCTCACCGTGGGCACCACTGCAGCATCGTTTCCCATCGGCTCACGGCTCCCAGGGGATGGGTACGGATGCACAGGGCTGGCTGTGCCCTCTGCTGCTTGGGGGCACTGGGGTGTTTTCCTCTGGCACAGTGATGACAGTTGGAATGAGCTCTTCCTAGATGGAATTCCCTGCCTGGGTGACATGTCCACCACCAGCCACACTTTGTTCTCCTTTGCCTCCTCGGCTCTCTACGTCCCTGGCCTTGGCTTGGGGCGGTCAGTGGCTCTTTCCTCTACTTGCTCCCTGACCTTCTGCCCTCTTATCTCTCTGGCAGGAGAGAAGTAAGATGCAGGAAAACTTTTTCTGTTGTCTTTTGGACATTGGCAAACCCACTGGTAGCATTGTCCCTTTCCTTTTGCTACTTCTGTGTGTTTTTCCTCAGAAATTCTGCTAGGAAATGCTGTTCTGCTTCAGGTACAGGGCTCAGCCTTCCAGAGATGACCCCACTGCATCAACCAGACATGGGATAAACTACAATAGTTACTGTGCTGATGCTGTCATCAGGACCTGGACTTGGATGATCCTTGTGGGTCCCTTCCAACTTGGGATATTCTAAGGGATAACTCCATGTGATCCATATGAATGCACAGTGTGTGCATCACCAAAATCTGAGTTCTTTCATTGTTCAGTAATTTTTTTTATTCAGGGACAGGTATACATAGTGAGGGCCATTTGAAATATTTATTGCTTCAGCTGGTTAGAAGTTCCTTGGCCTTAACTAAAAATTTCATATAGAGGGAAAAAATGTGTGTGTGTATGTATGTAGCTAGAGAGACAAGGGCAGTCTTTTTAGGTATCCTGTTTTGTTCTGAACAGACATATCCTATTCCCATTTTCCCCCCTTCTCTGTCAAATTTGGAGCTTCAGCAAGCTGATTCTAACTACTAACATATGTCTGGGGGTGGGGAAAGTGATGCAGGAAGGAATACTCCAAGGAGTACAGTAGCATTTCTATATTCAGCAAGTTAGTCAGCAGCTCCTTCAGTTGTAACACAAAAACTAAAATGAATGGTCTGTAAAGGAGCTGTAAATCTGGGAGAGCAAAGCTTGTGCTGTTCCTGAAGTGATCACATAGCAGATCATAACTGTACCTACTGTTTTCTCTGTGAGGAGGAGCTCAAAGCACTGCAGTGCTTTGAAGTAACAGAGATGTTTATTGCCTCTACTTCACAAATGAAAACATGAAGTGCCAGACAAAGGCAAAGCCAGATCCTGAATTTCTTGCTTCTCAAGGGCCATTTGCTGTTTTCACTGTGAGGTGCTGTGTGGAAGGAGTTTTGACAATTCAGCAAGTTGTGATGGAGTGGGAGATGAAACCATGTCTGAGGTGGGGGAAGACCAAGATCTCTTGCTTCTTAATCTGTTCTTTGAACCTTGGAATCATCTTAACTTTTGTCTTCCAAGTCAAGCTCCACTAACAGCTTTACCTAAGCAGGATCTGTCCTTGTCTGAACTTTTTGAAATCTCTCCTTTGAACCTGCCCCAGTGGTGATCCCTTCGAGCCAGAGTTCTTGTTTTAGTTTGGCCTTTTACTGTACAACCTGGGGGTTGTCTCACCACCTCATGTTCCCATCTCTACCTTTGAGTGCTTGAGAATGTTCTTTCAGTGTTCACCCTCCCAAAACAGATACTTTCCCCCCTCTGTTTTAAATGACACACCTCCCTACATCTGGAAGTGTTCAGGACCGAGCTGGATTGGTCTCTGAGTAGCCTGGTGTAGTGGAGGGTGTCTCTACCCAGGGCAGGGGATGGAACTATGGTGATATGTAAGGTTCCTTCCAAGCCAAACGATTCTAGAATTCTATGATTCTATGGCATCTATTTACTTTTAGTCCTTAAGGATCAACAAGTTGTTTTCTAATTGCTGTCCCCTGAGTATTTCTTGGTTAGGCAGGTAGCTGGAGAAAGAAAAGCACTAATAGTTGTGCTTTAAATCAAATTACTTTAATGTATGCTATGTGTGTGGTCAGTATCTCCATTAATTTTTGGTCTCAAATATGAGTTGCCCATAAAACCTCTATGACTCTTGCTGGGTGTGAGCCAAGAGAAAGAAGAGCTATGAGGAGTAGAAGCACATCTTCCCCATAATTGCAATCACATTTGAGTCCACTGGTGCTGCAGATCTAACCTTCTGCTTCTGTGCATTCCTTCAGTATTATCACCTGGGGTTCAGCACTGGGCTGAGGCTTTTGCTTCAAGTCTCATCATGAACACACGCTCTGCCTTTCTTCTTTTTTTCCCTTCCCTTTGTGTTTGCTCAGACTCAAAACTCTGGTTACAAATCTCAGTGGAGGAGTCCTTTGAGCCCTGCCAATTGTTTCTGGAAGCTAATTATTGTGTGTTAGTAAATGAACCAGGTAGAAAGAATGTTAAATATATCAGACTTGCAGCAACACGTCTCCTGTCAAAAGGCAAAACACTCACAGATGAGATAGCAGCAGTTGCAGCCACCAGCTGGTAGGAAGGTGAGGCACAGAATAAACCAGGAACAGGAATAGAATTGTGATTTTATACAATGAGCTGCTTCATGTAGAAAGGAAATTTTCTGAAAAGTGGAGCCCAAGACTGTTTCCTGTAGCACACACATGGTTGTGTGCTGCTGGCAGTGTAAGGAAAGCCTCTTGTCTCTTTTTTATTTCCTCTTGTCCTTTCTAGACTCAGTAAATGCTGCAATGGAACAGGAATTTGAATGCTGACTCAGAGTATGTATCCCATCCTGGTTGGTTTGATTCC
This sequence comes from Serinus canaria, assembly GCF_022539315.1. Lineage (NCBI taxonomy): Eukaryota > Metazoa > Chordata > Aves > Passeriformes > Fringillidae > Serinus > Serinus canaria. Next base: position 8,272,647 of record NC_066319.1, on the reverse strand, counting down.
TGCTTTTCCAGCTATAGCAGGATTTCTCCAAATGAAGGCTTAGGCTCTGAAATGCATCCACTTGCCCAGAGGGGAATAATGAAATCCAGAACGTAGCAATTCAAACCATCCCTGATTCCAAACCCATCCCCTGAGTCACTTAGTTGAGGGGACACCATTTAAAAGTGAGCTCAGTTCAAAACAAACCTGCAGTTCATTATCAATTTGGGCTGGTTTAATCTTGCAGCCCTTTTCTTATTCCTCCTTTTGGGGACTGTCCGAGCTGAAGGCTGGATCTCCCATTACAGAAAGTGCCTCATGTCAGTGCTGTGCAGCACAACCTGCTCACGTTTGTCTGACAAACTCCAGGAACTTTGCAATCCAAAAAGGAAGCTAAAAGTAGGCCACAGTCAAAGAATTTGCCATGAGTCTGTGAGCTCCTTGTGCCTTTATGGTTTTACCCATGAAATAGAGGTTGACTCTGAATACAGGTGATCGATTCTGAAGTGCAGCATTTTTTTAAAATTAAATGCACCCTTTTCCCTCTGTTTTTCCTGTGTCTGTGCTGTGTCAAGGGAGGGGATCACCGTGTTCCAGCACACACTGTGCCAAGGTAGCAGATGCTGAGGCAGTATCAGGTGTCACCAAAGTTCTCTCCTCTCACAGAGTCTGGTCCTGGAAGAGCAGAATTGGGAATCGATCTCAGGTGTTGATGGCTGCACTGCATAATTAATTATAACTTTATATGGCAGAGAGAGAAACAGCAATGCTGCCTCTGGGTGCTAATGGTAATAAATGGATCTGGTTACCAAGGATCTGTATCACACTTCAGGGTTTTTTTTAATCTTTCCACTGGTATATCATTTAATCCAGACGTTACCATTAATTAATTATGTTGTAATTAATCCTTGTTGCTGTTCATATCTGTTCCGTCTGAATAAATTTGCCTTAGGCAGTTGACTAAGAACAAAGGCATTTTTGAACTTCTGTCAGTGCAGAAAGTGACCCCAAGTAAACTATACTTTTAATCCTGTGGGTATCAGTCACTTCAGCTCCACTAAAGTACATATATTTCTATTTTGTAATAATATGTCTTTACCTTTACACACATGCTGTGAATTTCTTTTCATGTGCCTTATGCAACCTGTCCTGTGAATCCAGGGGTTGGGAGCTGATGTGATGCTTGGGTTAGGTTGGCTCACTCTGCTGGGACCTCTCTCCCTCTGCAGACACTGAAACATCCTCTAGATGCACTCCGTGCTCTTCTTGAATTGGGACAGCAGCTAAAATACAAAACTATTTCCTTTACAAGCTACCCCTCTGCACGTTTTCCAGGTGTAACCTAAGGATGTCACTTAATCCTGACACTCTCCCTCTGCACAGTAACCATGACAGCTCCAGTGAGTTTTATTTTCTATGTGCAGGAGAGGTGTATGTATTATTCAGGATGCAAAACGTAACACAGTGAACAGGTATTTGTGGTTTCATTCAGGCCAGTTATTTGACTCTCAAAAAGCACAGCAAGTAGTAGGTTGGGTTTTCCTCCCTCCTGCTGATTGCACTTTATCCTCTTTCCTCATACCCTTCTTATCTAGTCTTAATTCTCTATAGAAATGCTTCACTGAACATGTCAGATGTTTAATATTCTGGTGTTCCCTGCATTGGCTCAGGCATTTTAAGCAGTTGCTTTAGAAGACCTATAAAGTGATCTACTAAATATGAATAATCTTATCTTAAATTGGTCTGCTTTAGAAAAAAAAGAAAAAGAAACTGGAATTGCAGAGAAAAGTTGTTAGTTAAAATGTAAGCACAAATAAAAAATTGCTTCTGAGGATATCTGAGTTTTGATTGTTTCTAGTGCAAATGCTGCCCAGTCAAATTTTGATCTGATTTAAACCCCTGGCAGGCCTTTGATGTCAGCGAGGTTACGCAAGGCTGGCTTTGCAAGCCTCTCACCATTTCCTCCCACGAATCCAACCCAGACTCTCAGTCTCTGCAGGATGAGCAGATGGTTTACTGGGAAATTCACTTGGTTTCACCAAGGCTTTCCCAAGTTTTAATGTGTAAGTGAGGCAGAAAGGAACACAGGCCACCAAAAGCAAGTCTGATGTATTATCCTGGCAGTACCTGCCCTTGGAGCACAGCACTGGCTGAATGCCCAGTGGATGAAGGATCCTGTTGCTGAACTGGGAGGTGGGGGATTCTCCTGGTGTTGAGAGGAAAAGTTGCACTTTCAACCTTAACTCACCCTGGTTTTGTCTGGCCAGTGACAATTCCCAAATTTCCTGGCACATTCTCACTGTTGTTGCTTTAAGGTAAGAGATCTGGAGGCTGCTGGAGCTTTAATAACCATGTCTGCAGATACTGGCGTGGCCTGCATAGCTCAGCTCTTGCCTGGGCTTTTTTGCAAAGCCTTTCATCTGCCAGAACAGAGTCTGAGTCTCAGGCTCCTCTTGCTCACACTGATTGTTGGCCATAAGTTGTGCAAGTCCCTGGCGTCACAGCATCCAAAGGAGAAATCTCTGGTACCTTTGTTTCACATGGGAGTCTCCTCAGCATTGGCTGTCTGGCAATTAATAGGGCTACTTATATATGTCCCTGGTTCCATTTGGGATAGTTTAGGAACAATGTTTAATAGTCCAGCGTGCTCCATTGTTGCAGTGGAGAAGGAATGTGAAGGAGTAGATGTGGCACTTCATGAAATGGTTCAGTGGGCACACGGGTATTTCATCTTAATGGAGATCTTGGAGGTCTTTTGCAACCTTAATGATTCTGTGATTCTCTTTAGATGATGAGCTATTATGCACTCAAAGCAGAACCAGACCATCATAAGCCTTCTCCCAAATCCAAAGCCCACCTCTGGGCACTGTTTCTATATATTAAGACTCACAGTGCATGACACTGAATTTTCTGTCTGAAAGAGCTTTCTGTTTGAGATGAACCCTGCTAAACAGCTGTGACAACCATGGGAGAAGAAATAAGTAAAAAAAGGTGGATGGAGATGGCCTGAGGAGAAGGGGGCTGCATGTACAGAGAATTATGGAATTAGGGTTTTTCAGTTCAGCAGAATCGACTGCTCCCAACAGAAATTGGTGCTGCCTGTTCCCTGAGAGCCCTGGCAGATGAGTATCCCTCACCCCGGGCAGTGTTTGTCCTGACAAAGTGTGGTCAGTGCAGTCGATCCAACTCCAGTTTGTCCTACAACCTCTCCTAGGGAAAGGCAGGGCTGCTGTGAAGAGCATGGTTTGGGATTTGTTTGCTTTTGGAGCCTTCTGGACCTGCCTTTTCCTGTAGGTCTCTCATGACTGTTGAATGTAAAATAAGAGAGCCTGGAGCCCCAGGGGGCTGTGATCACAGTGGCCTTATAGTGGGGCTAACAGAGCTGGAGTGTGTACCTGGTTTTGCTTGGAAGAAGAAGTGGAGCGTGTTTTTAAGGAGCATATTTCCTTCCTACCTTCCCTCAGTGCACACAGATGTTATTCCACAGAAACTGCAACTACACAGCCTTATAGAAATCAGAGGTTCTGCTGTTTCCTTCTCAGTCTCATACATCTGTACAGCCTTGTAACTCAGAAGGGCTCTGTAACTCAGAAGTTCTTATCGTTTCCACCATTAGATTTATTTTCTGGGCCTTACTGGAAACATTACCAGAGAAAACTCGGAGCTAGCGATCCATCTCCGTTGTGTTTTACTGTCTGGTTTTTATTATGCCTGTGGTTTTCACTAGATTTGCTTCAGCTGTGATTTATTTTGGTCTCCTGCTCTGGCATTTGCTGGGTAAGCTTGTGTATTCTTTGCATTTTGTTGTGTTACTATATTTCTCTTCTCTGAATTGTTATTTTTAGGTGACTTTCAGTCCTTAGTCTTTCTCCTGAGTACTGGTTTTCCAGATCCCAGTCAGAGATGGATTCCAGGTCGGCTCAGCAGCTCCTGCTTGACTCAGGAGTTCTTGCTGCCTTTTTTATCTTGCTGAAAAATAGTCAGAAATCTATTTTAATAATGAGTAGATAATTATAGTCAGGGTGTTCAGCAGTTTAATGTAGTAAATAACAGCTCGGTGGTGCTCCAAAGCATCTGAGTAAATATTTTTTATTTAATTCATTATTACCAGGTTCTAAGGCAAGTCTTCAACAGAGAGAGATGATGAGGTGAAGTAGGAGCCAGAGTTTTCTCTGTAGATTTGAGCTTCTTGTGTTTGGGGAGACAGATAAAGTGTGACCATTCCAGAGCCCAGGTTCTCCCACTTTTTTTTTTGCTGTTCAGACTCTTTTTTTGGGGGCTTTTCCAGCTCTCAGTCCATGAGCTCAGGGCTGCTGCCTACACAACCTGTAGCCCAACACTGTGTGCATTGTTTGGGCCGGAACTTCTCTGATTACCATATGATTCACAGCCCTGCTGTGCCACCAACTTATGTCATATGTGTCCTGCTCCCACACCCACCGTGCTCACAGAAATCCTCTGCTCTGCTCGTATTTATTTTGTTTCTTTTGTAATAAAAAACGGCGGCTAGAAACCTCAGCTGTGGAAATCAAGTGTGGTCAGCTCTGACAAGGTTTTTTTGGCTTTCCTTTTGCTTTTCCTCCATGTGTGTTTACACACAGAGCACAGCCTTGTCTTTCCTCCCCAAGCCAGGATCCAATTACACCCTATGCCTGTGCTGTTCCTGCTTTTGCTCAGCTACTAACCCAAATCTAGCTCTTAATACAAGCCTCCTGCAGGTTCTACACCTTCCTGAGCCTTTTCTACACAGGGCCAGCTTCAGAAGCCACCAGGCTGGTGCTGATGTGACATTAGTGACTTAAGCCTGGCTGCTCTCGTCTCCAAGCCTAGCAGCTTTACCCTCAGTCATCCCCATGCAGCAGGGTAGGGTGGTTTCTCACAGGAATTAAACGTGAAGAGCTGCCATGGTCTCTTACCTTGGGGACTGAGCTGGTGTGTGTCCCTGTGGGGATGGGACCCTGCTCCTGCTCTTCAGTCACCCACCTGGCATCCATCAGGGCGAGTTTCCAGTGCAGCCATGGCCCTGAGGGTGGCATTGCACTGGGTGCTCTTCTGGAGATGCTCTGGACATGGACAGTGGTCCTTACCCAAGGGAACAGGAACTTCTGAGGCTGATTGCTGATTATACTGTGCTGTATCCCACTGGATACCTGTGAGGGGATCCAGGCATCTGTTAGGAGTCTCCAGGACAGAGCTAAAGCCCAGATATTCTGGTGGCCCAGTGTGGATTCCCATTGGAATTTTATTGTTTTCAGTGAAACCCTGCATAGTCATTTAAACCACTTCATTGTTGGCAGGGCTCTGTCCTGAGCCTAAATACAGAGAAGCAGAGAAATGTCACTTGTAAACCACAACTGAGAGAGAACTGAGTGTGAATAAGCCTTTTTCATCCCTTTCCTTGAGGCTTCAGTTTGTGATCTAATGAGCCAAAGATACCAAGTGCTTTCTTGGTGTGAGGATTTTTTTCCCCCCAGTTCTTGCTTATCCATAATACCTTATTTTAGCCCTTTAATTTGGTGTTGCAGACTTACAGTTTGACTTTTGTTGCCTTAAACTGGAAGGGAACCACTGTCTTAATACAGTTTATTTTTCAGAATGTAGAGAGATTGCCAGAAAACCTTTTTCACTTCTGGTTTCTGCCATAGTGGTTCTGAACCATGCAGACCTGCATACTTTAGTTGGTGAAATACTGTGGGAGAAGATGATTTGTATTTCCTTGGCCAGCACAAAGCAGAAAATACTCCAGTGAAAGCGACACTGTAGAAATTCTAGCAAGAGCTGCCTCCTTGCAACTTCCTCAGCCCTTACTTCCAGTAGTATGAGCTACAGGTGGTACCTGGGTCTTCTGTTGTTTTCTTTTTGGCTTTTGAGGTTTTTTGTTTGTTTGATAATTCATCTAGACTTTATATGTGGCAGGATAAGCTGCTTGCAATAATAGGCTGTAAAACATAACAGTAGTAATAATAATAATAATATTAAAAGTTATTTCAGTCTAGTTTGTGATGTGATTTATGGGTCCTCCAAAATCACTCTGCTTCCAGAGTGCAGGATCAGATGATGTTAAATAATAAAATGAACAAGGAATGTTTATTGGAAAAAAATAAAAAAAGACAGTGGAGCAGCAATTGCATTCTAGTTGGTGAGGAGAATGTATGAATACAGCAAAGAGATTAAAGAGGCACGAGGGTGAGCCAAGATGTTACACTTTTTAAGAGATCAGGAAGGGGAAATTCATCCCTTTCACAGCCTGGCTGTGAGCCTGCCAGCCCTTGGTCATGACCTTGGGAAAGGCAGCAGAGAAGCTGAGCTGACCATTTACTTGCCTTTTATTTTTGGAAGGGATCGGTCTGGAATTAAAGTAAAAATCAGTCTCTTATGTGATGAAATAAGCCATTAATTTTTTTTTTTTTCTTTCTCTTTTTTTTTTTTTTTTTTTTGGCTCTGCCTGTCACAAACTTGTCTGCAGTTCAGCCCCAAGGGATGGAGCAGCAGGTCCTCACAGGGGCAATGTTATTAATGTCAGATGGAGTTGGAGTTGCTCAGAAATAGTCAGGGAATGTGGAAAACTGCAAGGAAAGAAATAACTTTGTTTTAAAGATGGCAATTGAAGTCAGGAGTAAAAGCTGAGGGTGATAAGTGCAATTTCAGCATGGATTGGTTCCATGCAAGAGGGAGATGCTGGAGCACGTGGATTGGGAGTAGCTGCTGATAGATCTAGCCAGGCTGGGCTGCAGGGAAAGGCCTTTTCCTCCTCTGGGAAGTTCCATGGATCACATGCTGCAGATGGAAGCCCTGTGGATTCATTACTCATTGCAGAATTATGGCAAACTGTCCTCTCTGCAGCCTCTGTGTCAAACTGAAACAGAGCTTTGCTCAGAGAGAAGCTGCAGAAATGAGCCTTGTCTATCAAAAATTAAAATTGAATATTTAATAAAAATTCCTGTGTTATTCCTCAGTTCCCAGGCATGTAAAAGAAGGCACAGAGTAAAATGTCCTAATTGGGGGATATAATCCCCAAAAAACAGCATCCTTCTGTGCTTTACCTTGTGACAGAGCAAGCCTCGTGCTCATCTCTTGCTCCAAGGCTCCAAGTTTTAAACAAAGTGAAGCTTTGTGTGAAGCTCAAAGTGAAGATGGCTGGTGAAGCTGGGTGTCTTTTAGTCTCACCACAAGGGATTGATCTTCTTTTTTAATTGATTTTTTCCCCCCTCTCCGGTCAGACAGTGCCAGTAAAGGGAATTTTCTGTGTGTGTGACTGGTGATCTTGAAGTCATTTGCCTGCTCCCACTGGCGTGCCCTGTCTTGCCTTTCATCTCCCTTCAGGCTTTTAAAGGCTGGGGAGAGAGCAGAGAGAGATTTAGCCTTATCTCATAATTTGTTGTAAAACAGCTTCTTTTCTGCGTAATTTGGTTTGGAAATGTAAAAAAATTGTATTTTTATCAGGACACAGATGCTGCCACAAATGCAGAGGCAATGAGCAGCCCCTTTGGTGGATCTGGACAGAAATTCTGGGTTCTTCCCCAGTTCTGCCTTGTCCCTGCACTGGTTGAGAATTAAGGATTTAATTGCAGATACCAGAAATCTGTAATTGCAGCAACACCTGCCTTGCCATAGACAAGAAAGTGCTTGCTTTTCAGGTTAATACTTGTCTTGAAGCAGCTGCTGACTTTGTTGTGACTGTGTGCACTGAGACTTGTCTTGCTCAGTGTTGGTTGAGGGTTTTTTTCCCCCAAGAATTCTTTGGAGGAAACCCAGAATTCTGAAGTTGCCTTGCTTTGAGGCTGATATATACAGCATTATGTTTTATATAAAGCAGCAGACTAACGCTCAGCTTTGCTCTCAGTGGATCAGGAATTTAGTGTTCAGTTAAGAGCTTTTCCCCTGTGCAGACTGAGAGCTTTTGTCTTGCCCTGCCACTTCCTTCCTCACATCTCGGAGCGTTTTCCAGCATCTCTGAGGCATGGTCTGTGCAGGGTTGGTAACTGTTAAACAGATGAGAAAGCTGAGGGAAATGCCTTAGCCACATGATTTAGTGGCAGACTGGAATAAGTTCAGTATTTCTGCTGCTGGGTCCCAAGAGCTGTGTACTAAACCTACTGTTGCCTTTCCAGCCTCCAAAGGCTTTTCCCAATCCAACCTCTGTTTCAGCACAGGCTTAGGGTTTTTAATGCTGCCTCAAAATAGCTGTTCTTCTCTTCTGAGAATAGAGAAGTTTTTCTTCAAAATACCTTCCCTCCCCCAGCTTTTTGGTTTTTTTTTTTAATTTTTAATCATTCCCTGCTGAAAACCTCCACATCAATCTGATCTCAGCTTGTCCTTCCAGCAGGAGAGAGGGGTTTGCACAGGCCCCATCCAGAGCTGGAAATGTCAGCGCCTCTCTGGGTTATTTAAGATACGTCTGCCCTGCAATAAATCTCATCTTGTCATTCTAATGGTACAATAACTTGGAAATGAAAGAAGTCAGCTGGGGGAATATGTTTGTGCACTGGAAAAACCATCCAGAACACTGTGCTGGAACAGGGCTTTGGATATTGTTGTGGAAAAAGCTGGGAAGCCGTTAGCCCGGTGCACAGGAGCAGTGAAGCAAAACAGGGGTGCTTGTTTAACAAAGGGAGAAAATAGAGTGGCAGAGTGAATGCGTCCATTCCTTCTGGACTCTTCCATTGTTTTTAGGTAGAGCTGCATGTCTTGTTGGCACTATCCCTCAGGAGAAAGGGCACATAAAACAAACAAGCCAGAGGGTAACCAAAACAATACAGATGTAGGCTAGCATTGAAATCATTTATTTTTCTGTTGTACCTCACAGCTGAAGACACTGAATAAACCATATCCATATGGAAGTGCCTTGAACTTTTAGGCTGTCAGGCAGGTTCCATGGAGGATATTTCCGAAATCTGCTTGGGGGAGATGGATTTCACCTGGACATGGCACCAGGTGCCATGTGGTCACCAAAGATGTGCAACAGGAAAAAAATTATTGATAACCCCTTCTGTTCTCCCACCCTTTTCCCTGACTTCCAGGGCACTGGGTTTCCAAGGGCTTTGATGGCGGTGCCTCTGTTTCTCCTGCTGAAAAACAATGACAGTGATACGGATCTTTGCTTTGTACCAGGTATTGTTTGAAACATCAAACTGCTTTAAAAGGAGGAAGGGCCAAGGCAATTCAAATCCATAAATCAGTGTTTCTGCAAAGAGTGGTTTGGGTCTATTCATTGCATCCCAGCAGAAAAGAGGAATTGTCAGTTTGTTTTTTCAGTCTCTTACATGAAAATAAATTCAGAGACCTTTTCCTTCCTATCTAAGAAGTGCAGAGATGGAGATAGTTGCTGAAGGCTCCAGTTAGACCCAAACCTCAGCTTTTTAACCATGTTTGAAACGAGAGTGGTGATGATGATGTCTTCAGTGAAGCCTAAATCTTAACCTAATTTTGACAAAGTACTGTGTTTTTGTAGTGGGCGCAAATGCTCTTGTACAGCTTTTTGTGATAGTTTGAAATCCACGCCTCAGATTTCAGGCAGGTGTGGATAAAAACAAACAAAAAACCTAAACTAACAAATAACCACCAACCCCCTGTGATTTTCCTCCTCAGTGGTGAGGAGAAGAGAAATGCTGATGTATCTAAAGTGCATTTCCTTTTTCATGACAAAATACAGAAAGCGAAATTGGGAATGAAACCTGATGCAACAAATGCTCTTTTATTAGTGGAGAAGACATTTGGCAGCAGAAGCACAAATGACAACATAACCTCTTTGAAACAGATGACCTCCCTTTGCCCTGTAAAATTTCCTGCGTTCTGCTTTTCATTAGCTATTTGCTTATGTGGTTTATGTATTTTATAGATTAAAAAAAATCACATAAAATATGAACTATGGTATGATTTAGACCTAACATGGGCCTTATGGATGATGTGACCAAGCTTGTAAGAACTGAGCTCTCTGTGGTTGGATGCAATGTGGTTCTTACTGGAGTCAATGCTTAAGTGGCATTTTTCCATCTGGGGATGCCTATGGTATTCATGGAGGTTTTGGGTCAGGATATACTGATAACTTGGAGGGAGCCTCTTCATCCTGGGATGATGTACTGAAAACTTTAGCTCAGGCACTAAGTGTTTTTGGTTCAGGGTTGTATCCTGGAACTTCCCCCAGCCAAAAGGATTAAAGATGATTATATTTTTACCCCAGAGTGTGGTGAGAGATTAATAGGAGATTACTGGAGCTGTTAAAGAGGATTCACCATTGTAAGAACTGAATGTTCAGAAGCAGAACCTCATTTCAGACCTTCTTCCCTCAGAATGCTCCAGTGTGATGGGAGAGAAAGAGAAGGGAGAGAAAGCCACTTTCCAGGAAGCACCGCTGATGAACCACCTTATTTAATGTATAAGAAAGTTCTTTTAGATGCTTCAAGATAAAAGGCATCTATAATGCTGCTTCAGAATTAATGATGTCATGCCAGTTCCATCAGAGAGTTTATGAGTCTTGGCTTCTTAGACACTCATAAAATAGGTAATTTATCAGTGGTGCTAAATGAGAGAAATCACCCTGCAGCTGCAGTGGGGAACACTCAGGCTTTGATTGCAGTGGGAGAGGAAGGGAAAGTTGTTGGATGAGCTGTCATGTTCTAACTGCTCAGTGCTGTGTTTTATTTTGGAGGGAAATTGTCTAAATATTGCAGAGGTGTTCTCTAATTATGATCTTTGAATTACTTAAATGTCATCTTACCTCTTTGCCTGTGCTGTGCTTTCCTTTTTTGAACTTGGCACCACAGAATTCCTTGGCTTGCTGGCACTATACTTAATTCTAACTCACCATCAGCACTAGGGGCTCTGTGGCTTTTGGGCTGGAGTTACCTTGTAGTCATTCCTATTTCAGCATGAACCAAGAAGGCTCATGTGGAGTACAGCGAGTTCTAGAGGCCTTACTAAGAGATGCTCACTGCCCCAAGAATCTTTAAATGATGTAAAAACAAACATCATTTTCCCACCCAACCAACCTCAGGAAAAAAGAGAAGAAATCCTTTGTTTCTGGTCACAGGGAGTGAGTTTAGAAAGCAGCCTTGCCCATCAGAGCTGAGGAGAGAACCCAGACCTCCTGCAAAACCATTTCTCCCTGCCTGTGGTACCAGCAACTTGCTAATTTGAGAGCAATATTGTTCCAGTTCTCAGGCTATCTGGGCTGATGTAATATTCTTGGCTACAGTCAGGTGGGTCATAATAAATTTTCTGGAACCACTTCCAGTTCTCTGTTTCTTTTCTTATAAACAACTTCTTGCACTTGGCAAATTCCGTTTGCTTCAGAATGCCAAAACTGTGGATAAGTTTTCTATTGACTTCTAAAAGTAAGTCTTTTACTATTTTCTCTGAAAGCAGAAGAGATTATATTTAAGAGGTTTTATTTAATTTATGATTCTTTTCAGCATTTCAGCAGTTTCTGTTATTTCTACAAGATGTAGTGGCACTGGCAGGGTGTGATTTTGTGCCGGTTTTAGCTGAACTAAATTGGGGCTGCTGCAGTCTCACCCATCACTTTTTGCCCCCAAACATTTCTCCACTGCCCTTTTATGCCTGCACTTGCATTTATGTCTTTATACAGTGCTTACACTGAGGCAAGGAATTGATGCAGCCAAAGCTGATCCTGCTGAGGGAGAATATTGACAAAAGCAGAGGCCAGGAACACAAAGCTTGAGACAAAGAAGAGCAGGGCTGCTCTCATTTAGAATGTAATTCACTGGAAATTTGAAACAATGTAGGTGGTAATGAGAGCATCTTCAGCTCATTTTTAATGCCCTGGGTGTCTGAGCTATTGCCTCTTATCAGTGTATTGTGGAGACACGAGGGTGGAATCCAGCCTGGAGCACATAATATCAATGGTCTTTCATCAGAGAGGGTGAGAGGTGACTCAGTCTCCAGCAGGATAAAAAAGTGCCACTCACCTGTGGGATTTGAGCTTCCCAGGCTGTCTGCACACAGATCCAGAGCGAGCTGGGAGAGCAGCCCAGGCACAGAACCCTTGTTTTCACAGAGCCAAGTGTCCAGGCTCATGTCACAGACACAGGACAAACATAACTCTTTTCTTGGTTTGGACAAGTCGTACATGACTTTTGCATCTGGAAAATGCCAGTGGTGGAGGCTGCAATAGCTGCAGGGCTTGGATGTGTTTCCTGCTCTCAAACCCTGTAGCTTTGCCACCAGCCAGTGATGCAGTGCACTTTAACCACTCTTTAATAAATACAGTACAGCTCCAGCTACTGCACATGGCCAGAACTAAGAGGTTTGGCCTTGACTCCCACTGAAGTTTTCTCTGTGTACACTAATGTTTTTTCCCCTCACATCTGTTTTTGGCAAAATTGCAGCTGCCAGATTTGATCCAAACATGTGCTTTTTTTTTTTTTTTTTTTTTTTTTTGCTGCTGGCTTTGTATAGTTTTGTACTTTGGCAATATCACCAGATACCAGGGAGAAGGCTTGAGGTGACCTAATTGCAGCTTCCAGTACCTGGAGGGAGCTACAAGAAAGAAGGAGAGAGGGCTTGAAGTGACAGGACAAGGGGGAATGGATTCACACTGACAGAGGACTGGCTTAAATGAGATATTGGGAAGAAATTCATCTCTGTGAGGGTGCTGAGGCCCTGGCACAGCTTCCCAAAGAAGCTGTAGCTGCCTTGTCCCTGGAATTTTTCTAGGCCACGTTGGACAGGGCTTGGAACAACCTGGGACAGTGGAAGATGAACACAGCAGGGGGTTGGAATGAGGTGATTCCTTGAGATGATCCCTTCCAACACAGACCATTCTGTGAGATACTGAGAAAGCTTTTCCATCCAATCCTTGCCTAGGTACCATCTATGACCTGCTGGTTTACTGATAAGAATGGGATTACAGGCAGAAAGTCAGAATAGATGAAATCTTTTATACTCTAGAGATAGTTTTGGTGGGCACTGTAGTGACATTTTCCAAGGGGAGGCGGAGGAGATGGATTGCTCACACCTGAGTGAGAACAAAATGCAAACAGAGGAGCAGTGCAGCTGCAGATCAGGATTCCTCCTGGCTTTGCACAGCACAGATTTCCACATTAGTTCCTGTCAGCATGGAGACCCCTTGACATTATTGGGTCAAAGAAAGGTGCTAATCCATCACAGAAAATGGCTTAGCACTTGATTTATATTCATTTATCTTTGCTCTGCACAAATGCTTTGTTCCTTACCCTGCTTTGAATCAGGCCAGCCTAATATATTGGCATCTCAATCATCATTTGGCTCCCACTGAGATGAAGAAGCAATGGTTGAGCCTGCAGGGCCCTAACAGTAAATCAGTGATTTATTAGGAAGAACAGGGCAGGAAGGTGAAGATCATCTTGAAAATAGGTAGTGAGGAGACTGCTTCATTTTTCTGTTTGTCTGATTATTCTCCCCTGAAGAAGTATAAAACAGCAAAAAAACCCAAATCAAACCCAAGTAACTTCAGTTTTCAAAGAAGGGTGTTAAAAAATTGAGACATTTATTTTTTTATCTTATTATGGTGATCTTGAAATTGGCCTGGAAAGGGGCACTGGAAGCTGAATGACTTTGCCCACACAGCTACAGTGGGTATCAAGTTCCATCAGCACAGGGCCAAGGCATGTCCAGCTCTGCTCAATCACCCTTTGTTTGTTGTGCCACTTCATGAGGAGTGGGATGAGGGGAAGGGAGACAAATGATGCTGGGGGTTAAAGGATAGAGAGTGTCACACGTTCCCCAAGAATTTTGAGGAAAAATAAAATATTTCCAAGGTAATGGTGCAGAATTGGCTCTTATTTACTGGACTGTTTCTCATTCTTTCACTGATTTCTTCCATCAGGGAATGTTTAGGGTTTGGGTTTTTTTTTTTTTTTCCTGTTCCTTTTCTACCCTTCTTCCATGTATCTATTTCCAGCCTCTCTGAGTCTTCTGTGTGCTCCTTTCCCTTCTTTGTTGTTATTATTGTATTACTTTTGGGGGTAGAGATTGTTCTGAAGTACAGTTTGAACTCCAAAGAAGTTTCTGTGTCAGCTCCAACTGATGTTCCCTATCTCCTATTCCAGTCTGTTCCCACCCATAAGTGGAGCTGCAGGGCAGCCCAGTTTTAGTCTTTACCAGCTTGTCCTTTTGTAACAGAACAGTCTCTTATTTGAGCTGTCACTTCAATAATTTGGTGAAAAGAACCGAAAAAAGCATTCTTAGACAGTTTAGCCTCCCCAAATCTGCCTCTGCCATGGTTCTGCCTTTTGCTTTACTCCATGACAAATCTAAAAAGCCTTCTAAGACTTTTTTTCCCTTGGCAATAATCAAAGCTATTAATATTGTTGGGATATAGTGGTTGCAGACAAACAGCTGGATCCAAAAAGTGATTACTTCTGTGGGATGGGGTTATTTGTGTGGGATGGACCTTTGCTTTTCAAATCCTTCCATGCTGTGCATCTCTGCCACGCAGCAGGGGAGATGCTCCACATTGCCCTCAGAGAGAAAATCATAATTTAAAACAACAGAGAACCCACAAAATAGAAAATAGATGTTTTACTTTGTACCTTAATGACTACAGAAGTTTTATAGACAAAGGTGGTGCTGTGATTGTTCATTAAAATAAAGAAGTTTTTTTCCAGCTGTGTAGTTTTTGTCAGTTAAAGGATCTTGCTCTAAAAACTTCTTTCATTTTTATTTCACTTTTTCTGCTGTGAGGCAATTTTCCCAGTTTTTCCATCATTTTGCCTGAAATGATGAAAAATGTTTGGTTTTCTTTTTTCCCTTCATTTCACCTCTACAAATAACAATGTTCCAAGTGTCAGGAAAATAATTGCATGCTATGAAATGGGGTAGATGGAAGTCCTGTGCAGGAAAGCCCTGAGACAGCAGCAGGCTGTCAAAATCAATTGGGCTGAATGTTTGAATCCATTATGGATCTGCTGCACGGGTGTGATAGAGATATCAAAGTGTATTTTTAAAATAAAATACAAGATTGGGATTCTAATTGTCATCGCCTACTCAGATGCTGTGTTAAAAACCCAGAACGTGTGGTTGTGTTTCCAAATTCTTCAAAGAACTGTGGCCATCCTGAGAACTGCTGCTTTTTATGCTTATGCAAAAAATTTGCTGTTTTAAAGTAAAAATACTGGTTTTCTTCAGTTATAAAACAATGTTGGGGATCCATTAATCAGAGTGGTTTCCTGACCAAGTATTCAGATCTTAATGTAAATGTCTATAAATAATATAGTGGCAGCAACATTCTTTTGGAAACAAAATTCAAAGAGGTCCTCTTTGAGCAGCGAGTACTTGCTCAGGGCAGTTATATTTAGGGCTCTAATGGAAGTGTACAAGTTATGCTTTTTATACAAACTATAAATGGCTACAACCAAGAGACTTAGACTTTGAAATGCACTTGGCACTTGTGCAATAGTGAGACAGGCCAGAGCCTTGTAGTACAGTTGGGTTTGGGTTTTTTTTTTTTTTTCTTTTGCCTGCCAGCTTTACAAATATTGCCAAATTCTTGCAGTGTTGCCACCCCTGAAGGGCACTTTCAAAAATAGATGTTGGATCTGCTCTCCTTTGGGACTGGTGTGGAGCCTTGAAAATGTTGGACCCTGAGTGCAAGTGTGATGACAATGAAGAGGTGATGGGGGACAAGATAGAGGAATTCAGATGCAGAAGCAGGGAGTAAAATAGGTGCTGAAACCAGAGCAGGACGTCATGGAAGGAAGCCAGGCATGAATTTGGATGGTATGAGATGGTCCTTGAGTGCTCAAGCCTTGCAGATCTTTCAGATGGAGGGCAAAGCTGAGCAGTTGGTGAGTAAGTGGAATTCCTCAGCTTCACTTCTGAGTGTCTAAACAATTGGTCATTGTTGACAAGATCTCCAGGATGCTTTGATGTGAGGAAGCAGAAAGTTGCAAAATACTGTCATTAGTAAGAGACTAATCAGCTGTATTGAGGGGGAAAACTGCCAAATACTTCCAAGTGTTTGTTTGAGGAAATGAAAATTAGGAGAATCATAGCTTCTGTCCTGGGCTAGAATTGCTGCTGGTCTTTAGTGCTATCAGAATACTCTTGGAGAGCAAACCCTGCCTAATGGTGCTTGTCAAACACAAACATTGTTATCAGGATGGTGAAGCTTTTTGTGTTTGTTTTGTCCCAAAAGCTTGCACTAATATGGGGCTGCGGGCAGAGCTGGGGTAAAAAATGACAAAGCTTGTGATTCATGAATTACTCATGCACGTAAACGCCGCTGTGAGCAATTTACTGTGCTGAAATAATACTGAAAATTAAACTGGAGGTATCAAATCTACAATGGTGCTGGCTCTTTTCTCCTGAACTGCTCACCATGTACCCGCCCCAAGTTTTGTGCTGTCTGGCCGGTGACTCCGAAGCTGAATCATTTTTGTCTGCAGGCAGGGTAGGAATGTGCTCATCCTGGGGAGCCTCCAAGCCTTGCCCTCCTGAGGTCAGGCTTCACGGGCTCAGCACTGCACTGTGTTTCTCTTAGATAAAATTTCAATTTCATATTGAGTGACAGATGCATATTTCTCCCTGACAAAACCCAAGTTGCTGCTGCTGACAGCTAAAGGAGACAGGCCCTGAGTTGCCTAAAAAATTCCTTTAGGAGCAGTGAGTTGGTTACTTCTGGGTTCCTATTACCTCGTGGCTTTTTAAAAATAAACTGAGAGTAATCAGCTCTTATGACATTCTGATATTTTAGGTCATTAACTGATGTAATTGTAGTATTGATGTTTATTATTAAGTGACCATGGTTTCTGAAATCTGATTTTAATGGCTTGCAACAGCCAGGAGAGGCTAAGGAGGGTAGATTTTATCAGGCCAAGGACTCACCTGTATAAATAAGCAGCCATGCAGGGGTAATTTCTTCCAAAAAATTGCTTTGGAATACATTAGAAGGGATTGCACTGGATTATTCTGGAGGTACTTCCCTGGTCAGATTCTCCATCTTGACATTCCCTAAGAAAAGGAACTGGGAGTGGCTGAGGATATAAATTTACTATCCTCTTTGTTTGGCAAGCATACAGATCATGGGATGTATAAATAGAAGAATTGAAGGCAAGTAAAGAGAGGTCATTATGGGATGTACAAAGAGCTTACTCAGAGCACATCTGGGGAACTGGGAATGATTCAAAGGCCAGATTACAGGAAGGACAGTGAACAATAAGGAATGGATTAGAAGAGGGTATTGTGGAGGGTATGAGGGCTCGAGCTGGTGCCTGCAGTTGCTGCAGTCCCAGTGCTTACACCAAATGAAACTGGTTTTACTGTAAAAACACCTCAATTGGAGACTTCTAAAGAATTCCAGGGGAATGGAGACAGACAGAACCCTCTTCTTCCTAAGCTTTCTGATCCCCAGAGCAGTGCCACTAGAGGACTCTTACCACTGCTTACCTGTCATACCTCTCTCCCTGTTTCAGAAACAAAGTTGTTTTTTTTTAGCTTGCATATATATATATATATTTTTTTCCCTCTATAATTTCTTATGGTACTTCTGCTCTGTTAGTCAGAACAGCTGTCCAGTATTGTACCCACATTCACATCTCTACAGGCCTAAAATAATTTTGCTTTCCTTAACTCTCTCAGAGTTGGGTTAAGCTTCTCTTCTGATGTCATAAGCTCCAGTGAGGTGCAAATAAATATTGTCACAATATCTGTCCTTTCATCTCGGAAGTAGCTGCATCTTGGGGAGCTTTATTGAAGGTTAAAAGGGCTTTGTAAATGAAAAAAGGGCTGTTGGTAAGGGGCAAAAAATGTGCTATTGATACATATGGGAAATGGGGACACTGCTAAATGTTGAGCAGCATGAAGGAGTTAGTTGGGGATGAGAAATGAAGCAAGAACACTGCTGCTGTCACACCACCCTTACCAGGAATGAAGCAATATCCTCATTTTCCAGATAAGCAGACTGAGACGATGAGATTAATCAAACTGGTTGGGGTTTACACAAGTAGGGAATTTTAAGTCTTCAGCCTCCTGGACCACAGTAATTTCTTGGCACAACATTCTGGTTTTCTATTTCTTTCACAGTGTTCATAATCTATTTATACCACTCCTCGTAAAACTTTGTTTTTTCATTGATATTTCTAACCCTGTAACCCTATATGGGGTTTTCTCTTTAGTGTGCTGTATTGGATCCTGAAAATAAGAGTCCTGTAAGCATGGATTTATTGATAATTGGTGGAATTTTTAACACTGATATCACAGTGTAGCACAGGTCTTTGCCTGCCCTTGGGCCCTGCATAGAAGAGCCAATGCCTGGAAAATCACATGTACAAAACTCCAAAAGGATCAGCCAAGTTTTAGGGATGTACTTGTGACTGAGTGCACATGCTTCTCTTCAGAAGTAGTTGTAGGAAGTAATAATAGTAGGAAGCATTTACAGTTTATATTTACAGATTATATCCCCAAAGGCCTTTTATTAGGACATATAAAACAGGAAGCATAATTCTACAAACCTAGACTTAAAACCACATAGTAATTCAATTTATTTCCAATCTCTGCATCCGGGTTGTGGGAGCAATGGCTCTGTTCTGACCAGTTTCATACAGGGAATTTGAACTGGGAATTTTGAACAGGGAGCAATGGCTCTGTGCTGCCCAGTTTCATACAGGGAATTTGAACTGGGAGGTTTGGGCTTTGCCAAGTGCTGGTTCTGGTGCAGGAGTTGTGTGGTTGCTTCTCTTCCTTTTGCCCGCGTTTCTCCGTCTCGGAAATGGGAATGAGGACAGTCATTGTGCTCTGGTTTTTGGCAGTTAGGACAATGCAAGCTCAGGGTATGTTCCCTTGTGCTTATGTTCAATTAAGTGTTTGGGGCCAGGCCAGGTTAGTGGTTGTCCAAAAGACCACAGGGATATGGAAGTGGGATTAGTGACTCAGTAAATTCTGACTCGGTATTAAACCAAGGCCTTTCTCCTACTTTTATAGTCATTTGCAAGCCCGTATATCACAGCCGGATTCAAATGGAATACAGATCCTTCCTACCTTTGTCCAATTCCACCATTTTCATAGCAAAAGGGAAGCAAAATATGTGGGATGAAGACAGGCACAGGGAGTTTCCTAGGACTAGGGAGGCATTTTTAGTGATGGTCCACAGGCTCCTGCCCTTTCCCTGGCCGTGTGCTCTGTGGCTTTCCCTGCTTTTTAGACTTCCAGTTGCTGCAGTGACCTGCACCCCAGGAGAAAGGAGTGGTGAATTTTGAGAGTGCTTTATAAGTCTCTCCTGGGTTATTTTGGTACTTTAAGCAATGCCTGTTGACACTGAGCTATTGAAAGACTGTGAGTATGAAGGCAACTCATTCCCTGATAACATCCCTGAAGTGCAGGAAAACTGTATTTTATTAATTTGGAAAGAATGTTGTCTCTTTGAGCAGTAGGACCAAGACTGAGGGCTGTGTGACTCTGAGGTGTCCAAAAGTGTCCCCTTAGGACATCAGCTCTTTGATGGAGAGATCCAGCATAGCGCTTGCTGCAAATTTTAAAATTTCCTCCACTTGCAGCTTCTCCCTCCTCTGCTTTTCCTCCTGTTTCCAATTACAGAATTACTGTTTAATGTGGATGCAGATATAGGAAACTGTCTTTGATTTTTCTTACTGCTGACAAACTGGGAGAGATGCCTGCCTGCTTTCTAGCAGAAGCCACACTCTTTTCCTATATATGAGCAATTAGGTGCATTGTTCCCTGTTCACAAACCTCTCTCACCATCTATAGCATGGCTGTAGTTGATTATAGAGCCTGATGTGTTTAATTTTTGAGGGAGCTCCATCAGGAACACTTTGGTTGTTGTTTTGTGGAGGGATTTGTTTATGTTCTGTCAAAATTATCCCATCTCATTTCATAAAATAAGAAGAGGTTGAGCTTTCCTAGCCGCGGTAGGTCAGCAAGGAGAAAACAGAACTCCAGGAACTGGCATTAATTCCTGCTGGTGCTCCACGCTGGGAACTGATTGGCAAGAGGGAACTGCGGAGCATTGTGTGGTGTGGGAGAACGGGGAAGTGAGAACAAGGAGAGCCTTGAATGCTCCTGGCCATGAGGAATGGCAGGACTTTGTGCAAGGTGACAGCCATCCCGATGTCATGGCCACGTTCCAACGTGGGAACTGCACTTGCACTTGGCTGAGCTTTCCCCTGGCTCCCTTGGAATTGGTGGGATTTGGCAACTCCAGCGCAGTCAGGTCGTCACCGTCCGCCTTCAAAACTTGGGCCTTCCAGAATTTCAGTTCACAGGGATCAGCCATCATTCCCACCCCCTGGAATGTTTCTTGCAGAATTTATCCCAAGCCAAACATTGCAAAAGCATGCTGCTGTAGAGATTCTTGCTTGGTTTCCTAATGCATTTTTCAAGCATACTCACAGCGCTCCTGGTTTCACACATGGGGCTTTTAGCAGCAATTTATAGTGTATAGAGATGATTTTGAATTTTCCAAGGGCTTTCTGGTTGGTTTGGCCAAATAGGTGCTTTTTCCAACTGTTCTGATTTGTTTTATGGAAGTGTTTAGGTATAAATGGCACACTGTACTGTCCCATGCATTTTGCTAGGTTTATTTTTTAAAAAAACAGTTTTTCCGTGTCAGTAGTTTATGGTGTATATCCCTATCCTAATTATATTCCTGATTCTTTGCCTAATCTGTCATGAGCAGGGCCAGTGCATTTCTGAAATAAGGAAATCAGTACCCTGGGCAATTTCCATGAGGAATCCCAGACAGCAGAATTCGAGCGCTTTCCAGCCAAGACTCCTTGGCCCTTTGCCACTTGTGAGTGGCCCCATCTTAACCTCTAGACATCATAGAAGTGTTTGAAAGCCATCAAATGGCTGATGAGTTAATCTCTAGGAAGCTGTCTGCCAACATCAAGGGTCCAGACTGGAGAAAGCCCAGAGAAAACCATTACAACAAGGTAAAAATGATGGCAAGTCCCTTTGCACGACTGTGGTGTTTAAATAGTGTGAGGTGTGAAGGGGCTGTGGATAGTTGGAAAGTCAAACATTTCAATCTCAGAGCAAAATTCAGGGAAAGTTCTGCATTTGTCTGTATCTTGAGATCAAAAGAACAGAATTTCATGCCAGCCTCTGAATTGTGAGGGCATTCAGAGACGGACCTGGGGTTCCTTACAGGAGTTGTCCTGCTTGAGGAACTGGATTGACTACCCAATCAAGCTTGGGGAATCATAGAATCAGGCAGTGGTTTGGCTTGGAAGGGGCTTCTAAATATAATTTAGTTCCAAACCCCCTGCCATGGGCAGGAGCACCATGCCCTAGACCAGGTTTCTCCAAATCCTGTCAAACCTGGCCTTGAGCACTCCCAGGGATGGGGCAGCCACAGCTTCTCTGGGAAACTGTGCCAGGGCCTTCCCACCCTTATAGTAAAAAATTCTGTCCCAACATTCCATCTAAACCCACCCTCCTTCAGTTTAAAGCCATTCCCCTTTATGCTGTCACTCCATGCTCTTCTCCAAAGCCCCTGTCCAGCTCTCTTGGAGCCCCTAGGGTTCTCCTTGGACTCTTTCCCTCTCCAGGTTGAACATTCCCAATTCTCCCAGCCTGTCTCCAGAGCAGAGGTGTTCCAGCACGTGCTGGAAACCACACAAGAGCTTTGCCCAGCCCTGCTCGGGGGAGCCATCACATTAGAGCCAAAGCTCTCCACAAAGCTGCTGCACCTCTTAAAGCAGAAAGATGTCCAGGAGTGTGAACAGACTTTTCCCTGGATCTTGCTCAGACTGGAAACATTTTCAGTTGCTATTAAAAAGCATCAGATTACGGACAACAATTTCAAACTCTTTAGGCAAGCAGAATAATTTGAGTTTAAGGAACTGCTTAACTGGACTTTACCCAGTCGTGACTGCCTTTTAAGAGCATTGGCAGCAAGTGCTCGTGAACAGGTTTCATATTTAACCGAGGCAGAATAAATATGGCTTTATTTCCAGCTGCTGTTTCAAAAGCTATGGAAAGATCAGGCAAAAAATTGTTAGCCAGCCATGCTTTAATTGAGAATCAGGCCATTCCAGAGGTGACTTGTGAGCTCTTGCTGCTCCTGAGGTTTGAGCTAAGCCACACTTGAATTCAGTCTCTCCTTAACTCCGCCAGGGCCTGGATCCCGTACTTAAAATCTTAATTAAAAATACTGCCCAAGTGGTTCATTCCTGCATGTGTAATTATGTGTTGTTTCACATTGTTTTGTGGGAAAAATACAGTTTGGAAAGTCAGGAAATAAAGGTGAGTATCAAACTTAGAGTGTTCTGACCTGGATTGATTGATTTCAGTTGCAGTTTTGCTTATCTTGCTAGTCATTATTAAAACCAGTGTTGCCACTAATATGAAAATGCAGGAATGTGAATTCCAGACAGAAACTGCCCATGGTTTATGCCATTGTAACACCTTTTGACTGAAAATTCCATGATTTGGGAAGCAGGAGAGCAAGAACCATAGTTTGGGATACAAATAATCAGCACAAGGCACTTGCCTGTTATCAAAAAAGGGGGTTTTTAATTGGTATTAAAGTCCTGTTCCTACTTAAAACATCACTGGGCAAAGCTTGACTGCAGATGTCCCTGTGCCTGAATTTCTGATCTGAGGAGCAGCAATGATGCTTTTCCAGCTCTACAGAGTTACTGGGAGTGGATCACAGAGGGAACCCAGATTAGGGTGCTGCCAAATAGAATAGTTGTGGGGTACATTTCTGTTTTGCTTCCCACTGTCCCAAACTCAGTGTTGGGAGATGTGTCCTCATTCCCAGGCCTGCTTGTACCTACGGAGACCTGCCAGACGTGGGGAACCTTGGAATCTCTGTGTCATTCATCCCCCTCTCCCAGGGAAAATCCCCAGTGGCATCACTGGGCTTTGGCACATGGCCAAAGTCTTGCTGAGTTCCGTATTCCTCTCTGGTGCCTAAAGGATGTTCCTCAGCTGTGCCAAAGCAGGTGACAGCATAAATCTTGTCCACAGCTATCTTGGATGAGTCATTTCTCCAAAGGTAAATAAATCCTCCCTGTTTTCAAGCATCACCTGACCAACTGTGAACTGGAAAACTGAGAAAATGGTGTTGCCTTTTGCGAGCCAAAGCGTTCTGCAAGTCTTTATTTTTAATTCCTTGTTAGAAAACAGAACTAACTGAAAGGGGCTGGCAGAGAAAATGTGCCCCACTCCTTTCCCTCTGCTGGGATCAGCAGTGGAGCTGCCAGTTTCTGTTTTCGCCTCTGTAGAATTATGTGCCTCTATTTGAAAGTTTTGACAAATCAGGCTGTTTTCATTCTCCCTCTGCCATAAATTCAATCCATATGTCTCTCAAACATCCTTTCATAGCTTTGGCATGGAAAAGGAAGTGGCTTAGGCTCTGTATAGTGTATTTAAAGCAAAGCTCTCCTAGTTTGCATGCATGGCTTCTGGTAGCTCTTAAAGCTTCAACTTCCTAATTATTCAGGTTAAGAGGGCATTGGCAGAGCATTCTCCATTAACCAACAGTGATGTACAGTGAAGAAGCACAACAGGATAAATCATTCCCTTATTCTCATCATGTCCAGGAAGTTTTTGATGCAGCCCTTGGCTTATCCACAAAGCAGGATGCAAAGAGGATGTGAAAAGGGTAGGAGAGATCAATCCAGCATAAAATCTCAAAAGAAAACATCAAGACAAAGAAACAAAGGGTCTTGCACAATGAGCTGCAGGGTTTTGTTGGGCAACAATACCCAGCACCTATGTGACAGGAGGTCACTGCCACAGGAGTAAAGGATCTCCACGTCCCAGCCTGAGCCAGGGTCGGGAGGTGAGGGTAGAAGGAAACGTGGGTCCGAGCTGAATTCTATTGCTGTAGATCAAAGTTAAAAAGCAGAAATACAGGATGCAGCAGGCTAAGAGCAGAGGCAGTTGTGGCTGTTCTAGTGCCCTTGTCTGGAATCAGGGAAAATACAGGCTAGGAGCTGCTGCTGGAATTGTGGGGTGGATCTGTAATTAAAAATGGGGCCATAGTGAGGGCACAGGAACAATGGCTGAGTGACTGCAGGTGCCTTTTTGGAGTCCACCTGCCCTGTGGATGCAGTGGCACCAGATCTACCCCAGGGTGCCGCTGGACAGGGCAGGTCACTCTCCCAGCCCAGCCTCTGTCACACACCCTGCTCCCTGCCTCGCATCCACTTCAGAGATCACATTCCCCTTTTCTCTGTGCTACACAGAGCAGTCAGTTCCTGTGCATTTGATGGAGAGGAGATGTGTGTGGTAAACACGTGTGTGCAGTGTAATTAGCTTCCTAATCTCTCTCTCTCACACAGGGGTCATTTACAGAGATGAAAATTCAGGCAGCCTCAGACCTGCTGGGCGTCGCTTGGTGCATCCAGAGGTGTGCACATGCAGAAACCACAGTCTGAGCACCTGAAACTGCATGGCAGGTTCAAAGGGCTGGCACAGCCCCTGGTTTTGTTTGCAGGGTTGCAGGGATGAGGTGGACTCCAGGCTATATTCCACATCTCTCCAGATCAGGCTCTTCTATCTGGCGATCTGCATACAGCTGTTCAGCAGCGAGCTGTGTGTGCGCGGCCCTGTTGTTGTATAAACAAGAGCAGAGACTTAACCAAAGCTTTTCATGTAGTTTTATCTCGCCTGCAATTTGTTTCCAGCTCTTAAAGGCTGTAGGAACATCCAGCCTTACTCCCTGGAGCCTGTTTCAGCCTTCCCAGCGGTGTTCACAGTGTTGTTTGATTTCCTTTGAACTGTTCAAAAATTCCCGGAGAAAGGTGCGAGCTCTGTCTCCCTCCTGGAGGGATTTGCTTTTCCACACAAAGTGTGGGCTGATTTGTAAGAGGTGTGCTGTGTGCTCTATCCCAGGTGTGCTGTCCCTCCCTGCCTACTTCAGCCCCTACCACGACGGCTCCGTGTGCAGCGATGGCCGGGCCGACGCCTACGCGCAGCTGGAGCTGCGGACCCTGGAGCAGTCCCTGCTGGCCACGTGCGTCGGGAGCATCTCGGAACTGAGTGAGTCTGGGATGGAATCCTGTAATCCACCATGGGGTTCTTCCAGCAGGGCACGAGAGCCCATCCCTCCTCCACTGCTGAGGGGCAGCAGGAGCGCTGCCGCTGTTGGCAGCGTGAGCAGCATTGGGTGAGATGTAATCGTCTGGTGGTGCTGTTTATGCAAATCAGCTGGTTTCATTAATCTGCTTAATGTCTAATTCACCTGGAGAGGTGTGAGATGTGCTTCTTTTGATTTTTTTTGTTGGTTTTTTTGGTTTTGTTTTTTTTCTTTGGCAGAGAAGTTACTGCCAGCTGAAGTTGGATGCTGTTTCTTAGATGCCTCTGGAGGCTCTCCTGTGCATTTGTGAAGCACAGCAAACCTCCCAACGATAGCAAAGAGGGTTCTTTTAGTTAGTGTTTCTGCAGTGGACATGTCTGGGATATTCAAGGAAAAGCTTTTTGGTTACATAAAAAACAAAAAGCGAAGGAAAAAGAAAATATGAGAGCACTCTGGTAACAAAAACTTGTTCAACCCCCCCTTTTTTTTTTTAAAGCTGACCAAATGAAATATTCCATTCCTAGAGTACTCACAAAGCCCCTTTAAAGTAAACAAAAATGATTTGTGTTTTCCTGGTCTACTTTCCCCCTTGCAACGTTTCTGCTGGCATCACTTTCTTAGCCTGCACCATCTGAATGCTAATGAATGCCAGGGCCAGTAAGGAGTTTGTGTGTTTCACCATTTATTTTGCAACCTGCCTTAGTTTGAGGTTTTCAAATTCCTTCAACACACCTCTATTTATCCTGGAACACAAGAGAACATTTGTAGCAAGGGCCTGGGATTGAATACAGCTTCCTCTCTCCCTCTTCCCCCATCCCTGCCTGGCCAACTTGGTCAGTGAATGGCTCTCCTGATACAGTTGCCTTTTTTTTTTTTTTTTTTTAAACGTTGCTGCCCATTGCCAGAAAAATAGAGTGAGTGTGCAAAGGAGAAGGAACGTTATTCTGAGCTGAAAATTTGAATTCCAGATGCATTTCTGCTATAAACTGTGCAGACTTCTGTGTTAACACCAGCGCTGGAGGGTCCGTGATGCTCTCGTAAAACGTGCGGATCCTGGAGCTCCTGAAGTGGAAAGGCAGAGTTGTTAGAAGGATTTTTTTATTATTCTGAAGTGGGTCCTTAAAGCTGAATGTGCTGTACAACAAAGCAGTGGCAGGGCTTTAGACTACAAGCTGAGATTTTTAATACCCCGTTGGTCTGAACCACTAAAAATGTCGTGTTTAGACATACAGTAACTTTGTGGGGCTTTCTCCTGGGTAACAGTAGAACCCCAGGGCTTCTGACTAACAAATTTAGTGTATTGCTTTTAGATATAAATGAACAAATAATAACTTCCCAAGAATTTCAGAGGGAGGTGTTGCTAATGCATATGTGACACCACTAAATTCAGGTTGCTTTCCCAGGAGCCAGCTTTGTGATGGGGTGACTATTTTGGTTCCATCCTTTCCCAGTATTGTAACTTTTGGACACAATAGAGCAATGTTTCCTGTGAGAGTTTGAGGGGACTGTGAAGCATAAAGCAGCAGAGATTCTCCCAAGGAAAAAACAGATCCTAGCTAAGTATAGTAATAATTTAGCTCACTCATTGGTAGTCACATTACTCAAAGATGAAGCTTTTAAAGCTTTTTGGAGTTTGTAATGTACCACAACACAAGAAGATTAAACAGGGTTGTGCCTAAAGCAAGCTTATTGCAAAAAGACCAGCTTTGGGGTCATTGCTCTGAGAACTTTTAAAAAATCTGCAGTCCTAAAATTCTGAATGCAGCTGTGTGATCCAGGTCACCTTAGTTGCGGCCTTCTCAGGTCCACCGTGCTCCAACACAGAGGCAGCTTGGCTTGAGTTCAAAAACCGGGAACAATGAGAAGCCCAGAGACCTCCTGGATTGAGCTTCTTATAATGCTGAGGGACAGATTTCTGGCACAGCCTGAGACAGCCAGCTTGATAAAGATTGGCTTTTTAATAAGAGATTCTGGTCCTGGCTGTTCTGGAGAAACCTGCAGCTGAAATGAGAATGGGAGCCGCAGACCCCTCAAATAAGGGGTTTCTGTCTTGAACATAATGTCACTAATTTGTCTCAAGTGCCTGGGCAGGAGGGTAGAACAGCATGACCCAATTGGAAGAAATGGGAGCAACCTCCTAAATAAAGGAGAGTGAAGTATTGGTGCTACTGACTTTGCCTTGTGAAACTGTCACCGCCAGGTTGGGCAGAGGACATTGTAGAAAAACATCAGTAGTTTTTGTAGGCTGGCAAAAAAAATTTTATATTTGTGGGTGGAAAGAGGAGAACACCAGCAGTAAACCAGCCAACTCACTGTAAAGAATGTGTGGTAACTGAGAGGTGTTGCACTTCATGTTTTCTAACTGATAACTTGGTATTTGAAAGAAAGTGTTGCCGAAGGAAAGTGGCAGCCTGAAGGACAGGACACCCTCTGCCTTTGTGGAGGAGGTTCTGTGCACACAGCAAACACTCCTCTGAACTGTGAGAGCTTTGATTTGTTCAAGAAGCATGATTAAAAGCACTGTGGGTGCCTAATAAAGAGATGATTTTGTGTTTTCTCCCTGTGTGTGCACGCAGGCGATTTGGTCTCACGAGCCATGCACCACATGCAGTGCCTGAACACCATCCGGCCCGGCATGAGCCCCGTACGGCAAACCCGGCAGCAGCAGCCCATCTCCTGGTCCCCTGATGCCCTCCACACCCTCTACTACTTCCTGCGCTGTCCCCAGATGGAGTCCATGGAGAATCCCAACCTGGACCCTCCAAGGATGACACTGAGCAATGAGCGGTAGGTCGGTCAGCTGCAAGCGGGCATGGAGCAGGCTGAAAGGGCTCCTTCTGTTGGATTTCCAGGGCAGGTTTGTGGGATGCTACCTAGGAGGCATCAGTTATTCCTGCAGCCAGGCCACATTAGCTTGTCAGCCCTGCCAAGTTTGTGAAGCCTTGGAATCAGAGCTGGAAAGTGAGCTGGTTTTTCATGCGGTCTTTCCGAGCGAGGCACAAGGCTGTGTGCTGCCAACAGGGCTTGTCTGGAGACCCTGCCAAAAGTACATGTGGTTGCCTAAAGCAGGAAAGGCCTTCCCAAAGAAAATGTTACCTCCTGAATGGTGCCAATTAACAATTGTCATCGTTCTGGGGAAAAGCCACGCCGTTTGCTGCGGGGAGGGTTCAGGGGATTTATGAACATCCTACTTGAGGGTGACTTCAGTTGGTGCTGTGTGTCTGGAGTAGAAATAAATTTCTACAGGAAGCCAGGAGCTAACCAGGGAAGGCAGTGGGTCTCCCTGCCTTCTGCCAGCTCCATGACCAACTCTCAAAGTAGGGCCATTATTAGAGCAGTCAGAAATTTTCCAGCGGGATGTTTTTGCTCTTGGAAGCCTCCCTGGTTTCCTTCCTGCCCAGCCCCTTGGCAGGCTGCCTGACAGGCTGGTGGCACAGGAGAGCTGAGGAGCCCTCAGAGCTCAGTTCCTGGACAGGTCAGGCAGCTCCTGCTCCTCAGTTGCATTCTGTAGGGAGGCCCAGGCCACTCCAGACTTGTTTCCCCACTTCCAAGTGCACATCCAAGTTTCTGTTCATTTCAGAAATCTTAAGTGGGAAGTTCTGTTTTCTGGGTACGCATTATTTATTCTGGCTTTTTGGATGTCTTTTTGGCCTGCTGGACATCAGGCTGAGGGAAGGCTCTATCCTGGCCCTTCCTAAAAGCAGCTTGTGGTTGGGAAGTTTCCTGGTGTACTGATGTGCTGAGACCATACTCATAAAACAAAAAAGCAAAAAATGCTTGTTGGACAGGTGAGAGGGAAAGGAGAACATCTCTGCAGTTTTATAAATAACACGGTTTCTTCTCCCCACCTTGGGCTTTACTCAGCCCAGCTTCTGAAATCTGTATGAAATCATAGTAACACACAAATAATTAATTACAGAAGTAAAAAAAAGTTGCCTTTCTGTTTGATCCTCCCCTGAAATCTTTTCAAAAAGAGCAGAACTCTACAAAGAGAGGGAAGAGATGTACAGATATGAAGAATCAGGAGGAATTAAGTTGAATAAAGTAAGAGTAAAGAGAAGCATGGCTGCACATGTCAGCCTGTTGGTGGCTCAATTTTTTTGTGTTCACTAACCTTAATCTAGGTTACCCCTACCTAGTGTAAGGCCGTTTATTTTGCACTGTGCAAAAAAAAAGTTTTCATGAGGCCAGATTGTGTGAAGTCGTGCCACTGGTTCCCACAGTGGTACAGCTGAGGCTGCTGAACAGCTCGTATCAGAAATGTAGATTAGGCTTTCTGTTTTGTGTTCTTTTCATTGCTCTCAGTGTAATGATGTTACTGTAGCTACTTGTTTTGTACAGTGGGGATAATAAATGAGTTAAATCAGGAGAGCAGTTATCTCTCCAATTGATCCCAAACAATGCTCTTCACATGGTTCACCAGAGTTTTCCTGGAGGCTGCAGCTCTGTTCTGTTTTGAAATCCACACTAGATCCTACGACAGCTGGGGTAAGGGAAATTTCTGCCATTTTTTCTGACCAGTACTTAGCTGTAAAGGAAATTAAAGAGGATATATTAAAATGGAGCAAAAACTGACATGAAGGAAAAAAAAAAAAGAAAACAACCTGAGCACTTAAAGGACTGGCTTTGAAAATTTATAGAAGCTGGAAATGAAATTCATACTGCCCATCCAACCCTACCTTCTGTTTGGTGCAGGATGTGTTTGTGTCTTGCTGTCCTGAGCTCTGGGCACATATCTAGCACAGGCAAGGGATGAATCCTGCTGGCAGCACTTTGCAGAGGAGGTGTTTTGCTCTCTCCTGGCTGAGGAGGAGAGAGGCAGCCGAGGCTGCGTGCGAGGCGCCGGACTCGTGGCGTGAGAGACGAGGGCACTGATTCACCTAATGTGACTTGGCAAGGCTGTGCAACCCAGTTCTTTTATTCTTCCCTGAGCTGTGCTAAATCAGCTGCAAACTGGGCACTGCTCTTTTGTGTGTGTGTGCTCACTTTCTGGAACACACGTGTTCCGTGCTCTGCAGCCCCAGCTCGCTTTCTGCTGGAAGAATCCTGCTCACGAGCAGGGACAGTAACGCTGACCTGCTCTGCCTTTGCTCGTGCTTCAGTCCCCATGCTCCTGCCTAAATCTGTACATCCATTGATCTGAAATGCAGCAAAGAGAGGGCTGGCTGATAGAGCTGCAGGCTTGGTAAGACCTGGTTTTGGGGAAGATCCATGAGACATGCTGATTCAGTGGAAAGAACTGCAGTAGTTCATCCACAGACCTGACAATCTGCTGTGCAGTTTGGCTTTCTGTGTGTCACACTGCCATGCAGAATGCTGTGAAAGTCATTACACTGTAGGGTCTGGAAGGTCTTCAGCATGAAGGCAGGCCTAGGATTCAGTTCTGAAACTATGCCTAATGGAGGCTGTCACGTGCAGTGAAGGGCTTTTAAAAGCCTGGCTGAGCTTCTGCACTTACCCTGCAGCAAACTGCAGAGGGTATGAAAAGAGACACACTTGCAAATTTGAGGCACCCTGGTGAACAGAGCCAGTTTCACCCACACAAGTGAGTTTTTATCCATGCTAAACACCTTGGCAAAAGACCTGAGGCGAGGAAGCTGGAGAGGGCTGCAGCAGTGGGGTGGATGGAGTCATCTATACAGCTCTCTGGAGTATGTGGATGCTTTGGGATACCCAACAGGCTGAAACTCTGCAGAGTTTGTGGGTTGGGGATGTTTGCTTCTGGCACCTTCAGGTGAAGGTGTTGAAGCAGGAGGATGAGAGGAGGCAAAATTAGAAAGCGCTCAGGTATCTCAGGCAAAACATGAAGCATTTCCAAAGTGAATGCAGCTGCTCGCTGTGCAACCAAGCCATGGCCCACTTAGAACCCCAGAATGACCTCGTTTGCTGCGCAGACAGTAAGCCATCTGCTGTTTGGGGTCGAACAGGACACCTGAGGAAGCGTTTTGCAAACACAGAGTGCCACTTGTGCAATATTTTGGCAAGGGAATTAGACCCTGAGGTGAGCACTAGCTCCGTGAGGATACACCTGAGTGCCCGGAGGCTCGGAGCTTTTCCGTGTCAGCAGAGTTCTGTCTGTGCTGCTGCTGCAAAAAAGGCCTCTACTGGGCAATAAGATACTTTTATTTTCTCTGAGATCCTAGTCTGTGTTGTGTTAGGGGTCAAACTATGTGCTTTTGGACCAGGCACGTGGCATTTCTGCTTTCTTCACTCTGTTCCTGCTCTGAGATTTCTCCCATTGCTTATGTCAGGCAGGCTGAGCTTGGGAGCACTCTTGCAGCCTGAGCTCATGTCCCAGAGCATGTTTGCTGGGATTGTTTGGGATACTGTGACTTGAGAAGAGCCATTCAAAAGTAAACGAAGTTCCTTTCTCCTTTTTCGCTTTTCCCCAAGTGGGATATAAAGCTTTTGTTTTATTTTAATGGTGTGTCAAGGCAGGAATGCTCTCGCAGTGATGCTTATCTTGGGGGGTATTTGTCAGCTCCCACAGAGCCCAAATCGAGGTCAATATTTAGGCTCATTTTACTGCTGAATGGACTACTCTGCCCTGGGTTAATTACTTGGCCAGCATAGTGGTCCAGCCTTAAAGATGGGAATAGACACCACCGACTGCCCTCATCCTGTCTCTTTTTGGTTATCATCTGCCAACAGCACTTAGTGTTGAAAAGTCAGCATGATCTAATACCTAAGAACAGGCAAAAAAGTTGGATCCTGCTTCCTTGTGTAGCTGATTATCTCTGGGGTTGGGTAAGCTGGGCTTCTTCCCTTTCAGCTGCCCTATTAAAAAAAACCTCTAAATTTTTGTCTGTTCTTGGTACTGTTGGTCTGTAGAACATTGTGGAGCTCATTCCAGGCTTGTCCATCAGTGCCTGTCGATCCAGCCATGTCAGGCCTTTCCAAGCTGCCCATGCTGCAGCAGTGCCAAGTTTTACATGTTGTCTGAGTTTGCTGGTGCATTATTTTATCCCAGACATCACGGAGAGAGTATAAAACAATTTACATCTGCAGAAGCCCACAGACTGTACCCATCTTGAGCCTGTCAGTGGAAATCCAGCAAAACACTGGGGAAATTCCAGAGCTGATGGAGGATTTGTCAGCTGCCAGCAGTGAAATTTTTGGGCTTGTCAATTTAAAGGAAGTTCACAGCTCTTAAGCTGGAAAACTGGAAGAAGACCAGGGGCCACTTCTTAAGAAAAGAGAAAGCTTGTTGGGTTTGCCATGGGCAGGCTCCAGATTTGCTGCTTGTAAACAAACCTGGCTTCACTCAGTTTCTCCCTTGTCACAGAAAATCCTTCAGGAAGGCTGCTGCTTATCCTGCCTTCAGCTCAGTGGCTGCTCTTACCTACCAGGCTCAAAAGTGACCTGGATTTGTTTTCTGCTTCCACCAAGAGTCTTCCCATTACATCTGTTACCTCTCATGATCCTAAGCAAAAGGATAAACATGGAAACCATATTTTTCAGGAGGGTCAGGCAGAAAAAAGGACTCCTCTGCTAGCTGGGCAGAAAAGGAAGGAGCTGAGCTGCCTACTTGTGTTTCTCTGTGGAGTATTCCCAGCAAAGTTATTTATTGGGAAAGGGTGAAAAATGCATCTGATTCTGAAGGAAGACATATCAATGCTACAAGAGGAAAGATTGCAGCCCTTTCATGCTGTTTTTCAGTGCTCTTTGCTTAAATACTCTATTCTTCCAACATCTGAACTATTGATTTAAATCATCATTGGCTGGAACACTTGATAGTTTTTGTCATGTGTGTAATCTAGACTTACTTTGGCTGGAACAGAAACCAGAGCTGGTTCTAAATTAATTCTTCCTGGTAGAGTGTCAAAATCCTGCCCAAGCAGGATTGATTGATTGATTTGCAGTGGTCAATGCAAAAAAAGAGCCTCTGTGGCATGGCTGGCTTTTAATCTCTAGTGACCCTAGGTCTCCTTATCATAGTTCCTAAATTCCATGTTTTAAAAACACATGATTTGGATCTTACCTAGTTCCTTTTTACCAGGTGATTTCTAGGTGCATCGTTATAAATAATTAGAGTCTGCAGCTCCTTCCCTCATGGTTCACTGGGTTCTTTTCCTGTGTTCAAAAAATACCTGCCATGACTAAATGTTCCTTCTGGAATTGCTTGAGACAGGAATGATTCGGTCACATGGATCACATTTATGCAAAGATTCTAATGCAGATTAAAGAGAATATTAATAGCCCAGTTATTAGTGGGAATTGTCTCCAAAAAGTCTTGCTTGGCATAGCATGGGCATCCAGCTAGCAGGAAAGGAAGGAAAATCTGGAATAACCTGCAGAGCCTGCTGCTGAGACATGTGTTTACTTGAGCTGCATCCTCAACATCACTGAGAGGAATCCCTGCTCTCAGAGCTGGTTGAGGCTTTTCAGGACAAATCTCTTCTCCAGATGGATCTTTCCAGACTCTCACTGATCTGTCATGAGGCTTTTTTCCCCTCTGCTCCTTTTAACTACAGGTTTATGGAATTTTATTAAGTGCCATAGCTACATCATTGCCTGTCTTTTAGATTTATCTGTGGCCTAGTCTTTCCTAATTCCACTTTAATGTATTTATGTCTGAATTCTTTTATTTTACAGCCATACCCTATTGTTTCCATGCAGTATCAGGAGCAGAACTTGATACACTGAGTTCCTTTGAAAAGGTCTGCAATAAAACAAGTTCTGAGGTCTCTTGTCTGAGAGCTCTGAGTATCTTTCCATTCTGTCTGCAGCTGCCTCACCACTCAAAAATAGGTGGACAAGAATGATAAAAGCAGACCCTGATCCAGTCATTTGTCTTGAGAGAGCAAAATGCTGTGATCCTGCAGAATTTGACAGTACTTAAATCCACTCAGAGTATCCCTGAAGTCAACAGAAAGATGTGTCCACACATTCCAGCCCCATCCCCAGGCCACAGTCCATTGATTTTATTCTTTCCCCCAGAGCTGTTTTGATAGGAATACAGTGATTAAATATAGGGAAAGAGAAGGAAGCCTTACAGTGAATGGTGCCATTAGGGCATTGCTTCTGCAAAGGGCACATATAAATGTGCCCCCTTTTTAAAGGAGGAAAAAAAAGCTATTTGCTATCCATGAAAGCCTAGTCTTCTAGATTTATTAGTAGAATATAAAGGTTATAAACAGATAAGATCAGCTTCCTTCACCAACACAGGGAGACTGCTACCATGCATTTTTCAGACTGACCAGTTAATGTCAGCCTTTATTGTGATTTTGAGGTGCTCATTCACAAGGAGATGACATGAATAACCCTATTTCAGAGGCCAGTAAGCTGCAACCCACATGCATCTATTGACTGAAATTAACTGTTCAGTGGCAGTGCTGTTCCTGACCTTAGGCTGGATCATTTGTTTGCTGAGTCCATACTAAATAGCTCAAAACATTGAATATATTGCACAATTTTGAGATCTGAGAACATCTATCCTTTTAAAAAGAGAAGTGAGTAGCTTTAGCACATTCGTGATGAGCAGCTTTCGCTTTCCTGCTGTTTATGGAACATCTCAGCACATATTCAGCAGTAACTTCTAGATCAAAATGAAAAGAAAATGACATTTTGACAGAGTCAGAGCCCATGGAAGTGGGACTCCTGCATATGTGCTCCTGGTGTTTTAACTGAAAGGCTGCAGAGAGACAGAGGATGAAGTGTTTATGGAATATTAAATGGAAGGGAATTAAAACAAGTCTGGCTAAAGTCAGTAGGTGACAGACCCCAGTTATGCTTCCATTCCTGGAATATTCCTGCCTGTGCCTGGCATCACCTATTGAGGTATTTTTAGGCTGTATTTTTGAGCTGTTGAGGTATTTTGAGCTGTCTTTTTTTTTTTTTTTTTTCAATTGTTCATTTCTTTATAGTTCAAAGATTGCAGAATTGGAATGTGAGAGATGACCTTGGCAGTGGTGAAGGGAATTAATTGCAAAGCCTGAGGATCGAATCCATCCAAGTGCAACTGCTGAAGCTGGCAGTGCACTCTACTCTCAATTAGATACTTTCTCCCCTCTCTTTTATGTTGTTTGTATAAACATGCACTGCTCAGTTTTTTGGTTTTTTTTCCAACTCATAATACCTCACACCTGGGACAGACCAGCCTTTCTTTCACGTTGCTGGCTGTAAGCAGTTTGTAGTGTTACTGTAGTTCTTCCAAAAGAGCCCCTGCATCTTCTGATCTTTCTGTTTCAGAGCAGGGGTGTGATACAAACACAGATTATTTAAATTCTCTGCAAAAGTGGGAGGAGAAGCCTCTCCCTGTGTATGAACTGGAGCAGCACAGAGCAGACTGCATGGAGAGACAGGGGAAATATCACAGGTACAAAAGAGAGTACAGTGAAACAGAAGTTTGATGATGAAGGCTGTGGGAAGTTGTGGGGGGAAAAGTCAGGTTTAACATCTCTCCATTTGGTGATTTCCCACTTGACAGGAATCAATGCCTTGTTCCCTGGAACTGGTTCTTCAGCAGGCAGTGGTTGATCCTCACCACCTACCTGAAGAAGTGTGAGGTGTCTGACATCTTTGTCCTGTCAGTTACAAAATGTTTGAAAACCATAATTTTCTGCTCTTACAGTGGTTTTACCCCAGTGCTGGGTGGAAATCCCCGCCAAGGCTGTCACTGACCAAGGCCACTTCTGGTGAAAGTCCCTGTTTGTAAAAGTGTTGAGAAGTGGAGAGATTATCTCTGGCTGTGCTGATCAGCAGTGAAGAGACAACAGGCACTGTGTGTGTGTTTGTGTGTGTTACCACCCTGCAATTACAGCTCCAGTAATTACTGTAACTAAGGCAGAGATGCCCACCTTGAGCTCTTGGCTCCTGCTCTTGAGTTTCCATCTGCTCAGATAAAAAAGAAGGTGCAAGAAGATGAGAGCCTGGCAACTCAGCTGCCTGGAATCTCAGGGCTGGTGCACCCAGGAATCTCCAGTGCCCCTGGGCAGCCTGGGTTGTGCATTGTTTGTTGTTTGCTCCTTGTAATGAGAGGCAAACCAGCATCAAGATTGAAAAGAAAATAATCCAGGGAGACCTAAAACAAAGCTGTTAGAACATTACAGAAACACAGGAATGAGTTAGGCAAAGCCTTCTGGCCTCTTTTCCCACCTTTCAGATAGTGCTTATGGTAATAATAGAGGACTGACTGAGAGCCTGCACCTCTCTGCTTGACTCTTGCAGGTCTATCTTTCCTGTGTCCATCTTTCCTTAAGGACAGATCCTTAAGGACAGCCTCCTGATAGCAGCACAGTGCTCTTGTAACTAATACAATGAAAAATCAGTAATTCTGGGGATGAAAAGTTCTGTGCACGTTGCAAAGAATGGTGATGGTAACAAGCCAGCAAGTTTCTCCTTTTTCAGTAATTGCTCTTGCCAATTGAAGTTTATATTGTTTCCTATTGGACTAAATTGCAGCCCTTCCCTTGCAGAACTTGCCTGTTTCCTGAGGAAGGAGTTATCTGGTGCTTTTTAACAAAGGCCACACTAAATAAATACAATCCTGAGCCTTTGCTGTGCAGCAGCCAGAGCTGGCAGGTTGGTGGGGGTTTTGCTGTTATTGTTCCTGACATCTTTGTAACACATTGCTAAGAGCCAAGCTCCACTGCAGAATAAATATTTCTGGGTGTAATTTGTGATGATAGCAGTTATCGTTCTCTCTCTGACCTTGTAGAAATTAGACCTAAGCTTTCCCTGGGGTAACCCTAGGTCAGTGAGTCTCTGCTGGCTTTCCTTTTCCAAGGCAGTTTGCCCTTCCCCATCCCATCCCTGTGCTGCCCTGACCACGTGGTCACTTACAGAGCTAAACTGCACCATTTTAATCACAAGGTTTTTACAGCAACTGCTGAACTGAGTGTTTCAAAAAGCACCTCTGCTCTGCAAGACAAATCCTATTCAAATGAGCTGCATGTCTGAGCTGATTCAGCCCTGGGTTTAGACTCTTCTGGGGCTGAAGCACCTGGTGTTGATCCCGTGGGTGCTGGTCTAACGTGTTTGCTGAGAGAGGAGGGACCGGGCTGTGCTTTGCTGGTGATGCTGCTGGAAGGGGCATTTCCAGCCTGGAGTCAAACCCCTGGCAACTCGAGTTCCACTGGAGAGTTTGTACCTGCAAGTCTCTCTTTCAGGGATTGGAAAGTCTATCATAATAATGTCTAGAGAACAGAAGGGGCAGGCAGAAGCTGGAAG
The DNA here is from genome assembly GCF_022539315.1 of Serinus canaria. Taxonomy (NCBI): domain Eukaryota; kingdom Metazoa; phylum Chordata; class Aves; order Passeriformes; family Fringillidae; genus Serinus; species Serinus canaria. Next base: position 8,235,512 of record NC_066319.1, on the reverse strand, counting down.
GTTTTATTCCTAGACTTGCTGGAAAACTCTGCTGCTGGAAGGAATTCAGTTAACAATTCCTCAGCCCTTTGGCTTTGTTCAGAGATGGAAGAGATCCTTCTGGAGAAACAGGGGGCTCTTCTTGGACAGGTGCTGCAGAACTGGGACATTTTAAGTGGGAAAGGATGAGTTGTTTGTGATGCAGTCCCAGGAATAGGAGCCTGTTAGCATGAAATTATAACAGGGCTAACATAACCTGCTCAGAACTTAGCTGCTTGTAATTATCCTGCTCCCAGCAGCCAGACTGGGTGATTAAGAGTTCCCTCTGTCAGCCCTGCACTGTGCCAGGTAGCCAGTGCTCAGTTCCCTGTAGGGGCTGCCAAATTCTTCAGGAAGGATCTCTCTGAAGAGCTGGTGCAGTGGAATATCACAGAAACATATGTGCCTTAAGTGACTTTCCATCTGGGCATCCCATTCTTCCTTGTACAAGAAGTTACAATAGTTTAATTAACACACTTCGGGGCTACTTCTGGGCTGCTCAACTGTCTGTGCTCAGACACTCAGGATACCTAAAGATAAGTGGCTTAATCTTAGAGCACAGTTTGCCCCAGCATAGTGACAAAATTTGGGCTCTGTAGAGCTTCATTCACAGTCAAGGCTCAGAGGTACTGCTGCAAAGAAAATAAAATGAAAGCCTGTTTGTTTCTCAAATAATTTTGTTCCTTCATGGTTCTTTTGAGGTAGAAAACCTGGGAAGAAAGGTGTGTCCCATGTGTTGTAAACTTTTCATTGACTACTCTTTCTTTGTGCTTGAAATGCAGAGCATTGGATGCTGAAAGAACAATTTATTAAAGCAACAGGTACTCAAGAGTAGAGCAGAATTTTAGACTGCTGATATTTTCCTCAACAAGCTGAAAAAGAATTGTGCACATTGAGTGCAATGGTGTTAGAATAGGCTCATGTTTAGCTTTGTCATTTTTATCATATCAATCATTGATGCTTCTGTGGTTTGGGATTTGCCTTTTGGCAGCAGTATTTTAATGGGGCTGAAAAGAAAAAAAAATGCCTTGCCATTTGGCATTAGAAACAAAAATTATTGGTTTTTCATGCTGGTCATTAGCTGAGAGAGCAGCTGGAGCTTGAAATTCCTCTGTGTTCCTGTAGGAAGCCCAGAGCTGCTCCCTCTGCTGTGGTCAGCATGAACCAGGCTGGGCCTGTTGCAAGAAGAGGTTTTATCTGAACATTAGAAAACTTCATTCTCTTATTCCTAATAGAATGTTTATCTAATCTATTAATATGAGACTATTTAAGTGTGGCTTTTTAGAGAGAGAGAGATGGGGTACCAGATAACTTGATATGGAGACTTGAGTGACAATTGGGTTTTTTCATCTCCCTGTGCTGCAGGTGTCGGGGTGTAAACAAATATTGCTGGTGTCTTACTCAGGCATTTGCCATCTGGGCATAAAATCTGCAACTCTGTAGTTCACAGTCCATGGAAATAGACATAAAACTTTGGTAATTTGACAGGTTGCTTTGTAGGAGGGCATTGGTTATGCCTCTGGCCTCCTGTTTGTGCTGGTATTTGGCCACAGCATCCTGAGGGTGTTAGGCTAAGAGCTTTTTTCCATGTGTCTTGTCAGCATTGCTCTTGGTTAGGCCAAGCTGTGACCTGCTGAAAGATCTCCTGCATCCATATATTGAGGTATTTGAATCATTTTAATTACTCTCATTTGAGATTCAGTAGAAGGTCATACACTGTAGCAGGCAAAGCAAGAGGCTGCTCGGCAGCACTGCTGGCACGAAAAGCAGAATTAATAGCTGGAATTTGTGGCATCGGCTGAGAAGCTCCAAATGTTGAAATGTAGTGCATGCATGCTCTAAATTTAGGATATTTGAAAACTGAAAGAATTTGAGCTTGGCCAATTAAATCCACCTACCAGAATCCCAGAGTTAAGCTATTGTGTCTGCCATTCCCAGTGCCCATTGATAGGATCATAAAAATCCCAGAGACAGAACCATAAAAAGAGTTTGAAATTAGGAGATTTCACAGTCTTAAACACAAAATGGAAGAACAAGATGATTTCTTATCTGGCATAGAAAGACTTCATTGCAACAGTTGTTTTCTTTAAATTCAGGACACTTCTGTTGCTTGCATTTCTCATATCTGTGACTTTACATGGCACTATTTATTCAGTTTTTAAAGGCAAAGTGCAAACATGGAACTCTATGCTTTCCAGTAAAAAGTAGAAACAAATTCATTCACCACTGGAATTTTCTCTTCATTCTGCAGAGCAACTCTTCAGTGTTTTAAGACAAGAACTGAGGAGCAGAGCAGAAGCTTCTTGAAGATTTAGGTGAAATGTGTTCATTGAGCAGTTTGCCATTAGGACAGAGTGATGTCTTCCTTCAAAATAATAATTTTAAAACTTTAAAAATGCCACACTGGCATCTATTTGATCACATCTAGTGATCAAATAGATGCCAGTGAAGTAGAAGTAACATCTAGTGATGTTACTTCTCCTTCTGAACTTTGATTAATGGCAGATTTTGTGTCTTACATGGCACTATTAGAGAAGTGCTGTCCATTCATTCACAAGTGCTACACCCCCTGTGCTTTGAATGCCCTTCTTTATTTAAGCAAATGGACTCTTAAATTACGTTGTTGGGTGGAGTGGGTACCTGATTTTAGAGCACACATTGCATTATTTCACCTAAGAGAGTTGCAAACCCGCATGTGTTGGTGTGTTCTTAGTGCCTTTGTGCTAAATTAATTTCTGGAACATCTCAGATTCCAGCAAAGTGAAAAGCCAAAGATTCCTTGGATTTTCATGAAGAAAGCACTGACATCAGCAGTGGGGTGACTGATGACACACGGTGTCCCTGCTCACAGGAGTGTGACATGGCACAGGAATGCCATATCAGTCAAGCCTATAGAAAAACAGGAGTCTCATCAACTTTTTCTTAGTCCTGAAAGGAAAAGAAACATCTTAGAATCATCTTTTTAACCTTGAAATGTTTTGCCTCTAGATACCAGTATTCTGTGTTTTAAAATGTCTTATTTGAAACACTAATTAGGTTTTGGCTTGTGCTGGGATGTAAATGGGAAACCTTTCCCTGTTTATTGTGGAAACCTCTTTGCTTTGGTAAGAATTGTCTTTGTTTAATGGAACAAACTTTTCCAGCTATAATTAATTGAACAGCTCTCAGTATTCCAAAACTGCAGAAAAAAAACATTTCTCTTCCTGGCTCTTTGCTCACACAACTTTGACTGGGGAGCTCCAGGCAGTTCTCATGAGCATGGCAACGCTCCGTGTCAGGATTTTACAAGTGGGCCCTGAAAACCAGTTCAGTGATTGAATCTGGCAGATTGGGTTTGGCTCCAGAGCCAGCATATGCTTTTAGCATATGCACATTGGCAAATCAGATTGCAGTCATAACTAAAAGGGCTGCTCTCTCAATCCTGCTCCTGCTGTTGGGAATTACGTGTAATGGGCAAAAAAAAAAAATCGGGGAAGGAGGATTCTGGGCTGTGGGTAGTGAAGAACCAGCTGACCCCTGGTAAATGTGCTTGCAGATAGCATGGGATATTGTTTTGTTTTGTTTTTTGTTTGGTTTGGTTTTGTTTTTGTTAGTTTGCCAGTGTAGCTGCTGGAATGCACTGTAGGAGTTACCACTTGGTTTTTCTGCCCACAGGATCAAGGCTGTTCCAAGAATAGCAGACACCCCACTCTGGCTCTCTGCCCATGTTTATCTCTGACTATCACCTAACATGCTGCTACAGGCTCATTCCTTTCATGCATGTAAATTGTGCTCCTGTCCTGCTCCAAAATGTACCAGTTTTTTCCTTTGCTGCTGGAATTGCTGGGCATGGCAAGGTTTTCCTGGGTCAGATTCCTCAGGGTGGGTCCTGGCTACCAGGACTCCACATGTTGCACTGGTTGGATCTTGTCTGGAAGGTGTTTTGTGCTTGCAAACAAGGGCAGTCACTTTTTTGTAAGAGCTGGGAAAGGCTTGGATCTGATGTAGATGGCCTGGCCAGAGCCACTCTTGGAATAATCATAGAATCAGGATAATGGAATGGTTTATGTTAAAAGGAGCTTTCAAAGTGATCTTGTCCCACCCCAATGCCATGGGCAGGGACACCTCCCACTATCCCAGGTTGCTCCAAGCCCTGTCCATCCTGGTCTTGGGCACTTCCAGGGATGGGGCAGCCACAGCTTCTCTGGGAGTCTCTTCCAGGGCCTCCCCACCCTCACAGGGAACAATTCCTTCCCAATATCCCATCTGTCCCTGCCCTCTGGCAGTGGGAAGCCATTCCCTCTTGTCCTTTCAGTCCAGACCCTTGTCCCAAGTCCCTCTCCAGCTCTCTAGGAGCCCCTTTAGGTGCTCCCTGAGGTCTCCCTGGAGCCTTCTCCTCATCCAGGCTGAGCAATGCCAGCTCTCCCAGGCTGGCTGCAGAGCTGGGGTGTTCCTCACCTTGGAGCATCTCCATGGCTTCCACTGGACTCACTCCATGCTAATTGAGGTCAGCACTGCAATGAGGTCCAGACACATGGAAGAATAGTTCATCCCCCAAATTGTTTGCTGTAGTTTTCACCTTATGGAGAGTTTAGGGCACTGAGGAGTTGGGAGCAGCAGCGGGAGCAGGATTGGTGGTTTTCCTTCCTCTGCATTTCCTTTGTGTCCATGAGGGCTCCAACAGCTCTGTGTGGGGCTGGGGGGACAGATGGAAATCTGTCACATCCTTGACCTCATAACTGTGACCATATTGTCATAGTTAAACTATCATGTTTATTTATCTGCCTCTTAACAACAACTGTATACATTCAAAGTTGGTTTTCATTATTTTCTGCCTCTCTAGAAACCTTCCTTCTGCTTCAGCTTTGCAGATGTTACAAATATGTTTTTCTAACGAGACACATGGCACATTCCACCGCAGCACCAGTGCTTGTTTCCAGCCTGAAAATGAAATCTTTTCCCTGTTGGTAAAGTAAGGTTTGTAAAATGTGATTACAATAAATAAACCATGGACTTGAGAACTCTTTAAGTTTCATGGTGAGTTCCCAATCATTACTTCATGGGGTTTTTTTTTGGTGAACTCAAATTTAATTTTTCCTTTGATTTGTAGTAACATGAAGTAAAACCTGTCTGATGCTGCATCTTATTTTTAAGTGTGGTTTGCAGAGGATGGAAAAGGTGTTATTTCTGTCTGTGGGAAAAAAGATCAGAGCTGCCAGTTCTAGATTTAAACTACTCTTGTACCATTTTATATTCTCTATATAAAGAGGAAACTCTGAAGGTAGATTCAGTGGAGAAAGGATCCTAATAAATATAATAATAACCAGATGGCTTTCATTCCATTAGTGTCTGACTGCAGGATAGCTCTCTAAACTCACTGCATAGCCAAGCCAAGGCCTTAGTAACTTGATAACGATCCACTAAAATTTGAGAACTCTTATCTTCTGAGATGTGAGCCAGTCATTGTTTTAAGGGAAGTCTGAAGAATACTTTTTGGGGTCAGTTGGATGTGGTTAGATTTCTTCTTCCTTTTCTGTAAGGATCTGGACTGTCTGCCTTGAAAGACGTTGCACATGTTGAGATGATCCTTGAATAGGGCCCAGCATGGTAATTCCTGTATTTTCTCCTGTAAATGTGGGAAGTTCTTGAAATTTTGTAAAATACTTTTGAATCTGTGAGGAATAGCTCCTGTCTGAAGCTGGTTGTATTTTGGAGCAACAATTTTGTGTTTCTTCTTGATCAACATCTCTGTTGTTATTTTATTCACATATAATTACATACTCTGAGATACATTTTTTTTTCTCCCTGCTGCTTGAAGAAGGGTTTTAGTGTTTGAGAATCCAAACTCTGAATATGCCACTGTTTTCCACATCAGTGTGCCATGGTTTGACTTTTGGATACTCTGTCTTGCCTCAGAATGTTTTCCCTTCTCCAAGTAATGAGACTTCACTCTGATTTCTTTTTGACTCTGTTGCCATCCTTGGGCTTTTTCCATCTGAGTGACTTTGAGCCATAGAATTTGATTCCAGCAATAAATTCAAACATTAGCTCACTGCACTGAAAACCTTTCCTTTTTATTTTTTAGTCCCTTGCAAAACCCCACACTGATCTTTAAAGATTTGGGATTCTTCTCCGCAGGAGCCTCTGTATAGTTCCTGTAAGTCAAATATGGGGGGTTACCATGAGCTACCCCACTCTGACCATAAATATTGTGAGATTTCCCCGTGCTTTAGTTCAGTCAGACCATTTAGAAGGCCTGGGCACAGGCAGGATGGAGACTGTGCCTGTGTGGCTCAGACGCTGCTCAGGCTGCCAGGAGGGAGGTGAATTTTGCCATTCCCACCTGCTTCCATTAGGACAGAATTTTCTTTCCCACTTTAGAAGAAGGAGAGTCTTGTTTAGAAGAACAAGGTTTTTCTTTCTTGCTGTTGCTGTCACTGTTGGCTCCTGCTTTGTTTTGCTGTGGCAGAGCAGAAGGCAATGAAAAATAGCAGAGAAGAGGTGGGGCAACAGGGAAATGCTTTATTCCTCCTTTTTCCCTCCAGGTTGGAAGGGGCTTTGAGCAGCCTGGGCTAGTGGAAGGTGTCCCTGCCCATGGCAGGGGGTTGGAACAAGATGAGCTTTCTCCACCCTAAACCATTCTGTGACTCTGTGATTTTCAGCAGGCTTGTCACTGGATCCTCCTGGGGGCACAGCCAGGGGGAAGGAATGTGAAAGAATGGCTGTTTTTTGTGGGAAACCGCACTGTCTTCACCTGAGTTAGCAGGTGCCCAAAGCACAGGAAGGATGATGTGATTTTCTAACTCCTCTGGAGTGCTCTCCTCTTTGCATACAATTAACTTCCCTTTGCCCAAGATATTTTGATCCCATTGCTCCTAGAAATCCCCAGAAGAGCCCACTTTGGGAAAGATTTCTTTGTGATGGAGATCCCTGAAAGTCTGTGATCCCACAGCTTCTCCTGCAGATGCTGCATGTGCTCTCCACATGCCAGTCATGTCCAAAGCCATTCTAATGAAAGTACCTTTTCCAGGAAAAAGTTTTCCTAAAACTTGCTGTAAATTCTCTGCCAAATGCTGCTTGGCTTCCTCGGCTATGTCTAAATAAAACAATGTGGTTTAGCTCAAAGGAAGGGGGAAAGCCCATAATAAAGTCTGCTCTTTCTCAGAGCACTCTCACCCAACTCCAAAGTGATCCCCTCGGGAGTGGAGTGGCTGTCCAATTCCAGATGGAGGGAATTTCAGAGAACTTATGGGTGGAATATTGACAGTCCATGACAGTATCAGACATCAGTGTGATCCTTCGAAGGTGTACAGAGGAGGAGCAGTTTCTATTCTACTTCCCAGTCCTGTGCACATTCCCAGTTCATGCTGGCATCACTCCAAGACAAGTTCATGACAAAAAAAAAACTGAAGAAGCCGTGGTGGCATTGTGCTTCCAAGAAAACTGAGGGTCTGTGTCCCCAGTGAGCTGCTGCTGGAATATGACAGCTTCCCAAGGCTGGATCACTTCATGTGTGGAATTTAATGAGCTGCCAAATGCTTCTAAATGTCAGGAAGACCAGAGGAAAATGGCACCAGGCAGAACATGGCACAGGCAGGAGCACAGAGACAGAAATTAATTCTTTAGCTTGCAGCATCTCCCAGTTAATTTTCCACTAAGGTTCCCCCCTTCCCTTGCTGCAGACTGTGAAATGATCAGTGCTTCCTTGGGGGCAGATGGATGCCCAGGTTAAGGGCCACAGGGTTGAGAATAGCATTTTATTTTCTAGGAAATGAGGAATTTCATTTATTTTCTTAGTGTGACCTGACCCAGTGTTGGTGTTTCATTCAGCTGAACTGCACCTCTTCCTTCTGCTTCAGTCCTGGGATAATGCTGCTTATCTGGTGGAGTGTCAGTGAGCAAAGGAAGATAAAGCTGTTCCCAGAGTGTGGCCAAGTTGGGAGAAATGAAATAATTGGATAAAAGCCGGGGGAAAGAGTAAAAAGCCCATCCTCAAGCTAGAAATTTTGCAGAGAAACAAAGTTTTTTTCAGCGAAATAGCAATTGAAGCCATTATAGTGACCCTCGATAGAATAATGAATAATAAAGTATGATTTATCCAATTTGCACAGCAATGCCAGTGGTGGGGTTTGGAAAATCAGGACAGCAGGATGAGACTTCCTGACCCTGCTTTTTGCATTCCAATGTCTGCTCTCCTTTGGACACAAGGAGAACCAGGCAGTTGGAGCTGTTACTTTTAAAGCCTTTGGAAAAAAATCTGTTGAGATTAAAAAAAGAAACAGAAGGAAAAAAAAAAATCTTTCTTCTTGCTATTCCTCCCAAAGCAAGTTTTCCACATCCAAGGTCTGCTTGTGTGGAAGCCATTTATAACATGTGGATTTTTTTGTAGAGTGGAAATTCCTTCAGGATAGGTGTTATTTCTGGTGCAGACTCCGTGGCATTTGCTGCTGGGCTGACCACAGGTTCTGGCTGCCCAGGGCCTTGAGTCAGTCACCAGGGTTTGATCAGGATTCCTGCCCAGCAGTGTTCCCACCATGGCAGTGTCAGGGAAGCTGGGATGTGGCCTAAATCTTTGTTTACCGCAGAAGGTGGAAGATGGAATCTCTTGTAAGATGAGCTTTTCCTGTGCTCCTGAGCGTTCCAAATCTAAATATAATTTAATTCTGTATTTAGTTTTGATGCTTTTAGCCTCCCTGGCCTACCTCTCTGCCCTCACCACCTCTGTGGAACTTTGAATTCCATGCTAGAGGCTCTGCAGAGTACATAGAAAAGATCAATAATTATTTTGGCTCCTCTCTTAAGTACCTGCATTCAAAAAGTGTGAATGGCTCTTTCCAGGCCGGATAAGAGTTGAAATTCTCTGGACCAGAGAATTTGCTTAAAGGCATCTCCCAAATGCCTGTGGACAATTCCTGCTCTTCCCTTAAGGAGGTCAATCAGCTCTGAACTGGATGAGCTGGAATGATTCATCCCATCCCTTTCAGAAAATCTTGGGAAGGAGGAGCTGCTGGGTGGTTTGCAAAGTGGTGATTGTAGCAATATCAGCAACCCTGATATTCTGATTCTTTGGCAGAAAAGTGAACCAGTAACAGGAGAAAGTCAATGTCCTGTTAGAAACACCCTGGCCCTGGGCAATCCAGGATCTGGTGCTCAAAACACCTCTGGTTTTGTAGAAGCTGTTTCACAACTCAGAAGAAAAGGAAGAGAAGAGGGAAAAATAGGGGGTGTGTTTGTGGAGTGATAGTAGCAGCGTTTCAGGGTGCACCTTGCAACTGGGAAAATTGGAACAGCACATATTTTTACAGAGTGGAGTTATTCCAGCCTGAAGGGTGTTCAAATTCGTGATAAAGGGAGTTCTGCTTGTAAATCTCATTATGAGCAAATGATTTCTAACGGGATTGGTGCAGCTCCCTCTTCCTGCCCTCACACATGTACACAAGCACAGCTTTGAAAATGCCTTTCATGGCTTCAGCTGCTTTCATTGATGCCCAAATCAGTTCATATTTCCTCATCTATATTTTTTTCTCTCTGAACTTTGTAAAGGAATTGATCCTTTTTCTCCTCAGTTCTTTTCTTTTGAATGGTGAAATGGAACAGGCCTTTTTTTCTTCCTTTCTTTTTTTTCCCTTTTTTTCTTTTTCCACAACGTTAATGAAGTCTTTTCTGGGAATGGGAGAGGTGTTTTCATTACAGCTGGCACTTCCAAGCCTTCCACTGGGGTGGCAGGTATCCTTGGGGAAAAATCAAGCAAAATAGATCAGTCTGGCTGTATATTGAGAGGGTGGATGAGATATGTTGTGTATGAGAGTATTATGGTAACTGTACATTAATGCGTGATCTCAGTGCTGTGTTCATTCTTACAGCAGGAGTAAGGGGGGGCTAATCACGAGCTGGTGCTGCTGTTATTACCTGATTTATATTCCTTTATTGCCTTGCAGCCCTTCATATTGAGTAAAACCTCATTGTTCCATCAGTTCCGTGGTCTGGAGACTCAGGGGGGACAAAACTGAGGGTCAGGTGGGCAAAACTGAGCTCTGCATAAGAAAGGCAAAATGCAAAAAGCCATGGGGATAGCAGTAATGTAAAGATTAACGGAGACAGGACTGAATTAGCAAGGTTTGAAGTTGGAAACAGTCAAGGATATTTGTAGTGCTCCCAGCGGAGGAGCATAAAAATAATAATGAATCATAAATAATCCTGTGCCTATGGATTGTTTAGAATAGTAGACACAGCTGTTACATAAACTGTTCAGGTGACCGAGGCTGAGCGGCTCCTTCCCACAGCCGTCACCTTCCAGTCCAGTTTCCTTCCTCAGGTGGGATTTATCCGTGCCAGGCTCCCCCTTGCTCACCCAGGAACCCCCAAAGTGTCCTCCAGCCCCAGCCCTTGTTCCATAATGGATTTCTCCCCTCCCTTCACAGCCCCTTCATGCTGCTGCCACCGCTGATGGAGTGGATGCGCGTGGCCATCACCTACGCCGAGCACCGCCGCAGCCTGACCGTGGACAGCGACGACATCCGGCAGACGGCCAGGCTGCTCCTCCCGGGGCTGGACTGCGAGCCACGCCAGCTCAAGTACGTGGGCTAAGCTTTGGCAGGCTCCTCTGGTCCTTGGAGCTTCTTAAAACTTTCCTGTGGGGGTTTTGGCTTGCCAAGTTGAGATTTCCTGGCCAATGCACCAATTAGTCTGGTGGGTTCAGTGCTGGCCAATCACCAGCACAAAAATGGACAGTAATTAACAACAAAACCTCTTGCTTCTCCAAAAGAGGTGACAAACTCAGAAAGTCCCCTCTGTGGGCTATAGCTCAGCTCACTCAGTCTCTTATCAGTCCCTCCAGTGCTGGAAATGCCGCCACCCGGGCCACAGGTGGGAGCTGCCAGTGGTCAAGCACAGAATATTCCTAGCTGGAAGGGACCCACGGGGATCATCAAGTCCAACTTTTAAGAATTAGCACCATGCTGTAACCACTGAGCTGATCTCAGGGTCATGCTTTCACTACATTTCCCAAAAGCCAGATCTCGCTGTGCTGCACAGGCGATACATGTTTAACTTTCTGGTACTTCCAGAGATAAAGGAACTTTGACCAAACTCTGCAGCTGGGGCTGAAAGATTTTTTGTCTTTCTGAAAGTTAAATATGAAATGCAAGTATTTGGGTTCAGGGTTTTTCTGTGCCTCAGACTTAATTGCAAGATTATTCCTTGCTTTATAAGATAGCTTGAATGAAAGATCTTAAAAAAAAGTAAAGTTATTTCCAGATTGCATTATTTGATCCTTTAAAGCAGTCATTTTGTATCCAGCGTAGTCAGGGGGAAAAAAGGTCTTGAAATTGGTTTGTTTAATTGTTTATTTATTTATTTATTCCTGGCTTGCTGTGGGATAGGAACAATGTGCAAAAGCAAGTTCCATCCCTTCAAAAACCTTTGTTTTTCTGAGGTTCCCTGGATTTCAAGTGCAGTAATTTCTTTTTTTTTTCTTTTTTTTTTTTCTTTTTTTTTAAATAATTCTTCTTTTTCTTCTTACTGTTATATAAAGTAAATACATCTTATTCTGGGTAACACTGTAGATTGTAATACAAGTTAGAACAAGATTATGGTAAAATTTTATGAGAGATTCATCCTGAATCTTCTGTGTGAGGTGATGAGTGGCCTGTTCCTCTGGCAGGCTGTCCAGGCTCTCCAGAGGAGGATGGCTGTGCTGAAAGCATCTCATTTATCAGAGGAACTTGGCAGGCTGATATTTCACTCACTGAGAGTTTGCTCAAGAGCCTGTGCTGGAAACCAGGAGGTTACTGTGGAAGGCATTCACCCCAAAATAACATCAAAGGGCTGAGCTACCAGTGCCAGCCTCCAGTTGGGAAGTGATCCTTCAGTGAAGGAGACACGCTTCCAGGTCTGGAATTCAGAAGAGTCTGAGCAGCCAGCCAGAGGATTTACAGTAATCCCTGGGCTCCTTCCAGATGACATAAAAGTTGTCCTGATAGTCATCTAAAGGATATTGACTTAGTAGATCCTCACAGAAGTGTTAAAGCACTTCTTTCAAGTGAGTTGCTGGAAAAGCATTGAGGGTGTTCCCCTGCCTAAATTTGATTTGTATTTCATACTTTAAAAAAAATTGATATTTTTTGCCCAGAAAAGACTAAGGATCCATATATTTTTTTTATGGTATGGGCACCATCCAGGAATTCTTTTGTCTTTCACAGACCTGAATGCTGCTTCAGCTCCTTCAGGAGACTGGATGCTAAAGCTGCTACTGAGAAATTCCAGCAGGATCTGGGCTTCCGCATGCTGAACTGCGGGAGGACGGATCTGATCAACCAGGCCATCGATGCACTGGGCCCCGACGGGGTGAACACCATGGATGATCAGGTGTGCCACAGAACAAACCCTCACCACCCCAAAATACCCTGCATCAGTAGCTCCCTGCTTCCTTTCCACGTGGCAAATCAATACCAGGTCGTGTTTGTTGTCTCTCCAAGGGTTTTCTAATTCTAGCTTGTGGTTTAGCCTGAAAATGCATCCTTTAAAACACAGAAAAATATTCCCCACCCCATTCTCATGCCACCCCTCCAAAAAAAAATCCCATTAGAGCCCGGAGTGGATTGCTTATCAGCTGGAATGTCTGTTCTTCTTTGGATGGGCTGTTTCAGGCACTGATGGCCGGCAGGTTAACACAGGGGCAGTGAGTGGAAAGTCTGATACGTGCTGAGAGGATGTCAAAGCAAAGTGGTTTCTTTTCCAGTGACACTCTCCTCTGGCTCAGCAGCCCAAATCCTGGCTGGGTTAGTGAGGAGTGACCAAAAGGTGTTTTTGTCTCATGGCTTTCGGGCTCAGAGCAGTTTGGAATATAAGACACAGCACTGAGAGCTCCACCCCAGTGGCCTGGTGTCAGTCAGTGTTAGATTTGCTCATAGTCCATCATGCTGATGTGTCTGTTTATCCATTTTTGACTGTTCCCTGCTCAGCTACACTGAACCACAGGGATTTGGTGGTCCTGGGAGTCTCTGCTCATGCTGTCAGTCCCATCAAGTAACAGCAGAGTCTGTCCCCTGGGATATCATTCAATGCATAGAATTAGCTTTTAATTTAAAAAAAGGGGGGAAAAAGCCACCTCTCCTAAATAAACACTCGTCACAGCTGTCACAGCGAGGAGAATGAGCTGTCACATCTCTGGAACAAGAGGATATTGAGCAGTGGGAAGGGTTTATGTTCAGGTAGAGAGTTTTTCTCACTGCCAGCATTTTACTGCAGTAACATTTCAGACCTAGCTCTGAACCTGGCACATCTTCCATAGCACTTCCCACCATCCTGCAGTTTTAAGGGAAGTGTGAATGTATACACAAATAGCAGAAGCTGCTCCTGGACCTATCTGGATGTGTAGTTGCCTTATTTTCAAATCCAGTACCAAGAGCTTTGTGGTCACTGGGGTGGGTATCTCATCACAGATATTCACTCTAGTAAAGTGACTGAAGTGGCAGATTTATATTAAGAAGGTTTCCCACTCCCTCTTTATATTTTTTAAATAAGTTTTTGCAGTTCCTGTAGCGCAGAGGTCTCTCATTCTCTCAAAGATTATTTTGTGATTTGCATTGTGAGCCTCTGTGCCCCAGCACCTCAGACACTGGTGCCAGGACTGTCACTTCTTGCTGCAGGATGTCCCCTACCTCTCACACAGCCAGCAAACTGGGAGCTGTCTGGCATTTGTCAGCACAGAGACTCCTGTGTGCAACTCCTTGGGAGTCTGAGGAGTTTCTGCTGTCACTCACTGATGTCTCATCCTGTGGGTGGGATCCTCTTGCCAGCCCTGCTGTGAGAGGGGCAGCTCTGTCTCTCTGGCCCTCAGAGAGTGTTTTGGCACCAACAAAAAGGGCAGGACAGGCCTCCTCTGGAGACATTGTTGCTTGGAAATTCTCCACTTGACTCTGGAGCGACTCAGCTTTGTGTCCAAGCAAGTGCCTGCATGGCACTGCCCACCCCAGGCAGAGTTAAATCCAAGTTCTGGAAATGAGCTCTGGGAATAGCTGGAACAGGAAACCAAAGCTGGACTTTGCCATCAGCTTGTTTTGCTCCTTTTGGAAAAGAGTAAGACAAAGCCAGATGCCCAAACTTGGGAAAACTGACTTAGGCATGACAGAGCTGCTGGATAGTTTAATACAAAGGCTTTAAATCCAGATTGGGATTTTGACCACTCCCAGGGTGTGAGCATGTCCAGGATGTTCAGATCCACTTGCCCATCTGTGCACATGGAAAGCTGTGGAAAAGAACTCAGAACATCCCCTCAGAAATGTGAGTTTGGAGCAGGACCCTGTATTCAGTTCTGATGGGGACCAAGCACTCTGGTATCAGGGGATTGGAGAGGTTTAGGAGAACAATCTCTTCTTCCCTTTGCAAGGAGCAAGCAGGAAGTGCAAAACTAACATTAAAAATTAAAAAAAAAAGGACAGTGTAAGTCCATACAAGTTTTGGAGCCCTGGCTGGGGTTTGTGCCTGCAGACCTGTGTTTTGAATTCTCAGTTTATTTGTCTGTAATAAGTGTGGAGCCTCCCAAGCCCCAAAAAAGCCAGAATATCTCACCCAAAAATATCCTCACCAATGGAAGTCCCAAAGGAAGAAGCTGGGAGTTGTGGCTGCTTTGAAAAGACACCTTTCCTCCCCCTCAAGAGCAGAACTCCTGTGTGAGAGATGTAATTCCATTTTACAGTGCAGCTCCCATTAAGGAAGAAGCTCTGTTATTGCACTCTGAGCTGCAGAGATGCTGCCTGTAAAAAATTCAAATGCCTGCAATAATTAAGGGGAGGGGGCAGGAAAGCTGTGGGATGTGAGCAGGAATGGATTTTACCAGGCCATTTCCTTTCTGTCCTTGGCTACTTCAGGAATGAGCTCCATAAGTAAGGCTCATTTTTCTCATAATTCATCTCTGAGCCGTCATGGTTTGCTGGTTAAGTAGAGGGAGGGAAATTTATGGGATTGAAATGCTGAAATATTGAGGCAAATAGGATTTTAGCAAAGGGGGGAGGTTGCCAAATAAATTCATCGTCTGTATTTTTGTGTTGCTTTCTGCCTTCAGTTCATTTGGCTACAAATGAGCCAAGAAATGGCATTTCTTTGTTGGCAGCCTTGGGAAAGCTGGAGAGTTGTGGACAATACAGGGCTTGGATTTTCAGTGATCCTCTTTGTGTTCTTTCAGCCTTGTCCAGTGATGTTTTGTCCAGGTATTTTCCAGTATCAGTTGTGCCCACTCTGCATAGAAATTAAAAATGCTTTATAAATACAGGTATGCTGTCCCTACACACACTTTGTAGGTTAAGATTCAAACTCACTGTGTCCATGACAGTGTCACTGTTGATAGGGATAGAAAGATAACCTTGGTTTTGGTTTTATTTTTTGTTTCCTTTCTGAAGGGTATGACCCCCCTCATGTACGCCTGTGCTGCTGGAGATGAAGCCATGGTCCAAATGCTCATAGATGCTGGAGCAAATTTAGATATACCAGTGAGTAACCCTCTCCCATAACTATCCAGCTGTAAACTAACAGGAGTTCTGAAATCCCTCCTAGCAACTGAAGGCTTCAGTCCTGGAAGCTTCAAGCAAGGCATTTCTCCCAGAAACCGTCACTTCAGGGATTTGGGAGGGGGGAGAAAACCTTCCAAACCTCTTGGAGCACTCAGTGGCTCCATTTAGGATTGGCATTGGCAGGTCTAATGGGCAGGGGAGGGAAGGAGCTGCCACAGGGAGAAACCAGGGAGCCCATTAAAAGTCCCAGGGGATGGGGCAGAGCAAGTGGTGGTCACAGTGTTCTCTAAGTGGCCCAAGTCCCCATTCCCTGGGCCTGTCACTCACAGAGGAAGAAGCTGGCTCTGTAGAAGGCAGGGGAGGGAGGCAGGCAGGCTGCAGTGGGTAATGAGTGCTGCTTCCCTGCTCCAGGTGCCCAGTGCCTCTCCACGATACCCCTCGGTGCATCCCGACAGCCGGCACTGGACTGCGCTCACCTTCGCCGTGCTGCACGGACACATCTCCGTGGTCCAGGTAAGATTGCAGCCAGGAATCCCTCCAGGAGGCACAGGGCAATGCAGCCCTGGGAGCCCTTGCTCCCAGCCTTCCTGAGCCTCCTAAACACCAGTGAAAAAACTTGCTGCTGTTTAAAACAAGGAGAATGAAAATTGGTGACATAATTCCTAGCAAGGCCTTTATCACAAAACACAGCGTGCTTCTGTTTTTCTTGGGTTTCAGTGTTGCTCCAAAGCTCGCTGCTCCCAAAACAATGCTGCACAATCATTTCTTTAGTTTTAAATAAACTAGTGCTTCAGTGGAGTGGTTGCAGGTTGGCTGTTTGATCAGGAGCTTTATAACAGTTTATAAATTTACATGCAAAAATCCACTGTGTGCTGATGTCTGCTCTAATGGAAGCAAATCATCTATAACTTCCTTCATAATCCTTGAGAATTGCATGAACAAGATTTAAGCTGTTGTGGGATTTGAGCCTGTGGCATCCTCCCTGCTCTCTTTTCTGTGGAATTATCACAGGGGGCAGCAGGATGGGGTGGAGCCCCAGAAATGTTACCCAGACTTCCAGGGGAATGAAAAACTGATCACAGCAGACAATCAATTGCTGTTGAATTTAATTTACCTCCAGCTCAAAGGGAAGGAATAAAATTAAAAACAAAAAAAAAACAACAACAAAAAAAAAAAGATGTAAGTAAATGGAGGCTGCACACACTCATCTTTTGTTTGTGTACATTTGTACATAATTATAAAGATTAGATTCCACCTGGCAAACTGCCCAGGCAGCCTTTGGTATTCCAGAGGTTGGACAGCCTTAATTTATGTGTGAGATACGAGTTTGATTCTCCCAGGAGATGAAGCCAAGTGAATCAAAGCTCCTGTTGTGTACTGCACTGCCCACAATCGTGGACGCATGCAATATCCTGATGGATGCACACACACAGGGCTGATCCTCCCTGCCTGTCCCTGCCAGCCCAGCTCTGGGTGCTCCAGAGCCTTCTGCCAACCCTACCTGGCCATAAAACATCCCCATCACCTAGTCACCTTCTCCCCTTCACCTGGGAGGTGGCTCTTTCCCTCACAGCAGCTCAGTGAAAGCAGGTTCTGTGTGACAGTCCCTGCAGCTGCCAGGCCTCCCTATGCAGGCTCCAGAGGTATGACCAGCCTGGTAATTCCCTGGGGGAACCCTGCTTCCTGTGCACAGCATGGAGCTAGGATGGACTTCCTGCTCTGATTGCAGAGCCCTTTGGAGCTGGAGATTCCAATTACACAACCACGACCATAAAGGAGATTAAAAAGGAGGTGGTGCTCTCCAGATGGGCCCTCCTCACTCTGAACCCACTGGGTCTCCTTTGTAACACCCAGCCCTGGCTGCTTGGTCCTTCTGAATTGCTCTTTTCCCAACTCCCTGTCTTTCCTGTACCCTTGCAGCTGCTCCTGGATGCTGGTGCCCACGTGGAGGGCTCTGCCGTGAACACTGGGGAGGACAACTATGCTGAGACCCCCCTCCAGCTGGCCTCAGCTGCAGGTGAGCTCCCTGTGGCCTCAGCACTCTCCATCTCTTACTGCCACCAGCCTGATGGGCTCCAAGTATCTGTTTTCCAACTTATCTCACTCATTGACTCCTCCCCAGATCCCCCACAGCAGAGCTGATGGCACCAACTCCTTCACAAAGCACTGTCAAGGAACATAAACTGTCTAGTCTGGGCATGTCTGTGGGCCTAAGCAACACCCAGATGTGAAAAATTAGCAAGTTTCCATTCAGCCTGGGGGAAAATAACTGTTATATAAAGAAATTTGGTTTATTAGTTTATTAAATGCAGGTAAAAATTCTGCATTTCTTTTAGTGGGCTGTCAGTAGCTGAGCGTTCTGAGAACGAGTCTGTGCTGGCCTTGTTTGTCAACACTTCTCACCTCAAAGTGGTTTCAGTTTTTTTCCTTTTGTTTCTTTCTCTGTTATCTTTGTGCTTTTATGAAGAGGAGTGGCTGGCTTGCTCTGTTCCAAGCTTTATGGAAGGGATAAAAAAGGCCTCTTCCTCTCCCAGTGACACCCAGTGCTGGATGTCCTGCCACCACTCCCTACTCCCTCTAATGGGAACGGAGCCAGGGAGTCCTGCCTGTGGCCAGTCCTGCTTCCACAGAGGGACCATCCTGATGTTCCTGTCCTTTTTCCCTAGGGAATTACGAGCTGGTCAGCCTGCTGCTCAGCAGGGGCGCCGATCCACTGCTGAGCATGCTGGAGGTCAACGGGATGTCATCGTCACTCCACGAGGACATGAACTGCTTCAGCCACTCGGCAGCACACGGCCACAGGTAGTGCTCTGCTCCTGCTCAGAGCAGGGCCTTTGCACTCTCGGTGTTGCTGTGTGTCCTGTGTGACTTTGTGACCCAAACCCCTGAGCGTGCAGTTCGGCAGATGGGGTTAAGACTCTCCTGACAACAAAGAACAAAGATCTTTGTTTGCTGTTTCTTGTCCTTACACTTGCTGGTCTGGCTCTGCAGCACCGAGAGTGAGCTGGTTTTAAGCCCCACATCAGCAGACCAAGTCCCACCTAAGGATAGGTTATGAGATCAGGATTGTGAGATCCTGGTTCATCTTCTGAGATGGAATCTAATCAGGTTGAGGTGGCAAGAATAACTTACAGCAGAGCCTAGGTGTCTGCATCTCTGGTTTTTGGGGGGCCAGCCAAGAGGTGAATCATTAAACCAGCCAGCCTGGGCTCTCCAACCCTGTTTTTTCAGGGTGGTTGTTCAGAAATAAGATATTACTTGCAAGCTCCTCCAGAAATCTCCCTGTTCCTAGAAAAAACATTAGTGAGATCCAAGGCTTGTTCTGCCATAGGATAGAGGGGGTGATCCTAAAGCTGGGTCCTTAAATAAGCTGGATTTAGCCCCAGGGAGTGGTGTGGGTGCATGGAGAGCACGGCTGGTGGCAATGCAGCAGCACAGGGAGTGCTGGGTGGCCCTGCTGGGCTGGGGAATGTCTGGAGCAGCTGTCCCCAGCTGGCTGAGGGACACCCGTGAGGCAAACTCCCCAAACAAGATACAAACAAGAAAGTCTGTTTCTTGCAACTGCCGTGTGAAATTCCAAACAAACCCACCATGTGAGGAATATAGGGCATGTTTCTGCCCTTGCTGAGGGGCACCAGTTTCTAGGATGTGGGGTAGGGAAAGACAAGTGGTTTCCATGCTGTTCCAGTGCCAGCTGTCTTCGGGAAGGAAATTATTGTTTACTGAGCCGGATCCCAAATCCCCACAGTCCTGTCTGAGTTGTTGAAATTTCCTTTGTCAGTAAGTAAAACCTCTCGTCCCTGCTCAGGAACGTCCTGCGCAAGCTCCTGAGCCAGCCCCAGCAGGCCAAGGGGGACGTGCTGTCCCTGGAGGAGATTCTGGCCGAGGGGGTGGAGAGTGACACCTCCAGCCAGGGCAGCTCCAGCGAGGGGCAGGTGCGGCTGTGCAAGACGCGGATGAAGGCTCTGCAGGAGGCCATGTACTACAGCGCCGAGCACGGCTACGTGGACATCACCATGGAGCTCAGGGCACTGGGTGAGCCCTTCCTTCTGGGCATTGTGCACAAAAGGCATAAAAACCTTCCTTTTCTGCCCCTCTCACTTAGAAGAGCAACAATTGCAAAGCTGTATAATCTAAATTTTAAGTTTTTAAGGCTCCGCAAAGTGGTTTGGTTTTTTTTCCAAATTCCTGCTGCTCTGGGATGTCCCTCACCCTTTGCTGGATCCTCTTTTCACACATATGAAAAGGAAGGGGCATCTCTCCCTGTCAGATACTTGCACCTAAAATTCACTGTTTATCAATGGTTTAAGGTGAAGGAACAAAACTGATCTCAAGGCAGGAGAGAGAAAAGCTTTGAAGCTTGTGTGTAACTGGGAGAAAAGACCTCACACCACAGTTGTGTGGCACTATGTATTCTTACAACTTCAGTTCAAATTTGTCTTGTGGTTCTGACTAACCATGAAGCTCAGAACAAAACAGGGAGTCTCCGATCCTTAAAAATCAGCAGAAATTTCCAATTTATGATCCTGGTGCCAATCCTTTGTCACTTAATCTGTCAGTGACCCAGTTCAGTCACCTTTAATATCAAGATAAAAATCTATTTAGTGTTAGGATGTAGGTAGAGCTACTTCAGTGCTGCCAAGTGTTAGTAATAGGAGCAGGATAGTCTCTTCACAGGCACTTCAGGAAATCATTTTTCACTGTCCCTTTTTCCTGTGGCTGCAGGAGTACCCTGGAAGCTCCACGTGTGGATCGAGTCCCTGCGGACAACCTTCTCCCAGTCCCGCTACTCCGTGGTGCAGACCCTGCTGAGGGAGTTTGTCACCATCAAAGAGGAGGACTACAATGAGGAGCTGGTCTCTGAGGGGCTGCAGCTCATGTTTGACATCCTCAAAACCAGCAAAGTAAGTCAGAGTTTAATAACTGTGTCAGAGCTGAGTGTTCTGAGGTTTTGTTGTTGTGCACAACAGGCACAGGGGAATGGCTGGGCAAAGTCCCTTGGAGTTATGGCATGGAAATGGCCCTGGAAGCATTTATCTAAATTCATGAAGAGCCTCCAGACAAACACACACCTGGGGGAAGCTCTGCAGCTCTTCATACCTCCATAACTCCACTGATATTGTAATTCTGCCTTAATTTAAAGCTTATCTCTCTGTGGGGAGGTAACTCCAGTAGGGTGCAGTTGCTGCAAGCCCCAGGTGAGCCCTTACAGAACATTTGGACCCTGCTGATCCCTGTTCCATCCTCCTCACAGAATGATTCCATCAACCAGCAGCTGGCATCCATCTTCACCCACTGCTATGGCAGCAGCCCCATTCCCAGCATCCCTGAGATCCGAAAGACTCTGCCAGCTCGGCTGGGTAAGGTGCTCACCTCAGCAGTGAGCTTCTTTTGGTTGCTGCTGGGTTGGGGTTTTTTTATTTGTTTGTTTGGATTTCTTTTCTGAAGAACATGCACAGTTTAAAAAAAAAAAATTAACCTTTTTGTTTGTTGCTTTACACAACAGATCCTCACTTTCTGAACAACAAAGAAATGTCTGATGTAACTTTCTTAGTGGAAGGAAAGCTCTTTTATGCACACAAAGTCCTGCTGGTTACTGCATCTAACAGGTGAGTCACTAACCAGGGACATAATGAATCCAGCCATGATTATCCCTGAAATCATGTGTGGTAGATGGAATGTACATATCCAGCCATTCCCTCCTTTCCCATTCCTTCTCCCAGAGTTTGCAGGGAGAGCTGCACTTGCTCCAGCTTTCCTGGAATCTCACACTGGCCTGGTGCACTCGCACTTTGCAGTTTCTTTCTCTGTTCTTGGCATAGAAACAGGGTTTTCCACCTATCCCAGGGTGGGATTAGATCAGATCCAGGCAATTTACAGTTTTAAATTGACCCTGAACAAATCATCATTAAACTAAAGGATATGTTTTGATTCACAGTTTGCAAAGAACAAGGAGGGATCTTTGTTTTCCCCTTGCTGTGTGTGATGACAGGGTGGCACACTAATGCAGTTAAATCAAATCTTCTCAATTAAATCTGTTTAAACCCATTCCCAGGTTCAAGACATTAATGACCAATAAAACAGAGCACGACAGCCACGGCAGCAAGACTGTAGAAATCAGTGATATGAAATACAACATTTTCAAGGTATGGGACTTAATCCAACTCTTTCTTTATTCTTTTTCATCTTCTCAACTACTCGGAAGGCGAGACAAACCCAAGTAGTAATATCATAAGTAGATAATAAGTAATACCATAATTAGATAATATTGC
This sequence comes from Serinus canaria, assembly GCF_022539315.1. Classification (NCBI taxonomy): domain Eukaryota; kingdom Metazoa; phylum Chordata; class Aves; order Passeriformes; family Fringillidae; genus Serinus; species Serinus canaria. Next base: position 8,213,734 of record NC_066319.1, on the reverse strand, counting down.
AGGTAGAAGTGGAGTACCTTTCAACAGATCTTAATTTTAGGAGTTTTCTGAAATACCCTTTTTCCAAAGTTCCAGCCTTAAAACAGACTCTTCCAGTCTGTATTCTTATTGTCTTCCTAGGCAGCTGACTCCTCCATAAAGCAGGAGAAACTAGTCTTCTACTGAAAAGTAGTTTTATACTTTTAACACAACATTTTCATATTTTTTACAACACCATTTTCATGCTTTGCTAAGGAAAAAGTAACTTATTTACAGCAGGTGTATTGCCAGGCTTCATATTAATTCAAATCAGGTGATAAGAAATCAATGGTGTCCCTGTCCAGAAAGGCTCAGAACTGAGAATTGTGCTTTGCTTTTATGACATTTCCATATTTAGTGGAGGAACAGGGAGATGTGAAGTGCAGAATAGGTCATGTAGCTGTTTCACTAAAGGGCTGAGGGTTTTTTCTCTTTTTATAAGCAAACAGACATGGTCTGTTGGTCAGCAGTGCTGTTATCTCACTAGAGGGAAGTAAGTTGACCATGAGAACATCTTTGTTCTGCTTGTAAGGGGCTGTACAAGTTTTGTGTTGGACAGGTGATATCCAAATTCTGTAGGTTCAAGCCGCAACAGGGAAGAAAATGTAACTGAGTATTGAAACAAGCTTCCTTAACAGCATTTGTACATCAAAAGGTTTCTAAAGATAAACTTATGCTTCTGGAGGGAGAGAGACAGATCAGAAAGAATTGAAGCAGTGAAGTATTTAACTCTATGATGGTGAATACAGTCAGAGGGGTTAAGAAGAGGCAGGCTCAGGTAGGGTGGAGGATGCTGAGCCACCAGAGATTTGGGTCCTGCTCAGGGCTCTGCTGGCAAGAGCTGTGCTCTCATGTAACTCTGTTAAACAAATAAGGCAATCTCTCAAGGAGCAGCTTAGTTTTGTTCCCAGCCCTGTTAGGAATGGCAAGCAGAGCTTGCAAGCCCCACACAGCACCCAGGACACTTCTGTGATCCAACAGCAAATCCATTCCCTCCCCTGACACTGCCTGGGCTGGGAGTGCGCACATGCAGATCAAAGAGCAGGAGCTGCCTCTTGCTCTCCCTGCAGACAATTAATGCCTTTTCCTCCAGGCCTGAAGAGGGGCTGGAAGCTGATTAGAAGCCCAGCAGGGGAGGTGAGTGGCTGGGAGGTCCCCGGGATGCTCACGCTGGGCTCGCTGGCAGCTCCGCGCGTGACCGGCCTGCCAGGCTTCAGCAGCCCGGATCCCAGACAAGGACAGTGGTGTTGCTCAGAGACACGCTGTCACCCTCAGCCCAAAGTCCCCAGCAGGGCCCTTTTCAGGGCCCAAGAAAAAAAAGACTGTTAGAAAGCAGCAGATTTGCTATGCTAGGGAGTGAGAAAAAAGCCACCAGTGGAGGTGAGAGCCGGCACAGGACGTGATTCTCGTCTGCTCAGGAAGGGGAGCACAGCCATCAACAGCCCCTTGTGACTGCCCTGATAACTTCATGCCTGGCCTTCTTCCCATTCCAGATGCTGATGCAGTATTTATACTATGGAGGGACAGAATCCATGGAAATTCCCACCACTGATATCTTAGAGGTGAGAGAGCTTTTTCTTCCAAGTCTTGCCAAGTGCGCTGGGGCATAAAACAGAGTTGAAAGGCAAAATCCAGGAACTAACAGCAGGCTCCCATTCAGTCCAGGAGCATATTTAATGCTTGGAAATGGGCTTTAAAGTTTCAAAACATCGCTGCTTGGTGTTTGTGTGTGGCGCTGACAGAAAGGAGAGCAAATATACTTGTGGGAGGAGCTTTTGCTAAGAGGGGAAATGTGTCAGTCTGTCACTTCAGCATGAAGCAGCCTTTTTGCTGTTTAATGAGGACTTGGCCATTAACACAGCAAGTCAGAGACTCTTCAGAGAGGAAATCATCGGTCCTGTTTGCCTTCCCCAGGCCTTTCAAGCCTCATGATCTCAAATAGCCTCTCTCTTGTCCCCATAGCTGCTGTCGGCTGCCAGCCTGTTCCAGCTGGACGGCCTCCAGAGACACTGTGAAATCCTCTGTGCCCAGACCATCAGCATGGACAACTCTGTCAACATCTATAAATATGCAAAGGTAGATCCAACCCCCCTGGTTTGAGAACCCCAGTGAGCAGCTTGAGTGCTGCTGCTGGTAACTAAAAACCCCAGGTGGGCACCCTCCCTGCAGGGAACTCCTCCCAGCCACAACACAAGGGAGATGATTCCCAGCTCCAGGCTGGAAAGTCCTGCAGAGCCCCGGTGTGTTTTCTTGTCTGGGGCAATCATGGATGAAATGGATGGGGGATCCCTGCAGAGTAGGGGAAAGCTGTCTTAGCAGGCTGATACAGCAACATCAGCAAATCCTGAGGGATTCAAATCCTGGGAGCAGCAGGGGCAGTTGATCACACCACAGCAACTACAGAGTGAACCCTTTCTTAGCACCCCTGCTGCTAGAGAATATTCTTTTCAGCTCCAAAAGGAGCATAAAGTCTGTTGTGTGACAGATATGCACCTCTGTAGCAAATAACCTAAATCAGAGAAATACTCTGCCCTTCCTGGAATTTTGCAGGATCAGATCCCTTAAAGACAAGAAGAAAACTGCACAGAGGGCTGGTAATGATTTTTTTTCCCAACTGTGTGTATAGTGTCCCACTGATGCTTTTTAGTTTTTCTCACATTGGGCTGGTTTCTTTCAGACCAAATATTTAACAGTGTGCAGTGGTAAAAAGGGGAAACAGCATTCCCTACTGGCCATTATGTACTTTTCCTTAAATTATTATTTGCACAGAATTCCCAGGAAGAGGCTGTGTGTGCACAGAGCTTCTTAATATTGAATTTGAGTTTCATTGTTCTTGTTACTGATCCTGAAGCAAAAGGAGCCAGGTCCCAGGCAGAAATCACCTCCTGGTGCTTCAGGAGTGCAGCATCCCTGTTCTCCTGTGTTCAGCCCCTCCTTGATGGGATGAGGCTCCCGTCCTGTGACCCGTGTCCTGATTGCCCCGAGCCCTGCTCACCATCTGCCAGCACAGCAGCCTTGTTGTGTGCTGTGGCTCAGCCAAACAGGTACCTTGGCCACCTCATCAGCCAGCTGCTCTGCTGCAGGAAGGGAAGGGGCTGGAGTGCAGGCCAGCAGCCCTGCCAACAGCAGGCCAGCAGGGGAAGGAATTAAAAAAGCCTGGATGCCCCCCTGCAAAAAGCACCAGGAGAAATGATCAAAGTCCTGCCTTCAGTGCTTTTCCACTTTTACTCCTGTCTTTTAATGTTTTCTAAGAGACAGAAAGGAGAAAAGCATTAGGATTGAGAGGCTCAGGGATGTCATTTAGGTCTGTGACGTACAGAAGGGGTTAATAACGCTGCTGTCTTCCCCAGATTCACAATGCACCAGAACTGGCCTCTTTCTGCGAGGGCTTCTTCCTCAAGCACATGAGCTCCCTGCTGGAGCAGGACTCGTTCAAGCAGCTCATCTACAGCAGGAACAGCAAAGTGCAGGGCCTGGACCCTCTGAGGGACCTGCAGGCAGCCCTGGCCGGGCGCCTGCACTCGGTGTACGTCACCTCCCGGGTGTGAGGCAGCCCCGGCCCGGCTGGCAAACCGCGCTGCAGGGGCTGGCTGCCTCCTGCACCTTCCTGAGAGTGCCCTGGAGCCTGGAACGGGCACCCCCCGTGCCGAGGGAGGGGAGCTGGCTTCTCTGTGCTGCTGCTGCTGCCACAGGAACAACACTGTCACACCGACCACACTGCCACGGCCCAGACACCAGCTGGGCTGCAGGGGAGAGCCCCAACCGCAGCCACTGGCGCTGCCCTTTCCATGATCACGGCGCCGGGCTGTGGAGAAAGAGGCAATTGAGCTAAGCCCAGCACTAATACATGGGCTTAGGTTCATCCACACAGATGTTTTCCCCGTAAAAAGGCTGCCTAGAAGGAGTTTCCTGATCCTAAAGCCCATCCCACGAGCCATCTGTCTGCACACAAATACTTCCCCTCAGTAGTACCAGTGTCTGTGCATCGCAACAGACCGACAGAAACTTCCCCCAAAACTGTTTGCACCTTGAGAGAGAGGTTTGGTATGTTCAAAGCTGAGTAGAAACTAATACTAACACTGACATTACTCACTCTTTAAGCCTAGTATGAATGAGGAGCTGAGCTGGGGCAGGGAGGGGAGGGGAGAGTTGGGGGTTTGAGTGTTTTGAAATACAGTTTCACTGTGCCAGTTGTTAATCTGGATCTGTTTTGAGGAGAAAGAAAAAGACTGTCTACCCTTTTGCTGTCAAGGTCTGATAGTGTCAGTCAGTCACTTTCTTCACCTTAAAAGCCTGTTTCTGAGCATTACCTGTGAGATCCTACTTCACAAAACACACTTTGTAGGAGGCTCAGGTGTAGCAGGAGCTGGCAATAGGCTGAAAAACTGCCCAGTTGTAATAAAAGCAATAAAAGCCTCCCCTGGCCTCCAAAGAACATCCAGCTCAGTGGTTTGCTCTCTCTCTGGAGCTGGTTGGGATTAAGGAAAGACCTCTAGCTATTCCCACTGAGCTGTGCTAAGCAACCACCAAAAATCATTTGCCAGGATACTTCCATTTGTTGTAGACAGGTGAGCAAGAGGAAACCAAGTTTTCAGTGGAGAACTATTTATTCCTTATTAGAAATTCAACAATTTATTCCCATTGTATCTAAACACAGTGGAAGGAGGAGGCTCAGCTGGGCCCAGGCTCCAAAGCCCAGCACAGACACAGTTTAGATAAAGGGAAGGAGAAGGAACCACCAGCATCTCCCAGCAAATCCATCAAAATCTGACATGGCCTTGTTCATAAAGGATTTACACAGAGGCAAATTGCATGCATGGATAAGGATTTTTAGTCAGCTGACAGGTTGGTCAGGGCACACTCCCTTTGTGCTTTAGGTACACATCTGCTGAACACCACCAGCTCCAATAACCCTATTTATTACAGAAAGCCATACAGGGGGGGTCAAAATTATCACTGAAAAATGCCACAGAAGGCTTTATTTTGGAAAGTATTTTCAAGTAGCTGCTCCAGCTATCTGTACAAATATGTAGGTCCTCTTTTGTTGCTGTAATATTACAATGCTTTGTTTAATTGTACATTAATGTTGTCATTTATGTAAATGTACCAGGATTTTATTAACAACGTAATTTTAAAATACACAGGTGCTGTTATTTATTCTGTTCCTCTAACAGTAGGAAAAAAAAGATTTAGAGACACTTACGTGGAAAAGGCTGTTGCAGTTGAAGCATCTTAAATTGGTTTTGGTGTACATATCCCTAAAGTATATCTAATTTTAGGGATACAGAGCCATTAATTTCCACTTCCTAGGCTCAGACATTTTTGTGAAGTTAAAAAGTTTAACTTGCATTTTTCCCTAGCTGGAATAAGATTACCTGCTTTCCAGCAGAGAGCAGGAAATGGTAGTGTCCAAGAAACCCGTAATTCCAGGATTCTTCTTGGCAGTAGGAAAAACAGTGAGGGTTAAAGTAAGTCTTAGGCCAGAGGTATTAAAAAAATAAGCAGGTGATCCTTCCATGTCACCTCAGATCCCAAAGGCCAGAAGGGCTCTGGTTGGTGCTCTGTGGGAGGATTGATGTCAGAGCACAGGACTCATCCAAGAGGTAAGGACTATAAAAGCTTAAGAGCAAGAATTTGACCCAGAAGTTTCCCTTTTTTCTCCTTATTTGGAAACCTGCCAGCATAAACAGTGACTGGTTCTCAAGAATCATGGAATACAAACACCTCAGATTCCCTTTGGAGCACTATAATGAGTAGGCTAAACAGAAATTCCTTGTGAAACCAGTTGTACACTGCCTGTGTTTTATAGAGTGCTGCCCGGGGAGCCTGAGAAAGTACCAGAGCAGTTTGCCCAGCTTTGGGGAAGCACAGAACTTTACTGGCCACAATGACATCATTCCAGGGAGCAGAGGAAATAAACATCTGCCTGAACAGGCTCGATGACTTCCAGCCTGAAATAAAGCCCCTTTTGCTCTCTAATAAGGCTTTGCACAGCAGGCAGGCCCTGGCTAATGCAGCAGCACCACTCACAGGCCCTTTGCCCTCGCCAAATGCTGCCCGGGCAGGCAGACTCTGCTTCCTGCACCTGCCACAGGCACAGCCAGGGGTCACACAGGGAGGAGGCAGGACACTCCCCGGGGAATGGGCCAGCAGGCTGCTGTCACACTGCTTGTGGCACAGGAGAGGGCTCCAAAGCTGGATCTGCCTGCCCAAAGGACAGGGTTGGAGCTGGAGGGATCCATCAATCCACAGAATGGTGCACTTGGCGTTATTTGCTCAAGAAAAAGAAGGGCACTAAAAAGGCATCTTGTGATAAAATTGCAACAGAGCAAGGAAAAAGGAGTGACAAGACCCAGAGCTGGAGTCACCTCAGTGCTGTCCCTATTCCTGCTGTTCCAGGCACAGGATTCACCTGCTGATCCTCTCTCCATGCTTAGCTCAGGCCGGAGAAAGGTTCCTGTGTCCCTTTGTACCTCTCTCCATCCACAGCCCTGGCACCCACACGAAGTCCTGCCCAGAAACCGCACACCAGAGACAGCCCTGCGATTCCCAGGGGCACATGCAAACAGAAACCCAGCTCTGGAAGTTAAAAACTCCCAAGAGAAGAGTACCAGGGCCAAATGGAAAGGCCACACCTTCCTCCTGCCCCTCACCCAGTGCCCCCATGGAGGTCCCTTCTCCCTCCTGCTGCTCTGGGGTGCCAGACCTGTCCTGGCAGCGCTTCCAGCTGGCAGCAGCCTCAGCTCCCCCGGTTCTGCTCCCTCCCGGGGTCAGCTGGCTCCAGCTGTCAGATGAGCTCAGGGCTCTCCGAGCAGGGGCGTGATTCCAGTGACAAGTAGGTCACATCTCGCCGCCACCTGCAGGGAGCTGCTCAGCCAGACGTGGCTGCCACATTTGCCTCCAATTAGCCACAGGACCCCGTCACTGCGGGCAAATTGTGGGCGTGGGAGAGGAGGCAGAGATCCTGCTGCAATGGTCTGGAATGGCCAGACAGCGGCCTGGAGGGTGTGGAGCAGGCCGGGGACTGGTGCACCTGGGTGCTGGGATGGGCACAGACCTGTCCTGGCCTGTCCCCGCCCTGGGACAGGCTCAAAGGCTGAGCTGGCTTAGGCCGGGATTAAAGGCACGCTCTGCAATTAGAGGCACACCCGGCTCCTTCCGGCATTCCCAGCCCCATCTGCACAGGGTTTGGAGAGAGGGAATGGTGAAGGTGTTCATCCCTAGTGTCCAAGGCCATCTCTCTGCTTGTCATTCCTTGGAATAAAAAAAAAAATCCTTTTCCTAATGCATCCGGAAGTTTCCATCCCCTCTTGGGGAGTGAAATACACTTAGAAACCGTAGGATCCTAAGGATTTCCAGGAAAGCAAAACAAGGACAGAGATGAGGGAGCAAGCTTCCAATTTAAAAATTATTTGATGGACGTGGGAGTGATTCTTGTATGTTTTACAATTCCCCTTTTTATTCCTGCAATAATTTTAGATGTTATTTTCCTTTAACAAATCATCTAAATTTGAGAGGAAATAATACAAAATAGATGCAGGGAGAGAGATGGTGGAATCATCCTGGAATGGTTTGGGCTGGAAGCTTCATCTCTGAGCCTGTCCTGGGCTGGCTCCTGTCCTTCAGCCACTCGCTGCAGGTGGACATGGAAGTGATGGAGATGTGCAGGGAATGCTGGTTGGTTTTCCCTGCCTCTGGCCATTCAAAAGACTAATTGACCTTTTCCAGCAGGGAAACATTTAAACAAAAGGTGCTGAAAAGAATTGGAGCTTCTGCACAATGAAATCTGCAAGAATCCAACTTCAAATCCCCCTGGATTGTCACCGGTCCAACTTCCATGGACTGGTCACCGTGGCCAGGAGTGCCCAGTCCTGCTGGAATGCACTGGACCGGGATGTCATTTTCTTTTTATCACTGGAAGGACCAGACTGGGCTCCCAGGGCACTAATTCCAGGAGTTCTGTTTTTGGGAATAGCACAGGAGCCGCTCCCCTGCCCAGAGGAGCAGCCTGTGTTTCCCTGTCTGGGACAAGGGAGGTGGAAAACACGCTGGGTCAGTGCGAGAGCTTGCGGGGAGAGGTGCATCCATGGGGATGGGAGACTCCCGCTGCAGTTCCCATCTTCCTGCAGGCACGAAGAGCTGATGCCGGACCAGGACGAGCAGATGCTCCCGGGGCGAGCGGCCCCAGACGGGGCGGGCCGGGTCCTGCTCAGGTGCGCGGGGCGGGACCGAGGGATTTAAATGCGCGGGAGCCGCCCCGGTCCCCTGTGCTCGTTCAGCGCTCGGTGCGGGTGGCGGCGGCCGGGCCGGGCTCCCTCGGAGGGGCCCAGGTGAGGCACGGAGGCCTCGGGGTCCCATCCTGTACCTCCCTCTACCCCTCCGGCCCTTCCTCCCTTATCCTGCCACCCCTTCTCCCTCCCCTCCTCATTCCCCTCTATCCCTCCCTCCCTCTTTCCCCCGGGGCGCCGGAGAATAAAGCCCAGAGGGCCGGAGCCGGCGCCTCCCGCTGTCCCTGGAGCCCCCACACGGGGCTGGACCCGCTCGGTCGGTCCCCCCATTCCGGTCCAATGCACCGCCCGACACCGCCGGGATTCCGGCTGTCCTACATCACACTGGGGGGGTTGGGGCAAGTCCTGCTAGTCCGAGCTCAGAAATAAAACCCGGGGTTTTTTTCTGGGACCGAACTCCGGAGCGCCGTAGCGGAGCCCGGGGAGCGGCGGGGCCGGGACGGGGGCACCGGAGGCCGCTGGGACGAACTCGGAGGTGAGCGGGGAACGGGGACAGCCCCGAGTGGGGAACGGGGAATCGGTGTCCCGGCACGGAGATGGGTGTCCTGGCGCCGGGATCGCTGTCCCGGTGCAGTGATGGGTGTCCCGGCACAGGGATCGCTCTCCCGTCCCGGGACACGGAGCGGGAAGGCGGCAGCAGCGGGAGCTGCGGGCAGGGAACACCGGAGCTGTCTCGGCCGAGCGGGGCCCGGGGCGTCGCTCCGGGGCGGATTCCGTAGGAGCCATAATGAACATTTTGGGGTAGAATCTGAGTGAGTGTGCCGGGGCCAGAATGCACAGTTTGGGGTAAGAATGAGGTGGTCGGTGCTCTCCGGAGGGACCAGCTCGGGCGGGCTCTGTGTTGCTGTGAGTAATTTGCTTTATGGAACGAGACACCTGAGACTGCCGCGGGAATCCAGGGCTGGAGCCGGGAAGGAAACCTGGTCTGACTGCGGGAAGGGGAGCGGGGGGTCAGGCGGGGCTTCCGTCGGTCACTGGAGCCGCCGCCGTGAAAGCGATTTATAGCGATGTGTAAGGATGTATAGCGAGACAGAAGGGACATATTGATTGTAGGGTTACCGATAACGATACATAACTGATCGATAGAACGATCGTATAACGAGATATAAATAAAACTCCCCCGTCGTCATCCTTCTCCCAGGCCCACTGTGTTATCAGGGTCTTGGGGGAAGAGCCGGGCTCTGGACAACGCTCCCGGGCACGGCGGGGAATTCTGTGCGGGCCCAGGACTCGATGCTCCCCGTGGGTCCCTTTTGGCTCAGGAAATGTTGCGATCCTGTGCCTTGGAGGGTGAAACCAAGGGGATCAGGGGGTTTTGCCCGCGGCGGTCGCGGCCCCGCCGGGTCAGGGCGGGTTAAAGGCGCGGCCGCCCCCGGACGGCGGGACCGGCCGGGCTGGGAGCGCTCGGTGCTGCCGCCCCGTGGGGAGCGCCCGGCACTGCAGCCCGAGACGGCGCCGGACCGCGGGATCGGCGTGGAGCGGCATCCCGGGAATGCTGAGATATCCCCGGGGATGCTGAGACATCCCGGGAGCGCTGGGGCATCTCATGCCCGGGGCATTCGGCAGCACATCCCTGATGTGGTGCAGAAAAAGGAAAGTCCTGGGTTAGTGGGAGGGTGTGTCTGGAATGGAACTGGGAGAGGTGCTGATCATCCCATGGAATCAGGGGCTGCTTTTGCTCGGAAGGGACCATGAGATCATTGACACTCCCTTGTCTGATTGCATAGCCAAGAACATCCCAAAGTGCCTCCTCACCCTCATGGACAGCAGGAATGTCTTCCATAGCTCCTGTTTGAGAATGGCAATGGCTGTTGGGAGCTCTGGCAGGAGCACCTGGAGACCAGGTAAGAGCAGCAATGGGAACATTCCAGCTGCTGCTGGAGGCAGTTTTCTCTATTTAGGATGTTCCTGTGATTGATCCTTTCACAGGAATTTTCTTGGGTGTATTTGAGAGTAATTCCAATAATTTGGAAATAGTTGAAAAACAGAGGGGGAAAACTGTGAAGCTGATCCATTTCTAGTAATTCCAAACTTCTCTCACAACATCATTCTAGAGACCTGGTGAAAGGATAAAGATGCAGAGGAACAAGTGTTCTAAACTGCTCTGTATTTCTGACAGAGCAAATCCTCTGGTAATCCCAGCTGATGTCTCAGAGAAACTGTGGGATCCTAAGGATTTCCAGGAAAGAAGAAGACAGGGATGAGGGAAGAGGCTTCTACTTAATAATGATTTGATGGACATGGGAATGATTCTTGTATGTTTGGTGCTTCCCTCTTTATTCCTGAAAAAATTTAAAAATTATTTCTTTAATAAATCATCTAAATTTGGGAGTTTAAATTTGAAAGGAAACAATACAAAATACATGCATGGAGAAATCATGGAATCGTCTTGGAATCACCAGTGGTTTGATTGGGAAGGGACCTTAAGGATCACCTCATTCCATCCCCTACCATTCCATCCACAGCCCAGGCTGCTCCAAGCCCCATTCAACCTGACCTTGAACACTTCCAGGGATGGGACAGGTGAGCTGTGGTTTGGGTCTAAGGAATTTGGAATGGGTAGAAAGGTGGTTCATCATCTCTGGTGGCTGGAATTGCTGATGGATACCAGCTCCCATGGGACTGTGCCCCACCAGTGAGATTCCCCTCAGCTCACTGGTGTGATAAGGCCAAACATGGAATTTGTAGAGCTGAACATCTCTGGAATGCTCAAAAATTGGACACGAGAGGTGGGGTTTTGCACTGTGGTTGCTCTGGGGAGTCCCCAAAGCCCTGGAGCTTATTAAGGTGAGATAATCTCCTCTGTGTAATCACCTCCAAACTCAGAAGCTCAGAGAAGCAATAACAACCTGCTTTGGGCTTTGTCACTCTCCTGGGGTTCCAAGAGCCTCTAAATCCCCAAATTACTAGGAAAAAAGTCTTTGCTGACAGTGGTATATTTTTAAATTCACCTGCAGAGCCCCTTAACATCTGCCTTGAAGAGCATCAGGAGGGAAGCAGGGAGGCTGCAGAGGCATAGGGGACGATCATCCTGGAGAGCCACGAGTAAGGACTGAGCCACCCATCTCCTGTCATTTTTCCTTGCAAAGAAGAAACAGCTTCAGTCTTCATCTCAGCTCCTACCTGGAGGCTCCTGGGCTCCAGTTCCTTATTGTACTCTGGGATTAGCACCAAATCCAGGTGATCTACTGCAGGTGTGTGGTGAGAACACCCCGCTGGAACACTCGCTCTGGGTACTTCTCACTGACCACAAAGGGCTCCTGGATGAGGACTGGCAGCTTTCCTCTAAGGAACACTTGTGGATCTTACTCTTGTTGATATAAGGCACATCCAAAAGGTGATTTTTAATTTTTTTTTTCCCCAAAAATAAATATTTTCAGGAGGAGATTGCTGAGCTTTGGGTGTTGCATGTTTTTGTTTGAAGACTGCAGGAACAGAATAAAGAGCTGGGAAAATATTTTAGAGCCAAACCGGTGAATCAGGAGGGAGGGGAGACTTCATAGTCAGGAATTTTTGGGTGCCCCTTCTCTGGAAGTGTTCAAGACCACACTGGACAGGCTTGGAACAATCTGGTCTAATGGAAGGTGTCCCTGCCCATAGCAGGGGATGCAATGAGATGGTCTTCAAGATCCCATCCAACCCAAACCCTTACAGGATTCTATGGAGAAGACAGACAAAGCAGGTGCTTGGCAGATGCCAACACAAGGAAGAATAATCAATTCTGTGCTGCCTTTTACAGCTTTTATTTGGTTTCTCTGTGTTTCACGTTGTGCTGGATGATTTCAAAGTCCCAGGCTGAAGACACCCAGGGGATTGAAGGCAGCACCAAGGTAAAGCTCCTCAGGGTTGTGTAACCTACAGATTTTCCCTACCCATGCCATGACTTCCACTCAGCACTGTCTAACCAATCTGTGCCTAAACTCTTGTTTTAGATCTTGTAGGATTGTCTCCAAACAGATCCCACTGCAAAGAGTGTTTTCCAGCTGGAGGAAACCTCCGTCAGGGAGTTCACACAGACAACACACTTGGAAGGAATGCCAGGAAGCAATTGCACCCCAGCAACTGAGTTCAGCTTGGCAGGATTCAGTGAGGACCCGGCAACTCAGGTCATCCTCTTCCTGCTCTTCCTGCTCACATACCTTGTCACCATCCTGGGGAATTTGGGCATGATCACCTTGATCAGAGCCAGTGCCCTGCTCCATTCCCCCATGTATTATTTCCTTGGCAACCTGGCTTTTGTGAACCTCTGCACTTCCACCATCATCACCCCCAGGATGTTGGCTGGGGTTTTGCTGGGGAAGAAGGGAATCACCTATGCTGGGTGCATGGCTCAGATGTTCACTTTTTGCCTGTTTCTAGTCACTGAGTGTTTCCTACTGGCTGCAATGGCCTATGACCGATATGTGGCCATTTGCCACCCCCTGCTCTACCCCCTTGTCATGTCCCCAGAGCGCTGCTCCCAGCTGGTGACTGGCTCCTACCTCCTGGGGCTGACCAATGCTGTGGGACAAGCCATTGGCATGTCCAGCTTGTTCTTCTGCAGCTCCAGCACCATCAGTCTGTTCTTCTGTGACATTTCCCTGCTGATCTCCCTCTCCACCTCTGACACCACCCTCAGCCTCATCATCCTAAGGACTTCTTCATCTTTGCTCGGTGTTCCCAGCCTGCTGGTGGTCCTGGTGTCCTATGTGGCCATCATCTCCACCATCCTGAGCATCAGCTCAGCTGAGGGCAAGCGCAAAGCCTTCTCCACCTGCACCTCCCACCTCACTGCCCTCAGCACCTTCTATGGGCCGTTGATTTTCATGTACTTAATCCCCAGGCCAGACACCTCCAGGGGAGGAGACAAATGGGCTGCTGTGCTCTACACTGTGGTGACCCCCATGCTGAACCCCTGGATCTACAGCCTGAGGAACTGGGAGGTGAAGGAGGCTTGGAGGAGACTCGGGAAAATAAAATGAGCTTGGACATTTAACATTGTGGTCAGATACAATGGAGATGTGGGTGATATGCTGGGATTTTTGTGAAATATGTGGAGACATTTTTGGGGCCTTCTGCATTTTGATTTAGATGATGTGCTGGCTGATTCAATATCAGCTGAAAATAACAATTTCACTCCAGTTTTGGTGTTTGGATGAGGGTTGGAGCAGCCTGGTCTAGTGGAAGGTGTCCCTGCCCACAGCAGGGGTTGGAACTGACTGAGCTTTGAGGTCCCTTCCAACCCAAATCATTCCAGAATTCTGTGACACATTTGGTGTTAAAGCACTGCATATATGAAAAAACCCCAAACCTCCCAATCAGTGCAATGTCTCACCCTGTGCCAGGTCCATGGTGAAATCCAGAGTGATGAGACTCTCCTAGAGACTCAGAACAACTTGGGATGGAGGAGAAGCTGCTCAGCTGGATTAAGTCAAGCCAGAATCATGGTAGTTTGCTGATTTATTGATAACACAGAACTCACAGGCACTCAGGGCCACTCAGCTGAATCCTTTGTTCCTAAATCTTGCCAACAATTCCCTGGTTATTATTTAGTCAGGCTGCCTGGCTAAATCCCCCTGAGATGTTTATGCTCCTGTTCCTCTTTCCTCAGCTGTGCTGAGCCCCCATGGCAGGACCCACAGGGCCTCAGCTCACACGTCCACAGATGTGGAGATAACATCCTCAAGTTGCACCAGGGGAGGTTTAGGTTGGAAAAGGAAAATTCCTTCATGGGAAGGGCTGTCCAAGTTGCCAGGGCAGTGGTGAATCCCCATCCCTGGAGGGATTTAAAAGGTGTGTGGATGTGGCACTTGGGGACATGGATTAGTGGTGACCTTGGCACTGCTGTGGGAATGGTGGACTTAATGATCCCAGAGGATTTTTCAAACCTAACCAATTCTATGACTCTGTGATCATGACCATGAACTGAGACCTCTTTGTGTATCTCCTGCTGTTCTTCCACCCTTCTGCTCCTCCCTGCCACCCTCAGGACATTGTTTACTATAGGTGCAGACAAGATTGTACATTTTTTCTTTAAATAGTGCTAAATATTATTTTTAATGTTTTATTTAAAACATAAACCCCCATAATTGCTAATTGATTAAAACATTAAGGCATTTAAAACATAAACCCCAGAGCAACTCTCTTTGCTCAGGGGCCTTACAGCCATTGTTTGGCAATACAAAAGTATTTGAAAATATTGAATATTTGAAAAATATTCAATATTTTGATAATATTTTATGAAAGCCTTTAATGGTTTTAATTTCTTTATCCAGCTGGTCTTGCCTTGGCCATCAGCTGAACATGAGCCCTTTAAACAGGAACATGAGCCCTTAGTGAATTAAACCCTGAGTCTGTGGCCGTGGCACTGTCACTGTGCACGCTGTGGCTTTGTGCTGGAGCTGCTGCTCTCAAAACCAAAAGGTTTTGGGTTGTTGTGCAAGTGGGGACTGGGGAAACGAGGGTGAACTGTGTCCAGCTTCTGTGGGAACAGCACCTGACGATGCATGAGAGGAGCTGGAGCCACCATGTGGGAAGGAGATGGAATGTCCAGCACTGATGTTTGCTCCTGGTGGACACACATTCCTCAGGAGTCATCCTGTATCCCTGCCCCTGGCAGGGCATTGGAATGAGATGAGCTTTAAGGTCCCTTCCCACCCCTGCCATCCCAGGATTCTCTGGCTGGTACAGTTTATTCCCGGTGAGTCTCCTGAACCCATTTTGGAGCACACATTGCAAAATGGCTTTTGAAAATGAGGTTTCCTGGTCAAAAATGGGCAGATGGGAACCAGGTAAGCTTGGAAAAGGGAAAATGCTGAGCGTTGCCCATGGGGAATAATTGTCCCAGACACCGGGAGAGGAGAGCAGCTGTGGAGGGTGTGGTGGCCACCAGGATGGAGATGAGCCATCAGTGAGTGTTCTGAGTGCAAGAACATCCACCAGCAGCTGGAGAAAAGCACTGACACCCACTCAAGTGACTTCCTGCAGTGAACCTCTGACTGAGAGCTGAAGGAACAGGGAAGGAAAAGCTTCTTTGGGAGGGTGAGAAGAGAAATATGGAATTAGAGAAGAATTTTAAAATCTTTCAAATACAAGCCTTTAGCAAAAATCCTTGTTTTGGTGTTTCCTCTAGGCAGCGTTGTGTTCCCAAATGGCATCACTCAGGCTCTGCAGGCATCAATTCTGACGTGCTACAGGCATCCCATCCCTAAAACTCCAGGGAGAAACCTTGGGATGAATCCCAGGGTCTCTGGAGAAGGCTCATTGTGTGTTCAGGTGCCTCAGAGACCCTGTGGTAATTGGTCGCGTGGGGATGGGGTAAAATTTAAATATTCCAGCCACGTTAGAGGGCGGAAACTGAAAACTTCCTGGTTTTGGCCAGACTGATGGAGCTTGTGGACTTCAGCTCCAGGACCTGTGAGTATCTTAACAATCAGAGAGGGTGAAATTTTAAGTGGTTTTGAGACAATTTTTTGCTGGTTGGGGAAAATTGTCCTTCCCAAGTGTTTGCAGAAGGATATAATAACAAATAACTCCAGGAAATTGTGAAGGTTCTTCCTGATTGCAAAACATGTATCCCAGTACATCTGAACCTTCATTCCTAACTCAAATTCTAGATGAATGTTCCTCATATCAGCAGAATTAGGAGGCACATTCTGGGCAAATTGACTGAAGGGCCAATCTGAACCTAAAAGTCTTAAATTCAGCTCATCATTATCACCAGAAAAGGTAAAAATGAATTGCAGCAGGAAAGTTATTGCAGTTTTCCTTTCATCCTGGTTGGAAATTGCAACACTTCTCCAAACCCTGGGCTGTCTCCCAATCCCTGAACCTCCATTTCTTACACCAGTTCTTTTTAATTCCCTGTGATCCCAGGAAATTATTTATATATTCTAAGAGATACATTTAAATGTATGTAATTACATGTAATATATAAAATAAAATTATATATATTAGGAAATATTTCTATTTATTAAGTAATTGCATCTTGAACTGTATATATAAATGAAACCTCTATATTAACTTTATTTATATAGTAAAATGTTTATATATTTAATTATATGTATATAGTGGTAAATAAATCCTCAAGCTGCCATTTAACTTCCTGAAACTAATTGAGTTGTTTTAACTAGTGGTCTTTATTTACCAGTGCAGGTCTCCTCTTTAAGGAGCTGCTTCCAAAGTCATCCATTCCCAAGGGAAATTTCCTGCTCCAGGGCTGGGCAGTGACAAACCACTTGGTGTTCCTGTGAATGAGGACTACAAACAGCAGATTTTTTTGGTCAAGTTTTAATGATTTTTATGAAGGTAAATTATTCCTGTCTTCCACACTAGCACTGTGTTTGTTTCTCCCTGGAAATTTTGGTCTGGGAGATAAAATCTGATCAAGCGAAAAGGGCCCTGAGATGTGAGGAAACAGGTGAGTTTGAGCCAAAATAAGGCTGCAGGGAGTTGATCTGTTGCAAGGAGAGGTCTTGAGGTTGGAGCCTGTTCTCACAACAAATAATCATCCAGGCTCAGGGTCTCTGGGGTGAAACCCAGGAATTTATCACGAAATCCACGGCTTGGGATGGAAGGGACCTTATGGATCCTCCAGGGATGATCCAGGGGCAGGGACACCTTGCACTAGCCCAGGTTGTTCCAAGTCCTCTCCAACCTGGCCTTGAAGATCACTCATTGCACAGCAGCACTACCTGGATTATTTCTCAAATTATAGATATTCTATTTATTTGAAATGTATTATCAGCATCTTACTCCCCCCAGTTAATTATGGCACCACAACATTTTTGGGGCCTCCAGACTTTTAAAACCCTTTTCTTTCTCCACTTAACACTTCTCACAGGAGTGATACAAGTATCACCATATTAAAATGGGTTTTAACACAAATCTCCTGTTTGAACCTGAATTTCAGTTTCACGGGAAGGAAGAGAAGAAATTTGGTTTATTTAAATCTGTTCTAACTCTCCTAAAGAAAATTTTAAAGATGTCCTCATCTCTCACCAGTGCTTTGTCTTCTTTGGATCTTCTAAACCAATGAGGTTTGGGGTTGTTTTTTGGGTATGTTTTTGTTGTTTTCCGTTTGTTTTTCAAATTCATAATGATTTCTAAAGTCAGGATAAATTGCTGGGGTTAATGCTTTGAATCTGATGAGTAATTGTTCCCTTAACTTCTTCAGGAGGTGGTGTAAACCTTCCTCTGTGCAAAGTGATTTATCAAACCCAATCAGTGGCTAAACCAGACTAAAACCATTAGAAACAAACTCAGTAGTGAACACTGACTACTTTAAAATGTATTTTGAACCAAACAGTAAATTTTGCAGTTCCTGCATCTTCAGGCTGTGTTTGCTGATAAAAACACAGCCATTTTTAACATGTTTGTGCAGAAAACAGGAATATCCTGACTGTCCATTTCGGCTTTCTCACAGCACCTGCATTAGGATGGCAGCCAAGGGAAATGGAACTGCCAGTGCTCACTTTGTCCTCTTGGGATTGGCCTTGAGCAGGGCCACGTCCAGGTTGTCCTGTTTGTGATGTTCCTGGTGATCCATGTGGTCACCCTGCTGGGGAATGCGGGGCTGCTGGTGTTGACCAGGCTGGTTGCCCAGTTCCACATGCCCATGTGCTTCTTCCTGAGCAGCCTGTCCTTCCTCGCCCTTTGCTATTCCTCCTGCATCGCTCTCAGGCTGCTCCGGGATCTCCTGGATGAGGACAAGGTCACTTCTCACTCCGCGTGCCTCACGCAGTTCTATTTCTACGTGGCCTTTGCCACCCCCGAGTGCTACCTGCTGGCTGCCATGGCCGTCTGCCACCCCCTGCTCTACCCCCTCTCCATGTCCCGCGGGATCTGCGCGCTCCTGCTGGCCGGCTCCTGCCTGGCTGGGGTCACCAACGCCGCCCTGCACCCGGGCCTGGCCCTCGGGCTGAGCTTCTGTGGCCCCAAGGGCAGAGACCACTCCTCCTGCGAGGGGCTCCCGCTCTTGGCCCTCTCCTGCACGGACCCTGCGCCCAACGAGCCGGGCAAGTTCCTCATGGCCGGCTCCAGCCTGACCGCCACCGGCCTGGCCTCCTCCTCTCCTACGCCCGCATCCTGGCAGCCGCCCTGGGCACGCGCTCGGCCGCGGGGAGCGCAAAGCCTTCTCCACCTGCGCCTCCCACCTGGCTGCTGGGCGCTCTTCTACGGATCCCTGGTGTCCGTGTACTGCCGGCACAGCTGCAGGAGCTCCCGGCAGCCAGACAAGGTGGCCTCTGTGTTCTGCACCGTGGTGACGCCCATGCTGAACCCCTTCATCTACAGCCTGAGGAACCAGGAGGTGAAGGCCGGGCTCTGGAGACTGATGGGGAGGAAACGCTCAGCTGGAAAATAGTGTTTCCTTTTTTATTTGTGTTTGCTGCCTGGTATTTTAATTTCAGGAGTTTAAGCCCTTCTTGACCACTTGTAGATCTTGAGGACCAGGGACTCTTCATCTCTTTTGATTACAGCTATTTGGGACCATTTCCTTCTTTTAGGGAAAAAAAAAAGAGAAACTTTTCTCCATCTGCCTGATTGTGACACTCTCTGGTTGTTTAGACATCAGCACATCCCAGCTAAAAATAAAATGCAGCAGGAGACTTTCTAAAGTGTTCTCCCTTCTTCCCAGTTGGCAGTTGCAGCACTTCTCCAAATCCCCAGGTGTTTCCCAATCCCTGAATCTCCATTTCTTAACACTGGTTCTTTTTACTTCTCTGTGATGCCAAGAAGCCAATTACATATTTCGAAGACAAATGTATATATATTTAAAATTATATATATATATGAAGAAAAAAAAAGAAATTCTATAAACAAACTTTCTTTATATACATAAAGAAATATGTATTAAGATCTTTATACATATAAATTTATATATATAAAAAGAAGTGGGAGATAAACCCTCAGGCTACACTATATAGAATATATATATCAAACTTCCTGTCCCAGGCTACAATATATAGAATATATATATCAAAATTCCTGAAGCTGATGGTGTTTACTTACCAGTGCAAGTCTCCTGCTGAAGGAGCTGCTTCCAAAGTCATCCATTCCAAGGGGAATTTCCTGTGTGCCACCACAGGGGAGGGAGTGACACAAATCAAAGCCCAAGCTTGCTCAAAGAGCAGGGAGCCCTCATCTGGCATCTCCTATGGATCATGGTGGAATTACAACCACTGCTCCCTATCCCAGCATTTTGTTCACGTTTTGGTTTTGTTATTAAGCAGGCTTTGCTTAGTTTTGAGCAACTGTACAATTTCCCCTCTAAAGTAAACTGAGACAGAGAGGAGGGAAAAACAAACTGTTGGAACTACAGTGAAACTGAGCAGAGAAGGAGGGGCAGGAATGCTGACCAGGAGCAAATATGGGTAGAAACAGTTACAGAATCCCAGAATCATTAGGTTGAAAAAGCCCTCTAAGATCACTGAGCCCAGCTGTTAACGCAGCTCTGCCAAGGCCAGCACTAACCCAAATCTGAGCTCAGCCTGTAGAGGTCAGACCTGAGAGGCCCTTCCAGAGCCCAAAGGGGCTCCTGGAGAGCTGCACAGAGACTCTGGGCAAGGGCCTGCAGTGGCGGGAAAAGGGGGAATGGTTTTACTGACAGCTTTTAGATTGGATATGGGGAAGAAATTTTTCCCTGTGAGGGTGCTACCCTGCCACAAGCTGCCAAGAGAAGCTGTGGCTGCCCCTGGATCCCTGGAAGAGTTCCAGGCCAGGGTTGGATGGAGTTTGGAGCTGCCTGGTGTAGTGGAAGGTGTCCCTGCCCATGGCAGGGGGTGGCACTGGATGAGCTTTAAGGTCTCCTAACACAGTCCTGTGCCAACACATTGACCCTCCAGCTTTTCGGCCCCAGGGCCTGGATCTGACAAACAAAGCATCTGGAGAAATTCGTTTTCTCTTTAACAAGGAAGAAAATTTCTTCCTTGTTTTCCTTTGCTAATTAGTCTCTAATGGCTTGTTAAGATGAATGAAAGAAGTTGTTGAAAAGCCCTCTGAGAAGTTCCATGATGATGATTAGGAAACTTTCTTGGCAAAGCCCAGAAGATCTTGTTAAGCTGGTGGTCCCTTGAAGGGTGGTTGGTCTCCCAGGATCACTTCTTGCTCTGGGAATTGGGAGCAGCGTCCCTTGTGCTGGAAATAGCTGTGAGTACCTGTATGGTGGGACCCTGGAGCTCAGACCTGCTGGTGGGCTTTCTTGATTCTTCATTTAAACCTGAATATCTGGAACTGAAGCAGATTGGGTTTACACTGGATATAGCAAAGAAATCCTTCCCTGGGAGGGTGCTGAGGCCCTTGCACAGGTTGCCCAGAGAAGCTGTGGCTGCCCCATCCCTGGAAGTGTTCCAGGCCAGGTTGGACAGGGCTTGGTCTAGTGGAAGGTGTTGGAATGGGATGAGCTTTAAAGTCCCTTCCCACCCAACTTTGATATCTTTATTTGACATTTATACCTTTATCATTTAATTATACAAATTCCAGCTGCTTCATCCAGGACCAAATCTACCTTTCCTGCTTCCCCCCAGACTTAAAGCATCTCTTCTCCTGCTGTTTTTTTCCCAGAGAACAAGGATACTACTCACAGTCCATTTACTTTTCAAACAGAAGTGAATTCTCACGTAACTCCTCAGATCACAACTTCTACAACACAACACCAAAGGGGAAAGATTTCTGCTTCCACCTTTCCCTGCTGCAGCCAGGGCTTATCCCTCTGCAGAGACCGAACTCATCCCACCCCCAAAGGTGCCAACAAAGGTGAGGGACAACCAAACTGGGGGTGAGGGGAAGAGGAGGAAGAGGGGGAAGTGTCTACTGACCTTATCCAGACCATCTGAATTGTGAAAGAAAGTTGCAGGATTGTGCTCAGTTTGCCCTCAAAAACAACAAAGGATATTTATCCTCTGGAATTTGTTAGGATGAGAAGAAAGGAAGAGTTTTTTTCCATTCTAAGTGCCTGCCAGGAAAAGATGAAGGACTGCTGGTCTCTCCCCAGTGTTGTGGCCATCCCTGTGCCTTTTTTATTGAGCCATAATTTGGAGAACTGTTGTTTTTGGCTTTTTTAGGGCCAAACAGCCCCCAACTATCCATAGATCAGGTGTTGAGGATTTTTTCTATCTATGGAAAACAAGTCACTTAAGTGCCTAAAGTTTGGGTGAAATGCACCTGTTAGGTTTTCAATATGTGTTTTGCATTCCCCTTGATATTCCAAGGTGTATCTTGAGATCCTGACTTGCATCAGCATTTTATCCCTCTAAGTCAAAGAAAAAAAAGCTTTTAAAGCCTTTTATCTTACTCATTTATCAACCAAATTTTAAAATACTCTTATTCTTCCCAAATGCTCCCTCCTACCCCAGTAGCTTGGCTCTAATAAATAACTCACAGGTAACAAATTTTTTTTAGGAATTTTATTTGAGGAATTTTATTGGAGTTTAGGGATAAGAACAATAATTTTGCAAGAAAAATACACATTGATCAATGCAAAATAATTTATAAACCAATAAAGCTGTGATTTGCTTTTCCTGAGAGAAAGGAAGTTTAATTGGAATAATAGCCTGGAATAATTCTGGGTGGTTTCTTCCGACAGCCTCATGGCCACAAGGGAAATTCAATTTTGAGTTCCCGCTCCTGTTTCCTTCCAAGGAATATGTGACTGTGGGTTCTATTTCTCCAGGATAAATATTGTAATTGAGTTTTGTGAGGAACTTTGGAAGAACCTCTATAAAACTTTGAGGATAAGGGAAAAATCTATATAATTTAATTTTATTTTTTTATTCTTGCTTTAGAGGAGCAGTTTTCTTCCACAAGGGCATGGAGTGGCAAAACAACAGGGAATGGCTTTAAGCTAAGAGTAGGTTTAGATGGATTCTGGGAGGAAATTTTTCCCTGTGAGGGTGGGGAGGCCTTGGCACAGGCTGCCCAAAGAAGCTGCGGCTGCCCCATCCTGGAAAAGTTCCAGGCCAGGGCTGGATGGAGTTTGGAACTGCCTGGGATAGTGGAAGGTGTCCCTGCCCATGGAGTGCAGGACCAGATGATCTTTACGGTCCCTTCCAACCCAAACCATTCCAGGATTCCCTGATGCCACGAGCCGCACCTCTCTGATGCCGGCAGAGGTTTAACACCCTCCTCCTGCAACTCTCCAGCGCTGCCTTCACCTCCTTGTTCCTCAGGCTGTAGATGAAAGGGTTGAGCATGGGGCTGACCACGGCGTAGAAGACAGAGGCCACCTTGTCCCGGCTGCCGTGCCGCGACGCCGGCTGCAGGTACATGAAGAACAGGGAGCCATAGAACACGGACATGGACGCCAGGTGGGAGGCGCAGGTGCGGAAGGCTCTGGCCCTGCTGGGCGCTGAGCTCATGCCCAGGACGGCGTGCAGGATGCGGCCGTAGGAGAGCAGGATGACCAGGCTGGTGCCCAGCCCGTTGGCCGTGGCCAGGGCGAAGATGGCGGCCTCACAGCCGCGGGTGTCGGAGCAGGCCAGCCTCAGCACGGGGCTGGCGTCGCAGAAGAAGTGGTCGACGCGGCGGGGCCCACAGAAGGAGCCTCCAAACGTGCAGCCGGTGTAGAGGAGGGCGCTGAGGGAGGCCACGAGGTAGCACCAGGCCACCAGCTGCCAGCAGGCGCGGGGGGACACCACCAGGACATAGCTCAGGGGGTGGCAGATGGCCACGTGCCGGTCGTAGGCCATGGCGGCCAGGAGGTGACACTCGGCCGTGACAAAGAGAGCAAAGAGGTGGAATTGTGTCATGCAGCCGGCCCAGGAAATGGTTTTATCCCCAAATAACAGATCTGTGAGCATTTTGGGGGAGATGACGGTGGAATAGCAGACGTCGGCCAGGGAAAAGTGGGTGAGGAAGAAGTACATGGGGGTGTGGAGGCTGGGAGCCACCCAAACCAAGACCATCAGCCCGATGTTCCCCACCAAAGTGACAATGTAAATCAACAGAAAGAGCCCAAAGAGAGGGGCCTGGGCCCAGGGAGTTTCTGTAATTCCCAGGAGGATGAATTTGGGCTGTGTGTAGTTTCCTCCCATGGCCAGGTGTTACCTGCTGAGGCAAAGGGAAGAAATACATCAAAATTGTAAAATCTGGAGTTTCGCTTTTGGGTCATATTTAACTCAAATTGATCACCATTTTAATTGCCACACGTTGGTATATTCCATATATTTTCCAAACATAAATTCTATACTTTTGTATTTATCAGCTGAGGTGCCTAGAAAAGAACACAGGGCTTAAAGAAACACAAATGGCAAATTTGCTATTCTGTGCTTGGATACCTAAAAGTATGGATTTATTCTGGCACATGTTAATTAATACTGAAGAAAAGAATCAGATATTTATTCCCTTTCAGTTTGAAAGAAATTTGTTTCAGAAGGCACCTTGGAGGAATCTCATTGGAGATAATGTAAACCTGGAGTGGGAGAAAGTGCCAGTGAAATCCCAGATTAGACCACATTAAGAATATTTTTTTCCTTGCTTTTAATTATTGATCCAGTCCATCAAACAGTTGTATTCTATATCACTCACAATGGATAAAAATCACATGGATAAATTCACATTTTATACCTTTCTGAGCTCCAGCAGGCTGAAACATCCAAAAAGCATGGGAATTAAGATAAAACTTACTTTGAATGGGAATTAATTTTAAAACAGTCCAATTCCAGAGGCTGATTTGTTAACAACTGCATTCTGCTGAAAGTTCTTCATAACTAAATAAGAATTGTCCTTAACACTTCCATAAATCCATTTATCTTGCTTTAGCTGCCTAAGGAAAACAAAAACCAATTTGCAGAAGCCATTACTCCCATTTACTATAAAAAGTCCTACTTTTGGAAGACTGTTTTCCAGCACAACCCCAAAAAAGAGGATATGAGGACATGAAGAAAGAATCCAACTTCTTTCTCTTGGATTTACAGCTTCTCCTGTGCCCTTGCTGCGGTGGTGGGAGCCAAGAGTTTATCCCAAATGTAGCAGGGAACATCCAGGCTGATGTGGAGAGGGATGTGCTCCTTCCCTGACTCCAACTCTGAGCCTGTGGGTGACAGGGCTGTAAATATGTTCCCTCTGCTCTCCTGGGAAAAAACCCTCAGGGCTCCTCATGGCACAGCACATAAACAAAGAAAAGAGAAAAAAAAAAAGGGAGAGAATGGAATTCTGAAATCCATTGTGCTTCAGGGATCTCAAGTTCATTGTATGGATGAGCCACCACATCACATGGACATGTGGCACCAGCTCATCAGAGGGTCCCCAAGTGTCACACAAAGCACCTCCAGCACTGGAGCTGTCCCTCTGAGGACACCAGGCAGCCCAGTTTTCCTTCAAGGATGGGATTCTCCATGGTGAGGTCCCTGCAGCCCAGATGTCCACACCTGGGCAAGCAGCTCTGGGCACTTTCAGACAGTGATTAATTGTCCCAGAGTGAGCTAATCTGCATTAATCACCCCACCTGGGGGCTCCATCCACACCTTGACCACAAACTCTATTTAAGCTCAGCCCAAGGAGGTTGTTCCCTCTGCAGAAGTCCTGGCTGCCAGTTTAGCAACATGTGCACATCTTCTTCTAATCTGCACCTTGTCTTGATCACAGATCCAGCCCTGACCAGGACTGAACATCTTGGATGTTTCAGCCTGCTGGAGCTCAGAAAGGTATAAAATATTAATTTATCTATGTGAACTTTATCCGCTGTGAATGATATATAATATAGCAGTTTGATAGACTGGATTAAGAATTAAAATAAATACCAGATTTTAAAAAATACAGAATTTAGGTCAACCTTGGACCTGCCTCATTGTCACCAGCTGTCCTGGTGGTTTGGACTCTTGCCTCAGAGAATATCAGGAGGCTTGGAATAAATCTGGTTCTGATTTATGAAGCAAGCTGGAAGGTGGAAAAATAAGGTTTTTGGGGAAGTCTGTGGTGATTTGGTGCAATACAGTCCTGGAAAAAGATAAAATAGATCTGATTTGGGTTAATGCCAAAGAAATGGAACAGAAATACTCATGAAAGCAAAAATTGCCATTTTTCTTGGAAAATGCACAAAGGCAGAAGAAGGATTGAGTGATAAACAGTTTAAAGGTTTATACTTAATTACCTGATAATTATTTAACTTCTCTTCAAACTGTTTTGTCTTCTTGGTCATTCTTTTCTAAGTATCAAAAGTTTCCCATGGAAATAACTGGATTGCCTGGTTTTATTTATTATTTTGAGAAAAGAGGGAGTGTTTGAAATTGTGCCTGGGGGATGGGGAATAAAGCAGGAACTAATGGGAGTCAGTGGTGAAATTTTTGTATGGAAACTCACCAAATTCCAACACTGATGTTAAAATGATGTTGTTTGCAGAGCTACACCAAACCAAAACATCAGCGCAAGCTGGATGATCTTTAGGGCCCTTTCCAACCCAAACCATTCCAGGATTCTGTGATCCTGTGTGGGTCTCCTTCGGACATGGCACATCCTCTTCCAGCCTACCTGGAGTCTCTTGATCCCTCTAATTCCACCTAAGATATCATGGGATGTGTTATTGATAACTGAGCAATCCCATCTGTGGATCCAAACTGTACTTTGTGGACAGCTGAGATATTCCTGGGAATACCTGGAGCAGAATAAGAAGGTGTAATGGACTCTGGATCATGTTCTGACAGGTGAGTCCTGTACACACCTCCCAGTGCTAGGCCAGGAATAGCCTGGAAGCATTTTGGGCTCATTCCTTACCTGGAGGCTTGGATTAGCTCTCACCCCCTGTAATCCCAGCTGGCTGCTCCAGGGATCTATCCAGGACAGCCTGAGCTGTTTGCAATGGATACCAGGAGCAAACCCACCCCAACCCTGAAGTATAGTTATGTTCACTATAAAAATTAAATTGTTTTTCTATTGAAGGATGTTTTGCTGATGGAGAGGGTTCCTCAATGAACCTTCTGATCCTGATGCTCCTCTGGTGAGGTAAGAATTGGATTTTTATCTTTAATCCTTTTATTCTGATTTGACTTGGCTATCAGGGACAGGGAATTCTGGCTCTTTTTTTTTCCCTCCCTCATGCTGGGGCTCTCATCCATACCTTGGTTTCAGCTGGAAATGAAATGGGATTCATGGAGGCTTGTGAGGGAGAAGAAAATCCAGTAATATGTGGGTGCTGGTGCGCGCATTTGACCCAATAATGTTTTGCATTTTATGCATAAAAACTGGGAAAATGTACATTTGATATGGCATTTAAATATATATTTATGATTTTGGATCAGAAAGGACAGACATCTAGGAGATTTCTGGCCCTAGGATGGCAAGTTATCCATTTACATCCATATATATTTATGGATATGGGGCTTGGAGCACCCTGGACTAGTGGAAGGTGGCCCTGCACATGGCAGCAGGGTGGAACTGGATGATCCTTCAGGTCCCTCCCATCCCAAACCATTCCAGGATTGTGTGAAAGGTGTCAGGATCCCCTGTCTAAAGGTTATGTGGGTTTAACACATAAAAAACACCACATTCCAAACTTTTGTGATTTCTGTGCTGGATTAGGGAGGCAGCTCTCATCAAAAGCCCTTTCTAGGAAAGATGGAAGGATAACATTCTAAATGGATTAATTTGCAGTTTTAACACAGTTTGGAGATTATGAGATATCATCCATAAGCCAAGTCAATGAATTAATTAATAAATAGCTTCATATTTGAAAACCAGGTAAATTTCCAGGTTCAATTGAACCAGTCACCTTTGCCCTGTCCTTTTTCCACCCCCAATTTTTGCCTTTCAAAGCCTTCAAACAAAGCTCTAATTAGTTTTCCTCTTTATGCCCCTGGTGGTTTGCCAAAAACAAAGTCAGGAATATTATCAGCGGAGTTTGTATCCAGAGATTTGCCCTTTGGCAGTGGGGAAAAGGGACTGAAAAAAAACAAAGCAAAGCAAGAAAAAACCTGAAACCTGAAATTAAAAGATGAAGTGTGATAATTATTTTAAAAGTCAAATTTTTAGGCAAGAAATAACTCCTGATTGAAATTGCAGCTCCCTCGTGTCTCTCTGCATTCTGGATGAAAACTTGGTGCTGGCAAGGATGACAAATCAACCTGGTTTCTGTTGTCAAAAAAACCCTTTCCTTGTAAAAAGTTGCATTTCATCTACTTCCAAATTAATTTAACTCCTGTTTTTACATGAACAACTTATTTTTGCTCCTTTGGTGCACTATGGTACTCCGTTGTCAATCCCCAGGGACATTAAAGAGCCACAAAAATCCTTTTAAGGTATGAAATGGAGAATTGGAAGGGGAAAAAGGTTAAAAAATATCCATCAGTATTTCCTGCACGTCACCCCCATCTATTGGACATTGCTGGAAACATGATCCCCTTTTTATTTTACATAAAGCCTCCTTTTTTCTTGTAAGCCTTGAGTAGCCAAGTGCCTTGTTCTTGCTCAGGAAACTGAGAAGTAAACAATAAATAAAACAATGGCACTGTGTACCTGATCCTACCTGGATATTTTATTTTCTAAGTGTCAGCTCCCGAGCCTGTTGAAAATATTGGGTGTTTGAAGTTCTCACATTTGGAAACGATGCTTTAAACAGCACTTTATTTTTGTTTTAGGACAATTTTCAGCTGATGCTTCAGGTTGTCTGAATCCTTCAGGTGGAGTTAGATGGAATATAGTTAATAAATCCTTCCCTGAGAGGGTGGTGAGGCCCTGGAATGGATTTCCCAGAAAAGCTGTGGCTGCCCCATCCCTGGAAGTGTTTAAGCCAGGCTGGATGGGGTGATCTTGGTGAATCCTAGGGCAGGTCATTGGAAGATCTTCTACTGCTTTGCCCAAAGATTTTATGGAATTTGGGTGCCACAATGGAGATCCTCACCACAGAAGGACACGATGAACACTCCATTAGTTATTGCACACCAACCACCTGCTTCTCAGCAGGAATAAAATATAACCCATGGGTTTTAATTGAGTTTATTTCCATTCCAGGTGTCTGATCCATCACTCAAAGTAAAGCTGGTTGGTTAAGTAAGAAAATGTGAGGCTGGACTTCAGTTGAGCAAGGAAATCAAGGTCAATTCTCTGATGGCAGCAGGTGGATTCTGCCTCTGGGGGGAAATTCAGCCCCAAAAATGTTTGGTCTTCCTTGTTTTTAACACCTCTGTCATCTTCACGAGGGTAATGAAAAGCAGCTCTAAATCCTCCTTAGTAACTCCAGGAGACCATGGAACACCTGAAAGAGATGTCAGGTTCTGAGGGTGAATTCAGCCTTCAAACAAGGCTCATGCAATAAATAATGAGCATTTCCAGGTATGGATCCATTTGTCAGGAGCCAGCAGTGCCTACTCTCGCTTTACTCTCTGGTGCAACTCCGTCAAGCCATGATTATCCAGGAGAAAAATCTATATTGATTTATTCTATCTGTTGTAGAGTGGGGTTTTAGGAGCTGCTGATCTCTCCCTGGTGAACAGCTAGATGGAACATGAATTTATCTTTTACCTCCAAATCAAGCATCACATCTAAAGCAAAGTGAGGGAAGACAAATCCCAGCTCTTATTCCTACACCAGGAAAAAATACACTAAGGGCAGTCACATTTTCCAATGCTTTCACCTAGAAAATCTCTTCGTGGGACACAGGGAGAAGGTATTTATTCCTCAAGTGCTCAGGCTGCATAGAGAATGGTCAAAAGATAAGAAATAATTTCATTTTCCCAGGAATTATCAGGAAAATAATGGAATTCCATGTGTAAGTGGATTGAGAAGAACTAGGAGGAAGCCTTGCAAGTTATTTATGATTTATTATTTTGATATGGTATTTCCCTTCTTCATGGCTTAATATGCCCCTGCTTCCAAATACATTGGCTGAACAGGGTTACTGGTGCCAGGAACTTCTGGTATTTCCCTTTCAAAGAGAATTTACCTTTCATTGACTGAAGGTTTTGTAAATGCTTGACAAAAATTAACATTCTTATCATTATCAATGGATTTATGTGCATTAAAAAATTCAGTCTAAAGACAGAAAGCAGCTGAACTGCATATATAAAATGTTCAGTATGGCTGGAGAAAATGAGATGTTTGCATCTCAATTTATTCTCCTGGGCTTCACCACCCAAGCAGATCTGCAGGTGATGTTTTTTGTCTTGTTCCTTGCCCTCTGTGTGGTCACTCTCTTAGGAAATCTGGGAGTCATCATGTTGATCCGGATCGATCCGTGCCTCTGCACCCCCATGTACTTCTTCCTGAGCCACTTGTCCCTGCTGGACATCTGCTGCTCCTCCACCATCATCATCCCCTGGAGCCTGAGGGATGTTTTGGTGGAGAAGAAGGTGATTTCCTTCGGGAGATGTGTCACCCAGTTCTTCTCCTTCGCCACCTGGGCCACCACCGAGTGCCATGTGCTGGCCGCCATGGCCCACAAACCACTATGTGGCCACCTGCAGGCCCCTGCTCTACTCCGTGCCCATGTCCCAAGGATTTGCATTGGGATGCTGGCTGGAGGGCTCAGCTCCATTCTCCACATCATATTCCCATGTTCCAGGTCCCATTCTGTCACTCCTGGGCCATCGAGCACTTGGTTTGTGACAGGCCCCCGCTGCTGGCCCTGTCCTGCTCTGACACCCGCTCCAGCGAGGCCGTGGTGGCCGCCATGGTGGGGCTCAACGTGCTGAGCACTGCGGCTCATCCAGGTCCATCCTGGTGTCCTCCCCATCTGTCCTGGCTGTTGTCCAGGTCCATCCTGGTGTCCTCCCCGTCCATCCTGACTGCCATCCTGCGGATCAGCCAGCATCAGGGTGACACGAGGCCTCGTCCACCCGCGCTTTCCACCCGGCCTCCATCGCTCTGTGCCACGGCAGCTCCACCCTCACGGACCTGCGCCTGTCTCCAGCCACTCCCTGGAGCAGGACAAGCTCATCTCCCTGGGGTGTTCTGTCACTGTCCCCAGGATGAGCCAGCAATGTGGACTTGAGGAACGCCGTGAGGAAAGCAAAAAGCCGGATCCTCGCTGCCTGGTCCGCCCATGGCTGCTGGTCAGTTGAAAGGAGAGGACAACCCCGCTGTGGTGAGGGGTGTTGGATTTTGGACCCTCGGGAAGAGAGGTTGGATATCAGACCCTCAGGATCCCAGGGATGTAGTCCAGATTCACCTTCCAAGCCATTGGTGCCATGGTGTCCCTGCAGCAGCACCGCAGGGAAGGGAGGAGACATCTCCTGGCATTGTCTGGAGCACAGGAACCGAGGGGGAGCGTGGCAGAGCAGAGCCGGGGTGGGAGATGAGGCACCACCCTCAGGGATACTCCCTGTGCTGTGGGGCAGGAGCTGCGGAGATCCCAACCCTTCGGGGAGCTGCCCTGCCCTCCCTTGATTGTTCCCACTTTTTGGGGGGGATGCCCATGTGAAAAGGGCTTTTATGGAAGTGCCGAGGTGCTGGTCAGGGCACTTGGACTCATTTTGTGCCATCTCTGGGGGAGAGGAAAAAGGGAGATGGGGGCGTCCAGGGGTGATGGTGTCATTTGGAACACCCCACAGTCTGCAGAAGGGGAGCCAGGTGAGTGAGGGATGAGGAAAGGTCCTCCTAAAACCCAACGGAGCCTATAGCTCAAAAAATGCCAGAAAATTCTCGAGGGGTTTGTGTGTAAAATACTTACAACTACACAGATTCTCATTTTCTATATATTGAGAAATAATCTTAATTTATATAAAAAACTGATTTAAAAATAAGCCTGCGTACCTGCTGTGTTATAGTCAGGATTTTAGACTGTAACAAATTCGCAAGATGGATCTGTAGGGTTTGAAAATACAAATAAAACTTTTGTGTACATAAATGAAACAATAAAGAGCTCGAAGAGGTAAGACAAGATGGTCTTTATGAAGGAACTAGAAACAGCTCTGTGTACGCAGAGCTCTTTCTCCCTGCTCCCGCTGGAACTCCCGAAATCCGGGATCTGGGATTGACTGAAATTGGGATTTATTGGCACCTCTAAAACCGCTGCACATTGCCTTGGCCGATGCACCCTCAGTGTTGCCGCCTTGTGGACACAGACGGTACTGCAGCTCTGAGCGCGCCAGGCGCTTCCCGCCGCTCCGCCGGCACCAGGAGCGGGACATGGAGCTGGGCCGGGACAACGACAGGGACTGGCCGTGCGAGGCCGCGGGGCCCTCGGCCGGTGCCGCTCCCGGCAGGAACCGCGGGTGCTGTGCCCGGAGCGCAGGCACGGAGTCGGGAGCAGCAATAGCGGAGCCCGGGGAGCGGCGGGCCGGGGTGGGGGGGCACCCGGGGGCGGCAGCGCCGGGCTCGGAGGTGAGCGGGGAAGGGGGACGGCCCGGGAGTGCGGGCACCGGAGCCGCCTTGGCCGTGCGGGGCCCGGGGCGTCGCTCCGGGGCGGATTCTGTAGCGAGCAAAAGGAACATTTTGGAGTAAAATGTGAATTAATGTGCGGGGGATAGAATGAGTGTTCTGAGGCGAAAGTGAAGCAGTCAGTAGTGAAGGTGGGCTAAGTCCCAGGCGAGATGAAATGGATTGTAAAATCCATGTGTGAAATCAGAGCTGTTCGCAGCTTTCCTTCCGAGTGGTCCCCAGGCGCATCCTTTGTTTTCTGCTTTTCAGGAGGGAACACGGTTTGGGATGACAGCTTTGGACAGTTCTGAGTTTTTCTTAGCTGCGCAGGTGTCGGGATCTGGAGGTTCTCCAGTTTCCCTGAACAAGGGTGCCCTGGGGAATGGCCTTACGAGGGATTTGGCTCCTGCAGAGCCTCCCAGGGTGAGCTGTGGTGGGCTCGGATCCTGTGCTGCTCCTTGCACCACCCTCATTCCCCAGACTCCGGGAGCTCCCGAGGTCTCTGTCTGTACCCGCTCAGCTGGGTCAGACCAATGGGCCCTCCAAGTGGAGGATTTATCTCTTAACTCCCTGCAAGTGGATTTATCTCTTGCTCCCATCGAAACTGAAGTCCTGTTTCAAAAATAGAATTGATTTCTCAAGAAAAATATGCCACAAAAGCCATTTTTTGTCCTTTGCTTCTCAGATTTCCACTCCTGTTTATTTCTATTGCTGCAACAATAGTGAATGTCACAGAAATAACAATGAGAAAGGGAATTCTCCCTTTCTCATTGTTAGAATAGAATGACTGAAAATGCTTAGTTTTGCTATTTAGGCAGGGACTGGTCAGTGTTCAAAATGTTTAAGCCACAGCAATATGAGTACAGCCCCAGGAAAACCCAGGAAGTGCTGAGTTCAGTCCAGGGACAGCAGCCACGATTTCTCTGGGTTGATGGGCACAGGAGGAAATTTCCAGCAGGAATGAGGCGTTTCCTTTGCTCTGCCCGGCCCCAGCAGGGCTGTGGGAGGCAGAGGATGTGGGAGCAGGAGCTTTGCCCACTGCCTCAGGGGAGGCTCTGCTGTCCCAACCCCAGCAGAGCAAACATTTGTGGTTTCACATCCCGTTCAAAGGAGCTGCCAAGGCAGGAGCAGGGATGGGCCGCGGAGCAGGGATGGTGCCAGGCACAGGGTGACATCCAGAGAGTGCCACCAGTCCGTCCCTGCTGCCCAGAGTGGGCACCAGCAGGCTGGTGACTGTCCCAGTGTTTGCTCTGCAGGATGAATAAGCCAACCCTGGCAAGGAGGATGAAGAGGAGGTGTGGGAGGATGGAGACAGCGGCCACCAAAGGCTGGGGAAGGCAGAAGTTCCGATAGAAGACGTTGTCACCAAAGGAACTGTCCCTCCCAACTGGAGCACCTGTGCTCACCTGGATCCGAGGCACAGGCAGGAGAGCCTTGTCCTGAGGCAGGGTTTCATTGGAGCATTGTCAGCTCCTTGGGGATTGCTTAAAGGTAAGATTGAACTTGGTTCTGCACTTTCCATCTATTTCCCATATGAACCAAAGTGTCAGGTCTCAGCTGTGCAGGAATGAGCTCCCGTGGTTTTTTTCTTCATGCTTAGCAAACCTTGAGCTTCTGGGTATTTTTTTCTGTCTGATTTGTCACAGGTTGATATAAATTTTAACTAAAATCCCAGGCAGCTGTTCCCTGAAATCGGGTTAAAAGGAGATTCCTGCACACGGACACATTTTTGCAGCACATTATTAGGAATAGGATTTGAGCTGCCTTAGACTTGGAAAAAAGTCCCTGTTTTACTTATAAGCTTTCATCAATTTACTGAAGTTCTCCTGAGATCCAGCCTGTCAGTAGCAGCTTCCCATCCATCCTGGTAAACTGGGCAGGGACCCCACTGAGGACCCTCTGGAGTGGGCACAGCTTTTTTCTGTGGGAAGATGCTCCAGCAGCACTTGGCAGTGAATGTTGGGGATGAATCCATAGGAACAGATAAATCCACAATCACTGCCAGGCCCTTTGCAGCACTGAATTCCCAGCTGAGGGGAGAGGAGCCTCTCAAATTGGCCCTTCCAGCACAGTAGCTGCTTTGTGCCACTACCTGGAACCTGGGATTGATCCTGACTGTCCAACTCTGGAGTCCCTGAATGCTGGATTATGGAAAACAGCTGAGACAATGGATCAGCCCCTCATGTCACCCTGTGGTTTTGGGCAGGGCACAGCAATTGGCAGTGGCTGTGTCTGAGGAGAGGAGGCTCTGCTTCCCTTCCCAGCAAGATCTGGGAAAGGCAGCCCAGAGGATGAGGCTTGGGAAGGAGTTGTGAGCTGAGAAGGGGCTCAAATCAAGTTTAAGTAGCTTTAAACTCCTGGAATGGTCTGGTTAGAAGGAACCTTACAGATCATCCTGTTTCCTTGCCCTGCCATGGTCAGGGACACTTTCCTGGAGTGTGCATTGAATTTGCTCAGTACCTGGCTGGTGAAATGGGTGGGGTTTTCTCGCTGAGCCCAGTCAGGGGCAAGTTTGGGGCTTCCATGGGAAGAACCCTGGGAGCTGCATTTCCAGAGCTGAGAGGATCCATGCCTAGAAATGTTTCCAGTACTGTTATTTGGTTTTGTCCAAAACTGGGCATTAAATTTCTTTCCTGAGTGAGGTGGTTTTCCCTGGATTGTTAGGAGTGCACACTGGTTGTTTAAGGGCTCTGATGTTTCTTTCTCCTGAATGGAGGAGTAGGGAACGATGCTCCCAACTGTCACAGAGATGTGGGAACACCCCAGTTCCAGCGAGGAATGTGGTGCCAGCTCGTGGTGTGCAGCCTGAGGTGATCCTTCCTGTTGTTTGTTCCTTAGAGCCTGTTGGGAGTGCTGGCCTGGATTTGGGAGGAGCCAAGTATCCTGGAGCTGTGAGGTTTTTCCTGTCAGAAATCCAAGTTGTGCACTCTCCAATGGCAAAATCTCCGTTTGTAAAATTCCAGTTGAAACGTTTAATCTGTGTTTCCAGATCACAGGTTATCACGAAGGGACCCACAGGGATCATGAAGTTGAGCCCTAAGTATGGCCCATCTAGTGACTGAACCCACAACCTTTGGTGTACTCAGCACCCTGCTCAAAACAGCTGAGTTGATCTCAAGTTGTGTCATCAAGAATTCCAGGCTGGGATGGAAACACCAACGAGGTAATTCCTATGCCAATGCAGCTCCTTTTATGCTAATGCTGCTTTACATGCCAGCCCTTGGAACATCTATGGGGCAGAGCTCCATGGCTGGCACTGGACCATGGAGCAACACAGGTGAACAGTGGTGTGACAGCACAAAACTCTTCTAATCACCCTGATTTCCTGCCCTTTCCAGGATTTCTCCAATAGCTGCGAAGGTGCTCATGTCATGTCTCTTTCCAGGGAGAAATAAGCAAGACAAGTACTGAGGATTCCCTTGGTCCATGGCAAAATTGCTCTGGTGAGTGTTCACAGCTGATGTAGTGCTCCATGTGGAGCTTGAAGCTGGAATTCCAGCAGGTTTTGGTGCAGTGTTCCCACTCATCTGCTGCCAGCTGGGAAGGGAAATGGAGTCAGACATACCAACTGGTACCTGTTACCCAGCTGTAGCTGCCCCATCCCTGGAAGTGTCCCAGGCCAGATTGGACAGGGCTTAGAGCAACCTGGATAGTGGAAAATGTCTCTGCCCCTGGCTGTGGGTTGGAATGGGATGAGCTTTAAGAACCCTTTCAACTCACCCCCTTCCATGGTTCTATTGTCACCACCCCATCAGACCCTAGTCTGGAAGCGTGACCCTTGGGAACAATCACACACTCCAGGTTTTTTAAGCTTGGGCCCCAAAATAACAAACTGCTGTCAAAAAAGGAAGGCCAGGAATTTGAAATAATTCCCTGCCCATATTTTTTTTTTTTGGTAGTTTTCCTGTTGCCTCCTGCTCACCTCCACCACAGGGCTTGGAGCACTGGGATCCACCCTTTAGTGCCCACTTAAAGGTGCCTGAAGTGCATGGCCCCAGTTCCAGTTGGGAATGTCTTAGCTATCACTCCCCAAGCCCTCCTTCCTCCCCCTCACACCCCACCATTGAAACAGCTCAGATTGAATGACTGACTTACTGTGATTGCAATTTCTTCTTTAAAAAGCAGCACTGGAATATCCAGGATACCAGGAGGGTCCCTGGAAGTCACAGGTCAGAGGCAGATGAACAATCCTGAACTGGTCTTCAGAGGATGCATCACCAGCCTGTGGCTGCAACATCTCCAAAGCTGTTCCTTCCACTTGGGACAGCCAGGGAAAACATCCCAACCATGGATTTCTGACAGGAAAGACCTCACAGCTCCAGGATACGACTCCTCCCAAATCCTTGTCAGCACTCCAAACAGGTTCTAAGGAACAAACAAGAGGACAGACCACCTCAGGGTGCACACCACCATTTTTAACAATAACACCAAAACCAGGGACAATTCACACTTACCTTTTTTCCTGTGCACTTCCTGGGCACAGCTCTCCAGGGCCTCACCTTGCCTTCCATTCCTGCTCCTTTTCCAAGACCTTTAGAGCCAGTTCAGGGCAGCCAGTGGCCACCACAGCCCTGGCAGTGCTGCTGGGTGATCCCAGCCCCTCTTTGAGGGCTGCAGCTGCACATATCCCTGCTCAGGGATGTTTCACAGCCACCAACTGTGGTGGCACACCAAAGAGGCTTCCAAACCACAGGCAGGCACAGGCTATGTTTAATTAAATCAGCCTCCTAGAGAAGAAAAGCTGTCTTTACCTCAGGATTTGACAGGAAAAGGAGCTGTGTGATCTGCAGGTAAATACAACACAGCTGTGCCCTCAGCTGCAGGGAGGGCTCTGTTCCAAACCCCCACAGCAAAAAGCCAGAAGGATATCAAGGCACTGCACCAGGGCTCTCAGGATTGGGATTGGGATAACTCTATGGCAAAGCTTTGGCCTGGGTTTGAAGCCTCTGGAGTCTGAGAGGCAGCAGACCCAGAGTCACAGCCAGTCCCAGCTCCAGACTGGCACAGTTATTGCCAAGCTGCTGGGAATTCAGTGCCTGGCTGCTCAACTGGCCCCTGAGGTCAAAGAGGAGATCCCACAAGCAGGTTTTGGTACAATAGTGCTGATTTCTGGCAACCTGAACACAAAACTCTCCACCATAGCCACGGGGCAGCTCTAGGCCAGCAGGGAGGCAGAGTGAGTGTGCAGGGACCAGCCAGCCCCAAATGCAAAGTACAGAAAAGCCCCCTAAAGCTCCAAAGGACCACCAGAACCAGCAGCTGCAGAGATCAAGGTGAGTTGCAGTGCTAAGGCAGAGTAGCATTTCTGTCCTTGGTTGTCCAAACTCTTGTTTAATGAACCACAGAACCATTAAGATGCAGGAAGTTTACAGATCTGCCCTCTTGGAATGGGAATTTTGGAGCTGCTCAAGCACATTCGTCATTCCAGTTCCTCACTCACATTCTGCAGTCACCCTTCATATAAAAATGTTCACACAAACACTTGAACACTGCTCTTCCCACAATAGAAACACTTGAAAAATGCCTCTAAGGATTTTTCTTCCCTCCAAAATAGTCTCTTGGTTTAGAGGAGAACAAGGCCTTTTAAGTACAGACCCAGCACTTGTTCATTCAAGTTCATTGATTGGCTTTTAAGTCATTTCTTCCTCTTCTGCTTTAGATCTTTAGTTTTCTTAAATTTCTTCTGTTGCTTAGGTCCTCTTGCTGTTTCTAGTTTTCTTTTCTTCTCACTAGAAAACAGGAACAAAACGTGTTAAAAATACACTGGATTGCCATCCAGCAGGGAAATTTTTGTTGTAAAATAGGAGGGAGAAAATTTAAACTTGGTGCTAGAAAAAGCCTGACTTAGATTTTATAGTGTCTTGAGATTCTCTAACCCAGAAGATCTTGATTTTTAGCTCTTTGCTTTTCAAAACTTTATCTGTCCTAAATGAGGCATCTGGATTTTAGAGTACCTAGAAGAGAAACTGCTACTGATTGTTTTAAACATTCAATTTTGTCCCTGCACTGGATTCTGACTCAAGCCAACACAACAGAATTCCAAGCTCTGATGTTTATCTTATAGCCAACTGCTAAGACTCTCTCTTCTCCTTCCTGGAAGACTTCTGGAAACTTACAGCCTCCAGCATTCATGGAAAAAACCATGAAAGGGTGGAACAGAGATCACTTAATTACTTGAGCTGTCAGGCACTCCAGGAAGGGGAAATAAGTGAGCAGGGAAGTCTCAGCTATAAATCCCCAAGGAAAAATATGGGAAAATTACATGCTGGGCATGGTAGAAGAAAGAAGATGGCTGAGAATTATAGAATTTTAGAAATAAAGACATTTTCCAGGCTCAAGCTCACTTTTGAAAGAATTCTTTCCTGAATTTGCATTTTCTCCACTGGCACCTCCAGGTGATCCCACTCAGTGTTAGATCCCAAAGCAAACTGGGCAGCCAGGTGGAATGAGTGACTTAAGGGAAGAGTAGTCCCAGCTTCTGTGTGGGATTCAGGATCAGATCATCAGCAATAACATCAGAATTAAACAAGTTAATGGAGAGAGGACTCTCCTTAGAGCAACACAGAAACACTGCGTAGTGGAGCTTGCAAATGCTCACATCCCAATTCCTCCAGGAAAACTGAGGACTGAGGCTCTAGCCAGGACACCGAGTTCACTTTTAACCCTTAGGCTTCACTCTTTTGGAAAACATTTAACAAAGCCAGCAGGAAGAGGAGAAATCTCTGGAATATTTCAACTTCCTTTACCTTTTCAGGCTGACGACGGAAGCGTTCTGTCCTGCCTTGCTCAGCACCTCATTCCACTCCTCATCATCCCCCCTGATAATGTACCTAAGTGGGAAAGGGGAAGGAAAGTCAGGTCAAATTGTTAGCACAGAGGAAAGCAACATAAAAATAAAGTGTTTCTACTGTCAGGCACACACTACTCTGCAAACAAAGCCACTGTGCCAGCACCCAACCAAACTGGATTTGGAAAACACACACCAAGTCAGGCTGGCAAAGCTGGCATGGGACAGCTTTCCTAAATCAGTCTGGGAAAAAGTAAAGAGCTGCAGCTTGCTTTTTAAAAAAGAAATAAATACAAAAATTGCTACTCAAATAAGCTCATGTCCTGTGGCCCTTGTCTGGGTGTTCAAGCACCCTGGAAATGAAATCCAGATTTAAAGAGGCAAAGCAATTGTGTAGCAAAATGGAGTGACTGCTCTCCATCTCAAGTTCTTGGAGGTTTGGAATAGATAAGGCTTTGTCCACAAAGCTGAACAACGTTGGACAAAGCCCCACAAGTTTTCTATAACCTGCATTGAAAAGTATTCAAAATAGATTTTTGTCTCTCTCTCCTCATGGAGAACAAAAATCTATTTCTGGCTGACGAACAAAAAAAAAAGAAACATGGTCCAAAATGACAAAAAGGTATGTAGCACTATCAATGCCACAAAATGGAATTAATTTAAAAACATTCTGGTTGTATTATTTTCTTTTTGTGACTGACTTGCAAGTCACTTCAAATCACAGCCATTCTTGTCCTTTCTTCAAACATGACAAACAGAGTCAAAGAAGCTTACATTCCTTTTGCCAGATTTACCAGAGACCAATGTAGAGCCAAGCCTGACAACTTTGCTGGGATGTCAGCACAGTGAACAGTGTTTGCAAGACAAGAAGAGGGAGGGGAGAGGGAAGAGAGAGATCAGTGGCATCTGTAACTCCTGTTGGTCCAAAAAATACAGAGGTCTGCTGACATTTAAGTAAAAGCTCTGGTTGCTTGCCCTTTTTGTGTCGATTTGGTTTTTTTATGCTTTACCCACTGCTGACAATAGACACTGGTTCTCATTTACTGATGGTTTACTGCACCTACAGCCTTGTGCACAAATTCCAGCAAGACCCAGCATTCCACCCAGGGAAAAACTGGATTTGAGACCCAGGCAGATGAATTCTTACTGTGTAAGGTCCATCTCCTTCAGCTTCATCACCTCCTGCTTGTGCTTTTCTTGGAATTCCTTTGCAGCCTCCTCCTGCAACAGGACAGCACAAGATGCTTTAGGTCCTGAGTGCAACACTGACTTTGTAATGAGAGGAAAATGCCTTTTTCCACAAATACATCCCCTAAAACAAATACCAGCTGGTCCTGAATAGCTTCTCTCTTTTATCCAATTGCATTTTTATGTTATTTGTACACACAAATTTGTAATTTTTTCTGAAAACCCCATATTGCAGCTTAAAACACAACTCCAGCTGCACATAATGCAAACCTGTCAGGTTTTAACTCCCTTACAGTGCCAGATGTGGTGTGGAACCCTTTCCATCTAAGACAATTTAATGTTTCTGCCCTCAGGTGAACTCTCTGAACTGTTTACATATGAACCAGGAATAAAGTAATTACCAAATCATCATTTAAAGATTTCAGTGTTGGCTCCATCACAACATCCTTAGTTGCTGCCATCTGCTCCTCCACAGCTTTTTCCTGGATTGTGTTGAACAGCTGAAAATGAAACAAGCCAGCACATGTAAAACTTGGTTTTTGAAACACCATTTATCACCTCTACAATGAACTCCTAAATCCAGACTTCAGGAGCTTTGCTATCCTAAACCTTAAGAGAGAAAGAAAACCAGGAACCACTTCCAAATATTTCCAATTATTTTACTGGATTTCAAGTCTACCTCTAGATAACACTGGAAAATACTTTTATTTTTTTCCAAGGAAAGCTGAGATGCCATCAGTGTTCTGAACAATGGCTCAGGCAACAAGGATTGTCTCACCATTCTGGTCAGGGCACTTCAATGTGGAAAACCATAAAATAAGTACTCTTATCTGGGAAATAACTACACAGAATCATATCATTATGTGGTTTGGGTTGGAAGGGACCTTAAAGATCATCCAGTTCCAAACCCCCTGGCATGGGCATTTAAATCACTGCCACGCATTTTCTAGCTGGGATTTTCCCCACCTTGCCAAGAAGTTTATGGTCAGTAAATGGGGATGTGTTAAGGATGCCCAGCTCTGACCCAGCTCTCTCCTAGTGTCATATTTTCAGTTAATTTTGGAATTATGGTCCCACATGACCAAGGCTTGTCCTGGGCTCCCACCTGCACTACTTTGCGGATGATCCTGTTGAAGAGCCCCATCAATTGACTGCTGGGCAGTTCCAGCTCCTTTTCCAGCTGGTCCAGAGATTTGTGCTGCAGGCCAATCCCAAGAAAAAGGGCCTGAGGAAGAGACGGGGATTTCAGCCACAGAGCAAAGACAGACACACATCCCCCACCTGTGTCCCAGGGGTGACACAGGTCACCCTGTGTCCTGTGTCACCCAACTCCCCAACTCCTCGCTCCAGCCCGCCCACACACACCGACTGTGCAGCAGAGAGGGAGATGTCTCCCATCTGGCTGAGGAAGAACATCCTGGCAATGGTGGGAACCATGTCCATGATGAGGTGGTAGTCCACCATGTTGCGGGAGTACATCTCCAGCCTCTTCAGGTCATACGGGATGAAGGCTGACTCCAGCTCAGCACGGCTGAGGGCTGGTGGGGAGCAGAGAAACACAGCAAGGTTGGCAATGTTCTTCAGAGCACCCAGGACCTCAGTGTTTAGCATGTATTCAGGTATTTAGTATTTTTCCTTTGCCTTTAACAATTCACATTGTGGTTTTGCTGTAAAAAGAGGTTTGTTCCCTTGCTGCAGCAGGAAAACCCTCTAGCCCACACAGACACTAAAACCCCACAGGTACCAAGCTCTCCCCAAAGGATTCTCCTGTTAAACATATTGAGAAAACAGCAAATTGAGGTGCCAGGCTCCAACCATGCTCTGCCATGCACTTACAGCTGACCCAGTCAGGGTACTCACGTGCTTGGGGCTGCTGTTTGATATTTTTGTTCTGTAGAATATTCAGTGCCAAGGAGGGAGAGAAGGTGCTGAACTGGTAGGAAAGCAGGGAAAGGAAGCGCCTCCTAAAATCTACAGGGCAAGAGGACAAAATAAATTAGCCCAGTGGACCTTGAGAATAATAAACAGCCCAGAGAGTCCTTGCAGAGTCAGCAGGATCAGAGTTACCTTTCCAGAAGGCAGTGAGCCAAGGTTCCTGCTCAGAGTCCTCTTCATTGAGCATCTTCAGCATGATGCAGGAATGCTCCCCTGTCAGGTCATTCTGATAAATAAGATACAACTCTGTGATTCTGTGGTGGATTTCCCATCACCCCCATGAACCTTTTGCACTCTGTGCTCAGCTGAGGAAGGGAAATACCTTCTAAATCAACAACAACAAATGCATCAACTGCTACTGACCACCCCCACTTAATAGAACTTCTAGAATTTGTTAAATCTCAGCTATTTTACCAATAACCACATTAACAGCCCTCAACAGCTCTAAATTTTTATGTGCAAACTACTTGGAGGCCCACACTCACAACACTAAAAGTCTTAACTATAGGCCCAAAGAACAAAAATGAACATAAACCAAGCCTTAAAAGCAGCCTCAGCAAACCTTCCTGCCCCAAACCCCTTCTCACAGAATCTACTGGAATGCATGCCCAGGGATTTCAGCAGGGCTGGATTTTCACTCAGGAACAGCGTGGGACTTACAGGGGTCTGCCTCAGATAAACTGGCACAAATCCAGCTCGCTTCCAAAACCTGGGAAAAAGAGGGAACACACTGAGAATTATGGAGCTAAATAAGTAATAAATTGTGGTTAAATGCAATTTATCTGCTGTACAAGGACAGCTGGTGAAGAGCAAGCAACACTCCAACAATCAGAGCAAATGAGCTTTCTGTCAGAAAGCAGGAACAGCATCCACCTGACTGAGGGTCCAGCTCAGGGCAGTGAAAAATTATGACTGCAATGCCAAAAAATGCACAAACTTTCAAGGTGCTGTGAAAGGCATTTACATCAGTCAGGAAAAAAACCACCAGCTCTGAAGTCAGCAGCACCTCACATTTCTACAGGTCACAGGGATGAGAATTTACCCACTCCCTACCTATCACAGGCTGTTCTTACTTCTACACCCTGGGCAAGTAAAGCTCATTATCTGTTTAAGAAGGGCAAGATGTAACTGGGAAATAGAGTCATGTCCTACTTGAGCAATCTGGGTGTCAGGCCATAAGACACCCCGAGATAGTCCAGGTGCTCAGCTTGTCTCTCACTCAGTTTGAGCAGCAAAGGAGGCAAATCTTTCCGGGGTGTCACAACCTCTTCTAATAAACCAACAGTCTGGAAAAGAAAGTGGGAATGGTTAGCAGCAATCCCCACAGAAAGCTGCAAATTAAAGCTCTTCTTCTCTATGAAAATCAAAGCTGAGTATTTCCTCCCTACAGAGTGGAGACTTACAGGGGAAATTATGCAGCTTACCATGACAGAAAATAAAAAAAAAAAACAAAACCATACCTCACTGCTCACAGTTGTGATTTCTTTTGGCTTTTGAACTGTTTCTTCTTCCAAACACGGGAATTTGCCTTCATAGTACATCTGCAGCAAAGTCAGAGCTCTGCTGCCATAGCCCATCTGTGAAGAAGCCACAACACACTGTAAGCAAAAAGAGGTCTCTGATTTTTAATATAGGGCAGCAATGTTCTCCCCTTAAACCCATTAACCATCAGCAGTGCAGACATCACTCAGACACTGCAAAAATGCTTCTTTTTGGCCATGTGGCAGCTCCAGGGAGAAGGACAGTACAGAAGAAATCAGCATCAGCCCTGGTAGTTCAGGGCTGTGTAGTAATTCTTGGGGTCTAACTCTGGCACTCAGAAAATGCCAAACACTTGGTAACGTCACAACAAATATCCCTGGATTGTGTATGGTGGCTCCCGTGCTGCCCAGGGAGCACTGGTCTGGTGCCCTGAGCTTAAAAGGCTAAGAACTGGAGGAGTTGCAATGTGTGCCCTGTTCTGAGCTCTGCCTGCAGAGACATTTCCCTGGCCCCACCACAGCTGGTCCCAGGTACTTTATTTACCCCCTGGTAATCCGGGTGAACCGCGATGCGAACCACGCGCCCGCCGGAGAGGCCCCCAAAGTCCGGATCCTGGAACTGCACAAGGACAAAGAGCCCATTTAAAGGACACAGCTGGGTGCTCTGGAGACAAGAAATACATGAAATACATCCTGGGTGCCAGTGCACAGCCAAATCACCCACCTGCTCTGAAATGGTCCAGGGAATAAGATCACCAGAGGCTTTCTTTCCCCTGGAGAGGCTGTTCATGATGGACTGGCGGGAGATCTCTCCCTCCATGCACACCTGCCAGGAAAGACACAAAACCATGAACACACACAAAATGCTTCCTCCTGCTCAACTAGACCAGGACCAAAACTGACACATTAGTCGTTCTCTTACCTGAACAACAGCCAGAACTTCTGGTAACGAATTCTGGGTGGGTGGAACAGGAGGCAAAAGGCAAAAGAGATGATGGGCAGGGGCATCAGAGAGCATCTGGAGGTCATTGGGGGAGTTCTGGAGGGTGAAGACATCAGAAAGATCAAAAACTGTCCAGAGAATCACAGAATACCCCGAGCTGGAAGGGACCATCAGGATTGAGTCCAATTCCTGGCCTTGCATAGAACAACCACAAAAATGCCCCAAATGTGGCTGAGAGTGTTACCCAAATGGTTATTCCATGAGGAGAGCTTCAAAAACCAGCTGATTTCTAAACAATCCCTCTATTTTCCAAATTTAGAGCTATTAAGAAATTTGGAACTCATAAAATGCTGAGGGAGGGAGGAGCTCCCAGGCCAACTCATGGCTGTCACATCCCCAGACAGCATCTGTTCTCCTCAAGGGAAACCTTGTGCTCTAATATGTATGAATCTGAACTTTCTATTTTTCTACAGCTCCTTACCTCCTAAGTACTAAATCCTATTTTTTTAAGCCTCAGATTTTTAGAACTCAATAGCTCAGCACTTCTGGACTTCCCCACTCACATTTACAGATCAACCCTGGTCTTGAAACCTTGAGATGAATTATTCCTCTTTTCAGTCTCATAATGGTGCTGCTCTTGATGAACTTGAGGCCACTAGACCATGGTAAAGAGAACTGCAAATGAGGTTCAGCACTGAAAAAATCCTGACAAGCTTGGAGGCTCATTTAGAAATTTAGTCTCCACATTTTCTCAAGGCAAAAATATTCCAGACTATCTAAAAATCCAGTGTGTAGAGCCAGGACTGAGGCAGAGGTCTCAGAGAAAGGAGAACACAGCTCTGTACACAATAAGAAGCAACAGAAGCTGTTGAGAAATGTCAGTCAAACTGCCACTTCTGTCCCCAGAAAATTCCACACTGAAATTGGGAATGAAACTGGATGGAAGAAGCCCAAGCCCTACCTTGTAGTGTGAAGCCACATAGAGGGCCATCAGCCTCTGCAAGAAAACTTCTGATGCTCTGTGGTAACAAAAGAGTGTGTCTCTATTTACATAGTATCTAAACTCAGGGATTAAGGAAAAAAATTTCCT
The DNA here is from genome assembly GCF_022539315.1 of Serinus canaria. Taxonomy (NCBI): domain Eukaryota; kingdom Metazoa; phylum Chordata; class Aves; order Passeriformes; family Fringillidae; genus Serinus; species Serinus canaria. Next base: position 8,168,742 of record NC_066319.1, on the reverse strand, counting down.
TGGGAACCAGGAAAAAAGCTTCCTGTTGGTTTATTTTCAATATCTGGGCCACAAGCTGGCTTCTCTTCTTAGACTCCACAGCCTTATCTACAAGAATAAATTATGTTGGGTAGTGTTTGCAGCTTTCACACCCTTCACCTGTAAAGATAAACCTTTTGTAACTCCAACAAGGACTTCCCCTCATGCAACCCTTCCTTGAGGTTGTCTCTGCAGCAAAACTGGGGATTGGTGATGTTCTGGCAGCACCCACCACCAGAGCCATGAGAGCCTAACTCCAGGAGCGAGGTCTTGGGGAAAAGACCATGTGCTGAGCTTATCCCAGCCATCAGGCAGGCTGAGAACCTTTCAGCAAGGATACAGGTCACAGGTGTCTGGCAGAGGGCAGCCAGAGATGATCCTGGTGATGTTGAGGCAGTCCAGGCACAGGAGATCATTCAGCCACTTCTCCACGGGGTCCCCAGGGGCGTACCTGATGGACTCGTGCAGGGACACCTCGTGCAACGTGCGAGCTGCAGGGGTTGCAAAGGACACTCAGTGCTGGAAGCCACAGCCAGACAAGCATCCCACAGGATCCCAGTGCTCTGAAGGGCTCCCAGATTAGAAAACTCTCAGATGCTGATTTTTCACCTCTTAAAAGGCTTCCATCTGAAACTTGTCAGGGAAAACCAGCAGAGTTCTGTCATTTCCCCACACAAGCCCCTTCCCACAGCTGCAAAGCACATGGATGGGTGGGACAGCCACAGATTAGGCTGACAGCAGCCCCAGGACACACACAGGTTGTGTGGGACACACAGGCCAGAGGTGCTGTACCTGAGGTGAGCTTGGCAGTGGCTGTGGATTTGTTCTCTGCTGTCAGGGTCACCTGGCTCTGGGCACTCTGCTGGCGGAGCTGCTGGATGAGCTTCAGGGACAGCGACCGCCCGGTGCCCTCGTACCTGGGAACCAGGATACAGGGAGCCTGAGCCAGGCACCACAGGAACCAGGCAGCCAGCCAGGGCTCTGGGGAGGCCCAGCACGGAGTGGCTGCTCCAGCCTTACCCATTGATGGTGGAAGCCATGAACACCAGGTAAGGGCCCAGCAGGTTCTTCACCAGGGGCAGAGGAATGGCAGCAGCTTCGTCGATCACCACCAGCTCGGCCTGGCCCAGCTTCACAGAATCAGCAGGGTGGATGTACTGCAAAGGAGGGGACACTGTCACTGCCAGCAGCTGCCAGCAGGGAAACACCAGAGTACACAAAGCTGGGGCCCTGGAAAGCTCTTTGCTGTCCCTGTTCTCCTCAAACACCAAGCCAGTGACTGAGATGTGGAAAAGCAGAAAGTCAGGAGAGGGTTTATGTTGCCCTAACAAGGACTGGTTCACACATCTTGTTTAGCACAACTCCACAGGAATTCATCAGCAGAGGTGCAGAAAATAAAGGAAATCTAATCTCTAAAACCTCTTCCTGCACTACTCCTGATGCCTTGAGAAGGCTGACCTAGAACAGAGGCAAGAAGGAGTTAAAGAATAAAGTAAGGTTAAAAGGCCTCAATGGATCCACCTTGGGCAGCACAAGAGCCCAGCCAGGGCTGCATCCAAGATGAACCAAAATGGTCACAAAATGGACAACTGGTCATGAGGTCTCTCACTTTTATAAGTTCTGGCCCATTTGTATATTGGAGCCAATTGTCCAATTATAGCTTTAGGTTATGAAGTTCCATCCTCTTTGTTTTTCTCTCTTCAATTCAACATTGTTTATGCTTTTTGGGCCTGTAGCTGTAACAGCTGTCCTTGGTTCTCAAGCTGGAAAAGGAATTGTTTTGTCTGCCTACCCTGTGAAGAGACCTTACTAACACTTACTATGAAGCTCACAGTTACACACTAAAGCAGCACAGAATCTGAAAAATATGAAAGCTAAAACTTAAAACATCACTCCTTTCACCTTCCTTTGCTTTTGTTTTGGAAGAAACCCACAAGGGAGCTTTGTAATCTACACGTTATTCTCTGAAAGAGAGAAGGTATTTTGAGGAAGTCACTCCCTGAAGATCGGACGGCAAAACCCACCAGGGCAGCTCCACATCACACAGAATAAACATGCCTAAAATCAAAACAACTTCAACACTGGCAAAGACTACAGCCAGGAACAAACCTGGAAAGGTAAGAATGCCAATTACCTGGATGGTCTGCCTGTGCTCCTTGAACACATTCACTCTGACCACTGCCTTGTTGAACTCTGGATTTAAGGACTGAACAATCTCATAGTCCAGGTGCTCCTGGAAAATAACATTTTTAAACAATATAAAAAGGCAAGATCTAAGAAAAAGATAATTTACCATCATCATCAAAATAAGCTCAGACATTGTTATTTCACATTCTAATCAAAATTTCTTATAAAAGCTTCAAAGGCCTGAGAACTGGGAAATTATTTACTGATGTTAAAATCTGCTTTACAAAGAAACTGGTTTACCCTGCTTAAGAACAAAGAAAGAAACACAACTCTATCATGATTCCTTTTCTTGCAGAACATGGTAAAAAGGGCTGGTAGCAAACATATGTAGCCGAAAGCACAGATGAGGTGTAAAACTTCCTAAGCAGGAAAGCTTTGAAAATATTGTAAAATAGTCTTCTCCCCTCACCTGATACTGCAGTGCATCAAAGCCTTTAAATATGAACTCAAAGAGAGTGTGAAGGTTGTCAGGGCTGGGAGATGTGACAAAGATATTGGAGTAACTGCAGAGAAAAAAACAAAACAAGAGCTGAACGATTTTTCTAACAAATTTTACCACATAAGTACTAAACAGGATGGGTTTTTAATAGGAAGGGTTGACTTTACCTAATAACCAAAACACAGCAGGTTCCTGTGGACACTAATATTGATTTATGTGTGATTATTTTGAGTTTTAAGAAAAATTTGACCAAAAGATCTTGTATCAAAAGATACAAGATTAAAAATGAGGGATTTAAGATTGGAAATTACAAATATATTCCAATCCTGTTATCTTGGTTGTGTTTTGTTGTTTTTGTTTTGTTTTTTTTTTTTAACTCAGGGATGCAGATAAGGCCTGGGGGATTGGAGGGGGGATTACTCACCCAAAAGCTACTGCTCCAGCAATGGCCAGCCCCAAAGCAGCAGATTTCCCTCGTCCCCTGGCTGCTGTTAATGCCACAGTGCTCCTCAGGGTCTTCTCAGAAATGGCTTCAATGAATTTTAGAACTGCTTTTGCCTGAGGATTAGAAAACCCCCAGAAAAAAGAGTTTGAGTTTCTCTCACCCTGGGACCTGCCCCACCCAGAGAAGCTCAGCTCTGGCCAGCACACCTGATGCCTTGAGAAGGCTGACCTAGAACAGAGGCAGGAAGGAGTTAAAGAATAAAGTAAGGTTTTATTAAAAGGCCTCAATGGATCCACCTTGGGCAGCACAAGAGCCCAGCCAGGGCTGCATCCAAGATGAACCAAAATGGTCACAAAATGGACAACTGGTCATGAGGTTTCTCACTTTTATAAGTTCTGGCCCATTTGCATATTGGAGTTAATTGTCCTATTACAGCTTTAGCCCATGAAGTCCTATCCTTCTTGTTTTTCTCTCTTCATTCTGCCATTGTTTTTGATCTTGGGCCTGAAATTTGGATAATTTATCCTTTGTCTACCTACGTTGTTTTGTCTCCCTGCTCAGTGATGAGAGCTTATTATCCACTATAGAGCTCAGAACTACACTAAAGCAGTGAAGAATCTGAAAAATATAAAAGCTAAACCTGAGGTACCACACCAACCTGATCCAGGGTTTTGCAGCCATCCACCAGCACTCCCACAGGCTGTGTGTCCTGCAGGCTCTCCTTCAGCTCCCTCAGCTCCAAGTCCTGGGGCCCCAGGCTCTCCTCCTGCAGGCACACAACAGGATGAGCCAGGGACATTTCAGCACAATCCTACCTTTGTGGTGTCTTCTGACACCTTTGGGCAGGCAGAGAAAGGGATCTGGAAGGAAAAGTTGCCTCAAGAAGAATGTATTCCCCAAAACCATGAGAATTTAGATGGACAGACATATATTTAACACTTAAATTTCCAGGCATCTTCAGGAGAATGGTCATAAAGAGGTTCTCCACTCCTGACTTCCCCAGGCTTGGAAGGAAAAAAGGGAAGGATTTTGCAGTACATAGAAATTACAGAATGGCATTGACAGGAAAAACAGATTAAAGAAGTGTTCTGAATAACTGAATTAATTTTTTATTCTTTGGACATTCATGATCTTTGTTACACCTCTCACATGCAGTGTTCATGCATGGAGAAGAACTACTGCAGCACCAATACCAAAATAATATCAAGACTCTCAGAGACAAACAATAAACTTGGACACAAACACAAAAACCAGTTTTAGAGTGGTTTGAAGGCTGATTGAAGGGAATGAAGGCTGATTTTCCTGGTTGTCACTTAAAATTCCAAAGGCACCAGCCTCTCCAGCCAACAGATAAGCATTTGTGCTGCTGTCAGTGTTGTCCTAATGACAAAAGGAGGTTGTTTTATTTACTATTTTTAAATCAGTGCCCTGTTAGAATGTTTTTATCATCTCTGACAGAACCTGAGTTGGTTATTTCTTAGGCTAGACAGCACAGCTCAAATCCTTCAAGATTTCGGTTTAAAAATGGTTCCACTTTTCTGCAATCTACAAGTAGAAGTGATGCAAGGATACACTTCTAACAGTGCAAATATATGTCTGGATTATCCTCAAGGAATTTGTCCTGGAATGTGACTCAGAAATTGAAACAACTGCCACAGCTTCCAGCTGTGTCCTGAGCCTGCAATATACTTATTTCCAAAGTGCTCTCCCACCCTCCAACTGCCAAAAAAGTATTTTTATTGGTCTTGTCCCCTTTGTCCATCAGCTTGAAATCCCTCCATGCAACCACAATCAAGCTCCACCTCACTGGGCTGAACAGCAGTACAGGAAAATTAATAAATATGGGCAAGCACAAAAAGTGATATGACAGAAAATAAAAAAAAAAAAAAAGGCAGAATATAGAAAAAACAGAAAAAAGCAGAATATAGAAAAAATATAGAAAAAGCTCCCCAAGCTTCACCCATATAATTTTTGCAGAACATACTGCTTCCTCTCTGCAATGCCATCCTTTGATATAAATCAGGGGGAACTAAAAAAAAAAAAATTCCCTGTTTTTAAATCTTTAACACCCTGTGGCCAACTCAGAGGGATTTGTGTCAGGGCAAAGGGCTGGGATCACTCACTGACCTGGGACTGGGGGGGCACAGGAGTGATGTTGGCAGCATGGCTGGAGATGGGCAGGATATTCAGCTGGTCATCGATCACCAGGCAGGTCTTACACGAGGCCAGGGACAGAATGAACCTGGGCAGGCAGAGAAAACTCAGTAAAAACACCAGCAGCACTCCCTGGTGGCTCAGCTGAACTCTCTTCTAAACACAGAGAATTCACAGCTGCCCACAGCTGAGCTGCAAGTCCAGCTTCCAGAAAAAGGCCTGCTCCAATGCAGACCTGTGGGATGTTTCCCATCAGGAACAGCCAGAGCTGCTCCTGGGGCTTTCCCTGGCCTGCCAGCCCAGCTCCTCTGCACTCTGAGCCACTCACCTCTCATTGAACCTCCCCACCACATCCTGGTGGGCCTCGGTCCTGTATCGGGAGTGAACATCCTGAAGGAAAAAGGGAAGAAAACAGAAAGAAAATGTGACAGTGACATTTACAGGATTGTGACCCCTTCTTTCCCACTCTTGTGTCTCCACTTCCATCAACAGCACATCCCAGACAGGATCCTGACTTTGTGGTGAAAGACCCACATTTGCAGCATTTCAGAAATACCTGAGTGGAATAAATCCAATCCCATCTCCTCCCACTCCTGAATAAAGGAGCAGGAAAGATGATGGAAAGAAGATAACAGCCCATAATAGAATCTATAAATACCCACCCAGCATCACCTCAATGCAGCTGCTGGTAGAGAACAGACCCACTGCTGCACATACCATGGTCATTGTATAGAGCTGCTTCAGGGAGTTCATAGTTCTGAGCAGAATCACCACAATTCCACCACCTTCCACTGTCTCCACAGTTCTGGCCAACAGGTTTGGAGTCAAGGCTTCAAAATCCTGGGCAGTAAAAAGAATTTCAGAGTTGCCCAGAGTCCAGCAGTGTAGCTGGCTCCGACTGAAAGGCACAGAAAGCCTAAAACCTTTACTCCTCAAAGTTTAAATCCCACTGAAATTTGCACTAAGCAATGCCCTGTTCCAACTCCTACCAACAAGGCCACCTCACCCTCACACCACTCATGAGGGATAAGCAAGGCCATCAAAACTGAAGTGACAGAAGCAACAAACCCCATTCCTGCAACATTTCAAGTGATTATTGTAGAGCCCTTTAGGGAGCCAAGGACCCCCTGACCTGAAGGACACACATTCCAAAGGTGTTCCCAAGGATCTTGTGGGTCTCGTTGTAGTAGCAGTAACGGATGTTTGTGGCTGCTATGAACAGCTCGAAGGGATCATCATCCTTGATGTTCAGAGTTCCACTCTTAATCTTCTTCTGGAGCTGCCTCATCCTCTTTTTCCTGTGACTGGAGGGGAAAAAAATCATACAGGAGTTTTCTTGGGAAAGGGTTTGAGGAAAGCATGCTCAGGCTGAGCCTGGAAGTCAGAGCTCAGTCCTAAATATGACTGAGGTGAAACAGCTGAGGAACCCAAGTTTTGAGGTTAAAAAGGTGAGGGGAGTTTGGCCAGGGAAGCAGAGTCAGTGTTAGAGCTACAGGAGAAAACCCAGAGGTACTTTCTGCTGGTGCCAACTCTGTTATGGAAGCCAGATTTCACTCCTGGAAGAGCAGATTTCCCCCAGCTGCTCCAGGAACAGCCCTGCCTTCCCCTCCCACCCCTCACCTCAGCCTCCAGCCCTGGCTCCCCAGGGAGCAGCAGGACCTGGGGCTCTCTCACCTGCTGAAGCCCAGCTCCTTCTTGTAGCACCAGAGCACAGAGGGCCTGGCCTTCACCGTGGCCTTGGAGAGCATGTGGTGGAGGATGACGACCTGCCAGGGCACAGAGCACTCACAAACAGCTCTCAGGGAACACCACAAAGCAAAGTGTTCTTCTAAACTTGATTTTGCAGCTGCATTTCCACCGTGGAGAATAGAGGGGTCCCTTGGCAGGATGCAAAGCTGTGCCTGTGCCTGCTCCAGGGCTGCAGGACACTGGGTTTTACCTCCTGTGTCCTTAGCTCCCTCCTCTGTCAGAACCAGCACTGATAATTCCAGGCTAAACACAGTTTTGTCTCTTACGGATAACCCACTTGTATGGATTTTCCACAAAGGGCTTCAGTGAACACAATCAGAGCTGGGAGATGCCAGAACCCATCAGTAAGTAATGCCAACATTCCTCTACTGCCACCTGAATAACTCATTCTTTTCCAGTTTTTGGGGTTTTGTTGTTGGTGGTGGTGGTTTTTGGTGGTTTTTTGTTTTGTTTTAATAGTAAGTTCATGTTATTTGCCCACAGACTGGAGATAAATGACTTGTCAGTCACACAGCAGTTAGAACAGAACAGCAGCAGGAGCAGGGCAGGGATTGTTCCCCTCTGCTCAGCACAGGGGAGGGAAAACCCTGGGCTCAGTTTTGGGTCCCTCACTGCAAGAAAGACACTGAGGGGCTGGAGCATGTCCAGGGAAGGGAATGGAGCTGGGGAAGGGGCTGGAGCACCAGGAGGGGCTGAGGGAGCTGGGAAAGGGGCTCTGCCTGGAGAAGAGGGGGCTCAGGGGGGACCTTATTGCTCTCCACATATCCCTAACAGGAACGGGTAGACAAGTCGGGCTCTGCTCCCAGGAACAAGGGACAAGAGAAGAGAAAATGGCCTCAGGCTGTGCCAGGGGAGGTTTAGGTTGGTTTCAAGACAAAATTTCTTCCCTGAGTGGGCTGTCAAGTCCCCGTCCCTGCAGGGATTAAAAAGCCACGCACATGTGGCACTTGGGGATGTGGGTTAGTGGCTGCTTTGGCCTTGCTGGATTCAGCAATCTGGGAGGGCTTTTCCACCCTGAGCAATTCTGTGATTTTGCAAATGGACTTGTCCTAAACCACCGTGGGTTTGCCGAGCTGTTCTTCCCCTCCCCCCTCGAAAAACACAAGGCCAGAGTCCCTGAAGAAAAACGAGTTTAGCACTGAATTTCCTCCACACAACTTCACCGAGCAGGTTCATCTGCGAAACAACTCAAAGCCCACTCCGAGAGAGAAACCATCATAGGGCAGAACCGAGGGAGAAAACCAGCTGTCCAGAAAGTTTAACATCCTTGCCGCAGTTAAAAAACAAAACCAAACCAAACCCACAAACCGCAGCCTGTCCTGAGCTTCACTGGACGTTCATGAGCTTCCCAGACGGGAGATGTCTCAGGGAGGTCTCACACACCATTTCCAACCCTATCCCTGCGAGTTCCCTCCCCTCAGGCCCCACTCCTCTGCCTGGGGCTGGGAGGGTTTAATTCCCGCTGGCGGCAGAGCGGAGCAGGGCCTGAGGAGCTGCGGCAGGCCCTGGCGGGTCCGGCACGGCGGTACCTGGTCCTTCCCGCGGTCGCCCACCACCACGAACAGGCTCCGCTGCCGCTCCGCCACGCCGTTCTCGATGAGGACGCGGATGCGGTTGTCCACCTTGCGGCGCTGCATGGCTGCGGCTCCCGGCGCTCTCCCCGCAGCTCCCGGAGCTCTCCCGCCGCTCCCGGCTCTCTCCCAGCGTTCCTCCCCGGCCCCGCTCCCGCTGCACCACGTGGGAGCCGCGTGAGGCCGGGCGCGAGCGCCGCGCGGCGTGGGAGGACCCCGGGGCTGCCCGCGCCGGCCGCCTGCGCGACGCGTCCGCACGTGTGTTTCTAAATACACCTTTCTGTCAAACCGCGCATAAAAACACTCACACACACTGCTCCGTGTGTCGAGCTCTCAAGCAGAGTCATTGAAAGTAGCCTTCCACATGGGAAAGAACTCCTGTGCTCAGCCGGTTCCCAAAATCCCTGCGAGACACACAGCAGCCCCTACTGCCCACAGCTTCCCTTCGCTTCCCTTCCACGATTTATTCTAAACAAATCCTGCCCGTGACCCCTTCAGGTGTGTGGGCACAAAGAGCAGGTTTCATAAATTTAAATTTTTTGATTTTTTGATTTTATGAAGATAATTCCATTTTCACACCTGCCAACTCTGAGTCTGGGTGGCCTTTGCTCCTGGAGGAGAGATGACAAAACCAAAAAAAAAAAAAAAAAAAAAAAATATATATATGTGTGTGTGTGTGTGTATAAGGGCATTTGGGGACAGTTTTCCCAAGGAAACAAGAGTGCAGAGAGCAAACAGAACACATCCAGGAAAGAACAAGTCATTGTTGCAGGACACTCGGCCACCCTCCAAGGAATATCAAAATCAGGAATCCTGCTCCTCAGGAAGAGGAGGGAGCTGCTGACATTTAACTCTGCTTCTTAATAAATCCACCAGAGCTGTTGGAAATGTTTTCCCTACAAAATCCCAAGCTGCACAGCTGTGGAACAGCAACAAGAAAATGATTTATCAACCTGAGCTGAAATTCCAGCGAGGTTTCAGAAACATGGAATTTTATTCTCAAGCTGTTCTAACCTTTCAACACCAGAGTTGAGCCCAGCTATTTGCATAGATAGATTTATTCTTAGCTTTTAATACTGCTTTTTTTTTTTAACTTGAACATTCGAACAATGAAGTACTTAAAACCAGGTGACAGCGTAGGAAAAATGTGTTTAATACCACTGGATGTATTTGGGGTAGTTTCAAAATATAACAAAAATATGATAAAATATTGAATTCATATTCATAAAGGCTGTAGAACAATTTTCTTTTAGGTGAACCCAGTTAAACCCAGTCACTGAGACAACACCACCAATGCAACAGAAGTGTAGCAAGACAATCCCTTTAGGTATGAAATTTTTGCTTAAAAGGGAAGGACATAAAACATTTAAATAGATTTATTTGTCAAGTGTTTACATAAGCCATGGACCAATTTGTTTCCAACGCTGAGTTAAAGAACTGCAAAGACATATATACAGGTATGTTTAAGGCCATCAGAAAATTTAAACCTGACAACAAACTAAAAATTCTCCACACTTATTTTATGTGCTAGAAGCATTACTAAAATTCATTCTAAAATCCAAGAGCGTCAAAAGAGGAAGTACATTTTCATTTCATAAAAGTCTAATGGATATTTCCTAAAATTTAGCTTGAGACCAAAATTCCAGGTGTTCTCTTGATCGTCCCTTGGGTAGAAATGGGCCAGCAGGGCTGGAACCGAGCCAGTTACACACTTCTGGCTCTTCTAGGAGTATTAAAAAGAGAGGGAAAGAGAATCTTGCTTTTAATAAAACTGCACCAAGAGCAAAAAAAAAGTTAAATTCAGAACCAAATCCTAAGTTAGGCTCTAGTTTACTTAATGCAGGTCTCCTACGTGCTAGTCTAAGTGGCTTTTAGGAAGTGGATTTTGGAAAACAGATTTCCTCCCCTCCCTTAAGGCTGGATCCAGAGAGCCACAAATTTTAATACCATTCTATTCAAAAAGCCTCTGAAAGTGGCTCATAGAATAGCACCTCTGCCCTTAGATGAACAGTCTAGAAAAGGAAGTTTCTCATCACACTCTCCACATCACACCAAAAATACACATCTGAAGGGCCTTCCCCACCCCCCTCCCTCTGCAAAAATGTATTGGCCAACAGGAAAATGTTGCAGTTTAACCAATTGGCCCTCTCCAGGACTGAGAGTGTACTGGCAAAAAGAAGGTAATGTTCCCAAAGATCCCTTATTTTTGTCAAAGTCAAAAGCTCCTTCCCTGAAGTTAGGTCACTGCCTCCACGACAGCCAAGATCAGTGTGAGACCAATGGAGGGCTCAGATGCACTTTAACAAATTCTGTCATTTCAGGAAAAACACCATTAGAAGGGAGCTTCCAGCAAACTCCAGACAATAATCACAAATATATTTAAGGCCAGATTTAAATAACGAAGTTGAAGTTGTCCTTCAAGTTCAACAGGAGAGTTTTGTTGTTTGGGCTCATTTCCTCCTTGCTCTCCAGATGTTCTGGTCCATCAGTGAGGGACACTGGCACCTTCCCACCACATCCCTGCAAGTTCCATGTTGCCAGCTCAACTGAAGGGAAACATTTTAGTCCCATCCATGCTCGGTGCAGATGGAAAACTGGAGAAACAGGCGCCCAGATTTTAGGAACTAAACCAGCCTCCACACAGTGACAAACCTCAGCTCCAGCTCAAGCATCCATGCCAATACTTTGCAATAAACTTCACCCAAGAACACCCAAGTTTCACATCAGCAAGAGGGATGTCTGGATTTCCCAGGATGTGACTGCAGCCTCATGAGCAGGGTGAGGGGAATATCAAGATTCTTCCAACCAACTGGTTCTGCTGGACCATAAAGATTTTGCCCTATTTGTTCTTAATCATTTAAATTTTAAGAACTTTTTCAGTATAATTTATCATCTTTGCAGTATTTATCTGCAGTTAGAGCCTCTTCAATAACTTCTCTGTACTCAAATGCCATGTGGGAGAAAGGATCGAGCTTCCCTTTCTCCAAAGACCTGGAATACAACCAATCTTCCTAAAAACTTAAGGTTGGTGGGACATTTTGAGAAGACACATTTTTAAGGACATGAGGTTCTCAGAGTTAAGTCCCAGCAGGATACACTGCCTCGTTAAGTAACAAAAGGCAACAATCCTCTTCCAACTACTCTGACTGATGATTCAGCGACTGCTGCATACAAGACAGGATCTGGGGAAGAAAAGAGGGGTTAAGTGACAATTTAGAACCCTCTCCACAGCAAAATCCCTAAGCTGCACTGATGAACAGTTCTTAGAAAACAGCCTGTACACAGCAGAAACACAGGAGTAAAATTCAGGAGCAGGCTGGCCTCAGGTAGGTACAAGACAACAGCTCATGATTTCTGGGTCAGCTTTCAATAAGGAGGATGTCTAGGAAGGATCCAAGTTTCCCAGAGACAGTAACAATACATACAAAGATCTGAAATACTTCAGGGACTTAAAAATCACTTGCTCAGAAACCCTTGAATTGCAGCCAAGAGGAAGCAAGAGGCTGAAGGCAGAAGTTTGGTTTTGAACAGGCTCAGACCCAGCCCTGACCCACACTCTCCTTCCACCACAGGATCACACCCCAGCTGCCCATGGAACAAACAGCTCATCCCTGCATCCAGAAGAGGCTCAGCACCAAAACCAGCCCCAAACTGCCACAGCTTTGCTTCAACATAAACTTCTGGCAACAGTCTTTGCTCTAAACAGGACCTTTTCCAAAAGAAACATACCTAGGAGTGCTTAGGGTCTGGAGGGAGCTCAGACTAGAGCCAAGCCATGGAGTAAAAACTGAGAGCTGCCCTGAAGAGACCAGAGGAGCAGTGAGGGCTCTGAGTGCACAGGGTAAGTCCAGCTGATGTTTCAGGACTTTATTACACCACAGGTGGAGATCAAAGGGCTCCATGCAGATTTCCAGCTCACATCTCAGGGACTTGTTCCACCTCTCCTCCACCAGCAGGGCAGCTGCTCTAAAGGCCATTGGCATACAGGAGGTTTACTAACTTGTCTCTCAACGAAGAGGCCGTGTTTTATTAATAAATTAAAGTTGGAAAAAAACCCCAAACCAACCCCCCAAACTCAAGGTGGAATGTTTCAATACGTTCAGAGGTCTCTGAGTATGGTGCACATTTACTGACAAACTACAGCTAGTTCCTTAAGGAGCATCTGGTGTGCAATGGAAAAAGCTGAGCAGCTTGTGTTCCACCAACCATTTAAAAGCTGATGCATGAAGAAAAATAAAATAATTAAAAGAATTCACTGTTTTCCTACATCAGTTCAACATTAAAAGGTTTGTCTTTTTATTTTTTTTCCAGTTAAAAAACAGTTGGGACTATTATCTCAGTAATAGCTTCCTAAAAAAAACACAGAACAGCAACTTCTCACCGGACTGCAGTTTAGGAATGTTCTAGGCCTTGACTCAAACTGCTGCTTCCAGACAACAGCCCTGTTTCAGGATGCCTGGTGTGGAATATGGTCTTCACAAGCTTATCACTTCCCGCAGTGAAAACATTTTTCATTTGTGCTCTTCACAAAGGACATGGAAAAGTGATATCCCACCTATTTGTATGGAGTTCCAGACTGCTTCACAACGAAGTCAAAAGTATCTGACTGCAAGTTCTGAAAGTTCAGTTGTGGTACAAAGTAGAAATGACCCTCTGAGTGAGAACAACCTTCAGTTTTGTACAGAACAGTTAAACACCACGCAGCTGTTCCTCAATTTCACCTTTCCACAGGCAGGAATTATTTGATGAGCAATACTTAACAGAGAATATAGCACTTTTCTTCTCACACGTGCTATAGAATGCAACAGAACTACCAACACCTCTATGGAGGCAGCTATCAAAATATTCTCCCCACTGCAGAGAGAGCGCATGTGCGCAAAAGGCAGGCACAAGTGATTTTTCCAAAGATTATACCACAAGAATGCAGTAAAACTTGAATAAGACTTGGTATTTTCCAGCTCCTAGGCTTATGCCATTTCTTTTATACATCACTGCCTTCATGAAGAGAAAAAAAAAAAAAAAGAAAAGTCCATCAAAAAGGAAAGTTTCCCAGAAGCCACAGCTAGTAGAATAAAACCAGAAAAACAGGAGGGTTTACATCTAGTCAGGAAAAAGAGACTATCAGGGGAAAAAAAAAACAAAGAAAGAAAGAAAAAAAGACCTTATGAAATGTCACCGAATCACATTGAATCTGTTTCAGCCGTTGAAAACCAGTGTTCCAGGATACAATTTTTATAAACATGTTTTATTTATCTTGCTTATACCATTAGAACTGTAACTGCTGGCTGTCATTTCCCTGAAAAGGGGAAATCAACTCAAACACAGACTGGTGCTTTTCAAAAGACAGCAATTGGAAGGGCAGCAGCAGCGGGCATTTGAGATTTCTTAAAACCTTCAAGGCTGCAGGAAAGACAAAAGGACATGTGACCAAAAGTGTTATGATTATCCATTAGGGATTTCCATCAGTACCGGCATCAGTTATTTAGGTGATAATACAGCAAGGTCAAGTATTAGTGACAGACAATGTGCAAGTCATAAGGAATGATAGAGAATACCAATCCTTACAAAAGTCATTGCTATCAAAGAAACTTAAAAGTGTTTCAAAGTGATATCTAAATACTTCACATCAAATATACAGTGGCCATCCAGATTATAGCTCAGGATTTGCTGCAAAATTTTGTCCAAGTGCCAAATCAAAGCCTTTTTTTTTTGTGTGTGTGTGTTTTTCACCTTGTCTCCTAAAAAAAAAAAAAAATTAATTACACAGTTACATTAGCAGTTATGCAAGCGCTCTTAACTCCATAGCCACAGGAATCAGGGCCCTGGTGATGAGGAGTGCTGCAGCTAAGGGTGCCTCTTTGTCACAAACTGCCTCTAAGCCCACCTGTCTATTTAGGGCAATTGCATCACTACACATCTTGAACTGTTCAGTGCTTCGATTTAGTAAGAAAAAGCTGAAATGCAGTTGTTCTATCAAGCCACACTTCACCTTTTCCATCCTTTCATGGGAACATTGAAGTTTTTTTTAATTGCCACCACAGAAAATTTTTATGAATTTGCAGATTTTATCTGAATTTTGTTAAATCACTTTTAAATGACAGAAGTGAGTCTTTGCTTTTTCCTGCCACTTCAGTTAACCATGGAGATTGGATCACCCTGAAAATTGCCTTTTTTGCTTTATTCTTAGCAAGGGTGAGGAATCTGAATCTCATGTGCAAGGCTCAAGATGATGCTTAGGACAGAACATGCAGAGTAAACGTTGTTTCGTTCCTTTCAATATCCAGGGAATATAAAGCTGGCAACTGTAGTCCTGTCATTATGGGTAATGAAAATAGTCCCTTTACAACAAACTTCCTGTAAGGGAGAACGAATAGATAATAACTCTTCTGGTAACATGTATTGTACACTGGCCAGCGTGTTTTTGGCGTTGAAGGGAATCCTGTGAACGTGTTTAATTCACTTGCTGAGCGTTCATCTGAGGCATCCCTCTGTTTGGTCTGGGGGGCCCTCCACGACCTAGAAAACACAAATAGGGGGTTGAATTCTGCAGGAAATCTGGTTAGTTTAAAAATAGTCCTAAATCTTCTGGACTGAACTCAGACTTTGTTGTGCTTCCTAAAACACACTCTCAGCTTTAGCACAGGCCAATGCTGCACTCAACGGCAGAGGTCTCAGCTCCACACCTCAGGGCTTTCAGGACCAAGGCAGGGACAGGAACTGAATCCCCTCAAAACTGAACTACCAAGTGGGGTTTCACAAATGCAGGGCACAGCCTCGAGCTGCTCTCACATCAATGTCTGTATGGAGACAGAACAGTCTCATAATCAAAAATGTACTAAGAAAAACACCTGAGGAAACATGACGAAAATAGTATTTAGAAGCTTAACTACAGCCTCATTATGTCTGTCAGGTTTGTTTCCCAAGACTTTTATTAATAAAAGACAGTTAAATAGTTCTACTATATCTCAATGTCAACAGCAATCACTGTTTTAGCTTCTTTTCCAAGAATTCCTCATTTAACAGCCAACTTAACTTCCATCACCAGTTCACAGGATCCCAATAATTCAAGTCAGCTTATTCTTAATTGTGAGCTGCTAACTAAGGAGTGAGGTTGCTTTTTAAGTGCAGAACTTTAAAAGTTGGCTCAGAAACTTCCACTTGACACAAATAAATTATTCCCTACTCATGAAATTACCTCTAGGAGCTCCCCGAGGTCCACTTTGTCCAGAGCCACGTTTGAAATTTTGTTGATATCCATCCTGAAACAAAGAAATTTTAAAAGTTACAACGTAAAACATGGGCATTCTGTTATTAATTGCCAGCAAAATAAGGACCATTTAGAACAATATGCACTGACAAAACACCTGTAACTTCAACATGCAACATTTTATTAGTAAAAAATAATCTTTAAAAAATAAATTCTTACTTCCACTAGTGCCTAGCAGCTGTAATAAAATGTGCAGTGACAAATGCTCTCTCCAGTTACAGGATGTGTTGCTCAATGTAACTAAGAAATATAAATAGATGCATTTAGTGTTCAACTTTTCCAAACTACACAGGAGCAGTTTGACTTCCTGAGCAATAAAAGAAGTTCCAGAGGATGATATCACTAACAGCTCTGAGTGCTTTTGACAGGTATCTCCCTCCCCACAGGTAGCTTACCCTCTGGTAGTTTGAGTAATCCCGAGGAGCATTGAACTGGGGTTGTGTGTAGCCACTGTTTGGAGTGTTGGAAAAGGAAGGACGGTAGCCATCGTATCCCCCTATGGAACAGGGCACAAATCTTTCACTTGGAAATCAAAGCTGCACTTAATACTTGACTTTCTGCTACTATGGAAAGAAAAGCAGCAACAGCATTTTACCTAAACCTTAAGAAAATCCCATCCCTTTAGGAAGGGCTGTTTACCTGCAAATCACACAAATGCCTCCAACATCAGAGCTAATGTATCAAAATAAATGAGAATGAACACCTTGTAATGCCTGGGAGGAAGCAGAGTTCAGTGCATTTCTCAGAGTAACCCGAGGTTTGATTTACAGAACATTCAGTTCAGAGCTAAACATGATCCTAGGTAGGATCTAGATGTCCCAGCTGTGATTACTGCATTCACATTCCAATCAGCTGTATTTTTATTACACACATTTCTTCTCCCCAGCCACAGGAGGGGGAGAGAACACGGAAGACAGTACCTGAGTCCATAAGCAACCCCAGAACACCTGACAAGGAAATCTCTGTCCTATTCTGAAATAAACCTCCTTGTAGAAACACTGACAGCCACACATGTAAGGTCTGGAAATCACAAACATTCTCTTATCTATCCAGAACTACACTATCATTCCTCCACTCCTGTTAACTCCCTTGGCCTAGTGACTTTTGGACTCTTGTGCTCCTATACCTCTACATAAACCAGCCTATTCTCATTCTGACGAAACACAGAACTACAAAATACACTGTGGAAACACTAAGCATTTTTGAAATACCAACTTGCATCTGAATTCCTTGCTTGATGGGTGGATATTTCTGCATTTGCTTATACTTGCAGTATATGCTTACTATTGTACTGTAAGAGTCCAAACACTTAAAATTTAAGTTGCTTATCTACAACCAGTAAGATTTTTACTACAAGTTTTGCTGTCTCACAGGGCTGCTATCCCAGTCTCCTGACAGCAGGTCAGTTTAACACCTGCTCTCCTGAGCTGGTGTTTCCCCAGGGTCGAGCAGAGCTCAGGGAGGGTTTTGCAGGGCTGCTCACCTCTGAATCCATTTGCTGGGCCCCTGTAACCATTCATGAGGCCCCGGGCCCCACGGGATCCCCCCCGGGACACGCCCCGGCTGTTGTAGTAAGGCTGGCTGTTCCTGGGAAATCCAGTGCTCTGCTGGGGAGGCTGCTGGTGGTTTCCTGCCACTTGGTGACTCTGGTCCGGGGAACCGTGGTAGGTACCAACCACTGCAGGGGAATAGGGGGGAAAAAGAAGTAGAAAAGTCTGAATTTCTTTATGTTCCCACGTATCTCCCTTTAAACCCAACATTCTGTTACAGGCGAAAAGGATGAGGCTCTTTGTCCTTGTTCCACATCCAGTACTTGTTAGCACTTCAGCAGAAAGTGAAGGCAGTGCTGAGAGAAAAACAGCTCCGGACACAGAGCACAAGGTTCCAGGCCTTTGTGACCTTACATCAACTGTGAGAAGCAATCCATATTTGCTCTCATTTCTGGCTTACTATCTCCTTTACAGAATGTCGCCTCAAATTGCACTGTTTTTTTTAAAGCAACCTTAACATCAGCAGAGCCAGTACTTCACTCTAGTACTTGCATCTTCAGAATAATCCTGTTCATGGATTTTTTTTTTAACCCATATAAACCTCAGCCAAGTGGCTTAACAACTGGAGATAGATATACTGAATTTCACTCCCTGTTGGATATTCAAACCCAGACAGAGGAACAAAACTTGGTATTGCCCAGGGGAAAGGCCTGCAAGGGAACCTGTGACATGCTTTGCTCCATCATCTAGGATGTCACAGACTTATCACCTGCTCTACCAAGGCCACAAGAGTTTTACCTGTCTGGAGTTGTTCTTGCTGGAGATCTGATTGTTCTACTTGGTGAGGTTGATTGGAGAAACTCTGGTTGTAACTGGCCTGGTACTGGTTTTGCTGCTTAAGGGTTTCTGGCTCATTCACAGGAGGAACAGGCGCATTCATGTTGAATACCTGCAAGAGCAGAAATTCAGTTTTATGGCTCTATAAAGAACCATCTAAGTCTTAGAAATACAAATAACCAAGGACTATCATATGTAGCTGCATGACTGACTCCACCCCAAGGAATGAGCACCAAGCCAAAGGGATCCAGGACTGATTTCCTACTCACTGTTTGCATGGATTGGAATGGAGCTGCATTGACGTTGATTCCACTGCTATGCAAAGGCTTGCTGGAACCAGCCTGGAACACCTGTGGCTGGGATGCAGTGGGAAGTGATGATGAGGATGGTGTCTGGTCTGCATTCAGGGACATGGAAGCCTAATAATTAAACCAAACAACATTTTAGCTCTTGAGGTACCAAAAATTTAACTTCAGAAACTTTGCTTAAAAAAAAGTGGCAATGCCTCAGCTTCACTTCTACTAATGACTGTTTTGTACTTCAGCTCAACAGCATAATGAGAGGAAAAACCTAACCATCTTCTCCCTCATTAACTTGAAACAACTAGAAAAATCCAGAGGGGGGGAAATGAAGAAGTTTCCAGGCTAACTGCTGTGAAAAAATAAATCCCATTTCCTAAGCCAACAATACTGATGCTCCCATGCTGATGTTGGCATGCTGCATCCAACTAAGTGTCTTGCTGTGGAGGACTCACTGGTCACAGACAGGCTCAGAATTTTGAAATTAAAGGGAACTGAAGCACCCCTATCAACTAAAAATAATGTTATTTACTAAGAAACATAGACTAACATTTGATGCCACCTGCAATCAAGAGTTCTTCCCGCCCCTGTGAAACCTGACTTGCCTGAATCTGGTCAATTGATTCTTTCTGTGGCCGTTGCTCTGCTGTGTGAGAAGGCTGATACATGGGTTGGGAAGCTGTATATCCCTCACTTGTAGAAGAAACCAAGGGAACCTGACAAAATAAACCCCAAAGCCCCCAGAAGTCAGCTGATGCTCACACACAGTTTTGTAAAAAGTATAAGAGAACTCTGGAGTGGATGGCACTCTCTAGTCTGTGAGCCAGCACATCTTCAAACCAGTACAAAATAATTACTTTTTAACCACCAACATTCTAACAGCACACAGCTCCAAGCTCAAACACAAGTGGAGAAGGGCTGGCTTCCAATGACCTGAATTTTACATTTTACAAGCTCTGCTCCCACACAGAGAGCCCAGGGAAAAGTCCAGCCAGGAAAGCAGAGCACTTTGCATTAAAGAATGTACTGGGGAGTTAAAGAAACAATGGAAAATAACTGATGGGGGTGTTCACATGACACTGGAAGGTTCCAGAGGCAAGAGTAAGTTTAGCTACTGCTTGCAAGATCCTCAAGAGAATCACTGGCAGCACTGGTTGAGGTAAGGGAAATAAGAAAAAAAATCCATTGGATTAAGTCAAGCATCACCTAACAGCAAAATAAAAACTAGTGCAGAGAAAAAAAATCCCTCTGCCCAAAAAAATTATTCTACTCCTACGAGACAACAAAACTGTGGAGAGCACCAGCATTTCAGGAGGCACATACAGAGGAAACTCAAGAAATAATTCCCTCACTCCTGTTTCTATATAAATGAGTGACTTAAACCTTGCAGACCTAATCTGGACAAGCCAAAGGAAGCAATTTATACTGCCTGTACTGTGAGATCCATCATCTATCCAGATTTTTTTTTAGTTTGCAAACACCTACAGGGATCAGACCCATTACTGAGACCAGCAGAGTCCTCAGATATGTCACACACGCTTAATGGAAAAAAAAAATCTTTATTCACCAGACAAGTGAAACATCTTAACCACAAAGTGACTACTTCATTTACACAGTGCAGAAGCAAGTTTAGGAGATTGCACTTAAAGCTCAACTGGAAACAGCATTCAACTCACGCTGACTGCTCTACAACTCCAGGTAAAATCCCAATCCAAGCAAGTGGGAATAATCAAACAGAACACAAACTCCATATAGTTAATGCATGAGATCTACTTGTGCCCTGACATTCACTTTAACAGACACAGGCTGCCCTGTAACCAAGTGGTTTTGGAATTTCTGCTGCAAATAGGTAACAAACTACCTGCTTCACATTACTGGAAATTTGCAATGTCAGTAGAGAATGAAACCAGGAACTAGTAATGCTTCTAAGCAACAATGGAGATCATCAATTTACCAAAATTGGTCCTTCAGCTTTTTATGAAGAGTCTCTTGTGTAGTTAGAAAATAAAACCTTTTGTAAGTCCCATCAGGCCTAAATCAAACTCAAATTTAAACCAGAATTTTGTGAACATTTTACCTGTGTAGCTTCTGGTTGCACAGGAACTTGGGTAGGCTGGGCAAGTCTTGACTCAGTATGAACTGGAGGAAAATAATTTCACTTATTACACAGTAAAATCAAACCTTTTACAGAATAGCATTATTATCTGCTCTGAGCACTTATGTGAAAGCTGATCATCATGATGATGAAGCCTTAGGCATGGCAAAGCTATATTCAAATTACCAACTGCTGTTTCCATGCAAAGAACATTTTTTCTAGTCGATCAAAATAATCCAAAGCACGACCAAAGAAGCTTTAGCTGCTCCACATTTCCAAGCAAAACATATAAGCAAGTGAGAACTGGAAGTCTAAAAAACAGTACAACCACATTTCTGAGAAAAACACACTATAACAGGATCGTACTATTACTTGTGGTGACCTTTTTATTATGCAGCAACAACTGAAGCACTTCTAAAAGATGACTTGCAGGCTTCCCCAGTATTTCTCTTTAGGATTTACCATTACAAACCTGGAGGGCAAACCATTTGGGGCATGTCCAAACTCTGGGCTGGGTTCATGGGCTGTGCAGATACAATGGCAGGATCAAGCGTTTGGTTCTCAAATTCTAGCATTGAGTCCTGGGGAGAAAAAAAATAAATTTAAAAAAAAATCAAATTTCAAATCCACACTGCTGTGGGTTAAACAGATGAATGTTTGGAGTACAGAAATACCTGCATGAAGTTGTAGGGGCCCTGCATCTGTGCCATGAGGTCCTGTACTCGCTGTCTCCTGACCAGGGGGTCTGCCTGAGCCACAGCAGTGAGTGCGTGAGATTCCGGGACAGGAGGAGATGTCGCCTGTGTCTGTTGCTGCAGGGAATTTACAACCTAACAAGAGACAACAACCAACTGCAATTTCAGCTCCAGGCAGCACTGCACTCAAGTGACTCAGGAGTTCTTGCATTTCTGGCTATTGCCTGACTGGTTATGGATGATGGAATTGCTGTAGTGGTGTTGAAGGACAGTATTACATCCTAGACAGGTCAGTACTGTGGCCAGCTACTCAACTGAGCACTCACAGGATTACAGAGCTCACACTCTGCTCTTTTTTCTAGTCTTTTCCCCATTAAAAAAATATTTGTTCATTGTCACATTGAGTTTTTTAGACCAGGACTTGAGACAGCAATTTATCACCATTTGGAAATTTAAAGGAAGTGGGGGAAGAGTAAGCTTCAGAAATATGAACAAATGGGGAGCAATTATTTTCTCATAGCTTTTTCATAAATGTAAATGAAATCAGATTTTTTTTGTCTTTTTAAAGACTTCGTAATGCTCAATTTTCACAGCCACTGTTACCCTAGCTCCCTGATTTACTGTTTCAGGAACAGCAGCCAGCATTGCATAACAAGGATTGCCAGACAGCACTGTGAGGGGACACCAGAAGCCCAGAAGCAGAAGCACAGATCAGGGAGGGTAAGAAAGCTCAGATTTACCAGACATATCCCAAAGTGGCAAACATCAACAAAGGAACAAACTGCAATGGGCTTTCATATAGCACCTGATTAGACAGCAGAGCAACCAGCCAAGCTGGACATGGGCACCTCAAACATCCATCAGCAAACAGTTTGAAAACAGACAGTGACAAAGGTGATTGAGCTGCACTTTGATGGCCCTAACCAATCCTTCACCTGCTCTTTAGGCAGCTCCTGTAATCCAGATGTGCCATTTTCAATGTCAACAAATGCCCTTTAAAAATATCATTGTCTCTTATCATTACTTCTCTATTTCAATCAGCTTGTAACATTGCTAACATTCCAGATAAACAGCTAAGCCTTAAAACTTAGTTACACAGGATATAAATTAGCACACAGGCACCTCAAAATATTGATGTAAAATACCTGATTTCTTATTAGAATCGCAGAAGACAGATTTCTGTACCCAGCCATGACAATTACAAACCATCCTATAACAAAGGTCTGAACTTTAAGCCTCACACTGTCACTATCCAACCTCAAAGCCTGCACATTTCTTGTAATTTCTCCAAGAAACCTACAGCATGTTCCAGCATTCCTACTGCCTGCCCAGATTTCCAAACCTTGCTTGTCCACATCATTCTGCACATGCAGTAGCCTCACCAACTCCAATGGCTTGTTCCTTGAGCAAATCCCCAACAGAGAATCTGAACAAAACTAAAAGCTACAACCACAGCCCTCTTTGAGATCCCCTTCAGACCCAAATCACCACTGGTAGCAATCCACAGAGAAGCAATTTGACAATTCCCATGAAAAATACATCCTGAGGTAGTCCACACTGGAAACCAAGTACAACTCTGGTCTACCAAACAGTCCCTGAATTTCACATTATGGACTGTTTCCAAATTAAGAATTAAGCCCCGTGAGGGGAGAGCATATATACAGACCTTTTGCACATGACAGAATTTAAAATTTGAAGAAAAAGTGCAAGCCAGATCATCAGGTGAAACCTGAGTGGTAAAACCAACAGCTACTCATCTCCTGCATAACTGTTAGCAAAAGTACTCTGTTATTTGAGCCCTACCACTCAATTTATGGAGTCCAAGTCATTCACAACAATTCAGTATCTTCAAGAGAAAAAAAAAAAGGAGTCAATGGAATCATCAAGAACACACAACAATGACAAAAATACCCAATGTTTTCCTCTTTCTCAAATAGCACAGCAGTAACTTCAGACGGTATTTAATATTTTACACTATCTTTTCCAATACTCCCTTTTTGATGTCAAAAGGAACAGTTTAGGATCTATTCCTTCAGCCTTATTAGCACTACCAGGGTACTCTGAGCAAGTAAATCAAAGCAGGATCGAACAACTGAGCAAATTTCAAGCTGTGTGATGAAGTTAACCTTGTCAGCAGGTAGAAGTGCCAGACACAAGGCAAGAAGACTGACAGGGGACAGAGAAAAAAGAAGGAAAGATAAAACCACAAGTTTAATGACACCACAAGCCAAGAGAATGAACTTTCATTTTGTTAGTCTGAGAACAGTTTTCAATTCTACACAAAATCCATCCAACCAAAGTTCCACAATCTAAGACACAGAGAACTTTGCATACAACCAGATTCAGGCACTAATTACAGAAGAAGCTGTTAAAAAAAATAATCACTACAAAACAACAATAAAAAATCTCCATAAATACCATTACCAATAAAGGACATCTTCACCAAAATTAGAACAGCATATAATCTAAATACACTTGGAAAATTCACAAGGAAATTATTTAGTTTAAAAGTTATGGAAGGACCATACAAAAAACATCTTTGTGAAGACATCATCACCTCCCAACCTAGAAACACACCACAGAAATCCTGACTGTATCATATCTATTTGAGGGTTACTGAAAGAAAAAGAGAGGAGTTTATGATATCCTCCCCCTTAGCAAACAATTACAGAGATCTTCTGAGCTAATGTTTTCTTTCAGATTTCAAAACTCACAGCTATCAGCGTACATCCTGTGTCACCATCTTACCAAAGCACAATTCAGCTGCATTCTCCTGAGAAAGAAGACTGCAGCAAGAATTACTTTACAGGCAGATATTCTCAATTTCCCTTTTTTGTTTTACAGCTGAGAAAATAAAGTTCTTTATTATGAAGAAACAGGCTTCAACTTTAATTTCTTCTAAATTATTCCTCTCTACCATGTCCAAGATACTGGGACAGAAAGGGCAATTGAAGCATACATTCTCTGTATTGTCCTATGAAAACAAAGCTGAGCCAATTCCAGATTCAGCTGACTAAGAAATTATGAGTTTCTGAAATCTGATACCAAACTACAACCTGAATTATGCCTTCATCCACGCTCCTTATATTAAGAACAACAGAGACTGAACCCCTCTGGACACTTGGTAGAAACACAGATATAAAATGGGTATAATTGAAGCCAATTAATCAGTAATTTTAAAATACTGTGCCTTCTAAGAACACTCCAACCAAGCATGACTTTAATGTATGGGTTTGGAGGGTTTCTTCAGTTTGTTAAGATAATTCTTAAAGCACATTCAGTAGGCAGTGAGTAGCAGTGATAATTTAAAGAGTTGTTTAAGGAAGTAAATGAAATACTGTGACAAGGAACTACCAAACTCCTTCACATACATGGCAAAGCTGTCTACTTAGTTTTAGAAGTCTCACACTCATCCTCAGTATTATTAAATCTCTAAGTGGTCTTCAACACTGCAAAACAGGAATTTCAGCCAGACTCAACGTAAATTCAGCCAGATCAGTTTATCAGAACAGGACATAGTTTTATCCAAACAGCTACTGTTTTTTCAGCACTTCACAAGATGATGAACACTTATTCCACTCCTACACTTAAAAACAGCCAAAGGCACCAAGAAAGCCTAAAAAACTGACCATCTGCAATTTGCTGCTGCAGAAGGCTAAAATCAATCAAAAATTAACTCTCCAGCACCCAAAAGAAGCTGCTCATACTTGTTTTTACCAGACAGACACGACTCAAGCTCCAATGCACCGAACAGGGGGCTTTTGTCTTTTCCTGTACACGAGAACCACAAATTCCAGTGCAATAAAATCCTGGACTTGCACATGCAGCAAAGTCTGATTGCAAACCACTGAACTGGGAATGGATCCCAACACCAGTGCACCACAAACACCACAAGTGAACAGCCACTCAAGTGCAGAGGAGTAACAAGTGAGGTACTTGAAGAGCTGTAGTTCTGGGAAGCAGAGACGTACATACACACGAGCACATTTTAACATCAAATGATGCACATGAGCAATCTGGAGCAGGTATTAGTTGGGTTACTCATTTTCAGCTCCCTCTCCAGGGAGCTGTGCTTAATGAAAGCACAACTACACCACACTGTCAGCAGCTGGGTAGATAAACTTTCAAGTTCTACATTTGCAGCTAAGTTCTCCAAAAAGAAAAAAGACTTCAAAAGAAATCCTTAAAGTCTTTTTAAGCATAAGACTTTTAAGCCCTGTTTTCCCAAGCAAGCCAGTAATGAAGAAAAGCAAGTTCTCGGCAAACTTAGCCAGACTAAATATGTTTTATTTCTTTTTATTTTAGGTGCTCCTGAGCTAAGTCTGTAATTAAAGAATCAAGTAGTGATTCCAAGCCTACTTAAATAAATGTTTTCTTTTAGATATTGGGGGAGAAGGGATACAATACTAAAACCTATCATGAATTGTGAGCCAGCAGAAACAGGGATTGCAATTTTACCTGCAGTACACAAGATCTTACCTCAACCGTTTCAACTGTCCACTCATCTACCTGTTCCTTCTCACTACTGCTGAACTGAGTCTCTGCCATGAATTGTCTGTTTACATACTAAAATAAAAATAAGAAAGGGTATGAAAGTAAAAGTAAGTGGCATTGAAGGTATACAAAATGACAGTGTTTCAGTGAATAATACCTCAGTTGATTCAACTTCAGTTGGCTCAGTAAATTCTTCTGCTGGATCGGGTTCTGGAAGAAAAAGAAATAAACCATTTATGTGGGAAAAAAACAAATTAAAAAACCCAAAACAATACTAGAGACCTCAACCACCCTCATGTTATAGACCTAGAAGATACAAAGTTAGATGAGAAAATCTCGTGTCTCAGAATAAAGAAGAAATTTCATGGGTGTTAACAGAGAATTATTAGTAACAAATATTCTCAGAGCTTTGAATTGAAAAGAAAAAAAAAATTAAATTCTCACTTGTGAGAGTTATGTTCAGCTATGCCTTCTCCACAAAAGGGAAAAATGTCCTGAGTAGTCTTAAAATTGGATACAACATTCCCAAGTTTCTTAAGTATGTAATTACACTGTCTGCTTCAGAAACTGCTCCCTTCTAGCTCAGCTTAAACTGGTGGGAACCACTGAAAAATGGGAAAAGCCTCAGGCAGCCAGAACTTTCATCTTGGATGGTTTCAGTGCTAGAGATGAACACTGCATTTGCAATTTAATCACTCTGAAGACTGCAGAGACATGACAAAACAACACAAACGTGTCAGCCACAGGGTATCTTCCCCTTCTCACCAGCCTCTGCTGCAGTGTCTTCTACTGCAGGTGCAGGTGCTGCCTCCTCTTCCTCACACAGCCCATTCTGGTGGTTGTGGGTGCTGTCAAAGTAACTGGTCTGAAGAATGCGTTCAACAATCTCCTTCAGTGCTTTATCTGGGAAAATGAAACAGAGAAACATCAGCACCACCTCAGTCCTCATTATCTGCTCTCTCCTTCCATCCTTCCTTCCTTCCTTCCAAAAGACTGCATGTACATTTTAGGATCCTTTTGCTGAGAAGATGTTGCTGCCCCAAGCCAGTCCATAAGCACTAGGATTTCTTTTCTTACTGGGTCAAATTCAATAAATCCATAAATATCCCACTGTCATTCAGAAAAATCTGAAGGGCAAGAAGAGTACAGAACTTAAGAGTACAGAACTCTTCAGAAGCTTTGTGGAGCACTTCACTGTGAGGTCAAGTTTATGAATTTAATTACTAGACTTTTATTCCTGTTACTTAAAAGCATTACTGTAAGACAGTTTCTTCCAAAACAACTAATTGTCAATAAAAATAAATCTACAGACGTACCATCTGATCCATGAGGGCTCTTCTCCTGAGGTGAAGTGGCTCAAAAGAGCCTTTGTAAGCAAAGAACAATTGCCCTCAGTGCTTCAGATGAATGCTGGGGCACCTTAACCCAAAGGACATCAGCCCCATAGGCAAAGCAGTATCACTGGCTGCCTAGGCCAGGTATTTGGGAATGATTTCCATAAAAAAGCAGTCTGGCTGGCATAGTCACACTGTAACCTGCAGTTAATGAATGAAGACAGGGCAAAACTGCAACACTTTTTGTAGGAGCTAAGGGGGAGAGAACATCCCAGTAAGGAAGGCCATGTCAGTGTATGTATTACACTGTCATCTTGTTCACACCTAGGTTTGAAGAAAACAAAGAACTGTTACTGAGCACCACCAGCAGCAGAGTACTGCTGAAATAGAAGGAATAGACTGAGCTTCAATACTGAGTAATGCTGAGCCAATATAAAAAATACACCACAGACTGAGTACAAACTTCACAAGACACTGTTACAGTCCAGCTAAGAGCTGAGAAAAAGTAGTTCCTCTAAGACCTCACGGATAATTAACTGCCCAAGTTCTCTTACATCAGATGTGTGTTTTAGTTCAGACACAAATTCTGTGTTCTGTCTCTTCATGCAGAGACTGTACTTACAGGTTGTTCCACAAACTGGTTTTTCCTTCCCTTCCAGTAAGTCCCACAGGTGAACAGATGCTTGCTCATACTGCTCATTCAACCTTAAAAATTAATTAATAAGAGTTAATTTCTTACTGAGTCTAAATTACAATACCAAATACATTGTTAACTGACTGGCAATTAGGAAGAGGAGCACTTTGCTGTAATCCTACCTCATGTTCATGTCTCGTTCAGGGTAAACCAGCTTATAAAATTCATCCAGCATTGTCAGCTCCTCCTCTGTCAGCACTGGCACCCCGTTGGATCCTTGTTTGAGGTCGCTGCGCACTTCATCATCCCCCAGCTTCTCCAGAATGAACTGCAGCTCCAGCACCGTCTTTAAACGCTTCTGCTCAGCCTCCTCTCGCATCAGCTGCTCCCTTCGAGCTGTCTTCTTTATTGTTTTCTGGATCTGGAATGTACCCAAGGGAAAAACTGTTTGGAAATGTCTTTAACTACTAAGAAAAGGTACAGAGGAAGGCAAAGGAAAAGCCTGAGTGTTGGGTTCTTCCATTTGGAAAGGCTTGATCCAGATGGTTCACACTGGCCACACAGAGAGCAGGAACAGAGAAGTTATTCACCATATCCCACCAGAGTAAGAAGCATTCATTGGAACTACCAGGAGATCAGCTTAAAACAGATAAACAAAAGGACTGCTTTTTCACACACCACAAGAGGGAACTCATGGAATGTTTTTACATGAAAGGCTGGGGAGACAGACAGGATCAGCAAGTCCAAAAAAGGATTTCAACAAATTCTTGGACATGCGATCCCTAGTGAGACACCCCAGGGAACAAGCATGTGCATCCACTGCAGCACTCCCAGCGCGAGGAGCACAGATGCAGGGAGGGAGAGGATGACACATCAGCAGCAGCCTTGTGCTCTACACTGAACCTTCCACAAGGTCTAAATGCAGCACCACTCTGAACCTACAGGATGTTTCTTCCACTCTTCATCTTAATCCAAGTATCCAGTGTCCAGAGTTCAGCTGGAAATGTAATATTCTCTTTCAAAAATCTATCGTGTCGGTAACTTTCCCACTTGAAACATACCAATTTTGTTTTTAAAAATCAAAGACATATCTTAAAATCAACTAACTGCAATCAGGAAAAACTATAACCAAGTTTGAAAGCAGAGCACAAATCTGGTACTCCTGCACTCAATGGCTTGTTTTAACAGTCAGCTGACCAGGTAAACACTTCAGAACAGACTTATCCAGAAAAGGACGTTCTCCATTACTAACATTCCATAAACACATATGAACTGTGATGCCAGAAAATAGAGAAACAAGCTGGCTTAGTCCTACAGATTAATTTACAGCCACAGCCAATGCAGAAAGCAGTTTATAACACAAGGATGCTGCTGCCCTTCAAATAATCCCAGCCTGTTCACAAGCTAACTACACTCCTTAGAGCAGTCAGCTGTATTAACACCCACTACTCAACCAATTCCTCCAATGCTATTGCTCTTTCCAGAACTCCCAGATTTTTAGAATTTAAATCTTAATTACAGTATTATTCTGCATCCTTGATAAAACACCAACTCAAAAGATTACCTATTTCATAGTATCCAGTTCATTTACCCCTTACAAAAATAATAATGTAGTTTCAGACTGTATTACCAAGAAATGAAAACCGTATGAAATCCATTTAAGAAAATGTTACCAATGGCAGCAAGTGACCATCTTTAATGTTGCATGACAGACCTGGTTCTGAGATCACTATTTTCAACACTTGAGTTGTGTCAGAAAATTACATTATTCTTGTTTCCATAAAATTATGTAGTACGTCAGAAATTCTTTACAAAACTTGACATCAACTAATATAAAAAAATAGAAGAAAACAGTCAAACATGGAAGAATAAAGGGCAATTTATCTCTGTAAACAGAGGTGACTACTGCCTCAGTGGAAGAGTTTAAAGTGTTTGGATAACCCACATGGCAATGGTTATCTTTACTTACATCTTGGCTCAGAGCCATAAAACTCCTCTGCAGTTCCTTAGCAAATTCCAGATTATTTGTCACTTCCTGGTACTTTGACACTGCATCCTTAAAAAAAAACAGAAAGACCACAAATGTAAACTATCAGCAACAGAACTGAATATATACTTCCAACAAATAAATTCCCACATTTTTTAGTTCTAAAGTGAGACACAGGATCCCTGAATGGGACCGCAACTATGTTAAGGCAAATTTAGATTTTCACTGGCCCAGATATCAAAGACTTGTGCATGTCCTTGGGGTCTCCAGTTTCTTTAGATATGATAAACATATATAGAAATATGCCTCTATGTGCTCACATGGATGATGGACTGGTTTCATGTTTGGCTGGAGCCAGTTCCTGACCAATCCTAATAAACAACTGGAAGAAAGGGGGAGAAGAACAATCTGGCAGCTCAGAACCACTCAAGAGTTTGAGAATTAATGCATTGTTATCTCCAATCAAAGCCAAAATCAGAGTATACAAAGCATAATGTCCCCTTCTCCAGAAATCTTTGCTTTTGCTATCTTCTTAAACCTAATACTCTGATCTGCATCAAAGCAAACCAAATTCCTCAACCTATTTGGTATTACTGAGAAATTATATCAAATCAGAATCAAATCAGGGGGATATGGCTGAGACATTTACATTCCTGCTGTGACAAAAAAATGCATATAATGCATTTCTCCAAACTAACATTTATTTTTATCAAGCCTGGTTGTCAGGCCTCATAAAAACCATGAGCTTCCCTCCTGAACATGACGTCAGCTTCCTATCGTGGTTTATCTCCACGACAGGCCATTACAAAATAAAAATACACAGCTCTGTGGTATTTCAGTTCTCAGCTGGTACAGAACCACCAAAATGAAGATGAAATCATCCAAGGGACCAAGAGAAGCAGCTCATTCTTTTAAGTGTCAACAGCTGCAATAGTTGGAGGGTACATTTTTTCCCTTCGCTTTTTCTCAGTGTTAAAAATCATCCAAAAAACACTGCTGATCCTAGACTGAGAAGATAATTGTTAAGGATTTGACTTCACACAGCACTGAGCATCTGGTAATTTCTTGAAGTATCAATGTGCATGTCTGCACCATACAACTGAATTTAAATTGATACTTGATTTTTATTTACAACTGCAAACTGCTACTGAATCAAGCTCTGCAATAACCTACTTTAAGAACCAGCCCCAAAAAGGAGAGAGGCAGGAAAAACTCCTCATCACAAAGATAACAAAACAATTTAACAGAGATCTGGTTAGGATTTTTTTGATTGTTTTTACCAGTTGATCTTGATTCAGACGTTCCCCCTTGTTCATTCGTTCCTGGTAATCATCAAGTTTGCTCTGAAACAAAAGAAAAATGCTGTTATGAAGAGGCAAAAATCAGTTTAAAGCTTTTTTCTACTTGTGCTAACAAAATTATGCACTCTAATATTACACTACACAGACTGTACCACGTTACACAAGACCATAACTGTCCTGTAGAATGTGTGCATGAGAAAAACTGTCTTCTGAATTAAAATGTAAATATTTTCTCAAGAGATAAATATTTTTATCTTGTTTATTTGGCTATTACAATGTCTTCATGGCTAATTGGAATTTCCAAGGAAATTCAAATTCCTCCTAAGGGGACAAGAACTCTCAATACACATGTCCTGCAGCCCAAACGCCAGAGAGCTGAACTGAGGGCTGAGGTAGAGCATATCACCACTTTATCACTACAATACCAAAAATCTGACTGCGAACCCCCACTGTCAATGCTATTAAGATTCAGAACTGTGATTCTCTGTAGCTCCATCACTTAAGATAGTTGTAAAGAATTTTAAACAGTTTCTAATCCTCTGTGCAAGAATGCCCACCAACACAATTCACATTAATAACTCTAAAATAGTTTTTGTTCAAGAGCATTAGGATTTTTTTTCCCACAGGAAGAAATTGAAAAAAGAATCATGAGGCTACTCTTCAGCAGGATCAGTTTTCTTATCTGCTTAAAGAGAAACCACACAGAAGAGTGGCATCAGCCAGAATCAAACTCCTGCACGCCCCGGTGACAGATTCTACAGGCTAAGTACAAAGGCTCTTCAAAAGGAAGCGAAGCCTGTAAGGCTAACACACCTACTTAATACACTGTTTTCACCATTTCTGTATTATCACAAATTACATTTTGAATGAAATTTGGCATGATCTAATTTAAAAACTTATTAAAACAAATCCATAACATTTATCTTCCCAATCTAGGATAACAGAACACAAGAAGCAGGAGAACACTTAATTTTGAATGTCAAAGATGCCACCACTGTCTCAGGGTTTACATTTGCACTGAGTGACACCTTGTTTGGTTGCTGTTGCTCTTCATTTCAGATTTTTCAGTTAAAATACTTTACTAGTCTTTTTCTAGTTAGTTCAAATTCCATGTCAGTCTCAGACTTTTGGAAAGATCAAAGTCTGTGGAACAGTTAATCAAGCAAGCTCCTCTCCTGAAGTATTTGATGCCCATCATTATTTCCTGAAACCCTATCACCCTTATGAGGCTTGGTCCTTTTGATGTCATTTTTGGTGCTGGATCTTTTTAAGTCCTCCAGGTCAGATAGAACATTTAACTACTTCACCTTCCAGTGTATCAGAGCCAGCAATGGCCTAGGCAAAGTCAAAGCAAGAACTTGCAGAGCTCCAAAAATACATTACTGGGAGTTTCACGCTGGGGACAGGAAACTACATGGTAACAGTTGTTAAATGCAGCAGCCACAGCTCAAAACAGATCCAAAAAGCAGCCCTGGAGAGCATTTGGCACACTGCAAATCTATCTCAACAGGAAGTAAAGTCAGGTTACTCTTCTCCATCCTGATCTCAGAGCAGATGATGACACGCTTGGACAATCACAGGACAGTCTCTTGATTTGGGAGAGCGTGGCTGAGCTGTGCAGCCGAAAGGGAGGTAAAAGAACTGAACCACTGCAGTGCCCCAGTGCAAAGCCAGGTCAACCCACACCTCTGATGGCTGAAATCCTAAAGCAAAGGGTCTTTGCAGACAAGCAAATTTCAAAGGAAGTTCCTACTTGCTCAAGTCTCTGGCTCCCCGCTGCAGATTACAATTCCCTTGGTCACCCTGATGCAATTGTTTGTGAGGCTGCTCAGTAAATAGACTGCAAACATGAGCCAGCTTGAACAGGGTCTAGGAAAATGCACTAAAACAAATTCTGTGATCCAGTTTCCAACACAAACCCATAAACAACAACAGTAAAACAAAATGGGCGGAACGCTGTATCCCAGAACACTACTTTGTTTGACTTTGTTGAAAAAAAACAACATATATTGCAAAATTACACTGAAACACTCACAGAATCCCTTTTGTGGCTGAGGGCATAAAGAAGGGAAGAGGCAAAAATACCCTAAATAACTACAATTTTTTCTGTATACTTTTTCCATGCATGGTTGGTCCTTTCAGATTAAGCTATTGCAGTAACATAGTGAACAATGCACAAGGTTTTTCTTGAATGGTCAAATACTCCTAGGTCTAATGTAAATGCTTTCCTTATTTTTATCCAACTAAAAAGCCAAGGGTAATATGTCTCCTGTTAGGAATAGAAGAAAACTTACTTGTCTTCACATTTACTTCTTACAAAATATTCCTGTTGGGAAAGTAAAAGCAGAGGAAGGAAAGCACTGTCAGCTGCAATGCAGAGGACAAGCCAATGTGCATTTAGTTAGATGTTACCACAAAGATTTGGATTGCCAAGTAAGCATTTCTCTATCATTGCAAAGACACTTTTAAGATCCAAAGCTGCATTACACAGAAATATTAAGTGAAATGCCTTCCTTTTTAATCTGCACTGTCAACTAACAGCAATCCAAGAGCAGCATTAGAGCTGTAAAACAACTGCAGTGAAATTCCTGCTCAGGAACTTACTGCAGTGCCTGCAAGACGGGAAGACTCTCTTCATCTTACTCCTCCTTACACAACTTCACCCTCACTCCTCAGACAGATCTCCGAGCATGAAAACCAAACCAGCAGGAAAAAAAAAATCCAGTGGGAAAGTGAGCACATGAACTGTGTATTGAACAGCTCATGAGTCAGCAGCTCCCAGTCCTGCAGGCAGCAAGTCACCATGCTTCAGCTTTTTCCACTGAGATACCTGAAGTATTTTGGAGTTTCCTGGGGAAAAAGCACCACTAACAGGCTCTTGGAACTGTGGTGCTCACTGATTAACTACACCCTGGATTTTACTTTAATAGGAATCCAAAACTGAGTTACTTTATTGCACTAATAGACAATTCTCTTCACTTCCTCGGAATTGTCTCAAAAACATCATCCTGAAGTGGAAACAAAAACTGCAGTTACCTGGCATTACCCTCCAAACCTACCCTGGTTTTAGAAATGCCTGACCACTGAGCTACCACTTCCAGTACTGTGCTGCAAACTGGATCACTGGAATCATCAGATTAAAAATAACCCTTAAAAAAGGGGGTCAGGAGCAGGAGGGAGGCTCTATATTTAACCAGATAATTTCAATGCTATGGTTCTACCAATTACAGCAGCACAAGTGTGCACAACAAGCTGCAAGGTGACAAGGTAACCTCTGCCAACAGCTGGAGTAAATCTTTAGTAATTCAAACTCTACCACACAAGGTACGAAAAGATGGAAAGGACATTTCAAGTTTGTCTCCTCAGGTATCTCAAAAACTGAATGAATGTTTTTTTGACAGCACAAAAGCAATTAAGATAACTCAAAATTTAAAATAGCTGTTTAATACAGTTTGTATTGAAGCCAAATAAATGCCAAGTTAAAAATCAGAAGCTTGTTAAGCTGTTTTACATCCCTGCATTGTAATTTGTCTGCCCTCCACCATCACCTCCACACTTATTCATGGCTTTGCAGCTAAAATTGCCCAGAAATGACCAAAAAACCCCACAAACCAAAACCAGTCTTTTATTTTCTCAAAAAAGTAAAACACTTATCAAGGAAGTTCAGAACCTCTCAAAACCCACCAGTTCTGAAAAGCTGTTTCAGTCCTGAGCTGGAACCAGGAAGATGGAAGGATACAATAACACCAATACTCCAGAACACAAAACACTTACAGGTCTTCTGTTTAAACTGAATTGATTTTTTGAGTTACAGTAGTAGATATTCTTGTGGGAGGGCTTCCCCCCACAATCTGGGAAGTTTGATGGTTTAGAAAAAATATCTGCATAATGTATTAGTTTTTAAACAAAGAACAAGGACACAACAATTCTGAGACTGCAGTTTCACGATCAGTTAACCCCAGAGGCAGAAAAAGCTTCTTCAGTAACCAGAATTAAGTCACAGAAGAGTGGAACCCCAAGTTTTGGTGACTGCAGAGATGTTCTTTCCAAATCACCACCACACAGGATTTCCTACATAAACACTCTGAATTTTCAGGGAAGTTGACTACACTGTAGGAGACGTGGATTTTGCTCCTTACCTAATTTTTGTTCCAAAAAGTTACTTTTACAAGTGAATTCTAGAGCACAAATGTGTCTTTCCCAACACATTCTGCATGTCTTTTTCTTCAAACAAAAGCCATGATCCAAACCCCAAAGCAGCATCTGAAAAACTGAAAACTAGAAGATGTTTCACAGCTCTCTGGACTCATCATGCATCCAGTTAACTGAACTCACTGTGAGACAATCCCTACTTTACAATAACCAGTTAAAACCAAAAGAGACCATCCTGAAACCTCAAAGCACCAGCCACCACAAGATTTCACAAATTAACTGCTTGGGTTTTCAGATCTGAAGCTTGAGATCCAAAATTCCAAGTAAGAGAGGTTTGAATGAAAGTTTCAGGCTTATAATACACTGTATGAAATGAATTTTACAATTTGTTCCATGTTAAATCTCCAAAGATTAATTTCAAAGCAAACCTCCCAAGAAGAGGTTCTGGAGCCACTCACAAACCTGAACATCCAACTGGCCCAAATCATGGACAAACGCATGGAGAGAGCTGCTACCAACAGGCAGCTTCAAACTTCCTGCCACCAGAATGAAAAACTAACCCCAGCCTTTACTACAGGTCTCCTGTTTTCCATAGGAAATCCAACATTTTACTGAAGCAAGTCATGTCAACTTCAAATGTCCACCTGCTGTGCTGTGAGAGTTCTTGTGTAGCAAGGACAGCAGCACCTGTGAACTGCTCATTCTGCACCCCAGCCAGGGTTACACTCAGGAGGAAACTCAGACAAGCTGATAAAGTGACAGCAGCTCAAGTTACCAGGCACAGGCAATATGTGCCATCTTTCCAACTCCAGACACCAAGCTCACATCAAGCTTTAAGCTCACATGTTACCCTGTGAACATCTGCCCATCCCCATGTCCACGTGTTAGCACACTAATTATTTTGCCCCTTTGGCAGAACGTTTGTTTGATGAACTGTTCTTACATGGCTCATGCCCTATTACACAAGATGAAAGCAAAAACAACTGGGTTTTTTTTCATTCAGCCCTGAAACAAAACCAGAGTCTGATCTACATTCAACTGGCTTAAAATTTGGAAAGGATTTTTCTCCTCTCAAAACAAAAACCAGAAGAGCCAGGGAGAAGGAGAAATGAAGGTGAAATATTCTCTTAAAGAATGTGGACAGCTGGCAGGATTCTAACCCCAGACACCTGACAAACACCTGGAGGAGTACAGGCAACTTTCAAATTAACTAAGCTTGTCAACATAAACTTGAGCTGCACATCCTAAGGTCTTGGAGAGAAAATACCTCTTTAATTGCCCCCTTCCATGCACACACAAATATCTTGTCATCTAAGACCAGAGGAAGCATTCCTATCTTTTCCAAATACAAAAAGATGAGGGGAACACAGACATTTTCAGGCCATGTTTTCACATCCATTTCTAAACAGCAATTAAATTTATCCAGTCGCTTTTAACAAAAGAAATAGTCATTCTTTCAAATGAGATCACATTTAGGAAAAGAAAATGAAAGTGTAACTAATAATAAAGTGGTTTTAGTTTATACAGAAACATTCAAACTAGTACAGACCAAAGTTATAAATATTATTTCAATTTGTATTTTGGTAGTTACATTATTTTACACTCTGCGTTTGCAGGTAAACATGACAAATTTCACTCCAGAAATTCAATTTCTCTATGAAGAGTGACCTTTTCTCTACTAAAAGCTGCACACTTCTTTTATTTAAAACCTAAGATGGTACCTCTTCCAGAGCAGTAATTTTTCATCCTTCAGAAATGTGTGTCTAAGTATTTATTTGTGTTCATTCTGTGACACAAAGCTCTGAAAATCATCTCTACTGGCCTTCGTTAGCAGCTGCTGACAAAGAAAGGATTAACTGTCCAACTGAGCACAAGTTCCCAGTGAGATTTACTGCATTTCTCACCCACTCCTAGCTGTGCAGTTTCCAGAACAATTTTACTTTCTGGATGGTTGGAAAAATTAAAAATATATTCTTGTCCAAAGATGCAAAATATAAGGAAATCCTGATGTGTACAATGAGCTTTGTTTTAAGACATAAAGGGCATTATTTACTACAGAACTCTTGGTCCCCCCACCAAGGGAGAGGCTCAAGCCCACAAATGAGGCCCTCTGCTTTAATACCTGTTTCTCTCATAACTTCTGTAGTGCTTGTGAGTCCTCCTCCAGGAAGTTTCAGAACATCAGCCCATTAAGACTTAGGAATCTCTGAACTTTAATTCATCAGTGAGAGACAGCGGACTTTTTCCTTTTTAAGCCCCAGCCCTTGCCTGTTCTTTAAGCCCACATTGCCCAGCACAGAGTACTCAAGAGGTAACTGTTTTTAGTAATTTTTATGGAACATCTTCCCACAAAAGCCATGTCCAGAAAAAAAAAAAAAGGCACTTTGTCCCCCTACTCACTTGGTAAAACACTAAAACTCCACTCAAACAGAATGGAATGCCTAAGGCAAGTGTAAATTATTTAAACGTAAATAACAACACTGCTCCCAAGGACCCTCACACCAGTAACACTGAGTTTTATCCTCTTGATTACTCCCATGTACAGAACAGGTCAGAATGTTCACTTACCAATTTTGGATTTTAAAATACAAGCTTTTAACATAATAAAAAATATTTTCAGAGGATTTCTGTGCATTCTGGGTAGAGAAATCAATTTTCAAACAATTTTTTTTGTATCAGAACAACTAGAGACAGAAAGATCTGCTCCCTTTCTTGAGCTGAGGACCAGTATTGGCTGTGCAGATATTCCTGTGTATTAATGCCAAGTTTAAGACAGACATCTTGTCCTGTCTACACAAAACAGACATGGAGGAAAAGCTCCTCTGATTCTAAAAGCTACCTAAATTTTCCTGGCTTGCTGCTTTTTGCCATGTCATTTCTAAAAACCAGGATAATCCCACAACCAGTTTTGAAGTGGGAAGCTACACTGTATTTATGCAGTGTATTATTGATACACAGTGTCTTATTTATAGGTAAAGCACAGCTTCTCTCCTTTACAACCCACCTGTACAGACTAATTTACTGGGAATACTTCCACCTTATACAATATGGAACACTATGAAAAATATCAAAACTGACAGTAAAAAAATTAACAGAACACTTAGTGTGCTTATACACTTCTAAAA
Source organism: Serinus canaria (assembly GCF_022539315.1). Taxonomy (NCBI): domain Eukaryota; kingdom Metazoa; phylum Chordata; class Aves; order Passeriformes; family Fringillidae; genus Serinus; species Serinus canaria. Next base: position 8,130,469 of record NC_066319.1, on the reverse strand, counting down.
ATATTAAGAGATGTAGGGTTCTGGCACAAATATAAATTTTTTTGGGGGTAATTTTAGCTTGCCACTGTGGTGTTTTGAGGCAAGTCTTGGGGCTATGAATGAATTCTTTTTCTGCTGGACACCTCATGCTCTGGAGGTTGTCAAGCCCTGCGAAACTCATTTAATCTACCACCACCGAGAGGGTGCAAAACACGCCGCGAGTAACCACGACAGCCTTTTCCTCTTGGGCCACAACTCGAACCGACCGAGCACCAGGGATTGAGTAGCCGCTTTTCTAAAAATAACCATGAAAGGCCGCTTCCAGCTGGGCTTTGGCTCCCAAAGAGTTGAGCTTAGGGCGATGGAAAGCGAGCGGTGACACTGGGGCGGGGTGGGGTGGCCCCGGCTTTGTGCGGGCGGCACAATGAGCTCCGCCGGGGAGGCTGGGCCGCCGCCATGTTACAGCTCCGCGTCCATGTGCCCGGCACCGGGGGCACCGCAGCCTCTGCCCGTCCGCTCCGCGGGCCACGGGCACCGGGGAGCTCCGGCCGCCGCACGGAGCGGGGATGTGGGGAGCCGATTCCCGGGATGGCGCGGCGGGGAAAGGCCCCGCCGCGGGGAACAAAAGGCGGAAGGAGGGGGAAGGGGAAGGGAGCGGCGCCGCCGAGGGGGCTCCGGGCAGCGGGGGCGAAGAGGGGGTCGGTAGCCGCGACCCCTCCGGGCTCTGTTCCGCGAGCCGGGGGGAAACCGGGACGGTTTCCCGGGGAGACGGGAGGGTGACGGGGCAGGGGGACCCCGGGACGGGAAGCGGGCAGACCGGGGGAGCGGCGCTCGCCCTTCTGGAACCTTCCAGCAGGCGGCCTCTGGGGGCCACGCCGGGAACAATCGGGGAGGACTCGGCGGAGGGCCCGGCACAAGGGAGCGGAAGGGAAACAGGCCGGACCGGCTCGGGGGCAGGGACGGCCGAAGGCGGGGGACAAGGCGGGTGGGCAGCAGGGGTGCGCTGGGGGACTCTGAGGGGACGTGGGGATCACCTTCTTCTTCTCCAGGTTGCGCAGCTTCTTGTCGATGACCCCCAAGATCTGCTTCATGGCCTCGGTCTGCACCGTGGTGATGTTCACACCCGCCGCCGCCGCCGGTGCAGCCTCGCTGCCCGGTCCCGCTTTGCCGGTGCTGCTGCTGGTGGTGCTGCTCGCCATGGTGCTGTTGGTAGCCGAGGGCATCTCTGTGAAGGAGGGAGGGCGGGCGGGAGAGAGACAAGAGAGCGGAGAGAGCGGCGGGCGCGTCACGGGGGGAGCGCGGACGGCGGGGACGCGCGTGAGCGCGCACGCGACAGCGCGCGCACGAGCCGCACCTGCCCCGGCGCGCGCGCCCCGGAGGGGGCCCCCCACCAAACCCGCCCCTCCCTCGGCGCGCGCGGGGTGGCGGTCACGTGACGGCGCGGGGCGGCCGCCTCGCGCCCAACGGTCATTTTCCCTTCGCGCTCCCCTTCCCCCCCCCCGCCCCGCTCGGGGTGTCCGGAGGGGCCGCGCCGCCCTCCTCACCCTGTGCGCGACTGAGCCCGGGGGGGGGGACACGCTGCGCTCTCTCTCGCTCGGTAGGAATGGCCGCCTCAGCCACGCTCCAGCCCCGCCGCCCGCGCTGCTCCTGCTACCACGGGAAGGAGAGAGATAGAGAGAGGAGAGAGGGAGGGAGGGAGAGAGGCAGCGGCGGCGCGCACGCCGGCGCGTAGAGGCGAGGCGGCGCGGGAGCGCGCGGGGGCCTGGCTGACCCGCGGGCTCCCGCGGAGAACGCCTGAGCCCGCGGCGGCAGCTGCCGCGCGGGGGAGGCGCGGCGCGGCGGGTCCTTCAGGCGCGCGGCGGGCGGCTCAGCGGCGGACACAATAGAGGGGCGGCCCTGAGGGGCTGCCGGGCCGCCCGCCGGCCGCTCCCGGCACCAACACGCTCCAAAGCGCCTTTCTGTGCCCGGCGGCGAACCCCCACACCACGGCTGTAACTGAGCCGTAACAGCCGCAGCTCAGTCGCCGGGAACAGTTGCTTCATCTGTCTGTCAGGATGGGATTTGTGTCTCCCGATATATCCCTGTATATCCCTACGATCCCCACGTAACGTGTTTGATTTTAGTCCTACACGTTTCAGTCACCAAAAGCTGCCACCACTCAGTAAACCTCTACTTTTATGCTAGCAATTTGTTCTTTCAATATTAATTATTTCAGTGTTAATAAATAAAATACAACGTCGAGGTTGGGAATAAAATACAACGTGAGGCAAAGGGAATTTTGGGGTGAATGCTCCAGCTGCCTACTGTGGCACAGCTGGAAAGTGAGATGCCACTGCCTTCAGAAGGCTGGGAGCTGAATGGGAAAGGATTTGGTATTTATTGACTTGTCTTCGAATAAATAGGTGCAAGACTTTGGGAATAGAAATCCCTGAAAATCCAGTTCACAGTATTCCACATGGAAATTGGAAATTTCGGTTAAAACAAGCAATTTAAGTCTGTATTTGTACCGTTGTTTAAGTGTTTTTTTTTTTCTTTGATCTCTTTATTCGTAGATCCACACAATCAGTGACATTGATAAGAAGGAAAAAGCCCAGTTCCTTGAACAACTGGGCCAACCTGATGGTTCCCATCACCAGAAGGGAGATGTCTCACAGCCCTTCCTCACCAAATCCTTGCCCTTGTTTCCATCCTGGTTCTTGCTCCTCAGGAGTTAATTCAAGCTGATAATCCAGCAAGAAACTGGTCACTCGATGGGCAGATTCTCCCCCTCCTTGCCATCTGTAAATATTGCTTTTTATGCTTCTGCTTTCCATGTATCTATGCATTTTCTGGGGCAGCTCAATGCTTTGTCACTTTGTATTAGGTATTTGCTTTACAAATCACTTTGTTTTGCATAACAGGTTATGGGACATGTAATAAATCAGCCAGCCCAATTATTTCAGTTGAATAAATGAGGTATAAAACAAAATCTTCAATTGTTGAAAGTCCTTTTCCCTGTTCAACAAAAAGATTTCGTTAATAATACTGTATTTTCTTTATTCCATTGTATTTAGAAGATTTAATTTCTATGGATTTACTTCTCCTAGTCCCATACATGGGGGTTGAGATGACCTTTTTTCCCCCAAGCAAAATACAGTTTTTCTGTCAACATGTGAAGCACTTGAGGATTTTTGACCACAGAATACAATGGTTTAAAATAATATGGAATGGTCTCATCCATTCCTATTCATTTCTCCTTTTCCCTCATATTGGCATTGCAATTCTCCATAAGTTCTGGGCACAGCTTAGGCAGATGTTTCAGCCAAGCTCTGAGAGAGTTTGTACTCAAAACCTTTTGAGGTGTTAATTCTTCATGGAGAAGTGAAACACGAGGTAGCAAATGTTGATGGTCTCAGAAATAAAGGAAGTTAAAAGGCTGCTCTTGAGAGCAGTTACTGCATGAGATCACACAGTCAATCTCAGCTCCTGGAATGTTTCTTACTGCTTAACATGCTCATCATTTCAGGCAGGTCTTGCTGGGAATTGTTGATCTACCCCTTTGCCACCGTTCCTGTAGAAACAGCAACCACAAATTCCTTATCTTTCTGTGCCAACAGTATTGATCACCTGGTAGTGCCTGGCAGAGGAAAACCCTGCAGAATTCCCAGTAAGAGCTGAGACCTTTGTTTGGAGGAAGTGTTGCTGAGCTGTGGGTAAACTCCATCCTGGCAGCTTCCAGCATGACGAGCTTGTAATCAGCATGTGGGTCTGTCTCAGCATTTCCATTTCTCAGAGATAAGTATCCCTGCATTTCGTGTTTGGGAGGTTTGTAAAATGAAGGTCAGCTCTGAAGCTGCTGGGTTTGGAGTCATGTTTGTTCAGTCCCCAGGGAAAGGCCTGAGAGCAGAGAAAGTCCCCCCAGCAGAAGCACTTCCACAAATGTGAACCTCTAGAACACGGAACTGCTCAAGATGAGGGAAGTCACATTCCTGACCCTTCCCATCTCAGATTTCTTCCCTTTTGCCCTCTTTGCTCCCCTTTGCTCAGGGACTTTTGACCAAGCCAAGCCTTGTCACTCCCTGTGGGGAAAATCCTACAGAGAAGTACTACTTCTCCTTTACCCCCTTGTCCTATCTCCAAGTGGAAAATAAAAAGGAAAAATTACACCTTTTTTTTTTCCCCCAATGCCTTTAAAACTATTTCCAAGCAAAAGCGATGTCCTGGCTGTGGGAAATGGATTGGTAAAGAATTCTCAAAACCTGACAGAAAGCTCAGACAGTCTTGTACATCTGTATATAAAGACTAAGATAAAGTGTGCTAACTTAAGAAAGCCATAGAATAGAGATTACATTGTTAAGAGGGAAATTAAACTAAAACCAAGTTTCAACAAGTTTCTAAAGATAGCCTTACAAAAAGACTAGATATTTCAGAGAATTGGAACTGTGAAAGATGCATTGTAGCAAGACCACTTAGAGAAAAAAAAACAGGTGATTAGTGCCAGAAGTAATAGTGATATTGTGTAACAAAAACTAATAAGCTGAAAAACATTTATAAAGTGTTGTAACCAAGAAATAAGTTAGCTTTTGATAGAATAGTGTTAAGTTTTACATCTCTTGTGTCTCACTAGTCATTGAGATTGATAATATAATAAAATCTTTTAAAGTGCCTCTCAGTTGTCCTGTCTCTGTAAAAACTAAGAAAACCACCACCAGGTTAGTGCCTTGTGAGCCCCAAGGATATGAGCTGTGTCTCTGTGCAGCTCTGCCAAGCTCTGACCCTTCCTGCAGGTAATCAAAGCACACAAACAGAGATGTGCTCCTGTCTTCCCAAACCTGGCATCCCATCCCTGTGTCCTTCCATCTTCTGGTTCCCCACTTGTCCAAAGCTCACCAGCTTTTCCACCCTGCTGATCTGTTCCCAACTTCCCCAAAGCAGGAACTCGGCCCACTCAGGGCTCTCTCCTTAATCACCACATCTACTCCCTGGTCATACTCAGAATTAACCTGAACTATATAATGAAATTAATATAATTAATAATTTCCATTTTTCCTGTGTTGGGTTGTTTGGGATTTTTTGAGTTTATTTTGTTTGTTTTGTTTTTTTTTTTTTTTTTAATAGGCTCCATAAGACTAAAATGAAATTTCCTTCCTGCCTGAGCTCATGGAATGTTATGGGATTTCAGCATTGCCAGTGTTCTCTCGGGTTCTAGAGATAACCACAGCCTAAGTTGAAAAGCAGATCCCATTCTACCTCTGGAGCACAGAAAATGGAAAGGACCAACCTCATTTCCAGTTCCTGGATTTGTTATACAGGGATTGAGTTGTTAGGTTTTGAGGGGCACCCAGTCTGCACATTTCAAAAGCTGGGGCTCCTCCTGCTTATCAGGCTGTTTTAGAAAGTATTGCTTTGTTTTTATTTAGGTTTCCTTTTTCCACAGGAATTTGCTCAAAGGAGAGAAGTTCCCATTCTATCTCAGCCCACAGGCTAGCTAACTTTCCTAATAAAATAAGACCCAGACAAAATAAACTTCTCTGAATAAGGATTGAAATCTCAGTGTATGTTTTTTGTCTGAATAAGATTAAAATACAAGGTTTTTATCAGAAATGTTAAACATCGATGTTTTAGGAGAAAAGTCAGTAAAAAATTCAGAAGGTATTTGAGTTCAAAGGAGGTTAAATGAAATCTAATGGTATGATTAGTCAAAACTAACATAATTCCAATCCAATGCAGCAAAAAAATTGATTAAATGCTACTAAATGATAGATTTCCCTACACAGCTATGGATGGGAAATCCTTACAAAAGGTATTTCTGTTTCAGTTCTTCTTCCCTTCCATGAAGCAATTGTTTACTGAAGTCTCCAGCTGCAGAACAAGGCTGGGACACTCCTTTGCTCCACAAACTTCATGCAAAGCAGATCAAGCCTTAGTTTATGGACAAAGCCCTGGCACAGGAAGGGAGGATCTTGGTCACACACGCCAAAGGAGCTCTGAAAAGCAGCCCAAAACTGCCCAGGGCTTTATTTTTGCCTGACTTAGCTAATTTGGATGGGCCCAGCTTACCACACTTGCCAGGATGTTTATGCCTGTCCTCCCTCTCATTTACTCTTTCAGTCATCTTTTTGTATTTGTAAATTAGATCAAGTAATTCTGTCTTTATTTCCTTACTGCTAAGGAAAATATTGTGACAAATGCTGCAGCCCCAATGAAAGCATCCTCTTAAATACCAATCTTCTGTTCAATTTGGTTTTGGGATTTTTTCAACCACTTTAGTGTATCACAAGGCTGTAAGCCAAATTCAGGCTGATCATAGTCTGTCTTTAATTCTGGAGAACATCTACAGAGGTTGTCATCCCAAACTTGTAATCACCTCAGAAAATATTATTTTTTTTTCTCAAAGAGACATGCTATGTAACTGTGGAGTAAAAAAAATGGCTCTTACTGAAAAGATATTCAGCCCAGTGCTGAAATGTATCATGAAAGTCAATAATTGAAAGGCAATGGTGCTGCCAAGGGCCAGGTTTTACTGTCGATGGAATGGGTATCATGGGGCTCATGATGTGCCTAATACCAACTTTTAACCTTTATTTCTATGGATAGAATAATTTTATCTTTAATTCTTTGGCTCTTTCTATGAATCGAGGAGTCTAAATAGTTCTTGACAAATGAGCAGATCCAATGCCTGCCCCCTTATCCAGCCCCCCAGGAAATTGGTGCCTGAGCACTTCATCTCTTCAGCTGATTTGGTCAGGCACAGTCATTAGAAAAACAGTGGGGTTTGCTAATTATATTATTAATTTATTCATGCTCACAACACCTGAAAATTGCCAATCAAACCTTGCATTGTCCAAGGTGCACCGCAGGATTTTTCTGCACATCACATACATAAGAAAGGTAAAGGAGGAGTGAAACTGGAAGTAAGTGAAGGTGAAGCATGACTGGCTATTTTAGGGAATCCATAACGCTGATATAGGACAAATTCCTCTCTTGATACCTCCTTTCCTTTTGACAGGGAATGACTGGAAATTATTCTTTACATAGACTGGCTTTGCACCCACTTTACTGTGGTTTTCATTTGGGTCCTGATTTCTTAGGCTGCTTCTGAGTTGCGGGAGAGAGAAGCAGAAACCTTATTAAAGTTAGGAGATCTTCCTCTGATTTTTCTCTGCTTCTCCTCTGTCCACCCATGGAAGGAAATGAAATAGCCTGGCACAGTTTGGTTGTGGCAAATTCATGTTGCCTGTTACCTCCTTTTTTCCCCAGTCACTTGGGATGTTCAATGAATAAAGGTAGAGCATCTCTAATTTAATTTAGGAAGACCCAAGTACACAGCTTAATTTGAAGGTGGCCACATCGATTTGTTGCTTTAATTTTATTTCTCAGTTGAAAAACTCTTATTAAGAGCTTTTAAATAGCAAAGTTTCCTGCAGAAACAGCTGAGGTGAGGGGATGCCACTCTGCAGTCTGAGTCCTGTGCTTGTTTGTACTGACCTGCTTAGCTCAGGCTGTATTATATAATTTACATTTCTTAACCCAATATCTCTTTTCCAGGTCAGAAAGGGACAGGAAATACTTCAAACCTCTTCTGCAAAATATCCTTGGTGTGGAGAATAAAAGTGGTCTTAGCAAGAATGGCTGAAAGAGCTGGAAGTAAACAACCCTTAAGAAGGGGCAGGTACAGGTTGTACCTTGCAGTTCCACTGAGCAATCTTTGTAAAGTAACCATGGAGCAAGAGAAAAGAAAATCACAGGATGTTTTACCATTTTCTTCCCATCATATTTAAGCCCAAGTCTCCTGTCTTTTGGAGGTTCTGAGGATTTAAGTCAGGTGTATTTTAAAGTTGATAATATATTGGCTGTATGTGAGTATTTTTCTCCCTATCTGTGAGATGGCAGAGCCTACCCATCAGCCTGTTTAGCAGATAAAGTGCTCACAGAGATGTCACTTCCCCACAGTGAACAGAATTACATCTCACAATAAATACTGGCACAAGGAATGCAGAAAGCCTTTACCCCTGCAGGATAAAAGACCTCCAGCCCAGAGGAGAGCAAAGAAGGCCTGGCAATTCTCACACTCCAGTCAGTACTGGAGGCTCAGCTGGGCTATTTTGAGGAAGACTGATCCCAGACCCAAAATTAAAGAACAATTAATGGTTGCTTTAAACAAGTATTTCCAAATCTGTTGGTGTGACAGCTGCCTTCCCATGTGTGCTGGCTCCAGAAGTGCCCACTGGCACTGCTGCCCTTTTCCTTCCTATGTGGTCAGCACTCTCAGAGAAATAAATTTGTGTGCTCCTCAAGGCCATATCCATGCCAGGGAAGCTGAACTAAAGAATTCTTCCACTAAAACTTCCACCAAAGAATTGAAAATGCTTCTGTGTGAAAAAAGCCCCAAACGGACCAAAAAATGGCCAAAGAAAGCACAACCCCCAAGCCATAAAAAGCCATGAAAACAGGTGAGGAGATCACCTGCATAAATTCAGATTTTTTTCCTAATTTTTGCCTGTGCTTCAACAGTTTTTTACTCGAAGTCAAACACTACATGTCCACTGGGCAATTCAATTCCCCAGCACGCCAGTGATGAATGGATCATAAATGTGTTTCAGGAGCTCTAGAATTATTCACCAGGTGAATAACACACACAGGGTAAGACCCCACTGCAGCAGAGGAAATGAGAAATTTGGGAACAGCTGTCCCTGGGGAAGCTGGAGCACACCTTGCTGAGGAGCAATGAAAGATTTAAAGTTAAAAAAAAAAAAAAAAAAGTGTAATTTTGATTCACTGGCATTAGTAACTAAAACATTGCAGTAATAACACGTTACACTCTGAGAATTGCAATGGCAGAACGATTATCTAATTGGAAAGTAAAATTAATGGCACCATATTTTAATGACTTAATAAGCGAGAAATTGTTGTCAGGCTGGGAAATGTCATGAAAAATTAGCAGGGAGTGCAATTTGCTGGCTAACAGAAAGTTTTCCTGGCAAACATGAAGTTTGGGAGCTGCTCTGCAGCAGCTGCTCACAGAGCCACCACTGAGCTTTGTTTTATTCCCCATATCTGTTTAAGGACAAGAGAGCTTGGTGGAAAATGCGGGATTTGGAATAAATATTGGGGACGCAATCCTTACAGACCCAGGATGTTTTGTGAAGGATTGTTACTGGAGGGATTTCCCAATCTTCATGGAAAGCAGCCTGCTGTTTAAACTGATGATGCTGAAGGAAGCAGCCGTGGGGAGGAAGGCAAGCAAACAAGAAGGCACGGTCTTCAAATAAGTAGATAGCAGACAAAAATAAAAGCAAACATTCAAATAATGTGTGTCTGTGAAGCAGGGTGTTTGTTTTTGCTGGACAGGTTGCAATTAAGCTGTGAAAAGGTATGTAAATAATGCTCCATGCAAATATTCCTGTGGACACGGGCCTGTGATCTATTAATTATTCCAACCCAACACCAGGATTTTGTCATCGCTGTCTGTGGCATATTCCTTGCTTTAATCTGTCCTTTGGTCTGGGAGCTGCCAGATTTCCATAACTGGGTCACCCAGTTCTGTCTCAACTTTGTTTTCTGCTGTGAAATGAAAAATTAGCATTTTTCTGTGACATACACTCAGAGCTTTTGTGAAGACCTTGAGTGGCCACTCTGGAAATCAGGAATCCTGAAATAGGTGGGAAAATAGGCAGGGAAATATTCATAGTTGTAGATAGGATGAATTTCCAGTGGGCAATTACACAGTTTGGATGGAAATTGTTGGTTATTCAAAAAGGTAAATGTTATTTTGATGCACAGGACTGATGTTAAACTCTCTCTACACTTTGCATAAAGTGAAAAACACCACTCCAGTGCCTAAGAATAAATTGTAATAAAGTCTTATTATAATTACAACAATAATTAGAACCTTAATTTAAAAATCTTTTTATCTCTGAGAGGCATGAGTCACAGCGAGCCATTTATTGATTAAAATTGAGAAGGTGATGGAAGGTGCCATTAGCACCACTTTAACCACTAGAGAGCGTTCAAGAACTGCTTTAAAGCTCCATTTTCAGCTCATCCCTCCAGCTCCAGGATTTATCTGAGCGACACCACAGGACAGTCACGGTGCTTTGAAGGAAATACAGGGGGAGGTCTCAGTTCTGGCTTCTGCTGGTGATGAAAAGTGTGATGAAGGAAAGGAGGCAATCCTCGATTATTTGGCGTTTTTCCGTGATTATTCCCACCGGGTGTATCCATCCCTAGTGGCCAACAGCACATCAGAAACGGCTGTTAGGAAAAAATAATCTTGGAAGTGTTAGAGAAAGGTGAAATTTTTGTTTCAGTTTTCTTGGGAGAATGTCTGGATTGCATATTCCAAGGATGAGTAAGCAGTGCCATTTTATTAACTCAGTGCTGATAAAATTTTTAATTATTTGTAAATTTCATCATCCTATGAAGAGTTTTGGCTAAAACTGGAGCAGGGCTGAAGAGAAGCTGTGGCTGCCCCATGCCTGGAAGTGTCCAAGGCCAGACTGGACAGGGCATGGAGGCTGGAATAGTGGGAGGTGTCCCTGCCCAGGGCAGGAGGCTGGAACAAGATGTTCTTTAAGACCCCTTTAGGCCAAACCATTCCATAATCCTAAGATTACTACAGGGACCTTCACAGAGAATTAAAAAATCCATGGAGCCCTTCAGTGCTGTGACTGCTGCACTTTGTCCTTCCTCTTCGGAGTGCAGTTTCCAGAGGGGTTTGTACCCTTATAAACCACGGAGTCAGGGTGAGAAGTGAGCACAACAGTCCTTGTTACAAGTAAAAACCACAGGATTTCTGCTGGCGTCTTGTTAATAATGATGTTGAGGAACCCAAAGCTAATTTTCCCTTCAGGAATTCTCACTCCTGCCCTGCTCTCCTGTCTTTTCCCCACTAGAAGGCAGAAGCGAGGTTTCATGAGAACATTCACCAAAAAAATAAATTGTCCAGCAGGAAGTTTTACAGCAAACTGACTGCTGCTGGTTTTCTATGGTTTCATCACCTTCACACTTCCCATTTTCCAGGGTGCCAGGGCCTCCCCAGTCCCGAGCTGACACCCGGGCTGTGTGCAGGGCCCGTGGTATCCATCGGTGCCTCTGTGGTGAGCTCTGCCTCCTCCAGCCTCACAGGGCGCGCATGGAAGGATGTATTATCCTGCTGAAACTTCAGGGGGAATGTTAGAAGGAGGATTGTAATTAATTGAGTTGGAATTTGGCCAAGGCAGAGACTTTAATATGTCTTCTTTCCTGGCTCTTGTTTTTTTTTTTTTTTTTTTTCTGCAGGCACAGGAGTTGTATAACACCCTTGTCTACAGCTTTGACAAATTCCTGGCAGTCCTACTCCCAGCAGGAAGGTCCAGCCATGGGGCTGGGGGATCCATTCAGCCCTGTGTGGGTGCAGGAATGTCTTAGCTGTTCCCTCAGCCAGGTCCCTTAAAGATAAAATTGATGTGTTCAGCCTGTACTTAGTGAGAGCCTATAGAGTGTTAGTGCTCCCTTTCAGCACATTGATGCTTTCATGTTTTAAGCTCTTGGCTAAGCAAATCTTTGTACTTCTTTCCTCCTTCTCCTTAGCACCAATTAAACTCCCCAGGCGTATTTATACAAAAATCCCTGTTCTTTCCAAGGCAGAAACACTTTCTCTGTCTTCCCAACAGATTTTAAACCTCAAGATGACTGCAGAAATTTTGCCAGTTAGCAAAGAGAACCAACGTTACCCCATTTCTCTGGCAATTCTGCAATGCCATTTGCATAATGTGAAGTTTAGATCTTCCACTGTCACATGCTCCCACTCATTTACCACCCTAATGTCCATTGGAAGTGCACGATGGAAGTGCTGGAACATTCCTAGTTCTTTGTTTCATATCAGCCTTGGATTGAACCAGTTGCTTAATTTTCCCCAATTCCTGCAGCACTGCAGGAGTTCCCAACATTTGTCCTCCCAATGTGTTTGTCTGAATTGCTGTATCGTTTTTGCTGTGTTCTCTAATGGCTCCCTCCAAATAAAATGCCTTTATAGCATCAAGGAAAATAACAAGCACTTTTAGACTCCATTCTTCCTTATTCCCCCCCCCATAAACTGTAAAAATCTGCATATCTGATTGATGCAACTTCATCCTGATCTGAAGCCACACTGCTTTTCTCTCACCACTCCCTCTAAAGCTGGCTCTGATCTGTTGGCTACGATTTTTGCAGAGTTTTTTTTCCTCTGCACTGACAATAAACTTTCACCTCCATAATTATTTTGATCAGCAGTCACCTTTTGCCAGGACTGAGGCAAGGATTGCCTTCAGCCAGGCACCTGTGAGTCTCTCACTCCCACAAGTGTTTGTAGTGGTGTTATTTTCGTACGTGTTCCACAGCCTTTCTTGTTTTTAACTGATTCACTACTCTGGTGTTCCTATGATCCTGGCTGAATCTGGGTTAAGCAGTGCCTCACAACCTGGTGAGTCTGTTCTTGCAGTGTTGTGGAGTCTTTCAAGCACAAAGATGTGCTGGGTCTGATCCTTCTTGTTTAACATGCAACCACGGGGTCACAGGATCACAGAGTCACAGAAGGGTTTGAGTTGGAAGGGACCTTAAAAATCATCCTGTTACACCCCTGCCATGGACAGGGACACCTCCCACTATCCCAGGTTGCTCCAAGTCCCATCCAGTCTGGCCTTGAACACTTCCAGGGACCCACAGCTTCTCTGGGTAACCTCTGCCAGGATCACACCACCCTCATAGGGAAGAATTTCTGCCCGATATACAGTCTAAAAACACCCATTGACATTGTCACATGCCTTATGTGGGCATAAAAAAATTAACACTAATTTTTCCTTGATAGCTATATTAGATATTTAAACCTTGAGTTTTAAACTCCTCCTGTTTATTGTTCCTATAAGCAGGGCTGATGACGAAAGCAGATGCACTCCATTACTCCTGTGACAGCAAACCATGTGGCTTCTTTGTGTTCCAGCCACATTTTGGACTTTAATTAAATATAACATCACATTCCTTGGCTTTTCTCTCCACTGTGTCCCTTCACATACTTCCATTTTCATTTTCCCATTGTCTTCCCCCACCCATATTTTCCATTTCAGAACTCTCTTCATTTATTATATGCGTGTATGTGCCTTGGTGAGCTCTGAGCCCCTGCAGCTCCCACAGCGCTGAGGTGGATGTGATCAGCACTTGCTGAGCAAGGATTTGGCTTTCCCAGAGCTCAGGACATTTTGTACACTTCCCTTTTCTCCTGTCAGTGTGAAATATATGTGACACATAACGGGATGTGTGATAGGGGAGTGGACTAAAAAACAGAGATACCCTCAGAGGTGCCTTCAGGTTTTAAAGAAAAAAATGTTTAAAAGTAGCAGGAAATAAAACAAGTAGCGCTGAAAATTTTGGTTGTAGTTGTTTTCAGGGGCTGTTTCTCTGTCGGTGCCGTTGCTATCGCCCCGCAGGGTGTTTTACACGCCCCTGTGAGCGGTGCCTGTGCCTCTGGGCGCGCCGATAAGCGCGGCCCGGGGCGGTGGGCCCGGCCTGACCGCGCCGCCTTTCCCCTTCCTCCGCCCCGGGCCCGGCCAGGAGGGACAGCCGAGCCCCCATTATCACCGCCCTGCAGAGCAGCCCGGCAGCACCTCCGTGCCCTGCCTGTCCAGCCTGAGGGGCTTTATCAGCTCCCTCAGGGCCGCGGGGAGCGGCCGATCCTGCAGGGATGGCCTCGGCTGGGGCCCGTGGGTCTGGGCCCGCAGAATTGCTCGTTTCTGTTAAGAATAGGTAAGAAACTGTAGTAAAATAGATGATAGCTCGTTAGGCATGTGCTGTTAGTTTGGTTGTTATATTGTAAAAGGGGTTAAAAGGGTAGTTATAAGAAATTACACCTAAGCAAAGTGCACCACCCCCCAAGTGAAACGAGCCAGCCCGGACAGAGCTGTAACAGGCCAATCAAGCGCCTTAAACCTTCATGCAAATGAAGGATCCAAAAAGAAATCAATCCAAAGGGACAAAAAAAAAAAGGATAAAAAGGGGCTTCTGATCCACTGAATTGTGCCGCTCCATCTGGGACATGAGGGACATCGCTGCTCAAGCAGACCCAGCGCCGGCGCTGCAGCACCCTCGATGGGAATGCTCCTGTTCAGCTCGCCGGCCCCTTTGCTTTAGGCCTTCCTTTTTCTTATAATAAAAGCTGAAATCACTTTAGTTCGGGAGCTTGCTCTCGTTTTTATCAAATTCTAGGGATTTCTGCTGCTACATCTTCAGGAGAGCAGGTTCTCTTCCAGCAGTTTCCTTCAGCACTCAGGGGTGAGCCAGAAATATCTTCTCATCCTCCCACCATCCTTCTTCAAAAGCTTTTTACCCTCTGAGGAAGGTCCTCGAGGGAATACCTACACAGAGCTGATTTCCAACCAGCTTTTCCCGGCTGGGATCCAGTGGGAGCAGCAACCATCCATCCTCTGGGAGCCCCCACCCTCCCAGGTACCCAGAGCCTTCAGGGGGGCCAGTTTGGATGGCTGGCGGGCAAGCAGCCATCCCATCTTCCCAGTGACATGGCCCAGTCCCTCTGGGCTAATCCACAACATATATTTTACCTTGCTTAAATATCCCACCATAGAAATGCTCTGAATATTCTCAATTCTCTGAAATTCTCAGTTTTGAATATAGAAACTGATGTTCTGCTTATCGGTGTGCTTCTGACCTGGAACCACTCAGGGACATAAACATCCAAGAGATTTTTGCACAGTCCTATTGAGTTCCACCTGAATTTTTGCACTTTTTTTGAGAGTTTTTTAGGACTAGGTTTTTGTCTGCAGAGGTTTTAGGCCAGCAGCTGTTTTTTTGTGGCGTGGCTGGTATGATAGATGAACACCTGAGAGCTGAAGCCTCTGCAGGCTGCTGTGCTGGTGTATCATAAAATCATGGATGATTATAGATGTATGAAGAAATTCAGGGAGCAAGGGAGGAGTTGGATCGTGGTCCAGGTGACAAATTTCACCTGAGTCCCTTCCCTGCTGTGTCACAGACCACGGGGAGGAGATCTCTTTTACTGGATGAGTGTACACGTTATCAGCCTGCCTTGGAAAACCTTTTATTTTATTCTCAGTTTTATCTCCCAGTAATCTTTCAAGTATTTCTACAATTGAGCAGATGTTTAATACCCAGGGACAAGTCTAGAATTGAAGGAAAGATATTTTCCAAGTAATTTGGGGGAACCTGACAAGAATCCCTTAGTGCTAGCTGCTAACTGTGTTTTCTTCCTCTTTTGATAGATCTGGTTGTGTCAAGGAAAGTCTCCATGGACTTGGTCTAACAAAGGCATGATGGATCTGACCCTTTGTAATCTTTGCCAATAAAGCTGGAAAAAATGTTATTTTTTTCCTCTGTTGTTATCCTGCCAAACATCATTTTGCTCCCTGGAAAGCCTGGCTTTGGATCATGCTCAGTGCAGTAGTTACCCACCTGGGCTTGTATCTTTTACCCAAGCATGCCAACTATTTTTCCCCCTTTGTATTGCCAAGGTTTTTTTGATTTATTGTGCTTCAGCTCTTTCTGAGGTAACGTTATTATCTTGAAAGAAGATTTTCCTGATCAGTTGCCACAATAAACAAAGCAAATCTGCCTTGGGTGATTGCAGACATTAAGCACACTTGGATCCCTGTTGCTCAGGATTTATTATGGACCATAATGCATCGATGGGATGCATGGATAGGAAATTCAGAGGGGAAAAAGGGCTCCTATCCCAATTAGGCTGGTGAAACTGAGTAGGGGAGAATGGTGAGAGATACAGAAATAAGGATGTTATTTCTGACACTCTAATGAAGAAGGCAAATCTGAACAAACAGCTCTCCCAAAATTTCACTGTTCACTTAAAATGTGCTTTCTGCTTGTTAGGAACAACCTCCCTCCAGGCTTGCTGGCACTGCTGTTGTTAATTACTGGCTCAGAAGCTGTGTGAAGGAGGTTGAGGATTTAGATTCTTTGGATAATATAGAAATTCAGCCTAGAAATGAGGGATGGGCTACATAGGTTTATGGCTAACGGAGGCATAGACTGCTTTGGGTTGAAAGGGACCTTATAGCTCATCCCATTCCCACCTCCTGTCATGGGCAGTGACATCTCCCACTATCCCACATTGCTCCAAGCAAGTGGTGTTGGACACTTCCAGGGGTGGGGCAGCCACAGCTTCTCTGGGCAACCTGTGCCAGGCCCTTCCCACCTCACAGAGAAAAACTCCTTCCTACCTTCTTACCAAAATCTCTCCTCCTTCAGTTTGATTTGTCTCTTATTTTTTATCTCCAGCAAGTGAGCCCAGAATGACTCAAGAATTTAAAATTAAGTCTTAGTTCAGTACAAAATATTCTGGGTTTTTTTTTCTGGTTGAGCCGCTTGTTTTATAAATAATATTTCCTATTTGATGTTCTTCCCACCAAATCATTCTTTGCAGTGTCCTTTGTGATCCCCCCTCAGCAGGGACTGCCTTGTGATGGATGCTGTACAAACCCAGGTCTGGGATCGATCCTACACAAACACTTCCCAAGGACGAGGCAGGCAGAAGGCGCTGGGAAGGAGGCAGCACCATTCCACTGTGCAAGTGGAAAACTTCCAGAGGCACACAAGGCAGTCTTCCCAAGAACACCCTGGGAACCTCTGGCACAGCCTAGAGCTGAATTAATATCTCCTGACTCCTTCAAAGACAATCCCTTCTCCCCAAATCAGTTTTATTTTCTAACAGAAAGCCAGTGGAAAGAACCATTTGATTTCAGTGATTTAGGCAGAGTACCAAATGCTCCCAAAAATCCATTGCTGCGTTCCCAAGCCACCTTATCCATGGCAGAGAAGAATTTTAACCTCTGTTTCTGTTAAGTTCTGACTCAAAGTCAGGTAAAGGGTGGTGGCTCAGCAGGAGCTCTGGCCCCTTGCTGGCAGTTCTATGAAAATTATTTATTTTTGTCACTTTTTGTGATTAGTCATGTCTCACATGGGGTATGTTGGTACCATCTCTCTCTTTTTGCTCTGCAGTTTGAATTCAGACATGGAGTGAGGGGTTTTTTTTTGGCTCAGCACACATCTTGTACACAGAATACTTCAAGGAAAGCTTTTTTCTGACCAATCCTTGTGATGAGAGGACCCAGTGTTCAATCTTCATCATTTCCAATAACCAGAAACCAGTGGAGGCAGATGCTAAAAGTTTGTAGCCCCCATTTCCAAGAAGAGCAAAGAGCCACATTCTCTTCCTCTGCTCTATCCTTATTCCAATCCTTGTGCATTTGCAAAGGCTTAGAAGCAAAGCATGAGGAAATGCCCCTGCCAGGTCTGTTTGGTTATCAGCTAATTCATTCTCAGGTGTAAAGCCCACACTGGTGAAGTCATCCTGGGTAACTGAGCATCCTGAATTATTCTTTTTTGTCAGATCTCTTGCTGAGTGATATATTATTTTTTTTTTTACATTGTCAGAAAAAAAAAAAAAGGCGGCTTTCAAGTTTCACTCAGTAGGTTTTGCACATGTCACTGGTGATTCCTTTACATATTTGAAAATTCCCACATCCAAATTAATTCATGCAAGGATGCTTTTCTTTCGTGTTTTTCAGAGAGGAACTTTGAGCAAGGGTATGGCGTGATGGGAGAAGGCGGAGTGGTTTTAAAATGAGAGAGGCTGAGTTCGAATTGGATATTGGGAAGAAATCCTTCCCTGTGAGGGTGCTTAGGCCCTGGCACAGGTTGCCCAGAGAAGCTGTGGATGCCCCATCCCTGGAAGTGTCCAAGACCAGGTTGGAAGGAGCACTATAGTGGGAGGTGTCCCTGTCCTGGCCCAGGGTGATCTCTAACGTCCCTTCCCAGCTGGACCCTTCTGGGATGCAGGGGAGGTTGGCCTCGAGGTCCCGCGTGCTCTGGCCGGAGCTGGTGAGGGCAGAGCAGGTCACAGTGGCCCTTCCTTGTCACCATGAGCTGCTCTCCTGTCAAACCCAAGCAGAACAAAAGGGGCCATTTGTTGCCGAGCTGCTGCCCAGCTGTGGCTGTGTCTAATCAGAGTTAATTACGGCCCTGCAATGCTCCCGAGCTCCCAAGGAGCCACCGCTTCATTCCCGTGCCCCCGCTGCCAATTTTGGGAGCTGCCTATTATCAAGCACCAAAAGGTAGAGATTGCACAGGATCCCTGGCAAGCAGCACAAAGTATCCCAGATTAATACTAAAGCAATGACTAATCAGCATCCCAGGAGGAAGCTTTGCAGTAGCTCTTGCAAGGGTAATGAGGACAATTTCCATAGCTATGACACTTTCAGCCAAGCGAAATGCCACAAATCTTGTTTATTCTTATTTATTCTCTCTGGGAGCAGCAGGTAAGACAGAGCCAAAAGAAAAGGAGTTTTCCTGGGGGAGGGATTGCACCGAACGTTTTGCAGGATGAACAGCCAGGATTGTTGTTTTATCGTGGCAGCATTAATAGCTAAATTCTATTAATTGCTGAATGTTGTTTTGTTTGGCAAATACAGGAAGCAGTTTACATGGCTACGCAAGTGCTCTGGTTCCCAGTCCTTCTGAAATGGTATTATTGTAACGGGATAATACTGATTAAGGACAGTTCCCTGAGGAAGGAGGGCCTTTTGATGACTGAGTCATTTCCTCTCCCTGCTCGACTCCAGGGTGATAGCACTTCTCTGCCACAGGCACACACCCTTTGTAGCCAGGGACTTCTCCACAGAGGAGCTCCAAAGCACAGCCTCAGCCTTAGGTGGAAATGCCTGAGGCTGTGACTCCTAATGAAAGCACTGGAGCAGCAGAAATACGCCAGCAGTCCAAGCAGAAGCTACTTTTCCCCCCAAAATACTTCACTTGCCAGTCCCTTTTCAAAACCAGTGTCTTTGGCTACACCACTCTGCTGGAATAGTCTGTCAACCCCTTAAAACTTGGATTTTTGTTCCCAGAGAGTTTTGGCAAATTAATTTGCTAAAACAAATTACACCTCTGCAAACCATGGCCATGCAGCCTTCTCCTTCTGAACGTGGTCACCTACCATCAGTGACCCCCAGGCCAAGGCCACCAGGTCAATTAACACAGGTCAGAAATCAGTAACAGCAAAACTACAGAAAATTCAGAGTAAGGGCCTAGAGGAAAAGATTCCATGTCCTCTCACAACTGATGGGCATCAACACTTCCCAACCACTCAAGCACCAGGGGATCTGATCCTAGTGGAACATGGTAGACAAGAACAGCCCTTAGCCTCTCCTTTCCCTTTGATTTTTGTCACGCATTGCCATGGGAGATGCTTGAATGAGCTCAAGTCTAACCAAGCTTAGCAAGAAAATGGTCCTGTTATCACTTCTGAGCTTAGCCTGGGCCCTTCTCAACGTTTTCCCTTTTGAGGTACAGTAATTGCTCTCCGATTAGGCAGGAAACTGTACCAGGGTTATTGCTCTAAAGGAGCCAGTGTTATCAAAAAACAACACATCAGGGCCTGTCCTCACAGGAAGGGAATCATAAGTAATCAGCAGTGCTATAACGCAATTGGCTGCTGCTCCCTCCCCGCCGAGCCCAGAAAAAAAAGCAGCGTAGGACATTTTTTTTCTTGGTAGGCAAAGTGTTTTAAAAGAGCCCTGGTTCCTCTTTGCCTCCCAGTTTGGCTTCTCCAAACATTGCTGTGTTTCCTCAACAGGACATTAAAAGCGCTTGGTGTGTGCAAGGAGAGGGCAGGGGGGTCTTCCTCACAAATTTTGCAGACTGGTGCCATCCCTTCCCTGAGTACACCCTCCACTTTGGGAGCAATGCTAGTCAAGGGGGAAGAACTGCCCTAGAGTAGAAAAATGATGAAGATCCTTGGGTGACACCCTTCCTGCTCTTTTTTCCCATACAGGTTACCTTCCTTGGAAAATAGGTGTTCCCCAGCACTTGTGAATACCCACAGGAGCAGTGGTGGGTGTAATGTTGGTTCTCTTACACAACTATTTGTCATAGTGGCCTTTTAACCCTGTCCAAAGTGGTAAGATGAATTAATTTCATTCATCAGGAGCTGCATCAATATAATTTCATTGAGCAGGATCTCCATCCATCCATCCATCCATGAACACACCCACAAGCATGCACAGTACTTACATCTGGGTTACAGAGCTCAGCATGTGCTACAAAAGGAAACAGAAATATTGAATTTGGTAATAAAACAGAATCCAACTGGGAGAGATGGCCAGGGAGCAAAGGGAAGGCAGGTCAGAAAGGATTTCCCATATTGCTGGACCACAGGTGAGGATTTCAGGGTCCCACCCTGGTCAGGTGGTCAGGGGATGTGGGGTGGTGGTGAAGGAGAAGCTATGAAATCTGTGAGAACAAATTCTTCTGGAGGAGCATTTTAACAGATCTTCCTAGTCAGCTGACTCTGCCCTCAGCACAGAGCTTCTGACAGTCCCTGGTGGATGAGGAAAGGAAGGGATAAGGCAGAAAATAAAAAAAATTTGTCAATATACCATTCTGGAATGTTTCAATACTTTGCTGTTTGGTGAGTTTAACCATGGGTAACAAAAAGGACAATACATGAGCCTTGAGCTGTTAGGGAAGAGGCTGGAAAATCAGTTGGTATCAGCAAGAAAGGTCCCAATGTTTTATGCTTATCATGTGTCCCCAGAAATAGAAATATTTGTCCTTTGGTCGCTGCTTTTCCTGTCTGCTTTCCCCCCTCTATTAAACATGGAAGCCCTCACTGCTTAATTGAGCCCCTGGATGAGCTGGAGTCTGGACACACAGGGATGTGATCACATCCCCCACAACCTCCCAGCCTCCCTGGCAGGAGCCTGGGCTGCTCAGAACTCACAGATAAAAGTCTGAAGAGCCCAAGCAGGAACATCTGCTTTGCCAGGAGTCACGATTTCCCCGTTTGGTCTGATCCAGGGGTCATGGTCCTTCAGACCTCAGCAGAGAGTTTTTACCTCAAGGGGTACTTCGAGTGCTGAGCTGCTTTTACATCTCTGCTGCTCTCCCCAAAACGACTTTTGTCAGTTTGCTTGTTTGTTTTAGTGGTGATGTTTTTAAACTAAAGCCTGTGTGCCCAGAAGGCACATAAAATAAGAGGCTTTTAAAAGCCAGAGGATAAATAAAACACAACCTTGAATAAACAACAGGCTTTTGTCCTAATTTCCTCCCATTCCTTAATGGATGCTGATAAACTGTCTGAATTTCTCAGTGTATTAATGCCCCAATGACAGCAACACCAAACCCACAACTTCACAATAGCAATGATTTGACCAAATTGTTGCCTTTGAGGCAAGAAATTGTTTCATTCCAAATAGGCTGTAGGATATCATGGCCTTACCAGGCTGCTCCTTTCTCTACCCCATCACAGACAGTTTCAGTGAGAGGCATTTGTCAAAGAAAACCCACTCAGGGCTAATAGATTTCATGGAAAAAAGTATCTTGCTTGATCAGGTAAGACCATGCACATCACGTTTTGTTACTCATTTTATGCTCAGCACTCTTACAAAGGGAAACTGTTAAATTTCACTGTTAAATTTTATTTTGCTAGTGTGCCTGCAAAAGTGCCATGATGGCTCCAACAGTGCCTGGTGTCGTCCACAGTGACTCTTGCCAGGATGACCTTGCCTTTGTTGTTTCTGCTCATGTGGATAATTCCTCCCCTCACACAGGTTTGTGTATTTATGGACTTTCCCCTGTGAGGGAAGGTGAGGCACTGGCACAGGTTGCCCAGAGAGGTGGCGGATGCCCCATCCCTGGGAGCACTCAAGGCAAGATTGGATGGGACTCTCAATAGCCTGGTCTAGTTGAAGATGTCCCTGCTCACTGAAAAGGGTTGGACAAGATGAGCTTTAAGGTTCTTTCCAACCCAAACCATTCCAGGATTTTGGATCCATGACCTGAGTTTAAGCACCAGAACTTCTGCTCTGTAAACAACACAGAGCTTTTTTATCCCTCTGGCCCCATGGGAATCAGAGGCTGATCCCAGGATTTCTGCTCCTAGCAGCTTCCATCCATGAGTCCACTCACAAAGTGCTCTCAACTTTCCACCAAGGGCAAGTCCAAACAGCCTGAACACCCACCCAGAGCTTTGTTTGGAGAACATTCCCAGGGCACGTCACGCCCAACCCTTTTTTCCTTCAGAAGGTCTTGGAACAAAGCGGGCGACGCTCGGTAACATAAACACACACACACCAAACACAGCCAGAAATAGGCAGCAAGCAAAAACAAAAGTCACAAGCAAAACAAATTTACAGAAAAACACAACTTTGGGCATGTCTTGGCACAGCACTAATTTGGTGAGTGTATGCACTTAATCTTTACTGCTTGGTGAGAGAAATTGTTCCTCCTCTGTATCAACCCATTCCCTTTTGCTTTTTATTTCAGGACATGTATAATTTTTACTGAAAGGGGGTGATAATTTTCACAACCAGATTTAATTTTGCTTCAGAAGCAAAATTTTGCTTCAGAAGCAAGCAAAACATTAAAATGGGCCAGTTCATAAAAACACACTAAAATATTTCACGCAATATGACCTCACCTCCAGGATGAAAGCTGAGAATTCACATGGAAAGCACAATGATTTGTTACAAGGGGAGCAGATGGGCATCATCCTGAAGAGCAGGAATATTTGTCCATCCACTGTTTCTTTCCTAAAAGATTATTTTCTCATGCAGTGAGAAGAGAAGCCAGACCTTACATCATCAGAAACAATCTCGGGGCATCCACGTGAGAATCAAGCAGGGCATGGAGTCAAGTACTAAAAAGAATAGTGGGGGGTTCTTCAACTCTGGTTTTAGAGAGAAAAAGGGTTGAAAAAAGAGATTTTTAATTTATAGTTAATAGGCATTCCAATCTCCAAGGCAAATTAAAGTTCTCCTCTGTGCAGGATTATCCCAAACCCAAATGAAATGGAAGCTGAGCATTCCCCTTTTAGTCACTTTCTGATCCCTAAAAGCATCCTGGGCATCACAATGTGCCCTCAGTCCATCCTTGGAGCTGACAGCCTGGCACAGGAGCAGGGCTGGGAGCACCAGGCCTGGCTTTGTTATGATGAATTCTCCGTTTTAATGATTTGGAGGAAAATATTGTTCGTGAGGTACATAAACAATTTTAATTGGCTCAGGCGCCCAAAATGTGCTTTTTTTGTTTGGCTGCCAAGGTTGCTTTCTCGCTTGCTAATTATGTTTCGCTTTAGCTTTCAGCAAAAACAGGAAATAAAGCATCCATTACTCGAATGACAACTTTTCAACAAGCCAACATTTCAACATCCATTGTGTAATTTCCGACCCGGAGCCAGCTAGGAGCTAAGTGCCTTTAGAGCCATATATCCCCTCTCACAAGGGCCTTTTGGGCCCCTTGTGCTCCTAAATAATGTTTGTGTGTCTGAAACAGGCCAGACACATTTGCTGCTGCTACCCACTGCCCAAAGAATTCCCCTTCCTACCACCAGATTTCAAGGATCCTGAAGTAGATCTTCTTTTTTTTTCCCAAGGTCATGGAGTGATGGGAGAATGGGGAATAGTTTTAAAATTAGAGAGGGTGAGTTTAAATATGAGGAAGAAATTCTTCCCTGAGAAGGTGGTGAGGCCCTGGCACAGTGTGCCCAGAGAAGCTGTGGTTTCTCCATCCTAGAAAGTGCTCAAGGCCAGGTTGGACTGGGCTTGGAGCAACCTGGAGTAGTAGAAGGTGTCCCATGGCAGGGAGGTTGGAATGAGCTGGTCTTTGAGGACATGTTCTTTAAGGTCCCTTCAAAGCTAAGCCATTCTGTTATTCTGTGATTCCAGGTGTCAGGCCAAAGGCCGCCCACATGTCTGGAAATCAAACTGCAGAGATTTTAGGGAAAGATTAAATGATGGTTTCTCCTCCCTCAGGTGAAAACATGGTGGTCCCAAGCCCCAGCACCATAGAGGAGGGTTGGACTGAAGAGTATGGGTGTTTTCCTTTTACATTTCTGTTTTTTTAAGTGGTGATGTTGATCATAGGCTCTGATTTGTCAGGGTTTTTTAACAACTCTTGTGAGTCAGGCTTTTATTTCCCCTCCTGAGATGCCTTTTTGTGGTTTCAAAACACACTTTCAAAAGCATCCAGAATGGATGCTCTGTGCCATTTCCAGCTCAGCTGTGGAAGAGAAGCTCTTCTTCCTTGTGTTCAGCCAACTGAGTTGTTCTTGGCAAAGCAAGCAATAGGTACCTACCACATGGTGGGGGTGAGTGAGGATGCCCTTTAAATTACCTATAAAACCCTTTGATTCAAACTGCTGATGTTGCCATAGGCAATGCTAAGCTTATTGATCATCTTCTGTTTAAATTAAAGTTTGATGTCCTGGAACAGGCTATTCAGCACCGTGAGCTAATGGGATGGGATGAGATACAGGAGCCAGAGAACATGCATATGGGGAAAATGGATTGTGGTCAAAAAGGAAAAAAAAGAGGGTTATATGCTGAATAAGTTCCATGGGTCAGTTAGCAATAAATATTGTGGTTGTAAAAGAGTCCAGTGTGGATGTTGGAGGAGGGGGTTTGTCTGTGTAATTAAAGGGAAACCGGCAGCTTGTTAGAAAACTAAAAATTTCAGAGAAAGGAGGTGAAAGAATGAGTGTTATGATTTATTATAAATGTGTGCTTAGTGATATCTGCTGGAAATTCCATCTGCCCCCAGTTTTTGGTAAGCTGGGTGAGATTTGAGCCAGTACAGGCAAGAGGTGATTGAGGGAAACATTGGCCAAGGAAGTGTGGAGAGGTTGTCTGTGGTAGATGTGAGTCTGTCCTTCCATCTCTCAATCAACCACGCAATCATTCATACTCACACAAAATAAACCTTTGGAATGAATTAAAATCAGGCTTTCAGAAAGAATGCAGGATTCCTTGCTGGAGCCATACCAAGTAAGACTGTGGCTTCTTTTCCCCCCCATGAAAATCAAGGTCGATTTCCTGGTTTTAGATTAGTTTTTGAGCTTTTTATTACACACCACCACGTTTGTGCTAAAGTTAATGGAACATGCACTTGCTGAAGGAATATCAAGATAAATTCTATGGCCGAGTTACCAGAGGAGTAACTGAGAGAACAACTAAATTTTTCCAGCCTAGGCACTAAACTTTGCCCACACTGGCCTAGGAAGTAATTTCATAACCCCCTAAGCTTATTAAAGCTGAAATAGTATTGGTAAATAGTGATAAGATGTTCACCAGCAACCTGAGCAACCTAGGCTGTGGAAGGTATCCCTGCCCACAGCAGAGGGTTGGGATGAGATGGACTTGAATGTCCTTTCCAGCCCAAACCATTCCAGGATTCTATGGACATCTCGAGATAGGCTGACTGCTGCTGCTGATTTTGGTCAGACGTTCTCCTTTATCTCCAATATTGATGTAAATCTGTAAGCCCACGAATCCTTTTAAAAGGAAAGGCTTGCAAGATATGGACTTACTTATGAGCCATCTAAGCATCCAGAATTTTTGTTTCTGTGACCACCCACTTGGCATCCACAGCATCCCAGGGCAACCTGTGCCAGGACCTCTCCACCCTGACAGGGAAGGATTTCTGCCGAGTGTCCCACCTAACCCTGCCCTCTGCCAGTGTGAAGCCATTCCCCCTTGTCCTGTCCCTCCAGGCCCTTGTCCAATGTCCAGCACCCCTGGAGCCCCTTTAGGCACTGGAAGGCTCTAAGGTGTCCCCAGAGCCTTCTCCTTTCCAGGCTGAGCCATGAAGCCTCCCGAGCTGAGGGAGGACCGTGGTGGCCGGGAGGAGCTATCGCAGGAAGCCATCTGTGCACAGGCAGCTCTGCAGGAAACCCCACCAGCCCAGCACCCAGCTTTTATTCTTATTTCCCTCCCTGACAGTTTTTCTCCTTGACACTTTCCCCAAACGACAGCGGGGAGGAAGTGAGTTGTCAATTGAGCATCATGGCTCGTTCCCAGCCCTGGAATGCAAAGTGCTTTAGTTAAGAGCTAGTGCCTCTTTACTGGGCTCTTATTTCCTGTAGGCACAGCTAACAGAACATCTATTGGAAATAGAAATAATTAGAAAACTACAGTGGGTGCTTTTAGAATCATAAAAAAAATGACAGAATCAGCTAGGTTGGAAAAAGACCTTTAGGATCATCAAGTCCAACCACCCAAGTTTACCTGAGAAGGGTGATTTTTGTCTGGTCAGAAATTCAAGCTCATTGTTTTGGTACATTCTCAAAAACACAGAAAGTTTTGAAATGGGGGAAAAAATCAATTAGTGGACAAAGCCTGATAAAAACTTTCAACACGTCAAAGAAAAGCAACAGTGCAGAATGTACCTGTAGGACCTCAGTGGACGCTCCCCTTTGGAAGCAAAACCAATCCCACCTTTCTAATTAAAGATATATATTGTCCATGGATATATAATGACTCAAATAGCCATTAATTCTACAGGAATGGTCTTTCATTCTAAAAGAGCCACAGGGTGGTGGGAAGAAAACACAGAAAATGTTGCTGAGATTGTAAACCATCCTATTGTTCATATTGCCAGTGCAATATTAGGGCACTGATCCCATCTGGAAAATACTTTTCCTCTGCCCAGCCCACTGGTTATGCAATTATTACATCTTTTATTATGTAAAACAACAAATATATCTTTAGAATATTCTCTGAACAATTGATAAAAATCTTCTTTGACTGAAACTGCAAATCTGTAAAATAAATCTAAAATCTAAAAAACCCTAAGCAAGGTTTATCAATTCAGTGTAGAGAATGTTATTCTAAGAGTCTGGTGATTCTACTTGTGCTATCTTTAAAAAAAAAAAATCATAATTCAGCCTTTCCTCAAACATAAGCTTAGAGTAAGCTTAAAGCCTGTCATTTCTGCCCTTCTCTGCTCTGGGGAACACCACTGGATTTTGTTTCACCCGAGGAAGGCAGCAAGAAACTCCTCGAGAAGATGCTGGAGAACAGGCTGCCCAGGGCAGGGCTGGAGTTCCTGCCCCTGGAGGGATTTAGAAGCTGTGTGGATGTGGCACCTGGGGACACGGTTTAGTGTTGGCCTTGGCATTGCTAGGAGAACAGTCTTAGAGGGTTCTTCCAGCCTAAATTATGCCCAGCTCTAAGCTGTGGCTGCACAGTCAGGATTTTGCTGGGGCAGTGTAACAGCACAGGCAAATATTGCCATTTAGGTCTGTCCTAAGTTTCCTACTCAGCAGGTAGTAAAGAAAATAGGAAATCAGACCACAGGAAGGCTGAGAAGACGTCTCTGAGACTGAAGGAGAAGTTCCCAAAGTAGAAATCCCCCCGGTTGGCAGGGATGATGGGGACTGTCCTGCACTGCAGCAGCAGGAGGGGCACAAATTGTGCAAGAAGCTCAATCGGCGCTGAAATGAGGAAGGAAATAATGTGTTAAATGATTTAATTCTCTGAGCTCACTTTGTTCCTTAGAGATAGACCCAGAATCGGGGCTGATTACAGTGCCCTGTTTTGATTAACGGAGGGAGATCTGAGACAGAGACATTTCTATCAGTTTCAAAGAGTTCCACATCTTGTATTTCATTTTCACAGTGGGGTCAGGAATTCAAAGAACATTTATCTTTCATTCTTTATAGCTAAAAAATTATTTTCAACGATGGCAGTTTAATGCTAGTCAACTCCACTGACTTTATAATACTTCAGTGGAATTATTCCAGATTTACACCAGTGGAAGTAGGTGGACTTTATCTGATGCTAAACGAATTTATGGGCTTTGGGTACTCTGTATATGCTTTTTCCAATTCTTGGGGAGTTTGATGGGATGTAAGGGTGATCAGTTATTTTGGTTTTGGTTCAGCTCTACATATTCCATCATAATGCAGCCAGAATTTGAAAGTTAATGGGCCAAGTGCAGCCTCAGATGCAGCCTGGGATGCCATTGAGGCCAGGTTCCCCACCAAACCATCACTCCTGCTGCCAGCACCTGACAAATCCTGACCTCCTCTGTGCTGCTGCAGGAGATTAAAGCAACATTTCTTTTGTACTACCCAGTAATCTTTATGTTGGGCGGTAAAGTTAATGTACGGGATTGTCACTCAACCCATTTCACACCAAAGAGCCCAGAGCAGCTCTGAGCCAGCAATCTGGAGGTGAGAGCATCACCCACCCATTCCTCAGTCTCAGAGGATGCATGGAGCCGCTAAATGAATCATTAAAAAGAATTGAGAATTCCTGAATGGTTGTAACTACTGAGAACACCTCCACCCCCATGAGTCCCCCACTCTCAGGTTTTAAACAACTCAGTTCTTTCATGCATGTGTTCCTCTTCACAAGGAAGGGAGACAGGCTTGCAGAGCCCATTAGCTGTTCCACATGCACATCCATTGGCAAGGGGAATTAGTTTCTGGCCAGCACACAGCCGCTGGGTAACACAAAGGACAGACTCCTTTAATCTTCAGCAGCAGCATAGCGGTGTCCAGGCTTGTCAGAAGCTGCAGGAGGAGTGATGGCCGTGCTGCTGACAGCCTTCTAATTGGGTAGTAGAAAGCAGCTCTAAAGGATGTGTTTGTGCCAACAAGTGTGGCTTGACATCAAGAGAGATGTACCGAGGAGCCGAGGGGGGAGCGCAGCAGCGCTGGATGCGCTCCGAGCCCGGCGGGGCTGGGGTCTCGCAGCCAGCAGAGCCGAGTTTGGCTGTGCTGCTGGAAAGCTCCAGCAGGGAACACATTGCTCGAGTGCAATCAGGAAAGGTTGGCCTGGCTGCTCTGCCAAAATGAGCTGTCTGTGTTTTTGAGCTCCAGAGAATCACAGAATGGTTTGGGTTGGGAGGGACATTAAAGACCATCTTGTTCTGCCCCCTGACACACCACAGAAGATGGGAGGTGTGAGAGCCAGGAGCACTGGAAACCCTTTGCCCACCATGGGTTTGCCCATGGGTTTGCTCCATACCCCAGAGGTCCCAGTGCTGCCCACAGCACTGCTGGGATCCAGCAGCCAGGACCTCCTGTGCCAGCCCCTGCTCCTCCAAATCCACTGCAAAGCAGCAACAAAGCTGACAGAAGCTGAAAAACACAGGCAGCTGTGTAACACTGCCTTCACTTAAATATTAATAGGGGATGCTGAATAATTCCACCTTTAGCCTCACTGGAAGGCTGGCTGATAGGGAGTGTGTGATAGGAGCTGCTACACCTACCTGTCACTGTACTTAGGTGACTACAGCTCAGTCAAAGGGGAATTGAAACCACAAGTTAATCTGAGAGTGCTCAGCCCCTGTGGTTTTGGAATTAAATGCCTGCTCTAAATATAAATAAAGGCTGATGGACTCACTGCCTAAGATATCTTGGAGAGAGCTGTAGCACAGGCAGGGTGAGAGGCACCTGGTCTCAGCTGCAGGTCTGGCCGGGGCAGAAAATGCAGGGAAGCATGTCCAGGGCTTCCTTGTTGTTCCTGATGACCAGGAAGATAAGCTGAAACTTCTGGGTGGTGACATCAGTGAAAAGGTCCCCAAAGGGGCTTAGAAAGCAGAAAGGAGAACTCCAGGGAAGGGTGCCCTCTAAAGTTTATCTTTTCCTTCTTCTGGGATTATTCTCACCTGAGAGTGGCCCAGTGACACCTGGTCCATACATGAGAGAAGAAAGCTCATCAGTGGGTGGTGGCCAGCTGGGGTGGGACAGGAGAGGATGCTGTGCCAGCAAACTGCTCAGCATCCCTGCTATCCTGCTTTGGCACACCCCTGCCCTCCCCACGTCCTCCCAGAGCAGGACATGGCACTGCTGGCAGCTGTGCAGGGGCTCCAGAGGTGAGCCCAGGGCTCCTGAGGTTCCTGGTGCAGAGAGAAGAGGCATGGGGATGGCAGCAGGAGGACTTCACAGAGACTGTCTATTTAAAAATGTGTCAGGACTGATGAATACTCCAACAAACATGATTTTGATAGGGTCACTGTGAAGAGATGCGGTAACAGTGTGGAGAGACCCCAGTTGTGCTGGAACCAATGCTCTTTTCTCCCTGAAATGACACTTCTCCACAGACTTGTGTGTGTGGGGAGGGAGCCAGACAACTCATACCCATCCAGAGGCATCCAGAGGCAGATAATAATTCCCTCAGTGGTAGAGTGCAGCATGTTCCACTAACATCTGCAGTAACTGGAAATGTACCCATCCAATTTTCTCCTCTCCCCCAGCCACAAAAGGAGACCACTCCAATTATTTTTCAGACAGAATTAAGGCTGGTGTT
Organism: Serinus canaria; assembly: GCF_022539315.1. Taxonomy (NCBI): domain Eukaryota; kingdom Metazoa; phylum Chordata; class Aves; order Passeriformes; family Fringillidae; genus Serinus; species Serinus canaria. Next base: position 8,100,422 of record NC_066319.1, on the reverse strand, counting down.
TACCATTATCTCCCTGGTAACCCTCTCCTCATGACTACATTATGCAACATAATTGTAAAGCCGTCTCAGCTCACTGGGGTTGTTATTAAATGTACTCTGCTGGGGTTTTTTTTTTCCCCAAGGTCAAGGTTAGTAATTACGTGGCTGGTATGCTTGGGACAGAGCCTTGTTAGGTAGGAAAAAAATTAGAAGGAATTTAAAGGATGCATCAGGCATTCCCAAGTGATGAAATTTTGTCAGCAAAAGGTAGGCCAGTGAAGGAAGGGAATTAGGGGATGTGAAGTGCTCCAGCACACAGGTCTGTGGATGAAATTTGGGCGGATTCAGGGCATGAGACGTGTTGGATGAATTTCCACAGGGAACGTGGGAAGCGAGCGCTGATATTGCAAGCTGAGGTGAGCGTGGCTCCTCTGAGCTGCAGCTTTAATTGGAGCTGCTGGAACAATAGTGAATTGAGCTGTTTGTTTTTCTTCTGGCTGGTTTTTCTCCAAAGGTCCGAGGTGCTTGCACATGAAGTGTCAGCACCTCATTGTGCACAGCAGGGGGTTGGAACGAGATGATCCTTCGAGGTCCCTTCCAAGCCAAACCAGTCCATGATTCTATGATTCCACTGTCCCCAGGCCAGGTATTCTTAGGGATTTGCCTTTGCAATGGGATGGGGCAGCCACTCAGCAGGAGTTCTTGCTGTTTCCCTGGCCCATGTGAACTAAGTGACACCAGACTTCCTCATTAAATCCACCTCCTAATACATTTAATTAGGGAATATTGCTTCATTGCATGTTGGACCCTAGAAGGAATTAAGAGCAGCAATAACAACGCTACATGGGGGAATGAGAAGACTGATGGGTTCCTGGAATGATGTCAGATTTCCTAGCAATATTGTTGGTTAGTGCCAAGGTTATTCAATCTACCTGGTGGTAACATGAAGGAGTGTGTTGACTAGAGCCTGTAATCTGGAAAAACTCCTTTAGTTGGGAAACAGCTTGGAAAGGAGCACAAGATGAAGACCCGCAAGTCTGCAAGTGTCTCTGTGTTCACAAATGCATAATTATATACATGCTACCTAGAAATGTGTAAAAAAACCCATCTCCATGAATATAAATATATATATATATGTATCCGTGTCTGTATATATATACAGGAGAGCCTGAGCTACAGTCTCTGGTTGTCTGTGACTCCCTCTGAAATTTTCCCTGATGGAATTGTGTTCCCAAGTCACCATTTATTTTCTAAACTGGAAGTATTTGTGGGTCTCTCCCTCGACATGAATGGGTTGGGATGAGATGTTTAATGCCAAAGTCAAAACTCCCCCCAGTGCCCTACTTGGGTCATTCCATGCATCAGCATAGGAGAGAGTATTTACCATGGAAAAAGAGGGAATTACTTGAAAGGACTGTACTGTAGAGCAGTAGCCTTATGAAAACCATGACAGAGTAATTGGATCTGGCTTGCGTGCAAGGCAGCAAGAGAAATCAATAAAAGAAGAGGGAGGAAATGGGGAGGGGGACCTTTCACGTTTTTGCAGTGAAATATCCCTTCATCTGACTGCCTGTAACTAACTTTTCATCATCCCTGATGTGATCTGTAGTTGAAGATTTCTCTGGGCTATAACCACAGTTGCTGGGCTGGGTGGTTTTATTTCTCTCATCTTTGCTGCTTGTGGGAGAAAATAAGGCAAAGAAAAACAAAACAAAACAAAACTTTGTAACTGCCCAGACCTCTCTGTGCACCAGGATCCTTATCTAATGTCTGGACCTCACAGTCCCAGGGCAAACCTCACCCTGAGTGTGGTTTTTATTGTTCTGGTTTGTTTTCTTCCAGTTCAAAGGAAGGGTTGAGCCCCAAAAAGAGAAGTGTGTCCTTGGTCAGAAGTCTGTAAGTTCTCTGAGTCACACTTCACCAAAAGCCTCCAAAGTGTGTTCAAGTCAGTGGATGTGGTCATCACTCAGTGACAACTCCTTATCCTCTCTATCCACCTCTGTCCTCAGGGAGGTTAGAAAATCTGCTAAATTAGGAGAATGATGAGGAGGGTTTGATATGATAAAAAAAAGCCCAACAAAATCAAAACAGCATTTGTAGAGAGCACACAGACCAGAACTTACTGGCTGAAACAAAATTTTCAGGTTCATGGAAAGGGAAAAAATACTTTTTATTTTTTGGCTTTGAATTATGTGGTGCTCTTCATTCCATTAATATGACACTGTGGTGATATGAGTAACTACTGATACTCATTATACTCATTATATATTGATAGCATTGGTTCTCCAGTGGCATCTCTTTGGCAGCAGCTGGTTTATACAGAATCATGGAATCACAGAATGGTTAGGCTTGGAAGAAATCCCCTAGTTCCAGCCTCCAAATTCCCCCTCAAATATTCTGTGTTCTTTAATAGAGACCAAGGTTCTTCTTCTGTGGTGTCAAATTTGGGTTGAAAAAAGCCAAACCAACCCAAAATTTCCATTACTTCAGAGCCTCGTCTCAGGGGCTGGCAGGTCAAGTTTTCAGTCCAGTGTGTGATGGGAAAGAGGAAGATTCTTGCAAATAGGTGGATTGGAGTGGAGCAGTGATTCTATCACCAAATGGTGGCTCAGCAGCAGAAGACAGCCCAAATTACAGAAATCCTGATTCCTTTATTCCACCTCTCATGTTAATTGTTCACCTTTAGTCATGGTCCTGACTTTTCCCTCCCACAGAAAGCATTAACAGAAAATCTAGGCCACAGTCACTGAGATTTAATTCTTCCATCTATGCAGAGACTTCAATCTTCATAAACTGCATTTTTAGGCAACCAGCATTACTGGCTATTGAGGGCAGCAAAGTTAATCTTACTGAACACAGACTTCTCTAAATGAGGGTGACCTGAAATAGCTCAATAGTATCCATAAGCTATAGGGGGGATAAAGCTGGGACATACCAAGGGAATAAAGGTAGGAACAACCTGAGGCTGAGTGTTGATGATGATATTTTGGCCTTCCAAAACCAAGCTGGGAATACTCCCTGAGTGCAAGAGAGAATGTTTCTTTGGAAACAGACACATTGAGCTATTTCCTTAGATTACACCACTCACAAAAATGATGCAGCTTTACATTAAATTCTTATTGAGAAATACCCAGAAAATTCCAACTGACTTATTCATGGAACATTATTCCAAGCCCCAAATGCTAAATGTAGTCTCTAACAGCAGATTTGACCCCAGCCATGCTCCAATAATTAGTCTATAGCGTGATCTTTATTAATAAAAGTTAATTGAAACCAAAACTCATCCCTCAGGATTTCCAATCAATGAACACACACGCACACACAAAAAGCCACACTAAAGAGCACTGGAAAATCCAGCTTCACAGAGAAAGAAACAATGGAAAGAAAAGCCCTCACTAAAAATAGTGCTGGTCTTTTTGTGCCTGGGCAGGAAATGTCGGCACCACCAATTCCAGCGCTGAATAACGCTTTGTCTTTGGGAACATTATTCAGCAGGAGGCAAAAGTAAATCAACAGCCAATTCTGCTGAGGAAAGTAAACATTTGCAGATGGGAAAATTGAGGCAAAGTGGTATTAAGGGACTTGCTCAAGGTGAAGAAAAAGAAGTCCTTGGTTACTGGTCATTTGTTCTGCTGGGACAGAAAATCCTCAGCTGGAAAGGCCAAATTTCACTGTCCAGAGCAAGAGTTTATTATATGGAAACCAAATAAATGAAAATGGAATTGTTCCAAAAAGGTGGATGCCTTTGTTCCTCAGAGGTGTTTGAAGATGCAGCTCTTGGTCAGCCTTCTGAGGACCTTCTTGATGAGCTTTTAGCTGCAAATCCAACTTTTTTTTCCACTTTTCTTAGCTCACGACTTTGCCTGGCATCTCTCCTTCACAGGACCGAGAGAAAACAAGAAATAATCTCACAGTTTTAATTAAAATTACTTTAGATGAGGAGACAGATGGTACTTGCAGGCCCATGGAGTGATCCCAGCACTATCACGAGTTCTGTGCTTAAAGATCTGACTTCATTTAGGAAAGTTTGTTCTTGATCTGACTGAAAAAGTGAAACACATACAAACTGTCCTCTTCAGCTTTCTGTTCTGTCCATCAGTGATTGTGCTCCACTGTGAATATGAGAAATATCTCATTATCTGCCAGACCTGAGGTGGTCTGAGCAAAGCAAGGAATTGCAAAACCTTAAAAATTGGTTTTTCCCAATAATCGTTGGCCACTGTGTATTGTAAGTTCTCATTTTGATGTTGTTTTCCTAAGGAATTAAGTAATTCCTTATGTGCCAATGTTGATACTTTTGTCCCTCACCAAAACTTTTGAACTCTTTTAGATGCACAAAGGTACAGAGGTCTTAAGTATATTAATTTCCTGTGAATTTTGGGAAAATAAATAGAAGAGGGGCAGCAGGCCAGCATGTCTGCAGTGTGTGCACAACTTCTGAGACCAGAACATTTACTGGCATAATGGAATCACTCACATTATTCCGTCAGGAGTTTATCAGAATATGAGTACCCCAATCATCAGGGAAATTTTGCCTTCTATATTTTAAGAGTTCATATTTTTTTAAACCTTAAGACACTAGAAAAGCCAAGCTCATAGAAATGTTTTGGGTATTTTTAAACATGTTTGATGTCCTTCTGAATGTTTTTGAGCCATTTTTAATTAAATTTTTTATTCTTTTTTAACCGAGTGAAGTTCATGGCAGATTTTTTTTTCCCATGGAGTCTTGCAATAGTTTAGTTATTCAGTCTTCTGGCAAGATTTACATTTATTTTACTTTGCTGATCACAGGGTAAACATGCCAGAAATTAAATAGTCATCATATAATTCAGTCCTGTCTGTGAAAACCTAACAAAAGAGCATTTTCCTTCAACAGAAATGAGAGTGACTGTTCTGCTGTAATAGCTTAAAATACATTGGAGATAATGTGTTTAAAGAATAAGAAAGATGTGTTCTAATGACCAGTGATAGCTCTAAAGTATTTCAAGAGCTTGGTTCAAAGCCCCTTGAAAGGAATAACAGTCCTTCTGCTGACATTACTAATCTTTGGATCGGGCTCATTAATGTATTGCAGATATTATATCCCCAGCTGCCAAAAAGCTGAAAAAAGGAGAATGTAGTCATAAAAATAGACATCAAATACATTTCTCTTCTGGGAATTAATATAGAAGAGAAATATTGCTGCTACTACTACTCTCTGGGACTTTATTACAGATATTTCTTTACTGTTTTTAAAGGAATTAACAGGGCAAGCTGTTCATCCCATCCAGAACTCTGCCTCCAGCAAGGGCCAGCGTCTGATGCCACAGAGCCTGGCAAGTCTCGGATTGCTGCAATAGTTTTCACTCCGGGGCTGTAAATCAGTCCTTTCCGGGATGTGCTGTGCTGATGGAGAGGAGGAAGGGTGGGAGGGAAAATAGACATATTCAGGCAAGACTTTCCCCGTCTTTGGCATCTCTTGGTTTAATTACAGATCGATACTTGGTACTCGCCGACTTTTACAGCTCATTAGCATCACGCGGTGCCCTGGTGTAAATTTGTTACAAAGCTTGCCAAGAATCCGGGGGGTCTGGAAGCAGATGTTCGCTCGGGGCTATAAATGAGACACAACTGAGCTGACCGGTTTGAACTCTGGGCGGACAAATAATGTTCGGGATCTTTACCTGTGGCTCTCCAAGTGCCGCACAAACCCATGGGTGCGTGTGGGCATGTGCATGTTCATGTCAGAGAGGGAGAGGGCGAGGAGAGGGATGGTGAGTGCCGCTCTCTGTGCAGCTGAGAAGGCGGCACAATCCGCAACCAGGCGCTTATTTTTTTCCAGCTCTCGGTATCATTCTCAGGTCTCCCACCTGCCTGCGCACAGAGACAGCGTTAGTAAGGGAATAATAATAACGTGAGAACGCCTCGGCAGCCCCCAGCCCTGGCTCTGGGGAGCCCCTCTCTGTCTCTTTAAGGAACCCAGCGAGTCGTGATGCTGCTGTTTGTATTGCCGAATCCCCAGGAGTGCAGTTAAGAAACGGGCAGCTGTCTCTTTAAGTGTGATTTCCTTCTATTGTATTTGAATCGTGATCAGGAAAAAGGAAATGAAACCAGAGAGCCGGGGCTGAGCCACGGAGTAATAATAATCCCGGGGATGCGGCTGCCGCCGCTCGCAGCGCTGCCGCCCGGGCGCGGAGCGTGTGCGGAGCTGCCCGCGCGGAGCCGCTGAGCGCTGGGCGCGGAGCCGCGGTGGCGGCCGCGGCCGCCGCCCCCCGCCCGCCGCGGGAGCGGCCCCGCCGGCCGGGGCGCGGGGGGAGCGCGGCGGGGATGGGAGGTCAGCGCCGGGGGGGTGTGCGGGGCCGGGGGGGGGGGCCGTACGGGGCCGGAGCGCAGCCCCAGCCCTGTGTCTCTCTCTGTGTCTCGGTGCTGCAGGAGGAAATCCTGTGAATGTCATCGCGGGGCGGCGGGGCAGCGCGGCTGGCGACAAGGCTCCGCGAGCAGACAGCCTCTGCGGGGGCGGCGGGGGCAGAGCCCACCACCGGCACGCCACAAAGGAACCGGCCCTGCCAATGTCATCGGCCATCGAGAGGAAAAGCCTCGATCCTTCCGAGTAAGTGCGCGCTTTTTCCTCCCGGTCCCCCGCTCGCCATCGTCCCCGGGAGCCTCCCGGTGCCGCCCGTCCTCCCCGACGGAGCCGCCGCCGGCATTGTGTACCCGGCAGCCCCGGAGGGCTTCGGCGGCAGCCCCCGCCGCTCCGACCCCCATACCCCGCACCGGGCACCCCGCGGGGCTGACGGTGTGGGGGAGCTTGGGGAGATCCCCCCCAAGTTGTGGGAAGGAGCAGCCGGGAGCAGAGAGGCGCAATTCCCCCCGGGCAGGGCATCTCCCACTCGCTCATCCCACCGCGGGGTGGTGGGGATGCTCGGCGAGAGAGAGAGCATCCCGCTTCCCAAGCCATCAGGTTGTCCATCCCGAGGGACCCTCTTCTGCCCCATCGCCGATCTGCCCGACTCGCTGCAGCCGATCAGTGAAAGGTCAGGGCTGTTAGCTGCGGGTGCCCAACTTCCACGTTTTCGTAATGCAACTTCCAAAAGCTCGTAGAAAGCTTTGGTGGGGGCTGGGTGTTCTGCTAAGAGCATGTAGACAGACTTGATGGACGGGATGTAGGAGATGAGAATTTCCCTTCCTGGGCTTCCCACTCAGGGAGGGGACCGGCTTCCGTGTCCAGAGCCAGGCTTTCTCCCGGGCTGTGCTCCCGCTGTCCCATCCCTGCTGCACCCCCAGACCTGGTAACTCAGCACAGACCCAGGGCCACCTCAGCCCTGAACGTGCTAATTAACTGCACTTAGGCTTGTCTGGGATCGCGGTAAAAGAAACGAAAAAAGAAACAAATTATAAAATCTCCGTTTCCAGATAACGCTTGAAACATCGCTCTCAGTAAATTGAGTCATTCGTGGTTTGTTTCCTGTCAGATACTAAAAATGCCATCGCTTGGAGCCCGGAACGAGCACATGGGGGAACTGCTGCTTTTGGGGGTTAAATCACTTAATTCCATGATGTTTTACACGTTACATTTTCCTTTACACTGTTTTTTTTTTTAAGAAACGCTAATCCCAGCTCCTAATGATGTCCAGCTTTCATCTACAAAGTTTTTTTTAATCTTTATTTATTTACCTGTCTTGTGTTCTGGTGGCTTAAGTGCTGGTTTAGAAATCCATGGACATCAAAAGCCTAATGCATTAACCAGGAATGCTGCTCTGCATAAACATCCATTGGGCTATTCCGGAGCTCAGGGCTCACAGAGAAACCTGGCTTGGGATTCCCAAATACCCCTCAGATGAAACTTTTTGGGGTACACTCCAAAGTTTCAAAAAATGGATCATGAAGGATAATGATGTGTGCTTCCTTCTACTGGAAAGCTCTCAGAAGTTGTCAGCATGGAGCCCACATGTTAAGAAAGGGAGCCTGCAGCCCAAAAGGAAAAATTTGGAAAAAGTAGGGCCTAATCATGTGTTCCCCATGATTTTAATGAAAACTCACAGGATGGTGAGCTGGCAGGAGAGGGGTGTTACGACATAGCTTGCTGGGCACAGCAGTTTAAACTTAGAAGGGAGAAACCAGAGCAGAATAGAACCAGATAATATCTCAAGGCTCAGCTTGCCTAAATAAAAACTGCAGGATCACTTTCTCAGCCCAGAAGTTTTTGACCAGAGGTCGTTCCTCCCTGCTGAAGAAAGTAATTTTTGCCCAGAAAACTGCTGATCCAGTAAATAAGCAGGAGTAATACAATTTTTTTCATGTTGCCTGCTGGAAACTGGGAGCAGAGCTTCTTCATCAGCGTAGGTCTCCTCTGCCCCCAGCAGCCCAGGGGAGGACAGACCAATGACAGTAGCAAATTGCTCGGGGACTCTGTGCTGGAGCACTAATCCAATAATATGAAAAAATTTAGGGTCCACTGTACTAGCCACAGGTTTGAAATTAAGCAAGTGCTTAAGGGAGAGATCCAGTACATTTTTTATTTACTTCTCTGGCGTTTGGGTGAATCCCAGAACATTACAAAACTGAGTTCAGGCAATGTTCTTTAATTTTTTTTTTTTTTTTTAGCTGTGAAATTACCCCAAAAGACACAGAAATACTTAAGAAAGTAGCTTCGAAGAAAATTCTCATTTCTTTTACCAGAATTATCCTAGCTCTCCAAGCTTTTTAGGAAAAGGAACAAAATAGGTGCATAAAGAGTCTGCTAATTTCACAATAAAGATTTGTGCCTCCTTTCACTGATGGATATGTCAATCCCAGATAATTGAGGTATGTTGGCATAAACCTATCCCAGGGGATTCATGTCCTTGGCTAAGGGAAAAAAGAAATCCTGCAGCAACATGAGGTAAAATGCTGGCTTTATTAAAATCAGCAGCGAGACTTAAACGAGTGGGGCAACAGAATCAGCTGTTGTGTTTATTAATTTTGTACTGCTCTGACAAGTGACACTCAATCTCCAGATTTCCATTTTCCAATAGAAAGTGTGGAATCCCTGGGGTGCCATTCTTAGTCCTGCTGAAAACGAGCAAAAACGAGGACACCACCCTCCCTGTCCTAACGTGTCTGAGCTTGGGACTCATTTTGCTTTTCGTCCTTCTCACGTGGATGCTCTCGGAGTGGGTTTCCCTCGTCCAAGGTTTGTCTCACTCCCTCAGGGAGCCGGTGGATGAGGTGCTGCAGATCCCCCCGTCGCTGCTGACATGCGGGGGGTGCCAGCAGAACATCGGGGACCGCTATTTCCTGAAGGCCATCGACCAGTACTGGCACGAGGACTGCCTCAGCTGTGACCTGTGCGGCTGCCGGCTCGGCGAGGTGGGCAGGCGCCTCTACTACAAGCTGGGCAGGAAGCTCTGCAGGAGGGACTATCTCAGGTAGTCATCCCACTCCTCACACCCTTCCTCCCCCCTTCCTGTTTTACTGAGCACAGCTGGGATTGAGGAATTCCTTTGGAATGGCTCTCGAAGCCTGGCAGGGTCTGCAAGTTCAGGTTTGCAGTATGGGCTCCTGTTCTAAAATCCCTAGAACATTTGGGCTGGAAAGGGACCTTACAGCTCCTCTCCTTTCAGCCTCTGCCACAGGCAGAGACACTTCCCCTAGGACACGTTGCTCCAATTCCCCTCCAAACTGGCCTTCCAGGGATGGGGCATCTGCAGCTCCTTGGGCAACCTGTGCCAGGGCCTCACCTCAGGGAAGAATTCCTTCCCAATATTCCACCTGAACACACCCTCTGGTACTTTAAATCCATTGTCCCTTGTCCCATTCCTCCATCCCTTGTCCAAAGTCTGTCTCCAATTCTCCTGGAACCCCTTAAAGCACTGGAAGGGGCTCTAGGGTCTCCCCAGAGCCTTCTCCAGAGTGCACAGCCCCAACTCTCTCAGCCTGTCCTCATATTTTTGGGATTCATATGCAGATGCTTTTAGTATTGCTGGGATTCTTCAGTAAGTTACAGATAAAGCTAGAGATTATCTGTGTTGGTTAGATAAACAACATAGAGTTGTTTATAGCTAAATCTTTTAAAGTTTGGGAGGGAAAAAAGCATTTTTAATGGAAATGAAAGCAGTGCTACACAATGTGGATGAACCAGAATTATTTGATAATGTGAAGAATACAGAAAGGAGTCCTAGGACTCAGAGTTGTTGGCATCTGTCATTCTGCATAGACCTAAACCCACAGCTCCAGGTGAAGGGTCAGTGTGGCATTCTGGCAAGCAGAACTTGGGAAAAGGGGCTGAATTCCAGCAATCTCCCACTGAGCTGGCAATTAATGGTTCCCCTGAATGATTTTAAGGACTTTTCTGCTTCTCCCAGAATTGCCTTGGAGATTAAAGGTGTTTAAACTCAGGAAAGAGGTGAAAGATCATTTGGGGTTTTGGCATTCTTAAGCCCAGTGCTGAATAAGCAAGAATTTGCACATTTTGCAGAATCAGATCCTACAAATACACTTGTTATGGGTGTTTTCATCAATGACTCTCTGTCTGCCTGTTTTGCCAAAATTTGTAAGTAAAGGATTAATTGGAGACTAAGATATTTCACAAAAATTGATAACAAAGGATCTTTATATTCTTGATTAAAATGTATTGATTTTTGCTGTGCTGGTTGTGTTCCGTTTCTTCTAATGGATCCCTAATGTGTCAGGAGGTTTGTGGAACAGAATAATGACATTTGGTATTTTTCCAGCTTTTTTACTGAAGGCTAATTTACCTGCCAATAAAAATGAAACCAAAATCTCAGTGGACGTCCTAATTATGCTGTCCCTGGGTTTTGCTGATGGAATTTTGTTGAGCAGAAATTAAGGACTGAGTTCTGCTAATGGGACCACTTGTAAATCCAGCAGTGATCAGGTGTTAATTACACTTCCCAGATACTTTTCATCTTAAAATGGAAGCAACAGGAAGTATGGCATTACAATTAATGCATTTTCTTACAGTGCAATCCAACGTTTTTATTTATTTAATAATGCAATAGGTATCGTCCCTCATTAATGAAAAATTTGGCAACCTTTTTGTAACCTTAGCATTACTTTCACTGGGCAGAAGTAAACACTGACATCTCCTGGCAGACAAAAGAAATGATATTCTTTCTCCATAAATGTCTCTTAATTTACCAGATATCCTTTTTCAAGTTCTGATGATTTTAATCAGGCACAGCACATGCAGGAGATGTGTAAGAGATGGAAAAATCCTTTCCAGAATTAGTATGGAAATTTGGAAATCAGACTCAATGAATACATCACCTGTAGCATTCATCCCTTTTGAAAATAAAATATCAATTATATTCATGCTTCTTTATTATTGATTTGACTTAATAAACTCTGCATGACATTCATTAGAGTCTCCTTTTTATAGACAATGTCATGAGGATCTCAGCAGGGTTTCTCCACGTGGATTAAAGAGCAGTCCACAGCATAAAACTGTCTCATAGGTATCTAGGAGGTCTTGGAATGTGTCCTTCTGAAACCCATCAGCAGTGACTTCATGGATCAGGAGTGCCTTCATAGATACAGAAATGCTTGAAAGAATTTTCAATGTGGAGGCACAGACGAAAGGCAGGAGAGCCTTAGACCATGGCTTATCCCAACTCCTTGCCGTAAATTACAGAGCAACAGTTTAGGAAAGGCAAAAATTATCAGCAAAAGGTAATATCTGTTGATCACAGAAGTGGAAGTGTTAATATGGCACAACTTCATGCAGTGCTCTGGGTAACCTTTGCTCCACCAATCCAGGATAAGGTCATTGATCAGAGAAGCGAATTATATTGATAGATTTGAGTTGATTTAGTTTGGATATTAAGGGAAGAAATTCTTCCCTGGGAGGGTGGGGAGGCCCTGGCACAAGTTGCCCAGAGAAGCCGTGGTTGCCCCTTCTCTGGAAATGTCCAAGGCCAGGTTGAATGGGGCTTGGATCAACCTGCACTAGTGGAAGGTGTCCCTGCCCTTGGCAGGGGGTGGCACAGGATGGACTTTAAATTTCCTTCCAACCCAACCCATTCTGTGATTTTGTCCAAACTGAAAGCCTTGGATTTTCTGTTTCAATTTTTGGTGTTGCAAAGTTTCCAGTTCTTCTGGGCAGCTTTCTATGTGACCTCTCTCTAAGTCAGCCCTTGTCCTAATGGATCAGGGGTGCTGTGCTCTGGTTTGGATTGGGTTTGGCCCCGCCAAGGAGCCGTGCTGACCTCTGCGCTGTCGTTGCAGGCTCTTTGGCCAGGATGGGCTGTGCGCCTCCTGCGAGAAGCGGATCCGCGCCTACGAGATGACCATGCGGGTGAAGGACAAGGTCTATCACCTTGAGTGCTTCAAGTGTGCTGCCTGCCAGAAGCACTTCTGTGTGGGGGACAGGTACCTCCTCATCAACTCGGACATCGTGTGCGAGCAGGACATCTACGAGTGGACTAAGATCAACGGCATGATCTAGCACGGACGCACCTGGCGCTCTGGGACAGACACCTCCTGGGCCCAGCTGCACCCAGGAGATCATCCCTTGGGCTGTGGGCTTTGGAACGGGGGGAAACGCCACGCGGTCGGCCCTTGGCAGGCAGTGCTACCTAGAATGTAAACTACACCCAGGTGAAGGAGGGAGAGCAAAGCAATAGTAGCTAGACTGACTTGTGTTCACAGCACGGACAGTAACTGACATCAGCTGGCAGCTGGGGACAGACACAGCACCATAACCCATCCTCCCAACTGGAACAGAGTAGGGACTTCTGTAAAGAGATGTTATGACATTGTCACCTGCAGACTAGGATTGTGCAATTCAGTTTACCTTCTGTCTTGTTTTCATTACTGAGTTTAGATGACAAGCTCCCATGGTAGGCGTGACAAAGGAAGGAAAGAGCCATCCCTCACGTGGTCATTCCATATGGCCTTACACTTTGGGTGGGAGTTATTTTTGCATGGATTTTTTCTTTTTCCTTTGAGAATGAACAGTGCATCCTCTAGTCCCAAACTCTTCTTTTAAAAAACCCTGCTGAATAGTTGCTTTTGGGCACTGCTGTCTCAAGATGAGATGTTCCCCAGATCATTTCTATACAAATATAAATCTAAAGAGTTGTTCAACTATTTTATTAACTTAGATTATATCAATAAAATATTTGTTGTGTGTAGTAAGTCTCTGCAGCTTTAATAAAAATAATGAAAGATTTGAGTGTTGTTCTTTCTTTTTTCTTTTTTTTTTTTCATTATGCTGGATTTTTTTTTTGTTTGTATTATTAATTTTATTTTTTGGTAGCAGGGTTTCTACTCTTTGCTACAGCTGGATCCACTTCAGGTTTTGTTTCAAAGCACAAATGTGAGAACACCAAGGGTTCAATAAATCTTGTGCTCTTCATGCTAAGAAATTAGATTGTGCTCTAGGAGAAATTAGTGTTGTGTGACACCAAGGCTCTTTGGTATTTATGAGGATGTTTTGAGGCTGGTTCTGGGTGTTTTGCAACAGATTGCATCTATATGATCTTAGAAATAATATAAAATTTGGGTCTTTTAGAAAGGTAGCTCATCCTGATTTTGCTCTTGATTAGGGAATCCAGGATAATATAATGAGAGCCAATAAACCTATTTAGAAACAATTAATTTCAGTCATCTTCAAGGTCCCTTCCAACCCAAACCATTCCATGATTCTATGCTATCATATTCTCTCCAACTTATTTTTCCTGAGGTGAAAAGTCTTAAGTTTCTTGCCTGAAAGCTGTTTCATACCTCTGATAAACTCTTATTTCTCATCTCTGATTCTACATTATTCTTTCTGAGAGTGGGACTACAACTGTAAGTTGTGCTGAAAGGCACTAAAAATTAAAGCTTTTCCCACAGAGGAGCAAGTCTGGCACCTGACTCCATCACTAGTGACACATTAGGAATGGCAGCTTAAACCTGTGGATATCTACTTGACTGTTCTCAATAAACTCGTCATGCAGGAGATGTGCCAGCCACTGATCAATGACAATCTTCTGCATTTTACAATGCATACTCTGAGAGCTTTTTTCTGGCTGTCACAAGAAGAGTTGGGGACAAACACTTTAAGTCTTGTTATCAGTGAAATTGGAAACTGCACCTAATGAGAACAACTTGGAAAGTATAGTTTGAGGATGCTGATATTTAGGTATTTTCCAGTGATATGCTGACCTCTGGAGGCCACAGGCAGCTGGTTATAATTATAATTATTAGCTTAAATTCCTGCCAGCAGAGGCAAGGAAAGGCAAGGAAAATAAAGCTATCAGCTCTCTTCATTGACAGTGGCTCCTTGCAGATATTCTGTCCTGCAAGAAACAAAGCCTAAAGTCATTAATGAGTTCATTTACAAAGCTTGCTGGGTGTAGCCACGATGCTGAGGTAGGGTGGAGGTGCACAATTGTTCTCCAGGTCGTGTCACATATACACAGAGCGTGAGCCATAACAGGGCTGATTTTCATAATTTCACCTCACAGAACCTTTGAAAATTTAGGGCAAGGGCCCTCATTTACATCTGGGCTGAGATCAGGGAAGAGTGTTAATAGCTCAAGGAGACCTTGTAGTTTTGCACTAAATAGACGAAGACCTGTGTTTTGTTCTCACCTCAGAAAGGGACTTTTGGCGAGGTAGTTCAATATTTTGCTTCTCATTTACCCACTCATAGAAGGGAGATGTTCTTACTTATTCCACAGAAGTTCCTAATGCAAACACACTCATTATTTTGTGTAAGGTCTAGTTTACAGAGGAAAATATATTTTTTAGACCTAAATGTATGTATTTGTAAAGGAAGGGTCCTTTACGTAATTTTTATAAGACCACCAGTATCAGGTATAATTTCTTCTAAGACCATCAGGTTTACTTAGTCCGTGTAACTTCAGAAAGAGCTTAAGCTAAATTAGAAAGTGGTAGAAGAGCCTCCACTTGAGCAGCAGTATTGCTCTCCCCAAATAATTATACCAGTCTGTTGCTGAACTTTTCCATGATAAATTCCCAATGCTTGCTCTCTGAGTCCAGGAGGAGAGAGAGGAGATTTCTCTTGGAATTAGTATAAGCAACACTTTACCTCATCTCAATTATGTTCCTTACAGTAAGGACTCTCTCCTGCAAAAACAATAAAATAAAATGTTCCAAAAAGAACAGCAAAAAGGAAAGCAGAGCTGATTTAAAGTCCTAAGCAAAAAGCACAAAAATCTGAATATGACTTCATCCCTGATACTCAAAAGCGTCGTCCTTTCCGCGTTTCCGCTATCAGCAGTATTTTAAAAGGCGTATCATCCGTCAAGATTCCCCTTCTTTGTCCCCATTATTCAGTGTCATGGCAGGAAGATGAGAGCATTACCATCGATATCACTTTTTTAATTCCCTGCCCTTGAATAAGGGCAATAAGAGCCCTGCATAATAGAGTTTTCAGGGGAGAGAGTAAATGGGAATCTCTTGTTAATTCAATACAGGATCCAGAAGCCATCACTCCCTTCTCTTTTCTCAAGGTAATACTCTGCCTCCAATTGTCATTATAGCCGAGAATGAAATTATTTGAATTCTGGACACATCAGCACAAAACCCAAGACTCCCTGCCAATTTCGTTGCCTGCTTGGAAGAGAACATCAGAGAGCATCACTCATTTATACGACTGCCAGCCTGAGACTGTAAATTCAGAAAACAAGGAGGCCTCAGGTGCTGCACTTTAACAGGTCTTTCTGCTCCTGAATCACCTCCACCTCACACACAAGGTAACATTTTATCTCTGAAAGGCAAAGCTTTTAAGCATCTGCCAGAGCACACGCTCTGTACGACCTGAATGTGAATTGAAAATGAGACTATTAAGTTTATTAATTGGTATCAGTGACTTAAGGCTTTGAAGGAGATTCATGGCACTCGGGACAATAATCTATAAAGATTTTTGTTGCCCTAAAAAGATAGTGCAGCATCAGCTTATTTCACTTGCAGCAGGTTCATCTCTTTTATGGAGCACATACTGCACTGGAGGCAAAGGAAAATTTAATGGACACTGGAAAATATTATCTATTCCTCTGTCCCACAACAACTTAAAAAAGCATAAAAAGACAGAACTGAGAGATTGAGATAGGCTATCACAAAACATTTAAGGCACTATAATTAAATTAAGATTCAGAAGTCTGTCAGTGAGATGAAGATTAAACTGGCAGAAAGTTGAACCGTGTTTGAAGCAACTTGTTCCCTCCTGCTGAGGGTTGCTTTATACTAGGCTAATGAGAAGGCACATCTTGGAAAGGTTCTAACAAAGCAGCAGATCACTGATGATAATTAATCAACGTGGTTTGCAGGAGCATACACCATGTGCCATTTTCAAGTGCCTCACAAGCATTAATTAATGAATTATTGTATGTCTGGCTCCCATTTTAAGCCACAAGCCCTGCCCCATAGCAGGCTGTGCATGACAATTTTTGATTTTTTAAAGATGTTTTAAGATTTTTTAAAGTGAAGAGATATTTCTTTTTTAAATGAAAAATCAAGTACACCTTTTGCTAAGTGCTCCATGATTGCCTCCACTCTGTATCTGGCATATTCTGGTTACATTTACAGCTTGGCATAAGGCAGCAAAACCTGTAAGCCAAAGGGGAACGGACTGCAAGAAGGTTGATTCCTGTGGAGGTGCTGGAACTGGAGGAGAGGCAACAAGGAATGTTGTAACAGGAAGTGACTTTGGTGATGGAAAGCTGATGCTTTGCACTGTTGAGAGAGAAATAAGTTTTGAAAGCTGTGACCCAAGAGAAATACCTCCTTCTGTAGTCCAGTAGCTCTTTACCAGCTATGTTTCATGTGATTCCTGAGATGTTTCCTCTTCAGGGCTGTGACTTCTTGGATTTGTTGGTAAAAATTCATAGGGTTTTTGTTTTCTCCTCTCCTCAGATATCTCTTGCATCTTGTCTCAGACAACTTTACCAATGAGTTTCATAACAGTTCTGATCTGGTTTGAGATACAGAAATGCTTTACTTCTTTACTTATTTACTTATGTTTTAAAACAACACAATAAAAGTGAAATTCTCCTTCAATAAGGCACATAGTCTTCAGTCTGGCATCGTGACAGCTCCCCAAACCAACGCTTATCATGTTGCTATCTCATTAAAATGATCCAAGACCTACAATTATCAACCTAAAGATGCTTTGCAACACTGGGAAACTCCTGGTGGGCTCTAAGATAAGGCCTCATCACACGGTGGCTGTGATTTTTTGCAGCCTATGGCTGTGAGCGAGCGCCTGACGAGCAGTGATGCAGCCGCCCTGGAATTCCTGGAGCTGGCCCAGCAGCGAGCATGACCCACCATGCAGGAGAAGCATGCTGTCCAGCTGATAAGGGAGCGTGCATCAGCAAATACGGCTTGTTTATCCCGTAAGAACCGCTTTGGAGGAGTGCAAGCAGAAAGAGGCCGGGTCTGCACTGCACAGATAAGAGCTCTGACCAAAAAGGACAACCAGAGGTCGCACCAAGCCTCCTGGAAACTCCCAAAGAGAAGCTTTCAGTGGGAATGGATGACTAAGGGAATTGCAAAGGGCTTCTGGAGGCTTTTATCTGTGTGTTACCTCTCCAAATGCAGCTCAGCACTTCAGTCATTTGTTGTTGCATGCTCTGATGAATGTGCCCTGGCTGGAGGAGTTAGTAGCCAAAAACCCCACCACTGTAGCCACGACCGACTGCCTGCCTCATTAACAATCTCAGCTAATGACCTAAGAACAGTGTGTGCAACTGAAAAGTGAGCTGCTATCTGGGTCATACACGTGTGGGGTTTTTTCAGGTCAGGAAAGGCTCAGTAGCAGTTTTCTGCAGGCATGCCTCATTATTCTCTATGTTCCTCAGGTAAAGGAAGATCTCCTGAGCTCCCACACAAAGCAAGCAGGGCCTTGGCACTTTCATTGGATCATGAAA
Source organism: Serinus canaria (assembly GCF_022539315.1). NCBI lineage: Eukaryota > Metazoa > Chordata > Aves > Passeriformes > Fringillidae > Serinus > Serinus canaria. Next base: position 8,082,585 of record NC_066319.1, on the reverse strand, counting down.
TATTTCTGCAGCCCCTTTCAGTGGGGTCTTTCACACATCCCTTAGGCCATGAGCCACATCACAGACTGGGAATCACACACAGTGAAACCACTGGAATAGTGTGAAATTAGAAATACTCCTGAGGCAAGAATCATGTCTTTCTATGCCATCCATGCTCTCTAAAGTAAATAAACTTTACTTTTTATTCTTTCCCAGGTAATGTTTCCATTTGTAGTAGTATCTTTAATTTGATTAATGTGAGAGGATTATATGAATTGAAAACCAACTTGGAGCTAAGCTAGGCTGTGAAAGAATAAAACTTGGCTACGGTTTGTGTCAACTTGGAATCTTTGATCTGAGGAAAAATGTGCAGTCTATCAACATTGCTCTCCAAGTGGGATTCCAAGCTCTCCAAACATACATTAATATTTCAGACCCGTTTTGGAGCTAAGAATCTGAGACAAAAAGATTTGTTAATAACCAAAGAAAAGCCTGAAGCCACCTTGATGCAGAGTGGGGAGGACTGGATGTGGCTTTTTTGATAACCTCAGGCAACTGATGCAGGCAAAAGCATCCATGTGGCAGATGGTCCAGAAGGATGAAAGCTGGAAGTGGACTCCAGTTGTTCTGTAAGCACTAGCTGAAGTCTGTTGGTTGATTCTTGGAGTTTCCCTTGAATTCATTTCACTGTGGAGTTGCCAAGGCTAATTTACCACCCTCTGAGGTTTGGGAGGGGTTTTGTTGGTTTATACTGTGTCTATGTGGCTGTAACAAGGCAGGGATTTTTTCAGCTGTTGTTTCAGTGTGTCAGGAGGCACAATGAAAGCTGTACTCCATCAGAGATCCTATTTGTTACTAAAATGTCCAACAAGCTCCCATGCAATACTTAGTTTATTCACATAGACATTTCCCTGAAGTTCTGGCTCTGTTCCCTCCCTGTTATCTCTCACATCTCATCTGAGATTCACTCTTGTGAAGCCTGAAGATGCGATTTGTTATCAGTTCATATGTAAACCCCCCAATGTTCAAAGGACTGCTGAACTGTCTTTATGCTTGTGGGGTTCACCAGAGTCACCGCAGGATCATACAGCTCCCATTCTGAATTCTCCTACCCTGCTGTTTCTATGTTCTTTATTACAGTCACTCCTTGTGTTCTGGTTAATTTTACATGATCAGATTTCCAAGCCAAGGTCACTGCCTGGTTATTTCTGTGAATCCCTGACCTTATTGCATCTTTGCTACAGCAGAGAACAAACCCAATAAGAACAGTATAATAACAACACAAATTTTCTGGACCTCAGCTTCTTTCTTGCTACCAATTCCCCAAGCTGCCTCCTCCCCTCAAAGTCTCATTTTTGCCCACGTATTATTGTCCATTTAGAGCACTAAAAAGCTGATCTTGTGAAGAGGAGCCCATTCCCCAAAACCTTAGCACATTAGTTGAATTTCCAGAGACAATCAGCACCCGGAGAAGATCCCCAGTGTGTCATTTCATTTCAGTTTCCAGCCTGATGAGTACCTCTGATCTATTTGGCCACTTGGGCTCCATGGCCAGTGATAATGGAAGAAAAATTAGGTTCTGTTATTGAAGTGGAAAAGAACCTTTATGTCTAGGCTGAGCTAGGAAAATTCCACAATAACTTTCTGGTGTCACAGTTTCTGCAGCTGTCAGTTATTTGATGGAGGATGCAAAGACTGCTGTGGTTAAAACACTGAAATACTACAATTTCAAATGGGTTTTGTTGGCTTTTGGTTCTGTGGGTTTTGGTTGGTTGGTTCCTTTTTGTTTATTTTTTTTTCCTTCAGCCTCAGCAACAGATATTTCTGTTTTACTATGTTTTTGTGTAAATAATTGTTAGGACATCCATTAGGAAGGTAAAATGCCAGCCATTTCTGCACTTGAGGAGCCTCTAGCCTGACCAGGGGTGATAATAAATTTTTATAATTAACTCCTATAGATCCTCCACCTCCATCTTCGCCACTGCCTAAGCCCTTGAGTAACAGCTTGGATCTTTGCAAATCCTAGAAGTCAAACTCTCCAGGCTTTTGGCAAAACCTGAAAGACAGAAAGAATTATGGACCTTCTCTTGGCTCTGCATTATTAGATTTTCATGGGCCACAAACCCAAGGACAAACACAAGTAATATAATTTTATAAGCATTTCAAATATACTTTTGCTATTGTGTTTTCTTCTCTACAGGCAACTTTACAATTATAGAAATTATAAAGGAAAAAAATCTTCTCAACAGCTAGCAATAGTGCAATAAAACCACCCCCTCGTTCCCTTCCAGTTCTTATCTGAGCAGTGTTGCTAGGACAATGAATTATTTCATTAAAATCCTACTGATACCTGAAAAAGAAGAGAGAAAAGAATTTTTAGCATAAAATCATGCAGAATAAATAACTCCTTCTTTCATATAAGAATATTTAACTCACTAAAGGTGAGGGGCATTAAAGGAGTAGTGTCTATTGCTTGTGCAGCTGTCACACATCGAGTGTTCTTTTCCTATAAAATGTGATCCTGAACATGCAATGCTTTTTTTTGTTTTGTTTTGATGATATTCAACTCAGTAAGTTTATTTTCCCAGTCTCAGTTTTGCTCACTTATTATTGTCCATTTAGATCACTAAGAAGCTGATCATGTGAAAAGCAGGCCATTCCCTGACCAAAACCCCTTGGTGCATAAATTGAATTTCAGGAGAGCCGGGGCTGACTTCTGAGGGCCGAATTCTGAGGGCCGAGTTCTCAATTCTGAGGACTGAGTTCCGAGAGTCCAGTTTTGAGTTCTGAGGGCTGAGTTCTGGTTCAGAGTTCTGAGGGCTGAGTGAGGAGTTCTGAGGGCTGATTTCAGAGTTTGGAGGGCTGAGCTCTTGAGGGCTGAGTTCTGAGGGCAGATTTGGCACCTCCGAGGGGTCATCCGGCATTTCTGAGGGGTGAATTCAGAGTTTTGAGGGCTGAGTTCTGAGGGCAGATTTGGGAGCTCCGAGGGGTCATCTGGCACTTCTGAGGGCAGATTTGGGAGCTCCGAGGGGTCATCTGGCACTTCTGAGGGCAGATTTGGGAGCTCCGAGGGCAGATTTGGCAGCTCCGAGAGCTGATTTGCCAGTTCCGAGGATGCCGCGGAGCCACCGCCCCCGCGCAGCGCTGCTCGGGAGGCGCAGAGAGCGGCGTGATGGGCGGCGCGTTCCGGGGACGTCTCGCAAGATGGCGGCGCCCCCAGACATGGAGCTTTCCCCCACCCTGAGCCTGGAGCTGCTCCCCACCGACCCGCTGCTGCTCATCCTCAGCTTCCTCGACTACCGGGATCTGGTGAGGTACGGGCAGCCCGGGGGGATGGCACGGGCGGCCCGGGGGGATGGCAGGGGCGCGGCGGGCGGAGCGCTCCCCGGGCTGTGCGGGGAAAGGGCTTGCCTGCCTCCGAAGGAAGCGCTGAGGGGAGGACACGGTCTGAGCCCCTTTCCCTTCCAGCAGCACCGGGCTTTCCCCACTTTTACCGTCATCTTTCTAACAAAATGAAATGTTCCCTTTTACTGAGAAGGTGGTGAGGCCCTGGCACAGGTTGCCCAGAGAAGCTGTGGCTGCCCCATGCCTGGAAGTGTCCAAGGCCAGATTGGACGGGGTTTGGAGCAGCCCGGTCTAGTGGAAGGTGTCGCTGCCTAGGGTAGGAGGACTCATTGATGTTTAAGGTCACTTCCAACCCAAACCATTCAATGAACCTGTTTCTCTCTCCCCCATTATGTGTTTGTACCTAAAAGAAGCAGTAAGTAAATTTGTGGAATCAGTATTTCGCCGAAGTTTGTGTTTCAACGGGCAAACAAAGGGTGGTCTTCCTGCTAGCAAATGTATTCCAGCGTTTGTGGAAAACCAAAAGAAATGAAAGAGGGTGACTTTTCAAGGGAAAAAAAAAAAACTTGAATGAAAGAGGCAGGTGCCTCTTGGGCTCGGTGGCTGAAGGGTTATGAATCATACAGTGAAGATGATAGTGTGGTTTTGGATAAAACCTCAGCAGTCAAGTGCAAGGTTTGGCAGTGATTGAAACCACAGTGTTTAATCAAAGAGAGAGGAATAAGCATAAGAAGGAAACAGAGTACTACCAGAAATGTGGGGGGGTTTGGTTTTTTTATTACCCCTAATAAATATTAGTCAAGAATGATAATGATTTCAGGGAGAATTCTGTTGGGATATCAGCAAAAAAGACATTAAACATAAGCAAAAATGATAACAGTTGTTATGGTGGCCCTTAGATATTTGATCATGTGCCAACTTCTCCATTGTTTGTGTAATTAATGAAAATGACTTGAATTTCACTTTTATCATGTTTGAAGCCACATGTTCATGTGGTGCTGTGGTAACTTACTCCCTTCCAGAAATTACAGGTTAGGTTGATAAACTCCAGTACAATAGATTTCTGCAAGGGCTTTTTTCCTTTGGGATATTTCAGTTCCCCACCCCCTAAAAATATAAAAAATCCCCATGTAATGAAATTTTTGCACAGCCCGATGTCCAGGTGTGAATTGAATTAGTTTGTGGGGATGTGGATGGAAAGGGTGATGTCAGGGAATAAGGAAGAATCACTTTGTTGAGGATGATTTTGAGATACTAATACAATTCTAGTTTAAACAGTTTATAAAACCCCAAGAGGCAATAACTGGAACCTTGTTTGGGACCCTCATTTGGGGTTAATCCCAGTCTTTGAAACACACACTTGGCACTGTAGAATGAGCTACCAGAGGAAATGATGTTGCCACATGTAAACTGATGGTGTTATTTGGAGACTTTCTTCAAAGTTTGTTATTTAAACAATTTAAAGAGGAAAGTAAGTTTGTAATACTCGAACTGTGTGGTTTCTGTAGCTTACTGGGGAAAAGATGGGGCAGAGCCTGATCATCCAGATAAAAAGGGATTTAAATCATAGTATCCTGTGCTACTGGAATGCTTTCCACTGGTGGAGTGGAGTCATGCTGGAATCTTTCAGGCAGTGTTTACTCTGGTGTAGGTCTGCAGGGTGACCTGCTTTACAAAAGTACTTAATTGCTGCCAGTTCTTTAAGTGTGTGGAAAAGTAGTTCATGACTTACAAGTAGTTCATGACAACGGTAATGAAGAGCTTTAACCATTGTAAGCACAGCTCTAAAAGGACAGCCAAATCATTTTCAAACTCTGCATTTTTTTAATGAGAATGTGTTGTGTGATACAGCATTTCTGCCTGTTTGTTTTGCTGCAATTGCATTTAATGATTTTATATTTATAGTTGCTGCTATTTGAATAGAAGATTAAATCAGCTATCAAGCCATGACCCACTGTGGAAAAGACACTGCAAAAAATACTGGCTCATTTCAGAGTAAGTGGGATTGTTTTAAGCTTTTTTTCCTATGAAAATGAATTTCTAAAATATGTTGTTCAGCTGATTTTCAGTCCATCTTACATCCAACTCATACTCTCAGCTTCTTTATAGCTGCGAAAAGCTGAGTAATGAAGGATGTGAATTAGCTTTTCACCAGCTCTAAGATTCACTACCAGACAGAGCTCTGTTCAGAAGGCACTCTGTGTGAGGGAGTATTGTTTCTAAATTTTCCCCTAAGTAGCCCAAATGTTTCCTAATTCTGTTCCAACTTGCTGTTGAATAGATGCTGGAATTAATTGAATTTGTGTAGCTTCACAGAGTGTTCCTGGGTTAATGTTATGCACCCTGTTCCTGCCAAATAACAAATACCAGCTCCTTGGGTTTAGAAGTCTCTTCAAGCTGCCATTTGAGCACATTTTCTCCATGTGCCCTTAGGGAGGAAAAAAGCAGACGGAATCAGAGCTGGAGAGCCATCTTCATCAGCACCTACTCTGATTTAGGAAGGTACATCCACTACTACGCCACGCTGAAAAAAGCCTGGGATGACCTGGAGCAGTACCTGGGGCAGTGGTGTCCGCGCATGATCAGCTCTTTGAAAGGTACCTGGCACACCTGGAGTAGGTTGGTTCACCCAGCCCTGCCTGTTATTAGGCCTCATGCTGCTTTCATGGAAGGTGTGTGCTTTAATTAGCAGAGTCCTGAAAGTCAGGTAGATGTGCTCTCCCTTCCTTGCAAACACAGGCAGAGTCCTTGCCCAGTTCCTACTGATCCAAAGATTCTCTGGAATCAAGGTGATTTTTTTCTAGTGACTGCTCTGTCTTTATCATACTTCTAGGTTGCTATGACCTATTATTTGTTTTTTTTTGTTTGTTTTGGTTTGGTTTTTTTTTTTTTTTTTTTTTTTTTTTTTTTTTTTTTTTTTTTTTTTTTTTTTTAGTGTAGTAACTCCATTGCTTTGAGGACCTGCTGGTGGGATTTTATTTGTGAGATTTTCATAAGACCTCATTAAAACACTGTCACATGAAAGCAGATGTTCTAATCTGAAGCCAGACAAAAAGGGTGTTGTTGGACTTTATTTTTTTCTGTAGGTCTTACAGTGATCCAGTGGTGGAACATTAATTCTTCCTTTTTTTTTTTTTACTCCCCTCCTAGATTCTGATTTATGTTTCAGTTTGTATTTTAATCCTTGAAGTACTTCCAGTGTTCTAGGTCGTAAATCACAGCTACAGTGAGTTTTGGCTTTTCTGGTATAGGGGACAAAAAAGCTTTTACATTTTCAGCTGTATTTCAGTTTCCTGTATGAAGCTGACTTTTAAACCATGATAGCTAATTTAATCTGATCTGTGAAATTAAGAGACAAATGGTCTCTTAAGAGACAATATTAAGAGACAGATTATCTCCTTCCCATTTAAGCATTTTCTTGTTTTGCTTGGATAGTGCTGGATCCTTACTTTTTGCTAAGTACTTTTCAAGACAGAATGTAAAGCTTTTATTTATGTACAGAAAGACAAAAACAAATTTCAAATTGCCAATTTCCACTCTTACATAATGGTGGAAGGTTTTAGATAAAATTTAGGCTTTTTTCATACCATTTGTAAGGAATAGTGTTTCAATGAATTGTTAATTTATGTCCTGTTAATGAAAAAGGTAATGAGTATGAAAAGGGTTCTAAGAAGATGGATTGGAAAAGACCAGTTTTTGCTGGAAGTGAGGGTATTGGAACGCCCCTGAAGTGTATGTGGAAATGTAAGAATAGTTCTCCACCGCTTTGTGTTATTGACTTGAAAATCCCCTTTTACAACCCATTTATTGCTTCAGATTCCAGGTGAATGGGGGCTGCAGCCAGCATTTCTGTGTCGCTGATGGAACTGGAAACTGAAAGAACCAACCCTTAGGGTGATGAAAGAGTAAAATCAATACTGCCTGAGAGCTGTAACTGGGACTCAGTTGTTGGCAGTGTTGTGGGGGAAAGGTTCGTTCCACTTTATAAACATTTGCTGCTTTGAGGCCTGTGGAGGTTGCACTGGACTGAGATTGGTGCTGTATTAAATAATCAATTAGAGTCATCATTTTCCTTTCACATTTATGCAATACTCATTGTGTACCACCCAGCATACAGTGAGGCCACCAGATACTGACTTGAGTCCACACTGGTTGGATGAGGGCATTTAGAGACTCCATGCTTTGTGTTTGACATACCTGCACCGTCCTTCCTTTTCCAGAGAGTGTGAGGGAGGAAGATCTGGATGCTGTGGAAGCACAAATCCGCTGCAAACTCCCCGATGACTATCGGTGTTCGTTCCGTATCCATAATGGGCAGAAGTTGGTTGTTCCAGGGTAAGGACTGAAAGCTACTTACCAAATATTAATTCCTTTTGTATTTCTTAGACACTTCACTTAATAAAAGGTGAAATGTCCCCAGAACAAGATAAATGAAGCATTTAAATGTATTGTGACTGAGTCACCGCTTAAGTGACACTTCCAGAATTGGCTGTCTTCTAATCTTGGAAGTAATTGGAAGCCCAGCATGGTTTTCTAATTGCTCAAATTATTTTTATACTTCCCCTTTTCCTAATGAGAACCTTGTCAGTTTTTTGCAACAATGCTAAACTTCCAGCTGTTAGACTTTTAATCATAGGACTGCAAGTTGCTCCCTGAAGTTTGGCTTTTTATTACAGAAGTAAATTAGCCCCTTGCACTCTTAAAGCTTCATTCTTTAGTAATTCTTTTATTCTTTAAAATGGTTAGGGAATGACTTCAAACTGGTTAGTCATATTAAGGTAGAATCAATTTTCACTTCTGCAAATTAAGTTTCCTCAGTAGAAGATTATAATATTTTATGCAGTTTCTGCAGTGAAAAACTTCCTTTTATATTAAGGTTAGAAGGCTGCTGACCAAAGTTTCTGGTATTTCCGCTGTAGAAAAATTAGGTGTTTGAAGCACCTGATGAAGTGCTGGAAACAAAAGCAAAAGATGGAAAACTACATCAAATCTTTGCAAGGTCTGTAGGGAGAAATGCACTCATATTGCTCTGCCAAAACTTTCACTCATAAAGAAGGTGCACCTTTCTCCATTTTGAGTGTTTTATGTGCAGAAAGGATTCAGGAAACTGTTTTATGAAACCATAAGGATGATTTCTAGTTCTGTTTTCTAGGAGAGACTTTAAATTTTTTTAGAGAGGATATAGGTGCCCTAGTTCTGTAGATTTCACATGGTGTTCTGCAGCCATTTGCATCCTCTCTTCCCACTGTTTCACTCCCAAAAAGCCTCTACTGTAATGATGTGGCTATGGAGGGGCTGCAGGAGCAGACACAAAGCTGTGGGGAAGTCTTACAGCTTGGAGAAAGGCTTCCAGGGGAAGGTGTGGTCCCATGGGGGATGAATACTGGGAAGATCAGGGGTAGGCAGTGGACGTTGGTGCAGCGGGTTGTTAGATCAGAAACACGAACTATGTGGGACTTGTCCTTGTTAGATGCTTCAGGTTTCTGTGTTGGCATGTTGGTACAGCGTCTGTAGAACGTACTAATCCCAGGCCAACTTCCTAAGGAGAAAGAGGAATGGAACCTGTTGCCCAGGATGGGATCAGCTTTTAGCATGCTGACATGTGGCAGCTTGCACCTGAGTCACTGCTTTCATAACAGCATCTGCTCAGCATCTGCAGGAATTTGCATCTCATTTGCCTTTCCCTGGTGTTCCCAGCTGGGAGTGTGGGTGTGAAGTGTACACTCAGGTTTGGGTGATGCTTCCACAAAGCCAGGGTGATGTGAACTAATAACCTAGTGCAGCATGTGGATGTTCAGCTTGGATTTCAGCTCAGTCTAATACACATCTAAAGCATTGAAAGAAGCAGTTTCCAAAAGATGACCAGCAAGCTTTGCCTTGTGAGTGATGTCTCCTTTTGGTGTTCCCTGTTTTTGCTGTTCCCAGGCTGATGGGCAGCATGGCCCTGTCGAACCACTACCGCTCCGAAGACCTGCTGGACATCGACACGGCGGCCGGGGGCTTCCAGCAGAGGCTGGGGCTCAAGCAGTGCCTGCCCCTGACCTTCTGCATCCACACTGGCCTCAGTCAGTACATGGCCCTGGAGAGCGTGGAGGGACGGAATAAATACGAGATCTTCTACCAGTGTCCAGTAAGGAAGATGTGTTTGTGTTCCCAGAGTACTTCTGTGCTGATGGGTAGTGCAGGAGCCTTAGTGGGAAGTTGAAGCTGTAAATTCAGTGGTCATGGGAGCACTGTGAGTTTTACATGTCTGAGGATCTGACTGGGACTACAGTGATGTGTCAAGCAGCCAGACTTCAGGTTTAGTGAATGTAGGGAAAGTGTTCCCTGTGTTGTTTAAATTGTAACCTTGAAAGTCCAATGCTCTCTAATATATCCTTAAACTTCTTTCCCTTTCAGGAGCAAATGGCTCGCAATCCATCTACTATTGTTATGTTCATTACAGGTAACACTTCAGATTAAATATTCAAAATAAAATAGTCAGTGTGGGATCATCCAACATATTTAGAAATATTCCTCTTGGCTTAATCTTGGCTTACCGTGGGGTGGAGGGTAAATTCCATGCACAGCATTTCTCTCAGCATTTTAAAGGTGGCAGGTAAATAGATCCACTTCCTCCATTCAGAGCTTTATACAAGGTTTACTTTGTACACAGTATACTTTATACAAGGTTTGCATTTTGTGGATTAGTGATAGAAAGGAGCGTAATAAACTTGGAGTCCCTTAGCATTCCAAAAGATCAAAGGACAGCACACACAGCTCATGCTCTAAGGAAGAAGTGGTAAGTACACTTAATCTAAAAGGAGTGGGAGTACTTGATAACACATCAGGGAAGGCAAGGATAATAATTTCTTGGTAGCTCAGCTTCAATCCAGTTTTGAATCCCTGATATTGACAAACAGTTGAACTCCCTACTTTTCTATTGAACTCTATATTGCAATGCTTGGAAGATTTATGGCTGAGAAATTCTTGTGCAGAGGGCTGGTCTGTAAAACTCTCACTTCGAGAATTAAATGTGACAGCTTGAGTGTCTGCTTAGCAATCAAGCTGTTCCATAATAATGGCTGTGGGTGTGTGGAAAGCTGTTCTCAGACAATGGCTGCAAGTGTACAAAATCCCAGAATGACATACAGCCTTAGTCTTCTGAGGTTGTAGAGGAGTGCAGAGTATGTCTCTGATTTACCCCTCTTTTAAAGAAGAGGAAATGCTGCGGTATTCCTTAGAAGGTTTCCATGTGGAATCCAAGTGATCAGACCCTTATTGTAATGTTAAATACTTAGCTAAGTGATTCTTTGTTGGCCGTGTCATTTCTGGAGGGTGTACCCTGAACTCTTTAGTCCTTAATTGGTTTCCCTAAATGATCCTTGTTGGTAGAATGATCTGGAATATTGATTGACTCATCTCAATATGCCTGAGAGCTTTTAGTAAAAATAATCAAAGCTTTAAACTTTTTCCTTGAAGTATTCACTGTAATGTGCTCAGTGGTAAATTTGCCCATCCTTAGGAATGCTTTCCTTCCTTACCATCTAGGTACATCTTACTTGGAATGGTTTACATCTTACGTAAACAAAGTTGTCACTGGAGGTTATCCTATCATCAGAGACCAGATTTTCAGGTATTGTGACTGGGATTTGTAACCTTAGTGCCAGGTTTTGGTGCTGCTTCTCTGTATGCTTACCTCCCCAGGTAATTTCGGGTATCTGATACAAAAGCTGGTGGTGGGGAGAGGAGAAAGCCCATGAGACTACTGAAAAGAAACATGTAAACCAGAATGCTTAAAGCAACTTTATTTTTTTAACCAGAATCTTCAGAGCTTGTAACTGTGCATTAATTTTACATTATAAGTTATCTGAAGTTTAGCAAACAACATGATATTTATTCTGTGTGCCATGAGTGTGGTTTTGCTGCAGGACTGTTCAGAGTTAATAAAAAACCAAATGTTTCAGCTAATTGGTCTCTTGAATATGTAAATAAGCAGGACTTGTTCTGGTGTTTAAATCTTCATGCACTTGCAATTTCTTCTAAATACAATTAAGAACCTTAATTCTGTCAAACTGGGACACTGTAGAGCCAAGTCCTTGGATCTGTAAATAAATTTGCTGCTAGAGTTTCTAGGTTGTTTTCTTTTTATAATGACACACCCCTATTTAAACAGGTGCTTTTATTAATATTAATTATTATTAATAATTAACCACTTTTTGTGGTTTAGTTTTCTGTATTGGATGTGCAGAGCTATCTGCAGAGTTAATGCTCTCCTCCCTGCAGGTATGTGCATGATAAAGATTGTGTTGCTACCACAGAAGATATCACTGTGTCTGTGTCCACCTCTTTTCTACCTGAACTCAGTTCTGTACATCCACCACATTATTTCTTCACTTACAGGATCAGGTAAAAATAACTGAATTAATTCTTACAATGCAGGATAGACCTGTGGAATGTTCAAAACAAATTTATGCACAGCATTCAGAAATGTTCTGAAATGAACAGGAGATGCACAACATGCTGTACTTTTTAATAAAATAATCCTGATCGTTACTTGGTCAGGTACACAAAGCACCAGTCAAGTTGGTAATTGCTAAAATACAGTGATGGGTAGGGGAAAGCAGTTAAAAGCAGCTCTTGTGGTTTAGAAAAGGGTAAAAGACAGTGAAGCATGGGGATTGATCCTGTCAACTGGTTTGGGCTACTTTAGTGGGTGTTTTCCCAGTCTGCTTGGTGATCACAAGGGCACTAAAACATTTCTTGAAAGGAATGTGTTAAGTATGTTCTTTGGCTTCTAGAATTGAAATGTCCAAAGATGCCCTTCCTGAGAATGCCTGTCAGCTGGAGAGTCGATACTGGAGAATAACAAATGCCAAAGGTGATGTGGAGGAAGTCCAAGGTCCTGGAGTAGTTGGTAAGGAAAAAATTACTGGAGAGGGTATTTAATGTTCTGGTTGTTAAATTCTGTTATTGCCTGTTTTTTTGGGTTGTGGGCTTTGTATCAAAATCAGAGAAAAAGAGATGTGTCCCTCTGTTTTGGCTTTCAAGTTTGTAAGGGGTGTCTGAACATCCTACTGTTTAACCCCTCTCCAGTTTTTTATAATATCAATAATTGCTGAGGATCAATTTATGCATCCACTGGAATACAAAGTGATCTGCCTGAGTCTGTTGTGGAGTGCAAGTCTTTAGGAACTGCTAAATGGTAGTTCTCCATCAGTCCTTACTATTGTGATATGGTACTTTACCCACAGGAGAGTTCCCAGTTATCAGCCCAGGGAAAGTCTACGAGTACACCAGCTGTACCACGTTTACCACAACCTCTGGATACATGGAGGGCTACTACACCTTCCACTGCCTCTACAACAAGGACAGATTCTTTAATGTCACAATCCCTAGGTTTCATATGGTGTGTCCAGCATTCAAGGTGTCCACAGCATGAATGGTAAGCAGAGGTGCAGTTGGCTAAAACAAACCCCAAAATGATAAAAATTACAAAAATTACAATGCTGAATAGTGTTTGTATTGCTGATTCCATACAAAACATTCCCCATGATTCAGAGGTCCTCACTGGTGCCTGCAGGCATGGCATTGCATGAACTGCTTGGGTTTCAGAGCTCCCTCCTTGGTGGGAGCACACTTATTAATTATAGCCATAATAATGTATCTCTCTATTCAGACATGCTCCAGTTAATGACAGTTTAAAAACTGTAGAGCCTGTGATGTGCATTAGTTCTTGCTGAAAGTGCATTTCATGAAGTCACTTAATGACTTTGCAAATCACCAAGATACTTCACTTGCTGTTAATTATAATGTAGTTTTAGTTTGGAGATTGTGGGTTAATTATATAATTTCTCCCTTTTCTTTGACATATTTAGAGAAGAGCTCTTGATTTATTTTATCTCCAGTATTAGTGCAAGCACTGAGGAACTGTGAGCTTTCCTCAGGAGCAGGCAGCTGCTTGCACACTGTGACAGGTTTATCCCAGGATTTCAGACACTCATTCCCAGTGGCTCTAAGAGTAGGTGCCAGCAGATGTCGGGCTTCTAACAGAAAATGACATCTCTTAACTCTTGCTCACATTTTTGGGAATTGTAACTGCCTTCCTAACTTCCTTCCGTTCAGTTGATTGGAAAAGTAATTTGCTTTTCTCAGTTACTCCACTCCTATTTTAAAAGTAGTAATGACCCTTTTCTTTTTAAGTTACTTTAGTAAAAGAGAGCCTAAACCACCAAGAAAATGGGTACAGCTGAGCTACTGAACTGTGGCTTTACATAATTGTAGGTATGGAATATTGAAAACCAGTGGATCCTTAGGGAGTGAAAGGTCAAGTAGCTTGGCAAAATGACCTCTGTTGCAAATTTACCTTGGTTTTAGGACATAGATCACAATGTCTGCTTCAGCTAATGGGTGTGATAATGTAGCCCAGATTTTTCTAGTTAGTGCTTTCTTAAAATTAACTGGAAGGGAAGACTTTTTAAACCTGGGTGTGTTTTGTATTAGGCAGCAAATCCCAATGAATCTGCAGTGGATGAAGATGAAGATTCCACAGGCATTGATGACTCCTGAGATCCACGTACAGTGTTGGACATTCCTGCACCCTCTGGATGCTGCCATGTCACACTTTTGGGATTTTTTCCCAAACAGTTTGCATAAGCTGAACTCTTCAGGGCTAGTGCATAGGAATATTTCTGACTGTTGTAAATGAACTCTGTTGCACATCAGGGCAACTAGCATGAATGTTGGTGCCAGTTCTCATATTCATTAAGAGTATAACTTCTATTTCCCTGGTTTGGAAGTGGGGGAAGAGGGAGGAAATCTGGGTGAGGAAGAGGAATGTGTTTGGGCTTTGTTTATTTTTTCTGAAGTGTGAAACAGCTTGATAGTCCAAGGTACTCATATCTCACATTTTTAAAGTATTGCCTACTTATGATCATACTGCAAATATGGTGTAGGGATTTGGTTTTATGCAAAGCATTAGAAGGGTATATCCTGTTGTCCTTTCTCGTGAGTTTCTGCTCTGGATAACTGCTGCTAAGAATGAAACATGCAGTTTGGTCTGAATATCCCATTTGGGTGAGATTAGGTGCTGTTATGCTATTTTTTTTTTTTTATTAACATAGTAATAGCAAAAAATTCTGGTCATCAAAATGTATAAATTAGGAGTGAAACTGGCCTTATTTATAGACAATCTATTTGTCAGTTGGATTTTATGCTAAGTGACTCTGACTGGAGAATGCCTCTGGGAATGTAGTGTCCATGCATAATCTGCCACTCGTTAAGTAAGGAATTTCTCAATGACTACAGAGTATGGATTTGTAAATATGTTTTGAGGTTTTTTTTCTGTTTCATGTTTGCTGTTGTCATAGGTGACAAATTTTTGTTATGTATCATGTTTTCCTGAGCCCTGGATGAATTTTTGTAACTGAATAAAAAAGAAAAAAAAATAAATAGGAGGCCGGCAGAACAGCAGATGACTAGAAAATTTATATTTAAAGAAGTATCTGTTTGCTTTATCTTTTTTTTTGTTTCTGTTGTCATTAATAAACAACTGCCTCTTTTGTTCTCGAGTGCTGCATGGGACTGTTTTTGCCAAGACTTGAGCAATAATTTTGTGACCAGCACTGGTGTAGTCCTTTCTTTTGACAGCCAGATATTGTAGGTTTATGAGGTAGACTGGTATATTGTGGTTCCAACTCAAATTTATTGTGGTTCCAACTCAAATTTTCCATTATTGGCTTATTTCCAGATTTTTTTTTTTTTTTGCAAGTCCAGGTCTTGGATTCTTCAGCTTTTCCTGGTGCATTTTCCACAGTGGCACAAGTACTGAGTCTGACCCTACAACAGTCATTAGGTGAAACATCTCCAGAAACAAAACCAGCTTGTGTTGTCCCTCACAAGCTGAACAACACTGAGTTGCTGGAATGCATCCAAAACACGAGGGTTTTTGAGAATTACCACAGTATTACCTGTGAGGGGTAAGAAATTTCCACAAAAGTTTTTTCAAGGATCAGTACAAGAAGGTTTTAGTGGAACTAGAACTTAATGCAGGGCTGTCAGTGTGCTGTGTGTTTCCAGGGACAGATAAACCCTCATGGTTGGAGGGTGTTCTTGGGAAGTTTCCTCCCAGGATCTCTATGTTCTAGTGCAATGGAAGCGGCTCAAGGGCATGGGACTCTACACAACAAACACTGCCAACTCTTGGCAATTTCACTCATTTTTGGGGAGTGGTTCTGAGCTGGAATTCTTGCTCTCTGTGGGAGAAGTCAAGATCCAGGACAGTGCTGTGCTTTCAGCCCCTGAGCACTGCTGTGCCTGGGTTTGAGGCCTCAGCTCTGGGCACAGACAGTGGCAGAGGTATTAACCAAAGGTATCAGCTGTGGTTTTTCACCTCAGAGACGCCTTTAGCTGGCTGGCAGTTAGGCACTCAGAATGAATCCAAGCAAAGTAAAAACTCAGTTTACCTCTAGTGGAAAAGGTTCAGGTGATGGTGAAGAGAAAAAGAGCGGATTCCGACGGAGAGTTAAATCCAGAGTTTATTCCAGGGTGATACAGTTCTGAATCTCTGTAACAACTCCAACAGAATCCCTACCGAACGGTTCCAGTGCCTTTTAAACCCACAGGGAGGGGGGAGGGAGAGGATAGGTGAGCCACCAACCAGGTGGGAGGGGGAGGGTCTCAGGGGACAATGATACCTGGACAGGCCAATGACCCCAGGTCTGAGAAGCATCTTTTGAACTTCTGCCAATCACATGATGCCCTTGCTGGAATGTGGAACTTGACAAACAGCACTTAGAAAGAGGGCAAGGGGGCAGGGGGAAGGGAAGGAAGAAGTTGGCACAATATCCTATCCCTATATCCGGAGGGACAGGATATAGCTTCACACCACAACACAGAGGGGTCTGGAGTGAGGAGGCAGCCAGGCAGGGAATGGAGGGAGTGCTGCTCCTGCCCTGAGCTCCAATGGGTTTGTAGCAGGCCAAAGGGTGTTGCTTTGCTTCAGGCAGCCATTTCAGCACAGGGTGTGTTGCCTGGAGCTGGCAGCAGTGCTGCAGCTTCTGATGATGTGCATTTGAAGTGGGGCTGAAGCCAGTGGCTCTCCTTACCCCTCCAAAGAAGTGTGAATCATGGAATCAATGTGAAATGGAAAACAAAGGAGTTGATGTTTGGCAGCACTGCTGGACTCTGGGAATGTTCACTGAGCAGCAGGAGAGAGCTGAGTTGAGGTCCCATGGCCACAGACAGCACCTCACTGCTCTGGGTGAGCACAGTTGTGGGGCAGGGTCACTCCAGTGCCTTCAGCTGTCCAACACTTCCTGTAGTCACTGGAATCACAGGGACGTCCTTCCCTTCAGCCATCCTCCTGCAGGCTCAGCTGAAGCTCTGCCACCTTCTGGCTCAGATGTGACTCTAGTGCTTGGTTAGAACTTCACCTGGCCAGCTAAAACCAGCCTCGTTGAACACCCGTGACTCACCTTGTGGTGAAACCCTGGTACATCCAGCACAAACATGCACCTGCTCTGGTCCTTCTTCTGTCCCTATGCTGACAATCTCTTTATAATTGTTCTTTAGGATTCCTTCAATATTTTTGTGGGATTTTGCTGGCTGATTGGTTTCCTGGAGGGGACCTTTGGCTACGATTTCTTTGTCATCACTGTATGACAGAGAGAAAAACAAGTGGTGCGCCAGCCAGCAAAATAAAGAAACCCAACTGAAAAGTTGCTGTGCAAGTTATTCCAGTGTTCTGTGTTATTTTTTTCTGTCATTGTTTAATTTATCAAAAATTATGCAAAGAATTTAAGGTGCAAAATTCTGGTCAAGTTTGAAATACCATTTATCTGTGATGATACAGATAAATGTGTGCTCTGTTGGAGGGACTCTTGCCAGATTTTGAGAAAGAAAACAGGTAAATGTTCAGCTGTGGCTGAAGTTCCTCGTTCCCAGTTCCTCAACTAAGTGAATTAATATGGAATTTTTTTTCTATCATATTAATTGAGGGGATTCTCATTTAATAAGCTGCATCCAATAAACCACAAGCATTTCACTCTAACATCCCTTTTTTATTTATGGCTTAAACAGAGACAAAATCTTATAGACAGAAAATAATAGCTGACTGACAATCAACACATCTAGAGAATCTGATATAAGTTGGGAGTGATTTAGGATTTGCTTTAGGTTTAGTAAATAAATAGACAATTTAGGTGGGATAAAAAATAAATCTAAGAATCCTTTTTAAATATAACCGGTAGTTTTACAGGAATTTCATATTGTCCTCAAGTCAGCACTGACCCTTGTTTTTTTCTAGATAGCATGCATCTAAGTATTAGTAAAATAATTTTGGGGTCCTCATTTCTATTGCTGTTCCATGTTTTCCTGGGTTGTGAATGTTTCAATCTAGATTCAGGTACCTGTGGAGGAACGTGACACTTTCCACTCCTGGTTTTTCCTTTGTGTGTTCTAAAACCCTTCACTGTTTTCATTTGTCTATTAATTCATACCATGAGGTATCTGGGAAGACCTTAGAGCACCTTCCAGTACCTAAAGGGCCTCCAAGAAAGTTGGAGAGGGACCTTGCTCAAGGGCCTGGAGTGACAGAGCAACAGGGAATGGATTTTAAGTGATGAGGTGAATTTAGATGGGATATTGGGGAGAAAGGAGAAATTATTTAAACAGGGCACAGTGAGGCCCTGACACAAGTTTATCAGAGAAGCTGTGGCCATCCTTGAAGTGCTCAAGGCCAGGTTGGATGGAGCTTGGAGCAGCCTGGGATAGTGGAAGGTGTCCCTGCTGTGAAAAATGCCAATCACTCGTTTTTAAAATTTTAAAAGTTTAATAGTAATAAAATGGTTACAAAAATAGTAATAAAATTAGAGTAATAAAAATTTGGACAATTAGGGTTAGAACAATACGAGACAATAAGAACAAAGAGTTATGGATGGTCCAGGTACCTCTTTGTGGGCAAAATAAGCCCGAAAAAGGACACCTGTTAACAGAGGTTTAACCCTTAAAAGCAATGGCCTGTTGCATATTCATACATCTCATACATGATGCACAAATTCCATTCAAACACAGGATTGTCTGGTCAGTGTCAACTTCTTCCTTTTAATTCTGACAGCGTCTTCAGAACTGAGCGAGGCAGGAGAAGTTCCCTTCTGATAAGGGAACAATAAATTCTTTTTCTCTGAAAGATTTTAGTGTCCTGTGGTTGCAATCTGGTGCACGTACCTCATTCCTCTCTTAAAAAAATATCCCACATACATAATTTTTATTTTAACTACAAAAGCTACATTTTAACTACAAAACTACATTTACCATACTATTAAAATGTTAATACAACACTACTACTCAATACACCATGATACATATAGTAAATATCTGCGTAGAGTCATATAATATGCATTTGTCACACCTGCCCATGGCAGGAGCGAACGGTCTCGGAGTTCCCCTCCAGCCCCAAAGTGGCGATGGGCGCAGGCATGGCCACGGGACGCGTGAGGGAGGGTGGCACACGCGTTCCTGCAAACATTCCTGGAAGCCTTCCCGGCCGGTGGGAGCAGGGAGCCCGCAGGAATCTCCCAGCCGCCGCCCGGCCTGAGGAAGCGCTTCTCCCGCCTAGGCTCCGTCAGCGGCTCCGGCCCCCGCCCCGCCCCGGAGGCGGCACCGCCGGGAGAGGCAGCGCCGGCCAAAGCAGCATCGCATCGCATCCCATCGCATTGCCGGGCACGGCGGGATTTGCCCGGGGAAGGTGAGCGGGACAAGCCCAGAGCAGCGACGGCAGCGCCGGGAGCCCGGCGAGGCCGAGCGGTGTCCCCGGGGGGGAGCGCGCGGGTCCCGCTGCGGGGGAGAGAAGGGGGCAGAAAGCGGGAGAAAGGCGGCGTTTCCCGGGAGCCGTGGGGAGCGTTTGGGTGCAAGTGTGGGCTCGGGCCGGGGCAGGTGTGCTCCGGCCGGGGCCATGCCCTGAGTCACTGCGGGGGCCGCACCGCAGTGCGCTGCGCTGCGCGGGACCGAGGGACGGAGCGGCCGCGCTGGGCGGTGGAACGCGGCCAAGAGGCGCCGGCACCTGCCCCGCCGCGTCCGGGCACGGCACGGCTGAGCCGCTCCCCGCGGGGATGCGGCTCCTGGTCCCCTTCCCCCTGTCCTTCCCCCTTTTCCCCCCATGCTGGCATCTGCGATGACAGCAGCAGCGGGTCTCGTCCGCCTGCCTCCTCCCAGGTGGGACTGCAGAGAAATTCTGTTTCACAACAGGGCACTGAGCCTTCCGTGCTGTAGCAGTTGCTGTTCCTTGTCATTGAGATGGGTCGGATGCTTGACTGATACGACTAATTTAGAAAATCCAGTTTGGGAGGCGTTTTCTCCTTTAATTTCCTCTGAGCCACGTTGTGAATTGCTGTTTATAGATATAGTAATTGCTTTTCAAAGGTCGGGATTTCCTGATTACACAATTCTGAAAACACACAGAAACAATTATTTTCCCAAAACCAGATGCATTGAATTACTGTTGTTTTGCTGGCTCTGATAATTTTTATTCATCTGCCTTATATTTATGCTGGTCATGATTTGGCGTTACTAAAAGGCAAAGCAGTTTTTGTCTGCTGACACACGGGTGACTGAGGACTCCTGGAAAATGGAGAGATTCCCAGGGTGGTTCTGTTTGCTGTCCAGAAGGGCTCTTGCTGCAACCACCAGACTTAACAGAGCTGCTATAGATCCACATCACTGTGGAACAACCCTCTGGCTTTGAAAGGCTTCTTGCAAAGTTGTTTACCCCAGAAAATAAGCTCATCTTGCACATTATGGTTTTGTTTTTTTATAGTTTCCTCTCTGCTCAACAGTAAATCATACAGAGAGGAGAAAAAAGAGAGCAGGTTGGCTTTTTAAGTCATTGGATGGGATTTCTTAAGGATCTTTTGGATAGGTGGTGGGTTTTTTTTTTTGGTTTTTTGGGTTTTTTTTGGTTTTTTTTATGAGGTTTGGGGCCTTTTGTCAGTAGAAAAATTAACTAGACTTAAGGTTGAGAAGCATTTAAATATTTTTTTGCTGTGAACCCATCTTGTCAAATCCACAGTCAGTGTCCTGGGAGGAAGAAGCTCCATCCTAAAATGGTTAAGGTCTGCCATACAAAAATCTTACTGTTGCAGGCAAAATTAAGAGCAGTGACAGTTTCACTACAGTTTTATTGGATGTAAAACTTCTTATCTGAATACCTTTAATACTTTGGAACTTTGAATGCCACTTGGGCTTTAAAGACAAACACAAATCATGTCCTCCTAGCACAAGTGTGGTCCCTCTCTCCCTGCTGTTGCTTCCTCAGAATATCCCACTGCAGTAGCAGAGGTTTTTCAGTAGGAGCTGTGATTGTAGTGCAGAGTCTGTGTGCAGAAATCTGTCTGAGAACTCTGCTTTGAAGCTGCCTATGTTTAAAAAATTCCTGACCTTCCTATCTCACTGCTGCCTACGGACTGCAGCAGCCATGGAGACCTGAGCCACTGCTGCAGGCACTTGGGGAGTTATTGCCTGTGTCAGTCCCTCAGTGAGAGGGAGAAATTTTGGGAGAGGAGAGGCAAAAGCTCCTGCAGAGCAGCCAAACCTCTTGCAAGCCCATGAGAGAGGAGAAAGGAGAGCAGTCTGGCTCCAGGGTTACTGTGGAATTGCTAAAAGAGAAAAAGCATTTGAGACCTTTCTTTTTGTTAGGTGTATTTGTAGCTGTGAGAAATTGGGAGGCCTGATGAATGGTGTAATCAGAGAGGAGAGAGGAGACCCATCTGAGCCTGTCAGGGCTCAAATATCAGTTCTGAGAATAAAAATCCTGTTCTGAGAATAAAAATCCTCCCTTGGAAAGTGCAGTTATTTTCCTCTCTTGTGTTTCCCTGTTTTTCCTGGACAGTGCTTTCAGTTTTATACTAAAACAGGTCTTGAAACCTCGGTTCATCACCAGGCACTTTGCTTTTAAATAGAATAAACTTCTATTACCTCTTTATGCCCTCAGATTAGGGAAGAAGCATGACCAAGATGAACTGCATCCTGCTGACCACCTGCATTGTTCTGATTGCTTTTTGTGGCTCTGGTGAGTAGAAGAGAGGGACTTAGTGGTTTAATGTTACAGCAGAGGCTGAGAAAATCATGGGAAAAAGTGTCAGAGGGAGGAAAAACAGGGAGAAAGGCCTGGATTAGTTAATACCACTATGGGGAATGTCAGTAACCATCAAAGCAGGGCTCAGTTTCTGTTCTGATTGTCTTGGGTCAAGACAATCAGAACAGGAGATTCTCAGGTGAGAGAATCGGGGTAGGATGTGGTGCTGCTTAACACAACAGAAAACTGGTATTTTGCTGCTAGAAAATGGGATTCCTCTTGTGTGAATGGGAAACTAGTGTGTAGTATGAGAGGAAAAGGAGATGGAATTTAAAAAATGGATAGAATAAAACTCAGCTGCAAGTATCTGTCATTGCCTGGAAAAGGCAGTCTTCAAGAGCAGATAAAAGGAGCAAACGAATATCTTGTTCTGCAGGCAGATAATGGTGTTTTTAAAAGTGACATAAATGCATGCTTCAAGATGTGCCTATCAAAATTGCCAGCTTCAATTGGTGCACTGATATAAGCTTGTCAATTTTAGCTGAAGTCTTGAGCTTAACAACCAGGCATATGTTTAGTGACAATTAGATGCAGATAAGTGATTCTTCTTTTTTTTTTTCTTTTCTTTTCCTTTTTAATGCTGCTGCTGTCTCAGTACTTATTACTCAGTGAAGATAAACCCTTGTTGTCTTAGGTTATGCCTTAAGATGTTACCACTGTGACAACAGCCCTACCCTGTGCAGGACCAACAGCACCTGCTTAACGACTGAAGACACTTGCTTGCAGCTGAAATTTGGTATGTACAGTGTCCCACAGACCTAAAATAAACCCACTTGGATCAGCTTTCATTGCCTGGACACCTCTAATCTGGCCCTAGTATGCATATCTCAGCGTCACTCAAAAGGAACTTGCAAATACTCTTGAAGGTCATGCTTATATTCCAGCAATAATGTAATGATTTAGATATGTGAGTTGTAGCTGTACAAGCATGCACATACATAGCTGTATATCCAGATTTAAAAATAAGCAAACAAACAAAAACCCACACAAGGAAGCTGGAAAAAAATAAAGACAGCATTGAATTTCAAATACAAGTTGTTACTCTATGAAAACAGATAAAGGATCCCTAGCCCACAAAATAAAGCTGCAGATGAATGGCTCAGTTGTTTATGAATTGCCACTATGAAAATAAATTCTCTTTTCCTGAGGGTGGAGTGATCTGTGTCTCAGGATGGACATCTTTAACTAGATCAGGTTGCTCAGAGTCTGGCCTTGAATGTTTCCAGGGATGAGACATCCACCACCCCTCTCAACAATCTGTGCCAGTGTTTTGCCACCCTTATCTACTCTGCCAGCTCTGTCCTCTGCACATTGTTCACTGAGAGCCTTGTCAAGTGCTGGCTCAGGCTGCTCAGGGCAGTGGTGGAGTCCCCATCCCTGGAGGGATTTAAAGGCCATGTGCATGTGGCACCTGGGTTACTGGGTTAGTGGAGGGCTTGGCAGTGCTGGGTTAAAGATTGGGCTTGATCATCTCAGAGGTCTTGTTCAGCCTAAAT
The DNA here is from genome assembly GCF_022539315.1 of Serinus canaria. Lineage (NCBI taxonomy): Eukaryota > Metazoa > Chordata > Aves > Passeriformes > Fringillidae > Serinus > Serinus canaria. The sequence goes on along the minus strand of NC_066319.1, from coordinate 8,059,656 downwards.
GGTTCAGGCTGAATGCAGGCTGAGCTGGCTGGTGATGCCAGGCATCACTCAAGCTCCACCCTGTATTTCCCAGTGGGTAAATTGGATACACACTGCTAATTTCCTAGTGAAAGCAAATTTGGAAACTTCTAAACACTTGAACTTAAAAAAGGAAGTGCAAGGCTGTGGCAAAAATAAAACTGTAGGGCTAATGCTGGGGGCACAAATGGCCCATGAACTGCAAGACACAAGACTTTACAAAAAGTGTCTCTTCTGGGGAGGGTGAGGGGCCAAGCCCAGTGATCTGTCCCTGAAATTTCATGTCAAATTCTCATTTCCACTTTGCTACGAAACTGGGGGTACATTTTATACCTTATTAGCCACTGCTGTGCAGAGTGCTGTGGGTGGGACTTCCACTCTTTGCACAGAATATTTATTGGTAGGAGGTTTGTGCTGGATCTGTGCCACATTTCCGGGTGTGGAGTCAAGAACCAGACCATGCAGCTTCTGCCTCCCTCCACTGCCCCCTGATGCCATGGTAACACAGACCTCAAGGCCTCCATCCAATTTCTGTTTACACCATGGGCCCTGACACACATTGAGCTTTGCCTTCTCTCAGTTTTATTCTCTAACAGTGGCAGTCTGAGCACTGCTTCTCTCTCAGTACCAAAAACAGTGTTACTGTCAATGCTCTCTTAATCTGTTTAATTTTTTTTGTTCCATAGGTAAATTGAGAACTTTCTCCTGCTGGAAGACATCCCAGTGCAGTGTGAATGAGATTGCTGATTCCTTCCTGTTGGATAATTTTGAATTCTTTTGCTGCCATCACGACCTGTGCAATGAGAGTGCAATTACTGGGGTTAACAAAGCAGCCTTCAGTATTGCTTCTGTAATGGCCATGTTGTGGATGCTCCTGTAATAATCCTGATTTGTAAGCTGTCCTTTCAAAATGAAGTTACACAAAACCATTAACTCTTTTCTATATAGCATATTTTCAGCTCCAGTCCATGGGCAGAAACATTCCTGTGTAATTTTAAGTTGTTTCCCAAGGTTCTGTCTGTTCTGTTCTGTGTGTTGTTACCACGTAGTGGGTGTTTTCATCTGTCCCCCTGCTCATGGGGAAGGTCAGCTCTAGTGAAATCATATTACCTTGTGGAGAACCTGGGCAAACTCCACTGGGTGATGTGAAGGAGAAGGAACACTACAGCTTTTCTGCTGGAAACTGTCATTTTTTTCCTGTCCCATAAACTGTCATTTTTTTTTAGTTGGCATTTCTGTGGGTTTTGATTTGTTTTGCTTTGGATCCTCCTTGTCACAAACCAAGCAGTGGCTTTGCCCTCAACACAAGAAGTGTTGGATCATAAGTGTACCTTGCTGCAGTCTTTGTGATGAATATGGAAATATTCAGGTTCAAGTCATGTAAACACTTTGTTCCCATCACTGTACCGTTTTTTTTCCTACCAGCCAATGATATAACCTTGTCAAGTGCTGTTATTTTTGGAGAAAGCATCTACATTTCTTAAGCCAAAACCAAAATATTGCTATAAGTGAGAAACACTTCTCTTTTTTTTTTTAATATATATATTTCCGTGAGCATGTAGACAACATGTGATAGCTTCTTTCTGGATTTTCCTCACACATTATCCATGCTTAGGATTTTAAGTGAGCATGTGCTTTGCACTGAGTATTTATTGGTATACTCAAAATCAATTATAAAATGCTAAGGAGTTGAAATGGCACATGTAGTTGACTTTTCCACCTAGTTAGCTTTTGGGTTTTGTTGATGTAAACCCTTCAAGCTTCCACCTAAGAGTACTAAAATCTTGCAGAACTTTCTTTCCATAAATGCCAATGCACAGCATATGTGTGTATTTATATAGCATGAATTATACCTGCTCCATCTGTAGGTGTGAGGGGTCAAATTCTGAAATACTTACATTGCTCTGCTCCATGGTGGAGACAGACCTTGGGACATCTCTGGTACCTGGGGACCCTCTCAGTCAGGTGGGATGCCAGATCCTCCTTTTTCTTCTTCTGGAGCTGCTGGCATATCCCTGCCAGAGTTGTGTCCATTGCCAATGGCATATCCTCTTCCTGAGGACCCTCACTTGTGCTCGTGACACCAGTGACACCAGTTCACCAGTCACAACAAGGGTGTTGTTCCAAATCCCTGATGTAATCCACAATGTACCTTTTGGTTGAGCTTATTGTAGCTATGAATGTGTCCTGGGATCTCTCCCATCACTCTAAATACAGAAGTCTTTGATAAATAAAAATGTCAAAAAAGAAGAATGTGGAGTGTGTGGTATTTATTGATATTTACAGCTGGATAGGACTCCAGTTGTTTCCATGGGATGTGCATCCATGCTTCCTTCCCATCCAGAGACTCAGCAGGTTCCAAGTAGACTTCCTTATTTTTATTTCCCACCTGATTAAAACCAGACACTGTAAGACAGCAATTCCTGCACAATGACTTCTTCCATTGCTGCAGCACCATTTGTCAAACTCAGGCTCATTTCTGGTGAAAAAGTTTTAAAGCACTGACTCAGTATAAATTGGGGGAAGGTTTGTAGCAGAGAGGTATCTTTTGTTGGACTAGATGATAGATTCCTTATGCTTAAATCATCCTGATGGCAGCATTTTTTCTCTATTATATTGTCAATGTCTCTTTTTTGATGGTGGTACTTTTAAACTTGTTTCATTGCTGTATGGCCTGCATATATAAAATATTCTCCTTTTTTGTTAAGTGCAAAAAGAGGCTCTGTATTTTGTGTGTCTAATCTTGAAGCAATCATTTTTACTATTTCTTTTTTGATAGCCTTGAACACTTTGTCTAAATTATACTTCATTTTTCTCTTCTAGAAGCACCCTAAGCAATGAGTCCTTGTGTTTTAAATGTGTAACTTTCTTTTTGTAAAGATCAACCAGAACATGATTTAATTTCTGTAAGGTTTGCATTTTCTGAGTCTGGCTGTGCTGACTGCTGAGCTCTCTCCTGCTGGTTGTTGAAGAGTAGCTGCTCCTTGAACTTTGGCATTTCTCCCCCTGCTGCTGCTGTGTCATGCCCAGATTTGCTGGCCAGTCCACAAAGAGGACCATTAAAACCAAGAGGGACATGAAAACTTTAGTTCAAGTATTAAAATATTGAAATTTGTTCAACTCAGAGTCCACCAGGACTCCCAACTCCTCTGCAAAGCTGTTTTCCCCTGGTCAGCCCCCAGACTGTGCTGGTGCCTGGGGTGATTCCCAGCCTATGGGGTGGGTGTCACAAAGCAGTGCCTGAAACCCAGGGACTCCTGGCTTTGGGCCTCCCTCAGTGGGAATATCAGCCAGACATTTTGAGTCGTTCAGCCGTGTCCTCTAAGACCCAGGGTGGTGCAGAATAAACTTAGGGTGAGTGGCTGTGCAGAGGTGTCTGTTGCCCCCTGCAGTGAGTGCTGGGTAACTTGTCACTGTTGCCGGGGTTGCTTTGGTTTTATTTTGTAATTGTCGGAGTGGTTTGCTCTGTTTTGCATTAGTGGCATGACTAAAACCCCATCATTTGATGTACTTTTTATGCCACTGCACATCATTTATGTACTAATGATCATCTGATCATCTAAGAATATTCTTCCCTACATCTACTTCTCAGGTGCTCTATAACTAGGAGTCTCTTTTTTTGGGGGCACACACAAGTTAGATAGGAACAAGAAGGAGAAGGTAAAAAATGAAAGCTTCAGCAACAGCAGGAATTCATTCTTGTGATCTGTTTTGAGCATGAATTTCTCCTCCAAGTCCTCGCGGTGGTGCAGGTGTCCTTTGACTTGAACTTGGGCATGGAGAGAGCTTGGAAGCCTCCTGGTACTGGTAAGGATGTGGGGCTGATAGACCTGGTTGAAAAGAATTTGGCTTTATCCTGTGTGAAACCCTTCTCTAGTTTTACCATCCCTCATCAAAGATGAGGTGGGATGTCTCACTGTCATTTCAGGATGCAGGGAATTGTGAAAAGAAGCAGATTCATGGGGAAAAAACAGACAGGCAGAGCAGGCAATGTCCTCCCACTGCTTTTCGGTGTGATAGGAATGAGGAGGCTGACCAGTGAGCAGCTTTATTTTGTAAAAAGGAGTAGCTAAGAAAACACAGTAGTCCCAGCAGAGAGCTGCACATTAAATACCTCACCGTTGCTCTAACTGGGGCATTTGGATATTGCTGTAATATAAATATTAAATGCATTGACCAACGGTGGTTTTCCTCCAGCTGAAAGAGAGTTTAAATGTGTCTGAATCTCTGTGTGTCTCCAAGGGCTTGGATCTCACTGGTAAATGCAGCCAGTCCTAAGCTGGCATCACAGCAGGGAGTTTGGCTGTGCCTAAACATCCAAGAAAGCCTCGGATATGTTTCTCAATATGTTTATTGAGGCAGAAACAATCACACTGCACTTTCTGACTCCACACAAGGTGAATATTGCACTAACACCACAGTGCTAACACCATTCTGCATTTCAGAGGGGGAGAAGGCAGCGACTGATTGGCTGTGAGATCCCCAAAAGAAGTGTGTTGTCATCGCCACTCCCATCTTTCCAAGAATAATTTATACATTGGGACAAAATGAAGACCTGCAGATGATACTATTTTCATGGGTATGACAACTTATAGCATAGGGAAAACTGTCCTGGAGCCTAGGAAAGGACAAATTAAAAATACTTTTGGTTTCTTCCTCCTAAGTGGAATGAGTAAAAACAAAAGGGTTGGAGCAAAGTTCCCCTCCCAAATAAGGATATCTCTGAATGTGATCCAGTGTTGGTTCTATTTAAGGGATAAGCAGTCTTGAATTGATTCAGATGCTTCTGAACCCATACCCAGCACCTTGTGAGTCCAGCTGAGTTATTCATGGCACACTAGTGCTGTTCAGGAATGACAGTGTCACCATTCCTCACTGCAAAGGGTTGGTTTGATGCTTGATACAATTCAAACCAGCCCCTCACACCATTTTGGTAGATAGGGATGGGAGTGAAGCACCTGCACTGCTGTTTTCTCCTCTCTCACAGGTATTCAGAGATCCTGCTAGGGGGGAAGGTTTGGAGAAAAGCTATGGAGACACTACAGGATGGGGATAAAATCCCAAAGGTTACAGGTTGAGGGGATGGATGCTGTGGTCAGATTCACCATGGAATTGTTTTTGGAGACTGCTGCAAATCACAGAAACCTCGTTCTCCAGAGCATTCTCCAAGGAGTGCTCTGTGCCACATGCAAGCCTGAGGTTCTGGAGTTCACTCCATGCCCAGACTCCTACTTCCAAACATGCTAAAGTCTTGCAGGGATCTTCAGGCACCCATCAGCATCAGCTGTCATGTTCCTCAGTGGTCAGGGCTTGGGTGAGAACATGCACAGTGTCACCATTTAGCTCCCATTTGACAGGAACAATGTTAAGAGTGTTGCACCAGGAAAAGATTAAAGAGATTAAAATGACACAGCCACATATTGAAATCAAATGACTTTTAAAGTCTGATGGCTTTCTTCTTTCCTGCTCCCAGTCATGGTAATGCTGTAGGATCCTGTGAATTGAGGTTTATTCTCTGTTCTGTGGGGTGAAGTGATGCTGGGGAGTGGGGGTGCTGTAGCCCAGAACCCAGTGCCAGTTATCTCTGGAAATCTGCAGTTTGCACACAGATATCTAAAAGATATCTATCTATCTATCTATCTATCTATCTATCTATCTATCTATCTATCTATCTATCTATCTATCTATCTATCTGTCTATCTATCTATCTATAATCTATCTATCTAATTACAAAATGCAAAATAGAAATGCTACTACTGTCAGATACGAGGCACAGCTTCCTTTTGTACCCGCATCTTTTACCCTATAGCAAGCTGGAGGTGGTTTTCTCTTTTTTCTGCTTAGAAAACGGATTTTCAATCCATTCCTCTCCCTGAAAGTGAGATCAATACAACTATTGTTAAGAAAACTCCCTTTCCTAATAATACAGCAGCCAGTTTTTCTAGTATGAAAATGTTTTATTTATAAATATCTCTTAATTACATCATACACTGCAATGTACTGAGCTGGTGGAATTTTACTGGAGATTTTGGCATTGCTCATGTGTGTGAAATACAAAGCTGTGTTTTGTATCAGGTACATACAGGCAATGTGTGTATTTGTGATTGCGATATGTGTGGAAACTGACCATGGGACAGTTATAAAGACGAATTCTAATAATAACTGAGAAAAGTAAAGCATGGAAGAAGGCCTTTGAACCTATCCTTTGTTTGCAATTAACCTTATAAGTCTTAAGTTGATTTAGGAGCATGTGAATTAAAGCTTTAAGGATGTTGCTTTTTGACAGGAACTTTCTCCTTGTAGTTAAGCCTTAAAGAGTTTTGCAATAATAACCTTTAGAAGAATAATTTTAGAATATTGCTTGTAGTAAGGATCTTTTGAAACTATAGCTTTAGAATATATAAAAAGGAAACATGCAGCTTGAGAAAGGAAGATGGACATCAACTCAAGGACTAATAGTTTTGACCAAGGGAAGCTGGACATCACTGTTATGAGGTTTATAGCCCTTGCAATCAAAAGGTGGACGCACATCTGCGGAACTGGACCTCACCAGATGGGATACTCCCTTCTTTAGGAAACCAGACCACCACCACCTGGAAGGCTCCTTTTGGGATGCACATCCTGAGAAAAACTAAATCACAATAGTGTATAGAATTGTGATGTAAAAATTTGGAATAGAAACTGCTGATGAGTAAAAATTGGAATAGAAACTGCTGAGAAAGCTTATGAGTACCCCTATAAATACCTGTAAGCCCCAAATATCGGAGTGCACTTGGAGGGAAACTGCCCCACTGTACCCAGCGCTGTGTTGCTCATACTTTACCATATTAATTAATAAATTGATTGCTGCTTGAATATTGGTCTAGTCAAGCTTCTTATTTATAACGTGTAAACGTAACAAACTAAAGGAGAGTCTAAACTGGAACGAAGGCCTTGGGGCAAGGGCTTTAAACTAAAGGAAGGTGAGTTTAGAGTAGACATTAGGAAGAAATTCTCTCCTGTGAGGGTGGTGGTGAGGCGCTTGCACAGCTAAGCAGTTAATAAATACGTGGTAATGTGTAGGGAGACGCATGTCTGGCTTGTAGGTCCCCGCTTCGCCACAAAAAAATGGGAAAAAAATTTGGGAATCCCGGAAGCTCACGCGGCCTCCGGCCCCCAGCGCCACAGTGGGGGAGGCGGGCGGTCCTCCGCGCCGGCAGGGGGCGCTGCGGCGGGGGCAGAGCCGCTCCCGGTGGGCGCGGCCGGGTCTCGGGGCCGCAGAGGCGGCGGCGACGGAGCCGCGTCGGGGCTGAGGGGGCTCGGCGGGCTCGGGGGCCGCGGCCGCCCCTCCGCCGCCCCGCAGGTGAGTGCGGACATCGCGGCCGCGGCAAAACCCCTGCCCTCCGCCGGCAGGCCCGCCCGGGCCTCGGCCGGTGCCAGCCCGCCCCGCGGAAGCCCTGAGGGGGAAGGCGGGGGAGGTGGGGGGTCGTGCACTCCCATTGCCGGGCGCCGATGGAGCCGGGCAGGAGGGGCTGGAAATGTGCGAAAGGGTGGAAATGACTGTTTGGGGTTCTCTACGCCTCACATGCACCTGCACTGCTCTGATCTGCAGTTTCTCCACTGGGTCACTCTTACAAAATAATGCTTCCCTTGTATTATATATATATTTATATATAATGTATTTAGTATGGAAAATAAGTAGCAATTCATATTAATATTTAAATGTGGTCAGTGTGACTAAGAGATCGTGTTTATAACAGGTTCAAGTAATAGCTATATGATGTCTCAATATATTTTTACAGGGTGTGTGTGGTTTGGTTAACACTGCTTCAGTTTGTGCTGTGTATTGTATGTTCGTGCAGATTTTGGCCAAGGTTTTGTCCAGGAGCTTTTAGTTCATATATGACATAGATTTCTTGAAAACAAATTTAATTTGTTTAGCAAAAGAACCAGCATCTTGGTGGGTAAAAGGAAAAGTGTGCATGTACTAGGAGAAAACAAATAAAAATGGTTTTCTTACAGTGGATCTGTTGCCAACACCAAATGATTTCGGGGAATGGGTTTAAAATACTATTAGGCTTAGCTGAGTTGTTACACAGTTTGTCTTTCTGCTGTAGGCCTGTGCAGAGAGGATGGAGGCGCCTGCCATCACCTTCCTCAGCAGTGAGAGCTGGAATGAGCTGCTGCCCAAATCTGTCATGTGCTCCTGGTGCTGGGCCCTGTGGTCCCCTGACTCAGGGGACTGAGGAGGCTGGAAAGTGTCCAGATGAATAATACAAGATTAGGGGTTTTTTTAGCTGGATTTGGCTGCAGCTGGTAGAGGATAAGTTAGGAAGGCAAAGCTGCCACTGGGGCTTTTCTTTTTGGTAACATTCTGTTGTGATCAGAGCTGAAACCTCAGTTGTACTTCGAGCATTTGGAGAAAGTTGCTTTGTAAAATTAAGCAGCATCTGTTGTGTCTCATGGAAGTTGTGGAAGATAAAGAGTTGAGGGATTGCAGCTTTAACTAAAGATTGTAGCTTTAACTTGCTGTCTGTACCCCAGAAAAAAAGCAAACCCCATCCTTGGTAGATTTCATGCCAGGTAGGAAAAACCTGATCAGTTTTTTTTCCCAGCTTGATTTGGAAAACTTGTCAGTGTTTAATGTCACTGATGTAAATAATGAAACACCAGGAAGGAGCAGTTGAGGTATTTGGGTAGGAATGCTGGCAGATGAGACCAGCAAAATGATTCTGTCAGTCAGAGCTGGAAATGAGCTGAAATATTTACAAATGCACCACCATGTTCCATCTAGTGAGTCATTCTGGCCTCTTTGTACCTGGGTAACCCTTTGGTATGCCTGGAAGTGAGCTTTTCACTGGGAACAGGTTTGGTGTTACAGCTCTGCAGCAATTATGAGAGGAGGGTTTATTTACAGGTTCTGCAATTCCCATCCCCACACCCATGGCTCATTTGATTTTAATGTTGGGAGAGATCCTTAGGAGGATCCAGTCTGGAATTGTAGGTGATGTGGGTTGCAGTCTGTGATTCCTGTGTTCAGCTTTGGAGTGATGAACTGCTTTAAAGGCAGCCCCTGATATCAGGCTGCATTCTTTCAAAGATAAGCTGTGTGCTAGTGCTTACTATGACCTGCTTTCCAAACTCAGGCCTGCTCTGTGGATGTGTGGTTCACAAGTCTGTAATAAGAATGGGAAGGACACATGATTTTCCTCTGGGTGTTGCTAATTGAGAGTGACAATTACTGAGCAGGTGCAGTGCTGGTTGTACTTTTCAGATAGGCAGCAGTCACAGTAATTCAAGCAGTTTGATGTTATTTAATGGTTTTAGCCTTAATGTGTGATTTTTTTAGAAATCTGTGTCAATATAATCCCTGCTTTCCTGCAGTGACAGGCATTGCAGTGTTTAAGGTCAGGTTAAATATTAGCAAACTATATGTGGTTTGTGTCTTCTATTTATATGTTGGAGAGGCAGCTGTGCAGAATAATACTTCTTGGCATTTACTCTTTAAAGACTTCTCTGAATTATTTTTGGAAGTATTGGCATTTTACTGACTGACAGTTTTTAGAAAAGGCACGTTATGCATATTTTGTACATAATGAGAAGTGTTACTTCTCAACAACTGGTGGTATAGTGGAGATCAGAGGTGCTGTCAGAACCGAGCAAATCACTCTCAAGCATTTTATAAGGAGATACATAGAAGTATGAATTAATTACAGTTGTTTGAGTCCCTGATACTTACTGCGGTATTATTTCATTTATTTTTCTGCAGCCATCGTGGAACTATGTGGAAATGGGGTAGTGGAGATGATTCTCCTTCCAAAACAGCAGTAAGTACTGAATTACTATTAATATCCTTTTAAGACTCTCTGACACAGAGAATCTTTCATTTTTTATACACTAACTTTATGTATTTTCCCTTTTATAAAGCAGTTGTTTGACTAGTTTTACCATGATTGTTCTAGGACTCTAAAAGTTGTGTTGTGTCCTTGTTTCTTATCTCCTTGATGTTTAATCTCTCGTGCCTTCCACAGCTGTTGTGTTTGTCCTCACTCTGCTTATCCTGCCTTAAGGAAACATCTGTAGGAGTTACATAAGCTCCATCCTCAGGGTATCTTTGGGTTGAGTAGGTTCAATATCAATATTTTATGGGTATTTATTTTACTTAGCAGCACTGCTGGCTGTCACAACACAAATCAAGGGAATGAGGAAGTTCAGGTGTTCATACCTAGAGTGCTTGGTTGGTTTTGCTGTATTTCAAGCCAATATTGCTAAAGCAGCTCATAAGGTTTAGAATTCCATGAAGCCTGGTAAAACCAGCCTACTGTAAGTATATATAACCCATGGAAGCTTTAGCATTGCATTTGCTGACCGTTGTAATCAAGTGGGACACAAAGTGCAGGCATGTGAGGAGCAGTGCAGTGTGCCCCATTTGGCTTTTGGGAGGCACCCTGGATCTCCCCAGGCTGAACATTCCCTGGGTCGCCACAGGCTGCAGCCTCCGGGGACGTGGGAAGCGCGGCGGTGACGGATCTGACGGAGCAGCTGACGAGCACTGAGCAGCTGCTTGCACAGCTCAAGGAGCTTGTCAGGGAGAAGGATGCTGAGCTCCGGAGCAAAGATCTTCAGTTAAAGGTACTGAGCATGTGTTCATGTCATAACCATTGTTTAAAATCCCCCTTCGGTCCTTTTTGTCATGTTTTGCAAGCTTCTGGTCTGTTACAGCAGCTCTGGGAGGGTGACAAGGAGCTATTTTGGGCTCTGGACATTGCTGCTTGTTCCCATCGTGTGTCCTGTTCCAGGACTGAGCTGGAAGGAATTTATATCTAATATCCTGAAGGCTTTTTCTGGGCCTTGTTACTCTTTTTAAAAAAGTTGTAAGATTGATCTCTTCCTAGGAGAGATTTCTTTCTGCTGTTTTTATCTGTGGATGTGAAGAGCCAGATGTTAAAATACTGCATGTTTTAAAACTCATTGTATATTGAGTTCTCTAAAAAAAAAGAATTAAGATTTTACATTTTAGACATCATGAAGGTGTCTGTCTTTTGTATTTTATGAAAAAATAATTCTTCTTCATTAAAAAGTCAAGCCTAGAATTTGTATTGCTATGAAAAAAATAGGGAAATGTATATAATAAGGTTTTGAATTCTATACAGTAATAATCACCATGAGCAGAAAGTTTAGATAAAGAAGAGAATATTTAAATAATGAAAATGAAACGTATTGTCTCTTCAGGGAAGACATTTTTTGTTAATCCCTTCATATTTCTCCCTCTCTCATTTTTTTTTTAATGGAAGAATTGAAGGAGGCAGTTGTCCGTGTAGCTAATTTAGTCTGTCATGACTTTGATGTTTGTAGGAGGAGAAGGAATCTGCTGATGCCAAACTTTCCAAGCTGAAGCTGCAGAACAAAGCCAAGGTTGCATCATTAACCTCACAGCTGGAAGAACTTAAGAAGCAGTTACCAGTGGCAGGAGGCTTAGAGGCCAAAGCAGAACCAAAAAAGGTAAGGTGTTCTGATATTTGAAAGCAGATACAATTTCTGGCGTGCTGTAGGCTATTTTCCATGCTGGACTCAATGGGGAAATTCAAATTTTGGGCTGAGTCAGGTTAGGATCAAGGTAGACTGAGTGGGTGCTGTCAATTCATGTGTGTTTCTATTTAGTTCTTTAATTTTTCAATAGAAATACAGAAAATTGCACATTCCCTTCAAATTGTTTTAGTAAAAATTTCTCACTCCTTTATCCTATTAGCAACTCAAAGTTTTGACACATGTAAATCAGGCAGATAAGGTTTGGAGAAGAAATGAAAACAAAACCTCTCTTTTTCCTTAGGAAATGTATAACTGTCCTTACTACCAAAATGTAAATTAGGTGCTGGAAAGTGACAGGTGTTTTACTGTTAACAAGAGAGTCTCCGATCTGTTTGTAGTAACACAGTTGTGCACGTAGACTTGTATTTCTTCAGAGTAGGTGTTCATATAGCTTCTAAAATAACTTTAGTGAGGCTTTAGTTTTTCATTGAAATTTGTATTTTAAAGCTGTGCTGGAAGGGAAAGGTAACAATCAGTTTGTTGCAGTCCCTAGTTTTCCACAAAAATGTGCAGTAACTATTTATTCTTCTGATCTTTTTTTAGCTGACAAAACATGCTTAGAAATTGATTCCTTGTAATGGCAGATAATTTCTATAAAACAGCAATTACAACTGGGAAAATTCTGATTAAAAACATGCTTAGGAATGGTTGAATTTACATTTTTTTTCCCCCAGTAGTCCTGTTTTCCCTCTGATATGTATGAACTATACTTGCCAGATTGAGTTTCAATTGCCAGAAGAAGTGAATCTTCTTGCTGCACATTCCAGTCCACTTTTTAGCAGTAATTATCATGAATAACTTAAATACAAAGACTTTTATAAGCTTAATACAAACTCTGTGCCAGCTTCTACATGGAATATGAAATATAGAAGAGAACTGAAACAGAGTCTGTGAGTAAAGTCTGCTTTTTTCACCAATATTATCAGACTAAGTAGAGGTACAGAATCCTGGAGTTGCTTGTTCAATTCAAACCTCCCCGTTTTTGCAGGCATCAAAGGATGGAGACCAGGAAAATGCTGCAGCAAATCGAGGGAAAATATTAGTGCTGAGAAGGAGAATTGAAGAGCTGGAATCCCAGATCACACAAAAAAATGAAGAGTTACAGAAAAAGGTGGTGTTTTGTATAACATGACTCTTTACCTTTGTGGTGTAGGTTTATGTTTGAATATGTTTATTTAAGTACACATTTAATTCTGTGGTACTGAACAGCCATTCTGGGAGTTTTCTGTTGAGGAATTGTTATGTTACAGCCTCAGCAAAGGCAGTGAGAATTCTGTCATTGTGCTTTCACAAGGGAATCCTAGGTGAATGGAGAAGGATACATGAAGATGTGCTCTCTGGGTCAATGTTGTATTTAAATCTTGCATTTTGAACAAAAGTACTGGTTTGTTTCAATTTTCCTCATTGAAAAAATAGGTCATAACAGGAGGAAATGTTAGCAAGGGCAGATTTCATGTTATGGTGTTTTGTGGACATAACTTCGCTGGGGATGGGGGCAGGACTGGGAATGCTGTGGAGTTTGAGAGAGAAAGGTTCAGTAAATAATGATTAGACTTCAAACAGAACCAGTTATACATCTGATTGTAATTTTTGGAGTACTCTAACACAGGCAGCGAGGAAATGATGCAGACCAATCTTCTGTGCTGGAAATGGAAGCACAGAGCACAAACAATTCTGCCTTTTCACCTCAGGATGCTGAGCTGGAGGTGCAGCGTGGCCGTGGGGCTGACATGGATGCCATGCTGGCAGAGAAGGAGAAGAGGCTGGCTGAAAGGGATGCTTACATCAGGGATTTGCAGGTGGCCTGTGGATCCAGTGATGCTGCCAATGAAATCTTCCTGTCCAATGAAGAGTTGAAGGTATGTTAGCAGCTCAGTTATAAAATGTCTGTAGAGCTTTCAAGGAATTGTGATATATTATGTAGTCAGTCTCTCTCTGAAATACAGTTAATTCATGTGACTAAAAATTCTTTATTGACTATCTTAATTTATATATATTTACTTGCTTAACTTGTTCTTACCAGGGAGAGGCTTCATGATTGCTGTATCATTTTTCTGCTAATTGTCTTTTGGTTTGCATTGTAAAGAACCAGCTGGCAGCTAAAGAGTCATCACTGCAAAGCATGGAGATTCTTGTGCAGAACCTTACCAAGAAGGTGGGAGACAGTGAGGAAAAATGCAGCTTGTTCCAGGAGCAGATTGAGAGTCTGAAAAACATTCAAAGCAAGGAAAGAGAGCATTTCCAAGGAAAAGAAGCTAAATACATGGAAAATGTAAGTAAATGCAGGATTCCAAAATTCCAAATTTCAGGATATCCAGTTCTTAGGAAAAGTAGAATACAGGTGTTTGAGGAGGAGGCTGCCATTTGGGCTTAGTTGTTAGAACTTGCTAGGAATGAACATAAGTAACTAATTAGTGTATTTAATGTTGCTGGAAGCAAAATTCAGACTTAATTTGGAATCCGTTACCTTTCTGTACATTTAGTTAGACAGTTCAGTGTGGTTTTACTATAGTTTGTGGACTGGTTTAATATTTATTTTCTTTTTGGTTTTAGATACGTCTGTTTCAAAATATTATTCAGGAAAAGGAAAAGGAGCTGGAAGCACAGAGGGAAAAACATGAGCAGGAGCTTTTTAGATTAGCTGCTAAATCTGATGCAAGTGCTGACCTAGAACAGGTATGTTGCTCTGGAAACTCAGCAGCTTGAACTGGGAGTCGTGTAATTACTAAACTCTATGACACAGTTCAAGTGTCTGGTTGGGAGAATAAAAATAAGTTTTTTATAGATTGCTTGATTATTTAACTTTTTATTTTTTGTAGCTACTAAAGGCTTTGAAACAGAAGCTCCATGAAAAGGAAGAAGTCATGCTGGGAAGGACACAGGTGATTGATGTCTTGCAAAAGGAGCTGGATGCTAAGGACCAGCAGTTGAAAGTAAGAAGTGCCATAAGTAGGAGTACAGGTGTAATGTTTGACAATGGTAGGAAAAATACTTTGCAATGAAATTATTAATGTTTTTTGTGCTGTTTTTTTTTTCTTTTCAAACAGGAGATTAATGAAAACCTGAAACGCCTTCTGTCTGAAAAAGAAAACCTCCAGTCTAAACTGGATGCTGAGAAACATGTAATGAGAGCCCAATTAAAAGACATGATGGAGAAACATGAGCTTGAAATAACAAAAGTTAAGGCGAAATACAATGCTGAACTGCATGAAATTCAAGAGAAACATGAAACTGAGCTGCAAGAGAAAGACCAGGCCCTGGTTCAACTTCAGAAACAAGTGGCAGAGTTAAGTGCGGGTGGACAGAGTAACTCCAAAGAAGTCAAAGATCTGGAATCTATAACCAAAGAGAAGATGGAAGAATTGGAAGGTATCCTATTTAAACAGTTGTCACTGACAGTATTAAAGGTTTCTTTGCCCCAGACTTCTACGTGTTTTGAACCAATTTCATACTCACTGCAATCAGAACTACATGAAATTACTGCCACAGTAATTAAAGGGATCAAGTACTATAATAATGAGGGTTAGAGGATTACCAAGATAATCACATGAGCTGTAAATTTGTCACTGTGTCTGATTCTTATGTTTTTCTGTAAATGCTGTTGTCTTGTGTGTATAAGTTCCAGTTGCTGAAGGAATTACACACAAGGTTTGTGTTAATAATCTCTCTACAGTTTTAAATAATTCCTGCTTTTTGTTTCTTAGTCCAAGTGAAATTGAAAACAGAAGAGGCCAGCAAATCTGAAGCCAAGTTTTTGAAAATGAAGGCTTGGTCTAAATCAAGAATCAAACAGCTGGAGGATGAACTGAAAAATGTATGTATAGCTTTGTGTCTAAGGCTCTGTGTCTTGCTCCAACTACTGTGCTTGGAGTTTGGATTGGGAAGAAGTAAACTGTGGCATAAATAGAATATCAAAATAGTTTACTTTAAGGTAAATTATTTTTAATTTTATTCAAAACTTGAATTAAGGTATGAAAATGGAATGGACATAAAGTGTTGATACAAGATGTGGTTTAAATAAAAAATAGTACAAATGCGTTACCAGCATTCAGGAGTAAATTTGTTAGAGAGAGCTGCTGTATTGCACTTTAAATATTAGAAAAACAGCTATTCTAGATACTACTAAAGAATAAAAAAAAAAAAGGACTTTGCTGTGATTTTGCTGTTTGAAACCCCCATAACTGTATTTTCTTTCAGTTTTCCTCAAAAAACAGTGATGTATCTGCCTTAAGCAATCGTGTGTCAGAATTAGAAGTTGAAAATGAAGAACTACAGTCAAAACTGCAGTCATTGCATGAAATTGGAACTCAGAATGGTAAAAGAAAATCTTTTGCAGATGATCCAAAGTAAAGAGACAAAAATAAATTATTTGTGTCCTCATGAACCATATTTATGTTTTTGTAGAAGAACTGCTGAAAAAGCTCGAGCTCTATGAAGAGCAGCAGAGGAAACTGCAGGCTGATCTCGACCAAGTTACAAAGAGAGCAGCTTCACAGGTTGACTTGAAAATTGATTTGCATGAGTTATTGATTAATGGTGCTAATTAGACCTTGAAAAGTGTGTCAGCTGGATTTTGGAGTTATAATTCATTTATTGATAGATGGAATTGTCAATGGCTATTCAGTTGGAGAACACAATGACAGGTTTTGAATTACTCAAAAAGATTGATTTCTACCTACTTTGCACACACTTTAAATTACATTTTTCCAAGTAGATTGTTGTTTATTTAGTTATGCTTAACGTGAGTTGTCAAAGTGTGGCTGTTATTTTGTAGACAAAATATTTTTAATGCTTTATGAATTCATGGGACTTGTTTTTCACATAATCTACAATATCTACAATCTTCATTTACCAATTTCATAGATTGTTATTTAAGTTAAATTGTGAATTATTGTGGTTTGCCAACTTAAAATGTATTTACATTTGCAGAGGTGTGGTAAATTTATTTTAACACAGAATTTCTCTTGTTAGGCCAGTGAATCAGGTAGTGTGGATGAACTGCAGAGTCAGCTCTTGGAATGGCAGGAAAATGTCCCAGAGTCAGAGGAGTCCCGGGATCAAGTTCAAGAAGAGAAATCTGCCCTGGCCTTGAGAATGGCTCAGATTGAGGAGGACAGAGAAGGTGAATTATTTTATTTCCAGTACAACAATCCTGTTTTTATAGATCTGTGTCTGTCTGTTGTGCTTCAGACCAAATTGATCGCATATCACCATGACTCATTTCTGTAGTCATAAAATATGTATAGTTAGTGAAATTGCTGAAATTTGCAATTTCTGCTTTTTCCTATTCCCTCGAGTTTGTTTTTCATATATTCATCTTGTTTTATTTAATTTTTATTAAGTAGATGTGCTGTTCTGTTTGCTATTTGAGCTGCTGCTTTGTAAGACTGCTTGACAGGCTTATTGTCTGCATATGATAAATGATAAAAATGATTAAAAAATATTTTATCAATGATAAATAGTTCCCCATTTATTAAAATATTAAAGCTGCCTGCATAGAGAACTGGTGAAAGTGTGGGGGACTATAGTGTTGGTTTGAATTAGAGGAATGAAGGTGGTGCTTAAGCAAAATGTACCTGACGTGGAGTTTCTCTTTAGGAAATGTCTCATTAATTCTGTTTAGGTTATTTAGTGATCTGTTAGTAGTTGCCACTTGTATAGACCAGGTGAATAATGCTCATTGGCAGTGGCTTGGAGGTGGTTAAAATATCAAATTACCTACAGAAAATAGCATTTCAAGTAATGTCAGATTTTAGAGCTTGCTAAATTATTAATTAATTAGCTGATGAGAAACTGAAGTAGCTTCTATTAAAACTTATGAAAGTCTGCTTAAATTTTAGATAGCTTTTACAGCTCTTCCCATGCCATCTGAACTAAATGACCATTTTTGTCCCCTTAGTTAACTGTGTGGGGAATAATGGCAGGCTTTAATGCACAGGACCTCCCATCATAATTAATCAAGTTAGTTAATTAGAACCTTCTCTTTTCAACATGCAGCTAAATTATTTTTCATTTCCATGATCCATTTGAAAGTTCAGTGTGTAAGCACAGAAATGTTTTAAGGATTACGTCTCTTCTTTTTGAAGGATTTATGCTTTGGTATTGAAAGGGAATAATACCTCTCCATCAAATCTACCTGTTAGCACATCTGTGCTGGCCACAGAGCCACATGCAATATTAATAACACTTGTAAAATTTCCTCTGCCTCAGTCCAGGTTTAATTTTGCATTTTTTTTTCCCCTTGGGAATAGCATGATCTTTCTGTTTCTTTTTTTCCTGCCGTTCCACCTGGTGAGCCCTGAGCGTCCCTTCCCCCTCCACTCCTACCCTCCACTGCGATCTGGGCAGCCAGGGAGAACAGTTTCCCATCAGTTTTGTGCATGCAGGTTCCTGCAGCAATGGCCCTATGGAATGTACTGTTGCTGATTTCTCCTGCTCTTGCTTCTTCTGGAGAAAATTGCCAACAGTACCTTGCAAGGTCTGCCATTGATGGTTTGTGGATTTTAGCAATATGTGTAACCACTGCTGGGTTTTAACTTCAGTTTCTCCTGCCTTGCACTACCTGTTTCTTCGTTTCTTCTTTTATATTAATGAAGTCATCTTCATTTTTTCCCTGTAGTAACAGCTGACTCCATATTTATGTTTTATCTAGAGACAGATTTATTGGCTTGTGACAAGTGGTTGTGACTAAGAGAGAATTCTTAGTACGATCTGAAATTCAGTAGTGTTTAAAAAAAATAATATTCCATCCCATAAATTGCTAAACTTGCATGCATTAATATTAGCTACCACTTTTTTAAGCCGTATGTAAGTAATATGTAGCATCAGTAGTGACTCAGGGAAGTACAGACACATCATAATTTGTTATATGCAGTGTGTATCTGAAAAAAGGTGTTCTGGGAAGTTTTTAAGGTTTTTATGTTAGATAATTGCAAATGAAAAGCTTCCTAAGCTGCTGTAAAAATTAGAAAATATATTTACTTACTAATTGTTCTTAAAGCAATTTAAAGCTTTAAAGCTCAATTTAAATTGAGCTTTAAAGCTCAATTTAACTGGAAGTGTTTTATCACTTGTCTGAATGTGCTAAATCATTCTAAAGCTCCAATTTCTATCCTTCCATTATTCTTGTCACAGTTGTAATTTCATTGTTTTTTTCACCATCAGATACTTAGGAGCCTAAATATGTTGGGCTCCTATATTAGAGTGTCAGAGGAGGGGTTAAATTTTTACCTGGAATAGATCTTGTTCTTTGACCCCCTTAACTCCCAGTTCTGGTCAACAGAGGTTTAAGGCCTGGTATCAAAATTTGGCATTTAATTTTACAGCCTTGAAAAAGTGTGTATAATGAGAAAAAAAATGTAGAGTCTAGAAAATACACAAGGGTGTCTAAAACACTTATGAATTGACAGTGTAAGAAGCCAAAGTGTAATTGAAATCAGAAGTATAATCCAATTTATCAATTCCACTTGAAAAGGGTAATTTTTTTTTCTTTACCTTTTTTCCCCACTAATCTTTTCTGACAAGACATTAGGGGTGTAATTTTGGAATATTTCAGGAAGAATTTAAATCTAGCAGGTTCTGTGGAATTGTGAGTTAAGGAAATCTGTGGTATAAGAAATCCTTGGCCAACTCAAATGAAAGCAAGGTATTCCTTATGGGGCTGAATCTCCAAATAGTTCCTGGTGTTGACCTCACAGATGCATTGACATAAATTCTCTGAGTTTTGTGTGCTGTGAGGACAACTGTGGATTCATGTGGTTAAACTGAAAGACAAATTTATAATGATCCATAATGTAACTTTCAGTTCAAATATGGAGCCACCTTTACTTGCCCTCCCTTTCCCTGGCTGTGCTGTTGTGTCTGCTTTGCATGGAATGTGTTGTTTCCTAATCTTTACCCCAAACGTGTTTTGTCGTATCACAAAACAGATGGGAATGCACTTTAGATGACAAATCATTTCTAACAATAAACAGGATCCATACCTAAGCTTTCATCTTCTCAGTTTATTCAGTGTATTTATTTACTAGTGATTCTGTATTTGTCCTGAAAAGAATGATGTTACTAATTTATGATAAGATGGTTTGATGCCAGTGTAACACGTGCTTGTGAGTTCCTCAAATGATCTGGCTTTAGAGCTTGAACTGAAATTAAATTTTTTATAAAAATGGATGTGATTGTTGAGATTAAAAAGGCATCAGCTGAAACAGCTGTGGTTTTTATCATACAAATTAGATATATTTGAACCTGGGAAATTGAATTGAGATGTAATTTGGCATTTTAATTGATTGGCTTTCCTTCTTAATATGGTATAACCTCACCCTTTCCACCCTCCTGTAAAAAGTCTTCCTCTAGAACTGATGAAGAAGTGAAGTTAGACTTTGGTTTGCTTCTTCTTAGTGGGATACTCAGACTTTATGTTCTACACTGCAATGTTGGAGGGAAATCACAAGGTGAATGCAGTGGATTTTAATCTTTATCTTGTTCCAGTCAGTCATTTGTAGGGACTTCACCGTGTCCCCGGTCTCTTTTCATGTAGTAGTGTCTGATATAAATGTAAATGCTTTCCTGTGGCACAAAACTGATTGAGGATGACTGGTTCTTTCCTGGCTGCTCTGATCCAGCCATAGTCTCAGGGCAGCAGGAGCTGGAGGAGGAACTGGCCACAGTTCAAGGAATGGGCAGGCTGCAGCAGGCAAGAAGAAAAGGCAGTCAGACCAGCAGCAAGCTGCAGGTAAGTTCAAAGAGATGTGAGTTTGTTTTTACCTATTAATAAAAATGTGGGAAGTACTGTTATTTATGTGGTGCTTTAGTCTTTAAAACAGTAGGAGCTTAAGAACATAGGTTGGAACTGAAAACATTGATAAATTTAATGATTATGTGCATAGCCAGAAGATGAGAAATTCCAATGGCATCCACCTCTTACTCCTTTCCACTGAAAAATCACAAGGTTCTCTCTGGAGTAATTCCCATGCCTGAAGCCATGTGCATGCTTCAGATGTTAAGGCTGTTTTTTGCTTCTATAAAATCTTTACAAATATCTTTGCTGGTGGAGCTTTACTGAATAATTAGTGCCACTTCATTCAGGTGGACTTCTAGGTAGGTGGTGGTGTACCTTGCATGAAAAAATGGTAACTTTTTAAAGAATTAGGATGTCATTGTCCCATTAACAGACTGTTGGAAGAAGATAATTAGTTAACTGATACTTCAGAGAACTCTTAACTTCAGAAATCAGGGAAGTAATTAAGATATCCAAACATTGTTATCCATTAGCTTCTCAGGTAGCCAAGGGTGTTTTTAAAGGTATCCTAAAAAACCTGTGGGAGACTTGGCTTTTCTGGAAATAATATCTGGAAGCTGGGCAGGCCACTCTAGTTCACAGCAATCCCACATACTTGAATTTAAGTGCCCAAGACAGTGCTGAGTTTTGGGGTTTTGGATCGAAACTGTGGTTTTAGTAGCTGAATTATCTTAATCCCTGCTTGTTTCCTTCTTTAAGTTAAACTTCCTTCTCATGTTTTGTGTGTAGGAAGAATTCCCCTTCGATGGCAAGCAATGCTTCCAAGAACTGAATGTCACCTTGGATAGCACTGACTCAGCTGAAGGAGAAAACATGGGAGGTTGGTGGCCAGAGTACCCTTCACCCAATGCAGGTGTGATAGCGACTAGACAGTTGATGAAAGCATGCACACAGCATCTGCATTTTGTGTCTATTTTTGTTTTCAAATTCAGCTAACAGCCCATTTGTGGTGTATTCTAATCTTTGTTGGTTTTTTTTGGCTTGTGTTTTCTTCCTTTTTCGTTTCCAAGCATGTGCGTGCTGGATGAACTGCCTAGTTCTGGCTCACAAGTACAGCATCAATATGGCTGAGCACTGGAATTGGATGAGCTGTGATGCCCATCAAATATCCCATGTAGCAAGATCATGTGTTTGTTTTAAGTTATGAGTTATTCCGGTGAATGTGTTTCCAATTTATATCACGGTTATGTTGCAAACCAGAATTCCGTTCCATTGCTGCTTAATTTAAAAATAAGTTCTCAGTTTTTAATGGTGATGATTTTATATCAGTGGTAAAGATTGCAAATACATGTTATCATTAAGATGGAATGGGCTCACTTGCAGTCCAGACCAGTTTATTAATAATTGCTTAATATATGATCCTGCAAGCACCTGATCAATTTGTGGTTAATGTAAAATGAGCCACACTATTGGTTGAGCCACAGTAGTGATGGCTCAATATTTGAATATTTCTGCTAGGTCCTCTGAGTTCATGAGCTCTACAACTTATTTTGGTTTTCCAACTGTTAAGGGTACTTTTGCCATCTAAATTTTGGGGATGTAGTAGCTCAGGCATTTCCACTAGAAGTAGGTGAGATTTGTTTGTGCCTAACACTGATGAGAACTTTGAATAAAGAGCTGCAGCCATTTCTAGACTTTGGGAATTTTGGTGGACTTCTCTTGAAAGAATTTTCCTTCTTTGACCTGAGTAGGTTTACGGAGTGTGGTTGAAGAGCTGGAATTGGAAAGAAACCAACTGCAGGAACAAATACTTTTTCTGGAAGAGCGTTGTCAGGATTTGGAAGACAGAGTTCAGCTTCAAGGTAGAATGGAGGCTCTCCAGGTGAGCTTTGGAGTTGTGTAAACGTGATGATGCAAGAGAATCATTCTGAGTTTATGTTCTTTATATCACAGCCTACAGTAAGCTAAACTCATCAATTGGCAGCTGATAAAAAATGGCTGAAACCCAATTTACACTCAATAATTATGTTGTCATAGAGTGTGCACATCCTGTATTATGCTTTGAGGCTGAAGCCTGTTGAATTTGTTCAGCATGTGGAGAATTATGATTAGGATTAAGCTTTATTTGCTCTAGAAACTTAGCAAAAAGACCACATGATTTTCATAATTCTTTGTGGAGGTCTTTGCCACAATTAGTTTTGGTTATGACTCATTTGAATTTCCCACTCCTTATATCTGTTAAGTTTCTTTTCTGTAAGTGTGTGTGTGTGTATATTTAATTTTTCATATATATATATGTACACATTTTTAGAGAAGAAACTGCTTATATAAAAATGATCCATAATTTTATATAAATAAATACTTATGCAATCTAAACTCCAGATATTAGCTGGACACATAGTTATATTTTAAAACTATTCACTGAAGGCCCCACAAAGAACAGTAGAGTTCTTTTAAAAGGAAAAGATATTTTTAGAATTGTCTGACTGACGAATTACTGTGGTAATTTGGGAGCCATGTTTTCACGAAGTGACACAACTGATCTTTATTACTCATAGTTCTTTTTCATACACGTGTAACTTAACAGATAAAGAATGACGGGTTTTAAGATGAGAGACAAGCTTACATTAATTATTGAGACTCTTGTAACAAAGCCTTTCAATACAGGTAACGTTTGGTGTAGAGGAAGAAGGGCAGCTGTTGAGGGCAGTGCAGGTGTGTTCTGTCTCCTCCAAAATGCCACCTTCTGTTCAGGAATGGTGACAAGTTTGCCGCGTTTGTCCTACTTGCTGTTGATTCTGGATGTGTTTTGCTTTTGGTTGGTTGCTGCTGTACAACTTTTTTTTTCTTTTCTTTTGGTGGTTTTATTTTTGACTTGGTGCAGTGGATCTGACTAGAGTAGGAGATTTGTGCTGTGTTTGAAACCTCCAGAAAGCTGTGTGAACAAAGTGAAGTGAAGTTCTTTCACGCTTCTCTGGGTGTGATAATGCTCTTCATCTTTGCTTTGTTGCAGAATGAAAATGAGCGTTTGCAAACTCAACTCACCCAACTGCGCAACCAACAAATGCGCGATGTGGAAAAGCATCAGATTCTGATCTCTGGCTTGAATGAGCAGCTTAAAGGGTAAAACCAAGGCTCTTTACATCACCACACACCATTGGCTCTCTCTGCTTTAAACTTCAACTTCTAATGAGGCGTATAGTCTCTCAAAACACTTGAAAAAACAATTACTTGGCTCTTGTTTCTCTTTGCAGTTGTGTTATTTTTATACTTGGAGTTTAAGTGGAAAGTGTAAAAATAATGGTTCTCTTAGTTTGGGGTTAGTAAGTCTAGAAAACTTAAAGCAAGCTTTTTTTTCAAAATGTCTAAATATGTACTTTCTTTCAGATTGAGTGACAGAAATAGTTTCCTTGAAAATTCTCTTGGAGAAAGAGAACAAAAACTGGCGAGCACGACAGAAAAGCTGGAACAAGTTGAAACTTTGAGGAAACTGCTTCAAGAAAAGGATATTCTGAACAAAGAGCTTGGGGAAAAGTTTGTGCATGTTGAGCAAAAAGTAAGTTAAAATTATAGTTACTATTTTGCTTATTAGAACTGATGAGCTTTAACCATAACTTTTGATTTGTGTCCCAACAGAATTATTGCTGTTTTTCCAGTCTGAAAGTTTGTACTTTGTCTTTACAGTTTTGTTCATTTTAATTAAGTTTTTTAAGTAATTTAATTTTGTAAGTAAGTACAATTAAGTAAGTTATTTAATTTTGTTCATTCATTAAGTTTGGTGTAAGGATTTCTTAGACCCAACACAGCTTTGCATGAAAGTATTTACATTTTACTGGAGTGATAAGTTTTTGTTTATGAATTTAAACGTATAAACTTCACTGTTGTGTAAACTCAATATTATAACTGGTAACATCACAATTTTAATAGAATTCTATGTATTTCTATCACATGAACTTTTACTTTTAATGCTAAGCTGAATGAAGCCTTAAAGAAATGCAGTGTGTATGAAGTGGAGAACGTTGAGCAGAAAACAGCTATCAGTGATCTCACGGAAAGAGTCGCTACACTGAAAGAAAAGGTAATTTATAAAAATAATGTATGAGAAGAAATTCTGTGTTCATTTTTCATGGCCCTTTTAAATGTGAGCAAAAGTGACAGCATGAGCTGCTTTTAATTTCATACACTGAGCTTTCTGTTTGCTAAAACAATCTAAAGAAGAACATCTTTTGACTTTACATTGGGTACAGTCTGATTACCTCAAATAGTTGTCCTACATGGGGGGGGGGGGCGGGTGTAGCTTCTCCTTTTAACAGGTCTTTGGAGTGTTCTTGTAACATTATTTTCTTGCTGTTTAGACTTTGAAGCAAGACAGTGTGGTGGAGTCCATGCAGCTGGACCTGGACCAGACAAACGAAGAGCTTGACAAGTTGAATTCAAGCCATTTGGAGGAGAGGTCTCAACTCATTCAAGATCTGCAGAAACGTGAAAGAGAAATTGATAATCTGAAAGAAGTGCTGTCAGAAAAAGACAGGGAGATGTCTCTCCTGTCTCTGAACATGACAGAATATTCTGAGCAGGTTATGATCCTGAAGCATCAAGTGCAATGCAAAGAGGAGGAGATGCGAGGTTTGGAAGAGGCTTTATCAAAGGCTGAAAGGGAAATGCATTTGCTGAAGGAAGTACAGACAGCTGATGTGAGAGATGCCAGTGTGAAGATGTCTGCCCTTTCTGAGCAGAGTGAGGCCATGAGAATGGAGCTGGAGAGAGCTAGAGCTGAGAATGAAGCTAAAACCAAAGAAAACGAGGAGTTAATAAGGCAGAGCACTGAGACCAGCGTGACAATTAAGGATCTCCGCTCCGAAATCAAGGCCAGCAATGTTGCGTACCATAACAAGGTCGCAGAGTGTGAGTCACAAATTGCTCTGCTGAAAGACCAAATTACTAAATCATCTGAAAAGCTGCAAGAAACGGAGGATAAACAAAGAAAAGAAATGGAACATTTGAAATCTCAACTTGAGGAAAACAATGCCCTGAAGGAAAAATGGAACTGTTTGCTTAAAGAGAAGGAGAGCAAAGCACAGACATTGGAAAATGAGTTAAAATCAATTAAAGATTCATACAACAAACTGGTTTTGGAAAACACTAAAAAAGATGAAGAGTTGGCTGAATTATCGAGAAAGCTCACAGAACATACTGATCATAAGGAAACAGCTAAAAAAGAGTTGCAAGAGAAACAAGAGCTCATTGTTTCATTAGAGCAGAAACTTGGGGCTTTGGAGAAGCAGAACGAAGAGACTAAACTTAAATTAATTGGGGATCTGAAAGCTAAAGAGACATGTTGCCAAGAACTTAATGACCAATTAAATGAAATGCATAAACAAATTAAAAAATGGGAGATAGAGACACAGGAGAAAGCTTCAGCTAATAACCAATTGCAGGCAGATCTTGAAGAGAAACAAGAAAAATTGGCAGAGCAAATAAAAGCAAATGAATATCTGAAAAAAAGTATAGGTACAATGGAAAATGAGAAGGAACAGCTAATCAGAGAAAATGAGAATTTGTCCAAACTCCTGGATGTAAAAGAGTGTGAGTTGTTAAAGAAAATCCAGGCTGTGACAGAATTGGAGAATAAGATATCTGTTAGCACTGCTGAGTACGAAAAAACTCTTTCAGTACTAAATTGTGATAAAAACACTCTGGCAAAAGAGATTGAACAACTGTCAGTAGTTGCCAAGCAAAAGGAAAGTTCAGTTGCAGAACAGCTGGGGGAGAAAACAAAGGAGTGTAATGTGCTGGCTGAGCAGTTGTCTGAAAGCAAGGAACAGACCCAACAGTTGCATGAACAAGTGCAATCACTGCTCATTCAGCTCAAGGAGGTTAGAGATGAAGAAATAAAGAAAGAAGAAATGTTAAATAATAAATTATCTGAATGCAGTGGTCTAATCCAAGAGCTCAGCCATAGCAAGGAAAAGAATTTACTCCTGCAGGAACAACTTCAAAGCATAACTTTGGATTTTGAAACTGCAAACAAGTCTCTAGAAGAGAAAAACCTTCAAAATGATTCATTGCATAAGGAAATGGAGGAGAGTAAGCTTTGTGTTGTAGAATTGCAGGATGAAATAAAAAATCTCAAAGATGAAAAGTCTAAATTAAGTCAGTTGGTAGAGGAAAGAGACCTGACTGTGAAAAGTCAGGGTTCAGAACTTGAGAAGTTTCAGAGGCAAATTTTTGAAAAAATAGAAGAAAATACAGGGTTAAATAATCAGCTACAGCTATTAAGCAAAGAAATAGAGGTGCTTAGGCATGAAAAGGAGGACTTTTCAAGGTTATTAAATGTGAAGTCAGATGAATGTAAATGTCTCCAGTCTGAAGTTGCTTCAGCAAGGCACCAAGCAGAAACATCAGCTCTAGAAAATAAAAAATTGAAAGCAGACATAGAGACAATTAATGTTACAGTAATCAAAAAGTCAGAGGAAGTAGCTGCTTTAACTTCACACCTGTCCCAACAAAGCCATAGTATTTTAGATTTGAAGGACCAAATTGACAGCCTCTTGATGGAGAAAGAAAACTTAAAAATTACCTTTGAGGAAAAAGAAAGTCTCCTTTCTGAAAAGGAGGCTCTGATTAAGGAAATTAAAGATAGAGTGGCAGGAGAAGAGCGATATGTGGAATTCATTGCAGATCTCCGGCACCAAATACAAGTCCTGAACTTTGAAGCTGATGATCTCAAACACGCAATACAGGAAAAAGAAAATGAATTTAAGAGGCAAGCCCAAGAATTTAAGTTACTAAAAGATAAGTCTGAAGAGTCTGATGTACTTAGGGTTCAACTGTCTGAGAATATGGAGGTTATTTCTAACCTTCAAAGTCAGCTTAAAAACATGACAGACCAAGCATCCCAGATGAATGACTCAATTGCAAAGAAAGATGCATCTTTAAAAGAAAAGGTGGATGAATGCGTTGGTTTAAAAGCCCAGCTTTCTGCCCTACAGGATTCTTGTGTTGTGCAGGAGAAGCAATTACAACTTTTAGCCTCTGAAGCACAACAGCTAAAAGTACTTGTTTCAGAAAAAGAATCAGCCATCAACAGTATTTCAACATTCAGTGAGAATTTAAAGATGCAACTTCAAGAGAAAGAGACTGAGTGTGGTGTCTTAAAGAAACAGATGGTAGAGCTGCAGGAAATGAAAGAGAATTTACAAAAAGAAATAGAGCATCAGAAGAATGTAATAATTGAGATGGACCAGTCCTTATCAGAAAAGGAATCATCCCTTACAGAAAACAAAAGTCTTCTTGAAACTCTGACGGAGAAAGCAAGGAAAGATGAAGAGAAAATGCATTTAATTTCTCAACTCCAAAGTCAGGTCCATGAACTTACACAAGAACTACGAAACTCTAAAGAGCTAGTCCATGAGAAAGAAAATGCCTTTTTATCTCTTCAGAAGAAAATTGAAGCACAGTATGAGCTGAGAACAGAGCTGAACGTTGCTCTTGGGCACAAAGATGATGTAATTGCTGGACTGCTTAATTCCTTAAAGGAGAAAGATGCCAGTGTACAGTTGGCAGAGAGCAATGTTAATGCTCTTTCTAGTGAGATTGATGTTCTCAGATCCAAATTAGAAGAAAGTGGAACAGCCATGAAAAACCTGAGTGAGGAATTTCAGGAAAAGAACAGGAAGCTTGATAATCATCAGAAAAAAATTGATTCTTTGACTGTTGAGCTTGACTCTCTTAAAAATGAGCACCAAAAAGCACTAGACCAAATAAATACCCGGGAACAAGAACTCCAGCAGAAAGACTTGGCTGTGGAGTCTCTGCGTGTGACGTGTGCTGAACAGGCTGAGAAACTGGAATGTTTGAAGTTGGAGTTCAACAACGTAAATTCCAAATCATCTCAAGACTGCCATGACAATGCGCTTTTAATAAATAGTCTGCAGTGTCAAGTGGAGTCTTTAGAGAAAGAAAAAAAGCTGATGCAAGATGATGTTGGTAAACTGATGGCTGAAAACACACAACTTACTGCATCTCAGACTGATTTGCAAAAGAAATTGGAAGAGCTCCGGGAAATCCATGAAAAACTAGAAACCAGTGAGAATTATTCAAGGATGCAGATAGATGCTGTCAAACTGCAGATGAAGACTGAAAGAGAGAAGTTACAGATGCAGGTTAGTGTGAAGGTTGAAGAACTTTCTAATTTAGAACTTAAATGTCAAACTTTAGAACTAAGTCTTCGTGAGTCAGAAAACAAATGGGTGACAGAACTTGACAGGGCAAATTCACAAAATAATGATCTTACTGAGCAATTGAGCAGTTTAGAAAGTGAAATGAAATCGAAAGATAGCAAAATCCAGTCTTTACAGCAAGAGCTGGATCTTATAAAAGAGCAATTAACTCAGAGCTTATCTCCATTACTTAGTAGTAGGCTTTTAAGTAAAGAAAAGAGGGCACAAATGTCAGATTCTGAACTGCAGCCAACCGATTGTAAAACTCAGTTGGAAAAATTCTCCACTCTGGTAACTGCTGTTCTGAGCAAAGAAGCAGAAGGAGAAAGCTTGCAACTGGCACTTTTAGAAAAACAGAAAGAAATTGACACCATGAAAGATGGAATTAGAAGTATGGAGTCGCTTGAGAAGCAGAAGGATGTGCTGCAGAGTGACATGGAAAAGATGAAGGGCAAATACATGTCTGAAATGGAATGTCTGTCAAAAGAAATGGTCTCACTCAAGGAAACAGTAGGCAAACAAGAGTCTCTCCTGAAAGAAAGGGACGAGTCTTTGGCAGAAGTAAATAAGCAGGTGGAATTTCTTCAGGACAAGATGAATAAATCAGAAGAAATGGTAAGAACTAGTCAAGAAAAGCTGCAGGCTGAAGGTAAAAAAGTAGCAAATCTCCTTGAAGAAATAGGGGAAAAAGATCACATCATTGAAAACTTAACATCCCAGGTCAATCAGCAGAAGGATTTAATTTCTGGTCTAAGCCAGCAAATGAAAGAAAAAGACTCTTCTGTTACCCAGGTCATGGAGTCATTGTCTAATGAAATGCTGAATTTTTCTGAAGAGAGGAGTACGTTAAATGCCAAACTTGAAGACCTTGAAGCTGTTCATAATAGTTCAGTGACAGAGCTAAACCGAGTATTGCAGGAACTTGGAGATTGTAAGAAAGAACTGGAACATAACCAGGTTATGTTAAGCAGTAGAGAAGCTGAGGTTAAAGATTTAATGAATGAAAAAGAGGAGATGAAGTGTAATCTTGAGAAAATGGGCAAGGAAAAAGAGAATCTGAAAAAGAAGCTTCAAGCGGCATTGATAGTAAGAAGAGATCTGATGCAAAAAGTTGGGAAATTAGAAAAGAGTGGACAGGAAGAAATAGAAAAAGAGCAGAAAAAAGCAGAGAAGCTGTTGGAGCAAGTTAATGAGTTAACAGACAAACTGAAACTAATTGAAGGACAGAGTAATGATTTTGAGTCTCATCTTGGAACTTTGAAACAGCAACTTGTAGAAAAAGATGCCAAGATAAGTGATCTGACCAAAACCTTGTCTTCAAGAGCATCCTATTTAGAGGAACTTCAGCACAATATTGCAGAACTGAATGATGTCATAGCTGAAAAACAATATGTTTGTGAGCAGAACCTTAAGTCTTTAGAAGAGAAGGACTGTATGCTTGCTCATCTGCAATCTATGCTTGATGAAAGAGCAAGGATGTATCAAGAGGAACGTTCTCAGTTGCTCTTGACTCTTGAGGAGGTGAAATCTGAACTTAAAAAGAAGGAAGAGCTGTTGAAAGATTCCAGTTTAGAAAAGCCTCGTTCAAGTGCTGGAGATGGGAATGAGTGTGTGAATCCCAGCAATGACATTAATGCCATGAATCAATTACAAAAAGAAAAAGAAGCTTTACAGAGGGAGCTTTTGTTCATGAAAGAAGATATGGAAAAAATCCAGCAAGAAAGGGAAGAGCACATGAAACTGGCAGCAGATTTTGATGATCAAAAAGCCCACCTTGAGCAGCTCAGGCAAGAACATAAAGCACTCTGGGAAGTTCTCCAAACAAAATGTAAAGAGCTGGGCTTTAACCAGTTAGAATGGAAGGAGCTACTTCCATCCAAGGCACTGCTGGGAGAAGAGCAAGCTGACCCAAGGAATCTGGAATCAGACAAACAAAGAAACAAGGTTCATGCTGCATCCTTGAAAGTGTCAGAAAACACAATCACTTCGGTGCCCAGTGAAAACATTGAGCTAGAAGAACTAAGAAGTGATTATGCAGAACTTCAGGAGGAAACAGAGCTGTTAAGGAAAGAGCTGAGAAGAATATTGGTTGAATTCGGTGATGGTAAAGAAGAAACAAACTGTTTAAAGTCTTTGAGACAGGAGGAGCAATGTCAGGGCAGCTTGTTGGAGGACATAAAGCATCTACAGAAAAAACTGAAAGCACATCAGACTGAAACTGTAGAGCTCAAGGCAGTACTTGAACGTGTGGATGATGAGAAAAAAACACTTATTAAAAAAAGTGAAGAGGATTACAGGATGAGCCAGGAGGAACTGCAGAGGTCACGAATTGAAGCTAAGCAGGAGGTTGCAGGAAAGAATGAGGAAATAGAAGCACTGAGATGTTCGCTTACAGATTTAAAAGAGAAATTTGGTCTGGAAAAAGAATTATTAAACAAAGCCATAAAGGAGGGCCAGGAAGAAGCCCTCCATTACAAAACAGCCTTTGAAGACATGAAGAGTGAAAAAGAGGAAATTCTCAGCTCTTTGGAAAAGTCCAGTTTGGAACTAATTAAGATGAAAAAGGAGGTAGAACATTTCAGTGAAGAAAACAAACATCTTGTGACAGAGCTGTGTATGCTGCGTGAAAAGGCTGAGATGAATAAACCTGTGGTGTTGGGCAAAGAGCTTAAGGAAGAAAATGGGACTGAAAAGGAATTGGGAGAGGTTGGTTCAGAAAGTAATTCCCTTCGAGAGAATTTGGAAAAAAAAGTCACCGCTCTTCAACTATCAGAGGCTGATTACTCTGGGAAAACTAAAGTGGGAGAAGCAACAGAATATGAAATCCAGAAACAAATGCAAACAATGGAAGAGCCACTGGCAAAACCTGCAGATTTAAATGATTCCAAAGCCCAAGAGCAAAGAGCTGTAACAGATGAGAGATCCAGAGAGCGCCTCCAGAGGAAGTTACAGGCGGCTTTAATATCACGTAAAGAAGCCCTGAGAGAAAATAAATCTCTAAAGGAGCAGATTGATCAGCTGATGTTGGAAAGAGAAGAACTACTGAACAAGACAGGAATGCTGGAGCACTTGTTAGAGCTTGGCAGAGAAAAGCAGAGTTCAAGTGCTGTGGCTCCATTGTCTGGAGAGGAGAGCCTTGCTTCAGAAAATGCGAGGTTGCTGACCGAAAATGAAAACCTCACTGCGGCGTGTGAAAGTCTGAAATCCACCATGGAGTCCATAGTTCAGGAAAAAGAGGCCTTTTCTTTTCAATTAAATACCTTAAAAGATTCTCAGACAGTTGAATTGACAGGATGGAAGGCTAAACACAGTGAATTAAAGCAGGAGTACGAATCGCTTCTTCAGGCGTATGAGAATATCAGTAGTAAAGTGGCAGATATGAGGCAAGTCATTGATCTCAGTAGGAAAGAGAAGCAAGAGGCTGTTCAAAGACTCAGGGAAGGAGAGTCTGAAAAGGAGGCTCTGCAGAAGCACTTAAAAAATCTCCTTGATGAAAATGAGGTTATTAAGAACCAACTGAAACAACTCAGTGAATCCAAGAAAATGGAGGTTGAGGAGTTACAGAGCAAAGCAGAAAGGCAGATCCATGAGCAGGAGGCCAGGATGCAGGAACACCAGGATCGTCTGTGTGAGCTCACTGAGCACAACCATCAGCTGATGGAGGAGAACGAGCAGCTGAAACAGACCTCTGAAAACTTAAAGCAGGCTTTAGAGAAAATTCAGAATGAGAATGATGTCCTTCATAATAACATCACTGTAACTAAAGCCACCTTGGGAGAGCTGCAGGTTCAAATGGAAGTGTACCAAAATGATACACAATCCAAAATCAGTGATGCATTGTGTGAGAACGAATCACTGTTGAAGGACATTAATGTGTTAAAGAATAAACTCTCTGAAAAAGAACAAGCTGTGCTTGTCCTAGAAAAAGAAAGAGAATTAATTTCAGAAAAAGCACAAGAAACTGAGAAGTCTTTGCTCCACAAAACTCATTGTCTAACAAAGCTGGATGCGGAATTTAAAAGTCTAACGCAAGAAATTGTTAGTCTAAATGAAAAAGTTAAGATTTTAGAGGATGACAAATGCCTGTTACAGGAAGAATTAGAAAATGTACAAGAAAGTTCTTACAAAGTAAAGAGTGAGAGAGAATTTCTTGAGACAGAATTGCTTAATCATATAAAAAAGGTTGATCATCTCACTGATAGGATGAAATCAGCACAGGTACAGAATAACTTGCTGTTACAGCAGCTGGAAGAGTTAAAGGCAGAAAAATCAAATGTGGTTAGAGAAAAGGAAGAGCAGCAGCTCCATCTTGTAAAGATATTTGAGGAAAAGGTGAAAAGTGCTCAGAGGGATAATAATGGGACTAAAAACAAAACAAAAGAATTGCAAGAACTCTTAAAGGAGAAACAGCAGGAGATCAACCAATTGCAAAAGGATTCTATAAAGTTCCAGGAGCTGATCCTGGATTTGGAAAGATCTGTGAAATTGTCGCAGTCAAAAAATGAAAAATTTGAAAAGGACTTAAGTAATGCATCAGAAAAGCTGGCAGAATCAAATGATGAAATACTTCATCTCAAGGGAGAGCTTACTGCACAGATGAACCTGTTGGATCAGTCAAAAAGGGAAGTGGACAGGCTTAAAGATGAGAATCTAAACTGGAGGAAAGAACTTCAGAAGAAGGGAGATGAACTGCAGCTTCAAAAGAGAGGATATGAGAGAGAATTGGAATTTCATCTCCAGCAGCTGAAATTGCTTCACAAAAGTGAAATTTCGAACCTGGAGGAAAGACACGGTGCACTCCAGAGAGAGAAGGATCGGGTGGTGGGTGAGGTTCAGGGCTTGCAGGAGGAGGTCAGCACAAAGGACTCTCAGAACAAGCAGCTGCAGGCAGAGCTGAACGCAGTCCTTGCACGACTGGCTGCTTTCACAAAGTGCATGTCCTCCCTTCAGGATGACAGGGACAGGGTCATCACTGAGATGAAAACCTGGGAAATGCAGTTCAAAGAGGCCATCCAAAACAAGGAGAAACAGCTGGAAGACAGTAACAAAAGAATAGCAGCCTTGCAAGATGAATTGAAAGATAAAATGACTCAGATTCAAGAACTAAATATCAAGTATTCTGTGGTAGAGGAAACAAAGGATGAACTGTACTTGAGGCAAAAATCTGTCGATATGCAGCGCTATGAAGAGCTCTGCAGGATAAAGGAAGAAAATACCTTCTTTTTTAACAGACAGCAAGAGCTGGAGAGTGTTCTTCAGTCCAAAGAAGAAGCTTTGCAAGCACTCCTGAAAGAAAAAAATTCTCTAAATCATCTCATAGAGAATAGTAAGAGTGCAGGAAGAGAGATAAAAGCTCTGGAAAGTAATTTTACGAGACAGGAGCAAGAATTGCAAGAGCTTCTAGCAGAGAAGGAAAAAATGAATGCTGAATTGCAAAAGCAGATGACCATTTCTGAGCAAATGAAGGTCATGCTAAATAATAAAGACAAAGAAATTTCCTTACTCATTTCTTCAAAAGGGGATGAAATTTCAGACTATCTGATTCAGGTACAGACTCAACATAGGAATCAGATCAAAGAGTATGAACTTCAGGTGAGGTCTTTGCAGATGGAGAGACAGCAAGCTGAGGAGTCCTGTCAGAGGCTGGAAAATGAGCTGAGAAATCTCCAGGTGAAAGCAGAAAAAGCAAGTCAGGAGAAGGCTGTGATTGCCAGTGAAATAGATGCCTTTAAAAAATCCATGTCATCTCTCCAGAACGACCGGGATGATCTTTTTACCAGATACAAGGAGCTGGAACATCTTCACCAGGGTGTCTTAAACCAGAGGGACAGTCTCCTGCTTGGCAGTGCAAGTGAGACTAATTCTTTGAAACAGGAGTTAAGGGTCCTCCTTAATCGGATTGATGATCTGCATTCTGAAAATGCAATGCTGAGTGCACAGCTGATAAAATACAGGGAAGATCTAAACCAGGTTTTATCTCTGAAAGACCATCAGCTGAAGGACTTACTTAAGCAGAAATTGGAGTGTATTAAAAGCCTTGAGCATGAAAAATACGATCTTCAAAAACAAATAAAAGAGATGCAACTTTCCACTGAACTGCAGAAGGGGGCTGCTGTGACTTTGGAACTTGAGAATAAAAAATTGGCATCTAAAGTAAGTGATTTAGAATCTCTAATTGCATCACTAAACAAAGAGAAACTTGTTTCTGAGTCTGGAGAGAAGCTGCTAAGTAGTGAGAGTATTCAGAAAAAAGAATCCAATGGGCAGCATGGAGGAAAGCTTCAGAAAAAGGTTCAGGAGCTCCAGAAATCCAGAGGCAAAAATGGAGATGAGGAATACAGTGGGGCTCTTTTGACACTTGAGGATGGAGATAAACCTGATGCTTCTGCAGAGAAGGTGCTGCTTGAAGTTCAGTCTCAAAACAGGGAGTTGAGATCCCAAAATGAGGCCTTTGGGAAGGCAATGACTGCTCTGCAGAACGACAGAGATCGAATCATAGAGGACTTCAAAGTTCTTCAGAGCAAATACACCTCTGAGCTCAAGACAGAAAGAAAAAAAGGAGATGAACTTGCAGCTGAATTGGAGGGATTTAAATCCCATCTCATTAGTATCCTCAAAGAAAACTCCCTTCTTCATGGGGCTGTCCTTGATGCTGCAGGCCAGGTTAGCCTTGCTCAGGTGGCTGATGACATTGGAAGTGTCTGTAGGACTTTGGTCAGTCGGGAGCTGGAGGTGAGCAGGCTCTCAGCCGAGTGTGGCAGTTATGTCCAGCAGATGGAAGCGTTTGCCAAGGCCATGGCCAGTCTCCAGGATGACCGAGACAAATTGCTGCAGGAGCTCAGCCATCAGAAGGTAACTTCTGAAGCTAAGCAGGGCACAGCTTCGTTTCCCATTGATTGCAGCAGCATCAATGAGAAAAACACTGTTGAAAATAGTTTGGATGTGCCTCAAAACAATGGGGAAACTTTGGTAAGTTGTAATTAGCCACATGGCTCTGTAATTTTATTCTTTGTGCAGAAAATGCTCAGAGACATGTTGGATTCTGGAGTTTAGCTTTGTAGATTGAATGCTAAGATAGCACTGTGTGTCTAGAGGAGGTGTTTTTACAATTTTGGGAGTTAAGGTAATTACTCTGTTAAACAAAGCAAATAGGGAGAACCTTTGTCTGTAATTAAAATTTGAGTTCTATTCAAACTTTACCCATCTATTTTTCATTCCAGTTCACTAATAATGTTTATTAAACTTAGGCTAAAGAGGGAGCCAGCCTTGCAGCTGTTGAAATATCTAAACTGAAGACCAAGGTTGATGATCTGGAGAAGGCTTTGCATCAGACAAAAGCCTTCCAGGCAGAAACCGAGAGAGAGATCACATCATACCAGAACGAGCTGGCTGGATTAAGGTATAACAGTGCACCTTTATGCTCTTCGTTGGTTTGTATAGAATATAGAAATTGCTTAACATCTGGTGTTTTCTGTTCAGAATGGAAAAAAACCTCCTCCTCTCCGAGTCGCAGGCGCTGAGGAATCAGTGTCAGATCACAGTGGCTGAGAAGGACCGGCAGATTGCAGAGCTCCAGAGGCTGCAGCAAGACATGGTTGGGAAGAAGTCACTCCCTGCTGGCAGCACTTACCCAGTCAAGGTAAAAAACTGGAATGTAGCAGGAGTGTAAAGTGGAAGGTAGCAGCTTATTGTCTGAAATCTTCAGCCTGCTTCTGAAAAGAGCAGTCTGTAGTAATCCTGTAAGTTACTGTCTTAAATTAGTTAAATCCAGAATATAAAAGGAAGAAGTTGAAAAAACATTAAATGGGTTTATTTATTTCAGATTTATTAAGGCTGTAAACCATTTTCAAGGACAGGCTTTTTAGGAGGATTGGAAAAGAGCTTGGTGGTTTACATGGACAGCAGATTGCACAGTTTGTATAGTTGGTGCAGGGAGGTTTTAAACACTTAATGAAATTCATTCTTCAGAGCCTAAATCCATGTTACTGCAGATTGGACTAGGACCTGACTGAGGGAGAAAGGGGAATGGAAGTGTTCTTGTCCTTCCCCTGAAGCAGCTGGAGCTGGCTTCTGCCAGGAACAAAATCCTGGGTTTAGAAAGGCCGCAGCTGACACCCAGGCTGGCAAATGCTGTTTTGTAGACTGTCATGAAGGATTCAAGGAAAGTGCTATTTTAGAATTACATTCTTATTTACCTTTTCTGTGCCAAATGAAGGAAGCAGTATTCATTTTAATTTCATTAAAACCAGCATTTTAGTTGAAGTTTGTATGCTGTTTGTTTTCTGTGATTACAATCATGAGTAAGAGCTATTGACCAGTAATATCTGTGGGTAGTGGAGTAGTTTATGTGGTAAAAACCTTTTATTTCATGATTGTATGGGTGAATAGATTCCATAAAGCATTAGAGACGGCACATATCCCTCCCTTATTAGAGATGAATATCAAAATGTTGAGCTGCCAGAGATAAAGAAGGCCAAAGCTGTAAATTGGTAATACATTTTTGCTTTTCAAAATGGATTCTTTTGGCTTTAAATTCATATTTACAAAGCGTTGTTTTACAAGTCATGAATATAAGACTATTAGCTTGAAAATAATTTTTGAAAGGTGTTTAATCTTTTCCTATTTTTCCCCTTTGATTTTGTGCTTCACATTATTTGCAAAATAAAAATTAGATTGGGTTGCCTTTTTGTGGTAATTTTTTTTGGTTTTTTTTTAATGGAAGTATTAACACTATATATAATGTATAAAAAGATCTTGTATTTAAAGTATCTTTCAAATGTGTTATTAAGTTGTGAGAAGAAAAGAATGTGTAAAGGGAATTCTGTACGGTATATTTAGTGTTGAGGCTATGGATTATTTAGAGAACTCCTGTACCATTTACCCTGAATATCCTGATATTTTTAAGGCTTTGGAAACTGCCTCCCTTGCTGGAAGTGCAGATGGAGCAGAGGAAATCAAACATGTCCTGGCTGAGAAGAACCAGCTGCAGGCTGAGCTGCAGCACTGCCTCCAGGAGATGCAGCAGAAGGACCTGCACTTCCAGCAGATGAATTCCAAGGTAGCTTGGAACAACAGCCCTGGTTCTGAAAAGCTCATGTGAATCTGGGCTGGCCTCATGTTGGAATATTGCTGAGGTGGTAGTGTCTTGAATGACTGAATGGTATTTTACTTTGAAACGTAGATATTTTAAAAGAACTCAACCTGGACATTCAAATTAAATGTCAGTTTTCTTTCTGCCAGGCTTTCATGACTTGCTGTTTTTCTGAGAGGATTATTTGACTCTCTGAACTTCTACTCACAGTCAAATATTTTTCATTAGAGACAGAAACAGGTGTCTGTCTTAGCTGGAACAAGATTTCAGCTTCTGGTTTAGGTGTGCTGGTGGCAGAGGAAATCAGTGCTCAGCTTTCATTATTTCCTCTGCCCATAAAACATCTTAAATCCCACCTGAAATATGACCTTGCCAAAAGGTGGATGAAATTTTGAAACAGCAGGTCTTAAATCTGCAGGGATTTCCTGGGAGAGCTAATTTTAATGACTTTGCTGTGACTTTCTTTCAGGTTGTGCAGTCAGCAGAAGAGAATGCTGTCCTGTCTGCCCAGCTGAAGACTCTTTCCCAGACTCTGAGGGACAACCAGCTTCATTACACTGATCTGCAAAATCGCTACGTGAGGCTGGAGAGGGAGTATCAGGCAATGCAGGTGGCATCTTTCCAAGGCTCAGTCCAGGTAAACAGATACATGGAAAGGTTCTTTGGTTTCTTCCTTCTGTGCTTACACTTTTCTGGTTTTCTTGCTAAAAATGAAATAAAGTACTTTTTGTTGTAGTGACCCAGTACTTTTTCTGGCCCCTGACTGAAGAGAACTGTCCTAATTGTTGTTAAGCTGGTCTAATTTGACTTTTCATTTAAGGAAGCTGGTTTATGTAGTTTTTGGTTTTGAAACATCTTTTTTGAGTTGGTCTGCAGCTGGCAGAGATAACTGGATGATTACTGCTCAGTGGATCAGGAAATTTAGAGATAATTTCACATCAGTTATAGGTCATTTCACAATGCTTGAGTAATATTTTCAGAAGTGAGATCTACATCACCAGTTCAGCATTTCAGTACCCGTTGCCAGCACATCTGTAAGATTATTATTTGGGGTTGGAACTTGATGATTTTTAAGATCCCTTCCAACTCAGTCCTTTATGATTCATCATTATTCCTTTATTCTTAAAAAGCCTTCCTGTACTGCCTTGGTTATTCATTAACAATCATTAAGAGAACACCCTGAAATAGCATATGAATACATAGAGAAGACAACCCTTGCTCTCCATAAATGGAAATAAATCCAAACAAGAACTGTAAATTAAGAATAAATTAATAACTGCCTTGCTTCTGGAATTGTGGATGTGTAGATGCTTTGCTTTCCCCTCAGACATTGTTGAGAAATGGAAATGAAAGCATTAAGTGGCACAAATAATTATCCCTTCCACTGTTTTGTGATGCTCATGGCTTCTGTAATTGAAATAAAGACTTTTGGCAAGTAGAAAAATGGTCACTGGTTTGTTTTCTTTTCCCATAATATTTTCTAGGATGAAACCAGAGCAGAAGTTCCCCCTGGAGCACCACGGGAGAGATCTGGCATTATTGTGGAGACAGACAATATGGAGCTAAATGAGCTCAGGAAAAGGTCAGGACTCAGAGCATGTATTAGCAATATTATTTTCCTGACAGCTGTGTTGTAATTGTGAAAGTAATGCTTTTCTATCCCTCTGAGGCATTTGTGTGGAGATGGAGAAGGAGAAGGAGTGTATTTACAGTGGATTACATGAATCATAAGCCATTTTCTTGAATTGTTATAATCTGGTAATACTTGTGGTTTGTATCTGTACATAAATATACTGATTATTGGTGGCTTTATCTCAATATTTAAGCTGAAGCATCTCGTTATAATTGTTTGTCACTGAAAGGAAGACTTCCTAATAAAAAAGAACAAGTAAGTAATTCTTTGAGTCCATGAAACATTGATTTAGATTTTATTTTGTCCCAGGCTTGCAGAGTCTGAGCAGCAGTATGAGTCAGTGCAGCAGAGTCTCTCTCAGCTCACAGAAACACTGGCAGAGGAGAGGAGAAGGAGAGAAGCTGCAGAGGAGGCTCTTGGACTTTCTGAGGAGAGAAGTAACAGGTAAAACACAGACTATTTGTTTACCTTTTATTTTTTGTGAGATTAGTGAGAGGTTTTCCTGTTGATCTTTGATTTCTTTGAGATACTACTACTACTTCTAATAATAATAAACAAACCTGTGTGTGAGCCCACAGTGCCTGAAGTAGTGAAAAACCATGTGTTAAAATGAAAGTGTTACAGGCTTTGGGATTTTTTTTCTTCATTTAATTTCATCTGTTAGACTGTTCATCTCTTAGTAGTCAGTGCTATTTCTTTTTCTCCAGGTTGGGAAAACAATTTCTCGTATAACAACTTTAGCATGGCCACTGGTTAGGTTGAAAATATCATTATGCACCTGCATAAATAAAGGGTCCCTCACTACAATCACCTGAAAATCACTGTTCAGTCAGCTGGTGATGGTGGGGATTAATTCTGAATAAATGAAGCACCTTGAGAGTAGATTGTAAATAGAGACTGAAAAAGACCTGGCAGCATAAAGTGAGTCAGCTTTTTGTGGGGACCTTCCCTCAGTCATTTTAAGTATGCAAAATAATGACTTTTTTGTCAATTCAATACTTAAAAGAGGAGATAATTCAGCAGTGCATGTCTCTGTGTCTTCAATTTTTCTCTAGATTTGAAGTAGGCAGTTACAGGTCTGTCCCCAGTGACTACACTGTCCAGATGGAAGATGAGGAGGAGAGGGAAGCCTTAATTATCAATCCCAGTGAACACGTTGTTGTGAGAAAGGTAAGGCAATGAAAGCCTTTAAAAACCCTCAGCTCCTTAAAAGTGGTGGGAAAACATCCTTAATTTCTTTCTGTGGGGGCAGTGAGTCCAAGACCAGCAGCTGTGTAAACCATGCCAGAAAACACACTGCATATGTCCAGGTTAAAAAATGTATGTAATCATATTTATACTACACCTGTGGCCATTAAATAAACTGTGTCTGCATTTAATGATGCATGCCCAAAATGCACTATGCATGTTGATGTGTGGAGTTGCATAATACACAGCTTGGATTCATTCCTTTCCCCTCTCATTAATGCTGAGTTTGGGGCCTTTCAGTCATTCATACTTTGGTTTTTGGGGTCAGTTGCTGTGTCAGAGACAAAAAGGTTTGTAGTGCCTCAGAAATCCAGGCTGCAGGGGTGCTGTTCCTGGTTTGTATTCCTGATTCTCTTCTGATAACTCTGTCTCTTCCCCAGATGAAAGGAGGAGCCCTGTCCTTGCGCCGCTGGCTCCGGGGGCGAAGCCTTTACTGCTCCAAGCTGCTGACGGCCCGAGCCAAATCCCGCTATTTATTCCTCACCTACCTGGTCACACTACACCTCCTTGTTGTCCTGTGCCTCACTGGTGTGCTCTGAGTGCACTGCCCTCCCTGGGTGGCTCCTTTCCCTGTGGGCAGTGCCAGTCCCAGCCCGAGGCTCCTCACATGCTGCTGTTCTGCTGTGCACTGGACACAGTCGTACAAATCCCTGGGACGCTACACCCAGCCTCGAGCTTCTCCAGTGAAACTCCTGCATATCACACTTGCTCCAAAGTTGACTTGAATTGCTCTTTTACAGTGGGATATTATATTTGTAAGGAGAAAATATTCCCCTCTGCCCTATAAGGAAACTGCTGCATACAAGTTATTTAATATCGTTTGTGGGTACATAATGGTGGAATACTACTGAATGGGTTGTAAATGATATCTTTTCTATACAAATTTTATTTTAAGAGTTATAGTATAAATTCTAAAGGAATATCAAACTATTACTGTATATGGCTTCTTGATTATAACAAGAAGTTTTATGGAGTGCAATAAAGGAAGAACTACTGGATTTTTGATTTTCTTTGGTTGGTTAGGTGGTTTTTCTTTTTTTTTGGCTGAAAATAAAAGAAGTAAGAAGGTTCGGATCTGCACAGATCTGTGTGTGGTAATGAAGTAAGCTGATGATTAAAGATTCAGTAAAAATTCACAATTGAGGTGACATAAATATTTCCAACTTATATTCTTTTTGTAATTCTTTAGTTTTTATAACTTGTGGAGGGTTCAGTATTTTTTAAATTTACTTGCACTTTTATTGGTGGAGCTTAGTTACTGCCTGTCTTGGAGACAAAATGTTACTCAGCTGCAGAACACATGAAATTCAAGCTTCTAAAGACACAACCTTACATATTTTCCATGTTTCAGCTTTAAGGTACAAATCAATAAATTCAGCTAAGAATCTTGTGGGAAAAGGAAGGATTCCATCGGTTTTACTGATGAGCAGAAACAAGGTTGACTTGGAGATATTTTAGTGAAGTGATTAATCTGCTGAAGAGGTAGTTACTGCTGCAGGTAAATACTGTAAACTACCTTCTTTTGATGCTCTTTAATATTTCTTAGTCTGGTAAAGGTGTGGATTTTATATAAATCAAATATATTCTGCTATAATTGATATTTTAAAAATAGTGATGGTTCATCTCCTTTGAGTGGCTGATTCAGTCCCTGTGTTCAGCCCTGGTGTCACCCAAATACTGAGATAACTCATAAACACCAGGTACAGTGGGAACATGAGTACTGATGATCCCTTCCCAGCCTGAAAATGGGTGTTAGCAGAATGATAATGAGCTTTTCTTAGTTAATTATATTATAATGAAGCAGAATGTTTGCCAAAGGCAACAATGGCCCTTCCAGACTTATTCATCCAGTGTGAGGGATTTTTGACCTGGGGAGAGAGAAGACAACCCTCTGTCCTGAGGCTCAGTGAGTGGGAAAGGATCCAGAGGTGTTTGAAATTCTGTCCTGCTTTCTTCAGGCTTTTGTGCTGTCACTGTGATAAGCACAAGCTGGGGAAAAAGGCAAATGGCTTGACAAATGTAGATATCCTGTGAACTCCGTATTGGGAGGTGAGCTCCTGTCATTTAGAAAGCAGTTTTCTTGGGTAAGTATTGCTCAGTGTGCTCCTGCTACAGTTCATGATTTAAATGCTTGGCTTCACTCGATCTGAGATCAAGCAAATTGAGGAAATTTATTTAAAATTCTCTACCTTCAAATTCCAGTGTCTCAGCTGATGCAATTTAAGACCTGAATTTCCCTCTGGTTTGAGGTGTTGGAGCCAGAGTCTGGGTGCAGTGCTGTAATGTTGCATACTGCTGGTAAATAATGGGTTTATTGCAGTCCAAAGCCTTTTCCAGAGAGTTTTTGGAGAAAAGAATTCATGGCAACGTGAACAAATGTTCAAACACAGCAGCTGCTTGAACTAAGCGATAAACATTCCCACATTAAAGCTCTTTCCAAATTTGTGTGATAAAATCCATTTCTGCCTTGCTGGGGACAAGAACTTTGCTGGACAAAGTGCTGTTTTTCATTCCTTTCCCATTTCTGAAGTACCTTTCCTTACAGAGTGAAGTTGCCAAAGAAAGGAAAATAAAATCTTTCCCTTCTATCAACTGCCTGAAGAGGCAGTTTTCCAGTCCTTAAAGTAGCCCAGGGGTCCCTAGTGGGGCCTGCCCTTGGGGAGGGTTTTGCCATGACTTTTAGGGAGACCAGGACTTGGAGGTGTTGGCCAGCTCCTGAAGCTGAGGTGTTCCTGTGCCAGCTGCCTCTTGTTCTTTTTCCCAGAACAGGCACTTTCATAAAGTGTTTGCCACTTAGTAATATGGAATAGGTCCTGGAGTGAGCTCTCCTCATTACAGAGTGGCTGCCACTTAAAAACACGTGGTAAATGCTTCCCCAAAACTTTTGCTGGGTTTTTTTTTAGTTGGTTGTTTGAGATTGATAATCACCCCCCTCCCAAAAAAAAAAAAACAAAAAACCAACAAACAAACAAACAAACCAAACAAAAAACCAAAAAAACCCCAAAAACACCAAAAAGAACCAAAACAAACAAACAAAAAACCCCAGGAAATTTCCATGTTCCATGAGGGAAAAACTGTAGTCTTTGAAGTAACAGATGGTTTTGGTGGTTTATTTACCATTAACCACTAATGTTACAGCTGATATGTGCAGACAATTAATTAATTTTAAGCAAAGGAACTTTCTAGAAGATAATTTCCCCTTGGGAGAGGTGGGATTTATGC
Source organism: Serinus canaria (assembly GCF_022539315.1). Lineage (NCBI taxonomy): Eukaryota > Metazoa > Chordata > Aves > Passeriformes > Fringillidae > Serinus > Serinus canaria. Next base: position 8,015,917 of record NC_066319.1, on the reverse strand, counting down.
TTGGGTCCCAGTAGAGCTAAGTGTGTGTCCTGTAGCTTGCCCATGGTCACAAGGCCAATTAACAGGATCACAGGACCCTGGGGGCTGCAGCAGGAGATTTCCCCTCTGGAAGAAACAAAAGGCTGCCAATGTCCTGATTAATTTGCTCTGTGAAATCCTATTCAAGTGGGAATTTATGTGGATACTTCACATGCATGGTAAGATCCATGGACTTTGCTGGTTAGGTTTATTCTTTCTCAAAAATATTGTGTTTTAATGATATGAAGGTGTCTTAGGGAAGAGAAGCCCCACCTGTTGGAATGTATTCATATCATGAGTCAGATTTTGATTTTTTCTGGGCTGTCAAAACTCTCCCCTGAAGTTCTGTGTGATGAATAACATTTCACCTCATATGTTGTGATGTTATTTGGGGCAATCATGACAGACTTCCTAATGCAAATGTGATAAACTCAGTAAAATCAGTATTCAATAAGTGTTTTTTCTTTTAGATGATCTCTCTCCCTTTATGTCAATGAGTTTTTCAAAACCATTTGAACTTACACCAAGGGGGAGCCTCACTGTTAAAAGGCAAAACAGTGGAATTGCTTAGACAGAGAGAGCAACCAAATAAGTGAGTCTAGATAAATAATATCTTTTCCACCTCTAACTCCTTCCCTTTTTTCCTTTGTGCAATGACAAAGGACCATTCCTTGTGGAGAACCATGAGTTTGCTGATGCTCACCTTGGGTGGGCTCCTGTGTGAGCACAAGCAGTGCTTCATTTTTGAAGCTATCTTGGTCTTTCTGGAGGGTTTATGGAAGGAATTATTACAAAGTGGTTACCCACAAATTCACATTCTAGTTCCTTGCATGTTTTGGGGGTGCATTCTATGAGAGCAGGAGCAGGAACAATATTTCACAGGAAGTTTTAAGTTCAAAATGATATTTTGTCCCTGATGTTTCTGAAAAACTGCACGAATATCAGAATAATGTCCTTTGCAGGATGTTATGGTTGGAATGGGTCAGAAATACAGCAATGTAGGGGATGAAACATGTCACCGACATGTTTTATGAAAAATCCTTTACTTAGGATTTTTCCCTCCTGAGAGCTGAGAGGCCTCAGGAACAAACTGTAAACAATTCTTATCTGCTGCTGTGGAATGCAACGGGGAATCTGTGATTGGCCTCATCTGGTTGTTTCCAATTAAGAGCCAATCACAGAACACCTGTCCGGCCGGTCTCGGTCTGAGAAGACTTGTTTTGACATTCCTTTTCTATTCTTAGCATAGCTTAGTAGTGAAATCCTTCTCTCTATTCTTTTATTATAGTTTTTATATCTTATATATCATATAATAATAAATCAAGCCTTCTGATACATGGAGTCAACTTTCTCATCTCTTCCCTCATCATGGGACCCCTGAGAACGGGGTAACAGAAACACAAAGTAAAAAAGGCATCCTGACACTGGAACATCCCACTGAGTGTGGAGTCATCATTAACTGGGATGGTGTGGGAAAGGTGGGTGTTTACTTGGCAGTCATGAAGTTCCTACTGAGGCAAAACATTTGTCAGTGATAGAAACTAAAGTTAAGAAAAATACAGGTTGCAATTCATCAGAGGTGAATTGGATAAATATTAAATTACTGAAATTGGAACAAAGCCTGTGAAGTGCAGGGGGGAGGGTTATTTTCTCTCCTTAGAACTTACCTACATGAGCAAGAGGATGGGTGGTGCCCACATCTCACATTCCATGTGACATTCTCACTGGCACTTCCAGAGGAAAGGACAGACTGGAGCTTCTTGTCCCTATATTGATCCTTTGAGAGGGGGATTGGTTGTTTTGTTGGTTTTTTTTGTTTTTGGTTTTTTTTTTAAGCATGTTTTTCTGTTGCCAAAAGTTTGCATTTCATGTCTGGGTGGTGAGAAGGCATCTTTATCCTATCCAGCACCAATTCCTTGGCATTGTGCAATGAGCTCTGGGGGAAATGCCCCTTCCAGGATGTCCCGGGTGCAGGCAACAAGGTGTGCTCATGGGAAAAGCTGCTAAATATCTTAAATATCCCGAGTGTCCTGGTGCCTTTGGAAAAGACACACACCTGGCTCTGTGTGTGGAAAAGACTGTACTGTTGGGGGGAAGCTCCAAAGGGAAATGCTCCTGGTCCTGTTTTCCTGTAGAAAATGCTGCTGAAAGGGAGATACAGGGCTGGGTTGTTCTGTACTCTGCCTGCTGGGATGAGGTGCAGTTATAACCCAGATATCTGAACTCAGTTACTGTGCCATGTCCATGGACCCAAACTGTTCCAAATGAACAGACCAAAGCTCATCCAGGAGCACTGGGAGTCTCAGTTGATATTTGGAAATAAATTGCCCACTTACTCCACTAGATGGAAGCACAGTACTTGGATTTCATTCTCTCCCTGCTTGCTGCAAGCATACTTTTCTAACTACATCCCGTTGTTTTTCTACCTCAGAACTTTCCTGCTGTTTGCATTTAGCAAGAAATAACATTTTCCTGTAGAAAAAAAAAGAAAAATCAAATTGTAGGCCTATATTTTATGTTCCTCACCTGCATCTGGCAATTGTCCTGTGCACAGCACACACCAGTGCCTGTTCCTTCTCTGGAGAATGATGGATGCAAGAGCAGCCCATCTGAAATTGAGTTAAAAGAAGGAATTAAGGAAGGTTTAGAAAGTGGAATATGCTTTCATGTAGTGTGATTATTTTCAGGGTGTAACGTGGTGGAGGCCTCAGGCAGTGCTGTAACTCAGACAATGGTCAGGTACTAAATGGGCTCTTGCAGCTTAAGCTTTCCTTCTTATTGTCTCTTGGATGGAAGAATTACTCGTGGAAGTGGCTCCCTAGCCCAGACTGGTGGGGAAGGGACAAGAAACAGAGCTGATAACTGTTGTGATTACTCCAAATATGGAAGAAAGGGTGATTTGGATCCTTGTATGATTTTGATTCAAGCCACAAATTTCTTCCCAGTGCTTGGAAATCCTACTCCTGAAAGCACCAGGATGTGGAGGAAACAAGAGAACTCCTGGGTAATGTGCCAAAAATGAGACAAAAGCACAGCAGTGCAGTGCCCAGCCATCCACAGGGTACAAAAGGGGGGATCCCAAAGGCTGAGGCTGGGTGTGTGAGGGGGAGCAGGAGTGGGACTGTTGCAGTGTGGGAATCAGAAAAATAAAAACTTCCACAGACATTGAAGGGTTTAATTTGCAGCCTTGGGAGAAACTTACGTTGATGTAAAAATACAATACACAAACATTAAGCAGAAATATCATAAACTCATGTTTCCATGGTTGTAAGAATATGCCTTAAGTAAGAAATAAACTGTATTGATAGAATGGTGAAGGGTTTATAATGGGGGGGGTGGTTGTGTAGAATCAGTTAAGAGTTTGGAAGTTATAACAGAAGTATATGTGTGCATGTGAGACAGAAGCCTAAAAGACAAAAGTAACCACATTGCAGCAAAGGAAGTAAAGGTGATAGGTTAGAAAAACAAAATCAACCCTGTAACAACTGTCTATTAAGTTAGAAAGTTATATATTGCCTTATAACCAAGAAACTTGTGACTGGTATTGAGCTATAGCCAATGGCTTATTCCTTTAAAGTCTCACAGCCTCTAAGACTGATTTATCTGAGCAATAAATCATTCTTAACCTGAAAAGATCCCATCCCTTCATTGCAAACAACAGCAATGACAGTGTGGGATGCACAGGGGGCTGTGGGAATGGAGAAGGAGCACAGGCAGCCATGGAATGGAGCCTGTGCTTCAATTCACAATATTCCAGCTGGAAGACAGCACAGGCCATTGTCCATCCCTGGGCATTTGTTCCCAGGAGCTGACAGTGGATGGCAGGGAAGGTGTGGGGACCCAGCTTTTTCTGGTGCTGTGACAATGTAAGTGTTTAATAGAAATGCTGGGATAATTTGGGATGTTTCCTCCTCAATAATTGCTCTTTGCCAGTGTGCTTGCTGCTCGCATTTAATTCTCATGACCTATAAAATCAGCCCTGGATTGTTTTGGTTCTTGTAGAGTATTGCTATCCCTTAACATTCTGGTTATCATTAGGTCATATTTAATGGGCTGTGCAGGGCCTGAGTGTGCCTGGTTTTGAGGGAAAACCTGGGAAGTGCCACACTTTTAGGCAGGCTCCTGCTTTATGAGTCCAGGTCTCTTCCTCACTGCTGAAGCCACCTGTACTTTGGGAGTTGTGTAAGCACAGAGGTTTCCTTCTCTTCCCTTATTTCTTTCCTGTCTGAAATAGCAGTAATTTTCTTCTTACATCTGATTTGTAGATATATATTTTTTAACTTTCACATAATTGCTTTCTGGTTTATTCAACTTCTCCCACCATTTGTATTCCAAATCTTCAAATGAAGGATGGCCTGGCATCCCAAAGCCAAGTTCTGGAAACGTCTGATTATTTCTTTTCCTTAGAAGACTGATATAGAATTGAATTGTTTCAAACAGCTGGTGGTTTTAATGAATAACTCCAGCTCTGAACAGATGTTGATATTGTAGGTGCTTCAAATTTAGAGAGGATCTCTTTTCCATTTAAGTTCATTTTGGGGAATAATAATACTTGTTTCTAGGATATAATACTTGGTTTTAGGATATTCTTCAAATAAAGAATATCCTAAAAACAAGTATTATATCCTAGATATAATTTACCCTTAAAAACTATCCTGATATTTTGTGTTAGGTCAGAAAAAAAAATGAGCTCAAAAGAGAATAAACACCCAACCCAGTGAATTTAGATAAATTTGGTGATGTGAGTTTGGCAGATTTGCTCTTGCATGCTTTCTGTCTATTTTAATATGGCTGTAAAAATATGAATAAACATTTTAAAAAGAAATTATTTCTATGTAATAAAATATATTCAATGTATTAAAATATATTATTATTTAATATAATTTAATGTATTTCTTACTGAAAATAATATAATAAAAAATACATTACTCAGGCTCTATTTGAATAACTTTTGGCTTTGGGCCAAAAGTGCCCATGGTAAATTTAGCCAGGGATAGAAGTAAGTGTGATTTAAATACAGAATATAGGTATAGAATCATCTGGGGAAAAGGAGATGTGGCTCTGCACTTCCCTTGGTGCCCACTTTTGGCATATATTTAATTGGAAGATTATGCATCCATCTAGCAACAGTGTAAATAAATTAATTAAGTTGTGAGCTTGGCAGCAGGAGTGGCTGGGAGGGAATACAGCTGGGAGATAAAAACCAGCACCAGACCATCAGAACAGCCCAGTTTCCAACAATGAGGAGGATGAGCTCCTACAGGAGACGTGTCTGGGGCTGCTTCTCTGTCATTACACTGCAGTGCTAAATCTGAGTTTCAAGATGGTTTAAAGGCTTGTTGTTTATCACTGATGGCATTAAATTCATTACAGAAATTATGAATTATTGGTAATTTACGTGTTCTTTATTTGAAAGCATAGTTTTCATTAAAAGTTGACTTTATTGGTGAAGGCATTAACTTCTGAAATTCAGTATTGGAGTTTGTGTGTGTGTTTGTGTATATGTAAAAACCTTAGATTGCTGCATTGCTGCAGCCCTGCCATCAGTGTAAAAGAACTTATCCTAGGGTGTCATCTCCAATTAATATTGTCTGTAAAAACCTGACCTGGGTTAATGGAAAGGTATCCATAGACTTGGATGATTTTCCTTTTAAATTAATTCCCAAAGAAAGCATGACATGGTGTTCACAGAAGAACCACAGTTCAGGAGGGGACCCAGGAGTAGTAACTGTCAGCATTCATTAAAAAAATAACAAAATTGGCTGTCCCTTCAGTTTGTGTTAAGTGTAGATCCTAAAGTTTTTCCAACTCCTCCTTCCAAATCCTTTTGGAGATGTTCCACGTGCCAGCAATATGTGTCTAAAATCCAACTATTTGTGTGCAGGCTTGGTATCAGAAATGCCTCATTCATTTTGAGTGGAAAACATGGACTTCATGTTATGTGGCACTGGATTTGGAAAATGAAACAGAAACTGCTGCCTCCTCCTCCTCTCTTGAAAAGGGCATGGAGCTTCCTGATGGACAGGGGAAGGAATTCACCATTGGCAATGGATGGTGCTGATGCCCAGGAGTATTTTGCTTGTATAATTACTATGCTGAGGTTCCAGAGGAGGTGAGTGGAAGGTGCTGTCCTTGTCCTTGTTCTCCTAGCCTCTCACAGTGTCACCCACATGTTTTATGAAAAATCCTTTCCTTAGGAGTTTTCCTTCTCAGAAGCTGAGAGGCCTCAGGAACAAACTGTAAACCATTCTTATCTGCTGCTGTGGAATGCAGCAGGTGGATCTGTGATTGGTCTCATCTGGTTGTTTCTAATTAATGGCCAATCCCAGTCCAGCTGTCCAGACTGTTTCAGTCAGAGACAAACCTTTGTTATTCATTCCTTTTCTATTCTTAGCTAGCCTTCGATGAAATCCTCTCTTCTCTCCTTTTAGTATAGTTTAAATATAATATATATCATAAAATAATAAAGCAAGCCTTCTGAGACATGGAGTCAACTTTCTCGTCTCTTCCCTCATCCTGGGACCCCTGTGAACAATGCCATCAACACAGCTGCCTTTTTCCTGGAGTTTTTCTAGGGAGACAGCTTGGACTACTGAGCCCTCCTCTTATTTTAACGGGAGGAAAAAGAAGGAGATGAAGAGAGAAATAATGTGTTGAAACTTCTTTCCACTCAGGGCTGGAATGCACAGGTTTCCATGAAACCACTTCAAATGGTATTGTGGGATGTGATATTGACTTGCCTGAGGATCTCTGTGGGAAAAATGTCCTCTCTGGAGGAACCACCGTGTGTACCCTGGGATTTGGGATCATGTGCAGAAGGAGAGGACAGTTTGTCTCCAAGTACAATAAAGATTAAGGTGATTTTTAAAATATTTTTATTGCTGCCAGTTCCATCTTAAGATTATTTTTCCTTATTCAAATGGTCTCTTAATGGTAAAAGCTGAAAATCTGTCAAAAAGCAGTTTTTCAAAGTTCTGCTCTAGCTACCTAAAAGTGAGAGAGGTTGATCTTAGCTTCACTCCCACTTTTGAACAGCAGTCAGCTCAAATTCCCAGTACCCATGTCTTCTCAAGCAAATGGAAATCATATTTTCCTTGAATTTTACTTTATTATTCTGATTTCAGTTTGCATGACTGCTCAGGCTGTTAATGAATCACCTTATGTAGGAATAGCACTATTGGCTGGCCTTATCACCTGCCTGAGCATCATTAGTTACATTTCAATCTTGACTTCTTGTCTGTGTGGTGGTCAAGAGCACCAACCCTGGTCCTCAGATCTCTGCAACCAAGTTACATTTGTAGTCCCCACAGGATCAAAGCAAAATTCCATTCAATTTGCCAAGAATTTACTTGCTCTTGTTTCACTATTAATGGTGAAGGATGTTCTTTAGGTTTTCAAATTTTAATTTGTGTTTTATACAAACTATTTTGTTACTTCCACAGTTGCTTCTTTTTAATTTGGTAATGAATTTCCATTAATTCTCAGAATTGCTTTAACAAGGAAAATTTGTCATCATTATTTGAATGCTATTCTTTCTAAATGGAAGAAAAATCTATCCAATGCAAGAAGAAGCAGGCATTCCCACTCACACATTTTTTTTCTCAGGGGAAACACCTTCTTTTCCTAGAAGTAAATTGTAGAGGAAAGCATGCATTCACATGAAAGTTACCTTACATATAAACCAGCCCAGGTGCAATGGCTTCTGTGGATGCAATTTATTAAATCCACTGAGTATTTGACACTGAGATTTTAGATGGGAGTTTTGGAAGTGATTGCTGAGCCTTCAGCCTCCTCCAACTCTGCAATTCAATTCTGCATTTCCCATCAGGGATGTTTTCCTGGTAAGTGATACAAGATCTGAGGGAGACAAGTCATCAGTTATGTCAAAGGTCTTGATGTTCACTCACAAAAAACAGAGAGCAATGTGAAAGTTTCTTTTGGGGGAGGTTTCCCTCCATTTTGGCTTCCAAGTTAGATGTTCCATCTGTGGTGAAATTTTCTTGCTGACATTTTAAGAATCTCTAGATTCAAGAAAATGTGTTTTTAAAAAAGCAGCAGGGTTTTTGAGGCATAAAATGGAAAATCCTGAAACTAATCATTAACCATTCATTAAAATGGTTGTTGGTCATGTTAATTGGGGCTTCAAAGAAGAAATGACATTTGCTTTACCTCATGTGTACAGAATAGGGAGGGAAGAGATAAAAATATATAGTGGTGAAAGCAAATCACTGTGGTGGAAAACTTCTTGAGGTCACTGAGGACACCATGCTTGGGATAAACTGACCCCATTTTCATTCTGGCAAACTTTTAATGAAAGGGGAAAAGGGCCTGGTGATCTTTTGCTGCAGAGGTTAATAATGGATGATCCTGATGAGCATTTCATGTAAAAAGCAAAGCCTGCAACTCTCATTACCTGGGCCTCCCAATTGTGCATTCCCATCCAACAAGAAGAGTGGAAAATACACCTGAGACAATTAAAAAAGGTTATAGTGGGCAGCATTTACATTTCTGATTCCACTCCCAGTGCATTTCCCTTCTTAATAGGGAGAGAAGAGGCCCCTGGGGTCATCCAGGCTGTCTGCCCTCACACTGCTGGCTGAGACACGTGGCTGGCTGCAGTGAAGGGCAAGGTGAGAGCAAGATTTGGGTCCCACTTAATTGATTAGCAGTTGCTGTAACTCTAAAATGCTAAAATTCTGGTTTGCCTGCATTCATTTTCAGTAAAGCTCTGGATTTCTCTGCAAATCTACAGTCAGAAAGTCAGGGCAGAGTGCTGAACCTTGTCTAGAGTGTGTGACAGTGTGGCCGAGTCTCCATCACCCTGTGCAAAGCACAGAGTAGTGGAAACCACCCAGATTCCACATCCCTCTGTGCTGGTTTAGCAGGACATTCCAGAAAACAACAGTCCTGGCATGAAGAAGACCAGAACTGTATCGTGGTGACAACAAGCAATGAAAGGTGAAATAAATTTGTGAAGGTGGAAGCCGAGCCCAGCGATGTGAGGAGCTGCTGTGGAGGAGAATGAGATTAACAGGGTAAAATATCTCCTGTTTAAGGTTGGCCTCAGGCAAGAACGAGTTTGTCAGTGTAATATGTTGTTGAATTTTAATATGGAAATGTCTCCTGGCATGTATTTCAAACACACTACAAATAGTGATATTGATCTAACCTTCAATTAATGGGAGAGAGAGGTCCTCTGTGAAAATCGGATCTGGGTTTGAATGGCAAATAGCTTTAATATTCTGGGGACAGTGGATCATTTGCACAGCTCAGTAAGAGACTATAAATCACCAGGATTAGGGCTTTTTTAAATTATCATTTTAATGCAGGCTTGCTTTCCCTGGAGCAAGGGACCAGGTGTGTGATAATCATTAAAAAACCATGGAGATGGTGTCAGTAGGTATGGACAACAAATAATCTCCTTGTGCTAAAAGGAATTATTTGAAATCCATTCATTCCTGCTGCCCAGGACTTTTTTTTTTTAAGTATCCATGCCATGTCCCTCATATCTTCCCCTCCAAGTTGTGTCTTCCTCCTTGTTTTTTTCCCTTGCTTTTGTGACATCTGCACTTGATGTAATCCCCATCCATTTTCTTGTAGTCATTAAATTTCCCAAATTTCTTTTTTTTCCTTTCTTCAATTTCATTTCCCTAGGTGGTATCTCCATTCCAGAGTGTTTGTGAGTCCTTCTTTTCTGTTTTGGCCTCAGTGGGGATCAATTTGGGCAAGCTTTGGTGCACGTCCCTACCCTTGATGGCATGCCATGCCTTTTGATGGCTTTCACTTCAACCAAGATATCTGCTCTCTTTTGGGATAGAATGAACACTGTCCCTTTTGCTTTTACACAATCTATGGGTGTCTTTCCACTTTTGGTCCTCACAGAGCATCCATCCTAAAGGCCATTTTTTAGAGAAGTCTCAGGCAGAGCCAAATCTGATTATTCCTTGAGATGGGAGTAGCAAGATTATTCCTCATGGCTTCTTCCAGCTGTGTCTTCTGTATATTTTATGTGTGTGTGTTTGTATATATGTATAAACCTCAGATTTCTTCATTGTTGCAGCCCTGCAGAAAAAAAAAAAAAAAAAAAAAAAAAAGAAGGAAAGAGAGAAAGAAAAACAAGAAAAAAAGCTGTTGGCAAATAACCCTTGTTAGCCAAGAAAAAACACATGGTTTCACTGAAGTTGATGCTGATATTGAGCAGTTTTCTAGAGAGCTGTTAATGATCAGGCTGTGAATTTAGCAGATTTACTCTTAATTGATTTCCTATCTGGCCCAGAAAAAACAAAGTTCTTAAAAGGCTTGGAAGCCTCTAATTAAACCAGATAAGAATTTCAGCCATCCCTGGCTTCCACTGCTCTGTGAAATGCCCAAGATGAGAGATCAACTTGAATGTGTGCAATTCCCTATCCAGCCAGCCTCTGTTGGGGATTGTCAGGAAGGATTTCCTTCTGGAAGCTCCTTCACTCTGGCTGTCCTGTAAAGAGCATTTTGCTGTGCAGGTTGCTCCCTAAATCAGCTGCTTGGCTCTCCCCCAGAGCTGCTGAATGAACGTGATGTGACCCAGGGATGCAAAGGGATTTCTTTCATTATCGGGGCTGGGATGCTGAGGAGAACACAAAGATGGGTTTCCTAGACAACAGCTGATGTCACTGGGAGAAAGTACAGAGGCTGAGAGGGGAGTTTGTGAAGAGCAGGGATCAATTTAGGGGAAAAAATTCTGAATAGTGAAGTTACAGATTTTTAGGAAATATAAAACTCAGCAGAGAGACCTGTTTCTGAAGTCAGGGAAACAGCTCTTGGAGAAGAGAATTAGAAATAAAAATCCCTCACAGAGAAATGCAGTTTAAAACACAAGTACATCACCTCCCTAAGTTTCTACATGCTGAAGCCTCTACTTTGAGGCTTCAAAGTCACAATCCTCTCTGAGCTTTTTTCCCCAAAATAAAACAATCCAGAATGATAATCCTTCTGGAATAAACCCAGATGGCACCGTGGACATGATTTCATTTGGATGAAGTTTTACTTCAAATTCCATGCAGGATAAATAAACCATCTCTCCTCTGTTCAGGATGTGCTCAGGGTAGGAAGGCTGCTGGTTAATATTTAAGTGGCATTCCTGACAGCAGAGTTGTGTGCATCAGCTTGACAAACCAGCTTCTGTCTGGCCCTGTGGTTCACACCTGAAAAGCAGGTTAGAAACTTGGATTCATCATGCATCATCATCAGCACTAGAGAAGGATTAAAGTTCCCTCATCTGACCACATTAAATTTATTTTAAAGATTATTTTTCTGTGCCTAAAACGATAGCCCTTTGGACTAACATTTGTTATAGAGAGCTCTTTTAGGATCCTCAGGGTTTTGAGGCTGCAGTTTCCCAGACTTCCAAGCTGAACTGTTGGCTTGCTGCCCCCTTCAGCACTTCTCCTGCCATTCCTTCTGCCTGCCCCGGCCAAACAAAAGGGCTGCTTTTGTTCCATGGTGACTAATTAGCTTCCAGATGGGTTAGTGAGTGGAATTGTCTTGTGGATGGTCCTGGCAACCATCACAGCTGATGCCAAGCAAAGTGGGATACCAGGGGGGTGTTGGCTGCCCCTTCCATTGGCAGGATTTTATTGCATTGCCCTCTTGCTTTGTGGAGCTTCAGCATCAGGAGAGGGGATGTGGTGTGTGCTGAGGAACAGGAGTTCTCATCTGTGGCCAAAATTCAGTAACACCTCTTTCTGTAGGCTTGGACCAGCACTCTTGCATCATTTACCTGTGGGTTTTATAACCTTTTACAATAAATTCTTGTTTATTAGCTAGTGTGACAGGAAAAAGGAGGATGGGAACCATGGTCAATCAGCCTTGTCTCAGTCTTTAGGAAGATTAAGGAGCAATTCCTCCTGAAAGCCCTTTACTAGCACATGAGGAACAAGAACTCCAAAGATCTCTTCCAGTCTAATTTTTTCCTCATCTGTCATTGCTTTGCCTCTTTTACAAGTGTAAAGTAACTTTCACCAGTGCTGCTTTCAGTTCTGTTTATTAGGAAATGGAGGAGTAGCAGTAAACACCTCTGACTTTATTGCTTGCTTTGAATGATTTCTTTTCCTCTCTCAAAACTATTTCTTAGACAAATATCACTCTGAGGCTCATGCTGGGAAAATATGTTGGTAAAGTTTGTTGGAATAAGAGCTTACATACATTCAGGGCTCTGGGACACTGCAGTTTATTGAGCTGCTTGCTGGACCAGTTTTCCTCCCCACTACCTGCCAGGGGATGTCACAGTTACAAAGAAATGGTGCAATAAATGAGCCAAATTTCTACTTTTTGCACTAAGAAAGTGTTCTTGCATTAAATCTTTACAGTCTCCTCCAAGAAAGCTTTGACCTCAGCAGGAGGGTAGCCTGAGGAAGGGAACAAAATTCATCCTAGACTGCGTATTCAGTGAGGATTTATTTTGTGTTTTATGAACCTGGACTGAAGGCTTCTTAACAGATGTCAGAGATTTTACTGGGAGGAATTGTCAAATCTCCATGAGAAAAGCTTTCTCCCTGGTTTTATTAGTGAGTTGTATCCATGCAAGGGAATTTCTGCTGTAAATAGAGCTAAAAATGGGTGTCACAGTAACAGTTTCATCATGATTTTATTATCAGGGCAATGCACTCTTGGCATTTGCTTCTAATTCTTTTCATTGTGACTTTCTGTGCTGTCCCAGCAAAACATCAAGGCAGTGAGGTGCTGCTGCTCCTGGGCTTCTGTGCCCTGGCAAAAGCAGTGTCAAGGTTATTGGGGGAGTTGTATTTAAATTGGGAAGCATTTCAAAATGAGCACTGCTTCAAATGGTACTTCCTGCAAAAAGTGAAGTGTCCAAAAGTAGCTTCCAATGACACTTCTGAGTGCTGGTGAAATTATTGCCATTCCCCAGGCACAGGAATCTTAAGAGGCTTTACCAAAAACTGCAGGAGTACCTTGTGAGAACCCTGGGCTGCTGCCAGGAAAACTGAGCCATTTTTCTTTCTTATTTTTTTACTTTTTCAGTTTCATAGCTGAAATCTCATGGATTAAAAAACAAACAAAAAAACCCACCCAAAAAAACAACAACAAAAACCACCCCAAAAATAAAACAAACAAAAACTCCAAGCACAAAAGAATTAGTGGCTAAATGATTTCTATTGGCTTTGCTGTCCAAGATACTCACTTGGAAACTGATTCTCAGAAGCTAAAATTAGATTGGCATCATATTTAAAGCCCTGGGATTTGTCATGGTCAATAGAACTGAAATAAAAACAGTTGGCAGCAACCTTTCTTTCCTACAGAGGTATCCTGCTAAAGTCTACTCAATTATACATCATTTATCAATCATAATGGTGTCATGGTTATATTAATTAACTGCTAGGTTAAGTCAAACTAAACTTTATATCTCTCCAAACAAGGAGCTCTTTTATTATAAGAAAAATCAATCTCACTTGTTAAGCTTCTGCATTAAAACATAGAAAGTTCTCTGCTGTTTTTGTTTTTCCTCCTACTACAGCTCAGCATTAACACTGGGCTTTTGGTAGTCATTAACTAATACAGATGTTAATTAATTAATCATGCTTACATAGTTCTCTCTTAAATTGCCAGTCTACTAAAATGCATCCTTTCTGTTCCCTAAGGGTATTTGGTATTTCAGTGAGGTCTTCTGTTAATTTTCTCTTTTCCACAGCATGTGTAACCTTCTTTTGCTGTCATTTAGAGGCATTATTATCTCAGTTATCCTCTCTTGAACCTCCTGTGTTGTCCATTTTTTTCCCTTTCTCCAATCAGAGCTGTGCAGTTGCCCCAGATTCTCTTCTGATTAAGTGTAAAAAGTCAGGAAAAAACCTGAATCAGGGTTAACTCTACTAGAAGTCAGATTGTAGAATTCAGACCTGACTTCTGGTTCATATTAAGATGCAATTGCTTTGATTTGTATTTATTTTAAATGAGATTTATCACTGTGTGTGATTAGGCATTGGCTAGTAAATTGTGTCTAGCTTATGTAGAGAGAGAAAAAAAAAATAGAAACTTGGAAAGATTAGGAAAAAAAAAGATTCCAAGAATGATTTGGAATCCCAAAATCATCATCAGTAATGAGAAACTAAAGAAGCCCAACCTGCTCCAAGGTAAAGGAACTTGGAGAAAAGCTGTAAAACCTTCAGGGTTTGCAGAGAGCTCTGAAATCAAGCAAAACTCAACAAACCCCAGAGTTTGGGAACTGGAGGCAGAGTAGTTCAGGGCATATTTCAGACTGGCTGAGAGTAATTAACCATCAGAACAATTAACCTATGGACATAGTGAATTTATTGAAGTATTTAAATTGAGATCAAGTATTTTTCCTAGATAGGTGGTTGTTCACCCAGGAATTACTGGGTGAGATTCCTTGGCACTACCTCCTGTATGAAGTCAGGAAAATTCATCACAGACTTTCAGACTTGAAATTTCAGGCTCCAAATTTCATCTACTCAAAACCTAATTTTATTTTCTTTTTTTTCTTTTTAAGTGTTTGAAGGGAAACACAAAACATGTCCTCTCTCGGGGTGGACATGTTTTGCCCGCCCCGAGAGAGGACATGTTTTGTGTTTTCTTGCCCACACACATTCCCAACTGTTTGCCTGGGAATAGTGTAGAATATGCCTTGTGATTCAAGACCCTTTACTCCTGTCCTGTAATGTAAAATCTCTTTTTATTTATTTCTGTTCTTTGCTATTGCACTGGCTGGAGTTTGACTGTGGTAGTTGTTCCCCTGTTGATGTTTCATTTCCAGCTGGTTTTATCTACATATAGATATAAACATGTATGTAAATAACAATGTTTCCTGCAGGCCATGTAATTATACCTGCAGATTTTCTCTCTGCCAAACCTTACCTGTTATTTTCTGCTTCCTCAGTGAGGCAGTGGGAGATTTGTTAGGCCAGCTCTCTGTGGGTGAATCCATGCTGCAATTTAGGTATCATTTGCTAAGTGATCCATGCCAACTATCTCCTGCTACTTATTCAAATCATGCTTGTAGAGCTGTCTGGTTTCTTTTTTTTTTTTTTTTTTTCCTTTTCCTATTCTTCTTGCTCTCTCTAATAAATGTAACACAGGTTTCATCCTACTGTTCTGGCAGTCCCAAGGAATCTCTTCCTTCTGTTCCAGCTGCACAGCTTTGGCTGATTTCTGCCAAGTCAGAGCTTGAGTTGTCATTTCTTTGCATCTCCTCCCCCTTGGTTTTGTGTGCAGCCCCTCCTCACTCTCTTCGTGTAAACCAAGTGAAGGAAATGAAGTTTTATGCATTGTGGGACAATTTTCTTTCATTTCTACCTCTCTTTTTGTCTGCTTTATTTATCCACAAACCTGCTTTTCTCATCTCCCTGTTGCTCCTTGCCTGGAAGCACATCCTGTGAGGCATTTGGCCTTCACTTTGATTGGCCAAATCCCCTTCTCTGCAATGTCCTTGCTACAAAACAGTGTTTTGGTGCTGCCTGTGCAGACAAACAGTGCCCACCCACAGACAGAAGTGCTCTGGCACTGAGCAGCTCCTTGCTGTTCCCTGCACCTCACATCTGTGCTGAAAGTGTAACATCTCTCAAGGAAAGGATGTTGTAGCCTCTTACTAAAGCACTGATGACCCATTTTTATTTTCCCTGGTGCTGCTCAAAGACAAAAGAAGGTGAGACCATCCAAGGGAGTTCTCATGATTAATTGGTCTCTGCTACCTGTCCCAGAATGCCGACTGGAACTGGAACGTGCCGGCTCCCCGAGCTGGATTCACAGAAAGCAGCTGGGGACTTTTCTAATAAGCAGCAGCAGCAGCACACACCTGCCACTAAATGTCTGAATGGTCTTTGAAATTCTGCCTTGTTTCATGCATCACAGCAGCTCTGGCTTTGGATGCAGTTATTAAATTCCATTTCCATCCCCTCCCTCATTGTCTGTGCCAGCCAGAGAGAGGCACTTGGAGAAGGATCCTTTCCTGTGTGCTACACTCATGTTTCAGTTTAGAGCCACGGGAGGTGCCTGATTTCCATTTTTCTGGCTGCATCCTCCCTGATGAGCTGCTCCTTTGGCACATTAATAACAGGGAATCAAGTGAGCTGCAGCACTTGTGCCATCATTGTGGGGCTTCAGCAACCATTGCCACGTGGGAATTTGTTTTCCAATACTTAGGAAGTGAGAAAAGTGACACCCCATTCACATCAATGGGGAGCAGTGGAGCAGAGATGGGGAATGCATCTGTGTCTCTGGAATAAGGAACATTGGAATCAGCAGGCTCCTCACAGCAGGAAAATTGAGCATTCAGAAGAGTGTTGGAAGAAATCAGAGTAGAAAAAGCTGCACTTTCAGCCCAGGAATATAAAAAAGATTTGAACAGGCAGGAAAGGGATCTTCAGAGCCACGTCCCAGCCTCTGTGGCCAAAGGGAGGGATGTCTCACTTAAAAGGAGACTTAATGGAAGAAGGGGCAATAGGAGATTGGGAATAATCAACTGGGTCTTTTGAAGGCTTTAAAAACATGGTTGGTAATTTGTTTGAAAAATACTTTGCAGCGACTTAATCTGCTCTAAAATGAGCCTGTTTATTGAGCCTTTTTTATGGGTTTGCTTCTGGCAGGGGTGGGCAATGTAGGGGTCCTGATGGAACTTTTAAGACATTTCTACTTCAATTTTTGTTCCCTTTAGAAGCCTTCAAACTCATAATGTGTGGTCATGCTCCACAAGAGTCGCCAGCCTTGCAGATGTTGGCATTTGCAGCACATTGACTCTGGGTATTGCAGGAAATAACTGTGTTATGCTTTCCCTCACAGCCTGAGGCTTTATCCTGTCTGTGTTGCTTTTATGCCTGGGGAAACTTAACTTTAAGTCAGAAGTGCTGGGTCACTAGGCTTCAAGTTATTAATTTGCATGGAGGAGTTGTGCCTACAGGAGCAGGCTTTTGTTTTGGGGCAGATTGCCCAAATTTCTCAATCCTTACCCCATGATGGGTGGCTGAGTCAGAACTCCATCCTTGCCACTGTTCACAGCACATGAAGCAACTGATACCCACATCCCAGCCCTCTCTCTGAGGATGTGAAAGTGGAGACCCTGAATTATTTAAGGGTGTGAAGTGTTCCAGGGATCCAACCTGGCAGTACAAAGCCTTTCCTTGTTTGTTTGCAAATGGGTGCAATATATAGGAAAGTGTAATACAATATAATATATATGATTGGTATATTCACAGAATTATTTAGATTGGAAAAACCCTTTTAAATCAGCAAGTCCAGGCATTCCCACAGAACTGCCAAGCCCACCACTAGCCCGTGTGCCCAAGTGCCATATCCACATAGATTTTAAATCCCTCTAGGCATGGGGACTCCAGCCCTGCCCTGCCCTGCCCTGGGCAGCCTGGCTATCCAGATATTTAAATGTATATATATATATAAAATATACATATGGCATTTCAGCAACTGCAGGTGGTCGGGGGCTGTGCTGTGGTGCAGAAGACACTTGAAACAGTCAGCACCTGGTTCAAAAGCCCAGCATTAGGACAGAAGGGGTAACTGCAGTGAAGGCTGTGGTGAGCACAGATAACACATCATGATGATGTTGTACCTGGCTGGGGCTGTGTCAGACCTGAGGAAACCCAATCTGGTACAGCCCTTCTAGAGAATTCTGTGCCACTGCTCATAAACTCACTTTAATGATGCTGGGTGGTACTCAGCACTCTTGGGGCACTGTGAGCACCTGAAGTGCAGCAAATATTTCACATATTTCTTCCAGAGCTCATCCAGCCCAGACCCTGTCACTGCAGCACACCCCAGCTGCTGTCAGGAGCGTGGGGATGGCAGTCAAGGGGAGTGTTTAGCTTCTTATTTCTGGGTTATCATAAAATGAGCTGTTCTGCCCTGCAATCCACAGACAGACAATCTGGGACAACAAGGCACGCAACATCATTTTGATATTTTGAGAAACGGGGACAAAAGAATTAGAACAGTCTTGTAGGCTGCCTGCCTTCAACATTTCTTTGTGACAGCCTGTAAGAATTTTTCAGTAGGGAAAAAATTCTAAGCTTTTTAACTGTGATATATTTTGTAAGCAAAAAGGCAATTTATTGACATTTTTGGCAGTAAATGCAGCTATTAAAAAAAATTGAAAAAAATTGTACTCTGAGCCTTCTAGCAATCAAATCATATGATTGCATTTCCCCCGTCACTCTAATTTACTGCAAGGACAATGTTGATGAAAATTACACAAGATTTTAAATTTTCTTTCATGCTGACAGGAATTTAGTGTCAGTTTAAATGGTATCACACATCCCAGTTTCATAACACAAGTTTAACTATAGAACTTGAAATCACTGTTGGATCCAACACATGTAAAATTATTAAACAGATACAATTCAGTTTGACTTAATAAGAGGCTTGATATACTATACAACAAATTGTGAATTATAGAAGCAAACACCACTCTTAGGGAATTACTTTTTCTGCTGCTTTTGCTTTTAATCCACTTTGCTGTTATTAACTTTTACCAAAAATAAAACCTTATCAACAGCATGCAAACAATCCATCCCACGCAGGCCTAAGTTGTCTTTATAGCACCCTTTAAAAAAGAAATGATTACTTTAAAACAGACAGAAAACTGGACTCTGCTGTGCTGGTAATGAAGGAAAACTCTGAGATGAGACCAGAACTAATATGAGGCTTTAGATCTGAAGCTTTAATAACTTTGGTGGTGGAGGAGGATGGATGTGTTCTGTTCTCACTGGAACTGTGGCCCTAAAAACCCCAGCTGGTATGAACCAAACTCTCCCTGACCCTTCAAGGACCTGTCAAAATGCACAAAATAAAGGTCATAGAAAATGAAATTGCATTTAATTTCTTCCTGTGAAAAATTGTACCAGTTTTATCCTGGAATTTTGTGTGAAGACCTGCAAAAAAACCCTTGGGATTAAGACAAAAAAATTCCCTACTTTGCTGCTGCCTATATGTGAGACCCAGCACTGACCATCCCATAAATTCTCCCAATTAAATCTGCCAGCTGGGATGAAATAGGTGTTCAAGATGATACCAACAGGATTTATAAAGGAATATGTGTACCTAAGGAAAATTTGCATGACAGCTGGATTAAATTGACTAATGGGATATTTTTACATGCCTGAACATTGCCATGTTTTACTTGGGCAGATACACACCTGGTGAGACACACAAATACTCCCAGCTGGCTTTTCGGGATGTTTTTGTTACCTATAGGGCAGTTTGAATGTGAACTGCAAGTTGTCTTTAAAATCTGATTTTAGACCCTTAAGGAGTGCAAGGGAGATGCTTCATTAGCTTTAGCAGAGTTGATTTCTGGTTGATTCAGCTGCCTGTTAATGCCAAGATATTTGCTTGGTCACCAGATTTCTTTTCCAGATTCCAGCTGGAGAGAGTCAGTCAGTCAGATAAAATCCCTAAGATCAAAAGCAACACCAAATTGTTATAATTATTTTTTAATGGTGGACTTAAGAAGTTTTATCTTCTATATCCCTGGAATAAGTCAAAGCACATTTTCAAGCTGTTCACAACAATCTGCAGTGGGCAATGACACAAAAAGCCTTCAATTAGGAGTGAAAAACAGAATTGAATAAAAAGAGAATGTTTCTAGTCTAAAACTCAGTTTGTTCTGAAGGAACATAGTGGAAATTTTATGATTTGAAAACACAAACCCTGGTATTTTAAAATTATTGTTTATAATTTTGTAATGGAAATGGAATCCCTGTGACTCTCTACTCAGTTTTAGGCAACCCCTAAAGAGGGGAAAGCTTTAAAAGCTGTGTATATCCTTACATATAATTCTGTGCTTTTATTTACTGACCTGTTACTGTCCTTTATTGGGAAGATACTGCAAGTTACTTTTAATTAAGGTAGTGATCCCTAGGGAAGGGACAGGGAAAGAGGGAAATTCCACTGCTTGGGAACCTGAAGTGAGGGAAAGGGCAGTTAGTTGTTAAATTGGAATGCAAATAGCAAATCAGAGAAATTCTGCAGTGTAGAAAACTCTGACTCTGGAAGTTAGATATAATTTTTCCCTGCTGAATTTTCTTGCTCTTAATCTACAGAACTGCTCTGAAATGGATTCTGGTTTGTTTTTTTTTTTTTTATGTGATGATTATTCATCAGCCATGACTATTCAAGATTTGAGCTATTATTTGAATGCAGTTGGCCAGATACATTGTATGTAGTGCCTGCTGCTTGATTGGAGAAAAACAGAGCAGTTCTTTGTTCAAATATTTGCATCTACACATTTTCTATTTGTTTTTAAACAATAGTCATACATTTGAATTTAAAGTGGCCATGACATTGCCTGATACCCAGTTAGGAATATAATTCACTGGAAGGATAACTTGAGTGTTGAACTTGGAGAGCAGATTTAGAAGTGGCACAAATTTGGGTGATGAGTTACAGTGTCTGGTTTGTCTTTAAGCTCATAATTCATAGAATAATTTAGGTTGGAAAAGACCTCTAAGATTATCAAATCCTACCACCAACCCAGAACTTCCAAGGCCACCATTAAACCACATCCCCAAGGGCCACATCCACAGGGATTTTAATTCCCTCCAGGAATGGCAACTGCACTGCTGCCCTGGACAGCTGTGCCAGAGCTGGGCAATCCTCTTGATCAAGAAATTCCTGAAGCATGAAATGGAAAAGCAGAAATAAGATTGGTTCCTGAAGAATATGGCAGAGAAGTTCTGCCCATGCCAGGACTCCCAAGGCAAAATAAGAAATCCCCTAAAAAATGAAGCTCCCTGTTCCTATGTATGTGTGCAGTGCTGGCCTTGCAGAGGTAGGGCCTATGCTTCTTTTATGTTTTCCTTCTTTAATATTGAAGATTTGGGGCAACTTTTTATTTCAGCTGTTTTGGGGCTTCATTTTCTCCTTCCCTGGATATTTTGGTAATACATGTCTTGCTCCCAGCCCATCGGGTTTTGTGCTGAGGGAAGGAAGAGCCGCAGAGTGTGACAGCCTGTTTGTGGCTCCTCACTTAGGGACAAGGCTGCATTTTAGCTTGGATGAGCTGCTAAGGGGAAGTTCAGGGGCTCACAGGTGAGATGGCCCTGCAAATCACCTGTCACTTCATTAGTCACGCTTGGACTCATTCCTGCCACTGCCACTGGATAGTTCCATCCTCTCTCCTGTTCCTTCCCTGAAGTGTCCTTGTCTCCAGCAGCGGGGGGAGCCCTTGTGGTGTTTCTGCTGTCCTCCCAAAATCTCTTTGGGGCTGTCCCAGGCATCTCCTTGGTCCTGGAGGACAGAGTTGGTGCACAGGCTGTGTTTGTCATCCCTGTGCTCACCTCACACCCAGGACATCCAGCTGTGCACGTCTGCACTCCAGGGAATTTGTCTCTGCAGCAATCCCTTGGCTGTCCTGCTCCAACAGGCCTAGCAGGGGGCTGAGGCTCCCCAAAAAACCTGATGAATGCTCAGCATCAAAGAATATCACAAAATCACAAACTGCCTTCTGCAGATTGTTACGAGCCAGGTTGCTCTCGGTGCGATCTAAAATGATTCCATGCTCAAGTTCAAGTTTTCTTCCTCAGCTTTCCTTCTTTTCCTAGTGACCAAGTGCATTCCTAAAGGGAAATCAGCCTGCTCCATGCACTGTTAGTTCTAGGACAGCCAATATGTGTAACAGGATGGGATTTTTTTTCTGGGGGCAATAAAAACTGTATGAGATTGCAAAAGGTTTATGTATGTTTTATAGCAGGAGCAACCATTGGAGCAAAACTACATTGTTTTTCTCTTTCATGCTCCCTTTCTGCTTTCAGACCACATCACTGTGAAGTCAAGCAGGAGGTTCTTCAGCTTCACAACATGACTCAGGGAAAAAAATTAGCAGTAATGTTATGTATTTATGCAGTGGCATTAAGTGGGTTGTAAATGTTATAAATCAAACAAATAGGAGGTTAGGTATGTTAATGCAAAATGTTTCCCATTCAGATCCCCTAATCAAGTAGGAAACCCAGGGTGTAAAATATCTGGTGGAATTCACTGAAGTCAAAGGCTGGTCTTTGCCAAGTTTCCCTGGGAGGGTTCCACATCTCACTCACTCCATCTTATTTCCAGGACAACAGGATTCTCAGCAATTATAGAACAGTTCAGATTGGAAAAGACCTCTAAGATCACCAAGTCCAACTGCTAACCCAGCACTGCCACGAAATATAAAATTACAGAAAATGCTCAGTGACAAGCCCAGAGATGGCATAACATGATTCAGATGGAGTTATGCAAGTTCCATGTCACTGCCATTATGGATGAGTGGTGGAAAATCAGAAAAGTTTAATCCCATTGAATGTGTTGGTTGTGTTTTGTTTGGCTTCTTGCTGGAAACATTACTAGGGAGAACTGACATATGTTTTTTTCAAGGAATAGTGAAATGAGTTGAAAAATGCTGGGGCTGCCTCTGCTTTGTGGATGTGGTTTTTGGTTTTTTTTTTGTAAGCAGATGTTGTGGATCTCTCAGATTAGAAAATTCAAGGTGTTGCTGATAAGTGCAGACAAGTTTTGATAGCAGGCAGTTTTCCAGTTCCCAATTCTTCTGGAAGAGTGGGAGGCTTTTGGTGCTGAGGAATCTTCTGTCAGCTGCTCCTTCTCTGTCTCCTGAAGTCTGGGTTGACTCCTGTCCTCCCTAAAGGTAAGGTCAATTTTATTGCCTTTGAAAGTAGTAGGAAAAAAGCCATTTTAAATTTGAGAAGAGGCAAGACTGGAATGTGAGATTATGCAAAACATATAAAAGAGCAAATCAACTGCTACCTCCCCCTGCCCCACCATCAAAAAAAAAAAAAAAAAAAAGGTATTTATTTGTAAAAACAAAACCCCCACAAAGAATTGCCTGCCCCATTGGCTCAAAGGATTGATGTCATGTAAATAAATCCCCATGGGAAGCTGTAAATGTTACTCTGCTCTACATCAGTTTGTCCTCAGATGGCCTCTGAGAGAAGGAATGTTTTTTCTATCACTGAAGTCACCTGGTATGGAAAATTAAAAGCCAAACTAAACTTAAAGCCTTACCCTATCCCATAAATTATGTAATAATTTACCTTGCCTTTAATATCCTAATAGTTGCAGTTCAGTTTAAATGGTAATTAGCATCAAAGTACTAATTAATATTGGAATTTTCCATCAAAGAGGCTAAAAACATAATGGGTTCCTGCAAGGCATGTTCAATTCTATGGAAAACTGAGACTCTGCAGTGGCAGATCATCTTCTGTGACAAAACTAGGTAGAAAAACAAATCCATAAAACACTAGCAGGCCCATTTTTCTTGTACTAATTCCAAGGAGTTCAATGACACCCAAACCACTCTGGTATTCTGTTCTGTTCTGGGATACTTTGAATATGTGCAGTATTGAATTGGTGTTCTGATGCTTTGATAGTTTCAGGTTCATCCTGTGCTGGCTCTGCTCCTATGTGGTTTTTTAAACAGCAATAAATCACTCTTTAGGACTGTAAAATAAACATTAAGAGGTCAGTTCCTTTTCAGGTTGCCCTTTTGGAAATATTCTTACACAGGTCCATTACTTCGCTGCATTATGGGATAAGATCCTTAGCAGTCCCCATCATAACCTTGGGTTTAGCATTGTTTGTCCTTCCAACCTCCTCCGGGACTTTGTTTTTCCTGAAAAAGAGAAATATTCTCTATAGACAACTAAACAAAATCTTTGGGTCCACAGAGGGGTTGCTGAACTTGATACAAATCTGCTCTACAGCCAGTTGTGGCATGAAAATTTGCCTGCTATGGCAAATACCTTCAACTTTGGATAAGACCGGAGAATTGTCCCATTCCCAGGGCAGCCCTAGAGCCTGGGACATCTGGGTTTCTGTTTCATGGCTCTGAAACCAAACTGACACTGCCAGGAGCAGAATGCTGTGTGCAGATCTGAAAATTTGTACTTCAACTCTGCTTGTTTCAGGGGAAACTAATCTGTAAATAATAAATAAAATAATTTATTTCACTTCAGTGTTTCTACTGTCAAAACTACAAAAATCACTGACTGAGTTTGCCTGTGTTTCAGATTTCCCAGTTTCACCATTTGGGATAGTCCCAGATACCTGAGTGTCACAGAAAAGAAAGTTTTTAGCAGTTTCTTGTCCTGATTTCTAATTTCCTAAATATTTTAGTTTCTCACTACTTACAGTTGGGGTTTTGTTTTGTCACTGTGATGTCTTGGGTGTTTTCCTGGAAATATGAGCCAAGCTGAAATTGTGGGGCTGTTGCTCCTGGAATTTTTCAGTGTAGATTTCTGTTTCTCTTTGACACCCCCATATTTTCTGCTAGTACAGGACTGGAGAATTTCCTGCCAGTATAGAACTGTTCATGTTATGTACAAACACTTGTATTTGCAGGAAATGCATGGAATGCAGAGAAATAACAATTTTTATTTGTTTTCTGTCATTCCACGCCCAGAGATTTATTTTGACACTGAGTGATTTTTCTCTTTCTTAACGTTACCTTGGAAAAATAAGTTATTAAACGATCATTTGGCTTAACCTGCTGCTGGAGTCAGGAGCTAGCAGAGGTTGTCAAGGTGTCTCCAGGAGATGGTTGGTGACATTTTGAAGCTGGCAGATGTAGGAGCTGAGTTTCAGAGGGCACAGAGCCCTGTGAGCAGCTGCAACTTTGCTCTTTTAAGCTGTCTTTTACTTGCTTGAATAACTGTGGTTTTGATGAAACCAAGGAAAACAGTGGGGAAGGGAATTAGATGTAATGACTGTAAAAAGAAGTGAAGGAGAAAGGGGACGTCCGTGGCCTCAGTGTAACTCATCTTTGACAAGCTGATCTGCTATTTCTCACTGATGGAAAGGTTAAATCCATTAACTGGTGGGCTTCCACTGAGGACAGGGAGCTGACAAGGCATGAAGGGCTTGGGCCAGCAAGACCACAAAGTCCTTGATCTTTGAATGCATGGCTTTTATTGTCAGCAGCAGAGACGACTTGACTTTCATATATTCCCCCTACGTGTGAGGAAGTGAACATAAATTAATAGCTACAGTAATTTCCTCTGGGTAAATCTATCTAAATGATCTGGAATACCAGGATGCTGAAAGGGCAATGGCTTCCCTGTCTGGCATGATGAACATCTACAGTGCTTGTGGAGCCAAAGGCAGGTCTGTGTGCTAGCTGTCTTTCAAAATCACGTCACAGCACCAATCATGTCTTTCTACACAAAATCCCCTTGATTTCAGTAAAATTTACATGAACTGGATGATAGCCTGAAGTACTGAGGTTGTGTCTAACTTTCTAAATATTACAGGGCTTGGAAATGACTGCTCGGTTTGCCTTCTGAGAGATGTGAGACTACAGGTGGAGTGTTTTAATCCCCATCTGTTGAATGTGTCACTGTTTTGCACTTTTATCTGTGCAATAGTCTGTAGTCAGATAGTCAAAGTGACAAATCAGCAAGTCTGGGGGATTTGCTGCCCAGTAATGGTTACACACATCCAGCCTTCCCCAGCAACAAATAAAACAGATTAGCCATAAACTTCTAACTGTATACTTAATACATGGCTATTTCAATTAATGAGTTACCTGCCCCTTTACTGAGGTGTGTAAGCAAGTGTGAGTTCCTCCACCACTGCAGTGAGAAGGAAAACAGGTTCCTGTTATCGTCTAACCCTTGTAATCCACAGACAGAACTCTTGCTCTACCATCCACTGTGGCCTGTGTTGTCAACTCAAAGGAAGGACAAAGGAAAAATCAAGAGAGAAAAAAAAAAGTCTGTTTTGTGCCCTTTCTTTTTGTCCTGTGTCTCTGTGATGTGCCAACCATCAGACAGTAGTCACATATATTTCAGTTTTTGAAATTGATTTGCAGTTTGCAAGAGGCTGAGAAGCAATAAAGTCTAAGCTTACCTAACACCTGGTAGCATTAACTACAATTCAGAAACTTCCAACTAATATGAGAAGGAACACAATTTGGATTTAGCAAGAAGCAGGATTTATGAATTCTTAATTCACTGTGACTAACTCATGCCCTTGGGAAAGTTTCTCCATCTCTATTTTACCAGATCTATGTGAAAAATGAACTTGGTACTGAAGGTATTTATGAACTTTGGAAATTCAATGTAAATAAACTCAAGTAGTTAATGATTGGTAAATCATTGACATTTATCCTTAAAAAATTAATTTTTCTGCTCTTGTTTTCCAGAGGTTGCTGAGATGTCCCTGAGGTGCAGGTTAGTGAATGCTGACTAGAAGAGGGTAGTGCTTTGCTTTGTTTACAAAGTGTAGATGATATTCCTGCATAATAAAAGATGGCTTTAGCAGGCAGCATCTCTTCCCCTTGTAGAACAGCCTCCTCTTTTGGCAGAGACAAGTTCCATGAAGTTTAAGTCCATGTTCAGCTTGACAGCAGAGAGCCCTCATGGGTTTGATGAACTCCCTCTTTTAACAACAAACTTCAATAAAGATGTGGAGTCCATGTAATCCCCACTTTGCGTAACTCAGCTCTGTCAAATCTTGTTGTGTAACTTCCAAACAAACAGGTATTTTATGGCTGTGAGTGGTTAAATGTGGCATATTCCTGATTCTGAGGAGTAAGTTTTGAGATGGCAAACCTTAACATGAAAAGAAAAAATAGTAGTAATTATTCCTATTGGCAGGAAAAGGAGAACATCTGCTCAAGTCACTAGTGGTTTGTTGCCTGAGTTAGCAGCAGGGCAGCATGGCAGCTAATTAGCTATGGCTTGATAAGAGAACAGGAGTGCAGTGGATGGAAATGTTGTCATCTGGAGTTGCTTGAAATCCTTCTAAAAGCATTAAAAACATGACACTTGACTTTCCTTTTAAATTCTTTCCTTGGTATCTTTGGAAATTGCTGGAATGATTTTCCTTTTAAATTCTTTCCTTGGTATCTTTGGAAATTGCTGCAATGACTGCTTAGCTATGAGTGCAGGCCCCCACTGAAACCTCTGTGCTGAAATGTCCTGATTTGATCTGGTTGTCATTAAAGCATTTCTGTAAGCACTTGTCCATTCCTACCCAGAAGTTTGCACAAAAGCACGTGCAAAGCACTGAGCACATCTCTCAAACCCCAATGGGATAAAGATATATATATTATACACAGATTTTCTCACATACGCTGGGGCAACACTGAGATCAGCCAGAATATGGAATTTGCATTCTTTTAAGCTTTTATTGTGGATTTGGTCTTGAGAGCAGCAGAGCCAGGCTGAATTTGTGACCACAGGCTCCAAACACTTCTCCTGGTTTTTTTCCTAAACTCACGTTGTGCAGGGATCTCTCAGATTCAAAAGGGCTCTATCCATTCCAGCACCTTTGAATCTCAGATATCTGCAGTTGGCTTTGGTGTAAGGGTGAGGTAATTGTGGGTGCCAACTTAATTAACCTTGCATGTCTGTTATGTTAATTCCTAAGACAGGCCTGCTAATGTGTGGAAACAGGAATAATCTGCAGTATGTTTCATTCTTTTCCTTTGCAGTCTAAGTCTGTAATTTACATTTTGTGTAAGATGCTTCATTTTGGCTTAGCTCCTGTGAGAGTTAAATGCTAAATTCCTTTGAGAAGAATATTTTAAAAAATGATACCTATTTTTATAGACAGAGAGATTCTATGCATTTGAACATGGTAACACTTGTTTTCCATTGTATTTATGACTGACACACACCTCTGATGAATCTTCTTTGGTCATCTGCACTCTCTGAGCTTTGTCCTCAGCCAAAAGCCTGGTAAATGAGCTGCTTTTCTTATTATTTCTGAGTGCATGGATGCCTGCTGTCTTCCAGTTTTATTACTGCCCAGATACAGTAAAGCACAGAAGTTAGTTGGGGAACATTCAGCAAAAGACAGAAGTACCATATTTAAATTCCTTTAAATAGTTTTCCTTTGCTGTGTTCTATTGTTCTCATTGATTTCAATTAGTTCAGACAGGAAATCCCATTGATTAGAGGCTTTCAGAGGATGGAGTGAAGCAGAGGCACAGGACCACAGCATCTGCTGCACAAAACAATGAAAGTGAGGAGATTCTTTTAAAACTGCATTTCTAGCTGGAGGAGGCTGTGCTGATGTGGAGGGGTGGTTGGGATGGCTGGGGTGCAGCTGCCCTGGCCCGGGCTCAGGAGGGAGCCGCTGGGAAGACAAGGAGGAGGAGGAGGAGGAGGAGGAGGAGGAGGGGGGCCCAGCTCTGGATTAAACCACAGTCCTTCTCCTCCAGGGCTTCAGATTAAGCAAGATGCTTTTGATACTGGTGTATAAAATTCTTTCCACATGTTGCAAAGCCAATCCTATTTCTGTGGCTTGTTGTCCCTGGAAAAGGAGTGGCAGTGGAGCAACCAAAGCACTGGACACTGGAGAGGCACCACTGGTTTGGAGGGTTGTGGTGATGTCCAACAGGCCAAGCTCTTAAAATAAACCATTGGGTCACTGTGTCATCGTGCTTGTAACCCAAGGGGGAAAAGAATTAACCATGGAAATCACAAGAGCCAAATCACAAAACCATCAGAAGAAAAAAGAAAGGCACCCAAACTTTCAGCACAGAAAATTGAGATGATTTATTGTTTAATTTTTGCTGCATAGTAATAATTTTTTGCTTTTATACTAATTTGTAGAAGAATTATTTTCTTCAATGTGAACGAGGTAAGGAGGGGAAGTTAAGGAAGCCTTTCATTCTCTTTTTTAATAGCAAGAAATTTGCAGCAAATGACTCCATGGTATTTTATCTGTAATGGAAAAGGAACAGATTTCTTTCCTTGTCAGTCATTAATTTAAAAAATATTTTATCTTGGAGAGCAAGGAACCTAGTAAAAATTGACACAAAGTTTTTTTTGTATTTAAATGCCTTATTATCTTAAAGGGCACAATAATCTTACATCAGGAGACATTCATGTATTTAACACCTCTTCCAGATCTGTGTCTAGCTGGTGCTTTTAATGACTTCTATTATTCTTGAAGAACATAAAGAACTGCTGGAGGAATCTATTCACAGACACAGGGAAAAAAAAGTCTGCATTAATTTAACTTCATATTGGTTTAAGCTTAATAAACTGGCTTATTAAGGCCAACTGATAAACCATGTCTGAATAGAAGGGGTAAAATAATTACTGAAGAAGTATGGAAGCAAAGTACAATAATGGGATAAAGATGTCAAAACATCCCTCCTTAAAAGGGCTTCGGAAGTCAGAGAGTATTGAACAGAAAAGGAAAAATAGATAAGGAAAAATAGAAAGGAAAAATAGAAAAGGATTGGGAATTCAGGGATGAAGGGCCTTGAGAGTGAGAGGGTTGAGACCTTGTCTTGTAAGCAAAAGCATCCTCCAAAATTATTTGAAAGATTTAATTTGCCCATGAGAGTACATTTTATGGGGTTCAAAAAAGATGCAAAAAATGCTAAATAAAATTTCCTGCTAATTTATACAACTAGATCTTGTATAAGATTTCATGTTTGGAAACTTATGAAATGCCAAGGAACATGTGGGTGGTATTTTTTTTTAAACAAAATATTTAGCTTTTTACCTCTTATACAAAAAATCTGAATTTGCAGTCAGGTACATTGTTGTTTTAGTCCTACCTCAATTTCTTGTAATTCAGCTGATGCAGGGTCTGTTTGACAGTTTTAAAAATCTTATAATAATTCTAATGCTGGACTTGCATTTGAGATTACCAGAATTCACTGAAACCAGGTCATTAGTCTGAAACAATGAGAGGTGGAAAAGTCCTTGAAACTTGGTTTGCTGTGAATAGGAACCATGGGTTTCATCCCACCTACCCCTCTCAGCCTACAAAGTGCTCATTCTCCAGGCTGGTGTAATTAATAATCAACTGTACCCATGGAAGGAAGTCCCCTGGAGCTGCACAGTTGTGTAATTCCTATGAAATATTGAGATTTGCTCTTGCTCCACCTCCTTTTTCTGAAGGAAGAAATGTCACAGACAGAATTTTCTATTATCATGTCCAAACTTTCAAGTTTTTCAGGCAGCTGATTGTAGTTGGGGATGGCTGCTTTGCCCTGGTTTTCTTGGCTCAAGAAGTTCCTGAGGGTCACCATAATGTTTTTTAAAAGGACTAAACCTACATGTCTGGAAACTGAAAATTTATTTAATTATAGATAAAGCTTTGGCCTTTTAAAGAAAACTTTTAGACATGCCAGTCAAAATGTAGGGGTTGCAGATTTGTGCTTCCAGCAGTATTTAGAATGTACTTGAAGGATCCTGAGTTTCTCTTGCATCTCAGGCATGGCAAAGATATGTGCTGCTTAGTTTGGTCACACTTTGAGGCTATTCATATGGACTTTGATGAATTAGATGTCAACACAAATATATTTTATTTCCACTTTTTGTACACTGGTCATTGGCTACAATACTGAGTTTTGAATTAAAGCATAAAAATTAATGAAAAAGCCTGTTGTTTTGTATGGTTCCCCCCCTGCCCCTTTTGTTGCTGTTCACAGTTTGCAAGTTTTTAATTGTAAAAGATGCTGTAGATGAAATTTTTCTCCTTAGCATTGCTGTCCTATTTTCCCTATGATATCCCCAGGGGATCTAACATGAGTTTAAGTAAGTCCATTTTTTCTCGACTGACAGAGCAAATGTTCAGATGCTTTAAAATTTAAAGACCAAAATGTAGGCATGGGTAAATCAGCTCAGAAGAGGTAGGAAATTCCCATTCAAGCCAAATAGTCTTCTTTTGGTTTGTTTGCTTGCTTAATTCTCCTCGGTTTTGTTTGCTTTTAATTTCCCAGAAGGATGTTGCATTTTGAGAGCTCAGCATTCCCAGCATCCTTCACTATATCTAAAACCTCTGTGTTTCATCAGGGACTTGCAACCAGAAGGGAGAATGATGTATGAATTTGCCAGTGAATGCACCTATGGGCACAGGTCCTTTTGCATGAAAATTATTTTCATGGCTGAATGTTCATTAATATTAATGAGGTAACATAGTTGCTCTGTATATATTAAAGAATATTCCCCTTTTTAAGGACATTACTTATTTGAAGAAGAGCTACTATAGTAAAAAAGTTTGGTAGCTGCACAAAGCAGTTCAGGAAGTCCAAAAGTGAGTTACTGAAGATTTTTATATGCATTTTCTGTTCTATGCAGTTTGAAATGGTTCATATGGAAAAAACTGTACTGAGGGTAATGGTGCCTATGGGTTGACAGCTTGAAGTAGTCTGAAATCCATATTCTTGTGTGGAGTAACTTGAGATTTGCTCTAAATGGCATTATTGATTGAAAGTTTGAGTCCTTTGAGGATAAAAAGAGTCCAAGATATTTTGAGGATGACATTTTGCCGTGGTCCTAACTTTGTTGCATCCACCAAGGGTCGTGGTTCTCCAGTCCTTCCAGTGCCTGGGCAGAGATCGTAGCTGGGAACGGGTGTGTGAGATCCAGGGCGTGCCGTGACAGCCTGCGGTGCTTTTGGGCTGCCCTGCCGAGCCGTGGCTGCCCCTGGAAGCAGGTGCGGGACGGTTCCTGCCGGGAGCCGGCAGCAGCAGCAGGGGAGCAGCCGGAGAGTGCAGGACCCGCACATCCCTGCCCGCATCTCCAGCCGGGATCGCCCCTGGCTCCACAGCCGTGCCCCCCGCGCCCTCCGCACGCTTGTGTTGAGCCCGGCGCCTTCCATTCCTTGGGAAACCGGCGTGTCGGGAGAAGTTTCTGAGGGAGCCGCTCACCCCCAGCAGCCGCAGCGGCAGCTGCGGAGCCTCTGACAGCCGCCCCGCGCCGGGATGCGCGGGATGCTCCCGCCTTGCTGAGCGCGCTCGGGCCGGTCCCGGGGTAGCAGGATTAAAAAAAACCCCAAGAAATGGAGTGTGCGGGCAGCGGCGCTGGCTGAGGGCCGGGCTTTGACAGTTCTCGGCGCCCCGCCGGCCGCGCAGGTACCCCCGGCCCGCGGCGCGGAGGGGGCACGGCCGGGGCGGGGACGCGGCCCTGGGCGGGAGCGGCCGCTGAGGGCGGCGGGCGCAGGGGGCGGCCCGGGCGGTGAGGCGGGCGCTGCCAGGGCGAGCCGGGGGGCGGCTCCCCGGACCGGCCCCCCGGGAAACGCGGCCCCAGCGAGCCCGGGAGAGCCGGAGGAGGCGGCGGCGGTAGCGGCGGCCGGTGCGGGGGGCATCGCGGCGCTGCCCGGTCCGAGGGACCGGCGCTGTGCCCTCCTTGCAGGTGAACCGGGGCGTGAGGGAAGGGGCGGTGGCCGCGGGACCCCTGAAGGGCTCCCCTGAGCTCCGCGGCGGAGTTTCGGGGGCGCATCCCCAGCCCGCGGCTGAGGCGGGAGGTCCGGCTGCTCCTTCCAGGCAAGCGGCATCTCCTGCCCCGGCTGCCGGGTGGGGATGGGGTGGTGAAGGGATGGGCAGGCGGCGGTGAGGGCACGGGGAGGTGGAGATGAAGGGATGGGGAGGGGGCGGTGAGGGGAGGGGGCGCGGTGAGGGCCGGACGGGCCGGTGCAGGTGGACCCGGCGCTCACGGTGGGGCGGGCGGGAAGGCTGAAGGGGGCACAAGGGCGTCCCGGCTTCTTCACACTGAGGGGAGAGGGCAGGGAATAAGGGAGGATGTGAGGAAGAGTGAGCTCCCCTTATACTGTTTGTAGGACCGCGAGCAGCAGGGTGAGGTAGGAGAGGGGAGTATGAGTGTGGATAGCAGGAAAGTGCTTCCTAAGGGCTTCCTGCACTAGTAAAAGTGGTGGGAAATTGAATCAGGCCTTGCACTGTAACATAGGAGAAGTCACACAACCTCCGTGCAAGTGACTGAATGCGCTGATGAAAAGATTCTTCTCCTGAAAATTTTTATATCTTTGCCTTTTTTCTATCTTCCTTTCCTCCCTGCCTTGGCTCTGTTTAAGTCCTCTCAGAATAACCTGCTTTGTTGAAGGGACTTTCTGTCAGGGGAAGAAAAAAAAGTCTATTGAAAACAAATGCTATCTTTGTTTAAAGCTATTTGTGGATCAAGGTTGTGACTTAACTGTGAAAGAGAATGGATCTCCCTTGCTTACATAAAAAACACAATAACACATTAAAACAATCTGAATCTGGGCAGGTAACTGGGCTGAAGTGCAATTCAGCAGAGTGAGACCTTAATGCAGGTTTTATAGTACCTCAACTCTCTGGTGAATCAATAAATAATTAGTGGTGGGTCTTTTCTTTTTGTGTGTTATTTGAAGAAATTCTTCCGGCTAGAGGTGGTAATTGATAATATTTTTAATCTCTCCCACTTTCTTCCTGAGGCCTATAGCTATGATCTTTAAAGTCCTTTTCAATCCAGACCATTCTATAATTCTATGATGCACAGGTTTAGATGTAAGACAGCAAAAAAAGGGTGAAATATGGATCCACCCTTTCCAAGTTCCTGTGCTGTTTAAAAGTTGCAGCTACACTCTGTGAGCTGGGGTACCTGCTGGTAAACCTTTGGATTTGTTGCTGGATGCCACCACTTGTTCCCAGTCCCAAATTTGATGGCCCATATGATCCTACATCTAGCAAGTATAAGCACTTACATATATCAGGTATTTGCAATAATTTTGTGCAGGCAGGTACAGAAACTACAAACTACAAAGCACCTCTGGCATTTCTTCTCTAGCCACAGTGGTTAGTCTGGAAGAATTAAAGTTGCAAAAAGTAGGAGCTGAATTCAGGTAGGGAAGACTGAACACTGGCCAGAAGAAGTGTTACTCCTGCACACCTTTTCTAGGTGTGCTGCTGTAAACTAGAATTAAGAGCCCATGAAAATATATCTGAGGGAGGGGTCCTGCAGCTTTAGGAAGTGTCTGTCAGAGGAAGGCTGGGAATTGGGGTGCTCCTTCCCCAGCCCAGCCAGGAGTTCTCCAAAGAAAGTGAATTATGCAAGAGACTCCACTGGCTCGATCAAATTTCTGTCTTCAGTTTCACTGCAGGCTTGAGTTTCCCTGCTCCTGAGGTCGGCCTGTTCTGTTGGGGGCTGGAGGAGTGTTCTCAGTGTCAGAGAACTCCGAGTTTCCAGAGAAGCCCCTCAGAGCCCCAGCATGACGTAGGTCTTCCCTTCAAACTAGTTTTCCATTAATTAAAAAAGTAGGCACCCTAGATAGCATGAACTCCTTGGTGAGGATAGTGGAGAGAAGTTATTTTTCTTCAGCCTTTTAATCCTTTCCTCTTTGTGACCTTTGCTTATTTCATCAGTGTTAGTTATTCACAGCTCTGGCAGACCTGAAACAGCTTTGCTGAGACCTACAGGAGAAGCACTGCTCTATTTTCTAACTTCTCAATCTTGTCCTAATCAAAAATGTAAATACATGCATAATGATTTGCATGTCATTAACTTCCAAAAAAACACCCTCGTGCTAAAATCAGTGTTTTTTGAAACCAATTTTCCTGTCTGCCTGAGAAGTTACACCTAGAATTCGCAAACCACAAATTCTGAGAACATAAACTGCTTTCAGCACTGCTGTTTACTTTCTTCTTCATTTTTTGTTTTTCATTCTATCCAGGGAGAAACAATAAATTAAAAAATATGTTGACAGTAATTTTTGTAGTCAGTTTCTTTCTTCAGTCTTCATACTGAAGGCAGAAATACTCAGTTTTCATACTCAACAGAAAGTTTCAAAATTAAAAATGAATGAAGTTGGTGGGGTGTATACTCACTGCACACTCATTATGCCACCACTGAACTCACTGTGATCATTTATGAACAGAGCATCTAACACATTCCAGAAATTCCAGAGCAGTGTGGATGGGAGCTTGCAGATTTCGAGGAATACAGGGAAACCGGGAGAAAACAGCGTCCTTTTGAGCTAGGCTGGCAGTGTAGCCGCCCCTGGATTTCGGTTTCCCTGGCACAGAGCTTTGTGTGTGAGCTGAAGGATCCGGCTGGGAGTGTCTGTGTGTAGCAATCGGCACCCGGGATACGGCACGGGCGCTTTGCCAGCAGTTTACAGGAGCGTGTTCTTGCCTGATGTCAGAGATGCTGGGAACGAGCATTCCCGGGCTCTGGCGCGGCTGCGGAGGTGCTGTCTCTGCCGTCTCAGAGAGGCTGAGTGCGCTATCTGACGGAGGAGTCGCTGCACATTTAAGGATGAGCAGATGAGGTTGAGTTCCCGTTAAAAACCCAGGGCCTGGAATGTGCCTTTGCTATGCATGGCTTGCCCAGAACTCGGAGCTTGTTTTAAAAGGCTGCCTTCAAGTCAGTGAGTCTGGGAGCCAGCGCAGGGTTACCCTGGATCAGATGCCAGAGCCTGTAAGGGCTCTCCCTCTCTGGAAAAGCTTTGGAAACAGGATTAACAGCAGTGCTGCAAACCCCTTGTGCTGCTGGATGTGTTACACTGTGGTTACAAACACAAAATCCCTTGGGAGCAAGCAGAAAGTGCCACTGCTATTCAGTGGAGCAGCTTGAACATGTCCCTTCTTTCAGGAAGGAGGGGAAAACAGTGTGCAGCAGTTCTGTTGATACAAAAAAAGGATCTAAATAGCAAGATAAAATGTATGGCAAACTGCAGATCAGCTGGAAGTTCCTGTAATATTTGAAAAAGCATTTTGGTTTCTATGCTGGGACACAAGCAGCTGTCTGATGCCTGAGATATCTTTCACACTCAACACTGTTTCTAATGAATTTTGTGTTAAAAATCAAAGGTGTATGATGTCCCACTTTAAAAAAAACCAAAACAAACATTTTTTTAGAAACCAGTTAGGACACTGTGATGAGAAGAAGGAGGAGAGGGCAGTGCACCTGTGTTCACTCCTGAGCATGGACTCTCCTGCTGTAGCATGTGAGGAATGTGCATTGTGTTCAGGACACTGGGAGCACCCAGAAGGTTCTGGGTAGCTATGCATGGTTGAGCAATGGGATGCTTATTGAGGGCCTGCTGAGCTGTGCAGTCAGCGTTGTGCCAGCACCACCTCGCAGGCACCAGAGACTGCCTCCACAATTCAGTAAAATAGGCCAGTGGCTCTGGTCCATCCCCAGGGCCAAAAGGCACAGCTCCCTCCCACGTGCTGAGCTCGCTCCCCGCCAAAACAGAGTGCAACTGACCAGGCTGGCTGTGCCCAGACAAAGGGTGGGACTGACCAGACTCGCTGTCAGAAATGGAGCCTTGAAATTCCTATATTTGGATTATATGTATCGCTGATCTGGGGTTTGGTAGCACCATTACACTTCACCTCGTACACCAGCTCATCACTGCAATTTCACTCACAGTGCACGAGTGCTTTTGTTTAATTAAACTTTACTGAAAAAATATCAGCAGTGACAACATGAGAGAATTGTAATGAGATGCAGTTGGAAATACAC
Organism: Serinus canaria; assembly: GCF_022539315.1. Taxonomy (NCBI): domain Eukaryota; kingdom Metazoa; phylum Chordata; class Aves; order Passeriformes; family Fringillidae; genus Serinus; species Serinus canaria. Next base: position 7,979,702 of record NC_066319.1, on the reverse strand, counting down.
TTCTGGGACTAACATCCTGTCAATTACAAACAGAGGATGTTTACTCTGTCTGAGTAAACTTTGAAAGTGAACCTCAGAAAAGCAGTTAGTTAAACTCGGAAGCTGTGAAACGAGCGTCTTAAACTTTAAATATAAAATTAAATCACCAGAGTGTAACAGAGAATACATTCAGCAGTCATTAATCTGATGTCTTATCAAGATACTTCTCCTTTAATTTGCATTATCGCTTCAATATAAATTTTTCAAATCATCCAACCATTCCACTGTAATGAATTTTACCTGTGGATGTGCGAAGAGACTGTGCATCTTGAATAGTTTGAATTCTGCAGATGATACTTTCACATTGCTGTGTCTGGTAGGGAGATCTGTTCCTGGGTCTTTTCTCATAGCTGGCGGTAGCAGCTGGAAAGAAGCCCAGCCAGAGTACTGAGGGAAAAATGTAGGGGAGGAGAAGGAAGAAAGAGGGCACATATTAAAGAAAAAGAGAAGTAGAGATGGAGAGAAATGACCAAGAGTTATTCGTAAACAGAGATAAAATGTTTGCAGTGGAAAAGGCAACAAGTGTTTCTAAAGTCTTTAAACAAACACGTTATTTAATCCTGGTAAAAGAATCTCTGCTTCTAGTGGAAAACTGATGGCTGTTTCCCAACCATGTAACAAATATAAAATGCTTTCCCAAATTTGGCTTTACTCCAAATACAGCCTTTTGGCTTCCTGCATTTCTGATTGAACTGGTGCTCTCTTTCTTCATTAAGCTGTAAAAGTCATAGTCAGTTTTGCCCCTGAAAATCTCTGATGTTGCCTTAGGTGTAAAAGATTCTCCCTATCTTGGGGAATATTTTAAAAGTCTTGTCTCAGAATTTTTTATTAAAAAAGCTGGACTTATGTCTTTGTAACTTGAGGTGTCACTGATGGTGTGTTTATATGCCAGCTCCAACATAATTTTTAACCAGAATCTTCAATTAAACAAGGCACACGATGAAAGAATTTGAAATAAGACTTTTCTGGGTACAAGGAGAAGTTTTAGTGAAGAGAAAAACCTGAGTACAGATCCCATAAAACCAATATTAAATGAGGGCTGATGGCAGAAACTGTGATGTGCAGTGGCCTGGTATTGAATTATGTTGATGTTCCTCATATATTTTGAAAGCAGCTTTTCCAGGGAAAGAGAGTGATTTGAACAGGCTGTGTCACTGGGAACCATGCATTTTGATTAAAATTTATGTGTACCAACACTTTTCCATCTCCCTGCTATTTTCAAATGTTTTACTGTCACACATGGAGATGTTTTTCAGTTCATCAAAATCCAGTGCACTGAGTTCCTCCACCACAGAACATTCCCACCAGAGTCTTTCCCACTTCCACACTGCAGATGGGAAAGAATGGGACAGCTGGTCCTGCAGGTCACCTCCTCCCCAGATCTGATAGAAAATGAAGTGTATTAAAACCTGTGCCACTTGCCAGCCTCTGGATTACCCCCAGGGCACGTCCTTACAGATTAGGTACTTCCAGAGAGAGTAAATTTAAACCCAGCAGGTGAGTGGCCTGTGGTCTTTCCTCCATGGCATTGCTGGAGCAAGCTCAGCAGTTCCACCCCTTAATTTAGCCTGGCATGTGTTGATGTCTGTGGCCATTGCTCCTGACAGCAGCTTCTGGGGCACACTCGAAAGGACCCTGGCTGTATGAAAACATCCTGGCTTCTGAGATGATCTCTATCCAATTAGACAACAGCCTCCTAGGACAGGACTGGGTGTAGCACATTGCTATGAGTTTTGTTTCTGTGCATTACTTTAATGATGCTGCCATCAGTGCAGTGAACTGGACACTTTCTGTCTTCTCCAGGGAAGACTGGGATAGGGTTTTCTGAAGCGTGCTACAGCCTGAAAAACATAAGCCAGCTGATACCCATTCCTATGCTTCTGTTCACCTACCCTTTGTTACTCTCTTTGGGTCAACCTGGTGAAGATGAAAAGTTTCAAGTGGAATGGCAGTTTATTGGTAGACAGGCTTGTCTTCCTGTCTGCTGCAGGTTATTTGGATGTAATTCCTATTAGGACAAGCAGGATGTGCCAGCTGTGGGTTCCTGAGGGAAGGAATGGAGCTGTTCTTCTTGCCATCATCACCTCTCTGAAATAGGGCTGAAAACTGCTTGGGAAGTCAGCAGATCACAGAAATGTAATGCTTTCCCTGCTTTTTGCTTTCAGCCCTGTTCCATCCCCTTGGATCCATTCTCTCCCCATTGGAACCGTCCCACCAGGACAGAGGAGCAGGCTTGTCCTCGTGGTGCCTTCGGAGCTGCTCTGCTCGTGGGTACAGAGGTGAGCTCAAAGGGGGCACAGAGGCTTCTCACAGTGGGGAAAAGCCACTTCAGGGTCAGTACTGCATATCCCTCCTGGCCTCTCACCCCACAGGACTTGTCTCACACCTCTGGGGGCTGGTTTTTCCCTGTTTTCTGCAAAACTGAACTGAGCTCACCCTTTTTCATGTGTTATAGAGGGCAAACACACCACTTTGCCATCAGCATAGCATTTATCTGATAGTAAAGATCACCCTAAATGAATATTTGAAAATGTTATCATGGAGCAGCTTAACTTCTGGCAAATTCTGCTTTTTTCCCTCTGGCCTTCGCACTTGTACAGTCAGGTCTGGAAAGTGTGTCACTGTGAATGCCACTTTGCTTGTCAGTCAAGGAAACTGAACATGCAGGATAAAGCCAAGTGAAATTTTTATACTTCAGAACCCAGGGAAAACATTTGAGAAACAAAAGTGTTTATTTTCCCTACTTGGAGGTCCTCAGCTGGTGTCAGCAGCTCTGCTGAATTTGGTTATTTATGCCAATATTCAGACTTCAAAACTGCAAGTGTTAATGCAGAGAGCTGCCCTTAAATGCCACATGGAAGAAAATATGTCAAGGTCCCTAAAAGATTCATACCACAAAAAAGCAGTCCAAGGCAGTATTTTGCTTTTTTCTTCTTTTTTCTGTTCCCTCCCTATGCTATCCCAATAACACTCTATTCCCTGTTTTTCTCCTGAGGAGAGTGATATTTCCCACATAGCTGAGTGATGTCTGTGCAGTGCCTGATATCCCAGGGAGCTGTATCATGGGGCTCTGCTTCTTTGTTTTCCAGGGGATTGTATTTTTAATCCCAAATGTTTGTGTATCACAGTGTTGGTGACTGGTGCCTTTTGCACTTCCCCTTCTATGGAGGACATGATCTTCATTTTTAATGAGTTCCTGAAATAAACACCTTCTTATGTTTCAAAGCACAAAAGAGAAAAAGGAGCCTTTTCAAGCTTAACTCAAATATTTCCTTGAAATTTTCTCTCCTGTGGTAATCCACCTGTTTGACATGACTTTCTCTTTTGTCAACAAAAGCTAAAACTTTCAGGATGACTCTGAAACTTTCCTCCCACGAGACTTCAGATTGACAACTTCTCAAAATTAAACTCATCAAATTATGTATGGCTCCCTTTTTTGCAAAGCTTCCTTACTTGCCAAACCAGATGGGATAAAATGTGCAAATGATGCTGAATGCAGCAGTTTGTCTCTCAGTAATACCTGTTTAGGAGAAGATGCATGTTGAATTTTTCGGTACAGTTTGCTCATGCTCATGACTTCTGTTCAGAGTGGGAAAATATTGTGCAGTACAAAATGACATGCGCAGTAGTATATTCATTTAATTGATATTTATTGATATTAAGAGTCTATCATTTCTAACTTAAACTGAAAATAATATCCTACTGAGATCTTCAGATATCAACATTTCCTTACTGGTCAGCTGGAAGTGTGAAATGGTCTTGTGAAGTGTAATCTAAATAAAAACTTTGCATAATTTATACTCCATATCAGTGTAATCAACCCAAGCCTTACTCCACAATGTTGCTGCAATTGCTGTTTTTATTTGCTTCCTTCCTAGGCCTCTTAGCTCTTGGCTACAGCTGAATTGTTTATGAAATTGCTGTTCAGTATTTCAGCTTCTCTCAAGTCTGTCAACTTCTGCTTTGAAAATTACTTTCTCTCTTTTTAAAATTAAAAACCTGCTTGACCTACATGGTAGTTTTAGCTTTTCAGTTTGAAATCTGGATTTTTAAAAAATTTTTTTTTCTCCTTTTTTTTTTTTCAAACAGTCTATTCTACTGTAATCTCTCAGTAAGTAACTATTTATGATAAACATTTTTATGTCAAAAAATATTTAAGTTAGGCTTTAGTTTGTCACATCCAGAGCACTGACATGCACTTTGTCCCAAAGAAAAAACCCCAACCTTCTTTAACTGCTGTTTATAAAGCAATTTATAAAGTGCAGTCAATATGAGTGAAAATTGTTCTGTTTTTTTATTTTTTAGTCTATTGGATGAGTACCTGATGCTTAAGGAAACTTCCCCAATAGGGCAAATATGCTGGAATATCATGAAGGTGAGGGTGGATTAAGCTGGGAACCATTGTTCATTGAGCTCAGCACTATGAAAGATGTAAGCTGGAAATTGTAGTTGAAATTTGGGTTTAAAATTTGGTTTAGAATGGATAAAGGACATTTTTGCAAGGTGGATGTTGTACTGTGTGGGCTTTGCAGAATGTGACTACAAAGACAAAGCTTTTAATAAGGGTTAGAGTCCTCTTGGAACAGCACAAAGAGATTCCCACTGCTGCTCTCTGAGCAGGACTGGGGCAAGCCCAGACCTCTGCACCTGAGCGCTGCTGAACTGGGGAGTGTGTCCTGCTTAGCCTTGCTCTTCTCTGCTCAATGTGGGAACAAAAGCCTCAGCAAAGCTGGCAACAAAGCACTGACAGCACAAATGGTGTTGGAAGGCTCTTAGGAATTGGGGTTTACTTGGGGAAAAGAGAAATTGATTTTGTTTTTTTAAATTTTCTCTCTATGAAATGATGTCTCAATTGTAGGCACACAGTTTGTGGTACCTGGGAGTGGGGCTGGGCCAGCCTCATCCCTGATGGGCACAGCTGTGAGCAGCAGGAGAGCAGCACTGACAGCAACGAGCCATGGAGTGCCCAGGGGCACTGACCGACCACCGAAGGGAGCAGAGGGCACACAGGGGCAGTGCATCAACAGGAGGGGATGAAAGGCTGGGCTAACAAACAGGGGGGCAGACACTTGCAGCCTTCTGAGGTGGTGAGGTGTTACTCTGGATGGGCAGGTGCCTGAAGCCTTCTGATGTGGTGAGGTGTTACTCTGGGTGGGCAGATGCTTAAAGGCTTCTGAAGCCTTAAAGGCTTCAGAAGAAGATGCTTAAAGGCTTCAGATGCTTAAAGGCTTCTACAATACACCAAGTATCACTATATACTTGTAGTAGTGTATTGTAGTGATACTTGGTGTATTGTAGCTGTCTCAGCTGTGATGTATGCTGTGACATCTTGATGGATTCCAAGTTTCCAGAGATTCTAGGAAGTCCAAAAATTGACCTCAGTGCATTATGGGGAAACTTGGTAAGCTCTTAATTGAAAGTATTACTTCTCAGGTGGGACTTCTACTGATAATGTTGTGTTCTAATCTGTTCAAAATATTGTTTGCAAATAGAACAATGGATAATGAGCAGGAATATCCAATTTGCTAATTGTGCTGCTAATAGGCTATTAACAGCTGATCCTGTTTGCACTAAGTGATGACACTTGTTTCAGGTTGCTTCCTATTGTGTTTAGCAGCATTGATGAGGCACATGAGGTGTTAGTGTGATTTGCCCTCTTTGTCTGGGGCTGCTAATGCCATCATGTTCCTGATGCCAATAGGAAAAATAAAAGGGTATGGCTGGTAGGAGCTGGGGTGCTCTGGAGATGCAGCCACTCACACTACACTGCTGTCCAGACAGGAAAAGAGTAGGGCTAGGGCCTGAGTTTCACATATTTATATCATGACTTAATGTCTTTGACTTTGTTCTTTATTTCTTCCCCAATATCCCAGTTATTCCTGTGAATGCAGCATGGAAAACTGACATTTGCACAACACTGTCTTTCTGAATTGGGAATAATCAGCTCCATTTCCAATGCTGTGTGTTTGGAATTGGTTTTGCCCAATTCACTTCATATGACACTTCATGTTAATCAACTTCCAATTCAAATTGCCTTTTCCTTGCCCAGTCATCTCTCTCCTGCTGCTCCCTGTTGCCAGCTTCTCTCCTCCCTTCAGATTTGTCACGAACCTTGTTGAAAGTTGATCTGGAAAGGCTCAGAGAGCAATGTTAGTTTTGCTATTTGCTGCAGCTCCACAGACAGCTCCTGGTTCCTTCCCTGGAAGAAACAGGACCCAGAGCTGTTCTTTGGAGGAAGAGCACTCCCTGGAATCCCCCAGGATGGTTGGGCTGCTCAGATCTTACTCTGGATTATTGCCAGTAATGGCTTTTGCAGCTATTCTGTGCTCCCTGCTGTTCTTTTTTCTTTTCACATAACCAGGAAAGCATTCTCTGTCACCTGGAGATTAAAGAATTGCTTAATGGAAGCCTTATACATCTTTTAGCGAATGAGTGTTTATGTATTTCACACACACAATTGTGGTCTTTGAAGTCTTGCAGGGACTTTCTTCCTTTTTCTTCTGTGGTGCACCTTGTAATTGTGTCTCAGGTCAGGGTGACACAGTGCACATTAGTTTTGCTTTGTTCCTGACAGACACACACCTTGTCTTTTCTGGGTGAGGAAGGGAAGGGCTGTTTCTCTCTGAGGTTGATTTGAATAAAACCACTCTGTTTCTGAAGGGAATGATCACTCAGAGGCTGCTGCTACCCCATGTATATTGAATATTTGAATTCACTTAGCCGCTGCGTGGCCATATATTGCTTAGGGGTATTAACATTTATTTTTTCATCATGGAAGGTCAGTTCTCAATACAGCAATCTCCATGTTTCTGTAGCTGCTCTGTAAAAGCTGAATGTCTTTTTATAGGTATGTGTGACTTCTTTAATACCTTACTTTTGGGGCATCAATTTTCTTAGTATTATCTTATTTAATAGTTTTTATGGGGTTAAACAAACAACTTTGTGGATAACAAAACTAAGTCACAAGGGCAAGAATGACTAACTTGTACTAGGGCAGGGAACAAACTGAATAGAAGAAACACATGACTAAAGACAGAGTGACCCATGTTTGAAAGTGAGAGAAAAATGTACGTACTTTAATTGTGTTTACACTTTGTGTACTCTAGGCAGTGCCAAGTTTGTGCAAATGGAAGACCTTAAATTACATTGGTACAATGAGTGGGGATGCAGTGCTAAATAAACCCCCTGTGGAAAGAATAGGTGGTGTTCTGTGCAGTAGATCCTTACTGGAAAATCCAAACAAATGAAAGGATGCCTGGCAGAACTGCTGCAGTATCTTATGTGAGCAAGGAGTTTGTATCTGTGGCTTGGATGCTCTGCTGATATTGGGAGATGAGCTTTCACTCTGTGGGGATTCAGAGAAGGGACAGTGTTCTTCACTTCTCCCCAGAGCCCAAGGCAGCTGACCTTCAATTCAGCACCCAGAGCCAGTACAACAAAGAGCCTTAGGGCAGGGCTGACAAACTGGTGCCAAGCTCATCTCATAGCCCTTGGGATGTCACAGCGGCATGTGTGACACTCCTGGGGGATGATGTGCCCAGTGAGGGGCAGTTGGTGTGACACAGCTGTGTCTCAAGGCTGCTCCACTGGAGACAGCTGGAGTCAAGTGTTCTATGCATCAAATGTCAGGAGTTGCCTTCTTGGGGCTTTCTTTTCCAGCTGTAATCCTCCTGTAATGAGCATTTCAGTGTGTTTTCAGCAAAAGTAAATAAGTGTTGCATAATTTGCTTGATTGGCATGGGTTTTATTGGTCCAGCTTGAGCTCTCCATTGAGATTTGTGTACATCTGTCAGTTTTATTCTCTTTTCTCCCATCCCTTTATCAGGGATGTATTTGCCTGGGAGCACTGGCTTCCCTGGGTTGTTAAGCAGACTCAACATTTATACCTGCTTGTTTTAAACCAAGACTGTTATCTTAATGCATTGCTTGCATGTGGCTGTCCAAAATAATTATGAATTTCTAAGTTGTGGAGCCCTTTATATTCTTCCATTTGTTGTGCTTCCAATTTCCTTGAACCTTGGTTGTTACTATTTGTGCTCCTGAGGGAAGAAAGACTCCTATCTCAATTTGGACCGGATAAGGGGCTCCATGTCCAGATCTTGTTGATCTGGGAGAAACGGAACAAGCGGTATTTTGACAAGTAACCTACACAATTTTAAAGATGTTTGTAGTTTTCCCTTTTTTACTTCTTTTGCTTGTAATTTTCTCTGTGGAGAGCTCATGCACCATCAACTTAATTAGGCCTGATGAATTTCTTGAGATCACACGGCTGCAGCTCTTAACCTTTGTGGCTTGTTATGTACATGATGGTTTCCTTGCTAGACCTTCACCAAATTTTAGTTTACCACAGATGTTTTCTTTATTATGAGATGACTGCCATAGTAGTTTTAGTAAGAACAGTTTAATCTTCCCAGACAGTTGATGTACTTATTTGAAAATTATTCAAAATATTGCTCTTTAGCTTGCGTTTCTCTTTCACTTAAGTACGGCTAGTGACACCAACAGTTTTTTAACCCAATACCCCCAAAATGAGCAATCCTGTTCCCTTTCACTAACCTGAATGTGTTGCCAAGAAACTCAACAGGATGGGCCTGACCTAACCTGTGTGTTTCAGGACCTGAAGAGTTGCAGGCAAGGCCTGGCAGCTGAATAATTCATTTGTGAGCAGGACACCAGGGCTGTCCTTGCACAGGTCAGTCACGATGCTGGGCTCTCTCCCTTTCATTACTCCATCTTTCATCTCTCTCCACTTAGCATAGCTCAGCCAGCAAAGTTAATAGATTCCCATCTTTCACTGAAATTCCTGTCTTGAAGGGGATGATGAAGTAAAGGCTGCAGCTGCCCTCGGTGATTTGTGATTTATAACCGAGGGGAGAGATTTCCCTCCTCTTGTCACAACAGTGACAAGTGTTGCCACAATGCAGCAGTGATTGTTTAGATGGGACATGTAAATAAAACAGAGCCATCTGGACTGCTAAAAACACAGCAAACACAGAATTCTGCTACTGGGACTGAATTCAGGCTGTTTCTCCCTTTTAGGATATCAGAACCTGTGGGATTCATTCACTTTGTGGAAGTATTTTTTTCTTTTTGGTCATTGGCTGTTGACATTTACAACCCTTGGAAGGTGTTGAAGTCTAAAAAACCACCAGCCTGCCTTTTTTGATACATACAATCAACAGGTTTTCTTTTGAGCTAAGGATCAGCATCCAGTTTCAGGGTAGGTAAGAAATGGGTACAAGTTTTCCTGTGTATCTGAGTTCCAAAGTTCTCCACTATCTCATAGAACAAAAGACCAGAAAATGTTCAGTGCAAAATTTAGGACTGAGTTCATTGAGTTGGACAGAGCTGAGGAGCTACATGAAAAATTACATCCAAGGTGAGCACCTTCTGGCTCTTTGGAGAGCTTATATTATTTTTTAGCAGTTATCAGGGATTTTTCCCCAAATATCAGTATTTGGGAAATGAAATAATTATGAGCCATGAACTGAGGGCTCATTTTTTTTCATCACTGATTGCTGATAATTTGCAGTAGTCCATACTACTTTAAATATATTGCCATTTTATGTTTAGATAAGCATAGGAAGAAGGGATTTTTCTTTCTATATTGGAAGTGTTTTTTTAATCTACTCTGATCAGCCAGCCAAAATGCAGGATCTGATGCTAGACCTATCTGGAATTATATTATTCTTTACATGTTGTGGCTTTAAGTGCATTCTAAGAAGTAATATCTGGGAGGTTATTTCTCTTTAATATATACGAAGTTAGCAGTGCATATTTATATTGTTGAGATTTGGACAGGAATTACATTTTGGTATTTAGTTTTTCCTTCTAGCCTGAACTTGCTGCCATAAACAGTGAATAATCTGAAGGCACAAAGCATCTGGTGTTTCTGAAGATCATTCTTTGCTGCCACACAATGTACAAGCATTTAGGCCATTATGTTTAGGCTGCTGAGGAAAAGATTAGTGGACCGTAGAAAAAACGCCAAAGAGAGATGCAAATATGTGAGTTCATTCCAGCAAGTGTTTGAGCAGCTGTAGAATTCATATTTAGTTCTGAAAAAGTCCATGTGGAATTCTGTTCAGATTTTTAAATATGTGCCCAAATATGGTGTCTCCTGATGAAGAAAATTACTATTTTTCCACTTCCTTGAACAGTTTTCCTGATTCTGTTCACATTTCCACCTCGTGACCAGGTTTTGTTTTCACTGGCTTTACATAATGGCAGGATTAGCTGAGAGTAGCCTCCCAAAATCTGAGGTAGTTCTTCCCTTGCTGCACTCATTTTGCAGCTCATTGCCTCCTTCTTTGCTGAGCTGCAATCAAATCAGGTTTAGTTATTACATCTCTCCCAGGCAGGATTTGAATCCATCATGTGCTGGAGACACAAACCTTGCTCTTGGTGCTTCCCTTAGTATTTGAGCTCTCAATTTAACTTGGGGGAAAAGTGGAAAGTTCAGTGTGTGTGTGTGTGTGTGTGTGGGGGGGGGGGGGTCTATTAGTGCCAAAGACATCTGGGAGTCTCTGAAAATTGCTAAACTAATGAACTGCCTGCAGCCTGACAGTGCAAAGTACCTTTAGCTTCCTATAAGTTACATGAGTTTTCTGTTAAAGCAGCAGCCAGGACTTCCATGCAGCATAACTGGCCTGCTTTAGCAGGTTTTTAATTAAAATGGGTCGTGTCAAGTGTTCTGTAGTCAGATGAACTCTACTGGTATTCACATCCCTAGACATCAGGTATAAATTACCTTGGATTTCAGAGGCTGCTTGGAAAAACGTGAGCCTATGTGCCAGTAAAAGGGTCCTCAAGGCTGATGACATTTTATGTACCTGACAACAGAGAGAACAGGATGCTGTGTTTCTGTTCAGAAAAGTCGGGGTTAAATGAATGAAGCGTGTCATTTGAAGTTGTATTAATTTAGGCGTGCTCATCCTGTTACTGAATGTTCCCAAGTGCTTCATTTTTGAGTGTTTCAGTGTTTCCCTTTTCTGTGCCATCCTCATAATTTAACAGGGATGGCTGTTCCTCTGTGGCTGTGCAGGCATCTGTGCAGATAAGTTGGTTGGTCAGCTGGGAGCCAGCTCAGAAACAGAGCCTGGGAATTCTCTGGCATTGGAAGAGAATGAAGAGATTGGACAGAAATACCCACTCAAGATTGCTGATAGGGTTGTATAATTTGTGGACTTGTTTGTGTGAGCCAAAATAAATGCATGCTTGTAGTTGAATTTATTTTTGGTTAGTAACTTTTATTTTCCTAGGTGTGCTCCTGGGCCTAGAGAAACACCCCCAAACAAAGTTACGTTCCTGCTTGGAAATTCTTTAAACTGTGAAAAATAGAACGGGGAAATCTTGATGTTTTCATCCTGCTTGCTAAAATTCACACAATTTTTGAAATGTTTTCTCATTTTGCCAGACCTGGGGGAAGGTTTGCCCTGTGTCAGATCTTTTGGGAGTGTTCCCTCTGCAGCACAGTGGTACAGCAAGGGCCTTCCTCCAGCAGTGGCAGCAGCTGGGCTTGGGAGGCAACATCCCAGCTGATTTGCCTGGGGGGAAAGAGCAGGGAGAAGGAGCTGAGGAGAAGGCCCATAAATACTGCATGGCTGCAGCTCTGCTGCTCCCTGAACCAAGTTACACTGCTACAGTGCACTGTGCAGAAATGTCACATCCCTTCACTGCTCAGCACTGAGTCGGGTGGAAATCAAACTGCACCGTTTGTTTGGGGTGGCTTGGAGTCACCCTGGCATTTTAGAAATGGATTTGATCAGGAAAATGGCTTGTGTGACTGTGATCTCAGCCTTTCCTCCCTTCCTTATCCATCTCCTTCCACTTTCCAGTGGCTCTGGAATTTACTGCTCAACTTCAGCCAAAGTTTTTAAAGGATCAGAAATCCCTGAAGGTGTTACATTCCTACAAACATGTTGGAAATGGGTGGTTAGGTGTAGGAGAGACTCCCGCTGGAGCTCCTACAGAAGGAAAAGCACCCTGCCTGTCATGGTTGGTGTTTTTCCTGGGGGATGAGCCTGTGCATGGCCCTATTCTCCTGCCTGGCCACACATGGAAGTGATGTCTGGAAGGGAAACCTCCTGCAGGGGAAAGTGCTGGGGACGTGCAGTAACTGAGGCTTTCACAGCATAGAGATTTATTTAGGGATGCATTGGAGATTCTGAGACAAAGAGAAGCTTCTGCTCCACTGATCCTGTGCTTGAGGAGAGGGAAAAGCAGGATCTGGGAGGGGACTTGTTTTTTGTCTGCCAGTGGGTGTTAAGGGAATCCTATTGCAGAAATAGCAGAGAGGACAATTGCTCACTCTCCAGTGTCAGTGTCTTTCTCCTGTGTGTAACATATCCAGTCTCATTATAAAATCAGGATTGGCACCATTTATTTTCATTTTCCTGTGAATTTGCAGTAGATAAATACTCTCATGTAAAGAGTTTCCCCATCTCTTGGCAAGCCATGGGTTTACAGGCTGATTTGCTTATCCTTAGGGTTAGCTCTGGACAGCACAGTGAAAAACAAGTCAACATCCAAAATGCAAAGTGGAACCATGCTGCTGGGTAAGAAGAGTTTGATCTCCACACACAACCAGCTCCTGGCTTTCCCCTCTCTTCCACTATCAAGTGCAAGCTGTTGCTGTGCTCTTACCTTTATTCAGTCTGACCAGATGTAAATCTTTCCTGAAGCCAACAAAGCCTGGTCTTGGAATATGTTGAGGTGATGTGTCAGTGTTTGAGAACAATTTTGGAAAATTTTCTCTCTGATATATGCAGTCCCAAGTTATTCTTCCTCTTTCTGGATCCATTTAGAAACTGAAAGCTGATGTGCATAAAAGAGAGAGTTCAAAAGTAGAAGCCATTTATCCCATCTCAGATTAAGAAACTGGTTGGGTTAGTTTATTTTGGTTTATTTTCAACCTCCTGACTTCTTTCCTTGCCTTCCTTTTGCCTTGTGAGAACTTTTTCTTACCTTTCCTGTAGCCTCAGTGGTCATGGAAATCACATTTTTATCTTCCACCTTAAAAATGCAACACCTACCAGTCTTAATCTCAAATGCAGCTGGCACTGGTACAAAATACAGTAGTTCAGTGTGGGAAATGTCCTTTAATAGTTCCTTTTGTTGCTGCTAAAAGAGCAGAATCCCACAGCTGCTGGAGACAGATATGCAAGTATTTTCTTCCTTCTCAGAACATTTTAGATAGGAATGTTTCTTTTTAGTGAAATGTGTCAAAATCTATATTTAAAATAAAGAATGGGCTTAAATACACTGAAAGCATAATAATTCAGCAGTATTTTCTGATGGAGAACCATACAGCAAGTACAACAAAAAGTAGAGTTAGTCAAACTTTCTGTTGCAATGGAAATAACTGGATTTCCTCTTCCATTTAGATCTCTAAAAAGAGGAAAATATGTAACAGGAAAGAATTTTGTTCAGCCTGAGTTTCTAACCATCAATGAAAGCCGTCATATGCACTTGGGAGCACAGCTGGATATAGATATCTGGATGCATGCTGTGCCCAGAGCTGGACTGGGAGGCTCAGTACATACTTGCTGATTTGGGAATCCCCTTGGGGGCCTGCAGACAGCAGACCCAAATTTCAGGATCTCAGGTGGACCTGGGGAGGCAAAACCAAGTATTTTGCTGCTCATACTTGGGCTGTTCAGCAGATGCACATTCCTGGGATGCTCAGAGCTTTGGCAAGACTTAAATCAAGGAAGATGTTTGTGGAGAACAGCAGAGCAGCACCTTTCACCTTCTGTCAGATCTGGCCTGAAATGTCTTTCTTAATAACCAGAAGAGCCTATTTTTGTCTCAGTGCTGCCTTCATGAGCCAGAAGCACTCTGGAGTGAGTGAAGCCATAGCAGGCTTTGCCCTTGCAAAGCTATGCATAATATTTATATTACAGTATGAGAAATACTTTGGAAATTTGCAGTGTAGTAAAATTCCTTTCTCCTTTTCCTATCAAAACCTACTTTGTGGAAAAAAAATCTCCTTGAGTGTTTCTGCTTTATAACATTTAAATAAGGTGGTCATTGGGTCACTTAATTTCTTTCTTCAGCTATAAATCTTTATATCTTTGTGTTTTTGTTCAGGAATCTGAGATGAAAGAGAACTAGATTCTGAACTAGAACTAGATGATCATCTTGTCACTGTTGCTGTCACCTGTGTTGACAGGTAAGTATGGCAAGCTGGTTTTGAAGACAAAATGTTTGAATTATTTGTGTCAGGCGGGCAAAGCTACAGTTACAGCCCAGGACCTCAGCTGTGGGTCATGCTGGATGCTGCAAAGATGAGTTTTTCAACAAACAAGTGGTCAAAAATGCTTCCAAAACTTTCTTGATCTTCAAAAAGGAAACTGTTCCTCCTTCTTCTTTATGGTGGTGGGTGGGTTACAAAAATGATCTCAGAGCAGAAGAATTTGCAGTTGAACTGCAGCCTGGAGTGAAGATGGCTGAAAGGTATGGTTGACTTTTATCCTCCTCCTCCCCAAAGTACCTGAAATATGAACTAGCAGATGGAAGAAGTTATCATACTTCTTGTGTTAGGCATGACACCCCCCTGTTTTCATCTAGGAGCAATTTATTAATGAGGTCCCTGCAAATTTGCAGCTGATGGTAGGACTGGATGAAGAATTTCTTGGATTTTGTACAGTTAGGTGAGAACTGCTGGACTTGAGCCTCTTGTGATACAGCACAATCATATTTCTTTTATCTCTCTTACTTTACCTAAATGCTGCATTTTCAGTCTTTCCTATTCCTATTAACTTGAATTAATTAATTCAAGTCCCTACATTTGTTATAAATGTCTTTATCTTTGCTTTTCTGATTCTTTTAAAACACGGTCCAAAAAGTTTTGGCAGCACTCTGGAGATGACTGAGAACTTCTTATGCAGAACAATTTCTTGAATTAACATCACTTTCTTGGCTTCCATTTCAATCATTACAAAATAAATGGACACATGAAATTCAGAGATCTGAAAACTAGAACAAAAAGGACACTGATTGAAACTTAGGTTTCCTTTTGGTGAAGCATGATGCTTCTGTATGATCTGAAAACTAAAAAATTCATTTTCTCTGTGATAAGAGGAACTGAAGGTGCCTTTTATTGCACTGGCTGCTGCAGGTGTCTGTGTCAATGTGCATTTATGACCACGGATCAAGGACTGGATAGTGAGTCCTAACAGTGCCTTTGGATGAGCACTGGAAGGAGAATGAAAATACAAAAATTATGTAAAATGTGTCAGGTGGGATGCTGTATAGCATGTGGTGACATGAAGCAGTATAATTTGGATCACTAGTATGTAAAAATGGAAAAAGGAGAAAGATTTAAAAAATGTGTGCCTCAAAGCTCAGCTTAATGAATTTCTAGCTTATCAGAGCATTTAATAATTGACTGTTTGCTTCAGTGGTAGGGCTACTATCAAAGATAAGCACACCAATCTAAAGAGAGGGGTGCAGAAACAGGTGTGCAAATTTGGATTTGAAGTGTTGTGTTTGACGGTGTGTTGAGTTGATGGGAAAAACTGTGTTCTTTTGGCTGAAATGTTTAAGTTTGCAGGGATATCTTCCACTATTCCAGGGTGCTCCAAGCCATGTACAACATGGCCTTGGACACTTCCAGGGATCCAGGGGCAGCCACAGCTTCTCTGGGCACCCTGTGCCAGGGCCACGCCAGCTCCTGACTAAAGAAATTCTTCCTGATCTTAATCTCCCGTCTTTCAGTTTAAAACCATTCTTCCTTGTCCCATCTTTATCTGCCTGTAAAAAAAGTCACTCTCCTTCTTTTATGTAAGCTCCCTTTAGGAAGCATGTAAGAAAATTCAGCTGATATGTAGAAGTGGTCACTCTCCATGTGTGACTGGAAAAACAAGAGGAGAAGTTTGGATTTATTAAGAACTGCAGAAAACTTTTGAGGTGAGGCAACTAGTGCAGGCAAGTGTGGGGAAAAAAACCCCCCAAAACCAGCTGTGAGGGAGGCTACATAAAAGCTGAGGGAGAACATTAGGCAGACACAAAACCTAATAGCAAATCTTTTTAAATGCTTATTTTTTTTAAAAGTGTGGAAAAAGAGTATTTCTAGTTTTATGTGAATACTGAAAAGGGCTTTTCCCATGCCAGCTCTGCCTCCTTCATTCCTGCAAATGGCAAAGCAGAGAGAGGGTTTTGTAAATCTCATTGATGGGTATGTCCTGAAGGGTTTGGCTCACATGATGGGCTTCATTATTGGCTTCTCTGCTCAGCTGCATAACAGGGAAAGCAGAGCTGCCTGGGTGCTGTTCCTCCCCTCTGACCAGGTGCAGGCACAGGTAGCTCTGGCAGCAGCAGCATCAGGAAATGAGCTTTCCATCACAGTTCCCACCTGGAGGCACTGGGGCAGCAAAGTGAGGGGTGCCTCTTGCAGGGTCAGCCCAGCCCCCAATTTTCTAGAAACCCAGGAGCCCTTCCAAGCACAGTGTTCCTGGGCATCACTGCCTGTCATTCCTAGGAAGTCATGGTCACATGTGGGTGTCCTTCACAAAGGCTCTGTCAAATTCTCTCTCAGCAGCTGCTCCTTTGGAACATTTATTAAAATCTTTTCCTAAATACTTTCTTCATGGCAGAAACTGATATTAGTATGCCTGGAGTGCAAATGATCCTGGTTTTCTTATCAGGATTATTTTCCATCCTGATTCAATCAATTGTTTGGTTTTTGGTTGTTTTTTTTTTTTTTTGGTAAGTGCTTTTATATTCAGTTTGCATATCTTGATTAGACTGTGATAATTTCCATGGCTGGAATCTCCAAAGTGTGCTGTCAAGAAATTATAAATGGTAATGAATTCACTTAATCAGGACTTCCAGGAGTACAATCAACATGAAATCTAGTCAATTAGAAATAAATCTGCTTAAAGTATTTCTGGTTCTCTAACAGTCTTGTCTGAGGCCTTATGTTACCTGGGACTGAATTAGAGACCTACACAGACAGGTAGAAAATATACTTTGAAAAAAATCACTGTAAAGGGGTATAAATGAGTCCAGAAATTTAGGTGATGCTGATATTTGCTTGAAACTCCATTGTAAACTAAGTTACACAGCCACCAGCTGGAGAAAAGTTATGGTGCCAGCTGTGACTTGGCACTCTTGCATCTTGTGTCCAGTTTTGGACCCACCACAGTACAGGAAAGATATGGAAAAACTGGAGCAGGTTCTGTGGAGGGCCACCAAGAAAAAGGGAGCTGGGGTATTGCCCCTCAAGGAGAGGGATAGGTAAGCCTGGAAAACAGCTGGCTTCAGGGAGACTTTCCAGCAGGCCTGGATAAAAGCATGGACAGCCGAAGCAGATCTCATTGCTGGACCTTCTCTGGACAAGTGGTTGAAATAAAGACCTCTAGAGACCCCTGTGGCCCAAATGACTAGGTGATTCTCTGAGTCTAAGGCACAGCAAAGAATCCAGGTCATTGTGTTCAGGGAGGCTGATTTTATTTTGGCTCTGAATTGAGAGAGGGCTACTTCAGAAAAACAGCCTTGCTATCCTAAGCTGCCTCTAAATTAAAGGTATTGTGAGCAGATAAGCTAGGGTGATTTAGCATGTTATTTATTTTTAATATTAAATTCCAATATCAAATAGCATTAAAATAGCAAAAGCTGGAAAAGTTTATATATCTTTCTATTTCTATAACATTCTATTTTTTTTGTTTCCCTTCCTTTGCCTAATGGTCACAAACATGGGTCTCATTCTGTTTTCTTCTTGCCTAAGAAGTGATATTTTATTTCTTGAGCTGTTTACTGAAGGTAATAATTAAACCTGGGTAGTCAATGAGGAAACTGGCTCTTGTAATCAGTTTAATTGGGTTGATTGCATAATTTTTGGCTGCCTATAATTTGGTAAAAATGAGTTTCTTATCTGTATAATGAATTGAATCAAAAAATCTCAAATGTCAAGAAAATAATTTATTTCTCAGTTATTCTATGGAGTCACTGTGCTGCCTGGGTCAGTTGGCAGATCATTTAACTTTTCTAAGCCTGCAAATATTTTCTCTACTCTGTCATCACCATCCTTTACCTGCACAACCCTAAAGAATGTCCTTGGTTGTGCCATGAGCACAGGCTGGAGTATAAATTAAAGCCCAAAATATGCTTAGCTTGGGTTGAAAAATAGCTGGGGAAGATGCAGCTAAGGTCAGCAGAGCTCCTTTTTCAAAATTACCTCTGAAAAAGGAAGAAGTCAGGGAAGATTTTCTGCAGTTAAGAGAAGCCTGGAGACCATCTGTCCCTGGGAACCAGGAATATTTGCTGCAGAGAGACAGAGATGGGCACAGGGATGGTGAGGACAGGGCACGTGGCTGTGCTTGCACTGGAGTTTGGTAAAACCAGGAGCCGCTCACCTGCCCCGCTCCTCCTCCTCCCTTTCTGTGTCGCCGTTTGTTTGTTGCTTCCCCCTGGACTAAGGAAAGACATGAAGCTGGTGTGGAGGTGAGGGAAAATCTCCCCCTGCAGGCTCTTTGGCAGGGGACAGGCCCGGAACTGCAGACCTGGGGAGTCTGAGCTCTGTGCCCCCAAATCCCACCGCAGACACTTGCAAACCTCTACGGGTGTTCCCTGCTGAGTTGAAATAGAAATTAATTCATTGGAATTAAACTAGAAAAAAACCCCGGCATACACGAGGAGAAAGGGTAATTGATTTTATTTGTTGTGCCTGCTCTCAACCAAAGATAACTCATCCTTTTATAAGAAAAAAAGAGGATCTATTTGCACCTTTGCTTTCTTTTTTAACTGGCATGTTATTCCATTGATTAAACTAAAGCAAACAATGAGACTATTTCTGTCAACACAGCAAATCAAATGACATAGTAGTCCCCAGCAGGATCACATCTGAGGAAAATTGAGGTTGAACTTCATAGCAAGCTCTAAATGCTAACCTGTGTGCAAGGAGGAGAGAAAATCTGCTTTATCTACATTCAGGGCTTGATCTAATCTACATAACAAGACACCAGCAGTGCTTCTCTGTTAACATTTTATTCTGTTTGTATTAGAATTATCAGAAAAAAATGCTGTATGGGTAAAGAGGAAAGAGGTTGATAAACATCAAATGCAAATTAACAAGTGACAAAGCTGCTTGTCCATCAGGGATGTGAAATTGAGGCAAATGTGTTCAACAAGCTTTGATTTTATTTTTTTCCAGACTCCTGTTGTAAATCTTTTTAAATTCTCTTATGTCCTTTCCCTTCCAACATATCATAATCTTTCTGATATTTACCTAGCTAAGTGCAAGCAGAGGCTGGGAGCAGAAAGGCTGGAAAATAAAATGCCTTGCCCTATATGGTAAGAAAATTTGGTGGGTACCCCAAAATGACCATTTAATCTATCTTCTTGGAAACAGACAGACTATTAAAAATTGAAGTGGTGTAGTACTTCAGTATTACTTCAAGAACATGTTGTAACTACTCACATTGTAGCATTCCTGGTTTGGATAAGTGAAGGGAGTTTTTTCTTTTGGTCAGTGCATCTGCAGCCTATTTTGTCATAGAAAACTTCCTGCTTGGGGCACCCATAGCTGCTCTGGGCAACCAGTGCCTCCCCACCTTCACAGTAAAAAATTTCTTTGTGATTTTTTATGTAAAAGCTGTTGTGTTATGAAGAAATGCCTTTCTGGATCTGGAGCTGGACTGGATGAACTTTTCCATGTTTCAAGTTGGCTTTTTATACCTTGACTGTTGTCTGGGACAATGAGCTTGGTGCATTTCTGAAAACATTTTGTTGTTTTCAGCCCTATTTGGATTAGTTATTTAGCTGCTAGTTATGTAGCTTTTTTTTGGTTTATCATCTATTTAAAGTGGTTTAGAATTCTGGATCAATACATACTAAACAGATGAATTTTCAAACTGAATGTTGCTTTTACAACTAAGTGCATGCAATTCCTGTAAAGATCTTATTTAATACTTCAAAGTGATTATTATTTTGCCATAAGTAAACTATAGTTTCCACTGGAAGGAGTATTTAAAGAATGTCTTAGGAGCACCGTTGTCTCTCTGTTGGAAAGCAGAAGTTCTAATAAATGTGAAAACTGGAGGTCATGCTAAAAGCAACTGTAGAAATGAACAGAGCCTGGAAGGGTAGCTCTGTGGGGCTCATGGGGCTGGGCCTAATTCCTTGTCTGGAAGAAGGACCTTTAAATAAAGGTCAGCCAGAATTGTTCTGGAAACCTTGCAGGGGCTTAAAAGAAGCCACTTAAGAACTTACATTGCCACTGGGAGTTGGCCTTTACTGCAAACCTCCCTGTGCTTGTTAGCATTTATAAATACTTGCTATGTTCCCCTATTAATATGTTTGAATCATTATTGTATCCATCCTAACCAATTTTAGTGCTCCACCTGCTCCTAAATCTTTACACCTGCTTCCTCTTCCTGCCAGCAGGTTCTGTTTTGTCATGTTGAAATCCTATTTCAAATGTTTTTCATGTTGAAATTCCACTTCAGACATTCAAAAGCTTTTTCTACATGTGCTTCTCTGCCTGTCTTCCAGCCTTCCTCATTCGGCAGAAGTTGCTTGTCTCCTGTATTCTTTGTACCTATCCTTGCCCAAAATGTCTCTTTACATCTGCCTGGCTGAACTTCAGCCTTTCCATGGAGGTAACGTGACCAGCTGAATAGTTTACAGGGAAAATAAATGCTAAGTAGAAGAGACAGGGAACAAGGAGAAATTTAGCTTCCAAAGCTGCTTGGTAACGAAAGAAACTCAAAACTGCCCTGTATTTGCAGAAATAGGCTGCTTGTGTAGATTTTGTGTGTATGCTGCAGTGATAATGGTGAAGTACTTATGTTTAAAAATACTAAAATAAAAAAAATACTAAAATAAAAAAAATTATTATGATTAAAGTGGGTCTGCTTACAGACCCACTTTAATCATATGGTGCTGGCATTTAAGACTGTAAATACGAAAAGTTAATGGGACTTAGCTGCTTCTTAGCAAGTCTGTGCAAATAGACATGAACAAGAGAACTCAGAAATAAGTGGCAGGTTTGACAATCTCTTCACACAATTTTCTTCTTTGTTTCCTTAAAAAATAAAAGGTGGGATGAAGTCTCACTCTTGAGCCCTTTTGCAAAACAATTTGACACTTGTGCTGGTCACCCAGCAAGGGCTGCTTAAATCTGCTCTTTAACAGGGCAGTGAAAACAATCTCCTGGTGGTGCTGATGAGAACCAGTGGATATGACCACTGATTTTGAATATTGATTTCCAATCAATAATTCATCTTGGAAGTATGAGATGCCACACTGATGCCACACAGCTTCAGAGAAAAGTACATGAGGAATTTTTGCTCATCATTGTGGTACTGTAGTATTTGTGTCAGCACTCATCTTCTAAAATATTTATCTGGGTGTTTCAGTTATTTAACAGAAAGATCAAAAATACATCATCAGCAGGAAGTGAATTTAAGTGAGGGGCTGCTGATTGGGGGGAATAGAGCTGTAATTAAGGGAGTTGTTCCTGTCTGGTGGAGCTGGGAGAGCAAGGGAGCTGCAAGTGCCTTGTCTCCCCTGAGGTTTTGCTGTGGATTGTTTAGCACTCCTTGTCCATGTTCCGGCTTTCTTCTTGTAGATGTTTTCTTCTAGGTTTTGCCTTTGCCTGGCTGGATTTTGTGTCTGTGCCCTGGTTGGAGTTGTGGAATTTGGGTGCTGATAACATTTCCCTTGGGGTTAATCAGGTGGCTCTGTTTGTGGAGATCTTTCCTGTTGCTCAGGCAGTGGTGTCTTGGATCCACTCTGTGTTGGCAAACATTAATGCTGACTTTGGATGAAGTGGTTCTGCCCTTTTCAAGCCCTGGCAGTTCACTTCTGGCCCTGTGCCATTTTTCTCCTGCTGCTTCTGCAAACATTTGCATAGTGATCCAGTTCAGAGGCATGATGGATTTGGAAACTAACCTCTCGAAAAAAAAAAGAGCTGGAGTTTGACCGGGATCAGTGCTTTTTTTTTTTTTTTTGCTTCACGGTTTGTGTTGAAGCAGTCTGGGGACAAGGGTGGAGTGCTCTGGGGTGAGGAGAAGGGTGGGCTTGCTTTTTGGGAGGCAGTGTGGTTACTGCCAGCTTAAAAGTTGAAGTAGAGAGGGAGCTTGAACCCATCAAATTGCAAATTGTCCTTTGGAATTGGTCTTCAATTCAAATGTTTGTCTGCATGACCTTTTCTGCACAACCAGGGAGAGGTGTGAAATGCATAGTGTGCTGGGACTCAACCCCCCACCTCCAGCTCTGTATGAAGTGCTTTTTTTTTTATATATTTTTATAATTAGAAAAGGAAATGCTTGATCGTCTCCAGCATTTTAATTTAGTACCTCATCAAGCTTGTTCTTGACCTGATATGTATAATCCTGAATAAAGCCACAGAATCCAAGTGTTGGGAGTTCTGGCAAGTTTTACACAGAAATCCTTTTCCTGAATACCTCTTTCTAGCAGTGACTGTTCCTCTCCCTGCAAACTTTTCTCACAGTCTGGTTCATGGCATTAGTCAGCCTGTGACAATGCCCACTCTGTATCCCAGATATTCCCACAGGTAGGTTTGTAACTGGCCTCACAGCAGCAGTCTGGAGGGCTTCTCCCTGCAGGCAACAGGGCTGCTATTGTGCAAATGAATGTTTATATAAAAATAGATTGGTCTTATCTTGACTAGGAGTCAGTGACCCCTGGATTTGAAACTGCTCTCTAAGACCTGGCCTTGCATAAGACATTTGTGCTTGTGCCTCAGCTGTGTTTAAGGGGCAAACAAGACCAGGAGGGTTTGGTACTTTGCAGGGTCCACAAAAATCACACAGAGCCATTAGTAAGCTGAAGATTTTCAAACGTGGTTTTTATAGTGGATTTATCTGATAATACCTGGATGTTCAATGAAGATCCCCTGTCTGGTGTGTCTCTCTATTGATGATATTTCAACCCTTTCACATCAAGTTTACACTATCTAACTTACAAATAAATGTAAACATGTATTTTTATTAAATTCCTCTAGTGTGAGTTCATCAACATAAAAGCTCTGAAGAATAGATGAATCTGTTGCTGCTCTTGGCTTTTCCCCTGCTGTGTCTGTTTGTGCTCTCTGGAGCACACCTTTCACCCTGAGAGTGAGCTCTGGCAGTTGAATTTTTTCCCATTAGGTAACCTGTGCACTGTTTATTTCCAGCCTTTTGCAATGTTCTTGTAGGGTTTTTAAAAAATATTTTTTAGAGGAAAAGGGAGTTTGATGGTCATGGTTTGGACTGTTTGAAATTCTCCTTAATGGTGCAGTGGCAGCAAATGGCAGAATAAGAAATTCCAGCAGATTTTGTGAAAGCTGCAGGCTGGACTGGAAAAAAACCAATCTAAAAATAGCATCTGTAAAGGGAAGGCAGCAGTCTGAGCTGTTTCTTTCATCTGGCCTGTTGGTCTGAGAAACATCACCTGGCCATTGCCCCAGAGGCTGGGTGCACATCCTGCTGCTCCCACCGAGCTAAAGGGCAAGGGACTGGGGAAGAAGTTCAATAGTAAGGGGAGCATAAAGCCATCCTTTCACTCTCTCATCTTCCTGCTTCTTTGTGGCCTTCCTCTGTCAAAATGGCTGTTTAACCAGCTGCAGCTCAAGCTTGCTATGCTTAGGGGATGTGCAGAGGCCAGGGCAGGACAGTACCTGGAGCTGGGGCACACTCAGTGCCCAGTAGTTGAGAAATTTGGCCAGACAAAACGAGGTGAAACAAACCCTGTTGGTGTGACACTTCTCATGGTGTGTTTATTGCCAAGATGATAATGACATCTGTTTTTATTCATTTACAGAGAATCTTGTCAGCACTCCTCTACACCAAAAAAGCAGCCACAAAAAAACCACAATCAGTTTAACTGTAGGAATCCTGTGATCTGTTGGTTTGGTGGTGTTTTTTTTTTTTTTTTTTTTTTTTTCTGAGAAAAGGAAGAAGGCATCCTAGCCAACCATGATAAACATATTCTGTGTTTCAGCTGTGTTGAACCAATGAATTGCGAGGTAGGAATTAGGAATCTGGGATGCAATATTTTCACGGGTTATACAAGTATTAATTAGGAAGCCAGGCAACTTGCCTTTTTTTCCTGATGTAGTAAGTTTGGTTGTGGAAAAATCTTTTGGAATATCCTTGGGACAAAAGAAGCAGTTCCTAAAAGATAGCAGCTTCTCTGTGGGAGCTGTGATAGCCAGTGGCTCTGCTTAACAAATGGTGGGATCTTCCATTTCCACAAAACTTGAGGCAACAAATTGCCAGTTTCTCCAGTGCTCAAATGGTCTTGTTTAAAAAATGGTGCTTAAATGATCTGTTTCTCCACTGTGCTGGTGGGGCCCATTTCCTGTTCATCTTGCCACTGTGGATACAGACTTTCATTATCCTTGCCATGCTTACTTGTGCATTATTTTCCAGAAGATTAGGTGTCTTATGCCTTGTTGACAAGTCTCCAAGACTTGTCCAACAACTCCAAGAAGTTCTTTGTCCCAGTATTTATTAAACTTAAAAATTTCAGTCCTGGGAGCTGCTTTTCCTGCTGGGCATTTTCCTTTCTTATTGACAACGAGGTATTCCTGGGTATTTTCTGCATGAAAATCCACTTGCCAAAACCTGGGGAAGTTTTTTCTTCCTAACTCAACTCTTGTTTGGCTGCTGTATAGCTGCAGTTTACTGTTCTCTGTCACATCCACTACCCTGGAATGTGTTGCACTCTCAGATGGCTTTAGGGACAGACAAACCATGTGATGGTCTTTATGTCTTCCTGCTCACACTCACTGGCCTGTACCTCTTATGCCCTTAAATTCTGTGTATTTTCCCTGCTGTATTTTGGGTTCACATATTTTAGCAGTGGCGGACAAATAGAGAAACCACAGAAATGTTTATGCTTTTTATTGACTTAAGGTGCTTTGGAGAGCAGCATTAATCTACAGTTCACTGAAGCAGCAAAAAAATGAAATACTCCCTGCAGAGTTTTCCTTTGTAAATAGAGCCTTCCATTAAGCTGCTGTGAACTGGCTTGCTTTCAGGTTTCTGGATGCACTGGTTTTGTCTTCATTGAGGGTAATAACACTAGAATTATCCTTCATCAGAAACAACAATAAGGTTTGATGATGTGGGGGTGTGATGTGATGCTGTGGGAGTGCTTGTCCTTGACCTCCAACCTCAGGCCTGACTCTCCATCACCCAGCTAACCTATGGGCACCTTAAAATGGGAAATGACAGTGGCAGCCTTTGGTCCCTGCTCTGGAGTCACTGCTGGGACAGTGACTGGACAGTGAAGAGGAAATTACTTAAACTAAAGTGTTAGACACAGTGGTAAAAAATGCTCTTTTATCCCTTGCTGTTGTTTGACTTGGTTTACTTGGGCTGATCTGGCTGAGATCAGTAGAGAGAATGTGTACTTGTATACCTCAGTACACTCACCTAGTTTATGAGTGATCAAGTCACTTCACCCTTCCATGCTTCACTTTTGCTTTACTGTCTCTTTTTAAATGTGAGCTGGCAGTGGAACTGCTTGTTTAGCTCTTTCTTTTATTTATTTTTATTTTTTATTAAAATGCAGAGGAATTGTCTTGGAGGATTACTCACAGGAAAAAAGAAAAAGAATAATATATTTTTCTGGCCTCCTAAATCTGAAAAGTTATATGACGTCCAAGCACTGCAGAGTTTATTGTTGGTCATTTCAGTTTTTTCCACTGTAAATATTTTCCTCCATTTTCTCACAGATTAATAATTTTCATATCCTGGAGCAGCTTTGAGTTTGTGGGACAAAACCACAAAATTCATTTACCCTTGTAGGTGGAAAAGCCTAGAAGTAAAATGTTCTGCTGTTCTTAGTGTGAGACCCCCGATTACAAGTGTCTTTAGTCTGGAATGAACATGACTTTCATTTTAGCCTAAGCTATATCACAGATTAAAACTGCTTCTAAACTCTTAGTATAATGGGCAGATTCAGGTGGTGTTGGTTTATAAGGATGTTGTGTGAGCCACAAACCACAGAGCAGCATCTGTGTCTGTCTGGCTCCCTGTAGGATTTAGTTGTTTGGTTGGTTCCACTATTTGGGAATACTGACTTTCATGAAAGCCTCACCTGTGCAGATTCTTGGTGTATAGGATGATGTTAGTTTAGCATTTACATTAATTCCCTGAAATGTCTTTTCACCGGGAGGAGGAAGCTTCAAAGCCAGACCTAGTTCTTAGTACAGTTTACAGCAGTGCTGGTTATCAGAGGACTGGGTAGTTATGCTGTAATTTCTGGATCCTTTGGGAGGCTGGGTGTGCCTGGAAAGGAAGGACATCTTCTTTTTTACAACTCTTTTTTCCTTCTCCTGCCCTTTTTCTTCTCTAGTAAATTGCTAGCCAGATTTATTTCCTTTACACTCTGCCTACCCACATAATTGACAAAAAGAAATAAAAGGAGGATAAACCATAAAACTTCCTTGTTAAATGCATGTTATTTCCAAGAAGAAAAAAAAATGTAGCTGATTCATTTTGAAGATTTGAACTGTAACATATTTTTTTCTTTTTCTGCTTTGTATTGGCAGGATAAAAAACCTTAACATGCCTCGTAGCCCTACATCAAGTGAAGATGAAATGGCACAAAGCTTCTCTGACTATTCTGTTGAGTCTGAATCAGACAGCTCCAAAGAAGAAACTATTTATGACACAATTAGAGCAACTGCAGAAAAGCCAAGCGGCAGAATGGAAGACAGTCAGAGCAACACTTTAGTGATTCGAATTATCATACCTGACTTGCAGCAAACGGTAAGGCAGAGTGCACTGCAATTAAACAAAGTGAAATTAATTATTAGCTTTGCTGGCTTCAAACTGCAGTACACCTGTTCCCTTTTTTATACTTTCTTTTTTGACATATTACAGACAAAATTCATGTTTTCTTTTAATGTCTATGCTTTGTACCCCAGTGCTTTATCTGACTGGTTGCCTCAAGTAATGGCACCATCCCTTCCAAGAGAATTTAGTGCGTTGACCTGATGAAAGCCATGTTCATGAAGCAATATATCTCTCTGATTTGCATTCAGAGATTTTGGGTAAAAGAAAGAGACTTGGGAATCCACAATGTCATCAGAAGATGAAGATTGAATCAAAAAAATCACATGTTAACTCTATGAAAGACTCAAATATATATATATATATATGGCTACTCTAGTTCCTCTTCTCATGAAGTAGTTTGACACTAGACTGGGGTTCTGCAAGAGGTCATCAAATTCTCTCTCTTTACTTTATTTGTTGTCTTTCTCTGTCAACCTGCCTCACAAAAGACATCCCTTTTAGAGAGCCTGTGGCTTTTAGAGTGTAAAGATGAGGAAAAAAAAGCACAAATAAACCTTTCCTTCCTCCTTTGCTGCTGTGCCTGTACTACAGGATGTTGTTTCGGAACCTTCCAGCCAGAGAAACCAACACAAGTGCTGTGATAGGAATAACTGTGTTGTGCTGGAAAAGGTCTTGGGAGACACTGATTCCATCTAGAACCACAATTTGTCTGAGTTTGTTATTAATTATCTGAATTACCCTGGGTCTCCTTGAATGCTGCTGTCAGGATTTTCAGTGGTGGCACCAGCCTTTTGAAATGTCCAAGATTATAAAAGCACATCCATTTCATGGATGTGAGCCACTAATATCACTCTGTGCTGACATGTAAGAGCTACATCATGCCCTGCTGCTGTTCAAGATCTATCTCAGATGAAACCTTCCTTTCTTCTTAATTAAGTTCATTTTTAGGATGATAGAGATGGGCTGGATTCAGCCTGGCAGGGAAAAGCTGTTTTGACAGTATGCCCTCAGTTGTGGTTCTGGAGCTCTTTTTTGATGATTTTACCAGCTTGCTCTATCTGTAACCCTGTCAATGAATAGATCCATGAAAATGGAAAGGAAATACCAACTTTTTTTGCTATGTTTACTCTGCTGTGAAAACCAGAGGGATAGTAGCTTCCTGAAGTCCTCTTATTTAATTACTCTAGCTTTTAGATCAGTAATAAGTTACTTATTGACATTATCAAGACAAATTTAAAAATTAATTTTATCATTTGTTCCTTTTTACTGCTTTACTTTTTGTATTTCTTTTTCCTTTTCAATGAACTCTTCATGAAAAGCAACTGAAGTGTTTTAAGTGATTCTAAAGCTGGTGTATTTCTTAGTTAATTTATCAGCCCACAAACTCTTCGTGCAGGAAAGTGAAACCTGGATTCAGGTTAGCAAACAGAAATATTGGTGGATTCAATATGGGGAAGAAAACTGTGGAGAAGATCAGAGTTTGAGCTGTTGTACAGCTACAAGCCAGAGGCTGTTGTACAGCTACAAGCCAGAGCAAACATAGGCCCCATTTCCTGTATAATTATAATTAATTTAACTTACGAAGTGTTTAAAATTAGTCTGTTTAATCAAAGAAGCATGAAATAACCTAATTTAGGTTTTTTGGTTTTTAGGGAGTATGATCAAGACTATATTTATTCTAAGGAAGACAAGTTTAGGGGTTTAGATAAATTCAGCCCACTGGGAAGCTTTAAAGCCAAACTCCCAGAGAATGAAGTTTGCTCATCTGCAGTGGCTGTGGTACAAACTGCCTTTATTTCACTGCAGGTATAAGATAAGCACCAAGAACCACGAGTAGGATGTGCTGCCATGGAAAACTTTATAAATTACCACACATTGTAGGAAGTCTGTCTTGTTGCTCTTTTATTCTCGTTTGAAACTTAGAAGACAATGTGAACCTTGACAAGTTGATACAGAGCCCTTAAGAACAATGGCTTTTCAGTTCTTATATCAGTTGTTTTTTTGTCTCCTTCTCAGTTTGGGTGATAACTTGATTTACTGAAACACTGCTTGGTAGAAATGGTAATTTCTTATTGCCTCTGTGCATGACCTGTATTCAATAAGTGTCGTCCTTCTCACAGGAGGGTGGAGAATATTTAAATGAACAACTGAAAGATTTCCTGAGCTCAGTAAAATTCCTGAGGGAATGGAGAGCATGGAAAGCCCTCCAGTCTTGAGGAACATGGGTAAAATGTATTATCTGGCATATATTATTTGGTCTGAATCCAGGCCCAGTCATCTTGTATCCATTTCCTTTTCCAGCCTATGTGGGAACAAATTCCAAGTGATGCTGCCTCTCAGTGAAATCAGTCTGATTCTTCAGGAGCTGTTGTGAAGGAAATCTCCTTTACCTTGATATTCTGACAGTGATGGTGTTTTGTGCTTAGAATTGTTCTTTGCCACAGACACTGAGAACACTTCTGTCAGCCAGTGGTTTTAAGGAATATTTTCATCATTTTATTATCAACACACTGTGCTCATTCCACTCTTTTGTTTTACCCTGTACTTATGTGCTCCCTCTGGGTTATGTTTAAAGTCAAGATCCATACATTTTATTAAATTCTGAGGCTGAGATGGGTTTGGGTCTGCTGAAGACTTCTGAGGCACTTTCTGCCCATCTGTTTTGCTGCTCCGCTGTAATAATGAGCATTTACTGATTCCTCCTTCCCCTGGGTTTGGTGTTTTTAAAATTATATTGGACTTTCTATGCAAAATATTGTTTGGTAAGTGATAGTTTGGTATAGCAACAGCCTAAGCTGGAGCCCCTTCTTGGTGTTCTGTTTCTGCATTGCTTTTTATACTTTTGCATCCTTTCTTTACTTTTTTTATTATTTGTTGGGGTTTAGGATTAAGAATCTTTTCCTTTACTGCTTTTGCTTCTCAGATAAAACACTTTGTTTACTTTGTGCACTTTTTACCTAAAGTAGGAACCCAGTTGTGACAACTGCAGCTCGAGTCCCATTTTTCCTTGGGATCCTCCAGCTTCACTTGTTTCCAGATTGTGCTGCCTCATAGATACTCCAGATTCTCTTTTGCAACTTTTCCCAAGTATTCTTCTCTATCCCACTTTGTGCCTGATTATTCCTTTCTGCTTTCTGTTTGTTCTTCCTTGTTTTATCTTCAGTTTGATAAGAGGATTGTTGCGCTGCTGGTATCTGTTCACATGCCCTTGATGTGGGCAGGTGATCTGCAGACAGCCTGGCCAGACTGGTTTTTCTGACCTGTCCCCTTGTGAATTCTGTGTTTCCTGAGTGCAGCCTGATGAAGGAGAGCAGTGTTTCAGCAGAGAAACAAACTGAACACAGCACACACCAAAATGTGGGACTTGCTCCCTTTCCTTTCCGTGATGCCAAACTTTCATTTGTGTTTCCCACTTTTTGGCTGTCTCATCTTTAACATCAACATCTCCCATTGAAAAGAATAATTCATATTTTGATACCCTGGCAATCATATTTTTGGAGATAGCTGTACAAACCATTTTGTCGTGTCCCTCAGTCACAGCACAGTTTGTGTGATTGACAGCGGAGCAGAAAGATGCGTTTGCTGATTGATTTTAAGCAGATAAATGTTATCCCTCAGACATTCTGTATCATAAGCATTATTCCTACTGAATTAATATATTCCCTTCAGCTGGGGGAGTTGTGTTTTCCCTGGCTTCTCATCCTGTCCTTCACTCAGTGACTTGCTCTCACCAGTGTGCAGGAATGCAAGATTATAATTGACCATGTCTCCTGTGATCCAAAGAGCTTTCACATCCCAAACACAGGCTTTGCATCTCAGCAGCCAGTGCTGATGTGCTGTCTTGCTGCTACACTTGCATTTCGAGGGGCCTGCTGTGGTTTTGACAGTGACTTTGAGCCACTCAGGCCTTTTTATTTTGTTTTCTTTGTGGTTTTTTACAGTGAATATATCTGTCAGTGCAAAACATCTTTGTTTCATGTGTTTCTGTAGCTCCTTGTCACTGAAAGATCTCTATTCTTTAATTTTTTTTCTTGTCACTGAAGATTAGAAAAAGTTGTCCATTTTTTTTTTGACTCTGCTGCTGCCTCCTTTCCTTGTGCTCACCACGCCACGTGTGCCTAATGAATTGTTCCTTATTTCATAACTAGAACAGCCTGTGTGTAGGTCCTGCTGTGACTGAGCTGATGTTTCCTCAGGATACAATGTGGCAGTAAGTAATGACTTGTCTGCAGGATAGAGGGGGTGGCTGTGGTGCTCCCTGCCTGGAGGGCTGCCAGGAGGACACAGAAGCAGCACAGTGGAGTTGTTCCAGGGACAGGCTGATGGAAAATGCACCTTATGCAGCATCTGAGTGGTTCTTTTTATCCTCTTGGTCAGCACCTGCCTCTGAGAGAGTGGTAACAGCTCCACTTCTATCCTGCCTGGCTTCATGGAAAGCATAAATAATCACTTTTCTCACTAGTTTCACTTTTCTCAGCCTGAAAAATTTTGGTAGCAAAAATTTCTCCAGTTATCAATTTACTTTTTACATAACTGATCCTATTTCATTTTAAATTCCTAATGGAATCAGATTTTTTTTACAATAGGGCCACCTTTGTTTCTTATGAATAACTGGAAGAGCTGGAGCTCTCACTGAATTAGTTTGTGAAATATTTGCCTGACATCAAGAACAGAGAGAACACAAGAACAGACTGAACAAAACTGAACATGTTGGATTCTCCAGGTGCATTAAAAACCAGCAGACTTAATTAAACTGTTATCAGAAGTAACTGCTTTGTATTTTTAAAATCAAAACGGTGTCATACAAGTCCAAAATTAGTTTGTTTCATGTAAGAAAGACTTTCCTTAGAGAAAAAAATACATGTAATTTCAACATAATCTACCTATTTGAATAACACTTACTGAAATCTTTCAGATGTGTGGATAATGTTAAAAGTTAGGCTCATTGCACATCTTGTAACTGACAGTTTTGCTAAGAAGTGCTGATGTTTGAATCTGAATCTTGTATTGAAGTTTGAATCCATGTAGGAGTCATTGGGCAAGTGAGGTTCAGAAGGAGCACAGGGATTTCAAACAGATTTGTCTTGTTGCTAAGCCAATACTGTAACTACTGGAATATTTGTGAAGGAAAATACTTATTACAATCTACTTTGTATCCCTCTCCTTCCCTACAGCGTATAAAACCCCCCAAGCTTTTCGCAAAACATCTTGAAAAATAAAATAAGTAAGGGAAATGAAAGCTGCTTCCTAGCCAGCCTTACTTGTGACAAAGTCTAACATTTCATTTATGTTGAAGACTGTAAAGGATTAAAGCAGAAACAGCATTGTGTGTTCAGGATGCACATCAGAGGCACCAAATTGCTTCCTAGGCATTGCCATCTGCTGGTACCTTGGAACCAGTGACTGCAGTGTAGGCAAAATCCCTAAACTCCTCAAGTCCTGAATTCCAGCTTGGTAAGAAGCAGAGAACTGCAGAAGTTTGTGGAAGTTTTCAAGTAATTTGCTTCATGTTGTATCATTCCTCCCATAAACTTACCCTCAGAGAAATGTAGCTTAAAGGGAAGTAGAATTCTTGCCTAAATACCAGTTTTTGGTGAAATCCTTGTGGATCTAATTGATACTGGAACAGCCAAGAGTCAAGTGGATGGTTAAACACCTTATAGCATCCTTTTTGAACAGGTTTTCCATGAAGGTGCTCTCTCTTTGAGGAAGGATGTGTGTGTTCCCTGAGATTTGTGGAAGGATTTGAAATGTCCTGCATTTTCATGGTACTTGTGCATTAGGTATTATCAATGCACATCTGAAATAGAATTCTTGTTGAGCAATATTTTCTCATGGAGTCTGTATATTTATTCTGCATATTCCTAATATTCATGACATTTGTAAGTTTTAGAATGTAAGACACTGTTGACGTGTTCTTTTTCTCTAACTGGGTTTTTTCTCTAACTGGGTTCCTTAAAATAATTTCTCTTTGCAGAAATGCATTCGATTTAACCCAGAAGCTTCAGTGTGGGTTGCAAAGCAGCGGATTTTGTGCACTTTGAACCAGAGTTTGAAAGATGTCCTGAATTATGGACTGTTCCAGCCTGCAAGCAATGGGAGAGATGGGAAGTTTTTGGATGAGGAGAGACTTCTGAGGGAATACCCACAGCCAGTAAATAAAGGAGTTCCTTCACTCGAGGTATTTTTAGATCTAACATCTGAAGCATTTCTATTCTGATATAAACTGTGCAGAAAGCTGTATTTGAGGTGTCTGCATGCACCTGAATTACATCTGGGAAATGCTTGTCAGCAAGTCTGAGTTTGAACCCTTGCTCGCAGAGGTGCTGGCATTCCCTGCTCATGGAGATGGTCCATCCCCTAAAAGTTTCAAAGTGTCAGCCCTTCTGGGACAGTGGATTTTGGAGTTTTCCTTTGCTGAGGACACAGGACATGTATCTTATTTAGGGATTTAGTACAGAAATGTAAGGTTCTAGGTGAAGCTGTTGGATCTGTGAGGAGGTTTGCAATAGCAGTGCAGTTGTCACTGGATAACTAGCCTTTGCTTTCTCCCAAAGAGAACAGTGCAGCCTTTATAACCCCCATCTAGTTCCCTCTGTGCCATCCTTCAGAGTGCACAGGTTGCCTCTGTCTGCCTCCTGAGACAGCAGTAAGGGAGGAAAGGGTGTGTACTGGGATTTCCCCCTCTCTGTTGCTCCTGCAGAGGCTCTGCAGTTGGGGATAAGCTGGGCAGAACTTTTATGACCCTGAACAAATTTGGAGCAGAGCCAGATCATGTGACACAGCAGCAAACTGGGGCATGAAACTGGCATTTAATTAATTTTGATATTGCCTGTATGGTGGCAGATCAGCCATTAATAATGTGTGCTTAATAGACTTACTCCACTATACAAATCCAAGAGAAAAAAATCAGGGTCCTGAGAAGGCTTCAGGTCTTCCCTTTTCCAGGAGTTTATTTCAGAGTTTCAGTTACTGATGACCACATTACAGCTGTGAGGAAATTAAACAGACAATTTATTTTTTTTGTCATTTTTCATGAATGTTGACTGCAGCAATTGAGGTGTTAAAAGTGATTTTGTTGAAAGCACTTGCACTTTTTGTTGCAAGGGTGTTACAGCCCTTGTCCAACAGACAGGCTGCATTCCTGGAATTCTGCATGGGACAATGAGAGAGTGGTAAATTATAGCTATGGAAACCCCCATGACTTTTGCTACAGATCTTGCTACTGCACCCAAGCTGCTCAGGATAAAATGTGACTGAGTTTCAGCCAAAAAGAGAGACAATCCTCAGAATCTCATGCACAAACCCAGTCCTGTTCAACATCAGAACTATTCCTATGTGCAAGTTCCTCTTACAATCCTCTAGGGGATTTTCAGGTATACTGTTTTTTGGTTTTATATTTCAGAAATGCTAAGCTGCAATTTTGAAATCGATTCTTTTTTATATAACATGCCTTCCCAGCTTTCTGCCTGAGACTATAAATGAAAGTGCACAGGAATCCTTGGGGAAAAGTGCTTTTCAGTGTAATTCTTGCTTACTTCTGTAGATTCTAGAAGCTGATCTCATTTCCCACACACCTCCACTGATCTCTTGTATTTGTACAATATATGAATTTTGCTTAAATTATGTAAAACTATATGAAATACTGAGCCTATTTCTAAAATTTTTACAATTTTGCCTAAATCTACCATCACAGTGGATGATACTTCCTGGTAAGGTCAGAAAATGATATTATGAATTTTAAGCTTTAAAGTTTTAAAGTTTCTTCTTCTCTTCTTCCCTCAGTTTCGCTACAAGAAAAGAGTGTACAGACAGTTCAACCTCGATGAAAAGCAGCTGGCCAAGCTTCACACCAAGGTATCCCAATTTCCTTCCTATTTCCAATTTTGCAGGAGTTAGCACCTACAGTGGGTGTTGACGTCAGTTGAAAAAATGTTACATTTTTAGTTAAAATTTTATTTTTGAAATGAGAGGATGATTCATTTTTTGCTCTTTGTTTCAGGCCAATTTGAAAAAATTTATGGATCATGTCCACCATCTCTCTGTGGAAAAAATGACCAAGATGTTGGACAGAGGACTGGACCCAAACTATCATGACTTAGAAAGTGGAGGTCAGAACAACAAAACTAAGCAGCATAGAGGAGTATCTTGAGTTGGTTAAACTTAATTAATTAACAGGGTGAATCTCACACATTCTTTCACAACTCTGAGCTAATGGAATTTGTAGGGCTTTTCTTTCCAAAGGACATAATTGATAATTTTATGCTTTTCTTTGAACAGTGTTTCAAACTATTTTATAAAATAAAATTTATTTTATACTTTTGATCACCTCTTTCCAAGTACATCCTATTCTCTTCCTTAGAAACACCCCTAACTTTGGCAGCTCAGCTTGATAACACAGTAGAAGTGATAAAAGCCCTGAAAAATGGAGGAGCACATTTAGACTTCAGAGCCAAAGATGGAATGACAGCTTTGCACAAAGCAGCCAGAGCCAAGAACCAAGTAGCCCTCAAGGTAAACACTTTCAGGAGCAAATTATGTGTTATCTTGTTAAAAAAATGCATAAAGGAGGCTGTTTTCAGTTAATTACTGTATTGTCCTCCATGGATCCTTTAGGATGTGCTTGTTCTAGTGTTTTCTTGTGCCTTACAAATCTTAGTATTTGCTTTCAATAAAGAGCCTTTTAATTTCTGATTTATCTTTTCCTGTTAGGAAGAAAAGTGGTGAAATTTAAGCTTATTCATTGATACACTGAGATCTATCTGAGTAAATAAGAATAGCATTATTGTCACTTAACTCTTTGAAAGCAGCTTCCAGTGGCATGGATTGCACATTATGCCTTAACACAGTGTCTTCTGTTTTCTTTAATATTTTAACAGGTATTCTTAATTCACTCTGATGGTCTACATTAAGTCTTAGATTAATGGGTTTTGCTTATTCCCTTTTGACAGATACTCAAATTGTATGACATTTTTGATAAAGCACCTTGGAGCTGAAGAGGTGAATGTGTTGCAAAGGTGATGCAACATTTACAGAGCTGACATTTCTGAACCTAATGAGGAGACAGAAACTGGACATTGCCACTCCTTCTTTCTGTGCCATCCCCATAGATTCCTTTAGATCTTAATTCTTCCAAGGTCATTTCTTGCTTAACTTAGTCTGTGCTGTGGCCCACTCTTAGCAGCTGATAAATAGGTGAGCAAAAGATGCTATGTCAATGATCAACCTTATGCCTATTTTTTCAGGTTTATTTTCAGGTAAAGACCCTTTATTTGGAAGTCCCTCCCAAATCTATTTTTCACAGTCTGTGGTTGCTTTCAGACCCTTTTAGAGCTGGGAGCATCTCCCAACTACAAGGACAGCTGTGGCCTGACCCCGCTGTACCACACAGCCGTGGTGGGAGGGGACCCTTTCTGCTGTGAGCTCTTACTCCATGAACATGCTACAGTCAGCTGCAGGGATGAAAATGGATGGCAAGAAATCCATCAGGTAGGAAGGATTAGCTTTTTGTTTGGAGTTGGACTTGCATGAGGAAGTTGTTCATGGTTGTTCTAGGGTTAAGTGCTATTTTGAAGTCCCTGCACATTCAAGTACAAATTTTTTTCCATTTTTTTTATCTGCTTTTTCTACTTCTTTTTATTTATTCACTTTGCATCCTGCTATGGTGACTAAGAAGTAGAAAACTGTTCCAGTGGTGTTCTGTAACTTTGAAATCCTCTGGTCACTGTGGTTTTTGATGCACTCATCAAATTTATGCTGTGAACTCTTGGAAGTTTAGATTCCTGTTTGTGGCACTTCAGTAGGAAAATGTAGCATTTCATTTGGTTAGATGCCGGTGTCAGTGTCCTTGGTAATGCTCCTTCTGTGTTTGTCAGGCTGCTTTCTCCTTGTCTCCACTGAACTCTACAGGAAGGTTTGGGCTGGGGATCCTGCTGCTGGGGTCCATCAGCCTCTCCCTGTCCTCTCCAGAAACACCTGAATGTTAGCCAGCAGTTGTGTAAAAACGCTTTACTGATTTCCCTTTCACAGTGATAAACTCAGTAATATAC
Organism: Serinus canaria; assembly: GCF_022539315.1. Taxonomy (NCBI): domain Eukaryota; kingdom Metazoa; phylum Chordata; class Aves; order Passeriformes; family Fringillidae; genus Serinus; species Serinus canaria. Next base: position 7,942,858 of record NC_066319.1, on the reverse strand, counting down.
AAAGTTCAAAGATTCTAACAGTCCCAATGTCATTGTTGCTACTTTGTCGTGTCTCTGTATGGACGAGGTTTGGAAAACTACAAAAATTGGAGCTGCTTTAGTATGAGATAAATAAAGATACAAGTAATCAACCTTACAGGTCTGCCTGGGCCATCTTGACTCAATTTATTTTCTGTGCACTAAATTCTTTAGTACACAGATTTTTTTTTTTGTTTTCTTGGAAAGAAATGGGAGGTAGCTTTGGCACCCACATTTGAGCAGAAATTGGAGCTTTTTCACTAAGCGGGTGTAGGTCAAGGTTGTTTGGATCCATCTCTAGTGTAGGGGAAAAGAAAGGAATTATGTTTTTACCATAATTTCTGGGGATATGGAGGAAATGGATTGTCTAGATCAGAGTATTGCCCCATCTGGACTCCATAAAAATACAGAGAAAATGTCCCTCTTTTTAAACCCCAGCCTCATACACATAAGGTTATTATTTCTCATAATGAAATAGAGCTTTCCAAACTCCCTGAGTTGGTTGTAATCCTAAATAAATCAATGTTTACATCTGGATTAGGAACAATCTGTTTTGACTAATCAATAATTCAAGCATTCCTCAATGAAGTAAGAAGGATGGGTATTTATTTTGTGCACTGAGCAATCCACTTAACTTTTCTCCTTCAAACTGTAGATCCAAGCCAGGTGTGTCAGTCTGTACCTCCCTGAATTCAGGAGTGATGAGGTACCTCAGACTGAATGGATTTCTATACCTGTATCTCTTACCTTAAATTCTGATTTATGTAGGAATGATGCTGATCTAAGTTACCGCAAAGTTCAAAACATTATAAATTGGGAGGTGCTTTGTCAGTGGGCCATAGGAAGAGAAGGAAGTCAAGTCAAAGAGGCCATGGACTAGAATCACTGTGATTTTTCTAAGGCTTATTTGTTAATCAGGAAAGTTTCTAATTTCTATGAATCTTCTTCATAGAGGCTTATTTCCAAAAATCCAGGGTCCAACCTGTTATTTGTGTGACAGATAAAGTAACTCTTGAAGATTTCCCCCTGTTCTGGAGCAGTGTCTGGTATATGTTGTGTGTCTGCTTGACAGCAAAGAACCAAGAAGATTTACTTGGATTTTGGCCAGATTTTCTTTCTAAGGCCTGTAAGCAGTTTGGGAAAAAGCTCTGGCAATTTGATCATCTTCAGTGCCATCTGGTGGGCAGTGTTCCGGAGTGTAGCAGGACAAAAAACTTGTCATGTCATGAATATTAGTGAATAAAAAGTTCCAAAGGCAGTATTTTCTTGATCCCTTAGGCTGCCATTCCCAAAATAATCAGATGGTTAAGCTCAAGCACAGGATTGCTGTACCTGAAGTGCCTGCACTGGAGTTGGTGCAGGAATGCACATCTGGGTGTCTGTGCTTCCTTCAGAGAACCAGGTGTGGTTCTAAAAATTAGACCCTCAGTAAAAACAGCACCTTCTCTGCTGAAAATCTTGCCTAGGCTTTGGTGTAATAACCAAAATATTGATGAATCCCTGCCCAGGCTTGCAGGTACGGGCACGTCCAACACCTGGAGCACCTCCTGTTCTATGGCGCTGACATGTGTGCGCAGAACGCCTCGGGGAACACGGCCCTGCACATCTGTGCCCTCTACAACCAGGTGAGAGCCCCTCCCTGTCACCAGTCCTGCTGGCCCCCTGCAGGGACAGAAATGTCCCCAGCAGGAATTGGGAGCTCACAGAATCACAGGATGGCTTGGAAGGGAACTTGAAAATCATCCAGTTCCAATCCCCTTCCACTACACCTCATTGCTCCAATCATCATCAAACCTAGCTTTGAACATTCCAGGGATGGGCCATCCATAACTTCCCCAAGGCCTCGCCATCCTTTCCAGGGATGAGTCATCCATAACTTCCCAAGGGCTTCACCTCCCTTTCAGGGAGGAATTCTTTCCCAATATCTGATCTAAACCTGCTCTCTTTCAATTTGAAGCCTTTCCCCTTCATCCTACCACTACGTTATTTTATATGCAATGAAGTGCTTCAGGTATTAAGAAACCATCTTGCAATCTGGAAAGAACATAGCTAAAATTATTTTAGTGCTGTTTCATTCACTGATTACAAATAAGGCTGCTCATTGTAGGTAGCAACAGTATGGATATTAAAAAATAAAATACCAACTTTTTTGGGTTTGATTCATATCTAAGTATTGTTTCCTGTACAGAATGTATTGCTGTTAGTCTATAATTTAACTTAGAATTAAATAAAAAAGAGTTGTAAAATACTATGGAATTTTCTCTATACAGAAGATACTGGATTCTTTGCTGTCTACAACCTGTGTAGTCATTTACAAGTAGCACAACCTTTTGATTTGATAGCATTTTATACTCTCTTTGCAGGGATGGAATGGGGACGGGATGAGTTTTAGAACTATGTTAAAATTCAGCACATAGAATATTACATTGAATTTAGAAAGCATGAGATGTGACTGTAAACAGTGAAACATCTGTTAAAGGATCTGCTTCTTAATTAAATTACCATCTTAGTTTTTTTTTCTAAAGTCTTGTCAAGGCAGATTCCTCAACTAGGTCTAAAATGCCCTCAGCTTTAAAAAAAAAAAAAAAAATTTTAGGGATAATTGGACATTTTTCAATACCATACACTTTTAGCAAAGTTTATGCAGTATGAGGTGGGAATTAGAGTAATCCTGTAGAATTACAGCATTTTTCATGCAGAGATATGCTTTCCTGACCTCAGTACAAGAAGTTATTCTGCAGGAGACTTATACTCTAATTGAAACTGCATCTACAAGTTTTTTACTACTGCATTTACTGTTTTTTACACAGTCACTAAGCTTGGCTTGGTGAATAGAACTTTAACTTCTTGTGCCTGCACTGTTGTCCTTCTGTTTTCCTTCATCCAGTGTATGTGGAAATACAAAGTTTCCCTCGGGGTGCTGTGAGCCTTAACCTGCGCTGATTTTGCCAGTGTTTTTTTGTTTTTTTATGGAAAGTTTTTATTGGTTCTTGTGGAAGGAACGGTGCTGCCTTTTCTAGCTGGAGAGGATGGGAAGGACAGCAGTACCCTTGTTACCTCCAGATTCCTGTAGATGGAGTCGTTACCCGTTTGATCTTCCCTTCCGGTCTTCCCTGGGGAATTTTCTTGGCTTACTTTCTGAAGTTGGTAAATTTGTTTTCCTGGATGTCAGCGAAGTCCTGATCAGAATAAACTCTTGGTTTTGAAAGTTATTCCATGGCCATGCAGTAACTCTGTTTTTTGCTGGGATGAAATATGCCCTCTTTCACCAGGAGGATTGGATCTGATATGAAAGCTGTTGTATTATTAAAATTGAATATAATCTGAGAGATGGGGAGGAAACAGAAAGGAGCAAACTTGAAGTTAAGAATGCTTCTGTTTGTTTCAAAATACTACAAATAAATAAATAAATTAAAAAATGCAGGACTTAACCCAAAAAATTTTCTTGTACTTTTTAATGTTGAACAACTCTTTCACAACTTTTGGCAAAACCTTTCTAGTCGCAATCATTTAGTTAATAAATCCCTTTGCATGTTCTTGTGACACTGCAGGCGGCTCAGTTAAATTTGTAGAGAGTTTTTGATTTCTTTTGGTGTTGTAATGTTGGATGATTTATTCTGATAAACAAATTAATAATCACCCAATGAGTACAGTATGTTGTTCAATATAATTATTTATATCCTCAAGTTCTTGATTAAAATTGGGCATTGATCAATTGTTAAGAGATGGAGAAAATGCAACTAAAGTGCAGATTGTAGTGCAAGCAAATGAGACTATCTCAGTTAGATGTATATCATTAAAAAATATAATCTAAGAGATAATTGTTAATTTACCATCTTGATCCATTCTGCTGTTTTTCAGTTGAGGAAAAGGTAGGATAACCTCCTTTCCAGATACATTTAGGGCAGCCCTGTGATGGGGAGACTTAATGGGACCAAGAATCCATGGTGAGAAATTAGAAAACACGACAGTAATGATTTTCAATCATAATTTCTGCAAATTAACCTGTGACTCAGAGTCTAGTAAATAAGCTTCATTTCTGTCACTAAAATACCTAAATTATGCTTTTTGTCTTCTCTGACTGCAAATTTGCTGTTCAGCATGAAAGGTAGCATGTCCAAATACCTCATTAGGTAGAACTCCATAGCACAACATATCAAGACAGCACAGAAAGCACAAGAAAATTAAGAACAATATTTGTGATGAGGGAATATAAAACCCTTTTGAAATATGAATTGATTTGCATGAGACCCTAAGATGAACATTAAAGATGACAAGTAAGAAACAGTCCATACAGGAATTATCAAAAATTCTGAGAATCCACTCATACCCTCCAAGAATTTCTACCAGATTGAGGGCAGTCATATTTAACAGCCATGGAGAGCAATGATTTAACTAATGCACTGTATTGTCCAAAAAAAATTGTTTTTAAGGGATTTCCTTTGCAGATTTTTTCAGTTTGGAGGATCTGAAGCCAAATTTTCCTCCTTGTGCCGTAACTGCTAGCATTTTTTAGGGGAAAAGAGAGGCCATAAGGCTGGTCAGTGCAGTGAGTATAGGCAGATCAAATAATTTCATGTGTACTAAAAAAAAAAACCCCATACATTTTATATTGAGGATAGGTTGAAAATAGTTCCCAACAAAATAAGTGGTAAAACTGCTTTGTTTAACTTTTATCAGGAAGGAAGGATATAATTCATCCCAGTTCTGTGAACAGTACTGTTTTTACTACAATATAGGCAAAAATCCCAGATGGGAGTAAAATTTGTGCAAAATTTGATTTGTCAAATATGGAACTTTGTCAGTACAGTTGCTTTAAAATTTAATAAGGTATTTACTACTTGTATTCCTCAATACAAGTGTTTCTTTACACTTGCCTAGTGTTTCTAATATACTGCTAAGCACCTGAAACCCTGTCGTTTTTAAAATGCTGTTTTAACAATTTAAGTTCTCAGATAATTTATTTGGTTTATTTTTATCATGAAAATATAGACCAAGCACCTCATAGCCTCTTAGCAATCCCAGTCTTTTTAGTGCCAAAGGATCTTAATGAACAAGTTTCCTTTTCCATCATTTTCAGGAGAGCTGTGCAAGAGTGCTGCTATTCCGGGGAGCCAACAAGGAGATCAAGAATTACAACAGCCAGTCTCCATTTCAGGTAAAAAGGAAATACCTCTTCCCCCTGAAATATTGGGAAGAAAGCATCAAATGAACTTGGGTTTGGGGAGAAGTCACACTGTACAAGGCTGAACACAGGTGTGGAGGGAGTGAGTGAAAACACTGGTTTTTATCTAATTCACTAAGTGAAGAGGTCCTGGAATAATTAGGAATGAGAGGAACACACCCTCTGGTGACACTGTTAATGTGTTTGAGAATTCTGTGAGCTGTTTGTAGCGAAAGATGAAATTCTTGGTGTTCTGCAGTCAGATGTGCCTTGCTCTGTGCCATCTCCAGTCTCCTGTAAGAAAGATCCAAGATTCATGTAAGAGTGGTCCAAGGATTGTCTGGGCACTTGCTTGACCCATCTTGATTTAGCCAAAAAGCTCTTCCTTCCTTGGATGTGAGGCCAAAGAGGTGGGCTAAGTTTCAGGGATGGGATTGACTTAGTGCACTGTCAGCATTAGAGACTGAAGCTGCCATCTGTTATCTCCAAAAGAAAATGGAAGTCTTGCTTTGGATTAGTCAAAATTTTGTCTCCATTTTCTGCTATGAGAGCACTTTCAGTAAGCTTAATTAAAAATCCAAATGGAGGAGAATTGTTTGTCCAAAGGGTTGTGAGGTATGGCTGACAACCTCAAGCCCTTATTCTGAAGCAGGCTTAATTGGCTTGGATGTCAGAGAAACATTCCTAATGCAAAGTGATTTGAGAAATCAGGATGAAAACTGTAATATTAAAAAAAAAATACCCAAAACCAAAAACAACAACAAAAAAAAAGAAGAATTTTTTTCAAGTTACAAAATCAGTACTTCTGGAAGAATGATGGCACAGTGCCATTAACAGGAACTTTGCTGTGGTGAAACAGAATGGGGCTGTTTCCCCAAACCAAGGAGTTTTTCAACTAAAATAAATCCAGATATATCTTTCCTTGGTGTGTCTTCACCCATTGCCTTTTTAACCCACTTTGGAGAATGCTGGCAGAGGATTCAAGGGAAAATGCTTTGACAAGTGAAACAGTTGGAATTTTTGCTGGATCCATGTGGGTCTCTGAGTTAACTCATTCACGTTTACATGTAGTTACAGGGCTTTCAAAAAAAACCTCAGCCAAATATTTATGTATCAGTTTAATTCCCTCCATATTTTGAAGGTTTTCTGGGCCTAAGTTGTGAATCTTATAAACTTAAGAGTTCTGTTTATAAATCCCAGCCAGATTATTGTTTACTTTTGGGACCATTTTCCTCAAATTGGGGAAACGGTGCATTAAGAATTTAATTTTAGGCACCATTTTCAGACTGCTAATAATTTTCCATCTAAATACATGCTAAGCACAAATTCACTATGTACTGGCTAATACTTTTCTCTGCACCTTATGAAATGATCAAGAAAAGGAGCAAGAGACAACCCTAATTATTGGAGGGATGTGTTCCAGGGTAATCTCTTGGATTATTGATTTCTTTGAGGCTAACCTTCCTTTTTTATTTAGGATTTTTAGGGGAGGGTAAATGTCACACAGAAGAGTTTTCATTTGTCTTCATCTTTCTGCTGACAGCTCCCACATTCTTGTTCTTGCTCTTAGAAGAGAAAAAGGTGTAGGGAATGTAGAAAAAGTTCTGCTTTATCCTAGTGGAGTGAGTAGAGGAAACCCCAATGCCAGCCCTGCAAGAAAGCAGCCTTAGAGAATTAATTCTTTGCCATCTGTCTGTTGCTGACCCAGTCGATCAAACACCACAAGTGGAGCTGTTATAAAATTATGCAGAATCCCCTTGAGTTAATAGGATTTTGCATACTAAAAATGTTTGCTCATGTAATCAGCAGGCAGGAACATTGAGGCATCTCATATGTACATAATGAGAGTGGTTGTAGCTGCAGCATCTATTCCTTTGAGTCACCTCCATTACGTCCCTTTCTCAGCAGCATTAAAAAAATGATTCTTTGGAGTTGCTGCTCAGAAAATTGATGATATGAAAGCTGTGCTATTCTGTAGAAACAACAGGATCCAGACATTTGTGGATAAATTTGTGTCCTGTTTTCAAGGCCTGCCAATGCTTTGTTTCTTTTGATGAAAATTAGTGGCAGAGTTTGTATCAGGCATCAGAGTCCAATAAATGTAGTGAAGTTTTGCCACCAAAAGAAGAAATGTGCATGTGTTTGCTTCTCACCAAATCACAGGGCTTGTTAAAGCAAGCATAGATACACTAGATGGCAGGAAGTAAAAATAATCTGGGCTGAATTCTGTGCCACTTAATTCAGGGACCCCACACTTTGCCCACCTGGGATCTGAGTGTCCTTTTTGCCTTTTCAGTGTCCAGCAGAGTTAGCTTTGGAATGGCATTGCCAGGTGTTGAGGATACAAAAAAAGCTTGGCTGTATTTTCCTGTTAAGCACCTAACCTTGTATTAGCTGCCTTTGCAGATATGTGTTTCATCCTGACCCATTCCTGGGTTGCATAGAGTCAGCAATTGGTGTTGGGTACAGCTGATGTCACCCATTGCTGAAAGTCTGCAGATTGTGGGGTCAGCAGAAATTTTCCTGCATTTTATATTTAGCAATTTGAGGTGAGATGAAAGTTGGGCCACATCGTTATATTATACTGCCAGTTCTGTTTATTAATCACTTGCTCAGCCCATCTTGGCTGGGCCATCTAAGTAACTTACATGCTATTTTATCAGTTTTTATTTTATTACTAAAACCTCCAGAAACAGCCTTTCAGAAAAACCATGCTATCCCATCGCTGTCCACAGCTACTTGGTTTTCTACACATTGCCTATCTAGCAAATATTAATCCAATAGCTCAGAAATCTGAGTTTTGCAGTATTTACAAGCTGTTGAAATGAAGTAAGTTAAAATGACCACACAACTTGTTTACCAGGTGTTTTTCTTTTAGTGATCAGCAGCTCCCTGTGAATAGTTCAAATGGGCAATAAAGCACTATTTTAACTAATAGTGCTAATAATTAGTCAGTGTTTTTAGAACAAATATGTTTCAATGTACAGAAGAGCTATTCTGAGGTGGCATTTATTGCCACCTTTAAGGGCAGAATCATATCTGAGAATGGTTTGTGTCTCAGGTGCCCCTAATAATTGGCCTTTGCTGTCACAGACCAGCCTGAATAATCCATGTGCCTACATCCAATGGATTGCTGGAGGAACAGCAATCTTCCAGCTCCACTGCAGGTAGAATTGCTCCTTTCAGTGTGTTGGCCCTGCCTCTGTTTTCAGTTGCTCACATTTTTTTTTTTTTTTGCCAGGTTTGAATCATTTGAACTGAATTTTTTCATGCCTGCTATCTCTGTTATTTGGAAAAACAAAATGATTCAGCTCTTTGGAGTCTGGGCAAGGGAAACATATGTTGTTTTCCTCACACTGAAAAACTCTGCTGACCCACCCCTCCTTGTCCTCTCTCCCCTGTTGTGTTATGTTGTGATGTTTAGTTTTATTTTCTTTTATGGTTCTGTGTGCTGATCTCCATGTTAACAACCTGGCAGTGGGAGCTGGTTTCCAGACTGACTCAGACACAGGGGCTCCCAAACCAGGAGTAGGAACTAAACCCATGGATTTGGAAGCTGAGCTGGCTGGGGGGAACACAGACACAACTGGGCATATTCAGCACCTCTCTAGAATGGCTTTCCAAAGCTCAGTTTAGATTTAGATTACTGGCATTTTTAATTTCCCTTTTTTGGGTGAAATTTACAGATGAAGGACAAGAAGTTCTTCTCAGGTGTTTTTCTTTGACTTTTTAAATTTTTTTTGGAAAGGGTATGAAAGCTAATTTTAAACCCAAACTCTTCATCAGGTGCCTCAGCAAGGCATCTTCACAAATATAAAATAATGCTTCCTGTCATGATGTTTAAGCATGGAACCATTGTGTTCATGGAGCACTTGAATTACAGAAAGACTTTGCTTTTTCCATGTATTTATTTCCATCTTAATTCCTTTCTTGAAGCACCTGTGTGAACAATGAATCACTGAATATTGGGTATAGTTGGCAAAAAATACAGCTATGAGCTCATGATGCATTCTGCCTTTAGTCACACTTCAAGCTTTTTCCTGATTTCAGTCAAATAATGGAACTTATTCATACTTAGAAAAAAAAATTGATACAAGTGACCACTCCAGAACAAACTGTGGATGTTTCCTTTAAAAATCAAAAATGTACGTGAGTCTGTCTATATGTAGGCACACTCAGCACAATTTCTTAAAAAGACATAATTAAAATGAAAATTATTATAATTAGAAGGAAGGGGAGTAACTGAAAGGGTGGAAATTGATATTGGGGGAAGTAGTGGCAAATGAAATATTCCTGAGAATATTAGGAGATACAGGAGCAGAAAAATACATATGGATACAAAATAGAGTTAAATTGATTCCTCCTGACTCAGGGATGGTTTACATAGTGCTGGCTGGTCCCTTCTGACCTTTGTTTTAACCCTGCCATTTTTCAGAAAAGCAGCCAAATGGAAGTAAAGCATAAAAGAATGAAATTGTATGATTACGTTTTATTGAGAAAGGCAAAATACTGCCATGCTTGGAGATGCTAAAAATACTTAACTGCAGGATGTGTCTTCATTTTTTTATCAAAAGCAAACTCCGGAGGAGTCTCCATGTGACCATCTGTTGTGTTGTGTTCCATGTAAATGATCCAAGACCCCTCTTTTCCCCCTTTCCCCATTCTCTCCATGCTCACACAGGGCTGTCCAGCCGACATGCCTCAGGTGTTGCCACAGGCAGTCTGATTTCTCTGGGAAAAGTGCACTCTCTGAGGTAGCTAGAAGCCAATCTGTTTGTTCTTCCACCAGAAAAAAAGGTTCAGAAGTTACAAAAGGGGACAAATAAAGTAAATTGTAAGGGTCACCACCAGCTCTTGCCTTAAGTAGGAAAGGCTTGAGTGTGATTCAGAACAGTTAGTTGTCGTAGGTGAAGTTACAAGAGGCAGTGAGGATTTGTATAATCCTAATTTAAATCATGTTGTTTTGAGATGTTAACACCATTCAGTTTGTCTGGGAGATAAAATTACCTGTGAGTGGGACTCGTGGGCACTTCAGGCCTGCAGGAATGGATTCATGCTTGGAGTTATGATGGTTGAGTGCTTTGTGGCATCATCTCCTGCTTTTGCATTTCAAAACAGCCTACTCAGCATTATCTTCTGACTATATCCAAGTTCTTGCTCCTTATAGAAATGTAGAATCTGTGCCCGTAGGACAGACTTAGCATCTTCTTCCACTGCCATTTGGAGGGAGCATTCCTGGCATGCAGTTGGCAATCCCATCTCCATCAGAGTATGTTATTGGCATGGACTATTGCTAGACTGCTGTTTCCAAAGGTTTTATTGTAGTTAACCCACAGAGTTTGGAATGGAGCCACCAAATGTATTAGGTAAAATAATCACAGTGTCTTATTCACTGATGCATTTTATCCTAAGGGCTTTCCAAAAGGATTTCCAGCCATTTGGTTTAGCAGTTGAAGCAACACTATATTATTAAGTGTTTGCAGAGCTGAATCCCTGAAAGTTTCTGCTGTGAAATAGTGGGAAGTGTCTGTCTGCTGTGAGTAGGAAGACTTTTTTTCTGAAAGTGTTCAGGGAAGAAGCTGCTAACGTGGTGGGTTTTGGCTTTTCCATGAGGTAAGGCTGCCTGGCAAGGTGGAAGATTTCACTCTACAGCAGCACAGACCCCTAAACCCTTGAGCTGAATTCTCTGCACAGCCCAATGTTTCCTGTAGCACCAAGGAAAACAAAACCTAGCAAATAGCACACGTTCTCAGCCTTTTTCTTGGAGAGTTCAGCTGGAGAAGATTGCATTTCATGGCTTTCTGATTTAGCATATTATTGGAGGGGACGAAGAAAATTAAGTCAATTTTGTTGCTGGCTGTGTCTTATCTGATTCATCTGATGCTGCAACCTGGTTTTATCTGCTTTCAGTAAATACTCCTTTGGAACCGCTGCTCGCCCATGTAGCAGTAATAAGGATTATGTAATAACTGGCTTTTGATGGCTCTTTCCAGCTTGAGCTAGATTTTCCTGAGGAATGAGTCTGTAATTGTGTGTGTGTATCACACTTGGCTTTTTCTGCTTTCTTTTAATTATTAAAACACGAATGTAGGAAAATGCATCTTGCTTGAGGATAACTTGCTGGGTGGCATTTCAGCAGAGAAGCAGGAAGAAGATGGAAGTCTTTTTCCACTACTTTTAGAATAGATAGAAACACAACATTTCCCAACAGAGGCAGTGACCATGGAGGAGGCTCAATACAGCCTGAACAAAATAGGATAACTTAAAAATCTGAGTTACTTCTTCTTGCAAGAAATAGGAGGAAATAAAAGAACGTCGTGAAGAAGCAAAGTTGTGCCCGGGATGGATTTGCCTGCGTGTTCCTTTTTAGGCTTCCTGACATGTTTCCTTGTAACTCTGCTCGACTTGCTGGTGTATTCAGTTCAACACTTCCTGTCAAGCTGGTTCTTGCATAACAACGACTCCTTTTGTCCTAGGAGTTAAGTTTGCATTTCAAAGCCTAGGGAGGAGATGATTTAGAAGTCATTTGCTCCCATGTTGTGAGGAAAGGACTTTACATTTTTTTATCTTGGTGTCTATGCAGACTTAGTTTAATCGGGAGGTATTGAGTCATGGCTAATTCATGAATAAGAGTGTTAGATTTTAAGAATGCAGTTGTGTGTGTTCGTGAAAGGACAGTGGAGAATGAAACACAGGTTCTGCCTTTTAGTAAGGAAAACTGGAAAATGAACAAAGATGCCTGCAGGCATTTTAGGTGCTGTCCAGTCCTGCTAAGACAGTGCTTCAGGATCTAAAAGAGACAGAAAAGAGGTCATTCAGAGTGATTGCCTTCCCCGTATTCTGACTGGAGTTCGCTCAGCCCTGGCACAGCTTCATGGCTACGGAGTGTATTCCAGAAGACCCGCAGGGGCTGTCAAATCTCCTGCAAGCAAACCCAGCATTTTAGCAAGGAAAATGTGCCAGCACTGTTATGCTTGCAGGGTACTTTTTTTGATAAGTCCAGCTGTATTTGGCTGCACATTGTTGTGTGTTTGCTTGTTTTTAAAATATTAATTGCTGAAAAGTATTTAGGGTAAAATCTCGGTTCCTTTGAAGTGGAAGAAATTCCACTCATTTTGCTGGGGTGAAAGTGTGTTCCTCACACTTGAGACAGTTCCAGAGCCATACTATCAACTCTTCCTATATAATGTATTCTTCTGATTATGATTATTTTTAATTAACATTTCCTGTTCCTGTTTAATTAACATTTTTAGTACAGCACTATTCTTTTAAGTTGTACAGAACTGCACAGCGCATTGCCACGAAAAACTTGGGTTATGCAAAGTCTTTGCTGCTAAGAGTTAATTTGCTGCAGCTGAAAAGAAGATGCTGTATTTTCTGAGGACAAGCTTGATAAGCGTTTTGGGAGGCAAAAGCAGTGCTTGGGAGGCTATGGTTGTAAATTTTCTTCCTGAGTGTGGGATATTGTTGAATTTCCTACAGCAGAAGTCCCTTTTCTTCACCCAGCTGGGACACTCACCTTGTCCCACCTATCGTGGGATGCTTCCCATGAGCCTGATGCTTCCAAGGGTGTGAGGAACGCTCAGATCTTAGAGCTTGAAAACCTAGAATTTGATTACTATTAAAACCAGCCTGAGTAGCAGTGTGAGGGGGTCCTCACCAGGGAAGCCTGGGATTGCTCGGAGGGTTACGTAAGCGGCGCTGTCGTTTGGAAAAGCGGGAATACTGTGCCCTCAATACTGAGGCAAAGCGCTCGTGGCGAGCCTTTGTTTTAACAGTGCTGAAATGATCCTAGGAATGCTGAGGAGCCTCACAGAAATATTGGCCCTCTCCCCACAATTTATATTTTCAGATGCTAAAACTAGTTGTTGAGCAAATGTAAGGTGCCTATTTTAGGATGCTGCATGTCAATATCTGACTACAGATGGCTCCGTGAATCATAGTTGGAAGAAGGGAAATGTTAGACACTAAGATATTGTTGCTAAGAGATTTTAGTACACAGTATGCTAACATGTGCTGGCAAATTTGGGAACAGTAGCAGCAGAATGCTCTTGGAGGAAAAAAAAATTCAGTGGTGAAGAAACTGTCTTCAAAGGACTATTTAAAGGATAGTAACATTATTGTGCTTTGTTGTATCGAGACCTGACGAAGATGAAATTGTCTTTCAAGCAGATAATAGACAGAAAACATCCAAAAGGTAAAGCTAATCCTGCTCTCCAATGAAATATAAAGTGGATATTGGAAACAAAAAGAAAAAAAATTACTTTGGGGTTTGAATGAAGCAAGTGCCAAGATTAAAGGTGGTGGTTGCTGATATTTTGCCATCTACTGGACACCAGATCTATTAATATACACAATTAGTTCCTTTCGAAATACATAATATTGAGCTTGTATTATATTACATGATATAATTTAAAATGTTAAGAGTTCTCTTCTTCGTCCAGGAAAGAAGCATGCAGGAAAATGCTGAATATGATTTTTTAACTTGTATTTCTTCATAACATTACTATAAAGTAATTTAGGAAAATTGTCAGCATTTTATTGTCCTGGTAGAGAATGTGGGCTATTTCTGCAATTAATATAAGCCTTTGCTGGCTATTATTTAAAGAAAAAAAAATTCAGTTTTACTGCTTTTCTTTATTCTATCTTACCTTACATCACTGAGTTTTGCCCAAATTTGAAAATGTTACACCTGAAAGGGAACTTCAAATGGATAAAATTAATTTTATTTTATAAAATAAAACCTTTCAGTTCTGATCTATTTTCAACAGAAGCATAATTGTTTTATTAAATATACAAAATACTGCACAACTATAAACTTCCTAAAGTAGTGATTTGCTTTTGACAAATTTCTAAATAGTTGTATTACATCTCAGCTTCAGAATTGGTTATTTTTTATTAAATGTGTTTCTCCATAAGGCAAGAATATGTATCTCCTCGAAGTCATGTTTTATGTCATTCATATTCTATGTATCCAGCAGCACTGTTAGATAAAGACAGGGAATTAGTGATATTAATAGAATATTAATCAAACATTTGGTTTTATTTTTTAATGAGGTGAACCAAGAAGCTTCTGCTACTTTTATTTTGCTGTGTCGTAGCCTCAAAAATCAACTGCAATCCCTGGAACTACAAAATGTGGGGTGAAACTTTGCCCTTTGATTTTTGCAAAGTGAAATAAGGAATTCATGATTGTCCAGCAGTTCTGCGTTAGGTTATTATGGCTGTGGCAATTGTGTAGGATTTTCCAGCTGGTTCAGAGAGACCCATTTGGAATTCTTAACATTCTGATGGAAAACATCTGAGGTCTGCATTGTGGTTTGAGCTCAGAACAATGTTTTCCACATTTTCACGTTTTGCTCAGGCGTTACAAGAGAATGCCTTTCCTAAGGACTCCGAGTTCCAGGTACTTGTGGTGCTCTTTGAATCAATAAACGTCTCTTCAAGTGCAGGCTCCTGGAATTGCATAAGGAACCAACAGTGGGTGATCGATACATTTCCATCCCACACCTATGGGAAAGAAATTCGGAACACAGATTGCTTCCTGCTTTTCCAAACTGAACTCCATCTGTCCCGCTGAGAGAGTTATAAAATCCACACACTACATGAGAGCAGCTAATGCAGATCCATTTAGGATGGGATTTGTTTGAGTCTGCTGGGTGTGCTGGGTGCTTTTGTGTCACCATTTATCAGGGATGGAGCCTCCCGCTGCCGTGTCCTACACAGGCACGCATGGGAACAGGGTCTTGGCACTTAACCTAAATTTAACTTCCTGATGTCCTTGGGGATGACTGCTGTGGGCTTGATGGTGTGCTGGAGCTAAATTCAAAGTGGCTTTAGACTCCAAATACCTCTTGGCTTTATTAGGGAGAGCTTTTCTTTCCGGAGGACACAGTAGAAAATAAATATATTGAAGTTTACCTATGTTACATTTCCATTGCCCCGCAGTAAACAGCATTGGATTTTTGTATCAAATTAAAGAGGAGTCAATCTCCAAATCTGTGGTTGTTGGAATGTGGTTATATATTTTTAATACTAAGCAAACACATACTGATTATGATACATGGAAGAGCAATTCTGAAAATCTTTTAATTAAGGAATGATCCCAATGCCTCCAAATTCCCTTGTGTTAATTTCTCACGTGCCTCTGCTGATAGTCAGTCCTGTTGTGTGATGGCTGTGACTGCTTGAGTGGTGTTTTTTCATTGTTAAAATAGTATAATCCTTGCTGGAATGAGAAATAATTTGTGGTTTTGTGAGCCTGTGGTTGAAGTGGAAGGCAGTTTTTGGAGTCTGATGGTTACAGTCTTATTCACAGGGTTGTGTGACCCTTTTCTGGTGGTTCCCACTGAAGACAGGAACCTGTAAGGAAGATTTACCTCAGTGTCCTGTCTGTCCACCTGCATTTGCACTGATGTAATTCACTTTTTTTCTGGGCTGGAGTTACCTCCTTTAATGTATAGCACCGTGCTTGAGCTTACTGCCAATCCAAGCTTTCTGGAAAAGCCATCATTCAACAAACACTGCTGGCTGGCAGAGACAAGAGAAAGGTGAAACATCAGCCCTGAAGGAAAGAATAATGAAATGCACTTTCCTCAGGAAAGGGAAATTGTCTGGATGAGAAGAGCAAGGGGACAAAAGCAGGTGGCGAGTGGTAATGTTTTATGTGCTCGTTGTGAGTGGCAGCTACAACCCTGCAGCTCCCTCTGCTCCCTCCAAAGGCTCTGCATTTCAGAGCTTTGGGTCTCTCAAATGTAAGCATGTTCAGCAGAAATACAGGAGCCTGGACTGAATGGAACATAAATGGACTAAGAGGCTCTCTTCAGTCCCACACAGAAAGTTTGTCAAAATTCATCGTTGTGATTTGAGAGGGGGCAGCTTCAGTTTCTATCTTTTTTCTGGTGTTTGTTCTTGGGTGGAGCAGTTTGTTCCCAAGAGTGGTAATGTAATTTAGCTGTGGTGTTTGCCTTTCAGGGGCTAGCCCATAAAGCTCTAAAATTGTATTTGTTAACAGGCTACAAAATCATGCTCTAATTTAATATAATCTCTATCTGTGATACATTTCAAGAGCAGGAAAATACCAGTTTTGAGTGGTTAGTGCAAGGTAAAGTGTAAATACAACTTCTAATTTCCCAAAAGGAACAAAAAACTGCATTAATCGCCGCAAAAAATGTAAATACTTGAATGTAAGTAAATTGATATCTTTAGAACTGCATTTATGTGGCTATACAGAGAGATGGTGGTGAGTCAGTGCTACTTCTGTCTGAAAGAGTCTGAAAACACTGTGAAACCCTGTTAGACTGAAACCAGTAATGGGACATCTGGCCAGTTTCACTGTTTACACAAAGTACTTTTATTTGCCATGATTTAAACTAAGTTTCTTTGGGGAACATGATTCAGAAAAAGTAGTACCTGATGCCTCAAATATTTAATTTCTGAATTTACTCCTGAAAGGCAACTTAGACTGTGCCTTTATCCAGAGGGATTGTGTCTGACTGTGAATATCAGAAAGCCAGGATTAAGAATGATCTGTCAGGAGAGAGAGACCCACTTGTGAAGGTGCCTTTATCCAGAAGAATTGTGTCTGACTGTGAATATCACAAAGCCAAGGGTGAGAATGATCTGTCAGGAGCAAGAGCCCACTTGTGAAGGTGCCAGTGTTGAGGGTGTTGCTCCTTGCCCAGAGCTGGAGTAGGAGTGTTGGGATGCTCCCACCTCCTGCCTGCTCCCTCCCAGTCCCCGCCTTGCAGCTGCTTCATTCATTCAGGTTTCCACTCGGCTGAGCCCTTGGTTACCACCCGTAGCAAGTGGCCAAGTGTCGATTAAACTCCTTCCCTTCCTCCCTTGGCTTGGCAGGAGAGCATCTGGCACTGCCTGCCACGGCCAACAGTGAGGCCCTGGAACCTTGCATCGTTTGAAAGAAACATCTGTCTGTGAGACAGCAAGTGAGACACCAGGGTGTCTGTGACAGCTCTGCTTCTCCCCAGGCACAGGAAATGTCTCTGTAAACACAACCTTTCTGGTCAAGCTCCCTGTTACACACACTGAGTGACAGCCAGCTCCTGACTCTGCTCCTGTGAGTTGTTCACCCATGGCTTTGTGCTTCAGGGTGTCCCAGCTGGGACCTGTTTTGGGCACTCCATTAAGTTTTGTCATGCTGGAGGCAGATCATTGTGGGAATAGGAGGAGGTACCACTGTCCAGAAGCATGGTTTTATCCTCTCTTTTTATTTTATATCAGTTGCTTCCTACCAAGATCCATCTTCCTGCTTAGCTTTACTCTCTGCTTGCTTCCCTGTGGCAGACTTACCCAGGCCAGACACGTGTGTTATCAAAGGTAATTTGGTAATAATTAGGTACCCGTGTTAACAGCCTTAGTGGGGTCAATTAAGCTTAGGAGGGAGCTGATAAGTGATTCACTTTGGTTGGTTACTGTCATTCATAAAAAATTGCCTCTAATGTGATTAAAAAAGCCTCAACAAGATAATTTCTGCTTTCTGTACAGTAGAATGTGGCAGGGCTCCCAACCAAATGTCTGCAGCAGACAAAAATCCTGGTTTGGGTTTAAAAGCACTGAATTACTGAGTCAGGCTTTTCTGCTGGGGTTTGATTGACACCGTGCTGGGACCCTGCAGGTGAACTCTTTCTGATTCTGGATGCAAAGTAAAGACACCCTTTAAAACCATGGCAAAGCACAAAGCAGATCTTAGTGCAAATTGCGTGTGAGTGATGCTTTTATTTCGTACAAGATGCAGAACCAGGTTTTATCAGGTTTGCAGAGTAATGTGACTGAGGATACACAGACTTTTGATGTGAGATAAATGTCAAAAGGATGACATGAAAGGACATTTGCTGCAGGAATGTAAGAACCTGAATTATGGCAAGACTGCTGCATATGCAGTTTTAGAAAAGCTGCAATTTTTGAAGCTTCAGCATAACAGAGTTGGTAGATAGCCTCTAGTTGTAAAGTGCTACCTCCAGCCTTTCATGGTGATTTTTCATGTCTGTAAACACACATGTGATGCATTTTGATGACTGGAATCCAGTTCCTACTGGAATTGGACGCAAACTTTTGCTGCAGTTTTGCTGGCTATGCTGCTCTTTCACTGCCAAGAGAAGATGTCTTGTGATCAAAAAACTCAAACAAAACCTTCTTTCCTACCATAACCTCTTAATTTTAAATCTAGCACTTGTCTATGGAACATCCTGAAAAGCAAACTATGGCTATTTAAAACCATGTAAATTATGAAGCATGGAGAGAATCAAACTCTAGTATTTTCTGCCATGGTGCTGCTTTACTATTTTTTTCTAAAGTACAAAGAAATTTAGTATCGATATAGAGCTTCAGTTGGTCTCTGATTTAGGTACATGATCAAGGAAAGAATTTTTACTACCTTCATTTGGTCCCAGCTCTGGATCATGTGAAGACCATTCACTTGTCCTAATGTATTCACATTTATATTTTCATGTCAATTCACTATAATTTTGGTTTAAGACATGTTTGTATGGAAAAAGGGCTAAGGTTGCCATGCTATGTGGTTTGTAACTGTACAAATTGAATGAGAATAATTTTGTGTCTTTCTGATTTTGCTCTGACTTCACTTTCTCCTACACATTTTACCCATCAAATTCAAGTGAAGTGCATTGATGTTATGCCAAGAAATATTTGTACTTTTTAACTTTTCGTTGCTTTCCTTAGATCTTAACATATCTTTCCTTCATTTTGCTGTAAGGATTTTACATACTGTTTTTAGCGCATCTAAGTGAATTAAATTGAGAAAAATGGTTCCTTGAGCTTGCTGAATCTACTCCTTGGTTCAGAAGCAAATACAGGAACAATTCCCTGTCAAGCTGTCTCTTAGTTATCTGGAAATATCTTTCTTCTTTTTATTTTTTTTTTTTCCCCCAAGTAATAAAATGTGTTTATCACTTGAAGAGCATGTTTATACTTGAAGTTTAAAATCTGCTTGGTATCAAAAATTCTCTCATTTGAGTGCCATGGGTGCTGTCTAGCAAGCTGTCTGTCACTGCTGAATTCCACCCCTTGCTGGAATTTTACTGCTAATTAGGGGTAACATCAGAGAGAAGTACCACCACTTGCTTACAATGCAGAGAAAACCTCAGAGCTGTGCACAAATGTTGCTGTTATGAACCTGGAGCCAGCCAGGCTGCAGAATTGGAAGTTAAAGAGAGAAGATTGGTACAGCTCTGCTGTTGGTTTCCTAGTGCTGTTTGCCAGGGAGAATCATGGGCTGCACAGAGGAGGCTGGGGGCCAGAGTCTGCGGTGTCATCCATGCTGAGAAACTGTTTCTGTCTGGAGGGGCTTCTGGAATAAAGGTTGTTTTACCAGTGTTTAAAATAGTAATTATCAGATGGATGTTTTAGATGGTGTTGAGGTGTTAGCGCATTAACCTGCTTGTGTCCAACCTCCCCGATCACAGAATCCCAGAATGGTTTGGGTTGGGAAGGACCTTAAAGTCACCCAGCTCCACTCCATGCCATGGGCAGGGACACATTCCACTATCCCAGGCCCCATCCAACCTGGCCTTGGACACTGCCAGGGATGGGGAAGCCATAGCTTGGGTGTAAAGTCTTCAATTTCAGGGATTTCCGTATTAGTTTGTTTTGGTTACTGGTAAATAAAATTGCCCATTCAATTTCCTAGGCTGAGTGCAGAAACAAGATCTTATGCTTGTTACATTCCAAGATACTGCTGACATTAACTGTACTTTATAAACTCCCTAAGACCATCGCAGCATTGAAGTCTTCCTTTGCATCATTCTTCATATGTTAAAAGTCACAAACCAGCAAATAATTTTTCTTGGTCATCAGCTCAGAAATTTGCATGGAGTTTTTAATAATTTTTCATGTCTGACTCTCTTGGATACTGTCCTATATCCAAGAGAATCCTACAGCAAGATTTTTTTTTCAATTTTTTTTAACCTGCACCCTGTAGATGCAGAAGTTTCTATGAGAAAGGCCAGCCCAGCTAATGCCTTGCACATACATCAGGAAATCTGCAGTGTGACTAGAGAACAGGATCTGTCCGAGCTGCAAAATGGGGCCAGAAAAGACAATTCCTTGATACTCAGGGCAAGAAGAGGAGAAGAAGAAAAAGGGGGAAGCCAGCAATAGCAAAATTGAAATGCTTCCCTCAAACACATTGGAGATGTTTTTATTTTTAAGTCTATTGAAATGAGAATTCAGATCTGTGTTCAACAATCAGGAAATAAATGAAAAAGAAAATTGTTAATTTAAAACTCAATGTATTTAGACATTTTAAACTCTATACATATGCATAAACTTTGCCAGTCTCTCTCTTTCTGTGTGATTTTTGGTGCCTTAGTGGAACCTGAATATTGGTAGCTCTTGGTCCTTGTCTCTCTCGTGTACTTTGCACTTCAGCTCCTGTTTTTATTGCTCAGGTAAGGAGCGAGGCAGGAGCAATTAAAGGGAGATAATATCTTCAGTGTGTCTCTCCTGCAGCATTCCCCACACACCAGTACATCTCCCAGAGCTATGGGGATGCTGTGCTTAATGTTCACTGCTGCCTTGGACTGCCACCATGTGAAGAGCAGCAGCTCTTCCAGCAGCCTCCTGAGACTGCCACCATCCCAGCATTCCTGGGAAATGGGCAGCTGGGGGACTGGCAGTGCTCTTACACACAGATTAAGATCTCATTTCTTGCTGTTTCAGTGTTGTATTGGTGTTTCAGATACATACTGCAGAATGAAAGTAATAAAATCGCTCCAGTTAGTGAAATGAAAATGTCTTTGTCTGACATTTGTCAGTTTTGTGACATGTTTTCCTTCTTGGCAAGTGATGACAACATATTAATTGTGCCTATTTTGCAACCCTTTAGGTGGCTATAATAGCGGGAAATTTTGAGCTTGCTGAATACATCAAGAATCACAGGGAAGCTGATATTGGTAAGCAAAATATTTACAGACTCTGAAAATAAGTTGTGCTTGTTTGTGCCAGGATTTTGCAAAGATGTTAAAACTGATTCTATGTGAGATACAACCACAGGACTGCTGACATTTCAGGGAGGTTTGAAAAGTAACTCTTGTAAAAAAATGCAGATGGGTAAAAAGCTGAAATGTTTTCAAAAATATACTCTGAAGAGGAAAATGTGGTAAATGGTAGGTGCTTTCTAAGTATAAATCAGTCAGTTTGTAATAAACTAAATACACATCCACTTCCCTGGAAGAGCCACGTTGGCTCTTGCAGGTTGTTTTGGCCTTGCTTAAAGCAGCTGCCAAATAGGAATAATTGATCAAAAGATGAAAATGGAGAAAGATGCTTCTCTATAATTAAATGTATATTTGGTAGAAGCCAACTCCCCATATCCATAAAAGCATTCCCTCTCACTGAGTTTGGTGGGATTAAGGGCCTTAAGGGCCCCTGACAAAAAAATTGGAGGCTCTTTCAATACCTTTTTATGCAGAGGGATTTGCCATTAAAATAAGAGCCAGTTTGATACAAGTTATTCTTAATACAGTTGAACAAAATAGGTTAAAATGCTTTAATTCAAGTTAAAGTTCCAGAGAAATATCTTGAAGTTGAACAAAAAAAGGCATTTCTTTTGCAGCAGGAGGCTCTGTGTACTCACCCACACTGATTTAACTCAGGGAGGCAAATCTCTGACTTGAGTATTTCATTTATATGGGAAATTAGTCCAGCTCACATGAAATATAAAACTAAGGATGTGGATTAAGGACTACTTTCCCTTTCCCTTCCTTGTTGCATATGATCTGGAGGGATATGGTTGAAGGTTCTGTGGTAATTTAAGTTCTTGTAGCACTTTCAGCTCTTGCAGTGTGCACTGAGAAAACTGAGGGCAAAATGCACCAAAGTCATAACTTCTGCATAAAGGTTCAGAGACAGTCAGGAAAGTTTTGGTTTTTTTTTTTTTCCTGGGATAATGGGATAGTTCCTTTCCATGTAAGAATTCTTCATCAGTCTATATTTATTAATAATCTGTAAAGCATGAATTAAAAAGGAACGCGTTATTCTTATTAGGTTGAGCATCTTATTGTTGTTTATATTTACATATGGGTAATGGGGTTTTTCTTCTGACCTGTAGGATTTGGTGATTTCTAGAAAAATTCTTAGAAAATACATTCTATGGGAAGATTCTCCAAATTTTTCTGATGCCTCCATCTTTGCCACTGAAAAATAGACATATTCGTACTTCCATTATTCACTTGCCATTTTTGCAAGATGGTGGCTTGACCATGACTATTTAAATTAATAGATTTGTCTAAAGAGTAAACATTACATTATGTTATTTCCTCCCACCTAATTTAATTGAGCTGGACATTTGTCCTTTAAGTTTTATTACTTATGAAAATGAAGTTGTTGAAATGTCCATTTTTGGAGTGTCTCCCTGTGGAGAAAAAAAAAAACCAAGAAGAAGAGTAAATCAAAGAACCAAATCCTGAGCAGAAAACCTGAGAGCTGCTGTGATGATGAATGTGCAGTGTGATGTCAGCATTTCAGCTTCAGCAAGCTGGCTTTTGCTTCTTGTGCTTGTCTGGTTACCCACTGTGTTCCTATAATTTTGGATGTATTCCAAAATTTATCACTTGAGTAATGCACCTCCTTAGAGGCAGCAGAGGGGGAAGGAATAGTGAAGAGCTTGGGAAGTATCCTCAGGAAGATGATGACTATTCATACTATCAAGTTTCTTGAGAAACTTTTAATCACTCATCTCTCAGAAAAAGTGTATTTTGGTTAGATTCTGAATTTTGATATCAAACCAGATCATTAAAACTTGTTATTATTTTAAGTTCATTTAATAATCCCAATCTCTTTGCACTTTGTAATTATTTTAGACTCTGTTTTAGAAATAGAAAATTCTGATTTACATCAGAGCCACTAAATCTTTGTTCTACAGATCAAATCCCACCAAGATTGTTCTTCCTTCTTCTTTTAATTTAATTGTAAAGCACTTTCACATCAGATAGATGTGAAAATTAGGCATATATAAACTTAGGTTTTTGCAATAATCATAAGAATTCCAGCTGTTTTGGAAAAAGAAGAAAAATCTAAGAAAAATTTTAAGAGCCAAAAAAGGTGAGAATAATGTCCCATGGAGTAATGTGAATAAACCTATAAAGAAAAAACCTTGCAAGGGATTCCTGTAGCTTCAGTCCAATAAAACCCCCCTGGCTGATTTTACCAGGAAAGTTCTTACTCTGGACTGGGATGAGGCTGTTTTGTAAGACTGAATCAGAAAAGATAAAGGAATCCAAGGACAGAAAAAAAGAGATGCCCATAAGGATTAAAAACAAGATCCAGATTTCATTGTATTTACCTTTTATTTTCATGGCAGATGTTTGAAAAGTGAATAGAAATTGCCATATCATTTAAAAAGTAATCCTATTTGAAATAAATTACAATACTATTTTTCATAAAGCAAGAAACCCTATTACTATGAGGTACTTAGAAACTCGTTTTACAAGCAGTATGAAATGCTTAGTGTGGCTTCTCAGATTATTTCAGTTCATCATGTCCCCAAATTAGTTTGATTTTTTTTGAAGAAGAAGAAGAAGAAGAATAACAGCACCAGAGTACCTTATTTTAATTATTGGTTATTTTGGAATTCTTTGGGACCCAGAAGTGTATCCCAGCTCAGTGACTATTGTTGCATCTTCTTTTCTGCTTTGAGGAAGACCTTACACATACCCCTGATGTACACCAGTTGCACACCATTAAAAACATATAATAGTAATAGTGTCCCTTTTAAACTTTTTTTTTCTTTTAGCTAACCATAGCACATTTATAATTTATTTAACTTTATGCATTTATTTATTGCAAACTAAGAGAAAGTAATGGATTAAAAGATGTGATGAATAGAAAAGTTAATCCCTGATTGTTTTCATCCAGCCTGCAGCTGTCTGTGAGTAAATGAGCACAGCAGATTTAGGAAGCATTTGCTGTACAGAATTTACTATGGCTTCTATAGGATGGAGGTACATAGCCCAATCATATATGTAAGAATTTTGAAGCTTTCATTACATACAGATATGCAGATATTAAGTATGTTGCCAGCTGATAATCCTTTGACTTGGATAACCTATTTTTAAATCTCTCTTTTGCCTTGGTTCTTTGTGATGGGATGAATTTTCAGACGGAGTAAATGACATGGGTTGTTCTTCTTCAAGTGAACAAGGTTTGTTTTCTATTGTGCATCTTGTCCTTCAGCAGCTCTGGAGCCAGGACTGACAGGATTCTTTTGTCTGGTTTTTTGTTTGCTTTAGGAAAATGAAGCACATTGAGCTGGTGTGTGAGTTTTTGGTAGTTGATTAGCAGACTAACTAATACTTGGATACCGTTGCTAGGCTTCAAGTCAGAGTTCCTGTATTCCTCTATAATTATGCAGAGAGATGTGTGTGTGTGATGGTTTGTCTGTGCTTTCACATGGGTGTTTTTATTTTGATAATTTTGAAAATCTGCTAATACAGTATGTAGATACATTCCACATAGAGCAATTGCTTTGAAATTAAACATTTTTCGAGTATGAGTAAAAAGGTGGGTTTTAAAACTGGCATTGTGACTGCAAGCATAAGGAATGTGTATTTTATTGTGGAATAAGCAGAACAGGTATTTCAGAACATGACGATATTAGCTGGTTTGTGGCAGAATTGCTTTTCTAACTAATTTTCTTAATTAGATGAGAGTGATTGAGGTCAGCAATCTTGGTTTTTCAGCTGCAAGTGTTGCTATTAAATGCTGGCCAGCCTAAGGAATATTCTGTTTGTTTACTTATTTATTTGGGTTTGGGGAATGGTTCAGTAATTTTGATTTTCATCAATCAAATGCCTGCAGAATACTCCTCAAGCTGATGGAAGTCAGATTGAGACAGATAACATAAGAAAGAGGGAAAGGCAGTAAAGCAAAAAGGAAAATCTACAAAATTGTTGGCAGCGTGCGGTGACTTGTTCTATTTTTATCACTTGTTATTTAATAGAAGCAAAAGGGACAGAAATATCTATTGTAGCCCTGTGCAGTTGTCATGTGGGAGCAGCATTACCAATTTCAAATGTTAGTAAGCATTTACATGGAAAAAGAATGATTTCTATGTAATCTGGATGGCAAAACCACTGAGGTGTGTGAATTTCCCACATTTTAAATGCGTGTTGTGTGGTAGAATATCATCATCCTGTGTTTCTTTTGCAATTCCTTTCAAATATCTTTGCTAAACTAATAATTACTTCTGTGTTCATAGAAAAACACCCCTTTGCATTAATGATGTTTAGGCTGCATTACAAGCAAACAAATATTAGTTGGTATGAAATAAATCTGTTGCTATTATTTCTCTGTTTTCCTCTGAATGGTTGCAAGAAATAGAATTTCCTGTGCTCAGTCTTGCTATGTGGCAGCAAACAAATTGGAAAACTGGGAATTGTACGTTAACGTAATTACATACTGAAATGTAGGGCAGAGCTTGAAAAACTTACCATGCTTTTCCTTTTCCCTTTGATCACAAGTTAGTTATTTGTGTGTGTGCATTGTGCACAACCATACAGTAATTTGCTTTATTTCAAAGTTTGAACTTCATTTTCAGAAGCTGGTTACTCTTGGTCTTTGAACTTGGGCGCATTCTGTGCACATAACAAGGACTGAAGGCTGAGATGTGCAAGTTCTGTGGTGTGGCCATTCCTGAGGCTTACTTGAAATTCTGAGCAGGGAGGTGAGGAGAGAGCTGGTTCCATGTGTAAGTGCTGCTTTAAGTACGGCTGACTGCAGAATGCTCTGGCCTGCTTTTGGAGACCAGCCTGCAGCGTGTCCTTGCCACTTGCCAGGTAGGCAATGACTACCACAGCTGCTCCTCCTAGGCTTTATTTTACAGACTGAACCAGAAGAGCCTGGCACTTGAGCCAAAAATAACCCACTGGAGGGGATCCCAGGCTGCTTCCAGTGCCCTTGAGCTAGGTTTGGTCTCAGGCAGAACTCTGGGCTGAGCAGCGGCTGCAGGTCACACCGGCACATTCCCTGCAGGTGCTTGGGAGGGTGGCAGCGGAAAGGAAAGGGGGGAATTGCTCTGTGTTTGAGCCTTGCCCCAATCTTTATGCCCAGACCCAAATGGCTGGAAGCATTTCCAGGGCCTGTAGCTCCTGCCTCTCCCAAATCTGGCTTCCAGCCAGCTGTCAGTCTACTAGCTGCTCTTCAGCAGAAACGTCTCTCACCTTCTCTGCACCTTCCAGGCTGGGACCATTGTATCCAGCAGCTGGAATGTGCTGCTTTCAGCAGCATTCCTGTCATCAGTGCTGTTTCCTCAGAGGCGGGTCAGAAACTGTTCCCAAGCCCTTCAAGGGTTTTGGCTGCTCTGAGACACCATCCTTTCACTAGTAGTGGCTTTTGTCCCCTTGGTGTTTTTTTAAAAATAGTTTTCACTGTCTTGACCCCCCTGAGGGACTGTACAGGGAAATAAAATCAGAAGCCATGTACAGAACTAGTGCAAGTCACAGAGTTAAAAAAAGAAATAAAGCCATAAAACAGAAGTAGAAAAAGTGATTTGAGGATGCCAGTGACAGTGGCTCTGATGGGGACAAAAATGGAACATACTTCTGTATATCAAACAAGTTACCAAAAGAATAATGTTAATTTCTTGCTTTACAGAAACTAATTTAGTGGATTGTACTGTCCTCAAAATTCTGGTGGAGTCCATAAAAGGACAGTGCCATTAAGCTCACTTTGCAGCCAAGGGTCAAGTTGGGAGCAGACAGCAGTGCAAGTACCCCAAAGCCCTCAAATGCTGCAATTCTGAACTAATATTTCAGCCAAACTGTTTTGTCATCATATTTCAAAAGTCTCATACCTTCTTGGTGATTTCTCATGGGCAGCTCCTCACAGCACTGACTCCTTCTTCTGCACAGCCAACAACTCCCACTCTCCTCTCAGCACAGCCAACAAACACCATCTCTCTCCTCAACCAGCTAACCCACTCTTTTGTAGCACTCTTCTTATTGGACACTCTAGCTGTTGCCTATTGAGGGCAGGCCTGTTCCTAATCTTTGGTGATTTGTGCAGCTGCAACTCCTCAGGTGTGAGACTACCTTCTGCACTATCTTTATTTTCTTACATTCTATCCTTCCACAAAACTGGAACTTCCAATCATGATTTTCAGTTAATCCCTGTGAGTGAAACACACAATGTTGTTCAGCCTGGCAACTGGATCCTTCTGATCCCAGCAGCTCCCCCTGGAAGCACTGGATATGGTCAGCAGATGACCCATCCCTCAGGAATCTGCTTTCTGATTCAGCCTGGTGCCTGATCCTACACCAGGATGTCTTTGGGACACAAGGGAAGCTAGAATTAGTTAAGGAGTTTCATTTGTCTGAGGGGTTGTAAAAAGAAAATAGTACTCTTGAGTTTGTCTCTTGAGTTTGTCTGTGTTCAGTCACCTCTGTTTCAGTTTTATAGGTCATAGATAACAAAACAGGAAGAGGTTTATGTGATCATGCTGTCTGACCTTCTCATAGTTCAGATTACAGTTTTTATATTAACTAACCCCTGTTTGAACTGGATTAGAACCAGGAGAAACATTTTGCCTTGTTAAAGACCTGTATTACTGTAAATGGGATTTGGAAAACTGTGTCCTGGTCTTGTGATCTGATGGGGCTGGATCCTTTTGTTGTTCTGGAGTCAACCACCCCTTCTTTGAACAGACATTTGTTGTTTCTGAAATCGCTCTGGGTGCTGCAGCTGGGTCCTGAGTGCGGCTGAGACTCCTGAACTTTGCTGTGTCAGTGCCACATTTCTTTTCTGAGCAACTCAGAGCTGAAATATTGAAGAGGAAAAACTGAGGTTTAAATGAGATATAGGAAACCACCACGTTTATGGTGGGGTTTATTTCTACTGCAGTTTGATCAGCATTATCCGAGGCACCTTCTGGCATCTTATCTCAGGCTCCACTAAAATCCATATCCCTAAATTTGCTGTAATTGGGCCTTTTTTAAGAGGCTGTGTCTATTGGAAGTATGTGGTCTGTGCAGTTCAATCATGATATTATATCTATATCTATAGGTATCTAGGTCTCAGAGTAACAAAACAGGAGGGGTTTGATGGCCACACTAAAATTAGGATATAGAAAACAAACGGTTGCTGAGATAAGAGATATGTCAGTGCAGCTCTGAGATATCAGGCTGTCCAGTAAAGGATGCTACAGAAGGAAAACTGTTTGAAGAGCCTCCCAGAGAGTTCTATTCCTCAAAAGTTAATGTGTTTTCTTTAAACCATTTTTTCCACATGAGCCTCAAGAGCTCTCTAAGATGGTGTCAAATGCCATGGAGGATTTCTAACAGCAGAGCCAGGTCAAAAATAGAGGTAGGACAGGTGGGGAAAGAGATGTGTGGAGGCTCCCAGGGCTCTCTATTCCTTCCATTTACAATGGTGAGAACACAGAAAGAAAGAGATGAAAGCACATGAAATAAATGCTTGATCAAAAAAAAAAAAAAAAAAAAAAGGGAAAATAGAGATTGTTGAAAATAGTAAGGAATGATTCCTGAAGAAAATTCCTATGCTTCCCAAAGTAAATTCAGAGATGAGTTAAAAAAACCTAGCAAACAGACCCCTTGCCAAATACCCCAGAACCTGCCCCAAAAAACTAAAAACCCCAAAAGAAAAAGGGAAGAGAAGGGAAAATTAAACCCCATTAAACTCTGCGTGTATTGTAGGTCCTTATGCTGAGCACTTCATCACAAACCTCTTTATGCATCCAATAATTTCTTTTCTGTAATTAGGCTAAAAGTAGACCGTGAAGTAAAGACTGTTGGCACAGGGTTGGGTTTGTAGCTTGTGAGTATGTGGATTTTTATGTGCCATCATTGCTTTATGGACAAGAATTAAGTTC
The DNA here is from genome assembly GCF_022539315.1 of Serinus canaria. Classification (NCBI taxonomy): domain Eukaryota; kingdom Metazoa; phylum Chordata; class Aves; order Passeriformes; family Fringillidae; genus Serinus; species Serinus canaria. The sequence continues at coordinate 7,913,816 of NC_066319.1, read as the reverse complement.
AATATAACTCCCATTTGGGGAAGGCAGGAACATCCTTGGAAAAATTTGATCTGGATGAGGAAAGCCTTCCAAATATAGATGTAATTTTATTGATTTTCCAATTGTATGAAACAAATATTTATATTAAAAAAAACCAACCGTTCCTATGAATATAAAACTAAATATTTGCATGATTTCAAGGCTACTATCTTACTTTTAGATTCAAATAAACTTGAAAGGGTTTAAGTTGGACCATTCAATTGCTAATATTGGACTGCATAATTGCTAACATAATTGCTAATCCCTGCTTGCTTTTATTTACATTGATTCTCTTACTTGCAACTCCTCTTTCTATTATGCTGAATTTATGTTGACATCATTTTAAGGGCTCAACATACCAGTTTTTAGTCAAACTCCCTTATTTATAGAAATGAAGTTGATGTTATGTTTTCTGTTCAATATACAATGGTTTGACAATTTAAGAAGTGAAGCTTCGCTGAAGAAATTTGTTGTAATGCCTTATAAATACTCTGACTTTAATAACAAGTCATAACTTTGTGAAAATTGATCTGGTAATATTCAGCCTCTTTAAAAGGAAATAGTATCATCCCAGGAGCCTGTTTGTTGTCAAATTCTAGATGAGGTTTGATAAAGGGATGGGCTTTGGAGCACAGGGCTTTGTAATGAGTGTAATATTTCACACTGTATTTCACACTGCTCACAATATTTCACGCTCGTGCTGTCACTTCATTTATATCTCAATCTCCTGGGCTGGCTCTGAGTCTTTCCTGCAGAGTTTAGGTTAAGATGCAGCTTTTGCAGTCAAGGTCTTGTCACACTGTGGCGGTCATTTTCAGAGTAAACACTTTGAGTATTTAAATCAGGTCTGCTTAGGATCTTGGACAGAGATTCCAGGGATTCCAAACCTAATTATGCTACCTGAACCTTTTATGTCACTCCCTCTCCCTTTTAATGAGCTGATGTTTGGAGGTTTTTATTTCACTGCTGGATGCCTTGCATGGCCTGAGATACCTCCTGGTGTCCAACAAGGTTGTTCCCTTAGCAAATCTCCATTCTGCTTTGATTTTTTTTTTTTTTTTACTTTTCCATTCTATGCATCTTGATAATTTCAGATATTGAAGCCAAAAGCCTGATTTTTCTTCCATTTTCTGGGTTGTGTTGCTGAAGTAATTGTTCAGAATTGTTCATGAAAGACAGAATTATGATGCCATCTTGATTCAGAAAAAGTTGCAAAATAAATATCAGCCAAGTGGCTCTAACTGGGAGAAATCCCTGCTGAATGAAAACAACAAAATCTTATTGAATTGAAGACTTACAACATTAAGATTGTATTATCTGTGTATATGTAGAGATATCTCTGGTTTCTGTTATATAATTCTGCTGACTCCAGAAGTCCAGATTTTATTCCTCCTCCTTATGTGTTCTCTTACCAAAAGCCCCATTACTTGATAAACTTCCATTCTCTCTGCATAATCTTTCACATTATAGCATTTGCATCTTGGGAAAGAGCCTCTTACATCTCTTTGGAACATCTGAGGTAGCAAAATTTAACATAAACTCTGTGATGCGTTTTTAGTTTTAAATGTGCCTCATCAAATCTGTAATTCAACACAGATCAGTTATTTATCCTGAAGAATTCATTTGTTGCTCCTGAAAAAAACCTCACAAGTGCAGGCTTGTTGGTTTGTCCTTTGAGTTTCTTTCCTTTCTTTTGGCTTTCCCCTCAGCCATGAGCACTCCTGGGACTGCAGGCACCAGGGGGATTTTGTAATTTGCCCTCAGGGATTATGACAGGCTAAAATTAATGTTTTCATGTGTGCTGCTTGTCCTCTTCCTGCATTTCCCACCTATGGTCAGCCCCAGTCTCTCTGCTTGTCCAGATGTCTGGGGTTGCACCTTGCAAGAAACCAAAAGACAGAATTTTTGTGTTAGTTGAAATTTATCCTTCTTGTGAGGGCTAAGCTTTTTATTTTGGGTCAAAGCCTGGCTTATCTTGCCAGCTTCATTACCACTCTTGAGAATGCCAGGTGCTAAAGAGCTCTATTTTTGCTGTGCAGATCAAGTGTGTCTGGTTTCTTGTGGCCTATTTTTACATAATTCTTCATTCCATGGCTTGGAAAAGCTGTGAACGGAATGAAGAGATTGTAAATAGCTAGAGAAGACTGCTATGATATTATTACAGGAAAATAAAGGGGAAGATCTTTGAGATTGCATTTCTTAGAGGGCATGGAATTAAAATTAAAGGCAGGAAATGATGCATATAAAAACAAATAAAATAACAAGTGGAATGGTACATTTTGTTAGCTATATTTCAGCAGTCAATTGACTATTTCCAGATAATTCCATAATAAATGCCTTTGAATAAAGCATTCTCAAGTACTAGGGGCTCAGAAATGTCCCCCTTATCCACAGGTGTTCCAGGGCAATTTTATTTAGCATTCAGTATTAAGCAGTTACCTGAAGAATGTGAGATGCTGAGGAGCCTGATGCCTTTTTTTCCCTGATCTACTCAAAGGGGTTGTGCTTAAACCCTGCCAGGGGATCCCCTGTCTTAAAAATAAGCAGGAGGTAGGGATCTTGGAGGGATCTGGTCCTTTGTGACCCACACAGGGACTCTGGCACTGACCCGGCTGCAGGGGCAAGCACTGCAGTCCTGCTCCATGGCAGAGTTGATTTTCCTGGGCTGAAAACCCAAAAAACCAGCAAAGAACCTGCAATGACCTGCAGTATAGCAAAAAGGCAAGAAAAAGTTCCTTGAGCCAGGACCAAGAAAAGATTTGAGGGCAATACCAGAAGTTTTTTACACATGCTCAAAGGCAGCACCTGGGAGGCCACGGACTGGAAGCCCTGAGCTTAGTTTTGGACTGCGTTTAATTTTTAATTCCAAAAACTTCACAACAGGGAGGTTGTTGGTGTGGCCTGACAGCATCAACATGGCTTGAGGAATGCTTGGAATTATGCCATTGGTCTGCCCCAGCAACCCAGGATCAGTCTGAATGAGCTGTAACATCAGAGCCTTTTATTCAGCACCTCGCACTCAAATCCTGGATTTGTCTAACTACTAATTTCACCCCAAATAAAGATATTATAATTTTTTCAGCTTGTTGCATCGTGCCTGTTTTGGATCACTTTGCTATTTAATTGTGTTTTCTTTCCTGTTTCTTTCTTTTCTTGTCACCTTCCTTCATTTTTCTTTCACTTCTGTCAGTGCCAGCTCTGTTCTGTATTGTTCCTCTGTGCTCTCCCCGTTTTTTGCTGGGTTACCCAGCTTCTCTTCCCCCTGTAAGATACAACCCTTTCTTGCATCTCAGGAAGCTCCAATGATTTCTTCATATCTGATTTTTGCTTCCCTCAAGCAATTCTGCACAAAACTCTAAGATAATTGGGATAAGGAAAATCATTCCCCCATCCTGAAAGAGAGCAAGGCTGAATTCCAGTGCTGTGCAGGGTAATCTTTGCCACCTTTTCAGAGTTTGACTGATCCAAAGCTACAACTCTTTTTCTTTTGCAAACCTTCTTTGACTGAATCCAGGAACTTCCACATTTTGCAAGGTCTGTGACATTGAGATTGGAGTTTAAGAATTAAAAGTAGTTAAAAGTGATCCCAAGACTCTGGTGACTTTATTCCTTTCCACTCTGCACTTAGGACAGAATATTTTTGATCTTTTGATCCATTAGCATAGCAGTGTTCATTCAGACATCTTCATCAGCAACAGAGGAAAATTCTTATGTGTAAAGTCAACCAAGAGAAAAAAAAAAAAAAAAAAGAAAAAGGAACTAATCTGATATTGATTATTTCAACTAAATGAAAGCAAATTTCATTAGCTAGATTGCTAATATAGGACATGCTTTAGGTTTTTATCACAGGACTGTGTTTTCCTTTTTGTCACCTCTTTTGGGTGGGGGGGAGTAGGAAGAGGGGGCTTCATTGCTGCTTTGTCTGTGCGTAGTGTGAGGACAGAAATTTTCCCATGATGGTGAGATGAGGTTTTCCCTTTCATCATCTTTCCTGACAAAAACTGAAGCTTGAAGCCACTCTACCTCCAAAGCTGGTGGAGCTTTCTCTCCACATGCACCAAAGGATTTTTGTGGTGTTTTTCTTTTAAGTAAGAGAAGATCTAGTTGAGTCAAATTCCCTGTGGACTAAAACTGCTTCTTATCCTTCTGTGGAGTCCAGGCTCTTATCTTAGAAAGTACGTTTTAAAGTTATGTACTGGCAGAAATTTTATGCAGTTAAACATAATTTTTGTCTTGTCCAGAGATTCGGAGGGAATAGTGCTTGGGAAGAGATTTTTGGTCACATTGTAGACTTAACAGATTTTGGGATTTGTTTGTTATTTTACTTTTATTTTCTTATTTCTTAAAAAAAAAAAAAAACAAAAAAACCAACAAACCCTGCACAGTGGGATTATCCAAATATAGTTTGTGTTTCTGTCCACCCATGGCTCTGTCCTAATCACCAGTTGCAGTTTGTTTGTGCCAGCTGAGGAGAGAGAAAGTTCAAATGACAGGGGGAGTTTTTCTGGTGTCTAAACTCTGTTATGCAAGTGACAAATCGAGTTCTGCATTAAAGAAGTGTAATTCTGGATAAAAGCCACTGAAATTGTTGCGGATTTAGGGTAGGGCCTTATCTTAGGGTGTGTTTGGGTTTCCTCTTGGAGAAGAAAACCACAAAATCTTTTTTTTTCCCTGGCAGCTGCTGGACTGTGTCCTATGCCATCTGAAAGATAACTGTGCAGATTTAAAATAATCTGCTTCTCTTCTGGTCTTCTGTTCAAGTGAAAAAAAATTGAGCAAACTGGGTGTAAGGAGTTGTTTAGTACCCATTTATTTATGTTTATTATTTGGTAGCAGCATGTTTTTGACCCAGGAAGATGAACTCTAATGGACTTCTGATATCCAAATACTGGTTCGGATCTGGAGCTGTGTGTAAATTGAAATGTAAAATTTGGGGATTATTTCTGCCATAGCTGCTTTCTGAAGGAGCAAGTTGCAATGACATAAGCTTTGTAGCCAGTTTGCCTGTGTAACACCAGCATATGGCTCAGACACTTTGCTCCCATCTCCAACAAAATGGGCTCCAATTTTAGAATGTCCTTTACTGCATCTCCACTTTTTTCTTTTTTAATACTTCAAGGTTTTAAAAATTCTTTTTTATTTGCAGCATTTTAATAATCATGGTCAAGTCTATTAACTTTGCAGGAACTAGAAAGAAATAGGAAAACAATGAGTCATTAAAATACATAATGTGGAGGATTAAATTCCCCATTCTGGTTGAATTCCTCCCAGGCAATAAGGGAAGGTCAGGCAAGTATCATATCATGGTAAAGAAATCTCAGAATTCTAGAAAGTTTATTCTATTTTATTTTATTTTTTTTTTTGGTCAATGTTCCTAAAATTTGACTTTGAGAATGCAAGGCCACCTCTGCTGGATGTCCTTTGCAAATAGCTTTGGTATGGTGTTAAATAACATTTTAGATTTATTTTCTCCTATTGTGGCAAAATGAGAATAGGTGGCTTTTAGTGATCAAATCCAAATCAGTCTTTTCTCATTAGATAAAGAATATTTTCTGCAAAGCTCAATATCATTTAATCACATAAAACTGAACACACAGAGCCAAGATTTACATGTGTATAAAATAAAGCTATTAGGGCTATCTTTTTGTGTTCTTTTGTTTTCCCTGCAGACATGTTGAAAAAGTCTGTGTAATTTGCACTACGTCCACACGAATCTTGAAATCAAATTCAGATCTCTGTCTGCTGATACTCAAGTTTTTCTCTCTTTTACTGCAATTTGGGATAAGGTAATTTTAGTTGAAATGTGAGGAGAGTTCTGAAGTATTTGCAAAATACTTGGGTACATATTTAATCTCCTTTATTTCTGGGATGCCACTGCTTTGTATCTTGGGTCAGCAATTGAAGCAGAGGAGATTTTTAATTATTCAACCTAAACGAATGATCAGTTTAATTTTAAGGATGTGTTTACAATGTGCCAGTGACATAATAAACATCTTATTGCAAACGATTTCTAGGCTTTCAGTTGATCTGAAATTTAGGGGCAATTTTTGGCAAGGAAATACCTCCAGTCTGTGGAGTATTTATCATAAGTGTGTAGTGAAAGCATCACCTCTGAAGGACCAAATCTGAGTTAAAATTCCATGGGGATGTGCTTGGGCTTCCTGGGAAAAAGTGGAGATCTCTGTGGAAAAGGCCCCATGAAAAGTGGGATCTTGCAAAAGTGGAAATCTTCCAAAAGGCCCCATGGCAGTTCTGGTCTGGATTGTAAGAACTTTTAAAAAGTTTTGGTTACTTTCCATAAAGAAAAGCCCAGCCCTTCTCTGTCCTGGGCTCCTGTTTCCCTTGGCTGACTAGTATCTGTTGCTGCAGAACCACTACAACACAGGGAACTTAACTCAAAATCCATGAAGGGAAATACAATTTCTCTCACCATATTCTTGCTGGAGCAATTTTTCATCACAAATTCTATGTGTAGGAACACATTTTTTTCTCACCATACCTGCAGTATCTGAAATTTAAGATTGCTTTTTTCTTTAGGCCTTCTGATAGTCAAATCTATTTCTGAATGGACTGAAAAAATATATAACCCTAATGGATGTTTTTGTTACCTGGAGTGAGGCCTATTTAATTTTTTTATTCAGTATTTTACACTTCATCATTTTATGGTTATGACAGGAAAGTTTTCTGCTTTCTGTCATTTTGTAATTTCATGAAATCAGGTCTAGAGTAGGCAATTCCATTGAATTGAAAACTTTGGTGTGGAAGATCTGTGGGAAAGAATGAAACACAAACAAAACTGTAATGGTTTTCCTTAAAACCAGAGGGGTTAAAACTATTGAATTGTGATGAATAAAGTATTAATGCATGGAGTTTATAACGACCTAAGTGTTTACAACCACTTAGATGATAATAAATTCTGGCACATGGAAATACTTCATAATATAAGATTTATGTAGATTTCATGGAGAATTTATGCGAGTAATTTGTATAAACTTGCAAGAATTATGCAAGTCTCCTGTTCACATTAGCCTGTAAATAATGGTGGATAACTTCAAAACAGCTGACTGGGATGGAGGCAAAAAATTAATTTATTCTTTCTGATCTTCATGTAAATTCCTAACGATAATAAAATAATTGCTGTAAATCATGGCCTAAGATATTTCCTATTAAATATCAGTACTAAAAATGAAGGTGGTGGTAGCAATCATTTCTTCCTTCGCTGGAGATTTTGTTTTATATAACTTTAAATTGCATGCCTAAAGTTTTACAAGTCAGATACAGAATGAAGATGATTGTAGCCAGTGCTAGCAATATAATGGGATAATAATAACAACAATAATAACAACAACAACAATAATAATAATACAGACTTTCTCAGGTGTATGCCTAAGGACACACCTTCATTGACAAAGAGTGAGAATCCACTGGAATAAAAACTGAGCAAGTTCCTTTTCCAAGCAGGGCCACAGGTCAGTGCTTGTGCTACCAGGACAATTCCCAGGCACAGCCATGGGGATTTGGGTTGTAATGATTTGGCTGCTCCCACGGGAGGCTCCAGTCTTGTGGAGGAGTGTCAGGAGTTGTGAATGATCCTCATTCTCAGCTGCTTTCCCTTGATTTGCATTTGCTTCTGAGCTGCTTAACCACGGGTAGATTATTTCAATTTTCTTGGTGAATAATGCATGAGGGTGTATAAGTGGATGTTCCTTGGCTGAGTGGGCTGCAGATTAAAAGTGTCAGCTCCTCTGCAGCATTAATGTGCATTTCTTTCTCAGGTTAAAGCTGGAGAGAACCTAGATATGCTTTTTTTGGAGAACTCCTACAAGTGCCAAAATATTGGCAATGTTTGCTTTTTCTCTTCTTTTTCCCTTGACTACCTGTTATTTGAATGAAAAAGCCAGTTGCCAATTTTCCAGTACAAGCTTATTTTCCTTGAGACTCCCCCTCAAGATTTCAATGCCACATTGTTGTACCTGCTGCTTGAGCTTCCTGGAAACTATCAGGAACAGGGCTTTTTAAAATTTATTTCTCTGTCACTCCTGTCAGCTCAGAATGCTGATTCCTTCTCACTCCTCCTTCTTGCTCTTTAATGTGTCCCAGAGGGATAATTTGGAGTATCCTTTCCTGTTCTAGCAGCCCTGGGGCACAGATAGAGGCAATTCTTGTGTGTAACATGTGGAATGTTTCATGGAGGTAGAGCTAAACACATTAAATGCTGTAATAATTGAAGTAACACTTCAACCCACCATGATCCACTTCTGAGAAAAACCTCTTCAAATTTTTCCTTTATTAATTATTAAGGGGCATATAAGTATTTTACTGTACTCTTGTTTCAGTCGTGGATTATGCAGATATTTTCTTCTTTTTCAGCTTATTGGAGAAATACCCTTTGATGCTCCAGATCTCTAGTAAATTAGAGCACAATAGTTGTCCTTGTTTGCTTGTGGTTAGATTGTATTTATAGGGCATTTATTCAAGATCATATTTGGATCCCTAAAATATCAAAACTCTGAAACTTATGGGCCATTCTAAACAAAATATTTAATTGGAACAATGAATGTGAAACCTTCCAGGGCTGTTTTAAACATAATAAATACTTTAGATAATGGTGTTCAATATGAGAGTCCTGTGGAGTGTGGTTAAAAAGAGCTTCCTAAATTATGGAACAAAACAGTCTTCTAAACTAGAACTCTTCCAAACTCCCCAGCTGTAACAATATTCCTTGGAATTAAAGACATCCAGACATGAAGTGGAGCAATGTTTCAAACATGCTTCCAATCTCATCTCAGCCTGATGTTTAATAAGATAAAAGATTGAAGGAGTGTGAAACTGTAAACGCTGCGTAGTAAACAAGGCACTGAGTAGTGCAGCTGCTTAAAAAGCAGATACAGATTAATAGCTACAATAAAAGAATGCAATAAATATTTAAAACCAGTCCAAGAAATATTTTGTGAACTTCTTACGGTATTTGATGCTGAAAATTTCAGAGAAAATACTTGGGCTGGTTTCGGGTTGTAAAACATGAATTCTCAAAACCCAACCAAAGAATAAGAGAAACAGAGGGAAATCATGTTGAGGTTGTGGTTTAAGTTTGAAATAATTCCAGCATGTGCTTTGTGAGCTCTTTTTGTGCTGGTGCTGCTGCAGATCCAGGGCAGGGGGTGGTGGTGGTGTCTTGTCCCCCGCTGCAGGTGTTGGTCTCTGACCTGCACATTTGTCGCTCAAAGCAGTGTTTCTTGGCTCCAGGTATATCACTAAGATATTCCAGGCTCCCAAGTCCTGTGCCAGCCTTAATCCCATGTCATTTCCTCATTTCATGCTTAGAGTGACAGGGATAGCAGAGCAGGAGGAACTAAGAGGAAGTGAAGTTTCTTCCTCATCTCCTCTAAATGTTTGTTCTGTCCATTTTTCCATTTTCAAATCGTGCCATCAGAAGAGCTTTGCTTTTATGGGTTTCTGCTTTCAAATTCTCCCCCTAACATGGAATTCTGACACCTAACTTCTATTTGATGTTGCCTTCATTCCTTTGCCCTTCTTAAAGGATCCAGCTTCCCATATCCAAGTAGAAGTCCCTGGAATCCATTGCTGTCAGGTAAGGGTTAAACCATGGTCATTTTTCTGTTTGGGGGCAGTAGTAGAAAGGTCTGATTTTGGTGCTCTTATTCCTGGAAAGGTAAAACAAAGAAACATGGAATTCTTCAGGAGTACAGCTTTCCCAAAAGGAAAGGCTTCACACACCCATAATCTGTTGACTTGGGCTAAACTTGGTGGTAAGTAAAGAAAATTTCTAGGAAGAAATTCCTCCCTGTGAGGGTGCTGAGGCCCTGGCCCAGGTTGCCCAGAGAGGCTGTGGCTGCCTCATTCCTGGAAATGTTCCAGGACAGTTTGGAACTGTCCTGTTGCTCCAAACTGTCCTGTTTGTCCAGTTTGGAGCAACCTGGGATGGTTGAAGGTGTCCCTGCCCATGGCAGGGGCATGAAACAAGATAATCTTGAAGATTCCTTCCACCCCAAGCCATTTGATGATTGTATTAACATTTGGGGGCTCAGAATGACTCCAAACTCCATATATGGCCTTGAGAACCATGACAAGATGGATGGAACAAAGTGGGTTTAGTATATTCATTATAATTAATAGAATATTCTTTTTTAAATGTTTTATATTGAACCAATATATAAGAAATAATTTATCTCATTATTATACGAAATAAATTATCTCTGAAGTGATTAAATGCTTCATGACCCCAGTCCCTGCGCCAGAGGGCTGTGACTTCTTGAGGTGTTTGAGACTAAACACTCTCTTATTTTAAAAGTGGTGTTACTGCAAGGAGTACTGGATATTTAGGTTGTTAAGGAAAAATAATGCAGTTGAGCACCATGTCTCTCAGTTTTCTTGCAGATGACACGTCAGCAAGGATTCTGTGTGCAGGTAGGCTGCTCCATGTGGTCCTACCTTCCTTTTTATCTGGGAAAACCAGTAAATATGAAGCAGAAAAAGGACAGCTGTGGTTGGAAAGCTTCTGCTTAAAAAAGGGAATGTTTTATTTCCATTAATACAGATAGGATTTTTTCCCAGTCTCTTTTAATGGAAATAGTTATTGCTTAATATACAGTTTTATTTTACTTTGTTTTAGTGTATTGATGTTTTAATGTGATTTGCATCGACTCCAAATTTCACTGAACACTGTAGGCTGGATTTTTTTTTTTAATTATCAAAAAACCCCCTTCCTTATTCTTTCCTCAAAGTCAACTGAAATTGGGCATGGATATCCTTTCAATCATCCCAGCTTTGGAATATAATTAAGCCAATGGTCTTGATGCTGCTCTGGCTTTTGAAAGGTGTCTGCACAAGCCATGCAGAATTACAGAGAAGATGGCTGTAGAATATACAGGCTGCAATTTATTGCTGTAAAATGTTTATCAAGAACAGTTTAGATGAGGAAAGCTTACATAAAGAGTTCCTGTAGTATGCCTACAGCAAGCCCACTTTTCCATGGACATGTGTCCAGACATCTGGGAATGTGCATATCCATTTTTCATGGTGCAGTGAGTGACAGAAGCCATTTTAGAGTAATTAGGTTCTCAAAACTTGGAAGTAAATCCTTCCAATTCTCTAAAAAAGAAGAGGAAATCTGAGGTTTTTCAGGATGCTGGCTATTATCAAAAGCGTAAAGGGAATGTTAAACACACTTTGTGTAGTTTTAGAGGTATTTGCTCTTCTGACACTTTAAATCTACTGTATGACTTTGTGGTTCTGAGTTCCAGAAGTGAGTGGGACTGAGTGCTTGATTCTGGATCAAAGGAATTATTTCCAGAATTTAAATGCATGTTGGAGCATCAAAAGCCCCACTAAATAGTTGCCTTAAAACCCAAATAAACTTTTAAAATCAGCAGGGATGGATTAGCTAGTATGTTTTCCACCATGAGTGTAAGACGTGATTCAGATTCCTTGCTTTCCTTGATGCTTGTACAGTACATTTTGGGGGAATAAATCATATGGGATAACCTTTGTATATTATGGTTTATTTGCTTCTCTGTTGTTTGGAGAGAAGTCACTTAAACTGGGGAGAGTAATTCAGTTAGAAAAAAGTTAATTATTATTGCTTGCCACTCTTATGCCTGAAAGAAAGAAATAATTTCTCAGTGTGTAGTTCCACGTTGGTATAGGAAAATGCCAGAATGTAGATTCTTTTGGACTGGTGTTCATGAAGAGTGACAGTGCCTGGAAGCTCCAGTATTGATAGGGCTGACAGCTTTTAATTTGCCTCTGCAGCCTTGACCCACTCAGAGCTGTTTAGATATTTCAAGTAGCACTCTTCTTGATTTTGATCAAGATGGGGGCAGTCTGGAGAAGAGTTTGGTTAAATCAGAATTTTAATGAAAATATTTCAGTTTGTCCACCATCTGAATTACTGTGCAGTGTCCTCTGCTCTTTGCCCAAGGTGGGAAGCTGTTCTCCATCCTGGAGACCTGGTAGTCAGTCCCCAAGCTCCTGCCATTGTGTGCTCATAGCTCCCCTTAGAACTTCCTTCTCTGGTCTTCCCCAATGTATTTTCAAGGCATTTAATGTTATTTCAGCCAAAGTGGTGCTGTGCTGTAACAGGAATGTTTGAAGCCTTGCCCCTGAGCCCCAGCTAAGATGAAGTTTTCAATGCTGTTTGATTAGGTTTTGTGTTTTTTGGTTTAAAGTTATAATGTAGTGGCCCTGCAGATTTTTAAAAAAAATTATTCAAACTGTGGCATAACAAGGAATTACAGGTTGTCAGAATCAAATTGTGCAGCTTTTCCTACCATGGTTACAGGCTTTGTAAAGGAATGTATAGGTGTACCTGCTTTGGTTTTATTAGAAGGTGAAAATTATCTTGACTGCTAAGCTCTGCTTAGTTTTATGACATTTTTCTGTTCTTGTCAGAAGCTGCCATGACAATTACTTAACAAGGAATTAAAATCTCAGGGCTTTCTAGTTCTGCTCCATCTTTAACTGATAAATTGTTCATAAACACACAGTGTGGGGCATCACCTTTCATCTATAAGAAAGGGCATTGAGAGCTCATCTAATTCTTAAAAGAATGAATGTGCAGAGGAATTTATACAAAAATATTGAAAATTAAAAATGCAAGACAGGTTAGAAAACGAATCTGCAAAACTGCTAGTCCTGCTTCCACTAATTTATATTTGTTTGCCTGATTTGAGCTGATCTAGGCTTGACTTAGCTGGTGGTTTGGCAGTTCCCTGAGCCCAGCAAGCTCTTAGATCAGCCCTCCCTGTCTCAGGACACAGTGACTGAAGTGTCCCCCTGTCCCAGGCATCCCTGATTGATGGAATTGGAGACCCTCCTGGGGGCTCTGGTTTGATTAGCACAGCTTTGAGTCAGCCCCCAAAGGAAGGAGCACAGCACTTGCCTGAAGTGGATTTTGTCCCCTTCTTTTCTGTGCCCAGGAGCCAAGAACTGTAACAAATGAAAGGAGAAGGATAAGCCTGGCAGAAGCCAATGGAGGCTCAGTTTCAGAAGGAAGCATTTGGCCCCACTGAAGCTGGGTAGTCACAAATCCTGCTCAGTTATTGAAAACAACTGACAACTTCCCAGTGACGGCTTCCAAGCTGTGAAGAGCCTCCTGCATTTTCAGGAGCTTCTTCCTGGGAGTGAGGGAGGTTACACCAGGACACATCTTTTGATATCCTGTGACATTATGCAATGCACCCATCACGTTGTATCATCATTGAAATGCTGTTCAGATAATGTCTTTGCCTTGCATTAAAGCTTAATGGGAAAAATTTGAAATTGTAGCATGAGAACAAACTGATTCCTACCAGCCCTCCTTCTGTACTGGTTTGGAAAGCTTGGTTGGAGATGGAAACATTTAATCTTGGCTTTTTTTTTTACCTTTTTAACCTTCTCAGTGTTTATTTTTTCAGAATTTGGGTGGAGAAATGAGATTTCCTGAAGAGCTGGAGTAGTACAACAGCCAGTTCAAACTTTTTTCCTTTTCTTACTCTCTTCTTACAGAGTTTTGCATGGGTGTTTGCATCCTGTTTAGCCTTCCATCTCTGATTTCAATTTTCCTCTGGGAGACTTTTTGCGTGTTCCAGTGCCCCTCATTGTTTAAACTTTAAATCAGTAACATTTTGATGCCATGGAAAGATGTAATAGGATTACCAATTAAAAAAAAAAAATTAATGTTGAAGTCTTTTTTTCATGGTAGTCCTTCTTTGCTTGAATGGAGACCACATTCAGGACAGCACCCAAGCTTGCAGGTGATCACAGCAGACTTGCAGACAGGGTACAAGTACAAATTCTGTTTCTGTGGGTTTTTTTGCTGCTGCTTTTGTGGTTTTTACTCCCCTCTGCCTTTCTCTCAATTTTGCTTCTGTGTAATGCCTGTGGGGAATTTCAGCAGTGACTTGCACAGTGAAACAGCGTCAGTGAATTATTTAAAATAGGTATAGTCACTTTAGTGTGATTTAATAATTAAAAAATCCTTTTAAAGACAAAGTCAGCTCCACAGAGGGCTGGGTTAAGGAACTGAGAACCTTTGTTGAAGAACTGGTGGCTGTGGCCAGAAGCCCTGAAGTTGATGGATTACCATGAAATTGTCACCTCTGACAGCTACAGGAAGATCCTCTCAAGTGGCTTGAAAGTCTCTGGTGGCTTATTTACTTTCCTATCACTCAGTACATTCAGACATAAATATCATTGCATCTTCAGACTGTTAAAACAATGCCTTTTTCTTCTTTCCATTACTCTCTTCTAGATAATTGTTTAATTATGTAAATTAATAACTTGAATCTGTAATTTTAAATAAGGAAATGTTACTAAAAACCCAGGCTTTCTATAGAAAATGTGAAATTTTAACTCTTGCTGTGGACATGCACACATATATAGAGTTAGAAAAGCCTCTGGCTAGCAGTTTATTTTCTACATCCATAGGTATAAATCCTTGAGAAGACCAATGTAAATTGGGATGTTGGCTTTGGATTACAAACAACTTCATTTAGGGAACCACACAGAGAAAGGTATTGCCTGAGGAGAAGAAAATATTTTATTTCCCCGAGAAAACAAAGTGGTTGCTATGGGACAGAAAATGATCTAATGATGGCTTTCACAGAGACATGTAACTGGACAGAATATTCAAACCACAGTGAGCAAAAATATTGGTTTTTCCAAGATGTATTTGTATAGATCTGGACACTTTCAAGAAAAATGAAGAAGTGGGTATTTTTCCATAGGGTACAATTTAATTTTTTTTTTCTTTCCAGTTCTCCTACAATATTCTGCAAATGAAATATATTTATTTAGTCAAACTGTTTTTAAATACATAGGGAGAGAATCCCAGTCCTTTTGAGTGCTGAATGATGATGTTTTGAGGGGTCACCAAGTACAAATAATGTGGGGGTTTTGTGTGTATAGCAATATAATGAAAAATCTAAGCAATTAATAAAACGAATCAATTTAACTACAATTGAGCACCATGTGATGAGTGGCATAGAAATGCCACATCTGTACATGCAGTTCATGCTTAATGCTGTAAAAAAGTACATTTTAGAATGTTTGGTGTTTTTAAAATTGATTTTAGGCCTGTACCCCAGTGAAGTTTATCTTTCAGAATTCAATTAAATGGACTTAGAAAACTCCTTCAGCAGTGAATCCAGAATTCACACATGAGCCATGTTCCCTTTTGCTCCTTGGTCTGGGAATACACACAGCAGTACTTGCTGAATTTTGCTCTAGCACTAAAGTGCTTTTGTTACTTACATGAATTACTTAGTACTTGTACTCTTCTAAATATTTGAATGTCCTTCCCAGCTTATTAAGAACACTAATTTTTAATGCCTGTAGATTAGTAATGAGTAAGTGCTTTCCTAAAAAAAAAAAATTTCTCTGTTCTTGGAGGAAACAAAAGCTAAAGTTGTTTCATACTACTTGTACTCATTCCTTTCTTCACTTTATTCCTCATACTAGCTTAAGTACCTTAGAGGTCTTTATTATCCAAAGAAATTTCTGCTGTGGTCATGCTTGAAAGTCCCACTAGCTGTGTGTGTCTTGCATGATTGCATGCAAAAATTGCTGCTTTAGATCATCCTGCTTTTGGCAGGATAGCTGAGGATGTCATCTTGCAGTGTGATCAGCCTGCTGGGATCCTCCCGTGTTCCCTGGGAGCTCCTAGCATGTAGTGTCAAGCTAGGTAAGACTTCCTTCTGCTAGCTAAGAGCTTTTCCTCAGTGTGCTGTGTTTTGGAAAGTTCCTGAAGCCTACTGCAACAGGCACCATTTCCTGTTGGGCACAAGGGTGATTTCTGTTCCTGATGTGTGCCTGTGCCTGTTTGCTCAGAAATACCCATCTGTGATTATCGCCATCAGTATTAAATTGCTGCCTTGTTTTGATTTCCTCCCTCCTTTTCCATTTATTTTTGTGTTGTTTAAAACTGCTCCCTAAATTTTGTCTCATAGTAAGGCTTAGATGCCTGTTTAACTACTTCAGCCCTCCCCTCACAGTGTCCTTCCTCAGTTTTTCATTTCTGGAGCAATGGTGTCATTTTCTGCCAGCCAGTTTCCTGAACGTTCTGCCCTTACACTACCTTTGCGTGCAGTTAAATGCTTATGGGATGTATTCATGACTGCTAACACAGTCCCTAGACCCTGGGGCTTCTTTTCTCCTCTGCTTTTCTCCTGTATGT
The DNA here is from genome assembly GCF_022539315.1 of Serinus canaria. NCBI lineage: Eukaryota > Metazoa > Chordata > Aves > Passeriformes > Fringillidae > Serinus > Serinus canaria. Next base: position 7,897,624 of record NC_066319.1, on the reverse strand, counting down.
GTTTGCATGTCCTTTCTTTGCAGAGCTCCCTATTAGAGAAGTGTGTTTCTCACCTGGCATTTACAGTGCTGTGTTGGAAGATTTGTTCTGTCCCTGACTTTAGGCATCACCTGCTCTGGTTATGTACTGAAAATGCAGAATACAGAGAGATGGCAAGGTGCAAAACCCAAGAAAATGGTCCTAGTTAGGAGCCAGCTGCCTCCCCCTCTCCTTTTTCCTGTAATGGAGAGTGGCAGAAGAGATAAGAAAGATCAATTAGAATTATAAAGGTTTTCCCAGCTGTAATAGTGGATAGCGACAAAATCCCTGACAGTTCTTCCTTTAAGGAACAGAGAAGAAGATTAAAATTGGTCAGGGAGGCTCAGTAAGTGAGATTCAAAACTCAAACCCACACTGAGGCAGAGTAAGGTGTTGGTAAAGGGAGAGAAACTGTGGTTTGTTTCTGATGTTATTTACCACTCAGCAATACCTATTTGCAGACAGGGCTGTCCTCTCCTGGCAGTAAATGACCAGAACATCTCCTGTAGTCTCTTCTAGCTATCCTACACAGGCCCATTTCTCTGGGTCTGGAGCAGTCCTGGCATCATTCAATGTGTCATTCATTGGATTCTTTATTTCCTGACTGAAATTCCAGTCCCCATTGAGTCCAGAGCAAAAAAATAAATCACCTTTGCTGGGGCTAGAATTTAAACAGCTGTGTCTTTCCCTTTATTTATTGTGTAACAACCCACAGACTAAGAGGTGCCTCTGTTCCAGTGTCAGGACTCTGTGACTCTCTCACTGGATCCTCAGAGCCTTTCCTTTTCATAGCCTCCTACATAAATGTAAATCACTGCTTACTCCTGCATCTTCACTATTTCCTGTGTTGCTTTTGGCTGCTGAATGGTTTGATTACTCCTTGAACTGATGCCTGGTGTTCAGACCCTGAGTCAGATTTCAGGGCTTGCACTTCCCTCCCTCGTGCAGCACACTCTGCCTCCTGCCTCGTGTGCTGCTGACATTCCCTGAGTCATGGAGCACTGGCATTCCCGAGCATCTGACAGCAGCAACCCATCTTCATTTGCTCCACAGGAACCTCCTCCAGATTATAGCTCCCAGATTTGCTGGGAACCACTGGAGTTTTGGTCTATTTTCTTCCTGTCTTTCAGTCCTGCCACCTCCATTTGTACTTTATTTCTTTATCTCAGATGTGTCCTTTGAGCCTCATTTATTTATTCTCCTTTTCTGCTAATAATACCTTTGATGTTCCTTCCCAACATAAAGTGAAGCATGGTCCTAGCCAGGGGGTCTTAGGGTGAGTCATCTCTAAATTTCTTGCCAAATTCTTGGCCAGGAAAGATATGTTAAAACCCCATGGAAAATTTACTTGAGGGGATTCTATAGAAGTTTTCCTCAGCATTTAAATTTCTGTATATTCTGTTTTACCACCCTCTACCTGTCATCACCCAGCTGAGAGAATGACTTTAGGCTTTTCCTGACCCTCAATGGGAACTTGACACAGGGAATGAGAATAATCTCTGAGAATAATCTCTTGACTGTGTTTTTGTCCCCTGCTGTAACAGAGGTGTCCTGGATACTGTGGTCACCTCTCTGTTGTTTGTGGCAGTGGTTCCTCAGAAGCCAGAGCTGCTGGGAATGCCTGCAGGATTGTTCCCAGAGAAACCCTCTGGTGTCCACTGGTGGAGCTGAGGGCTGGGTATTTCCTTTGGTTTAGGGCTCTAGCAAACAAAAAATATTGCAAGTGATTTGAATTCACTTCTCAGCTGAAGCTTCCTAATGTAATGTCTGAAATGCATATTTGATGGCACCCTGTTTTATGTTGTCTGTCCTATCCAGTTTTTTCTCCGGATACATAGTGTATTCTTCATGTACTTATTTTTGTTTATAAAGATGTGTGATTTTATTCCTGAAACATTTAACGCCTGAATTGTGCCCTTGAATTTGTGAGTGCAGTCATCATCTTAAATTAGATGTGCTTCTGTAGATGGCCACAGACTGGATCCTAGGTGGCTGATACCAAATGATCCTTCCTCCAATGGAAGTGCTGCTGGACACATGGAATAGTCACACACATGTTACCAGTGTACAGGTGACACCAGAGTGAGAATGATTCCTCTCCTAAACGCACATTCTGCAGCTACTCAGAAACATCAAGAATCTGCATGTGGGATGCTGTGGCTTAGTGGAGAGCAACATAACACAGTTCCCATATTCATACAATTCCTCTCCTTTCTCTGATCCCGTTCTTTTTAAGGGATGTGCATTAGCACTATTTGCATCACTTCTTGTCCGGAAGAAAACAGAGTTATTTTGAAACTTGAACACGGAAGTCAAATTTCATTGTAGTAGTCATGATGTCCGGGGGTGGGACTGCCAAATAATATCCAGAACTCTTCTCTTTTCATAGTAATGTCTTGGATGTCAGCCATGCATTTTCCACTGAATTAATGAACATCAGATTTATGCCAGGAACATAAGAATAGATGACACTGCTTCTGAAATAGTTTATACATAAAATTACTTTTTGATGATGGGTTTAAAGCCTGCACCTTCTTTATTCTTTCAACTGATCTTATTTACCTGCTCTGACTTACTAACCTATTTAACAACAGGTTAGTAACAGGTTGTGTTCTTGTTACATAAAATCTAAACCCAGCTGTCAGTGCGAAACATAATCTGCTGGAAGCATCAAGAAACAGGATGGGAAAAGAAGTCTTTCCTCAACACTTTCAAACATTGTAAAACACATGTGATGATGTCTTGGAGCAGAAGTAGGGAGAGTATTGTGACATCACTTAAATCATTAATCCACCTCAAAACCCCTTCAGTGAGCAAGCTTTCCTTTCTCAATGGGATTCAGCACTGAGAACATTATAAATGCTGCAAACACCTACATATTTGTACAGAGATAACCCCCTGCTTCAGCGGATGCAGGCTTTTTTTATCCTTTCTTAGTTGTACCAGCATGATTCATTAGCAGTTATTTTTGAGATGAAGAAATGTAGGCTACTAATACAATTTAAAATACTGTTATTTTAATGAATAAGTCAGCAATGTTTTAGTTTCTATTCAACACCAAATGTCTAAATGGAGCTAAGGATAGTGAGACAATTATCAGCTTAAATTATTGGGTTTTATCTTTTAAGGATCCTGCTTAATAACATGACTTTGGATACAGCTTGCAATCCCCTGTTTAGGAGAGAAGATATTTTGGGGGGTGAATGCTTGTGTATCTCCCATCTTTATAGAAAAGACAACTGGAAGTGGGAGACTCTATGCTTAAGCAACCCAAATGTGCCTTTTCTCAGAAGTGTCAGTGTGAGTTACTTGGTTCTTAGGTCCATTTTGGAATTGAGATGATGAAAATAAGAGCAGAGGAAGAATTCTTAAAAGTCATTTAGGTAAGAAGGGAACAACTGTGCTGAGGATAATGTGGGGTGTCATAAAGATGGGTCTCACTAGCTCCACATTTGAGAATCTACAATCACAGAAATGCTTTTTGCTTTCTACACCCACAACCCCCACCAGGATTCTCTCCCTACATTCTCTTCTCACTTCTTGCAGATTCCTGGGCTTCAAGGAGGCTGCAGAGTCAATAATTCAGTTCTCTTGGTGCTTAGTTTCTGGCTTACCAATGCTTCTGCCAGGATAAAAATGGGCTCTGCTGTAAAATGAGAATGAAAGTGGCAATGCAGGTTTTTGTCATTAAATACATCATAAAGTGGCAGTATCTGTGGGAAGCCAGCCAGCAGAGGAAAAAGCTCCCAGAGTTTCATTTCCTTTGCTGACAGCTCAAGCCCAGCTCCGTCTCCTCAGTAAAACTCTGTATTCTTTACTCCATGAAAGGATTCCCCCCAAAGTGCAATAAACCAGTAAAAATTTACAGTAATGTTGTATTTACTGCTTGATTGTTCCCTTCTCTCTTCACAATTAAACTCTGGCTTATTTCTACTGTTGTTAATGCATTTAAATATTGCAACCTCCCATGAATCTTCTTCTAAATGCTGTTTTCTTGTGTCCAGCTCCTCTATTATCCCCATCCTTTTGTCTTGGTTGCCAACTTTATGTAACTTTGCCATGATGTGGTATCTTCTAGAAATTCTCTCTCCTGGCCTACTTTTGCATGCCATTTATTTCCTGTTGGATCTGGGTGGCAGGAAGATTATCCTTAGGGAGTTGGTGAGGGAAGCAGTGAAAGGCAACTGTAGCAATGAGAAGAAGGGGAAATAAGATGGAAAAATGGCAGTGAAGCACACCAGGATTTAAGAGCTGGAGAAGAAGGAGGAGCTGGAGCTAAAAGAAAATATTATTAATTTCTTTCTTTGCTGTTTTCTTACCCTACCTGCCTTGGCACCCTCACACTCATGCATGATCTTTAAAATTTGACCAGTTACATATTTTGAAACTTCTACAAGAGTCCAATTTTTTTTTTTCCCATTGACAGCAATATACACTTTTCAGTTATGAAAATGGTGTTATTCTAAATAAAACTGACATGATCCACCAACACTTTTGGAAGCACAGATGCTTTGTCCCACTATTTACTAAAGAGGTTCACACTTAGATTAAAGCAGTGAAATCAAATCACTGAATAAAGCCTGGAACAACATAATGATTTAAGGAATTCATGCAGAGCTTCTGGTAGGAAGAAAGTTACACCAATGCAAAATTAGATTGTTTTCTGTATACCACCAGGACAAGGATGCGTGGTGCAACCCAATTTTGGTGCAAATGATTTGCTGAGCATCTTGTGTAGTTGCATTTGTCCTTGTTCTCCTCTGTGACATTGTGCTGCAGCCACAAATTCAGATGCTGCATCTGAGGCCCATGAGCGTCAGATTTAGGGGAAGAGTCTTTGTTACAGGAGCCACCAGCCATGAAACCCTCTCTGAATGACCTGGCTTTGTTATTTTTTTTTTCCCCAGCATAAACTACTTGGGTTAGGATATGCACAGCCCCCTGATGTTAAGTGATATTTTTTCTCAACTCAGTGTACACATAATGCCAGGAATAAAGTTAATTTGTTGTGTACTTCAGTCCTTCTGAGTGATGCTGCATCTGGACAAGATTTCCTAGTGTGTTATTAGTGGGGAAAATTTCACCATCCTTTCACCAGCTTGTTTAGAGAGCAGAAGAATTTGTAGTGGGATATGATTATATTTGATTCCTATTTTCTCTCTTTTTGTTGGAAGTAAAAGAATGCAGCTTCAGGGGTTCACAATTGGCTGCTTTCATTTCAAGTTGATCGTCTGAGCTAAATGGATCCTTCTGTCCAAATACTCTAGAAGTTGTTAATCTCTTGCTTCAAGGACCCTTGTAAGGAGCTGGTTACTCAGAGTTTGCTGCTGTGTAAAGATGAACCACTCTGGAGGAGTTCTGCTTGCTGATGAAAACACACCTTGAAATAAGTCCAGTTCATATTTAAAGAAATCAATTACGACAAGTAGTTTTGTGTCTTATTGACTGCAAATCACCTATTGCCTTTTTCTGAAAGAGTTCACAAAAACTATTTACTTTTTTAAAGATTCTATTTTTCCTTGCCTTCATGGCCAGCAGAGAAAACTCTTTGTTATCGGGGTGCACAAATATTTATTGTAGTTATTTGTATTATTCAGAGTAAGAGTGGATGTTACTTTCGATGCAAACAGGAATAATAGAAATGAGGGGCTGTGAGTGCTCTGGGAGTATAAAACCTTGAGAAAGCCTTGTCAGAGCTGGTCTTCCCATTCCAGGGAGAATGTTCTCCAGAACTACAGAAAATACATGGCTTAATTTGGATAACTTGCTTCTTTTACAGCAATATACCTGTTAGAATGAAAGCCAGCCAGCCATATTTTATTCAGATTGGCTGCTTACTTCCACATTGCTGATAGATTTCAATCATGTTTTTGAATTCCCCTTCAGCTATCAGAGCTTTCTGTCACTGCTTTTGCTTTTCTCTCTCTCTTCAAGCTGTTACTTGCAAGACTTTTCCCTCGTTATTGGCCATTGTTTCCTCCCTGATTCCAGCCTTTCCCAGAGAATTGGAGGGTTTCATTTCCCCACCTTTTAACCTTCTATTGTTCACTTCTGTCTGCACCCCTGACCCAGATTCCTCACACAAAGCCATCTCTCATCCTTGGGGACAGAGGTTTTATCTCTATTCTCAGGTAAATTCTGATCTATGAATCTGTATTGCTGCAGGCAGAACTTCAGATATTTGCAAGTATTGCCACATCAAGCCTGGTAATTTTTTTTTAAAATCTTATTCAAACTCTTCTGGATCATAATTTCTCCACTTAGTACCTTCCAACCTCTCAGAGAGATGTCAGACATTTGCTCTGACATGTATCAAGTTTTGAAGCAATACTTGGCAATTTTTGGATGTAATCTAACCAGAAGATCCTCTGTCTCTTCCTTGATGTGTGAGCAAGTAAAGCCCTGAGGTGAACTGGTCGCCCTTCTAGGCACATGCAGCTCTTTGAATGCTTTCCTTGCATTGCTGCTGTAATCTTAGTGAGGGCTAATTTATAATCATGTGTATATGGCAAAAAAAAAAAAACAAAAAACACCAAAAAACAAACAAAAAAAGAGATTGATTTTCACTATCTGTGATTTAAATGTAATTTATGTGTGGCAACTGTGGATTCATCAACTTTTAAATTCCATTGGGATATGCCATCAAACACATACACCTCCTATGCTTTGTTATTAAAATTACCAAAGTGTTTTCTGCAGAATTCTGTGGCCAGACATTCCACCATGCGAGAAATTGCTTCTGATTAAGCCATCCCCAGAGCTGTGCCTGAGCCCAGAGCCTTTCCAAGTCCTTGTTGTTGGTTTCCAGGAAGTTCTGGGCAGGTTCTGGGTTCCTTGGCCCTTGTCACAGCGAGCACAGCCTGGAACGGCGGTGCCGGGTGACGGAAGGGGTGTCTGGCGCATGGCTGTGCAGCTCCCACTGCTATTTTTTGCTTTTTTTCTAATTGATGACTCCTGCCATCTGTTCCCGAGCCATCCCTCTGCTGTCCTTTCCTACTCACAGTCTCCTGCCCCTGTTCCACCCCTGAGCTCAGGCTGAGTGCCCCAAGGCTACTGCCAAGAGCTGGTTGATACCAGGGGTAGCTGGGTGCTAAGATGCTGCTGACAGAGATAAAACAGCAGGTCAGCCCGGGCTGGGCTCTCCTAGCAGCATTTCTGTAGGCTCAGATGCTTCTCTCTCTGTGCTGCTTTAGCTGCAGCTCCCTGAGCAAACTCCACAGATTTTTTTTTTTTTTTTTAATTCAGAAAGATAGAAAAAAGCCCAAACCCTTCACTTTATAAAATCAGTTCAGTTGTTGCTCTGAGGTGGAGTCCTTCTGAATCTGTCACCCCTGCCTGGGTTCATGACCACCTTCTGGCTTTCTGGAATAAGTCAGTCATCTAGAAGCACTGCAGCAGCCTAGGTTGGGTGGTTTTTTTCCTCCCAAGTGCCTTTATGTTCTTTCCAGTCTATATTTGACTCTCTCTTTTCTTGTCTAACTCTCCATTTGGTGGCTTAGCATACGGGAAGCCTGTTTTATGGTGCAGAGAAATGCATTTCTATATGCTAAGGACTGAATTTTTAACAAGAACCTATATGTATGTACAAGCTAGAGGGATTTTTCTGACAGGAGCTCCAAAATGGACAAAATCAGGGAAGAATAAATGATGGCAATCATAGCTGTGGTTAAGCATTATCTAAGAAGCCTTGAACCCTCAAGGTGTGTTGGAGAGATGATTAAATAAGACATTGGGCATCTAAGTACCTAAAAATATATCCTCAAGAGTGGGTAAGGCACTGATTTTCCCTAGATTTCTAATGGGGGTTATGGATTTAAACACATAAAAACTGGTGTTAGAAATGCACAAGAAATGTTCATCAAAATTAACCCATGTTCAATTTCTGTTTAAGGTGGCTTTTTTCTCTCAGGGACATCCCCATGCAGAGTTCCCACACATTTTTCTGAGCACCTACCAAAGGAGCAGGGAAATGAGGGTTTACCTCACTTCTGTTTGGAAGGTTCCTCATGATTTTTAGATTAAGGATGCTAATGACTTGTGGGTTATATTGTGCTTGTGTATAGGCACAGTCAAATTATTAAGTTTTTGTCCTGAGGTGATAATACCAAGGCTACAGTTGAGGCGAAAATCTTTCAGGAAGGAGTGGAAGCTGCTGGAATATTTTCTTTTTTAATTTGCCAGCACCACAGAATTTGGGACTTCTGTTAAAATAAACAAATTCTAATAAGCTATTAGTGAGAATGAGAGAAGCTCAAAAACTGCAGCTGCAAGTGTTCACTGACTTCCTTGATTGTCACATTTTCCCATTGTACAATAGTGGTTATTGCAGGAGGCTCTGCCATGTAGGAAGAAATTACATTTCCCAAGTTGGGGGAAAGACAGACAGTTAAATGGAATAAAGTGATCACTCATCAGGTGATCTCTCTGATGGTGTAGGTCTGAAAGAGTTCCCATCATTTCCACAAAACTTAATAATTTCAAGTGACTTTTATATTTTGGATGTTTTTATAACACTGATTAGAAACCTCCAGATGATGAAATGTTACAGCTCTGGCGAGAATCTAATAAAAATCCCCCCTGGGATTGATTTTGATTGACTACAGTTGCCTGTCTGTTTTTATTTTACTGTATATGAACAGACAGGAATGAGCAGGATTGAGTTAACCCTTCCCTGGCCTAATTCCTGTCCTTGGGGGCCTGGGCTGTCACTGCTTTCCACCACTGACACCCAGAAAAAGGAAAAAGCAGTTTAAGGATTCCATTAACACTCCCAGTTCCTTTGTGTTTTCTAGCTCCAAATATAACCAGGGGATTGGATGAAGATACTAGAAAATGGAACCCACACAGGGTTATAATTCAAATTAGTGGCACAGCCCTGGTGGAGCAGTACTTGTTCTGGAAATTATATTGATTCTTTTGTGGAGATAATTAATGCACATATTTATAAGTTAATGAATTAAAGTTCAAAGTTATTCTTTAGGAAGCCTTGCATCTATTAGAAGTCAAGAAGAAGGTTTTTTTCCGGTCAAATAAAGATGTTTAATCCTGCACATGTGCTGTGTCCATTTCCTCTGGTAAGAGTCCCACCTGCTAAGGATAGTTGCTTTCAAAAATAAATTGAACCAAATGTAAAATTATATTAGAGAAATATTCTTTTCTTTGTAAATTAAACACTGTGATGTTAAATTAAGTTAAAACTGTTCAATTTATTTATACTTACTAATTCTTTTCAGTTCTATGTTAACTGTAAGATCACTATGCACACAGACATTAAATCCATTTTGGTAATTTATTTTCTGTCATTCTTGAAGCAGTTTTCTCAGTAAGAAACCCCTTGATTTTCCAAATAGATGCATTAGTGATCAGTGAAGATGCCTGAAATGGAATAAATATTTATTACCTATTGTATAGTTTATATTACTAGAAGGCAAATTTTTAATGTAGCTTGCTCTTTTTTATTAGACCATGAATTTCCTATCCTTTGGAATCTTTGTATCTTAGATTTAAGTAGATCTGCTTAAAATTTTTGAGATTTTTCTCACCTCCGCCTCCTTCCTATATCCCTGTTTCAATTATCTGCTCTTTCTCTGGAAGCATGTTTGCACTGCCAAACACTGCTATCCCTGGATTTCTTTTTCATTCAGAATTAGGACTTTCCAAACTTCTCTGGTTATATCTTGTATTTCCTGGCATCTGCATCAAAGTTACCAAACGAGCTTGGTCTTTTTTTTTTTTTTTTTTTTTTTTGGTATTCTTATTCTGTCCAAAAATAAATTCTCTTTTATTCTAGCCCAATGGAAGGGGAGGGGAGAATAATTGTGCTTGTATCATCCCCTCTGTTTCAAACTGGAATACAGGAATATAGGTGAGGGATTGTGTCTAGTGGCAGGTCTGGCTCCATCCTTAACGAGGTCGATGTGTGAAGCTTGGGGCGATTGGTGCTTCTCCTCAGATTGGTCCTTTGGAAGAAATAAATAAATAAATTGGGGAAAGGGAATAAATAACAAAAAGTGAAGAGCAGAAGGGGAAATCGAGGGGGGAAAGAAATAGTGAAAAGGAAACAGATAGGGAAAAGGAAATAAATAGCAAAAAATGAGTAAACAGCAACAAGCGCATAAATAGCAACAAGCGAATAAACAGTGGGATGCTCTGAGCACCGAGAGGCAGCTGTGCAAGTTGAGAGCGAAAGGCAGGTCCCCGGCAGCTCCCAGCCCTGGCTGGGCTCTCCCGTGCCCAGCCCCAGCTGCTCCAGCCCCGCTCCCGCCTGGGAACGGGAATGTTCGGCCCCCGGGGCCCCGGAGCTCCCGGTCCCGCGGCGCTCCCGCAGCCGGCGGGCTGGGGCTGGGAGCAGAGTCTGCTCTGCGGGGCTGTGGCGGCGGCAGGTTCACATGACTAATGCTGCGAGAGATGGCAGGAGCGCTTCTCTCTTTTTTTTTTTTTCTTCTTCCCTTTTTTTTTTTTTTTTTTGAGCAGCTCCAGTCTGTGCACAGTTGGCTCCCAGCTGACAGACAGAATGTGGGGTGGGCTTTGTCACCAGAACGCTGGGTACTGCATGCCCAGCTATGCTCGCAATTCCACAGTGCCCAGAAACCTGCTGCTTATGTCAGGGTGCAGCCAGCCTGAACACATAGAAATTGGGTAGCTTGATTGTTGGTGGTTTTTTTTTTAAATATTATTATTTTTTATTTTTTTAAATCTTTTTTTGCCTCTTTCTTGCCTGCAAAGGTTATATAATGAGGGGATTGCTGCTAAAGTAAAAAGGGAAAATGAAGTCTTTGTTAAATGCCTTCACAAAGAAAGAAGGTAAGCGATGAAACCAGAACACTTTGATGTTTCAGACTGGTGTTTTCTTGTGTACATTTAATATGATGAGCTTAGTGACTCTATAATTAATCAATTCCTGCAATTTCTTTTTCAAAATTATTTGATGTTAGACAGTCCGTTTAGGCAAGTGGTTATTAAAGCTGGATGTGACTTTATTCCTTTTAGGATTTCTCTGAAGAATAAAGTAGTTATAAAAATGTTTTTGTTCCCTAAGAAATGCATTTGGAGACGTGGAAGGATTTTCCTAGGTGAATTTTGTCAGTGAATGGTGCTGAATTGCACCTTCAGATGTCTGAAGTGCCAGGAATAGAATTCAGAGAGCTGGAGGAAGGATTATGTGGTACTTTCAAGTATGCTTTTAGGGATGATAAATTTAAACTTTTGGGGCATGGAATTAGTTCAGGCATTTTCATGTCATTTTATATTAAGTGTTTTTCCCAAACAAGTTTTGCCACAGTTATTCTTGCAGTTCTGAAACGTGGTGAAATATTAGGGGAAAGCAGAGTCCAACAGGGACTAAAGCATGGACATTTGCATTTCATCATTTTTTGTTGTAGTTCTGTTTTTTAATTGGGAAAATAATATAAATAATGCTGATAAGAAGCAGCTAAAAAAATACCCACCCACTTACAGTTTGCAGATTGCTGGGGAAAAGAAACAGTTGGGTGGAATATTAATCACTTCAGGCACAGAAATGCTTATTTTTAACTCTTTCTATAAAAGATTTGTGTTAGACACGCATCAATTGGTGTAATTAGTTGTCCCTTCCCTGTTTATTTCCTGTAGTAAAGGCTAATTTTGCTCGTAGTTCTCTCCTCAAGAACAGAACATTAATAGCAAAACAAAAGCTAAACTCTTTAATGAGCTTGTAAAATGCTTCTGAGGTGTGTAAGGGAAAAAGATTTCCTTTCCTCTGGTGCCTGGAGGGTGGTTTCTCCAATCTGTCAGTACAGATGTGCCCTGCAGCTCTGTGTCCGTGCTGTCACCGTGCCCTGGCACCCTGTCTTTGTCCTCCCTCCCCCCTCCACCAGCCTCTCCAGAGTCCCAGTAAACATCCCCAAAACGCTGGCAGGATTTTGTTTTCTCAGCCTGTGGCTGGAAGGGCTGGGCAGGCTGCTTTCAGTTTAATGAGAAATTGAAATCTAAAGGTCAGACCCAATTTTTACTGAATCCCACACAAACTTTGGTGACCTGGGGGAATAGCATTGGAGCTTTTGGTAGCAAACCTGAATGTGCCAAACATCTCCTGTACTCAGTTTGTGTGTTTTCTCCTTGACTGAATTCTGCTTTGTTGTACCTGGGAAAGATCCCCACCTTCAATGAAGTGCTTTCTGGAGCTGTATTCCAAATGTCAAAAATAAAGGAATGTAGAAATGTTGCATCTTGGCCCCACACATTGACCTAAGGGTCTGCATGTGCCAGTTTTTGAGATAAATGCTGTGAGTTTGCTGTAAGTTAGCAGTAACTGGGGCTTTCACTGTGACATCTGAAGCACCAAGGTGCTCTCATGACACCCTCGGCTGCTTTGAAACCTTAAAGAAATATGGAATGGGAAAAAACTTGAAATGTCAGGAAAATTATCCAGAGTTTCTTCTAGTTTCTAGCATAAGCGTTGGACTTGTGTGCTGTCTCCCATTTAAAGCTTTTAAAGGCTGTTTCCCTTATTTCAAAGGAAGCATGGGAATGAATTGAAGCCCTTTCTGTGCACGCTGTTCCTGTGTTTGGTTGTTCAGGTGTTGTTTACTAGAGGAAGTTTCAGCTCACTGGAAATACAAAGGATGTTATTGTAAAATATTCAGAATTGTAATTGATAAACTGTAATCATAAACTGACTCTGGTGAAAATGATACAAACCATTATTTTACTCTCAGTTCCATCTCTATTTTATGCTATAAATATGCTCTCAGTTTTGCACTGAAACCTTAAATTTTGCTTTGTTCTCTCAATTAAAGGCTCTATTTCAAGGCAGGACAGATTGACTCCTATCTATATTCATATTTATGTGAATTTATTTACTTGCAGAGTATGACAGACATTCTTATTCTGATTTTTTGTGTGGTTTTGAAGGGTATTGAATGAGTAGACATTTCTCGCTCTTTATAAATGGCACTTACTGGCACTTTAGACATGAAGGATGATATTTTGTGGGTCTTCTTTCCCACTTTACATATGATTTTTTTTTCTTTGAGAATTACAACAGCTCTGTGAAGCCCTCAGGATAATGCTTGGCTGCCTTTTGTTAGTTATGCCACTGTGACCTTTTGGATGTAAATCTCTGCACTTTGGCTCAGGTCCTGTGACCCCATGAGCTCCACCGAGAGAAATTAATGAGGGCAGTTGCAATAATGGGGATCAAGGCCAGCATGAGGTTTTGGGGTCAATTCCTTCATGACAGGGAAGGAAATTCTATCACATCTGCTGATAACTGGATGCTTTTTTATGGGGGAATATGCCTTCTAAGTTGCAATAGGGACAAACTGACCCACTGGAGTGGGAAAAGGAGATCTGGAAAATGGTGTGAACGCTCGTGTGAACCAGGAGCAGGCATGGAGGGCTGGACCCTCTGCTCTGAGTTAGATTTGTGTCGCCCTTGCTTTGTTTTGTGTTGTGGCTCTTTCATTAAGGAGTTTCTTGGAGCCTTTGGATATCCTGGCGTTCACTCTGGGACGTGGCACGTGACGGAGCCAGTGTATTACCCTGGGGTAATATGCTCTATATACCATAGTAATGGATGTGGTAGGAATGCCAGGATTAGAAAGAGGGGAATGCCTGGGGATTGCAGCAGTGTAATAGAGTTCTGCCAGGACAGGAAGTCGTGTCCTCAATTTTTAACCTGCAAGATGGGGATAAGGTGACTGTTCACAGATTTCAGGTTAGGCATGAGCTTGAACTGAGGCCTGGACCAGTTTGGGTATCAGCTGGGGGATGGAAACTACAGGTCCACGCATCAGGAATTCTGCTGGGCAGCCCTTTTATGTGGCTTTCTGACTGTGACAACAGAGCAGGAAAATGAACTTTCTGAGCCTGAAACTTGGCAATAATGAGGTGTTTCCCATTTCCTATAGCTCAGTTCAGAGCGTTCAGCAGGCTCAGGGCACTGGTGTTACCTCACCATGTATTCAAGCCAGCAAACAGGTTAATGTTCCTCTGTTGGTTTTGATTTAATGATGTTCTGAAGATAATTTGATCAGCTCTGCTGGCAAGGTGGAGTTTCTGTCTCTGCAGAAGAAACAATGCCATATGTTGCATGTGGTGGTAAACACACATGAATGTGAAATCATCTGAGATCACCCTCCGTGTCTCTCTTTGCACAGTGCCCTTTAGGGAGGCTCCCACCTACTCCAACAGGAGGAGGAGGCCTCCCAGCACCTTGGCAGCCCCCCGGATCCTGCTCCGCTCCAACAGCGACAACAACCTGAACATCAACAACCTCCCCGAGTGGTCAGCCTCCTCCTCTGCCTCTTCACACCGCAGCCTTTCCCCTCACCTGCTCCAACAGATGCAGAATAATCCCAATGGAACTGTAAAAACTGTGGGGAGTTACACTCCATCCTCCCGGAGCCGCTCGCCATCCCTCAACAGGCTGGGAGAGGATGCCAAGAGGCAGCAGCACAGGCACATCAGGTGAGCTTTGGCTGTTTCACAGCACCAGGTACCCCTAAAGGCACCATGCTGGCCTGCCACGTTCCTTTATGTTATTTGCACTCTCCAGAATGTATAGTTATTCATTCTCAGCACAGTGGACCATGCCCAAGTGTAAATATTTTAATTGGAAGCCCCAAAGCCAGCTGTTTCCTCACAGAGCTCCAGCAGCCAGGCAGACTTTCAAGTTCAGCAGTGACAACACAGTTTGCACCTCCAGCTCAAGGTGCTGGCTCTGCACATCTTCCCATAGTTGAAATAAGGATTGTATACAACAGTGAAGCAAACTGTTCCTGGGATACCTGGTCCCTTCACAGAGCTGTTGGTCATGCCTGGAACCTGTCTTGGAGCTGCTCATTCGTGATGGAGCAGAGGCTGTTTAGGTTCTCTCTTCTGTAGGTGTGTGCTGAACCAAAGAGTGAAATAGAGGGAGTAATGTGATCTAGCAGGAATTCTGGGCAAATATCCTGCAGCTCTATCCCACTGGAGAGCAAATCCTGACTAATTAGAGTCATGTAGGTATTGTAAGACATGGAATAAAGTGGAGGGCTGGGGCTAAGTTTTGATCACTTATGTGGGCTGCAGCTTTGAGAAGGCACTGCCCTGGACTTAGAAACTCCTGTCAAATGTGAAAGAGATGGAGATGCACCAGGACAAGGAGTTGAAGTGCTGCAAAAAGGCTGGGAGGCATCAGAGCTGAGCACTGCTGGAGAGAGCCAGAGCTCACACATTTTGGCCAAACACATTTGACTCACTCCTCCTTTGAAAATCAGGCTTTGTCTGTTTCCTAATATATATGTATATGTCTGCTGTTCAGAGTGAAAAAGGAACTGGGAATTGTCAGGCAATGCAGCTGTTGGTTTCTCTTTGCTGTTCGTAGGTGTAAGGGATGTTCAGTGGAGTTTTCAAGTCAGTAAAACAAAATGTTATGTAGCTGACACTGCCTCTGTTACCTTGCCTGTTCCTCTGCTCTCCCTGGCCAAACTGCCAGGCACTGTTTGTGATGGAAAAAATACTGCTCCACAGGGGGGATCTGGTGAATTGTGAGACAAAGTTGTCTAGCAAGTAAGAAGGACTGAAATTAAAGGGAAGGAAGGGAATGAGATTCCATATGCCAGTGGTTTCATCCAGGAAAGCAAGCTCATCTTGCTTTGCTGTATGTTACAATAATGGCAAAAGTTCATTTGGGTATAATTTGGGTGACATCTCCTCACAGAGCCCAGTAACAGCTCAAGATCAGTCTGTAATGAGGCTTCAACTGTATGAGGAGTTGAAGTAAGAAGATTGTAAGATTCTTCTCAGAGAATGAGTGTTCTTCTGTTTCTCTGGATTTTGCTTATGCCACCAGAGAGGGAGGTTCTACCTTAGAGTCAGTGATTATTTTAGCTGAATGGGATAAAAAATGCATTTTCATCAATGTTACTGGGATAATATGCTTCAAATTCTAGAAGTATAAATAATCCTTTGAACCGGGGGTAACAACTAGAATTTTATTTTTGATTAAGCAAACATTTACTTGCTTTGACTTTGTTCAACCACTTTCCTCTTCCCTTTCTGAAAAGTAGCTCAGGTGACAACAGGAACCAATTTAATGCCTGAGAGTTTGTGGATATAAAATTTTGGTCCTTC
This sequence comes from Serinus canaria, assembly GCF_022539315.1. Lineage (NCBI taxonomy): Eukaryota > Metazoa > Chordata > Aves > Passeriformes > Fringillidae > Serinus > Serinus canaria. The sequence goes on along the minus strand of NC_066319.1, from coordinate 7,881,511 downwards.
TCTTAGTGTATCAGCATCACAGCTACTGAAGCTGCTACCCAGCTGCAGAGTTCCCTCTGTGCCACCAAGACTTGTCTCACAGAAGTCCAGAGTACATACAAGTACTGAGAAGAGAGCTGGAGGCTCTCTAAATTTAAAGACAACTGAAAGGATTTATATATATGATTTTTCCTACAAATAATGCCTTTTCTTGCCACAGGCCCATTTTGCAGTCAGAAATGGCACCTTATATGACACTTTCCTCACAGATTTTGTTTAACTGCATGACCACCTACTTACTGTTAGCTAAATGTGGGAACTGTTGCTGTCTCTGCTTATTATTTGCAAATAATAGCAGTCACCACGAAGCTGTTGCTCCCCTGGGATGGAAAAGCCCTTTTTGACAGAGCAGGGTTGTGGAGCAGAAGCAGCCAGAAGGGGCACGGTGATGGAGAAGGTCAGACTGTGACAAAGGGTTAATGAGGTCGGTGGGATTTTTGCTGTGGAGAGGTGCTGGAAAGCCATGCTGGAAGGGGTTCATGTGACCTTTGCAGCCCGTGTGGCTCAGGTGTTCTGTCTTCTCAAACTGAAAGAGGAGAGACTTAGACTGGATATTAGGAAGAAATTATTTCCTGAGAAGGCGGTGAGTCACTGGAACAGACTTCCCAGAGAAACTGTGGCTGCCCCATCCCTGGAAGTGTCCAAGGCCAGGCTAGAACAACCTGTCCAGTGGAAGGTGTCCCTGCCCATGGCAGGGGGTGGCACTAGGTGGTCTTAAAGGTCCCTTTCAAACCAAACTGTTCTTGATCTCACAAGGCTTTTGCTCTTCACAGCAAAGTGGTTAGGAGGGGGGAAGCTGGGAATGAAAGGAAAGGGACAGCCTTTGTGTGGAACTTACCCCACAGAAATCAGTGAATGAGGTGCCAGCACAGCCTCAGTGAGGGCTGAGCTGCCAAGGATGGCCACCTTCTTCTGGCTGAGAGGGAAACATGTCTACACCTCTCTTGAAATCTCTGCATCCTCCTCCTGCTCCTTCCTGGCATGGCACTTGCTGGGCTTGGAGCCCACGCTGGGGACAAGCAAGGGAGAGGAAAGATCTCTTTTTAAAAAGTCCTGCACCCCACGTTGCAGCCCTGATTTCCATTAGTGAGCATGTTGCCTAAGAAGTTCTGCATTCCTTGTGTGGGTTTAATGTGCCATTTCCCTTTTCTCTTTCAGGGAGGGAGAAAATGAATGTATCTTCTGTGCTCACAGTTAAAGTAGATGCTGGGAGATAACACTGGGAATAGCTGCCACCAGACTAGGCAGAAACACAGCTTGATACAAGTGGAAATCAGATGTGTAGCTATAGTTTATAGATCTGGGTTTTTATTTTTTTTATGGTGATGACTGTTCCTACACTTATAAGGAAAAAGGAATGGAGCAAAAGAACTGAAATCTGAATGTCATCTTTTCCAGGCTTTCTTTAAACAACTGTGAGAGTTGGCTGAGGTTTCTGGTGCAAACTCCATCACAGACATGCAAGCAGAGCTCACTTCTAAACTCCTGAGTGGGGCTTACCATTAGCAGCATCACTTCACCGTAATAGAACAAAACAAGGTGAAAGGGGCATGCAATTTCAAATGGTGAAGAGGTTACTGCAGGAAAACAGGAGTGTTCCTGACAGGAAAGATTCCATAGGTGTGGGTTTTTATCAGACTTCTGTACCTATTGACTTACTGCCATTTTGATAGGAGACTGGTTAAAAAAAAAAAAAAAAAGGTGAAAACTCAGCAGACCCCAGCCCTTGTATTTAATTTTGCTTAAAGCAGTTTGAGATACTTTCTTACATGAAGGCAAGCAGAGTGTTATAATGCCAAATCACCACTAAATCACCCTTCTTCCTTTGGTAGCCTAACTTTTCCCTATCAAGCTCTATTAATATTACTCCTTCTCATGAATATTTTCCTCTTCTAGACTTTGGTTAAGACTGCAAGTTTTTATGCTTTGTGGTTTTTTTGAAGTTGACTGCTAGTGTATTGCAAGTTTGTTATGATCTATCCTATAGGTTTCCCACCCTCTTTAGTGTTTGCCTCTTTCTCTTTTTATGTCTTTTTGACAGTTCACTCATTTTCCCACAGGTTTAAGAGTGATCTTATGCATTGTTCACCACCTTTCAACAATTCCTTTTTTATACACCATGACTGTGAGTTGGTGGTAACCTGTGGCTCTCCTGGGCACATTCTGGAGTCACTGAGTGAGCGGGTGATTACCATCCAGAAGAAATGATCATTTGGAAAATGTTAACCACAAGTACCAGGCTTTGTGCTGATCTAAATTTAACCTTGGGCCTTGGAGTGATGAAGTAACTTGATTATTCAGTCCATTTAGTTAATCATTCAGTGATCTCACTTGTTCACTCTGTGTTACAAAGATATCCATTCCCAAGAATTGTAAATACAGACATTTTCAAGTCCCTCTGACAAATTGACATGCTGGGAATGTATGATGGGCATATAAATTTTGAATTTAATTAGGGCCTAGGAATGTGCAATTGAATTTGTGGAAAACCTAAAAGCTTTAATGTTGTGTGTTTTCTGTTCTAGGCCATTATGGTCAGGTGAATATTGATCATGTTTCATACTGAAAGATTTCAACCCTTAAAAGCTCCTGTTTGATATTTTTTCTGCAGGGTTTGATGTCTTACTGGGAGACAGTTTTGTTATTCACTGCTCAATTTAATCTTGCTAATGTGATGGTAAATGATTAACTTTCCCATTTTGAATAAGCTGTTAATGATTTTTCATTTCAATTTCCAGTGCTGTTTACAGTCCCAGTGCCAACAAAGATACTCTGTCTGCCTTGGATTATCAGGGTCCCAAAAGGAAGCTCTACAGTGCTGTCCCTGGGAGACTTTTTATTGTTGTAAAGCCATATCAACCTCAAGGGGAAGGGGAAATTCACCTGCACAAAGGAGATAGAGTCAAAGGTGAGCACCTAATTCATTTGGAATAAACCTTTTCTCTTCCTAGGTGGGAATTTTATGTAAAAATTCTCTTTTACACGGGTGGAAATAATCTGTATGGTGAAAGTGCTTTTATGCATTTGTTTCTTTGCAGGGTATTTTGCTCCTGGTTCTGTTTTGTAACCAATGCATACTTAGCTGCCACTTTAACTGCCTTCAAAGTGCTGCCACAGCTCACAACTCTGTGCAGTAATAGCACCATTTTCTCTTACCCAGGGCATGGAATTTGCTGCTGGAGCCATTCCAGAGGCACTGCTCCAGGGTTTTAAGGGGTTGTAAACCTGTCAGCTATCTAAACAGGTCAGGAAAGGAATGGGGTTAAGGTCAGTTCTGCTTCAGGCCCTTTCCTGCAGGAACATCTAATTGGTCAGGTAGAAAATGTCCCCTCGTGGGACTTGGGATAAGTGGGTAGGGAGAACCTGCTGTAAATATAATTTTGGAGCAAGCATAGTGGTGCATGTGAAATTTCTGTTCACTACTGCAATTACATGCTAATACCAGGTTTAAATGAAGGCCAAGCTTTGTTATTGCTTTGAAGGCAGTCAATAGATCCAGGTACAGCTGAAAAAAGGGAGATGGGGTGTACAGGACTCACCTTCCCCAGAGTGAGGTGTGAGGCTGTGGTTTTGCACATCCAGGTAAAACAGAATAAAAGAGACTTTGTGTTGGACCCATACAAATCAAACAACAGTTGCGGAAATCAAACAAAAGGGAATAAATTCAGTGTCCTAAATAAAAGTATTAAGTAGCTGCAAATTTTCTTGCAAAGGGAACTACTTATCTCACAAAGGAAGACTTCAAATACCTCCTCCCTTGAGCCTGCAAGCAGTAGCTGGAAAAAAAAAATAAAACAGGGGCCCATTAGAAGGTATTTTTGCATTTTTATTTTTGGATGTACTGATTCTGAAGCATTTTTGAATTTAATAATTTCTGTTAACTCCAGCCCTCAGAAGGTGTAAGACAGAAATTGGAAGAGTGCTGCACTTAAAGGTACAACATGCAAAGTTAATTTTAAATGCAAGGACGAAGGGAGAAGGTTAAACTTAGAGTCTGTAGGGCTGAGAAGATAATTTTGCAGTTCTCAAGGTTGTTCCCTGATCAGGTAGGAAGCAGTGATTATGATCTCATGGTACACAAGAACTAGGATGAAATTTTGGGGGTACTAAATAACTTTCTCCACTCAGTGTTCATAGAGGCCTGGAAGGTGCCAGTGGACAAGGAATGAGTGGCTGTTCCATGGCAGGTGTTGGACAAAGATGTTCAATTGTCCTGTTGGATTTAAGGATGCAGGAATATTCTGTTTATTTAGAGGACAGAATATCCACCACACAGGTTCTTCTCCCCAGAATAAGACAACTCTGGGCAGTTCTGGGGAAAGACAAGACAGAAATTGTGTTTCCTGGCAGAAGAGGAAACACTGCAACAGGATGCCTGGAATGCTGAATATTTTAGAGGCATTCTCTGTCTGGCAGGTGGTTTACCTTAAGTTTTGAGGTTATTATATGCAAAAATATTCCCAGAATAAAGAATTTAAATGTCAATGAAATGTTTAATGTTTTTGAAAAATTAATTCAGGAGCCCTTGGTTCTAAGTTACAGTAAAAGTCACTGGAAAACATTGCAGGAAGGAATTAGTCCACTTTTCATGTTTTCATAAAATGGTGTAGCCTAAATGTGAGATCAGTGATTTTGGGAGGGCGCTCTAAATGCTGAAATAAAAAATGGAATTATGGTTGGAGTTTTTCCTTTGTGGGGAAAATGTAAGTTTATTGAAAATAACACATTAATTATTACTGCCATTAAAAGGGGGATGTGCCCATCCTACATCAAATCATTCCTGTAGGGATTATTTTTCAGCTTCAAGAATCTGATTTGCACATTGAATTGAAATCTGGCAGAGTTTTTGCAGTCCATTTGTTTTGAAGCATTTTAGAGAACTTTGCTGCAGCAAAGTCTGGTGAGGTTTCTATACGTGTCAGCCTGCTTTTGGAGAGGGGCTGGGGAAAGAACAAGTGTACCTAGGAATTGTCAGTGTTACTCCCAAGGATGAAACCTTGTGAAATGTAATTTAAGGCTGTTTGCATGGCAGGGCTGGAACAGTGTGTGACAGCCTCCCAGAGCTAATCAAAGGGAAAACTTCCAGAACAAGATCAAATCCCATTTTGTGTTACCGTGTCAATGGTTCCTCAGCTGCAGCAAAAAATATGTCAGAATGAACACAGCAAGGTCATGTAGAGAACAAAGAGTGCAGGGAAAAAGACAGTGGTGCTTTAAAGAGGTCTCTGTTGTGTAACAGTATCCAAGAAGCTGCTCAAACTTTTTGTGCCAAAAATTCAGGTCCAATTAAATCTGGATTCCTGTCCCTGTTTTAGTCAAAATGTAATTATTGGTAGACAATAAGTGTAGTGATAGGACAAGGAGCAATGGCTTTGAACTGAAAGATGGTAGATTTAGACTACATTTGAGAAAGAAGTTCTTCCCTGAGAGGGGGTGAAGTCCTAGCACAGGTGGCGTAGAGAAGCTGTGGCTGCCTCATCCCTAGAAGTGTCCAAGGCCAGGCTGGATAGAGCTTGGAGCAATCTGGGATAGTGGAAGGTTACCATTTCACTGGGAGAAGGCTGGAACAAGATGATCTTTAAGGTGTCTTCTGACCTAAACTATTCCAGGATTCTGTGATGTTTAAAAAAAATTACTCCATGTGAGCAGGATGGGTTCCCTCTCCATCCTCCAAAAGCACAGGCAGTAGAACTCAGAGTCCTCAGTGCTGTGGGAGTGCCAGAACTGCTGACTATGAGGAGATCCTGCATTTTTTCCTCTTCCTGAGCATGAATTCTTGGTACTGGATGTATTTTCTGTCTTTTACAGACTTACTTAGCAAGACCATGGTTCAGCCTGTTTGGGGTTTAGCAATTTGCTCTATGCAGTACTTGGAGGAAATGGGAGAATATTAAACCCCATGGAATTCAGTTTTTCCTTCACTTTGGAAACATCCTTGCTGAGAGATGGAAAAGCTTTGTCTTGGCCCCTCTCCTGTGCCAGCTTGGTGACTGCACTGTTCTGTGTAGGACACTCCTGCCCAAGTCCTGGCTCTTGGGTTGCTCTGAGGAGTTCAAACATGGCCTGGCACTGGCTGTGAGATTGTGCCCCGTGTTCAGGCTGACCCCGGGGAGATGCTCATCACGAGTACATCCCATGAGACTAATCACAGCAAAGTTGTAGCAAGACATTTATTGCAGGGATAAAAGCCCAGAACAACATATTAGAGAAAGGGATTACTTGGGAAATGTTTTTATGGATTTTCTTTTTTAACTTAACAGAATTAGAAGGGTCACAGAGAGGGATGAATTCCTAAACTCTTGATGAAAAATCAGATGTTTTCATCAGATGGAGATGAAGCAGGATTTTTTTTTTTTTTTTTATTTCTAAAACTGGTAGAAGTGCATCAGTGACAATAGTTCACAGTGTGTGATACAAGGAAACTGCTCAGAGAAATCTGTGAATGGGCAAGGTTCAAAGGAATGTAAACTAAACAAAATGGTCTTGTATTCATAGGATATTACGTAGCCTGTATAAAAATACCTGCTATATTTTTAGTTGTTAGTCATACACACTGACATCATTTGTGTGTCTGCCACTCATGAGAGAGGAGCCATGGCTGCTTGTAAAAATAAATCTGATATCTTTATTTATACCAGAATTGCCCTAATCTTATGTTTTCACATAAATAGAGGAGACCTAGTTTGATTCCTCTGAAACACTTCTAATATTTTGGTTTTATATATTTTTTTCTTCCTTCTTTATCTGAAAGTCCGTAGCAATAAATCTGCCACAATCCAAATGCACACAAACATGTATAAAATATCTGCAAAATGAATTTGAATCAGCTTTTGTGTTCCTAAATTGAATTCTTGCACTGGAAATTAAGTAATCTCTTTGATAGCAAAACTCAGAATGCAATGCTCAAAAGATTCATTGTGAGCAAATTAGCAGTTTCCTTGTCCATGAAGATAAAACAATGAGAAGGTTTTTGGGAAGGTAACAAGTCTGAGTTCCAGGTGCAGACAGGCTCTGGTCACTTAAAAAAAAAAAAAAAAAATCAGAATTATTTTCAGGGTCTGGGTTATATTAAAACATACCTAAAATGCATGTGAACTATCCTTCACTGACTTAGAAAGAAAAAACCCACCTGATTGAAATACTTTGAGAGCATTTGAAGTCTCACCCTGCTCACAGCTTTGTTTTTCATAATCTCCCCAGATCCTTCTTCTTTCCAGGCTGCCCTGCCGCAGCTCTCTCTGCCTTTTTTAGTGCCCAGTGTATTGAAAAACAGGGAGTTATTTCAGTATGCCAAATATGCTCCAACAGACTTCCATGAGCCCTCTGAGATACCTCTGGTGCAGACACACCACAGCAGGGTTGTGGTAAACCCAAATGCAGCTCTCAGCTCCATTGCTCAGGGTCAGAGGAGCAGGAGTAACTCAGGAGCAGCAGCTCAAGCATCTGCTCTGGGCAGGAAGTCAGTAGTTCTGTGCAGCAGAAATACTGACCCTTGTGACTCTGCTTTTATTTCAGAGTGATCTCAGCCAGCAGGGCAATCCAAATATATCACTAACATTTTCATTTCTTGTGAAATCCACTTGTAAGTCATTTCGGAAAAGAAAGATTATTAAACCCCTGCTGTGCTCAAAGATATTGCCAACAGACAGTGCTTGTGGGCAGGAGGAAAGTTGGTCTCCTGGGCTTTTGCACTTGTTAGATTAGTAAACAAAATACTGGGAAGGGAAGAGCCTCAGAAAGGCTGTTCTGTGTCTTCAAGAGCATTTTGTACCTTGTGTGGGTAAGTGTGGCAGCAAGATTGAACCTAAGAGGTTTGCAAGGTATTGTTCAGCTGCTCTTTCACATGAAGGATGAAAAGAATGTGAAACAGAATATTAATCTTACCAAGGTTCACTGGTCTGTTTTGCTTCCTTTCAGTCTCCTGACTTGGATGGTTTGATTTCAGCTCCTAACATGATGAACTATGGCTCATCACAGGTCTTATCCTAACTCGTTCCTTCAAGCTGCGTGTGCCTGAAGATCAGGACAGGGTGGTGCTGTCAAAATGTAACAAAGACCCAGTCTTGCTCCTGCTCCAGCAGGAGAGTTCCCTTTGCTGTTAGAGGCCATGGGAAGGGATCAGGAGGTAAAAACATCCACAAATCCCTTGTCATTGTGCTTGGCTACTTTGACACATCCTTTTTTGAGTAGTCAGCAACTGGCCTGGAATAGTCAGGAGACAGGGAGCACCAGGAGTCAGAGAGGAGCAGTGAGTGCACCAGTGTGGTGCAATGCAACACTCCAGGCTCTGCATCTAGGTTGGCTTGGGGCCCCTTCTCCACTAATTCTCTGAATTTCCCTGATTTCAAGTTTGGGCATCACTGTGGAGAAGGGCAAACTTGACTCTGATTGCACCTTCCTCAACAGAGCTGGAGATCAGAGGGTGGGTTTTTGCAAAACCCAAATCAGTGCAGATTGATTTCTCACACTGTTTTCACCTCTCTCTCACTATCTCAAAACTATTTCATAGACACATAAAAAACAGGGAAAAGGGGATCTTCATGGAAACTTTATGGTAAGGGGGAAAAGCTCCCACAGAGGGCCAAATGTTGAACAGCACAGCTCAGTTCTATTTCAATTGAGCCACATTTCCTCAGATTTAGAGGATTACCTGCAGCTTATTGTATTTGTAGGTTTGACACAGAGAGTGGTTGCTCTGTTAGAAGCCCCAATCATCTTGTCACCCCGAGGTTCTTCTCCTGAAGTGCTTGCTTGTTTGCACTGTTTCTTTCCTGGGAAAGCAGAAGTGAGAAAAGGTGAAGAGGTGTTTTAAGTCAGAATCTCTGTGTTATCTCCCTAATTTGGTCAGCTCCCATAACTCAAGCTGGGAAGGAATGGCTGCATTTCCTTCTCCACCACAAGAAATGACTGTAGGGCCACAGCCCAGCCTGACTGCTCAGGTCAATTAGCCAGGATCATTAACTGCAGATACACAAGGCTGCCCTTCCAGGCCGTGGGTGGAGTGCCCAGGAAGGTCTGTGTGTGTGCTGGAACTCTCCCTGTGCCTGGCAGCAGAGTGAGGGGCACTGAGTTCCTCCCCACGCTGCTGCTCTGACCTCAGGTTCTGTCCGGCTCTCTCAATGACATCTCTGGGAGCCAGAACCAGCCTGCCCAGAAGACAAAACAGCCAGATCCTGCTCAGCATCCCTCACTGAGGGAGGGAGGGATTGCTGTCAGGAGCCAGGAGGGGCAGAGGAACAGAGTCAGAAAAATCCCTGTTTTTCACAGAGAGTATGATTAAGTTGTAACTCATGCTGACCTTCATTTATGTTGTACGTAAAATCGGTTTTCACCCAAGAATCATGGAATCCTAGGGTGTTTTTAGGGGTTGGGATGGAACTTAAGGGTCACCCAGTCCCAATCCCTGGCTTTGGACACATCCAGGGATGAGATGCCGCAGCCTCCAATAAGTATTCCTGCATAGATTGTCTGGCATTTGGAAGCTCTCCTGACAAAGACAAATAATTCTGAAAATATATGTCAGACAACAGACATTTCAGCAAGGGAAAAGCCTATACACAATGTCAATTATTTCTGAGAGAAAAAAGTTAGGTTTCCACCAATTAGAAATTAAAAATCTCCTGCATTTCAAAGAAGAAAACTGAGATGAATTTCACCTCGGGACACAAACCCAGAGTTTTACATCAGCACAGGCTGGTTCAGCTGCTAATTTTTTTTTTTTTTCAATCAGTGGATTTCCAACTTTATACTTTACTTTCATTCTGTTGATTTTTCTTTTTTTTTCTGCTGGTTGCAGAAATGTTCTTTTTTTCCCAGAATATGGTCTCCCATTCCCAATCCATATGATTATTTATTTTCCTAATAAAGAAGAATGCAGTTTATCCAAGCACTAAAAATTGATTTAGATATTAAAAAGACATTTTAGGTACAGGCCGTAACAACTGTAAAGACATTGGCCTGAATTTGGCTTTAAATTTCCTTGACATTTTTGCAAAAAAGGCTGCCTGGAAGAATTCACTCCTGGGCATTTCAATATCACAAGGAATTTAGAAATAGTAGTCACCATAGTTTGTTTGGAAAAAATACTTCCGTTTCTTGTTGGGGCATGGAAGGAGCTGTAATGTGGGAGGATACAAATTCTATGTTCTTTTGATTAAAATGATTTTGATGTTATATTGAGTAATTAATCAGTTTGAGATTCGTATGCTATATTAATAACAATTACAATAGATACATTGCCAGTAGACTTATATTTGCAAAAGACAAAGCATTCTATGCTCTATTCTATTAATTTTATAATTTATAATACTGTAAAATATTCTATATATTTAGTTTTCTCAGTGATCTTAAGTATAATGCTTTAAAGAATCTCAGTGATTTTAAGTATAATGCTTTAAAGACATTAAAATACAAGCTCTGATTGTCACCTGCCTATCCATGTTTTCCTGTTACCCACTTGTTTGGTGCATATCCAATTTTGCTTTGCATTTTTGTTCATATAATTGGACACAACTCCTCTTTTAAACCACACTTTTGTTGTGAAAAGATGTCTCAGGATACCTGATGTTACAAGAACCTTTATTTCACTCTTACAACATCAGATTCTTTTTGTAATTCAGGCTGTGTGTGAAGAGCATCTGACCTGCTTTTGCCATAGCAACCACACCAAAAGAAAAGCGAAAACCACTGGAAATTAGAAAGCCTTTTTATTAATTTTGGGAAAGTTATCCTTTCGTTTACCATTGTTTTGTCCTTCAGCAGGGAAAAGATTGATTAGAAAATCTCTTGCTGGTAACAAATTATCTGTTACAATGAGTCTCTTAAACACTGTTGGAAGAGGAAAGATAGAAATGAAGACCTCATTCTAAAAAAAACATTAATGGGTACAATAGATAAATTACATTTTTCTATTTGTCCTTTGAGTCCCCCACTTTGGAGTGAGTGAAGTGTTGCCAGTTTATATAGATCTATACTTTATTATAGCCTTGGCTCATGCTGCAGAATTTCTTATTAGTGGCACCATGTGAGGGGAAAGAAGATCATTTCAAGGTTTTAGGGGATGCAGAACCATCTAGGGCTCAACTTCTGCATTGGAATATGAGCTTGGCCCCATATGCACAGCAATTTGTCTGTCTCTGCGCATCAGCTGAACCCAGGGCTGTCCCTCATTTGCCTCTTGTGTCATCTTTGTGCCCCTTGCAGCTCCAGCAGGCTTTTCCTCCTTCTCCTGGCCCCCAGCAGGAGGTTTTTCCCAGAATGCTGAAGGTTGCCTGCACTCCAGCAGCACTCATTTCACCTTTCCACTCCTTTTTCATGGATGTTACATCTTCAGGCAGGACTACACGTGTTTTTCCTTTGCTCTGGCTATTAGTGATGGCTAATACTCAATAATTCATATAATAATGGGCTAAAGTGGGTCTGGTTCTGCTCTGTAGGAATCCCTTTTCACCCTGCCCTCACAGACAATGTTCCAAGGCAACTTTCATTTCCCAAAACTTGATTTGCATCAGCTGCTACTGCCATAAACACATGAAATCACTCCATGGGTTTGAAATGCCCAACTTCCTCCTTACAGTGCCTCTCTCTTTCTAGAGCTGGAATTGGGAGTGTCAGCAGATCTGACAGATTAATAAAATACCAAATTAGGGAAGTCTGTCTCAACATCTAAGTAGGTTTTGTTCTGATTGTTCTGAGCATCTTGCCAGTTTGTGGAGTGAAATCCAGGACTGAGATTCAGAGCTGAAAACTCCTCTAAAAAAAAAAAAAAAAAAAAAAAAAAGGCAGCTAATTACTGGCAATAGGACTCTCACTGTCTCACATTTGGAAATTTCTTTTGGCTGGAGTCCTACACTCTCTTTTATGACTGAAATTAAACCAACTAGAGTTGGATTCTACAATGATTCTAACATATACATTTCCTTCTTCCATCTCTCATATCTAAGAAATGCTTTCTTATGTGAGCAGATGTTCCATTGTTAAAAATGTATTGGAAGCTGCTGAATTCCCCATTTATATTGGATGGATGATCAGGGAGTGTTTTATGTAACACTGAATTATCAGCTGGACAATGTGTGTTAGTTAATGTGCACAGGCTTTAAATATTTTTCACAACACCTGAAATACAGTAGCATATTTTTTCATTCATTATGCTCCATGTTTATATTTTTTGAAAAAAAGACATGCTAATATTTTTAAATTCAGCTCAACTTTCAGTGTAGTTTTGGTGTCATCCAAGGTCAGTGCCCTCCCCCAGTATCCCATAACTTGCTAGGTTTATAGGAGTTTTAAGTTATAGGTTTTCTCACATAGGTCAGAAAGGTGCTTGACAAATTGTGCATTTGGGACCCCTCCAGGTGTAGGACTTATCCTTAATGGATGTTTCCTGGGACTTAGTATGTACTTCTTACTGTGGTGGTGTGTAAATGTGCAGCTCATGGAATCTGTCTCTTGGAATATACTACATTAAAAGGCTCAAAAGTGACATGTTTATAAACATTTTGCTGTCAAATGTCTCTGTTAATAGCTGGCCATGCTCTTTGAGTGATACCACAAATAGCTGAGGGTTTCATTAATAAAAACCCTGGTAAACATTTACTTTCAAATGCAGTTTTACAGCTCCTGGTGTCTCAAATCAGACTGCTTTCACATTATCAGGAATTCTTTTTTGTTTGTTTGGGGGGGCTCTGATTAATTTAATTTTCATCCTGCTCTGTACTAGTGCAAATCAAATTCAGCTTCAGTGCCCCTGAGTCACAGCAGCTGCACTGATCCTGAGTTCAACTGCAGCCAGGCAGGGACCAGGGTTTTAGAGTCTGGCAAGGTTTTAACACAAGTGCTGGTATTGGAGACCGTCAAAGCATCTCTCCCTTGTGTCCCTCCTGCACTGAAATACCCTGCAGAGGGAGGATCCCAGGGACTGGAATCCCTCAGCAGAGAGATGGATTTGGGCTATTTAGCCTTGATTTTCAGCAGGGGCAGTTGAGGCTGAGCTGGCACTCAGTGGATGGAGCTGGGCTAATTTTGGGAAGCTCTGAGCACCTGTGCTGTGTGTCTGATCCATATTCCCAATCAAACTGGTTTTGTTGAGTATCACCTTTGTCTCAATATTAATGTACAGCATCTTTCTAACAGTACATTTACAGTCTTCTAATATATAGTAAAGATACAGTGCTTTGCAGGAACTTCTATAATAATAATTTAAATGCCATAGCAAGTATTTAGTGTCCTTCCATCACCATAATTCACCTCCAGTTGCTTACTTATAAAATACTTGCTCTACAGGTTTTGTCACAATCCTCTCTAAATCCTAGAATTAATATCAAGATAATTAGAAGTGCCAGATAAAAGCCTCTTCTCCTATTTACAAACCGTTCTCCTCCATATTGTTGTTTTCTTCTATAGAGAAAAAAATCACTGAAAGGTTTCAAAAGACATCTCCATTGTAGATCTCACCTATGGGAGGTTCAAGTGTTTGCTGTGTATTCAAACCCTTAAATGATATTACTCAACCTGCATTGCAAATCCCTGGAGCTTCCCACTAAATCAAAAAACATGTTTCCTTAGGAGGCAGGAAAAACAGGAGATATCAAAATATGTATTATTAAAATCCATTTCAGTGTGGGTGCAATTCGACAATGGGTTCAGCTTTTCATTAAAGCGGACAAGACAGTCTTGGTGGGTTTTTTTGGTAGTGGTATTACCATGTATTTATCCTTGATTAATCCAGCAATGCGAACACTGAAAATGGAAACAATTGTGTGAAGGCCAAGGAAACTTGTGGTTAAAAAAAAAAAAATAAATTGGGGAGTGATTGCAAAGACTGAGTAGGGAGGATCCTGCTTAAAGGTTACTCTGTGCCCATTTTGGGGGTACCAGCATTAGTTATTGCACAGTGTTTGCTAGTTTTCAGGGATTACTGAAGGTGTAATGCAAAAATTGTGTATTTGTGTGAGGAGGCAAAGTGTAACACTGCCTGTGTCTGCCCTGTCTAGTGCTGAGCATTGGAGAAGGTGGATTCTGGGAAGGCAGCGCCCGGGGACATATTGGCTGGTTTCCTGCAGAGTGTGTGGAAGAAGTCCAGTGCAAACCAAATGAAAGCAAACCAGGTAATCACATCAAGCCCCTGTTGAACCCTAATGTGACAGATGCCACATGTCTGTCCCAACAGACACATTAGGGCCTTTGTGTACTGCTAGAAATGGGAGAATTGGATAAAGCTGAGCTGCTGAAGTGAAAAATACAGGTAGGTTTATTGATTGGATTTTAGTGTCCAAGTAAACAGACTTTCTCATGAGGAACTATGCTGGGAAGTACCAAAGCTTTTACACAGAGCTGTATGCAGACATTTTGTACAGGATTATGCTGTTTTTTATTTTCCAAAGAGGGGGAGAATGTCTAATGAGACAAATAAATAAGGGGAGAAAACCTGGCCAGTCATCTCCCCGTCTGAGGGAGTCTTACAATGCATTTAGCTCTTGTTCACAGCCCTGTTGACCTTTCCGTAAATGCTAGAGGAGGCATCCTTTAGTGGGATGTCCCATACCCATCCCTACTGATGACAAAGGAAATGGAATCCTCCTTTATCACACATGTGTATTGCCACAAGTAAATTTAAGCAAGGATCCTTTATAGTCCTGGTATAATAAAAGAAAATGAAATCTGCATTAAAGCAGGTTATTTTAAGAAATACCTACCATCTCATCATTGCTCTGCTTTTAAGAATTAAGATGTGAGGACGTCCTCTCTAATTAAAAGCTCATTATAAATGAGCTCTGAGAATATAATTAATGTTCTCCAGAAGTGTATGGAGTTTGAAATCATCTATTGATGTGTTTTTAGATCTCTGTTGTATTGATTAAGAACTTCTGGCATTGCACAGATGATACACTAAAATTTATGCATTGTATCATTCAAGGATTTTTTTTTATGCATGTCATTATAAACTGCAAGGTATACTTTTCTTCTTTTTTTTTTTCCCTTTATGGAGAGGTTGTGCTTCCTTTTCTGTCTCCCTTTTGAGAGGGGAAAAGAGGAGGAGGGAAAACCAGATCTAATATTGAGAGAGAATGGATCCAGGCTCTGAGAATAGAGGGAGAAGAGTTGTGTAGCTCTTCAAAGGCCTTGAGAAAAGTCAGAATTTAGAGATGGAGATGTATTAAACAAAAGGAAGATTGAGGCTGGAATTGCCCAGTGTAGGAACAGTAACCCTGCATTAAATTTGAGCTATCCATTGGTCTCCAGATCTGTAGAAAATTCTGAGGGTGTGAAGTTTAAAGATAAGAAAGAAGTTTTGCATCTTTTTAGTGATTTTGAAGAGAGAGTAACCAAACCTCTTCGTTAAAAATCCTTAAAGACTTCCTTGAGAATTTCTTCAGGAGGTAAATTCTGTATGTGACAGGATTGTCTTAATAGACAATGATTGTTTTTTGAGCAAGAATGTCTTTGATCATTCAAAGGAACACAAAAATTAAGAAAAGAATTGCCACAAGAGGAAGAAAAGGATTATGAAAGCTGGAAGCAAGAAGAGAATATAAACAGAAGCATGTTACAAATTTTCTGTCATGAAATTATGAAGACTTATGACATGTGGCTGGCAAAGCACCAGACATTTACTGGAATTTATAACTATTGCCTTCTTTCTGATTGTTTTCCTGTTTGCTTATGGTACAGTGGGAATAATAATGTTAACATAACTTAAGGCTTTAAATATGCCATTCTTCTATTCTAAAAAGGATGAAAATGTAATTAAATAGGAACAAAAGGGACACATTTTCTCTGGCAGTGAACTTGTGCCCTTCCATATTTTGTTGGGCTGTCTCAAAAAATGTCCTGCACCCAGAATGAGGTTCAATGCTTCTGTGAGTGATGTGATAGAGGTTGGAGCTGGGAGGGAAATGAAATATATGGAATGCACAGTATGTGCCATATTATTATTGAAATATGGCATGGAGTGAAAGCAGCTGATCACAGAATTGCTCTGTGCATTCCCTCTGCATAGGAAACAATGGGAATGAAAGGGAAAAGCTTTATAAGCAAAAATCAGCCAGTATTCCCTCTGAGTAAAAATGAAGAAGTAATTTAGAAAAATGTGTTAGGCATGGTGAAATGATTAGAAATTAAATTAGGTCTGTTGGGATTGCTGAAAGAACATCAGCTGAGAAACATCACAAACTTGTGCCACTTGCAAGAATTTGCATCGTGGTCTTTGCAAAGCAGCAGAACTTCTTATGATAATGATTTAGAAAGTAGAGCATTTAAATGTGGAGGAAATGAAGCTCAGAGTCAGCTTTTTCCACACCAGAACCACAGCAACAGTTCTTTCCCCTCAACAAGATTTAGGAACATTTCTTCCAGCAGCTTCCCTTTGCTATTAAGTTTGAACAATTGTGTTTAATAGAGGCTTGTCATTTGCACGCCATGAGTGAAGGAAAGAGGAATAGTTCTTGGAAAAAACAAACTCCAATTAAACACTCCAGGCCCAGTAAAACTGCTGGGCAGGTGTTTCATGTCAGGCTGATGTATAATCTCCCTTCTAAGGAAAGTTCCATTTTTAGGGAACTTTATTGCAATCCCAACTGTTCTCTGGAAGTGGGCAGGACAGAACAGCACCTGGTTCCTGTGTTCTCCTCAAAGATACCATGCCAGCTTGGCAGGTTCTGTTTTCCAAAGAATATTGACTGGCATTAATTCTACTTCCTTTCTTTTATCCTACAATTCCTTTGTAGGAATTGCTCCATTATTTTGCTAGGGTTGATGGCAGGTCTAAGGGCTCCCAATTATCCAGGTTGTCTCATTTGCCCTTTAATGGCACCAGCACAGGAGCTGCTGCTTTCCAGTTTAAACTTCCCTGAACATTTTGAGATCCAATGGAAAAAGAACAACAACGAAGAAAATCATTACTGTGGTCTGCTAAATTCTTTCGTCTGCTTTTAAAAAATTCTTACTAAAAAGACTTTCATGCTACCTTGTTTTAAAAAGCATTGGGTTTTGGCATTTTGTAGCCAGTTTTTAACATTCTGCAGAATTATTCTGAGAGTAGAAATATTCCCTCAGACGAGGTTGGCACATCATCTTGCATTTTACCTGCTCAAACAGAGAATACAAATGTCCCATATTCTGCATTGACAGTTATCTTGTGTTATTCAGTAATGAGCCAATTCCATTTTGAAATGTCTTTGTATTCCAAAATATATTAAATTTTTTTTCTTGTGCTAAAATATTCTGGGTAAGTTGAAAAAATGTTTCTCCTGCTTTAATTTAGATGTTTCTGTTTGCTTTTCTTCCATCATAAGGTATTACATGAACTTGAGAGACTTACTACATAAATGCTTTCTATTACACTTGTGATTTTATGCTCCACATCCTTCAGAATTCAGGGCTGTCTGATTGCCCACAATTTAGGTGAAGTATTCATTTTCAGGCTGGAAGTTATCTTTAGCTACATTCCAACTTTATCTTTATTATTCCTCCCTCCCTAAAGTGCCTGGAGAACTCCTAGATTTTACCAATGATACTGATACAAAGGCAGACTCAGCGTGTCTGAGAGATTCTTGCTGTCTTTCAACTCTTGGCCTTCTCAGTGCACCTTTCCTTCCTTGAGTTCCAGCCTCATTTTAAATATTTTCTTAGGATGAGTTTTCATTCCATAACCTCCTTTGTGCCTTTTTCTATCCTGTGCCCTTGGGATACACCTTATTAGTAGTTGTAGGAGGGCTGGGAGTTTATTTCAGATAAGATCTGATGCGGGCACGTGGCTGCAGTGGCCATGAGCAGTTCTCAGGAGCTCCTTTTTCCAGGCTGGGATCCGATCTGTGCAGCCCGGGCTGTGCCAGTCCCGGGAGCAGCACTGGCAGGGCACATTCCCGGCCCTGCGCTGCCCGTGGAGCTGTGCCCGTGCTGACCTCTAGTGTCACAGCAGACTCTGCCAGGCTCCACACTGCCTTTTCCTCTCCAA
Organism: Serinus canaria; assembly: GCF_022539315.1. Classification (NCBI taxonomy): domain Eukaryota; kingdom Metazoa; phylum Chordata; class Aves; order Passeriformes; family Fringillidae; genus Serinus; species Serinus canaria. The sequence continues at coordinate 7,863,519 of NC_066319.1, read as the reverse complement.
GGTGGCGCAGAGGCATGGGATATTTGTGTCGGGAAAGGCCTGGATCAGGAATGGTGTGGCCAGCAGGAGCAGGGAGGTCATCCTTCCCCTGTACCCAGCGCTGGTGAGGTCACACCCGGAGTGCTGTGTCCAGTTCTGGCCCCTCAGCTTGGGAAGGACCTTGGGACACTGAGCATGTCCAGAGGAGGCAACGAGGCTGGAGAGGGGCTGGGAACACAAACCCTGTGAGGAACCACTGAGGGAGCTGGGCGTGCTCAGCCTTGAGCAAAGGAGACTCAGAGGTGACCTTATCACTCTACAACTCCCTGACAGGTGGCTGTAGTCAGCTGGGGTTGGTCTCTTTCTCCAAGCAACAACTGACAGAACCAGAGGACACAGTCTCAAGCTGCACCAAGGGAAGTTTAGGTTGGATATTAGGAAAAAGTCTTTTATGGAAAGAGTGACAAAGTACTGGAATGGCCTGCCCCAAGAGGTGGTGGAGTCACCATCCCTGGATGTATTTAGAAGAAGGCTGGATGTAACACTCAGTGCCATGGCTCAGGTGAGGTGTCAGGGCATGGGTTGGACTCGATGATCTTGAAGGTCTCTTCCAACCTGGTCATTCTGTGAATTCTGTGAACTCTGTGACCTCAGTAATCACCGAGACTGCCCTGTCAGTAAAGCTGAGTGCTACCTCAGTCCCTTCCTGAGCAGAGTGCCTGTGCTTTTGTTTGGTATCCCTTATTCCTGAGTTTCCAGCAACTTGAAAACGTAGAGACAGATTATCCAGGAATAGCAGAGTTCCCTTGCAATTTCTCTTTAACTATGTAACTGTACAAGGGTGTACAAGGGTGTTAGAAGCAGAAACTGCAGCGATCCTTGTTCAGCATTCCCTCTCAATCCCAGAAGTTACCAAACAAATCCAAGCTGTGTTAATAAAATGCATCCTTTTGCTGTTTCTGAAGCAGAGAATTTTCTGTTTTCCACATTCTTAGTTTTTAAACTGTGTGTTCAGTAAAACCAGATTTGTTCCTCATTTCCACCATCCCTTTTTATAATTAGCACAGCACCTTCCCAGGCAGTCGAGCCAGCCAGGCTGCTAGAAAATGGATTTGCCTTCCTGCAAGAAGGAAAGATGTTTGACTGTGGATTGAGGAGCTGACATCTGGACTGGCCTTCCAGAAGGACAGGAGTCTTGGTTTCCCAAATTTGCTGTCTGGACATAATAGATATCCATATGTAAAACCAGTGCCTTATCCCATATAATTGACTCTATGATTCTGTGTTAAACACAGCAGTGGAGGGGGAAAAAAGCAGATTAAACCCCCCTTTTCATCCAGCCTAAATGGCCCACCTTTTATAAATGACCCAGACTAGCAAAATCCTTTTTAACAAATTATTCCTGATTTGTTATGATCAGTTCTGGCTATTTTTAGCTAGAAAGGCAACTGAAGAATAAATAGAAATGTTGTAGTGTTTATTAGAACTCAGAAAAATTCTACAATAAAATAACTTTGGAAACCACTAGAAATAAGTGGTTTCAATGAGACAGAAGAGATGATATCTCACCAAATGAGAGCACCTCAAGGGTTTTGATAATAAATTTTGATAAATTCTCCTTCCACAAGATTTTACCTTGAGTAGAAGGTGCCTGTGTACCTGTGACAGAATTATTGTGCAACTTGAACTGTTTGGTGTGAGCAGCAGCAGTTAAGGACAAAACATTGCTGCAGCTGCAAGGACTAAATGGAGGAAGCATAAAATAAATTTATATAGGTGAGGGAAAGATATTTTTTTGGGGAAAGTTAATCACAAACATTGTCATGGCAGTAGTTTAAGGAGCAAAGAAGTTCTGAGAGCTGGGAAATATGTTCTGACTTAACAGTGCAGGCTGGACTCAATATGGCCAAGAGAATATAAAGCCAAATTAAAATCAAATTGAAAAGGCAAGATTGCCTCACATGTAGTTGAAAAATAGTGCTATGATGCAGATACAAAGGCAGCCATTTCAAATGGGTTTAAAGCTCAAGGGATGACTATTATACATTACATAATATAATATAATATAATGTAATGTAATGTAATGTAATGTAATGTAATGTAATATAATATAATATAATATAATATAATGTAATGTAATGTAATGTCATGTATGTAATGTAATGTAATGTAATATAATATACTATAAGATCATATAATCTAATATAATCTAATATAATATAATAATATATAATATAATATCATCTAATATAATATAATATACATATAACTATAATATCATATAATGTAATATTCTATTATATTATATATTTTAATCCCAGTCAGGCTCTGAAGGTGGGATCCCATTGTAACCCTGGTACCCAGAACCCAAGCTGACAGGTCAGGCACTGTTCAGTCAGTCCCCCTGCCTTGAGGGATGTCTCCAAAGCTCTGACCTTTGAAATGCTCTTTCCTGCCTTTCTTCTGTGTTTTGCACAACCAACCACCTGGCTCATGGGATTCTGAACAATTTCATCTTTTGAGGAGTGATTTTCTGCCACATAATGTTTCCCATGGGCAGATCTGTCATTAAAATTTGGCAATGGATGACAACAATCAATACATACACAAAGATAATCTGTGTCTGATTTATGCTTTAGAAAGATCAGGAATATGCCATATACCATATTTTTGTTTAAACTGCATTCTCCTCCATCAATCAGTGGGATAACTATACTGCAACCAAAAAAAAGAAAAAGAAAAAAAAAAAAAAACCAAAAAAAAAACCTATGCGAAGAACTAGATGAGAGGTGCTGGCAAGCCAGCCCACAAAGCCCAGCTGACACAGGAGCTTGGTGCAGTAATAATCAACTAATTCTGACAACTCTCTGTAGCTGAGGATGTAAATCAACCCCACTTTTTTGTCTCAAGTGATGGAAATTCAAAGAATGAACCTCAGCAAGTTTCTGCACTTTAGCTTTGCTGAGCGAGGCATTTGTGCTCCCAGTGATGATAAACAGCAGTTTGGGAAAAGGCTCTGGAATGAATCATCACTCAATAAGAATGGGAAGAAGGAGGCAGAGGTGACTGGAGAGCTGTTTTTATCTGCAGGCTGGCTATGGGAAGGAGCCATCTGCCTCCCACACAACCTGCAGGGCGTCCTCTCTGGCCAAAGGTGCCTTGAAAGGCCTTTCCTTCTGTCCGTCTTGATCTTCTGAGCAAGAAGCAATAGAGATTTCTTACTCTAACAGGAGTATTTGTTAGAACTCCTTAGGAACACTGAGTCTACCAACCCCTTTCTCAAATAATGATGCAGGTCTGGTTTGAAGGAAGAGTAAAAGAAAGGATTCCATGATAATAATTTCAGCATTTGTCGAGGTTTTGAGGGCAGCATAAAGCCAAAGCATCAAACAAAATTATTCAAATTAAAAAAAAAAATAAAAAAAGCAAGCCTATGTCTAGAGATTGTAGAGAATGTAAGCCTGTCTGCATACTTATCTCTGAATAAGGAATTTTTAATTCATAATATTTTACTGTCTGGGCTGCTCAGCTGACATGTACTTCATCCCTTTCACTCCCATTTCCATGCTTGCTAAGAGCCACTTAGGAATAACTCTAATCAGCTGGAAAGGAGCAGCACAACTCTCCAAAGCATTGAAATAGGCTAAAAATAAATTGCATAGCAAAATAAAATGAGAGTTACGTGGTAGGAAACTCAACATTTTCAGTGCATCTGGGATTGCTGCTGAGTGAAATCGGACATGCAGGTGGGGAGTTTTTCCTCTTCTGGTTCTTTCTGCATTTTCCCCCTCCAGAAATCATCTGTCACACCACAGAGGATCAAAGAAGTGCAAACTCTGAGGGATGTCTCAAGAAAGGAGTTTCTATGATGGTTTATTCCTTTTACTTCTAGTGATGCACTCCCATTTTCTGTTCAAAATCACAGCCCATGGAATATTTTCAAGTTGAGAGCAGATAGAGACATCAGAGATGTCTAATGTTACAAATTACAGTAGAAGCACCAAAAAGTTAAAGCTATGAAGTGAATGATTTATGAAGTGATGGAGCCTCCTGGGGAATTTAAGCCCAATTATTGGTTTAAGAGAGAATTCTTCAGCTTGTGGCAGAATTTGAGCAGCCCTGTTCTGCAATATGCTAAAAACCTAGGAGTAATACCTAATTTTTGATTTTGATTTGTGGAAAGTACTCATATGACATGTTTTTTTCAAGCCATTAAAATCTGTTTTGAGCTTCTCAAATTTTAACAAACCTGGCACATCTTAATGACTGTTAGTAGACAAAAATCTGTAGCTTTTACCTCCTGGAATTCTGGAGACTTCAAATTTCATAAAGAATATATATTTTAATTCTAGCATCTCTATACTAATAGGTTTTTGTTTTGTTTTGTTTTGTTTTATAATTAGTGATACTTTGTAATATCTTATGAACCTTGATCAACTGTAGTTGATCTTTTTGCTTTCTCTAAAGTATCTTAGCATTTAAGTATCTTAAATGACAGTAGCAGTAGCTTTTACTTTGATGTAACATTCATTTTTTCCCCCTGAAATTCTGTTTAACCAGGATTCTCTGATGCACCTGTGTAAATATTATTTATAGCAGAACACGACCTCTGTTCAAATCATTCTGGCTGTTTATCAGAATTAAATACAATGGTTTAATTCATCTAACTCATTACATTTAGCATGACCTAACACTTTTGAAAGCAACTTTGAAAAAAAAAAAAGCAAGGCAAGCCTTAGATCTGTACATACTCCAAAAGTGTTGAGAAATCATCTTTTTCTGCTGCACTAAATGACACATTGGGGCTTTTTTTCCCTTCTGATTTTAATGGCTCAGATAAAAGGCTTGACAGCAGAGGCTGAAAACTCTTTTAAACTCTCCCCAGTTAGTTGAGATCAAATTCTTAATTTAAGGAAGATGATGGAGCAACTGCTTAAAGTAATGGCAGTGCTGGAGGTGATCAGGAAAATGATGCCTAAACAGAGCAGCTGTCAGATAATCCATAATCTGTTCTGAAATCATGGCTCTGCTTTTTGCTCACCTCCCTTGCTAGAGAGCTCAGCTCATTTTGTTATAGATCAGTACTGAAGGGATACTCTGGGGTCAGAAATAGATTCTTGGTCTCCAGGTAAAACAGACAGACCTGAGTGAATATTCCCAATCGTGAATTCCCAAAGTGGATTGAATTTGAAATGGTAGTGTAACTTGGTTATGTTATTTACACACAAGAGTGTGTTTGTGTTTGTAGCTGAGTCTGAAACTTGGGCTTTGCTTTCTGAACTGAAATTGAAAATGTCCATCAACTTTCTCAACCCTCCAGTCAGTCCACAATTCACAAATATAAAATGTGGCTGTGAAAGTCAAACTGATTTTGTGCATGACTTACAAGCACTTCAATGTATTGGTTTGGGTCTTTTTTTTTTAATAGCCAAGGGTTCAACTCTAATTATACAACAATCACTAAGTCTTTATTCCATGCTTGCAGTTAGGTTTTGCACGTATCAAGAAATAGTTTAGTGCTGTCTAGAGAGACATTGAAAATAGTTCTGTATTTTGGCTGCTCTCCTGAAAATAATGAAAGTAATTATATTGGGTACCCTGCACAACACATTAGTAATTTGAAGAAATGAAATTTAACATGTCTTTATATCAAATTTTGTTTGTCAGGTTAGTTACAAAGTTATTTTTTAAAAGTTGTATTGACATCTGTTAGTCAAGACTTTAAAAAGAAGGAAAATAGTTACATTTCTGACTGTAAATCCTTATAGATTATACTTTTTCTTTCATTTTGCCAAGATTAAACCTCTTCTTCGGATGGATCTCATAGGAGGCTTTGAAGCCCTGGGCCACTGTTTGAGAGAAAAATGCCAATATAGATAGGGAAATCCAAGACACCTTCCCAAAATCCCCAAGTTTTCATGCTAAGATTTTATCACCCAAGGACAAGACACAGCTACATGCACTAAACAAAAGACTGTCAGAAGAAATAATGCCAGAATTGGTTTATTTGAAGAAGCAGAGGGTGTTTCTAATGCTATAGATTTTTGCAAAGAGCTTGCCCCAGAAAAGGCAAATTAAAGAATCTTGTTTCACTTTTAGCAAACAAATCTTAAGGGTGTAGTTTGTTTTCAAATGGACTCTTGAACTCCTTGTATTACTCTTCCTCACTGGTTTTAATGCTTTGCTTATAAATGAATTCCCATTTTCAGGGTGAGCTGGTGAAATATTACCTGTGTTCTGGGCAGCAGGTGGACAGATGAAAAAGGGAAACTATTATTGTCCTGCAAATGTCTTGTTTATTGGGGGCAAGGAGAGCAGGGAGGTGGAAATGATTGTCAGAGGGGGGATACATCATTGCCTGGGTGGAGAACACACTTTCTGTGTTTCCTGAGCAGCCCAGCAGTGGGATGATGCTGCTGCAGCACAGGGATGCTATTCTTAGGAGTGGCTGTCCTCAGGTGCTCACTCCTCCACAGCAGATTCTCAGTGCTGGGAAGGACAGACACCTCTTGGAGCAGGCAGACAGCCCCAGAGCTCACCTCGAGGGCTCGGTGCCCCTGAGTGCCTCGGGGTGGGAAGTGTTTGTGAGCCTGAGCATCAGGGAGGAGCACAACCTGGGGAGCAGGGGGGCTTCAGGTGCTGCAGGAGCCTTGAACTTGGCTGGGCCACTGCCTCCAGCTTCTCTCTGCGTGTGTTTTTAACTGTGCTTTTAATGCTGCCACTGACCTAGGGGGGAAAAATTATATTTTTATATATAATGGTATAAAAATATATAATATGCATATGATAAAAATATAAATATATATTATATATTTTCTATAGTGTAAATATAATATTATATCATATTACATCACATAACAGCATATAATATAAATAGATTTTAAATTTTTTTTTAAGTTAGTTTGTGTGTAAAACTCTTTGCAAATTGTTCCTAAAATAGTGCCTGCTGTGTCTAAAGTCTAAGTAACCTTGAACCCAAACTTGTATTTAATCATTCTGTGTCTAGGAAGAGAACTGTGAAATATTACTGAACTTTTCCTCATTAAACATGTGTTGAGTTTATTAGCATATGTCTTATTAGCTGGCTAATAAATGTAGGTGATACTGATTATTTAATGAGAAGCTTTACCTCTACCAAGATGTTTTTAAGTATTCATTTTGATGGATGTTTTAGTGTTCAGTTCTGAATATAAAAAAATCCTTCAGTTGAACTCTAATGAATTGAACTACACCATAATTCCTGTATTTGGAGATTCAGTGAGGTTTCACCCTGTGGATAGAACTGGAAGACTGAAATGTATCATAAATATTCTTGTTCAAAAGTAAATATTTAGAATTTTTTGAAGTCCTGACCTTACTGTGGAGGGTGCTGCAACTCATCATATTTAAAAGTTAAGTGGAAATACCTGAGTTAATCAGCCAAGCACTTCAGAAAGTTCTTGCAAGGCTGTTTTGATCCAATTTAAGATGTATTACTGAATCTTTTAAAAGTAAAGAATCAGTAAATAGTTGATTATCCTTCTGGATTAACCCAAGTTACAGATAAGGCAGCATGTAAATCTACCATCAGATCTGCTCAGAATGAAAAGATATTAAGAATATTCCTTTAAAAACACCCTCCAGTTTCTTAGGTTGTGCTATATGGAACCAATATTGATGAAGGGTTTCATTTGTCATTAAGCACGTGTAATTTTGGGATTCTTCCAGTGTTTTCCAGTACAACTATAAACAGGGATAAATTTCAAGTTGTCATGTTATTTATGAGAGACAAGCTTGAAAAAGCCTCCAATAGTCCAAGATGTTGGTAGAAGAGAAGGAAAATAGTTGGCAGCAGGATCACAGGTACTATTATGCACACAGGGAACAGGATCTGGGCTTTCTAACAGGATTCACCCTGACAAGGATTTTCCCTTAATAATCCTCCTGTTTCAGATGGCTCAGACAGATTACCCAGGCACTGAAATGGGTATGCTTAAAATACTACTTATCCCTGATGGCTGGAATCTTGTTCTGGGAAGCATTTGGGAGAACAGTGGTTGTTTTGTGTTTTAAACCAGAACTTGGGGCTTAACTGTAAAAAAACCTTTTATAGTGCAGGCGCTGGGGTATGCAACCTGTCACAAAATGGCAGATTTATGGTTGGACTTTCAGCTCTCACTTCAAAGCACAGAGAAACCACACTAACCACAACAACAGATAGTTTTGAATGGAAATCAATCAATTAATGCCTGACTATTACTTAATTCCCAGGCTGCCATGCCCACATCCAGCCCTATCAGGTTTGGCAGACACAGACTGGGATGACCAAGAGTATTGGGTCACTAAGAGGTTGTGACTGCCTTGAAAAGTAGTTTGAACTGCAGGTGTGAATTTAAATTGCTACAACCCCTATCATTCTGATTTAATTTTTTAAAATCCATTCTAACTTCATACCTTTAAATTAAACTTGCCCATGTAGTCTCCTGTAGTCAAGCTTTAAGGTAAAGGTTGCAAATATGTCCCTTGAAGGAGCATGAAAAAAAGGAACCCATTTCACTCACCCTCTAAAGTATGTGAGAGTGGCTTTAATGTTTTCCCAAACACATATGAAGAGTTATGATATAACATTATTGCTATTCATAAATGTAGGAGACCAATGATTTCCTGGAAACAGTTTGTTTTTCTGGGGCTATTTTCTGCATTTTTCTTGAAATGTGTCTGCTTCGAAGCATTAAGACACTTAAAATTTTATGCTGATAAAGGTTACTTTTACAGCTTTAATTTTAAAGGCGCAGTGTTTTTAAAGGTTTTTTGTTGTTGTTGTTGTTGTTTTTATTTTTAGGGGTTTTTTTGAAGAAAGTCTTTATCTTGCAAAGATACATTTTAAAGGTTTCTTTCTGAAACCTGCAGTATATAACATTGTGTTTTTCCCTCCTGTGATGTGTGTACATGCCATGTATATTTGAAGCATTCATTTTTGATGCCCTAAATCAGGTTTTATCTGATTTTGCAATACTAATTTTGCTTACATGATCAGACTTTCACGTGAATATGAAAACACCAATGATTTGTATTGATTTTTCTCTTCCTTGTTGGTTTTTCCCCTGATTTTCTTGCTGAGCTATTCTAAAGTAAAACAAGTAAAAGATACCCTATAGACCATCTTCCGAATGTGCATAATACATGACCTGGTGCTTAATGTTTTTCAGCATCTCAGAAGCAAGAACATATTCTGAATTTTGATTAAATACATTTGATGAGCTATCTAATGGTTTGATGACAATGTTTAAGTCAGGGTTTCTTGAAGTTAATATATTGTGTTACACAAATCAATTCATTCCATTAGTATCCTAAAATCCCAAGCATCTGTTTGGAAGCTCAATAAATTGGACTGCCCTGGTATCTTTATCTGGGATATCAATATTCAGAAGCCTTCCTACATCCTGAACGTGCTGATTGCACCTTTTTCCTTACAGAAAATCAATTACCCTGCCCTACAGCAGCAGAATTTTAAAAAGTTGCAATCCAAACTTGAATCTCACTCTCTGATTTGACTTCTGGATGCTGCGTGTGTGTACAGCTCTTCTGTGGGCCTTGTTTAACTTCAGGAAAAGGACACCACTGTGCACCTGTTACTGTGCAAAAGCTTTTCCTACATTTCCTAACAGCCAATATCATCAAGGGTGCCAGGGCTTTGAAGGAGTTTCTCTTGGCTGTCAGACTGGACTCAAATTTTCCCAAGAGCCATCCCTAGTGAGGTGTTTTTCTTTGAGTTGGTCCCACATTCCTGGCTCACCAAAATTTGGGATTAGCATCATTCTCTCCCAGCCTGTGTTCTGAGTGCTGCCAGAGCCAGTGCTCTGATCCTGTTGGCTGCCAGCCAAAAATTACTTTTTTCCAAGTAAAGTCAAAATTAATATGTGTGGGTAGCAAGAGCAGACAGGACCTTTCCTGGATGGGGATGGTGGGGAATAGTGAATGCCTCAATGTTCTGCTGTTTGGGGATGCACACAGAGTCTGCCAGAAATGCTCCCTGGGACAGCAGCCCCGTTCCAGATGGAGAGACTGGAGCATGGAAGGAGTGACAGATGTTCCAGGGGATGTGGTATTTGCTGGGTCCCCAGGATGAAGGAGGAATTGATGGATCTGACTCCATGTTCTTAGAAGGCTAATTTAATATTTTATGATATTATATTATATTAAAGAATGCTATACGAAACTATACTAAAGAATAGAGAAAGGACGCAGACAGAAGGTTTAACAAGATACTACTTAAAAACTTGTGACTGACTCCTCAGAGTCCCAACACAGCTGTACTGGGATTGGTTATTAAGTAACAACAATTCACGCGTTGGATAAACAATCTCCAAACCACATTCCAAAGCAGCAAAACACACAAGAAGCAATCAGATAATTATTATTTTCATTTTTCTCTGAGGCTTCTCAGCTTCCCAGGAGAAGAATCCTGGGCAAAGGGATTTTTCCAGAAAATATGACAGTGACAAAGAGATGTCCGTGAATAAAAGCACCCTGGCTGAGGACGTCACCCTTCTGCTCCTCACACACGGTGATGGAGATGCCCCTCAGCTGATGTGTAACTTGGGCTCTGAGCTACGTTTTCAGGAGCTGTCCCTGCATTCAGGAGGTGGTCACTAGATGGCATCTTTGGGTACAGAATTTAGGGAAAAATCATCTCTAACGTTTCATTTGTACTCAGCCTCGTTTCAGTTCACTCTTATTTCTGCCTGCATATAAAAACCTAAGAAAGGACATGCCCAGGCAGCAGGAGACAGTGGGGGAGGAAACTTTTTCTGTAATTTTTTGTACTTTCTAAGCAGTGGGGTTTATCTTGAATTCTAATAATTATGTGTGAACATTTTGCAATACTTTTCTAGGTAATATTTGTGGAAATTTTTGGATTATGTATGGATGCAGATCTAGGAATCTGTCATTTGTGGGGTTTTACCACACTCCTTACAGTCAATCACTTGGAAATATTCCAGATAAAATCACAGCTTGAAAACACTTAAAAGTGAAAGCAACCAGTCAGCAGTTACCAACAAGGATTTCCAGGTTAAAACCAAAACAACTTCTGCAGCAAAGAAGAAAATGTCCAGCACTCTAATCCTTACATATTAAGATACCTTTTTATAATTTTATAGAGAAATACATAAAAGCGGCTGTCCAAATTATCTTGATTTGAAGGTAATATAGATCTCTTTCCCAAAACCAGCTCGAGGTGAGGGTAATTCAGTAGGTGGCAGTCCTCTTAAACCAAAGAAAGAGTGTGACTATCAGAGAGTGGGATGTGAATGCAATAAAGTGTTTATTAAACATTTTCATGTCATTCAAAGTCAGTATGGCTTGCATTTTTTATTTAGAGTCCTCCAAGCCACTGATGCTTTCTTTTTCCTATCTGTAGCTGTTCTGTAAAACTGTGATAATAACCCTCTAAATGTATTTGAGAAAAGTTCTTCTTGCAGACTTCTCCTAAGTGCTTGTCTGTGTGTCTAGAGCTTGTTTTGGTTCTTTTTCTTTCTTTTTTTTTTTCTTGCTTCTCACACAACAGGAAGAATCTGCCAGTCAAGATTACCCAATGTTTTCATCTGAATTTCTTATAGGATGATCCTCAGAACAGGAATCACTGTTCTCACTCAGTAAATGGCCTGTGCTGTTAAAAATCTCCTCTTGCTCTCTTCCCAAAGAAGTTGAATCCTTTGGCAATGGTGTCAGCTGCCTGTTCCCCTTTCCCCCAGTGGCAAAGCTGGTCTGCCCTGGGTTTGTATCCGTGATGCTCCTTGTCAGCAGCATGAGGGACCTCTCTTTGATTCAGTCCTCTTGTTTGTCATGGCAGGGAACAGTTGATGCTTTTCTTACCTTACCTACAGGACAGATTTGTTAGCCCAGCAGTGTGCAAATTTAGGCACACAGTTTGTGGTACCTGGGAGTGGGGCTGGCCCAGCCTCATCCCTGATGGGCACAGCTGTGAGCAGCAGGAGAGCAGCACTGACAGCAACGAGCCATGGAGTGCCCAGGGGCACTGACCGACCACCGAAGGGAGCAGAGGGCACACAGGGGCAGTGCATCAACAGGAGGGGATGAAAGGCTGGGCTAACAAATGGGGGGCAGACACTTGCAGCCTTCTGAGGTGGTGAGGTGTTACTCTGGGTGGGCAGATGCTTTCTGAAATTGTGTGGTGATACTCTGTGTGTCATGGCTGTCTCAACTGTGACATGCAAACTATTTGAAAGGTAATAGCACACAAATACATTCATTTAAAATAAAATAAGCCAGAGCTTTATTGGTGTATAAGAGTGTGAGTTCTAAACCTGTTAAATATAACTCCTGTTGCCTTCATCCCCCTGTTTGCTTCACTCCCAGCCCCTTCAAGGAGCCTACAATCACTCCCCCTTGTGTGAAAGGAGTGCACTCAGAGATACTTTTAAATAAAGCCAAGGGAGTTGCTTGTTTTCCTCAAACACAGAAGGTGTCAGAGGCAAAAAGCTCTGATAATCTGCTTAATATGCCCTAACAGTGTTAGTGGACACACAGGGGGCTCAAGTATGGGCAGGCTGAAGGGAGATTTTGATAACATTTAGGATTTTTTGACAGTGACTGTGGCTTGTTCTCTCACATCTTTGGCCAGATGTAGAGTGTCGGGAGAAAATGTGGCAAAAATACAAATATTTCCAAGGAGGCCACTGAAGATGAGGCCAAAGGATATCTGAGAGAAATGAGTAAATGTTGAATAAATGCCTTATACCAGAGGGATAGTGTAAAAGTGAGAATTCACATGAACTTTGCTGCTGCAGTTGTTTCCAACAGCTTCTGTGTGTGAAGGTGTGAGTGGATGACTTCTGGGGGTTTTACCCAGATATAGATTATATATGTGTGACAAATCATGGGAGAGATAATCAGAGAAAACTGTTGTGTCCAGGGAAGCACCCGGAGCAAATCTGTATTGTACTGGTCTAAAATAAACAGTTGTGTGTTATTTTTTATATTCTTGTCCACTAGGAATAAATATGTTTTTAAACATAGTAGGATTCCATCACTTTGCATAATGTACTGGAAATACAGTCAGTGGAGTAGAAATAATTAAATGAAAAGAGAGTGGTTGATGGTCCTTTAATCTTTTTATGTGTAACATAAATGCCAAAGTAAAGTATACATCTCTAATAGCTACTTAATGGCCAAGCAGGATGTTGTGCAGTGGGCAAATAACTCTGCAAATGAAGAGCTGCTGCAGAAATCCTTTCAAAAATAGTGTAAGAAGGTGACACAAGTTTTGGGTGAAACTATGAGACAGATTGGAGTGGGATATCACCTTATCACTGCTGTGCTTGGCTGGGCAGAAATAACACAAAATCACCTTCTATTATCTTGGGAATGTCTTTGACATCTCTGCTGATCAAAGGCATCATTTTGGGCTTCCCAGAGTCTGTAACCTTGCTTGTGATCAGGGGAGGAATCACATTCTGAGTCTGTGTCTGTGGCTGCAACTGCAGAATGCAGAGCTGAATAAATCTTGAGCTAAATTCTGCTTCCAGATTGATGTGTGGATATGACAGGAGATCGCATCATCTCTAATTGCTGTTGCTTATCCCAAGTGGTTCTTGCTGCTTCAGGATGTTGAAAATACCAAAAGTAAGGTCTGCTTGGTAGTTTTCTAAAATGTCTTTAGTAAGTGCCTCTTTACAGAGGAGGGCAGCTTGAAATGTTGATTTGTGCAGTGGAGCAAAAATTCCAGTGAGCAAAATTTCAGTCAGAATTTGGTTTCGAAAAGTATTTATTAGCTCTGATAATGGAGCAAAAGAAAATAGATTTATAAGTATAGTTTCTAAAATAGAACCAAAATAAAACAGGAGAAACTTTGGCCTGGGAAGTGTCCTCTGGGATTTTTCATCAATCAAAAATATACATTTAAATTACATTCAATTTATAAAATTTAGAGGGTGTTTTCTCCCTCTCTATATTTTGTACTTTTCACAAAGCTGATGAGGCCTTTTTTATTTTTTTCTTCCTCTGATTTCTAATCTCCTGACTTTTTGGGTAAAGAAGTCCATTTCATTATGTATCTAATTACATATTCAGGAAACTCCTCATTTCTCTGGTTTTTTTTTGGCTAATGGCCACTCTACTTCACTTTATCTCCAAGCAAAATGTATGATGGCTTTTATTCCTTCAGGAATAAAGCAGATGGCATTTAGCTCAACATCTGGGGGGGGGAACCCTCAGACCTTTGAATTGTTTTTAGCAAAGTAAACACTGTTGAAATGGATTGATGGCTTTACCTATAATACCCCTGGGTGGAAGGCAGGTTGTTTTAGTTCCTACCTATTTTGAGTGTTTTGTATCTAGAGACAGGAGTAGAAATTGATGTGTGCCAACAGTATTTCAGTTTATGACATTTTGGGGAGAAAAATCTTCAAAAAATCAGTGTTATTCATATTTTAGTTCTGGGAGGAGCACCCTGATTCCCAGTCCTGAAAACACCTCAGTGGAGCTGGGCTGCTGCTGTCAACACACAACATTGCAATTGATTTTTGTGATTACAGGCCAACAAAACAAATCAAAATGCATCTAAAGCTGGCAGAACTGCAGTTAACTCTAAATCCCACACTTTGAATAGCAAATCTGCCTTTATCTGCCTCATTCCTGTTACCCATTTCTAGATGAGGCCTCTTCTTTTAAACAATATTCTCTTTAAATTTTGACATCATAATGTTCTTGAGGTGACAAGTTGTCAACTTCAGGTTATGTGATGAGGAAGGAGATTTTCTAAAAGCAGTTATTTGTCCATTTTCTCCTGAAATGCTCGTGGTGTATGACAATAAGTTGAGGTGCCCCAGCAGTCCTGTGAAGAGTAATTAGACAGTGATGCATGAAAGAGTGATTGTTTAACCAGTTGGATCTTTCTGAGGGTCCAAAGAACTCTTCAAGCTGTGCAAATCATTATCACTGGGAGGTGATTATGTCTTGTGCTGTCTGTGTGCAGGATTAGGGTAAATAATGAAATGGGATTTTTTAATGATATATTTGGAGGATTAGATTTGCATGGCCTCTTTGTGGATTAAGTTTGGATATGCTGAGATGCAATTTATATGTGAGAAGGAGATAAAGGAGAGGGAGCGGGGGGGAAGGTGGGAGTGTGATTATCAAGCACAGAGAGATGGCTAATCCAGGTGGGCTTAATACACTCAATTACATTTTTAGAAAGGAATAAACGTACTAAGTAGGGATCTCAATTAAGTGCATCCCATCTTTGAGACACTTTTTGGTGTTTTGGTTTTTTTTTTTGCAAAACAAAAAATCACAAATTCAAAATCTCTCCCACTTCTCTTCATTTGCCTTTTTCCATTCAAATTTGAGAGGTCACAAAGTCCATAATTTAAAAGCTTCTAACAGATCAAGGCTGTATTTTTACATTTTCACTTTGCAGGTTTGAGAGTGGTTTGGGGAGGTTTTGTATGTCAGTTGAGAGGTTCATGCTTTTTACCTAATTTCTCTTTAAAAACCACCCA
Source organism: Serinus canaria (assembly GCF_022539315.1). Lineage (NCBI taxonomy): Eukaryota > Metazoa > Chordata > Aves > Passeriformes > Fringillidae > Serinus > Serinus canaria. The sequence goes on along the minus strand of NC_066319.1, from coordinate 7,848,037 downwards.
GACTACTTGGTTTCTTCAGTTATAACATTTTACAAATCTCATAAGTACAAAGATGCAGCATAATTCCTTTTTTCCTATTAGTTTATAGGCATTAAGCTGAGTTAATGGAGTTTCAGGAATATGTCAGTCTTAAGAGAATTCATTTCCATGTCACTGCTTGCTTCCAAGAATTAGTAATTTAGGCTTGCAGAAAACATCTAGAAATTACAAGTTTATTTTGCCATTCCTGCTTTTGTAACCTTTGGGCACCTTGGAAATGGGTTTTGACATTTCTGTAACAATCAAACAAATGTACATTTTTACCATTAAATTCACAAGCTCAAAGCTCAAGTGCTTTTTCAGCTGCATGACTTTAATCCAGGTTTACTGCCTGCCTTTGGTGTTTGCCGTGGTCTCTGGGATGCTGTTTGCACTCCCTGTGCCTCAGGTACCTCATGCTCTAAATTGCAAAGCTTTTCTGAGGAGAAACTTCATGAATGTTGACCCTCAGCAATAAGCTGGTCTTTTATGTGATCCATTTCAGGGTTGATTTTCAATTCTATTTAGGCAATTTCATCCTAATTGCATGATTTGAATTTTGTTTAATTTTTGTAATACTTGTATTACAAGTATTTATCCAACAAGTGCATGTTCAGATGTTATTCCAAAATTGTGTAATATCGTGCACTTTTTCTAAACCTTCACTGTATTTTAGGGAAAACAAGACAAACCACTCTTCAGTTTAACCAGTGCACAATTAAAAGCCATCTAATTTTCTAGTGATCCATTCATGAGGGTTTCAAAGTGTGTTATAAATAAAACTTCTTCAGTTTCTGTCACAGAAGAACTCAAAAATCTGAACTTTGAAAACAATTTTACTGTCACATTTAAAATAAATCCTTAATCTAGAGTCAACTAAGTGGTGAAAAATGAAACTTGAAAGGGCCTGGCTTGAGGTGTAGATAAAAGATTGTCAGATTTGAAAAGGAAGACCTACTTTCTGCTCCTTTTTGTGAAGACTTCAGCAGATGAAGAAAAGGCATTAGGTGAAATTGTAAGAACTAACAAACCAAAAGCTAACAGAAAGGATAATATATATTTCAGGCTGATTTTTACTGTGATCTTTTGGTGTTCTTAATGTATACTTATGCCCCCTCCCCCTTTCCCCCCTTGTTCTGGTTTTTACAGCCCCTGAATTTGAATCTAATTAATTAGACTTTATTCCCAGTGGTGGCTTGGTGTCAGCAGGGAGAACCCCAAGCAGGTAAAAACCCCAGATCTCAGTCTCCCGAGTGCTTCCTTTGGTAGATGTTCCCAGTATAGATGGAGAGTGCTCAGCTGCAGTCTAGAAACACCACATTAATCATTTGAGAGGCCTTTTCCTGCACAAGTGTGTTTGCTCGTCCTCAGTTTCTCCTGCCTGAGGTCTAATTGCAATGTTTATTGGCAGAAATGGCATTAATTTCGAGTAGATTTGGCACGGGGGCTGCACATTGCTGGTGTGACAGGTAGCACAGAGAGCCCATCTCCAGACTTTGGAGCAGCACTGTTTATTCAGCCCCCTCCCTTTTTATATAGAATACCAACCACTTGGGAGACATTTTCTGCAAAATGTGACACAGTCAAGCAGAACTTGACAAAATTGTCGTTAGAATTTGAAAGCTGTATTTTTTTCAGTGTTTTATCAGCTCATTCTTCAAGAGTAAGGGGAATTGGAAGAATAACAGGGTGGTAACACCAAGTTCAGATAGTCTGAAATAACTCTCAGTGCATTTGTTCAGAATCACCAGCACACTCCCTGTTCCACAGCTTTTGAAATTTTCCTGTGGGATGTGAAGTAGGAATAGGTTGAGTCTAAAGCAGTGGGAATGGGGATTGGGAAGGGTCTGGAGTATCAGAAGTGCCTGAGGGACGTTGGTGGGGGGTTGGGGGGATGGTTCAAGCTGGGGAAAAGGAGGCTCCAGAGGGACCTTCTGCCCCCCACAGGAGGGGGCTGCCAGGTGGGATCGGGCTCTGCTCCCAGGGAACAGGGACAGGACAAGAAGAAACAGCCTCAGGGAGTGCCAGGGGAGGTTCAGTTTGGATATTAGGGAGAATTTCTTCATAGAAAGAGTTTCCAGACATTGGAACCTTGGTGCTGGACCCTGAGATATTTAACAGCCATGTAGATGTGGCACTTGGGGACATGGGTTGGTGGTGGCCTTGGCAGTGCTGGGATAACATTTTTACTCAGTGATCTCAGAGGGCCTTTCCAGCCTTTATGATTCCATGGTTCTATAGCTCTGTGACCAGTAGAGACCCAGCTGTACCCGAGCTGTGTGCTGTGGTTGCACATGCATGTCTGCTATTGTATTGATCAGAAATTATATTCACATCAATTGTTTTAAGGCTCATTAGCCATTTAATGCAGATCAAAGCTTTCACTGTCTTATTACTCATTGAAATGACTCAAGTGAAGTCTCTTTGACCAGAGAGAGAAGTTTTCATGTCCTGTGGATTTTCAGGGCAAAACAAATGTGTGGCATCAACCCCATTTGTGTTTTGCAACATTTACTGTCTGACTTCATTGTGTGCTAGTTACGTGAGAAGTATTTTTACTGCATTTTCTGGGGTTTTTTTTCTCCCTCTCATAAGCAGCAAAAGAGTGGGTTCAAAAAAAAAAAATAAAGCAGTATTGTTTTTAGAACACTGCAACAAAATATAGAAATGATAGCTGTGGCACATTTCTAATAGCTGGGCTGAATCATATTCTGTTCCTCTAATGGCATGCGTAATTGCTCCAGGTTTGCAGGCATCCTTCAGCCGCACTTATTTAGATTAGTGACTGATGCATTTCCATGGAAACTTGCAGCAGGGAAAAAAATCCCTCTTGGTGCAGCGTGGAGCTGAAGGGACGTGGGCTTTGAGCCTGGTGTAAAAGAAGGCTTCTTGCTTGTGGTCAGCTTGGTTTGGGGTTTTTGTTGTTGCTGCTCTGTGCAAAGGGAGAGGAGCTGGCACCAGCATTCTGTGTAGAAATTTGGAGCACTTGTCAAATCCTTCATTCTTTGATAAGCTTCAACTTTTTGAGTGTGGTTGAAGGAGTACATTTTGAAATGAAATGTCTCGGTGGTTTTCTCTGAGGATGCAGAAGCACCCAGACCCCAGGTAAGCTGGTGAGAAACTGGCTGGAAAGTCCAAGTCCAAGAATGAAGCTCATTTTTGGAGGTTGTTGTGCGGAGTTTTAATGAAGGATCACTGAGTTTTGAAGTGCTAGTGGCAGGAATGGAAAGGTTTTATAGGACCTCCATCACTAAAATGCCTGGAAAACAGAATTGCTTTTAAAAACTTTGCACAGTACTGTTGTTTTCCTCAATATCTGGTACAATCTTTATTTGCACTGCCTAACATATAATATTTGATTCTTAGTGCTTTCTTAGAAAACTCAATTCTCAGCAATTCTTTCTCATTTCCAGCAGTGTTTAAGGTTGCAACATGGATTTTCAAATGCATTCATTTAAAGTAATTGCCCTTATGTGTCTACACACTGCTGTAAGGACAAGTATGTACCATACTTTTTAAAAGGTAGGAATATTTTTGGATTTGGCACCTTTCCTGCTGCAATCATCCTAATTATTTGGAATACTGGTGTAGGTTCTCTAGGAGGAAGTTCTCAAACCAATGGTGATAGCTTATTCTACTTGAAAATTAATTATCCTGTGGCCTGGCTCTGAATCATGTGTTACTTAGCAGTCATCGATGCAAAGTACCTCTAACCATATCTATAAATTATTTTGATTTTTTATATATGTTATTTATTTTATTATATCTAACCATCTCTGTATGTTCTGATACAGCACCACAAGTTCAGTTGCTGAAGTTTGGTACTCCTGCTAAAAGTGATGTGGTGTTTCTAAGTAATTTTTCTTTTGCATTTTTGAATTTGTAGTTGAATGTTGTATTTTAGACACATGCAACAGCATGGCAAGGCAGGAATTCTTCCTGGTGAGCAGGGAACTTCCACAGCCGCAGCTCCTTGTTCCACCCTCATCTTCTCCTCCCTGGTCCTGTGTAAACCTGGGTACCAGATTGCTCAGCACCATCCTGCTCTGAGCTATTTGTTTGCTGCAACTGGAGTTATAACAGTAAATTAGAAGTTACTCTGAGGCCCTTACAGTGGAAGTTGTGAAGCATTCCTCTGTTTGTTGGGTTTTGGTCATGTTTGGTCATTTTCACTGTGTTATCCACAGTGAAAATCAGATTGAGAAGTCCACATGCACAGTCAAGGCAGAGGAAAAACAAAAGGCAGTGCTGTAGTGAAAAAGATGGTGAGGTTCTAGGAACTTCCCACATATCTCCCATGTTCAGCAGCTTCTTATGTATTCAAAATTTTATCTATTATTGAAGGCAAAGAATTTGACAGATCATTGATCCTGAGTACAGCTGGCGAAGATTTAGACTTGAATGAAGCTTCTTGTAAGGGAGGAAATTGAGGGGAAACATTTGTATCACCATTGATGATGAAAGTCCATAATAAGTCTTGCTGAAACTTGCTGTACATGAAAATTAATGATTTTTGAAATTGAATAGAAGAATAGCTTTCCAGGGCCTGTTTTTCCTTACTCAGCCCAAAATAATTCCCCATGTTCTTTCCAACTCAGAGTGCTTAATGACCTTCTCACAAGCAGTTGGTTGTCTTTGTGGGGCTGTAAACATGTCTCAGGTAGGAACAGTCCCTGTCATGCTGAGCAGAGCACAGCTCCTGCCACACAAGCAACTGCAGAGTTCCTTCACAAGCCTCTAATGGAATTTCCCTAAATTTAATGCAAAGTCTTTCTGTCAAGGCAAAGTCATTAAGCCAGGTTTCACCTGGCACCTGCCCTTTGCTACAGGCCATCATTCTGGGTTATGCTGCTGCCATCAGTAAGAACACTGATATTTGCAGGCAATATTTGAACTATTTGCTGGGAGCATGAAAAATGTGAAATACGGCGTTATGATTAAAAACATTCATACCCTGAGTCAGTTCTGAAGAGCTGGAACATTACACCACCTGAGCTTTGTAAGTGAACAAACCATCCTGACCTTCAGGATAAATAACATTTGCAACAGATGATAGTGCCAGCAGGCAGCTCATCAAGACTTCTTTGTTCTCCCTGGATCCAAAAAACAAGATGCCTTTATTTATGTGTGCAGGAGCACTTTGAGATTGACATGGAGAGCTGTTTTTTATGAGGCAGATGCACATATTGTCAGGCCATAATTACAGCTTAGGCAAAGTGCACCAAAGTTGCTTTGTTTTGGCCTGACTTGGTAAAAGCTGGGTATTTCAGCAAAGATCAAACTCGGTGCACGTGGACCAAAGCCATGTTCAGCTGCTAGAAACTCTGAGGTCAACATCCAGCTCTTTATGAGCTCTTCATTCTTTTGCTTTAAGATGCATTTTACTCTGTAAATCAAAGAGGGGAAAAAAATCTGTCCTCTGTCAATTAACTTCTTTTTATGAGATCATCCAGGGCTGTGTCTGTGCCTGTCCCAGACAGAGTGGGTTAATCCTCTGCATTAGCTGAGACCAGGGGCACAGAGCTTCCACAGAGAGGCAGAGGGAATGGAGACCCTCGGAAACCCAACAGGAGAACTTAGGGAAAAATCATGGGACCCTTACCATGTTTTGAAAATATTCTGCAAATGAGGGAAGAGCTGCAGAATCCCACAATTGTACAAAGAGCTGGTAAAGTTGTTAGGACAGTAAGAAGCAAATGCTTCCACAACTACTTGCTGGGGTTTTATTTTTCAGGTATAAGTAAGCTTTTTGTTAAATTAAAGGGAAAACTGATGACATGGGGAACACTGTTCTTCCATAACTGCCTCTCCAGCAGGTCCAAGTTGTATATTTCAGTTATTAAGGTTTCCCTTGCAAACAAACTTGCTGATTCACTCCATTGATCGTCCATTTCAGCATTCTTTGTGGGTAAAAGAATTCACTGTATTCCAGCTAATATTCCTCTAAGGATGAAGGAGGGAATCAACAGTGTCTTCCTTTATTTTTCTGAAAATAAGATTTAGTAGGGGGGAAAAAAAAAGGAAAGGCAGAAGAACGTCAAAGGATTTGCTATTCCACTCAAGTTGTCCTTGAGACATTTTTATGCTTATTCTCAAATCTGAAACACTTCAAAAACCACATAAGCTTTGCTTTTCTCGTCTTTAACTGAAAGAAAAATTGGCTGAGACCATCACATCAACTGAACACTGGGACTTAAAAAAAACCCCAAAACATCCACAAACTGAAGGAAAAAAAAGTGAGCCATGAATTAAAGGTTTTCATTAATTTACTGTTTATAATGCCTTCATCATATGCTTCTTTTCTGTTGATCCTCACAGTTTATCCCTTCGAATGAAGCATCAATGTTTTTGCCAGCAAATTGCAAAGATATGAAAAAGATAATTGTAGTTTCTTCTGAATTCTTGGGTGCAACATACCTGCAGATCTCACTTTCATGAGTTTCTATACCCTTTATCAGAATCAATGATCAAACAGTTAATAGAGAAAATTTCTATTTCTATTTCTTCATCCCATTTTTGGGACATTTTTTAGAATTCATAATTCTGCTCTGTGTGATTTGGAGGAGGATCTCTGAACTTCATCTTTCCTATGGCTCAAATGAAATGCTCAAACAAAGTAATAAGAAATGTCATCTTAAACAATTGCATCATGGGCTGGAAAAATCTTCTCACTTTTCACCATTTTATTGTACCATATTTAATAGGCAATCTAGTTTTGATGAACCTCCATTTTCTAAAGGGAAACAGGAATAAGTAAAATAAGTTATTGAGACTTCACAGTTTGTGGTATGAAGAATATTGTTATCTTTTAATGTGATTATTTTCTGGAGCATCATTTGGTATGGCAGATATTTTGGATATACTTGGGATAGAAAAATGCGTGCTCTTCTTAGTGGTGTTTTCAATCCTGTCAGCCTTTTCTCTACTTTTTCTCATGACCAAATTTGGATCAATTTAAGGAAAAACACATAAGATAGGGGCCCTGTCTTGTTGCAAACCAGCACAAGTGTCCTTGAATAGTGAATATCTGCTGACTTTATTATTAGACTGCTTCCCTCAGCTTTGAATAACTTCTGATCTAACCCCCAGCTGTCACCGACATGTTTTATGAAAAATCCTTTCCTTAGGATTTTTCCCCTCCTGAGAAACTGAGAGGCCTCAAGAACAAACTGTAAACAATTCTTATCTGCTGCTGTGGAATGCAACAGGGGGAATCTGTGATTGGCCTCATCAGGCTGTTTCCAATTAAGAGCCAATCACAGTTCACCTGTCCGGCCGGTCTCGGTCTGGGAGAAGACCTTTGTTATTCATTCCTTTTCTATTCTTAGCTTAGCCTTCTAGTGAAATCCTTTCCTCTATTCTTTTAGTATAGTTTTAATATATTATCTATCATATAATAATAAATCAACCTTCTGAAACATGGAGTCAACTTTCTCGTCTCTTCCCTCATCCTGTGACCCTTGTGGACAATACCACACCCAGCATAAACGGTTGGGAAAGGGCTTTTCCCCCAGGAAGGGGAAGGTGCAGAGGGAAGGCCTTTAATTCTGCCACTGTTTTGGGTGTTGTACCTGCAGAGAGCTGTACCTGAACTGCTCTGGCAGAGAACATCTATAAATGTCTATTGGGAGTGAAACATCTTCCAGGGCTGTCACTGGGGAAGGGGGATGGAAGAAGGAAAAGCTGCATGTTTTGGGGTGGGGATAAAACCCACCCTTACCCACCTGTTGTATCTGGGGAGTGCCTGCTGCTCTCTTGCCTCCCAGTATCACAGCAGAAATTCTGTGTTGCACTCCTGTTTCCTCTGTTCATCCTGTGGACATGCTGGCGGCTCAGAGCCTTTCCTAGAGTGCTGGCAGCTCTGGCAGCATCCCTGCTGGCAGAGCATCCTGCGCGGTTTCCTTGGAAACACGGCGCCGAAATGCCCTGCGAGGAGCAGCAGGGAGGAGACACGGAGTGGAGACAATTGCTTTGGGATTTTTTTCGCCCTCTGTGGGAAATCAGGACTTTTGGATAACTAACTAATATGATTAACTAGAAGCTGTTTATTGTTTGTATTATGTACTTAATTATTCATTCTATCTTAACTGCGCACACTGATCACGCATCTCTTGATTGGTGTCTCTATCTTGTTCACATGTTCTGCATGCACTTCTCAGAATATGTGATTGGTTACAGTCCAGGTGTTTCACAGCCCTCTGTTGTCTGGTTATCTATCTCTGTAATCTAGTTCTTCTAGTCTTGGTATTCTGTTTCTCAGCCTTTTCTTTCTTAATTTAGCACAATTTATGTCTTAGTAACCTTGACGAATTCTGGAGGGTGTTGATGAGAATAACTAGGAGCAGTTTGCTGGGGCACACAATGGCCTAGACCCTGCAAATACATTGCTACACCCCTCCTAGTTCTTTACCTTCCAAAGCAATATCAAATATGTGAGCAGCCTCGTCCAAGCAGGAGCGTCAGGGTGGGAGTGGGCTGGCTGCTGGAACAGGCCCACAATTGTGACGTGGGCTGAAACAGGGCACAAGTGGCCTAATAGGAGTGGTTTAGAGTCCAAAATTTATTTCTTGCTTTTCATGGCAGTGATCTTTCAGCTTTTGATAATGTCTGCAAGATCTGTTGGAGTCCTGTGGTCACTTATGAGACTGAGACAGAGAATCTACAGTAAGTCCTATGTTTATTTGGAGGAAAGCCCTCACTGCTCCTGAGGTAGAGAAAGAAGGAAGTGTTTTCCACCTACACTTTCTCAGTGCTCACCCCTCTTTGAACTCTGTAAATTACATTCTGGAAGGGCAGGGTTTGAGCCTGTTGCTTACTGAGATGTCTGCAACAATAAATGATTCTAATAAAGAAACAGCTGGGGCTTTATTATTTTGATTGCCACTATTGCCAAGGGCACACAGTTTATTTCTGCTGCAGTTCCACAGGCTTCAATGGAAAATGCACCAGGAAAAAAAAATGTTGTGTTCTTATGGTATTTACTCTGGTAAAATATGGGCTTCTCAAGAGCTCTAAAAATTTCAAGTGATATCCCAATGTTTCTGTCTTTTGTCAATGTTAAGGAGACAGGACCATTTTTGCAAACCCTGGCATTTTGTTCTACCTCTTAGAAAAACTTTTTTAACTGATCCAACTTGATGCAGTGACTTTTCATCTGTGGTGACAGATATTTCTCTCAGTAAGAATGCAGTATTATTAAAATAATTATCTTTATTAAAATAAAACTGCTAAATAATATGTTTCTAGACCTTCCTGTCCATATCTTCTTGCTGGTCTTTCTAATCTGTCTGCTACCAAGTTTAGGAAGAAATCCTCAAAAGATTCTGTGGGTAAAAGCTTCTTAAATAATTATGGGGTTGTTAGTGCTAGGTGGTCCTAACTTGCTGCAAAGCATTTTGATAAAGAGTTCTGGTCCTAAGAAAACCTGGGACATAAGAATGGGTACAAATCCGGGGAAACCTGAAGCTAACCCCTTGATGCAAATATACCTATAACAGTGTTATTGTGCTATATTTGGCTTGAATTCAGAACAGCATTTGTTAGGCATTTGCCTATGGGTTCTTTGTGTTCTTTTGTCAAGCCAGAGAATGGAATCCTTTTCCTTTTTCAGTCCCCAGTTCATTCTGATGGCAGATTCCTGGTCCTCCCCCCCTGCTCCTGGGTGTCTGTACTTGTGCTGTGTAATAGGGCAGCCTGGAATCTGTGTGAGGTGAGGAAAAGAGGGTAATTAGGGAGCTTAACACAGCAGCCTGGGAAACTGCCACTTAGCCTCGAGTTATGCACCTTGCAAGGCTTCTGTTTTCCCAAATAACCCCTGGCTGCACACAGAGGAGTGGGGGGAAACAGAGGGGAGCAGACCCAAGCTGCAGCTGAAGAGTGCTGGCTCTGCAATCCTGAGGAGTTTAACAAAGCTCTCTGTCTTGCTGTGCCTTCCCATCCCTCCCACCCACTTTGTATTCCTTATAGCACTGAAATATCATGCTATAGAAAACAGATTCTGCAAGGGGAACATCTGGCTCCTTAAGGCTCAAGCAGTTGCTTTGCGATTTCAAAATGTTCTTTATCATAATTTATTTCTTGTAATAATTTCTGAGGGACTTCTGAGAACAGGCCAGGGGGAAACTCAAAGTGGACTCCAGGTTTATGATTTTCTGTGTTTCTTCTGTTTATATCTCTTGGTATGAACCTGATTTTTAGACTGGCATGAAAAAAAGAATGTTTCTTGATGGGGAACAGACTGCACTTTGTGCAGTAGGAGCAGGAATTTTGGGTAAATGAAAGGCTTTTTAGGCAGAAAATACAGGTTGTAGGTGAGTGACAAAGGGACAAAATAAACTAAACTCTGAAGTAGAGTTCATATTATAATAGGAATTTTCTCCCTCTCTGGCCAGTAGGATGGAGGCTGGCTGGTCTCCACATAATATATATAAATGTAAATATTTTTGATTTTTTCCTAATACTGCTTTTCTTGGCCCTTGCCAATTGGTGCACAGCTCTGAAGAAACAATTTTCTTATTCTTTTAGCCAGCTGCAACCTTCATGTACATTTCCAGCTGGAATTTCTCTGTATTATGGATGTATTTGTATTTATGCCTCCAGCTGGGGGCATGATCCAGTTACATGTCAGCTGCACTGGTTAAAGCATGGAAATAGGTGTTTTTCCCACCCTTCCTCCCAAGGTCTGCCTCCCAGGACTTTCTCCTGCTCCTTGGCTGTGTTCAAAGCCCTTCCATCCTGCTCTGATGTTCTTTGTCTCTCTGCAGGCTTGCCTTGGTCATTTGACAGCACCGATCTCTCAGTCATTTGTACCATCCTTAAAAGCTGTGCCACAGAGGTGCTGTGCCTTGAGGGCTCTGGCTGGCTTGGAGAATCAGTAAAATCTGTTGGGAGTGTGTCAGGCTGTCCTTCCATGGAGAGCCCCTCAGCTGTGCAGATCAGACTTTGATGGTCATAATCTAAACCAGAAACTTTTCCATCTGATGTCTCTCAGCCAAACCAAAGGTGATTTCATTGGAGGACCAGCCCATAGTTAGGCAAAAAAAAAAATTGATTTGCATATTTGGCTATTTTCCCAACCTTTCTGACATCTATTGCAGCTTTTTCTTCTTTCTTCTTCTATTTTGCCTCTTTGCTATAAAAGGCACAAATACTGGACACAAAAGTTTTTGCCACTGAGAATGTGAGTAGAGCTTTTAAACTTGTGAATGATGTGATTCATGATCTCCAAGAAGTTCTCCTTATTCACTTGATGTGTCTGATGCCATAAAAGAATATCTCCAAAGCCAACATTTTTTTTCCAGAATGCCTTGAAACTATGTTAATTCACTGTGAGGGAATATTAAGAAAGACAGAAGTATTGAAAATTCTTTTTTCTCTGTGCAGAAACACGAGCAGATAGAACAAAGAAGCTGTTTAGACACTACACTGTTGGATCCTATGACAGCTTTGATGCTTCAAGGTAAGAATTTTTCCTTTTGGTTGCAATCTGTTAATAAAACCTTCCTAGGTTTTATTTAATTGTTACTTTTGGTTTAGGCTTTGGAGAGGAAGGGGGAAGCAGATCACTAAACAGAACTTCTGAGGATACCGTTTTACTTCTAAATTGGTTTTTATTGCAGTTTTCTTTGTTCATATGAAGGGGTGTAGAAAATTTGGGAGCAGTGAAGTCATGAGTTTCACTGATTTATTTTGGGAGTGGTGAAAGATTTGTTGTTCTGAACAGTAACTTTGGAACCTGAGTAGAACTGAAGCTGCTGCAAATGGGAAATCAGATTATTTATTTGTGGAGAATTAATGATTTATAAGCATGTTCTTCTCCCCCATGGATATACCTTGAACATACAGGTGACTGCTGGTAGAAAGGATGACCTTCAAAACACAGAACCTAGGTTAGCTTTTTGTGTCTTCTTGAGGAAATTTTGGTGGCATACTGGAATTATTATGCTTTTCTCCTGGGTGTCCAATTGCAGCTTGGGTTTGGGTTTTTTTGTTTGTTTGCAAGGAAACCACATTTATTGTAGGAGAAAAACTCTGAAATGTGTAAAGCAATGGCAGAGTTTCATGTAGCACAATACTTAAAAAAAAAATGGTAACTGTTGGTTTTGTTCTGTGATCTTAGACTTTGTTCTGAGGTTCAGGCAGAGCTTCTATGTGAGTTGAAGAATTGGGGAGGGAGTTCCCAGTTGGACATGATGTGACTGACTGGGGGAGTCTGCTGGTGGTAAAGTTGTCAAGAGAAGCTGTGAGCCCATACTCTGAGACAAGCTTTGCAGAGCAGACTCAGTGGTTACCGGGGACATTTGCAGTGAGAAGAGTTGGCTTTATTCAAGGTTCTTTGAGTGATCATTAGTCTACAAAATCCATATCCGTGTCTCTGTATTTCACTGTAAATGGATAGGGCTGTTTCTGCAAAAGAGAGAAGCTGTGTCCGCTGCATGTTGCCTCAGAGATATCAAATAATTCCACTTGGAAACCTTCTGCTACTTTCCAACAGAAGATTTTTTTTTCATTAGAAAATGTCAATTCCATCAAAACCTTCCTTTCCACCTTTTTTTTTGGGGGGGGGGGGAGGGGGTGGGGGTTGTGGGTTTATTTCTGTATTGTTTTGAGTTTTTTTCCTAAAGGTATTGGGTTTGTCCAGTGCAACAGTAAAGCTCTCAAAAAATGTATCTTACCCGATTCAGGACTGAGCAGGAGACATAATCAGGAAAAAATGAACTTTTTTGTATAGCCTTATGTAAATTAGTTTTGAAGAGTGTCTGCACTTGATATCTATTAATTGTCTTAGTAGTAGAGAGGGACAGCAGTAGAGTTCTCCTGACATGGCTTGGAAGAAAACTCTCCTTGAGTTTCCACAGAGAATCCAAGACCCAGTGGATCCATTTGGAAGGGTACTAGTGGAAATTGAGAGGAAAAGGTAGGAGAAGGCAAAATGAATGTGAAATTCTAAGAAATACAGTGGAAAGGTAGACTTGCTTAAGACATTTTTCAGCAAAGAATGGTAAATCTAGAGTTTTTGTAAAGTAACACCAGGAAAACTAAGAAAGCCAATAACACACCAAGTTGTGTTTCAGGTACCTGACTGAGGCTGCAAATCAGCTTTTTGTACCTCTGAATGATGATTCCACTGGTGCTTGTGCATTGCTGCTAAGCAAAGAGAGTTTGCATTTCAGAACCTGTCTGGAGATTTATGTCTCTTGGTGGTACATCCAGATTTAATTCCTCACAAGGGCTTCTTCAGGGAGGGGAATTATTCAAAGAGGCAAACAAGGTGTGAAAGTGAGAGCCATTTTTGATATTCCCAGATTTGTATTGCTTTGATTACTTTCTCTGTTATTTTGTATCAAAGTCGGGGAAGAATACATTAGAACAGATTTAATGCTAGCAGCAAAGGTTTCATAAACATTTGTCAGAAGGCAATTGTGCCTCTGTGCTAAGAACAGCTCTGAATCCAAAGTACTAACAAAGCTGATCCAGTTCCTTTCCAGAGACTGTGTGGGGGAGTAAGGGGAAGTGTCTGCTCCCTTCTCCCTTTCCTTCTCCCTCCCAAAGGGCAAAAATTGCTGAGTAGAAACACTCTGTTCAGAAATCTATATTAATGGGCTTATTCACATGCAGGAAAATACATTGTACATGGCATTTTTCATCTTGAGGAAAATGTGCAGCTTGAGTAATGGAGGTTCATTAAATCCTATTTCAGCTTTGCATAAGAGATCAGTTATCCATACATTAACTTTGGGAAAATGGGGAGGATGCTTACTAATGTGGAGAAAGGCACTGAGACTTGCTTGCCCATGCAAATAGTCACTAAATACCATAAAAATATAATAGAGCATTTGAAACTAGCAGGTCTGATGTATTATCTGCTTTAAATGCTGATGACATGCCCTCAAAAGGGAAGAATTTCTTCTTAATATCTATCCTCTTTCAGTTTAAATCCCCCCTCCTTGTCCTAAAGAGCAGATACACCACGGAAACTGCAAGGAGATAATGCAGAACTGATCTGCCACATCTCTGAAGTTTTCTGTCTTCCCTGCATTTGTCAGCAGTTAATTCAAATGAAATTATTTGTAGGGCAAAAATGAGTTAATTGATCAAGGTTGAATTCCAGTTTAATAATAGAAAGTATTGCTGAGGCATAGAATGGATGTTTGAATTTAAAAAAAAACAACTTTATTTTTTAAAAACTTAAAGCTAAGGTAAACCTTTAGAAATTACCATTTTTTAGCTGCTTTTTAACGGAGGTGAAGGAATTGATTGATTTTTTTCAAGATGGGACAGTAGATTGTTCAGTCAGGAAAACATGTGGAATTAATTAGTAGTTTAATTTCAAATGTAAAATGTTATCACCCTTTCAAATGGAAAGGGACTGTTAATACAGTGATAACTTAGTTTTATACTCTGGAGACATAAATGGTATGAGACATAGTGTGGTGCTATGTAAAAATGATAAATTTGGTGTGGTGGAAAACATGATCCATTGCCCCCATGAATTTGGGGACTTTAGGACATGACAGTGGAAACTTTTCCTACTGCATTCATTGCATCATCTCCCACCCCCAGCAGAACAGGGCAGCAGGAAAAGTCAATAACACAACAATGCCAACATTAGTGTAATCAAATCTGCACATGAATGGGAGGTCTCCTGCCTATTCTGTGTCTTTCTGCACAGAGTTATTGACTTTCACATGGGGCTTTTCTCCAGACTCTTTAGCTAGTTCCAATCCCTGCATGGCAGAAGTTTTCCTGGTGTCTTTCTTTGACATCCCATGGCTCCAGCAGTATTCAGGAGCTCACAGGAGAGGATGTGATGAAGAATAACCTTTTCCAAAGGCTGCTTGCCACCACATTAATGACAGGACCAAATTGATTTGCCTTATGGTTTTTGTTCTGTTTTTCTGGAGGAAGACCAAGAGGAAAACAGGATGGTGTAATCTGTAATTAAAGGCTTAATTCCTTCACCCTACTGTCCCTGCTTGGAGTCAGGTGGCAACATCCATGTCCCACGACATGGGTAGAAGCTGACAGGAGCAGCTCTTCAAAAGCCAATTTACATACAAACACCTAATAAAAAATGGAGATTCTTCTCAGAAGTTCTTTCCAGGCCATTCTCTGTTGCTGTTGTCATCTGTGCTGTTGGATAGAGCAGCATAGGATTTATTCCTGAGCAGCTCAGAGAGACTCCTTGGCACAGCTGAAGCTGTCTGCCCCTGCAACTCAGCCTGCTGTGGAGAGCTTGGTTATATTTTTAATTTTTTTAGCCCACAGAATGTGCCTGTTGGATACCTTTTTCCCAAAGTTGTGATGTAAGTGGGGCTGTCTTGGTGGTTTAAGCATTAGTGTGTTCCACACCTATTTTAGTGGAAGTTTTCAGTCCTATGCAGAAATACTTTCATCTGGTTTCATGTGGATATTTCACATAAATAATCTCCCTCTGGAGAAATGCAGTTGCTCATCTCTTTAAATATAGATTTTAAAATAATAAACTATAGATTTTAAACAGATGGAAAGTTTTAGCGGAATTCTGGCTATTGTAAGTGGTGAGGAATGTAAAACTGATGGGGAGCAAAGGGATTTTCTCCTCGGTTATGGTGGCCCTGTGTCCCTGGGGTGGGGAATTTGGCTTATGTGCTTGCTGAGTGCTGCTTGTCTGGCAGCAATCCACCAAATCCTGGCAAATGGATCCTTGCAAAAATTGAGGGAAGGTATAAGAGCTGTTGTTATATTTTATATCCTGCTTCCCACATTTTCATGTTGGTTCTGTTTGGGCAGAACAGTGAGAGAAATGTTGTTACATGGAAAATAAATGGGATTTTCTGAATTGGAGTAAGAACTAGATGATACGGGATTAGAACTAAATGATCCTTAAGGTCCCTTTCAACCCAAACCATTCTAGGATTCTGTGAATTGCTCTTTTGTTTGTTTGTTTTCTGTTGGATATCACCAGTTCCACTGTACTAATGTTTCCTGGGAAGTCTGTACTGTTCAGGAGATCTCTTGAAGGAAATGGGAATAAGGAGATTAAAATGGTGCTGCTCACTCTTAACAATAAATCCACAATTTGGCATTGACACATTGATAATAAGTGGAAAGGGATTTTACAGCTGATTTTACCTGCAGGCATACATTTTAAACATAGTCCTTGGTTTCCTCTGGTGGAAATAAGTAAAACCAGCAGCATTTTAACTTTTTTACCTCTACACATAGCTCAGTTTTTGCCGAGAAGACGGTAACAAAAATATCTGAGTATGCTCATCATTTAATTAAATATAACCCTGTGAGACAGTGATGTGGTTACATCTGAAAGCTCTCTGAGATATTAATGATTTAAAATCTCTGCAGGTGTGATATCATGGTTCTTTTGGGCACAGAGAATGGTCAGCACCAACCAAATTGTAGGGAAAAGATCGTATGTAAAAAGTTTTGTGTGCATGTAATCTCACCTTGATGTGTAAAGTTATTTTGTTGGGCTTGCCTGTTGTCTGTTCTGAATTAATTAGTTAACTGTGAGTATAACAGCCTGATAGCACTGAGCTGCTCTTAATGTGAGGCAGAAAGTCAAGGGTAGCTCAATTTTATTACCTTGTGCCTCATTAACTTGAAGAGCATAATTTGATGCAATTTGAAGAATTGCATATGTATTTAAGCAATAATTAACACATTGTAGCCTCTGTGGAGCAGGTGGAGATGGAAAATGTGAAGTTTTTAATTTACAATTATTCAGTTTCTAATGGAAATTCCTTTGGTTGCTAATAAACAACTCTGCACTTTGCCTCTCCTGCTGTAATGTGATGCCACGATTGAGCTTTTTGTGCTGGTAGCTACAGCAAATATTGAAAGGAATTGCTGAAATAGGAGGCAAAAAGGGTGTCTGTGTGCATCTGAATTGTGGTGCCTCTCCATCTAAACCTGTACTGCAATTGCACTATTAAGGTCTAATACAATTATGGTAAGGTGCAAAACACCACCGTGAGTGATAAAAGTTTCCATTAGCTTCTAAGTGCATTTTTAAGTTGTTTGCTGTCTTAACAGTGAAGTTTGCTCAACTCACTGCAGTAAGATTCCAGCTTTTAGCAGCTAATGGTTTGGTAACTAATGATTAAAATGCATTTTCTGGGCTAGATGTTTGCTAGTGATAAGTGTTAGCCAAAAGAGCTCAAGAGCTGAGGAAAAAAAATATACAGCCTTTCCAAATGTAGAATTACAATGCTCCTTCTGAAAAACTTCTAGGATCTACCTCTAGTGCTAGTCCAGACTTAACTGAGTGCCTGGGCTAGGGAAGCTGCTGCTTGCAAGGGCTGGGATTTGGGGGCTGTGCCATTTCCTGCACAGCAATTGGTACTACCAGGCTCAGCAGGATTTCCTCTGCAACTCCTCCGGCCGGATGCTGGAGGACAGCATGGATTTAAATGTCACCACTGAAAGCAGCAGCCTGTGTCCTGTGCATGGGGGGGAATAAAGTGGGTTTTATTCTTTAAATTAGAATAGAAAAAAATGAAAAAAAGAAAAGAAAAAGGAGTGGAGATGCAGAACAAGTTTGTGAGGGTGTGACACCAGGTTGGTTAGAAACAACAGCCATATAATTAGAGCAGAGATAAACAGGAGATTCAAATGGGATTTTTTTGGGGAGGGGGCAGAAAGGAGGATGATTAGGTTTCTAATAATTGGTGTTTTCCATTCCTGCATCCCAGCCCTGTGATGATTTAATTCCCTGCCCCAGGGCAACTTTGGCTGCCATGCTGTCACCTCATCACCAGATGAGCAAAGGCTCCATATGGTGCCTCTGGTTGGGAATGATGCAGTTGGCAGCCCCAAATGGAACAAATAACTGGTGAGCTCGCACTGTGGGCTTGCCTCCAGTGGGAGTGATCTAAACCACTCTTCCCCACACCCGAGCCCTCTTTCCAGGCAGATTTTCACAAATATTTGTTGCATTTGGTGAATTTGATCTATGAGGCAACATTCTCAGGGTGGCTGGCAGGCAGTGTATGTGTTTTGTTCCTCTTGAAAGCTGAAATGATCTAAAATTGGAAAGGGGTGGATTTGCATGCTCAGTCTCTTTGGTGGTGCAAAAGGAAGGTGTGGGAGGAGGGTGCCTTGTTCCTCCTGGGACAAACCAGATGTGCTGGAGCTGTGTTTCTTTAAGAAATGGAGTTGAACCCAGCAAAGAGGGAGCAGCTAAAGAGCAAACAATAACTGGTGGTGGAGCATTCACCTGGACTAAAGGAGGTCTGGGCTTGAGTCCCTTGTGTGTCAGACTTAAATCCACAGCCTGAGCTGCTGCTGAATGCCAGGAACCTGCTGGACAGAGCAGAGTTTATCCAAGCCCTTTGAAAGTGTTCCTCTTTTCCCAAGCCAGGAGCAGATGCTCTCTCCATCCCTGTGGATGTTAGGGGCTGCTCCATGGCAGTGATTGGCAGATGCACCAATTGAGTGGCTGGTGATGCTGCTGGGGCTTCCCTGCTCCCTCTAACACAAAATGTCAGCCTGTTTTTGGAGAGATGATGTCTGACAAGCACTAAAATGTATCAACAAAAGCTTGGCTTTGAGGGATAAGTGTTACACAAAAACTGAGTTCATGGCAAGGTTCTGAGCAGAGGAACAGTGAGTGTTGAATATGTGCACTTTGAAAAACTGGCTACTGCATTTTTAGGAAGAAAAAAGTCCTGTTACCCATGTGCCTTCTAATTTCTCTAATTTCTTATAGGGCCCAGATAACAGAAATAAGAGTTTGGTGCTCCAGATGAAAACCAGGGCTGATGCTGAGTAGATTGTGGGATCCTTTAGACCAGCATGTCCAAACCTGGAGCAGTTGCACCTATGGCAGAGGTGGTTTATACCTCTACTGCAACCACCTCCAGCACCATAAATTCTGAAATACATTAAAATCTATGCATCTGAAATTATAAACCAATGTTGTTACCTTGTCTCCAGTACACAAAAAAAGAAAGCTTCATATTCCCAGAAATTCCACATCAGTGCAACCAATAAGCTGAATGTGAAAGGCAAGGGGGCAATAAAGACATTCACAGTCAATTCAGCATTCACATTCCAGTTCAACATTCACATAATTAAGAGAAGTCATGTCCAATTTAAATAAAATTGTAAAGTCAGTGATTTTTTTTTCACTGCTACCAGCATTTTGGGCTAAACTGGCCATGCTTTGACAGAATTGCTGCAAATGATGATGTTGGGAGGCAGGAAAGCTGTTAAGATGGACATTTTGTCTTGCAGGTAAGCAAAATTTGGAGTAGTCTTAAAATAACGCAAGAGTTTACTGCAATTAGAGAAATGGAGAGGGAGAATATATTTCAGAAAATAAGGTAGAGTTGCCACCTCCTTTCTGATGTTAATGAGACTGTGAAATAATGTGATTAGTCAGGATTTTTAAAGGGATATGTGAAAATTTTAACTGTAATTCACATCACCTTTACAGCTTTTCTGTGCAAAATCCTAGAAAATCAAAGTTTCTCACTGTACACTGTATTTTTTAAGCTCTTGTAGAAGAATAAAGATGTTTTTCTGAAAATCTTTATGCCTTTGGTGAGGCCTCATTTGTTTTGAGACAGAAATTCAAACTTACTTGTGAGTTATATACTAAAGGTATAACATTTTTTGTCATAAAAATTTGCAGTGTGTTTCACATTGATTTAATCACTGTGCTCTTCTCTACAATGCAGACTTGTAAGTAAAATAGTTCCATCTCTAAAACTGAAATGTACAGTCAGAGCTACTCACACTCCTTGTGGTCAGGGCTGCATTTATTTTCCAAAGAATGCAGGACAGGAGGATAATTCCTCCTGCTCATCAGAGCAAACAGGATGTGATGGAAAACTTGAGGGATCCCTTAGAACTGATCTGAAACTCATGTTTGTTACCAGTCCTGAAATCACCAGCTTCTTTCCCCTATTTTGTAGCTTATTTTTGTTTAGACTCTCTTGGAGCAAATGGAGTTATGACACCAAAATGTACTGCGAGTTTAATAATTGTTTTAAAGACTTCCAAGGTCAAACTGCTACCTTAAAGGGCTTGTAGCACATTTAAAAAGTGTTAATAAAACACTTTCTGTTTATTTTCTTTTAAACGCAAGGTGTGATTGAAGTCACTTCCCTTGTTCTGCCTTTGTTACTTGTCCTGTTTGATAACCATGAACATGTTCCTCTCCTTGGCACTGAGGTTGTCTGTGATAATAATGACCAATTTTAGCAAAAACAGCAGGTAAAATGATGAACTTGAAAAAAAATTAAAAAACAGTGGCTTTAACATTTATAATTAATATTCCATTTATCTAAATACTTTATATGCTAAGATGATTAGGGAGAAAGTTCCTGTTTCTCTGTGGCTTGGTGGCAACATCTGAGTGTGGAACTGCAGCTGGTTTGGGGTAGGAAAATACAAACCTAAACAGTCAAGTGTTTATTAGATAAATATCCTGGTTACCTAAACATATGTGAGTGTTTGGGCAGCCTGTTTGCCCAAGGCTCATCGTATTAGCAATGAATATTAATATTTCCACAGTCCAGGCTCACATTGCTCAAATGCTTGATAAATAAAACTGCAAGTGGAGTGTGCTGGAACCCAAAATATTCCTGTGCTAGGTGGAACATTTGTGTGAAGGGGTTAGAGGGACTCTGGGCTATAAAACTCTCCTGTTCCATAGCCTGCATGTCTGATTTTCCCTTTGTCATGTGTGATGTTTGAACTGACTGTTCATTTTAACAAGAAAAATGAAATTAATTAATTAATACAGAGAAATTAAGCTTTTTTTTTTTATATTTTGCCACTTTCCTCACTCAGTGATTTTTTTTGTTTCCTCTCTACCAGTGCAGATGTGAAAGAATAATAACATTTCTCTTAAAAAAGGCTAAAATACTTGTTTTTTTTTGTGAGTGTGTATAAATACATTCATACATGGGTATCAATATATCCATACATATGGTACATATATACCTAATATATACATTTGCTTAGAATTATGAACTTACCACTGACTTTTTTTATTGCCTTCATATCCTATCCTGAGATTCCTACATTAAATAGAATCAGACTTTTACTGGATGATTTCTTTCCAGAAAGGTGACTTCCTGTATTGCTGTCTCAATATTTTACTTTACTTATTGCAGTTTCAGCAACTTAAGGTGAAAGCAGGAAACAACCTACAAGTACCAATAACCAAATCAATTTATTTGAAAAGCATTACTTTAGATTGGCTACTCCCTTCTCCTGCACACCAAAAAACATGATAATATGTCTAATTAAAAGCTGAGTAAAGGAATGTGAACTGAGGGGGAGAGAGAGACAAAGTTTCTCCTTGGTTCTACATAAAGAAATTGTGTAACTACTGTGCACTTCTGTTGTGAAATTCAATATTTCTCTTTTAAACCTATATTTTTTTTGGTAAAGTTTTGTAGCATAAGTCCATTGAAATGTACACCACTGTTAGTCTCTTTAAGATAGGGTAGGTTGCTTCTTGAAATAATGGTTGATTTTTTTTTTTTTAATTTTTTTTTTTTTTTTGGGGCACCTCTACTGATCACAGGCTGGAAAAAGCAGCACCATCTTTCTGACTTCCTAATTCTTACTGAATCCTTTCCTAGCTGACATTAGTGTGGGTTTGGGGACTTAGTGAAGAACTGCTCTTTTTTTACCCACGGTATCAAGTATTCAAAATCCAATAAAGATGGCTTGATTCTTTGTTTAGAAGTGTAAATGAAACACCTCTTTTAGGTGGAAGATGTGCTGTGAGGTTTTACTGGAGCCTGTGAATCCCTCACTGTGCAGTACAGATCCAGAATTGGGGAATATGTCCATGTCTTTAAAACAACCACAGTTTGACATATTCCTCTTTTATCAGCAGATTTCAAAGCAAAATCTGCAGCCTTGCTGTTCTCATGATCAAAGAGCTCCACGAGATGTTTACTAACTCTGGAGAAACAGCACTGCTACAGGAGATTGGAAATACAAATATACTAATATGGGGAGGTTCCAAGAGTATTGCTGGAGTATCCTTTCTTATTTCCTGTTCCTTTATCTGGCTTGATCACAGCCAGCTGAGGAAGACTCAGCTATGCCAAGACACAGCTACACCAAGGAGAAATTAGACCATGTCCTTTCTGTTGCAATTTGAATTTGTTTGCCACAAATCATAAAGCCAGAGAGGAACACAGTGCAAGCAGGGGTAATGGTGATCTTGTCTGTCTTCTCTGGGTTTTTTTGTTTGAGTGCCAGCTGTGCCAGTCAGGCACTGACACACAACCAGTTGTCTGTTTGTCTGTGCCTGTGAAGATTATCCTTTTGGATTTCTTTGGGAGCACCTGTGAAGCTGAGATCCATTGGTAGTACTGAGCATTTGGGTCCATGCTGCACTTCCATATGCAGCCCTGATTTTCCAGTTTGTTTTTTTTAATGACTAGCAGAACAGCTTGGAGAATTTTAGTTCTAAGTGATTCTCTTCATCCCTTCTCTGTCATATATTAAGTATTATACCATGATCATACTCCTTGGACTTGTTTCTTCAGCTGGCTAGTAAGGAATTGATCAATTTAAAGATTACTGCTCTCCACTGTTTCTATTTTAATGCCAGGTTCTATCTGCCATGAGGAAAGTTCTGAGGCACTGACCAATCTATTTGGAAATATTTTCTTCCTCCCAAACACAGCTTGCTATGAACTTCCAGATAAACATGTGTTCTGAAGGAAAATCATTGGACTTGTCATATAAGACATTAGGATTGCTCAGCTGTACAGAGTGGGCCAATCCCCCAATTCAGGGATCCTAGGATGCTGTGAAGGGAGAGATCACTGTGAGTTTGACTGTTTAGCTGGCTGCATCCCACTGTTTCTGTTTGGGTTGCCAGTGGGTTTTTTAGGGACAGCCTGTGTATTTTCCTATCTGCTGTGCACAGAACCCACTCGATGCTGTAGCTGCTGCCCCTTGAGCAAGTGATTGCTACTCTGCCTGACACAGGAGAGCTGTGGGAGCTCTTCTGTGAGACCTAAAAGTGGATGATTGATGCCTGGGAAACTTGAGCAATCACAGAAAGAGTCTTCATTAATCTTGAAGGCCTTAATTAGTAGGATTAGCCAATTTTCCTGAAGCCATTAGAGTAGTTGACTATAAATTGTAAGGTTGACCCCTTCCAGCAGTAACAGGAAATATTTTCCCACTGAAAGTTTGCTATATCCTACAATAAGGTTTGCTGTAGACATAATTTCCATTTTATGTGGTATGAGGACAGGTTACTTCCCGAAAAAGGGGAAAGAATATTTTTGATGTGCCTTTAACAGGGATTGACTGTTGGATAATGCACAAAGGGCTCCTTCTGTTGAATGGATTTCCCAAATGCCCTTCTCTGGCTTGAGCATAAGAGCCATAAATTGGCCATCTTATCCTGAAAGGAATTAGTGTGACTGCTTCCAGACATTGCATATAAATTTATGGAATGATTTAGATATCATTTTATTGCACCTGGCAGAACACTTTATTCTTCTAGGATGTATCTAGTTGTGAACTCGGTAGATCTTTCAAAGAGATTGCAAATGCAAGAGTGCTGAGGAGAAGAAAAAGGGCTAATGAAGAGATTCAGATTTCCTTGGCCAACTGAAAGAAGTGAACCTGGAGAGAGCGAGGTCCACTTCTCACTCCAGGGGGTGGGCAAGTCCTTACTAAAGGGCTTGTGGACTGCTGGGCTACTGAAACTGAAAAGGTTGGGTTATGTTTCCACTGGATGAATGACTGCAGGGAATCAGGAAAATACTTCCTTTTTTCATTCATTTTTTCCTCTGCCTTAGAGGGAGACTGACAAGATACCAAAGAACCACTTTTGTTTCTTGATAATGGTGATAATTTTCAGTGGATTGTCCTCTTCTTGATGTTTTTCAGATTGAAATCAGCAATGAAACACTTGATACAAACTTGCCTAAACACATCCTGTAGTCCTGATAGTCTCCACCTCTGTAATTTTGTATTTTAGCTTGTGGAAAAAGTCATGCCTTAAGATAGGGTGTAGTTATCCCTGAAGAGAACAGGAAGCCAGGTTTTGTGGGCCTGCCTCCAGCAGGAATCTGCACACCAACCTTTATTTTCTTCATACAGGTCTTTATGAAAGACTTGACATTTCTCCTTCCTTCCTCAGATATTATCCTAATGGGCCGTTAGCAAAGCAGGAATTCCTGCTGTTTAGAAAAGCCCACACAAATGATGGTTGTTATGTGGAACAGTGCTGAGTTCAAAACTCACATTTCTGTCTGACCATGGGCAAACCCTTCTATTTCCATTTCTCCATTGGTCAGTCTGTAAAATTATGGAAATTGTAACACCTCTGCACAGTTCTTGAGCCTTAAGTTGTTAAGGAAACTACATGAGCTGATGAACAAGCATGTTTTCTAATATCTACTGCCTGAGTAAGGCAGAGATTTACACTGACTTATTTTGACCTGAAGTTTTATGATTGTGCTCCACACAGAAACGTCCTGCACTTGATAGGATGTCTTTTGCATTTAACTTTGCCTGCCATGAATCTTGGCCTTACATAGCCCAAAGTCAAAGCAGTGTTTGCCCTATTCAAATAATGAGCTATTGATTTTAGAATTACTCATTTTATTACCATCATATAGAAGTGGTCATATTCTGAGGACTCATCTCTGAAATGAAAGCTGTTGAATTTTGTTTGGGATGGGACAGAAATGGACTTCAGGGATTTTACCTATTGAAATTTGGCACATCACAGACAACAGGAACTGCCTGGCCTCACACAGAGCTGTACATTTTACTGAAAGAGCCTGGGAAGAAATTTCTCTTCTTGTTTGAGCTCAGGCCTCTGAGCAGCTCCTAATGCAATGCCATCTTCATTTGTCACTGGTTGCCATACCCTCTGTTCTGCTGCTAAGTATTTACAACACCTCCAGGATCAAAGAGACGCTGCCAAGAAGGCTCATGGGGAGAAATTTTGACCTAGTTTTACATTTGGCACCACTTTGCCTGCCAGGAGCAGGTGGACTGGGAACAGACCTTTGGTGGAGAGTCCCCCCTGGCTGTCAAAGAGAGACCTGGCATGGCAAAGCCAGCAAAAAGCAGCACTGCAAAGAGTCAGAGGTTAAACCCTGCCCCTCTTCTGCTTCCTTTTCTTGGGAATGCAAATTTTCTGGGAGAAAGGGTGTGCAGGTTGTAAATTCAGTTCATTTTTTTGTGTGCTTGTGTGTCTTCCCCCCTTTTCCTGCTGCTGGTTCTTTGCTCTGCAGCACTGAGGGGTGTGGAGAGAATCAATTTGCTTTCTGTGGTTGCTTAAATAAGTTTAAGCTACCCAAGCCATAGGATTTTTGCAAGTTCCCTACTTCTAGGGAGCATAAATGAGAAGAAATGCTACACATCTGATTTTTTCAAGCCTATCTTTTTACTTTCCTGGCTGTGATGCTGTTGTCTTTATGACTGCAACTATATTTTAGAATGTTGTATTTGTCAAATAATAGAGAGCAGTTTGTGTGTTTTCTCACCAAAAATTAGGTTGTGCTTCTCCCTCCCTTCCCTCTCACCTCCCCCTTGCACGTAATTTTATAAAATGTTGGCAATTTTGCATCCCCACTTTCAGTACATGAACTGAAGTATGAAACTGGGTACTTTATGGAATAGATGTGCTGTACGTGAGAAGAAAATCAGAGGTGGTTTTTATACCTTTAATCTGCCCATTAGGATGAAGTGAGCCTGACTTGACAATGCCCATCCATTTTATTAGCTGGCTCTGGAAGGACCCTAGATGCCTTTTTTTTGGATGTAGACCAGGAGAATTGATCCTGAGTTTGCTGAGCTGATAAATTTCTGAATTCTGTATGGAAATGAACTGACACAAGGGTGGGATTTAGGGAGGGGACACGAGGGGGTTCTTTGAACCAAACTCTTGCTATAATTAGGATCTCAGAAGTTGCCTTCTAAGCTCTATTAAGCTATTGATTGATTACAAGGAAACTTGAAGGGAATGGGTTTTATTAATTTGAGCAAGTACTAAAAAAGGAACACTGTTGACTCTTCAGTGGATAAGCACAGGGAGCCACCTTGAGAACGTGGCGGTGAAATGAGGGAAATAAGCCAATGCACTGGCAGGAGCAGTCAGTTTCTAGAACATCAGGATGTTGATGGAGAGCTTCAGTGGACTCTGAGAGCTGCATATTCCATCCCATCCTGATATCCCTGAGCAGTAGGGTGTTGGGCTTTCTCAAGAAGCAGAAATTTTTTAACTGTTAGAACAGGAAATGTCTGAAAGACACAGTAAATTACAATAAATTGAGAATACAAAAGCTGTGGGTGCTGATGGAGACCATCTCTTGCCCACAAAGTCACTGCTGTGGCAGTTTGAATTCATGTGTGGTGTTAAACACTCTGCAGTTTGGAAGACAACCTTACATCATTGCTTCAGCAGCCATGGAAGGTTCATCCTGCAGAGTTGGAAAGGCACCAAAAGGATGGTCTGTGATGCACGAAAAATCTGGAGTTTGGAGTCTGTCCATTGGTGTCCTGATATCATCATCTCTCTCTTTGTTCAGAGCTTTAAATAAAAAGGTCACAACAATTTCTCTTTATTTAGTTTCTTCCTCCCCCTGGGGATTATTAATGGCCCTGAGGCAGATCTAGTCTCTCCTTGAATTTACTGCTTTGGGGACTGGATTCTGTACCAGACCAGTGGGAACAGAAGTTGGCTAGTAAGAAATTAAGGAAAGCAAACTTGCTCATATGCCTTTCTATCTGAACTAGTTCTGTAGGTATTTTAAAGCAGCATAGTTTGCAGTGCTGGCAATTAATGAACTTAACCCCTGCAACTTGTGCTGTGCAATTCTTTGGTACCTAAAAGAGCATTCAAAATTTTTTTCTCTTTTTTTTTGCTTTGAGCTTATTTTTAGTAACTTCATGTTTAATGAAAGATATTGGACACCTTAAGGCTTTTACAGATCATTCTCTGTATCTGAAAGATCCCATTTTAATGTGCATTCTGTGCATTTTCTTCATCTACCTTCTACTTTTATCTTAGCCAATGACAATGAGATTCCTAAGGCTACTTTCTCTTTAAGGGAATACTGCTTACATAAATAGTCCTTTATACCATCTCCTTGTTTTATAATATTAATTGTTTATCAGGAGACAGGAAATATTCCTTAGAAAATGTGTTTTCCTGCTTGTGCATGCCTTGTTACTATTTCAATTATGCAGATTCTTGATGCTGTGGAAATTTGTGCTTGATGACGCCAAGGCAGCTGCACGTTGTTAGCATTGTAGGCTGTCAGATGATCATGTGGGATTCTTGCAGCATGCAACATTCAATAGGATTGAAAAAGGGCTTTTGATGCAAGGCATAGCTTTCAGAATATATTTGTGCCTTTTAGTTAGCTAATAGAAAATCATAATTTATTATCTTTAAATTTAAAATGCTGCCTCATTTTTCTTCTGGTTGGTTTCATTTTGGCTTCACTAGAAGATGCATCTGGTACATCCACGATTGAGGAGTTTATTAATGATACTGTCGTTCAGTTCACTTACTTTTTTTCCTTTTAGAGTCCTAGCTAGCCCACAGATTACACGATCACATGTTCATCCAGTCATTCATATAGAACACAAACCACCATGCATGATTTCTTCTTCTTTCTTTTTCCTCTCTGCCTTTTTTATTCATTTTAAGTTGCTTTGTCATGTTCTCTTTTACCATCCAGCTTAGTCTTTGTCTTCCCCTCGCTGCTATTTGTTCTATATTTTCCCATGCTTGGTTACTGCAATATTATTTGATTAACGGGCTGTGATGATGATGAACCTGCACACTGGAGGAGCAGCTACTACAGTGGTGATGAAGGGATGTAATAATGGTCGCTATCCTCGGAATTCTCTCTACAGTGACTGCATAATAGAAGAAAAGGCAGTGGTCCTGCAGAAAAAAGACAATGAAGGATTTGGATTTGTGCTCAGAGGGGCAAAAGGTATGTGCTTCTGTGTGTGTGTGTGTGTGTGTGTGTGTGTGTGTGTGTGTGAGTGTGAGTGTGTGATGTGCAGTGGCATGAAGAAATTTATACATCTCAGAATATAAGCAGGAATTATTCTTGGTGCACTTGGTTGCTAGACAACAGGATTCTCTGTATGCTATACTACTCCGATGGATTTCAGTGCCTTCTCTCTGTAGCAGTTTGCATTTTTACATAGGAGAAGCACTGCATAAACGTTTTGGGGGAGAAAGTTTTGCCTGTATTTTTCTCATGCCAGTGGATGTAGTATTTGCCATTAATCTGTTCTGTTGTGCAGTTTACCTAACTGTGGGAAACCTGCTTTCCTCATAAAAACTGCTGCTTTATTTCAAATGCCAGCCCGATTGAATAGGGCTGTGAATAGGAGTAGTCAAGACAGGGATGTTTTGTTTAAAATAGGTGGGGATCTTCTGCAAGGTGACATTGGTGCAGTTTTAGTATGAAAATATGATCTTTTTTTATATCTTGGGAAGCTGCACGTATGTTGCATGGCCTGTAGTGTGCTCATTTTTAAAGCTGTTCATATGTTAAGCTGCACGGCACTTCTCTGTAGGCTAAAATCCAACCCGGTGGCATTCCTGCCAGTTTAAAAAAGCATTCTATTTAATGCTTTGCTTTTTAACTTGCAGTGCAGTTTGCTCCCTTTGTATTTTAAAAAAGAATATATATATGTGATGGTATGTTCCATCTCTTGCTCCCCCTCATTTCACGTGGGTTCTCCCTTGCCTTGCTTGAGCATGAAAATTATTCCATGTCTTTATTCTTGGGACATGGCTTTTACCCTCCCTGTTCCCCACCCCTAAACCTAAACCGGTGCCACCGTGGATTTGCAGGGCTGGCAAAGCTTTGCCAGTTTTAGCCAAATGAAATGTTTGGAGTTGAAGCAGGGAGGCCCAAGGCACTGCCTTATCTTTTAGTGTTGGTGTGGGTTATCAGTGCTTTGAGCAGGGCTCACTCCCTCTGGCTGAGCCCAGTGGTTTCCCCCAGATTTTCTCTGTAGCAGCGGGGGCAGCTCAGGTGAAAGACCCAAGGACTTTCTGCCTGTGTGTGTACGTGACACAGAGGGGCAGACAGGGCTGTCACAGGGTCAGCTGTGCCTCCTGTCCTAAAAAGTGGTCTCTTCTTTGTTATGCGCATCTAAATTTAGGAGGGGGAAAAAAAAAATTCTGGTTGGTTGATTTTTTTCATCCTTTGCCACCCACCTCAGCCCCCTAGTTTGGCCAGATGCTCTCTCCTGGCTCCAGCACATAATTCATTCAGAACTACAGCATTTTGCCAGGCACACAAAAGGGTTACTTGAGCCAATACTGAATATCCTGGAATATCAGAACCCAGCTATTGCCTGGTGCAGCTTGATTTGGTTTGTGTCAGGAAAGGAGCAGGTATTTCCCCCTCTGGAAGGAAGACCTGTGGATTGCTATTGCAGGGGGGTTGCACTCTGTCCCCAGCATCCTGATCTCCCGTGAGGCACATCCCTCTCACTTCCAGCACTCACCATTTTTTAACCCTAAATTGGAATGGCCAATGATAGGCCTGTAGTCAAGTGGTATTTGCAAGCACTCCATAACTTTCTTTTTTTTGATGTGGTATTTATTTTTAAAGCTGACACACCAATTGAAGAATTCACCCCAACTCCAGCCTTTCCTGCTTTGCAGTACTTGGAATCTGTGGATGAAGGGGGAGTAGCATGGCAAGCTGGCCTGAGAACTGGAGACTTTTTGATCGAGGTAGGAGATCCTGAAATTTGATTCTCAGTGCTCTATTGGGGAAAGAGTGATGTTCCTGGTAGAGGATTGATTCTGGAAAAAGTGTGGGATGCCTCTGAGCAGCAAGTTCTGTGGGCTAACACCAGTGATGTGCTTCACTTGATCAATTTAAAACTTCATGCAGCATTCAGGAAAGCAGTGACAGAGGACAATGGTCAGGCTGACTGGGAATTTTCTGGTTGGTTTTTTTGTCCTTTGGGAATGCATTTTCAGAGATATCTGGGAGGTCATAGTCTTCTTTTAGTTATTGAAATTTAGATGAATTCCAATATTTACTGTGGGCTATCAGTTCTGGTTTCTTCTAAATATTTTTGGGGAGTAACCAAAATTAATGACTTTTTATGCAACTATTTCTGCACTCAGAAATATCGATGGTCCAGTGGCATTTAGTAACCATGGAGAATAAAGCAAATTACTTTGGCTTGAAATTGAATTTTTCCAACACTACGCTGAAATACAAAAAAAAAAAAAAAAAAAAAGGCAATGAATGTTACTGCAATATAAATTACTTTATAAAAAGGGGTATATTTAAATACTCTGTTCATTCATGTCAAAAATATCTTCATGTTTGATATTTTGGGAGATTATTTGTTGGCATTTTAGGTTTTGTTTAAAAAGTTGGTTCTCCTTTTGAGTGTTGCTAGGCAGTTTACAGCAAAATCATGATTTGGGATTTTCTTCCTCTTCCCCCCACAACCTCTTAATGACCAACAAAGGGATGCTGTGGTTCTGTGAAATTGGGTACTGAAAATAGGTCTTTTGGGATGGATTGGTCAAACCCTGTCTGTAAGATCTATTGATTTTACATTATTTGATGTCTTGTTCAGGCCCATCTATGGTTTGGTGAAATACTTCCGGTGTTACAATGTTTATTTCTGCAGAGGTGGCTTTTGCATGCGGGAGAGGGTACAACACACAGCTTTTTTTGGAGCGTGCTTTGAACTCCCATGGTGATTGAATTTAAATAGTTGCACCACTTCCTCACACTGTAGCCATGAAAGAACAGGCTTTGCAGGCTTCTAAAGTAAATAGATTGCATTTTTATCTCTGTCTTCAAGCACATTTCCCTTGCTGTTTGTTTACTTAAGGAGAAGCGTTTAGCGTTAGAGACCAGCTTACAAATGGAGCTGCTGTGATCCCCGGGCAGGGATCCTGCCAAAGCTCTCCCTACTCCTCTTAGGTGGGGTTTTGAAACAAGGCTGTATTTTTAGAGGTGGGTTTCTTGTTAGGCTTTTAATCCACGGCAAGTGTGAAGAGTCTGTACTGGCAGATTGCACAGATAGAATTGATGGTGAACAATGTGCAATTTAATTCATTATGGAATGACAAATAGGCCCATGGATTTTTTTAAGATCTCTGAAGGGGTGGAAGAAGGCTGGGTAGCTGACTCTGCACAAAGCTTTACTGTTTTTTTGGCAAATGAGAGAAGAATTGTAATTAATTGTCTAGACAATTTACTCCTAGCCTTAGCTTAGAAGAGCAGCTAAACATGCACATACTGTGCTGAATCAGGAGGACGTTAATCCATACTCCAGCATATTTGTAATTAATTCTGAAAGAAGCCATTATTACATGCAAATCAAATCCATTTCTTTGTAATTTATGTTCATTGGGGTTATTCCGTTCTGAATTTTGCAACTTAATTAAGAGGTTATGATAATCCTGAGAAATGGCAACTTGGCTGTTGCAGGAGAATTTTCTGTTGGAGAAAGGCAGGATTTTTTTCCTATTTTATGGACAACATGCAGTGCACAGCCCTGGCTGGATGGAGAAAGCCATCTTTAGAGATATTTACAGTGATGCAAAAGACTGTTGAAATAGAAGTCCACCTGCACTTCCAGGAATGCCAAGCTACTTTATCTTTTGTGTTGAACTAAAAGATTTGAATTTACACGCCAGCAAGTGGTTGTATGCCCTGGTGTAGTCAGCCTGCCTTGCTGCTAAATGATTTCTCCCATGACTCTGAAGTTTATGCTTCTGTGTGTAAGTGCCACCTCAACCATTTGTAAGTAATATCAGGCATTTATCATAAATGTCACATGAATAATAAAGGAGTTAATGGGCAACCAGGATCCTAATTAAGGCTATTTTTAACACTTGTGGCAGGCACTGGATGTTAGGGAGGGGAGAGCTCAGTTTGGCAGGGGGCAAGATGAGAGGCAGAGCAGATGCTTCATTCTTGCTTGAGGAGGTTTGGAGGCTTGGGGTCATGGAGATGAGGGGAACCTCACTATGGAAAGACAGGTTTGACAGGGAGATGGATCCTCTCTTTGCAGGGCAGGAGGGTAGGAGGACAGGGCATCCTTTCTTTGTGTACAGTTATGGTCTGGAATCTTCTGGAGGAGGGAAAACTTCAGTATCAGCTATGAGGCATTATAATAATTCATGTTTGGGGTTGATATATGTGGAGCAGAACAAAAAAAAGATCCATACAAAAAAGGAAGAAAAGGTTCTGTTTTGCTCCAGCAGATAAATGGCGTAGGGATTGCCTGGAACAGCTGGCATTGTATCATATCACTGAGTTTTTATCAAATGTGCAGTTCCTGGTTTGTCCAATCTGTACAACTAATTTTAACATGAGACTTCAGAGATGAACATTACACTTGCCCTTGGAAACAGATCTCACAGAGTCTCCATGGAAATTTCTGACAGTGTGTGGTTTGTGTCCTCCTTGCTTCAAACCCAGCCGTGGTTTTTTTGATAAAAATTGTAAAGTGTGTAGTGGCTTTCCTGGATAGAGCACAGGGCAAATGTACCAGAAAAGTGCAAGAGTAGTTTTAGAGCTGAAGGAGTGAGGTAGAGGCAGCTGTCAATAGATGTGGATTTTCATAAGCAATTTAAGAGATGCCAATTCAATGTGATTTTTTTTTCCTTAGCTTTGATGAACAGTCAGAAAACAAGGATGGTTATGATTTGGTTGTTATGGCTGACATTTTACAGCTTGCCCTATGTGCTATTTTTCACTATTTTAGTTGATGTTTTCTTGAATCTTGATATCAGCCTGATTAAAAAGATAGATAAAAGTAAAGCAACATATTAGGCCGAGTGCTAAATCCTGCAGTCACCATTAGAAAGGGGTTAAAAAATTCCAACCATCACTAATTCCTTGGTAGGTCATTAATAACTCATCAGTGACTGGATTTCTATACTGTAACTGTTTAAGTCTGGAAAAATTCAGAGAGTTCTGCCCTGAGACATGACTTCAAGAATTCTTGAAGGTGGGGCTGTGTGGGAGATTTGCTTTGATGACATAAGTCTAACCATTTTTGAGTAAAGAAATCCATTAAACTGGAAGGCCTGTTTTGACTCAGAATAGAGCTCGGTGGAGGGTTTTACTGTGGTAGGATATAGAGTGTCTTTTAAATTAACCCCCAGTGGATTACTAACTATTTGTTCTTGTTGTCCCCATGAGTGTGCAGCTGTTGTGCAGGTGTTGCCTGATGTGGCTCGTGGGGATTTTCTCTGTCACACAAACAATAATGTTACACTATCAATACTTAGAAAGCCAAGTTAATTCTGCAATATTTTACCAGAACAATGCATTTGTTCTCTAAATGAGGCATTGCAGTTTGCATTATTGTGCCATAAAATCTCTTATTTTTCTAGAGAAATTGAAATGTTATTGTCTTTGGAATAGCATAGCTGCTTATTTACATTCCAGTTAATATGTAAACTAGACAAATCTGGTGAATTATTCATTTAAAAAATAAAAACAAAAGGGCAAAATTCAAGGTGTTATTTGAGGATTAAAACCAGAGCTGGTAATAGAAGAAATGTCATCATTTTGCTGCAGAACTCTTCAGCTGGTACTTGTACTAAAACATGCAAAATATCTGTAGTATAACTGCCTGCATTTCTTCATCCTCAAAAGCTTATACAATTTACTAGTACAAACTTTTCTTTAACTTGTTTTGGGTAGAAAATAAACATTTTATTACAGCATTATTTTATCATTGTATTAATGATATCTCTCCTCTGACTGCATGTAAGAAGTTGCAATAGGCATTTAAAAAATCTGAAATATTAAAAAAAAAACCCACCTTCATTCACAAATGAAGCCTATTTAGGAACAGGTTACTGGGTTTATTCCCGTAAGCACTTTATACAAACTTGAAAACAGCTGTAGGAAGCAAACTTTGGACTTTATTGTTGTAGCTTAAACTCTAGCAATTATTAATATTTTTAGCAATGTTATCCCTTATATTGGTATTCAGTGATGGGGTGAATTAGTGCTTTTACAAAGCTGGCTATTACTGATTCCAATCCTTTTAGCAAGAGAGAAACCTTCCCATCCTTTGATAATCTTCATTAATTACCCCCTGGGTGTTCTTTCTCTTATTTCTAGCCTGAACTCTGCTCGCTTCTACCACCAGATAGGAATCTAAATTATTTATTATTTTTCTCATGGGCAGACTCATGAGAACCATGATACTTTTTTCTCTCTTGGAAATAAGTGGAGGCTTTGTTAATGGCTTTGTAAGAACCAGGATTCTCACGCTGCAGCTGAAAGTTTGCTCCTCTCCTCCTGGCAGAATGGAGACCGGCTCCATGAAGTGATTAGTAAGAGTGCTGTGTGGAGGAGGAAGAAAGAAAAGCTAATATGCCCAGTACATTTCTTGGGGCTGGATTTAGCTCTCACTCTTAGGCCTTTCTGGGGGACCAGCAGAGGCAGGTCCACATTAGTTCAGTGTCTTGCAGGAGGATTTTTTTGTTGCCAGCTTGGCTGCTGCTCCTGCCCAGCCAGGGAGCCTCCTGTTTGGCAGAAGAACAGCCAGGCTGCTCTGTTCCTAGACAGCACCTACTTTGGGTTGGGATCAACTCTACAAACATCTTTTTAATGACAAGGGGTTTGCCAAAGCTGCAACAGCACTGCAGTGTTTGAACTTCTGGAGAGGGAGTTCCTGGCCAGGGCAGGGGCTTGGAACTGAATGGGCTTTGGTTCCTTCCAACAAAAACCATTCTGGGATTCTTTATGTATGTACATAGCACCAGGCTGGGCAGCACTATTTTTAAATCTGTATATTTAAATGGCACACAGTTTGATTTAACCAAGCATTAGAGGAAAAGCTTATTTCTATTAACCAGTTACTCGTCATCCTCTTGGTGACATCTGTAAATTATGTCTATTAAGCACCAGCAAACCCCTGACACTGCTTCAAATGCAAGCTCTCAGAGTCCAAAGAAAACTTTCTTCCTGTTTTGCTTTTGGAATTCTCCTAGCTACAGATGTACTGGAGGGTTGGGACAATGGGCTCTTGGAAAAAGAGCAGCTGTGGTCCAAGTGTGGAACAGCCTGGTGTATCTGTGCAGCATCTGACCGAGGGAATTAATTTTTCACTTAACGGAGAAGTCTTTTATTTTCTCACTACTTAAACTCAGTAACTGAGGCTTTGGGTTTGTTTGGTTTTTTTCTTAATTTGTTTTTAGTGGATGGTGGCACCTTAATGGCATTATTGTGCCCTCATAGTGCTTTGGATGTGCACAAACGCACTGTACACAGCTGTTTCTGATTGTTCTTTCTGTCTGTTTTTCACATGTGTCCTCTAACCCATAGGAAATGATGGTGTTCCAAATGTGCCAGTGTGATCATTAAAAAAAAAAAAAAAACTTGGTTCATTTTTAAAATGCTTTATTAAGACTGTTTTCTTTTTGACATAGATGGAAATGGACAGAGAAAAAATAATTTGAATCTTAAAGGATCTCAGTTATTCACACACAAGCGAGTTGTATGCTTAAAAATAAGAACAAAGAGCAGACAAGAATGGAAACCCTTTGCTTTCCAGGCTGTGAGCAGAACTGGGAAGCATTTTCCTTTAGCCTTGACTCTGGGCTTCTGCTTCCCCAAAATTTAAAAAGTAGTTCTTTGAAACTCAGAGCTCATTTTTGTGCCTCTTTGAGAGGAGGATTTGCAAGGCATTGTGATGATAACGGCAGCAACGTGCAGAACTAACTCTGTGTTCATTCAGTTCTCCATTTTCAGTTTAAGGCATTTTGGCCTGGATGCTGCAGTGTTTTAGCAGAATTTCCTCACATTCCTATCCTGAGGGATTCTGCCAAAGCTCGTGGGACTGCGTGTGGAGTGTGGAGATGTCCACAGGGAGCTTTCTGACTCCCAGTGAATGTGAAAACCACTGTTTCCCCAAATTCCTACTACAAAATCCTCTAAAAATACCAAATTTATATAAAGTTAAGCTGCTTAGTATAAATAGCCAGTTCTTGGCGACCTAGAAGGCATCCAGTGGCATCCAGCCACCTTGGCCATCCTGTGATTCACATAAAGCTCAGTTCTGGATGGTCTTCACTAGTGCAGAAAACTGTCCAGCCTCTCTTCAAATAGCACAGGAATAATGCATCTCTTCCATTTCCACCTCTCAGGTGTTGGGGTTAAGTATTAAAACTAACACCAAATAAATAAATGCCATTTTTGTGGTGTGGTTGGGCAATTACCACAAGACATTCTATTAAAATTAATTTCCCTGAAGGCCGTTGGCTTTTTTTAGTCTCTGGATACTATGGAAACCTGGTTGCTGGATTGGAGCTATATGAAAAACGCTGCTTGTGCCTGGTATTTAAGGGGAGAAAATACAGTTTCTTTTAATTGCAGTTGCTACAAAACTGCAAAACTGCAAGTGAGGGAAAGCAGATGAATTGTTTCCAATGGTGGAGAATGAACTGACAAACTCCTCTTGCTTAGGACAGAACTAATCTAAAAATCTGGGATTTTTCCTTCTTTATTTTCTTTGTTTTTCCTTTTTCTGGGGGAGGTGCATGCATCTTACAAGCAGGAGAAATACTATCACGTGTGTGTGTCACGGTTTCTTCCTTGGTTTATGGACAGTTTTTTTTTTCCTGTTCTGTGACTGCCAATCAATTTGACACTGAAATGCTCAGTTTACCTGCTGGTTGTGTTTCATGAGCCACAAGTCTGTGCAGAGGTTAAAAGGAAGAGTAGGAACATCTGATCATCATAGGCTTCATGAGCAGTAACCTTCCCTCTCCCAAAAATTCAAGTTTTCTGAAAAAATAGCTTCACTCATGGGCCCCTACTAGGAAAATATATCTTTGCTATTATCTCCAAATTGGAAAAAGCAAATGAGAACTCTGTAGGTGCACATGTACTGTATTTATTTAGGGGTTTTTGGTTGGATTTCTTCAGGGTCATCCTCTTTTAACCTTTACTGTGGAATGAGGTTCCTAAACTGTTCTCGAGGTTTCAGAGGGGTTAAATAAATCCCTAATGTTGGTACACACAGCAGGCTCCCCACTGCTTCTGTGTGGGTGCTAAGAACTGCAGAAACACTTGATTTGAAGACATTCTGAACTTTTGGGTCTGATCTAGCAGAAGCTCTGCATTCCTTTGATTAATATTCCTTTTATATCCAATCTCTAGCATGCGTCCTCTGCAGAAGACTGGGTTCAGATTTAATCCATTAATTGCTTTTAAAAAAAGCAGGAGAAGGCTTCCTTCCCTATTGCTATTCTCCTGCTGTGATGGCTGATGGTAAATACATGGGAATATTCAGTGTTGGAGTTATCCCAATAGATGGTGGCCATCCCATTCAGAGCTGCTGTGCTCTGAAATCACTGTGCAACTCTGCAGGACACCAGTAAGGGAGAAGGTGGCTTTCCAAGGAATCCCTGCCTAGTTTTTTTCTCTACTTTCAAAGCATTTCCCCTGCCTTGTGACTGTGTGGCTCAGCAAATTCGTCTAGTAAGCAAATTGAAATGTACTTTAAATCAATCAGATTAGAAATAACATTTTACATCCTGTTGTGCCACTGAAAGGAATCTTCAGAGACTCTTGTATACAACAATGAAGGATAATAATCATTTATCATTACCTCATTTTTGCCTCATATATTCTGGCAGCTGTCTGGGGAGGTGGATTTTTTTATTCTTCTCATCTTGTGGTAGAAAGTTTTCACATGTTAGAAAAACATAATTTCTCCATGGTCAAAATAGGCTCTCCTGTGTTGTCCTCATGGCCAAGTGGTGACTCCTCTGTTTTGGGTTCTGCATGAGGCTGCACTTGAAGGTCTCTGAGAGCTTTGCTGATAGGAGCACTGGAAATTGTCCTAGCAAATACATGGAAGTTTCTCAAGAATGAGTGTGTAGGATGATCGGATAAGAGTAGGTACCCAAGTGTTCCTTTATTTGCTGATGAAGAGAAAATTTGAAAGCATAGAAGTTCATAAAAAGAAGTAATGGAAGGGTTTATTTACAACCTGTTACAAAAAGGGTTGGTTCTGGACAAATATCATACAAAAATCTGCAGAGCAGATACAAAAGTCTTGGGCTGATTGTGTTGTATTTTATTAAAAAATAATACAAGCAGCAAAATCCAAGAATTCTGTTTTTATTTCACCACATCAATCTCCCCATATTTTTTACTGCAATTCCTTCTTCCAGAACTGTTCTCCAAACAGCTGCTATTGTTTTTAATGGACTCGACCTGTGACTTTTCAGCACCAGATAGATTTGTGAGAAGCCATGGTCAATGCTGACAGGCTTGTGAGTTGTTAACTGCATCTGGTGTATTTATTTACACTGGGGATGATTATGGCTCACTTTAACTCCTAAATTAAAGAGGAAATTGTTTTTAAATGACCAGCAAAACATCCAATAATTTTGTGAAAGTTCCTTGGGCTTTTCATATCTAAATATGCTTTATTGACTGTGCCTATTTTGGAGCTGGCTTGTACAAAACCAGATAGATTGGGAATGGAATTGAAGATGGGTTTTGTCTGGGAGTAGCCCTTTGGTTCCCATAATTCCCTGTCCATTTTCAGAATAGTTTGGAGATATTTGATAGAAATCATGTGGGCACCTAAAAAAGTGGTGGTTCTTCAGAGCTGGAAATGATGTAGGCAGCTGTTATCCAAGACTCAAAGACTAGGAATATTCATCTCCAACTCTCCTTTTACTGCTTCTTTGTATCCCAAGCAAACCTCTGCAGAAGTGCTGTTCAGAACTTTGGTTCTTTTGCTCCTTTCTCATGGTATGGTCCCAAACCTGGGTGCCTGAATTCGTTCATATTTGGTCTCCCCAAGGGATTGATCGAGGCGGTTTTCTCTGGATGGGTCCTGTTCCACGTGTAAAGTGTGAAAACCTCAGGCCTGAGACCTGGTGTTTCCCTTTGGCAGCTCTGACAGTAAAGAAACTTGCCCGTGCCTTGAATTGTAGCAAATAATGCCAGATTGGGCAGCTGCTGCCATTTGAAGGCTCTGACAGCCACTGCCTCTTCCCCCAAGGAACAAGGCAAGAGGAAATGGCCTCAAGTTGGACCAGGGCAGGTTTGGATTGGATATTAGGCAAAATATCTCCCCAGAAAGAAGGGCCTGGAGCACTGCCTAGGGCGGTGGTGGAGCCACCATTGCTGGAGGGACTTAAAAGCCGTGTGGAGGTGACACTTGGGACGTGGGTCAGTGGTGGCCTTGGCAGTGCTGTGTTAGTGGTTGGACTCAGTGATCTTTGAGGGTTTTCCCAACCTAAACCGTTCTCTGGTTCTGTCCTCACAAAGAAGTTGGGATAACTTGCAGGAGTTTAGGATTCTGTTCTGAGGCAGTTCCAGCTTTCTGCAGTTGCCTTATCAATGTGCTCATGTTTCAGCTGCCTCACTGGAACTGAAAATGCTGGATTCAGAACATTCCCATGGTGGATGAATCTTCCCATGGCTGTGGCTGGATCCTCTCTGAACATTCAAATGCTCCTAAAGCAGCCACACTAAATCTTGTCATTCAGGCACTGACTTTCTCTTGTCGTATTTCAAGGCGATTGAAATGAAGGTTTGATTCATTTTGGGTAGATTAGTGTTGGAGTTATCCCAATAGATGACTATTTTAATGTTAATATTAACTGTTGCTGGAATAAGAAGATTGTTTGGATAGGTTTTTCCTTCTGTGAAGGGATTATGTAATGGGTAAATTCCTGTCTTTAGCCTTAGAAAACAGGTAAGGGTTTGGAATATAAAAATGGAACTGGTACAATATTTGACACTGTTGTAAAAGTCACCAAGAATAGGTTTTCCACACAGGAATATTGCCACCTTCCTGACATTACAGAGGAATTTTTAATGAGTGAACTTCCTGCTTCCTTTGCATACTAACCCATATCTAATTGCTGGATTACTATTGAAGCTTCAGCTTGACTCTCTGAATAATAAAAAACATTTGATATTTTAAGCAGTTTTATATTTTCTGTTTTGCTGCTTTTAATGTACAAATGAATGTCATTAATCCAATTTACATATTTCTAAAGACCTTTTGATGTAGTAAAATGTAAAAGTTGTTTATTTTTAATTTTTTTTTTTAGTGACGATCTTATATGCAAAACTCTTGCTGCCAGGCAATTATCCACCCAGATAGTTTTAACACAGTTACTCATAATCAGCACAGATCAGTGACATGACAGCAGTTTTTGGGAGCTGTATGACCCGTTCTAAGCTTTAACTTTCAAATTGGTATGAAATGTGCAAATCCACATTTAGAAAACTCTTTTTCTTATTTGTCTCCATGGGAGAATATCAGGGGTTTGTTGTTTTTTGCTTTTGGTATTTTTTTGGTTTTGTTTTTTTCCCTTCTAATATCTCAATTTTATCATATTCTATAGACAAGGAACATTTTTCTTCCTGTTTGGATTTTGGTTTCCAGCCCATAGGGATCTGAGTAAAGAAATGCTGTCTTCAATAAAATATGCTATGTTTGCACAGCAATTTCTTTATTGTTCTGCAGTGATGTCTTTGGGAGAAGTGTCTCTTTTGAATTATTATTTTAATTAGTTTTGATTCACATTGGTTCCTGTTCTCTCCCGTGCACACTGAGAACTCTCTCAGCACAAAGTTTACTCTGAAAACTGCCCTGTTACGGTGACAGACATTAAAAAATCACTTGGTCTGTAGTTGTGGGAAGGTTCCTGCCCATCTGATCCTTCATATACTAAATATAAAATGAGATCTTTAGTCTGTGGACTTGAGAATTTGCTTAATGTGGAGTTTGGAGTGATGTGTGCAAGCTTGGGCTCAATAACCCGTTCCCAAAGGATGCTCCTCCTCCCTGCAAGCCCTGTCTGCTTCTAGCACAAGAAGGGGTTGATTTTATTTGATGCTTTCAGTATAGATAATCTGTATTTACGAAGTTTTGTAAGATCCAGTCTCGCTGCCCTCTGCTCATCTTTTGATAAGTTCAGCTTTGAGTGTGTCATTCTGATTTGGAGTAAGATCCTCCAAGTAGTGGATGAGCTGCTATCAGAAAGGCAGAGAGACCAAAAATAGATTAAATGTAATCCCAGCATTCTTCTCTTCATTTGTCAATCTTCTTGCTAATGAGGAAAAATAAATCAGGAAGGAAAACTCTTACAAATGTAATCTCAAAAGTTGAAAGAGATGAGGAGAAGACAAGAAAATGAGAAAAAAGTGATTACAAATTGGTTTTTTTATGCTATTGGCCTACTGAGACATTTTGATCCAATGGTTTAACAGACTGTGAGATGTTTTGTGATGCAGAATAAAGCTTTAAGATATCAACCTGAGGATCAACTTTGTATTTGCAAGTTAACAACACCTTTGCTGAATGGCTCTCTTGGGATTTTAGGATATATTAGGAGTGGTTGAAGGAAGAAGGTTAGACTTAAACTTGGAATTACAGAGCCTCATTTAAAATGTAATGTTTACTAAACTTACTGTGCACGGTAGAAAATGCATGGCAACTTATTTCCAGAAGGAATAAAGACTCAGAGCTATGTAAATCAAAATAAAATAGTGACTTTGAATTTTTTTTCCTCAGAAATTTTGTAGAAGTTATTTTAGTCTTAAGGACTTCAGGTCACAGCTGGGCACAAAACAAGGGCCTGGTTGTTCCAGGTTAGAGACACAAATGCTCAAAGGACACTCTGGGCAGGAATATAAATTGGGCTGGATAAATCCAGTCCATGTGTTTCCACATAAATACCAGTAGGAGGGCAATGGCAGTACATGTTTTGAAAAATTGAATGTTTGAAAATTGTCAGATTTATGGCTTTATATCAAGGCACTGAATCACTCAGATTATCAACAGATTATCAACAGTAAAAAATGGGAGTTAGGCTGGTAACATAATGTTTATATGTGGGAAAAAGCATAAATCCAGCAGTTGAACATCTGGAAAGCCTGGCCCGTCTTTTAAAAATTATTTTGGTTATTTAAATTCCTCACTTTTGGAGGAATTCTTAAAAAGGTGAAACCATTGATGGTATTTGTAGCATTCTCATTGCTCCATTGATTGCATTTGTAGCATTCTCATTGCTCCATGCCTTGTCATCCTCATGTTAGTGCCAGATCCCCCCTCGGATTCCTCTGTCAGGGACTGCAAATAACCCCGTGGTTTAAGCAGAGATGTCCAAATTCTGCACCTCATTTCAATCCCCAAATAAACTTCAGAACCCAGTAACACTGTGAGAGCTGGAACAGAACAGTGCCAGTCCAACTCCTTGGAGGGCTGTCACGTTTTCCAGGCGTTCCTGGGGCTGTGGTCTGGAGAGATCCCTCTTCTCTGAGCTTTCCTCGTGGCAGTGGGAGCCTGAGCTGGATCTAGCTGCCTAAGCCACCATATGTATCCATCTCTTCAGGCTGTTCATGTTTTGTGGCAGCTTTGGCAGCCTGCTGGGATTTTTCTGAGTAATGCAAGTGGTGAGGAATGATAATAATAATACTGTTAACCCTTTGATTTCTCAGCCAGCCGGGAGGGTGATTTTGGGGAGCAGAGCCTCCCCTGCCCCCCTCTTCCTTGTGCCCCTCCAAAAATGCACCAATGTGTACGTGTTAGGGAGCTAAATAGAGACAGAGATATGAATAAGCTTTCTAAGGAGGTGAGAATATAAAAAAGGAAGATGATATGATTCTCCCTCTGACAATTTTTTTCCAGCAGTTTGAAAAATACAGAGAGTGATTCGTTGTTTTCCCCTGTTCCCCTTCACTCCCAAGGTCAAATAAGAATGGCAACCATGGTGGTTAATGCTGACAACATTTCTCCATCCTTGTCTGGCTCCTACAAGGGAGAGATTTGCTGTGGCAGTATAATACAGCACTGTGAGCTTTTTTCCTTGGCTGAGGCAAAACCTTCCCAACTTCTGCAGGGAGTGACTTCCAGAGGACCCTAATCCTGCCCCAAGAGCTGGGGGCTGGGGACAGCTGAGTTGTGGTAACATCTTTCAAATACTGACAGCATATCACTACCGTGGGGATAGAATTGACTGTATTTTGATAAAGGCAGGGCAGAGGAGGGATGAATAAACACTTCTAATGGAGGGAAACGAACAGAAAAGGAGAAGCACATGGGATTGAATTTCCAGGGAAATTAACAGAAGACCACAAAGGCTGATTATGAGAATCTTCATCAGATTCCTGGTTTAGTGGAAGCATCTCCCTCATGGCAGGGGAGTTGGAACTAAATGACCTTCGAGACCCCTTCCATCCCAAACCATTCTATGATTCCGTGATTCTTTGAGATCTCTACACAGGGCCAGACAATTTTGCCCAATATCCTTTGGCTGGAAGATGCAGGTTTTTTCCTGGGAAATGCTGATTTTAGGTTGAGCTGCTGCTGACTGTGCTCAGTGTGCAGGGAAAGGAAGGTCCCTGCTGTTGCTGTGCTGCCACCTGCCATGGCCTGTTGAAGATCAGCCCCCCCAGCCCTTCACGGCCTCGGGCTGGTTAATGAGCTTCCCTGGGCTTCCTGCCTGGCAGCAAACAATGCCACTTCACCAGCTCTCCAGTCACCACTAATTGAAGCAGCACAATTATCCATTCCTTGGCCTTGTTCCACATCTGAAGTAAAACAGCTGTGTTATAATGTTACGATCAAATTCCTTCCCTGTTATATGACCTAATAAATGAAGGGTTGGGAATAGTGCGTTTGTGACTCAGTTTGTCACTAAAATATCCTAATTCCATCAATGGT
This sequence comes from Serinus canaria, assembly GCF_022539315.1. NCBI lineage: Eukaryota > Metazoa > Chordata > Aves > Passeriformes > Fringillidae > Serinus > Serinus canaria. Next base: position 7,804,327 of record NC_066319.1, on the reverse strand, counting down.
CTTTTGGATAAATTGCACTGAGTTTGCTTGGTCTGAAAAGAAATTTGGCTGCTCCAAGCCATCCATTCTAGAAGGACTGAGCTGGTGGTCTCTGGGATGCAGAAAAGTAGCAGGAAAAAAAAAAGAGAAAGATTTCTGCAAAGAATTGGCTCCACAGAGAAGGGCTGCCTCATCAGTTTAGTGAGAGACACAGGTCAGCTCCTGAGAGCTCTCAAAATTGTCCTGGGTTGGTGTCCAAGGAGCTGTCTGGATACACTTTATGTGGATTGATGGCTCTGCAGAAAGCCTGACCCAGCATGTGGCAGAATAACCCTTGCTGCAACAAACTCAAGGATGAAAAATTGAACAATTCCAGAGCAATACCTCATTTGCAAAATTAAAACATTCTTCTGAATTAAGCTAAACAGGGTTTTCTTTGGTTCTCCAAGTATTTTTTTTTCTCTGAGGAAATTTAGCATCCTTCTACACAGCCTGCCTTAGACACCTTTTAAAACAAAAGATATCTGATTGTTTTTTTTATTTCCTTCCTTATTTTTTTGTCTATTAGGAGTGCAGCCACCAAAAAGACAGTGTTGTTAAATGGCTTCTAAACAGTGTCACCAAGAATTAGGAAGCCTTAGTTTAAAACTGGAAATATGAACAGGGGAGAAAAGACTTTAACCCTGCAGAGTTAAAAGTCTGTTGTATGGCTCACCAAAATAGATTTCAGGGAAGAAGCAGCCAAAGGCATAAAAATCTGATGATGGATGTTTTTCTTTCAAATGTGCCAGAAACAGGGAGGTCTGCCAGAGGTCAGCAGACCTGAAGGATGATGGACCTTTAAAAGGCAGCAGTGTTGAAAGAGAATGTTATTGATGGAAACGTCAGAGAGCCTTCTTAGTCATAGTCCAACTATGGAGGAGTTTGGGATGCAGCTGCTTCCTCAGGACAGTTAGAGAAACAACCTGAGAATTGAGTTAGGAATGTTCCCGCAGCTGGAGAGCTGGTGCTGGTGTCAGAAAGATTAGAATTGCTAGAAAAGAGATTAAAAAAACCCAGCAGCCTTCAGAAGCCAGAATTTAGCATTTCATGACATGGTTCAGGGGCATGGCAGTGTTCAGTCGAAGTTTGGACTTGATGATCTTGGAAGGCTTTTCCAACTTTAGTGATTCCAAAATGGGATGTCATGTTTTTGGAAGAAATTGGTGGTTGTATGAATAACTGCCTTGGCAGTCTCAGCTTTCATTTGGACATTGGGAAAGACGTGCTTGAAAACCAGCTTATTGTGTAGTAAGAGAAAAGGACCTCCTGGGATAAGAAAAAAAGGGTAGAGATTAATGGACTTATTTCAAAATACAGGGAAAAGGAACACAGTTTTTGAGGGCTGTGCTCTGTGAGCTGTCCTGTTAAATTTGTACAGCCATGGTCAGATATAGGATCTTAGGCATAATTCAGAACCAGTAAAGCATTTGGAGCTTGACTAGAAGAGCAGGAGATGCCAATGTTGAGTATGTCAGAGGAAGTGTACCTGGGGAGGAATCCCCCTGGGCACCCACCAGGATGTGCTGGGGCTGACCAGCTGGAAAGCAGCTTTGCAGAGGACTCAGGGATCCTGGTATTTCTGCTTTCTGTTTGTTGAATGTATTTGTGCCTCTCTTTCATGGCTGGCTTAAAATACATGCATGCAAAATGCAAAAGATGTCAGAAATATTAGTGAGGATAAGCTGCTAAGGGACAGAAAGGGTGGCAGTAAATTAAATTCTTCATGTTTCACATCAGGTAGCTCTATCACATGGAACAGATTCATATGCATAGCAGGAAATGTATTTCATATATCCTATTATTGAGCAAGATCAAAATGCATCTACTAATTATTAAAATATGGCTTTTATTTGCTCAGCAAGTGTGTGAAATATTTCTCTCGTCCTGTATAATGACAATCTCCAAATTTTTTTTGTGCCACTAGAAAAATGCTGTGAGCAAAATTCAACACTGGGAAATAATCAGTGCAGTTTCAGAAGGTTTAATTTGGTATTAAACACTGATCACAAATGTATCAGTGAGGACAGAAACCTTCCTAAGTCATTCCCCCCGAAATACCTAAATCTCTGCATCTTCAAGAGCAAGGAGAGAGCTGTGAGCAGTCAGCAAGTACAAGATCCCCCTTGACAGAGTATCACCAATCTGTGCCCGTGGTGCTGTTTTACAGCTCCAGTTGACTTGTAACACAGCAACTGTCTCCAAGCAACTGTGAGAAATACCGGGATGTGCAACCAGGATACAGAACCCGGCGGGGACAGGGATGGTCAGGCAGCCCTGCACCCCTTCCCACCCAGCCTTGGCACCTGCCCCTTGCTGGAAAAGGCCCCAGCTGCCTTGGAGGTGGCCCTTGCCAGCAGGAAGCAGCCATCCCCGCGGGTGGGAGATGGGATTGGGCCATCAGCTGCCCACGTCAGTCATTTTGCCAAAATAACTCTTCACGTATTCATCGACTCTGCTCCCTTGTCTGTGCCAGTGGGGCTTGGCAAAATGGTATTTTTGCAGCCAACTGATTCCAAACAAGCTCTCAAAACCAAAACAAAGTAGCTGTAGATTGAATCTAATTCATTGCAATCAATATACAACAAAGAAAGAAAATTTATATGTTTAATATAATTTCTCCCCAGCTGCTTTATCAAATTGCAAAACTAGCAATATATGTAGGAAACATCTTCTTGTAAAAGGTAATAATGTATATTTGCAGTCCTTGTCCTTCTGAGAAAGCTCATCATTTTGTTATTTGCTGTATTATGTTTCATTTAGGACCCATTCCAACTGTTTAAAAGCTTCAGGAATGTAGCAATCCACTTCCCCCAGTTTAATTCCAGCAGAATATTTGGAATTCTTTGTGGAAGGGAATTATAATCTATGAAATTTTTGCTACAGAACCTAGTAACCTAAGAGAATTTTTTTCTTTTTATGGTATAATTTGTGTAGTCATTTGTGTGACTGTTGATTTGGGGTATTAAAATTTTGAAGAAGTGTTTTGAGATTAAAAGCTTGAGACTTTTCTTAGGGGGCATGAAGAGCTATAAAGAGAGGAAAGGAGAGGGAACAAACATGAATTTGCTTTTTGGTTGTTAGTTTGCCACTGTTTCTTTTCCCCAGGCCTAAATTGTCAGGCTTGTGGATGATGCTGGGACATGTACTGTAAGGTTTGCCTTGCTTTTCTTCATTTATTCCCTTTTTTCCTTCCTAAATTCTAAAAAGTCTCCAATGAATGAGTTCTGGTAGTGACCACACATTAATAGCAGATGACTCTACTCCCATTTTACAGACACTTTCTGTGTCAGTGCTATCAAACCAGAATAGCACTGACACAGTGCTATTCAAACCAGAGGTACTGCTTTAGTGTTCTGAATAACTCAACCCAACAAACTCACTGAAATATGTTTATATCACAGATTTAATTGCCTTCTCCAACTGGAATTTTCTAAAATGAAGTAAAAGCTTCTGGGTAGGGAAATGTGGCAGATCATGCTGCAGAAACATCAATGTGCTGACAGCCCTTCATGAGTACTAGCTCCTGTGATTAGCCTCTTTCAGATCATAATTAATATTACTATTCAGTACAAATGTATTATTATTATTATTATTATTATTATTATTATTATTATTATTATTATTATTATTATTATTATTATTATTATTATTATGTTCCTTTTTTATTATTCTGTTCATTTTTTATTGTTACGTAAATGGCACACAGTCAGCTTTTGGTGCATACCCAATACATTGTTTTCAAGATGGTCCCACCACATTAGAGAGGAAATGGCCTCAAATTATTCCAGGAAAAGTTTAGGTTGGATATTTGGAAAATTTTCTTCACTGAAAGGATGGTCCAGCCCTGGTCCAGGCTGCCCAGGGCAGTGGTCCCCATGCCTGGAGGGATTCAAAAGCTGTGTGGATGTGCCACCTGGGGCCATGGGTTAGTGGTGGCCTTGTAGTGCTGGGGAATGGCTGGACTTGGTGGTCTTTTCCCAACCTGGATGGTTCTATAATTCTATGAATATATATATTTTTTTATTATTATTATTTTTTACTGTATGCTTGACAAAGAGATTTTAACTGCATCCCACCCATTCCACAATTATATCTCCATCCTGAGAATATGAGATAGATCGATAGATATATATATCTGTATGTGTGTTTATATATATATTTTTTTTTTTTCTCTTTTTGTGAATACAGATGAAGCTTTCTCCTTTTCTTCCTCTGGAATATTTTCTGTGTACTGCAGGAAAAAAGGCAGTTCATTCTCTCTAGCTCTGGGTAGCAGCAGGAGAGGGAAAGCTGCTGGCTCCTGGGGTGCCCCAAGCCTTGCTGTGAGGGATGGGGAGAGCTCCAGGGCTGGCACTGCAGGGAGCAGTGAGGAAACTCAAACGTGCTTCTCTCCTGCCCTGGTGCTTCCTGCAGGGAGAGATGCAAAACGTGCTGCCAACCTGGAGCTCCTTGCTCCACTCCTTCCCTGCTCCACCCCCACGCTGGCACTGGGAATGAAGCTGTCACCAAATGGATGAGTGTCCCTCCAGCAACAGGCTCAGAGGGAGCTGGGCTTGCTCAGCCTGAAGAGGAGACAGCTCCAGGGAGACCCTGCCATGGCTTTCCAGTGTTTAACTGGAGCTGATGGAAAGATGGGGACAGATTTCTTAGTGGGGGACGAGGGGGGATGGTTTTAAACTAAAAGAGGTTTGGTTCAGAGTAGATGTGATGGAGAAAGGTTTTGCTGAGAGGGTGGAAGGCCCTGGAATGGATTTCCCAGAGGAGCTGTGGCTGCCCCATCCCTGGAAGTGTCCAAGGGCAGGTTGGATGGGGCTTGGAGCAACCTGGGATAGTGGAAGGTGTCCCTGCCCATGGCAGTTGTGGAACTGGATGAGCTTTAAAGGTCTCTCCCAACCCAAATCATCCTGTGATGCTATGATTTCATTTTGGACTCAGCTTTCACTACCAGTTTCATAGCAAACAATGATTTTTTTTCCACACGGACCACTTGTTTTAGTGGTACATGATGTAGTTGAATTCTGATTATTTTACTGTTCTATTGGCTGAGTTTCTATTTATTAGCATAAATTTCTCAGCTTTTCAGAGACAAACTCTTGATTTCCAGGTACTTTCCAAATGTCTCCTCCTTTAATTAGTGATCTATGAAATTAAATTTCACTTTTCAAAAACACCCTCCAAAACTAATATCTTGAAAGGTAGGCTTATCTATATAACATCCATAATTATTTCCATGTATTTTTTCACAAAACAGATCTAGGTTAATGTCAAGTTCAGCTTCCTGCTATAATTTAAATTTTCCTGGTGTGTTTTTTAAAGACTGCAACTGATAGACATCTTTTATTGAAAGAGCACCAATTTTGCAATTGAGTGAAAATGTGAAATGCAGAGCAAACTGTTATCACTGAAGTCACATTAGCTGTGGAGATACTATTTCTCACTGAAAGCATTTAAAAAGTAATATTTTTTAGAAAATACTAATATGGATAAAAAAAAGGTGTGTATAAGAATTATTAAACCTACTTAGTAAGCAATATCCTGCCTCATAAAAGATAACTGCAAGACACCACTTGAGTTCTGTGGTTGGCAGGGATACTTTATCAGAAGTTTAAATATCTGCTAAAATCAGATTTTATCAGGATTGTTAATGTTAAATAGCATTTGTTTTGCAGTTTCAATGCAATTCACTGGTGGCACAGTGTGCCTCAGCTTTTTTCTCCCTCATAGATGTTAGTGACTAGAAACAATTTAGAAACACTTGTACTGTGGCATTTGCTTTGACTATTCCAATTACCATCTTTTCCCACTTTTCAACACTCAGCTTTTTCTGGTTCAACATCAGAAATGCAGAAGGCAAAGTTGTCCCATTAATTCAATTAAGCTCCTTGCTGTATGAACTTTATTACCTTTATGTGACTCATTTTAGAGTTTATGTGCATGTGTATGCTTTGTCTGCTTAGATTTTTTAAAAGAAATAAAATGAGATGTATCTTGAACTTATAAGGCTTTTCTTTCATGGTTTTCCATGTAAAAGGACCTGAAGAAGACAAAAAATGATTCATTTAACGGCATAATTAGCTGGGCAAAGGGGCCAATATTGTTATTTCAGAGCTCTGAGGTTTGTATGTTGGCTGCTTTTGGTCTATGACAATAATGGGACAGATATTTCATTTGTATATGAGGTCATCAGCACAACTTTGGAGTGGAATAACCATTTTTAGATGAGCCATACAATGACAGACAATGTAGTAACAACTTTATTTACCCTATTTTACCTCATACAGCTTCTTTAAGGATGAAATAGAAGTTTCTCACCAGAACCTACATTTTTGTATCTGCACATTGGAGAAGGCAAAGATCACAAAAGTTCACGGTGTATTTTAAAAGTTTTGCTTTAGCAAAGCGCATTTGGATTTTACTCTCTCAGTGAACAGCAGTTGAAGTGGGAACTGCTGACAACAAGGTGACAGGAGGCCCACAGCCACTGAAAAATTGAGAAGAGGATTTTGGGGTAGCAAATGTGGGATCTTAGACCAAAATGTGGTAGTAGCCTGAAGTGAAAGACAAATGTCTCTAAGGCATATGGGAAGTGTTGATAGCCAAGCCCAGCTGAAAAAATCAGTCTGAAGTCCTTTATAAGCTCTTACATACATGACCTATCCATAAGTCACTTACAAGATCTGAAATTAGCCTGTACTTAATGAACAAGTGGGATTTATTGCTGGTTTTCTGTGTGCAGCCTGTTATTTAGTATCTAGTGCCTTAATTTTTAGAAAGTTTGCCTCCCACACTTGTAACACCTCTGGGAAGGCTGCACCTTTCGCTTTGTGTTTCAGCTTGGCACTGGGGGAATGTGACAGGAACAAGGCTGTTTGTCTTCTATCCCTTCCACCTCCCCAGAGCACTGCCAGCTGCTGTGGGGAGAGTGCTCAGGACCTTGCCATGGATCCTTTCCATCATTCCCTCCCAAACACAGGGCTTGGTCACCTTGGCTGCTCAGAGAATGGACAGGCTGTATTTTTAACATGCTTATTCCATCATTGGAATGTCTCCTAGCACAAAAATCTGTAAGGGATTATTATGCTATGTAAATCTTGTGTTTATATTGGCCATGCTTGGCATTATATGGGATCTGCTTTTTCCATGATGATAAACATTTTTGTTTTCTTCCTTAAATCTGAATGCAGACCAGGAGCTGATGATACAGCCTTGATTCAACATCCATCATATCAGAGCAGTAGGAAGCAAACTCTGATAAATATTATTTGAATGAGCTTTGACTTTCTTTTGGTTTGCTAATCTGATCAAATATCCAGAGGTTTAATTGCATTCTCCCAATCAGTAACGCTAATAATTATTTTAGTTTTATAATATTATTGGCCACTATCAAATGAAGTCCCTATGATTATTGCATTATATACAGTTATTAGTGAGCTGGAGAAAGTAGTTGAGGTCAACAGAAGCCTGATTTGATGGTATTTTTCCTCATAAATATAAAATTATTGTTTTTATTAGATTTAACATGCACAAGGGAAAAAAAAAGACACCTCTAAAAAGAAATAGATTTTGAGAGGCTCAGATAAAGCAGCCAGAAGTGTCAAACAATGAACTTCTGCTTCTTGTATAAAAGGTTACTTGTTGGGAATAGTGTAAGGTATTACTTTTAACCTGCTCAATACAAAGAGCTGCCAAAGACCATAGTTAGCTCAAATTCTATATGACTAGTTCTTGGGTATTTTTCCCAAATAAATATATTGCTGAGGTTTACACACCTGTAGTTTTTAGTTTCTGCTTGTGCTCTGTTAAGTGCACAATGCAAGTTCCAGCTTCCTGGTCACTCTGAACAAGTTTTTGCAAAGTGAAAAAATATTTTTATTTGATTTACCCTGTAATTCCTGGGTTAAGCTTCTTTTGTAGACCAGATGTGCCCTCTTAAAAGGCAGAGTTCCCAGTGTTCTGCTTGGGTTACCTGAGGAATTAGATTTTCCATGAGAGCCTAGAGTGCAGGAGCATCCCATATTTTCTTTCCAAAACAGAGAACCGTCCAACCCAGCAGGATTTTATTTGGCTGCCTGTGGTCCAATGCCTGCTTTGTTTTAATGCATTTTGTGTTGAAATTCTCTGAGGTGGAGGCAGCCTCTCTTAGAGTGTCTCAGGCCACATTCTAAATTGGATTAAGGTGAAAATTGTGCTTTCCTTGGAGAACCCTCCCTTGGTTGTGTCTATGCTAAGAGCTGATGCTCACTCGGTGCTCAAGCCTAACCCTCCATGAGGAGAGCAAAGCCCAAGGCACACACTCTCCTCCTGAGCCTGCCCTCTCACTCAGGATAACTTCCTCCTGAGCATGAGCAAGGATGGTCCTTTGAGGTGTGTGTGCTTAAAATACTCCTGTGGGGGGATTCCCTGGAGAACCTGAAAATGTTCCGTGAGGTCTGACACTGCTGTGGATCCGGGCTGGGGACTGGGATGTCTGACAGGCTCTTGGTCATCAGAAACTGATGCCTTGAGAAGGCTGACCTAGAACAGAGGCTAGGCAGAGTTAAAGAATAAAGTAGGGATTTATTAAAAGGCCTCAATGGACCACCGTGGGCAGTACAAGAGCCCAGACAGAGCTACACCTAAGATGAACCCAAAATGGTCACAAAATGGACACCTGGTTATGGAGTCTCTCACTTTTATAAGTTCTGGCCCATTTGCATATTGGAGTTAATTGTCCAGTTACAGCTTTAGGTTATGAAGTCCCATCCTTCTTGTTTGTCTCTCTTCAGTCCATGTGGTTTGTGCTTTTGGCCTGAAACTTGTATTTTTTGTCCTTGGTCCCAAGCTAGAGAAGGAATTGTTTTGTCTCCCTGCTCTGTCTTCTAGCTTACCATCCCCTAATAGAAAACTCAGAAGTACACACTAAAGCAGTACAGGATCTGAAATCTGAATCTCAGCTAAAACCTGAGGTATCCATGGAGCTGCTGCTCTGAGCTGCTACAGCAGGCAGGGAGAGAAGGAGAACAGAGCAGGGATGTGTCCCTCAGGCCCATCTCACACAAGAGCTCTGAGTGTCAGGAGAGATCTGGGATCTCTCTTCTTCTCCTTGGAGGTTGGGTTGGAGCATGTTCCCCGTGCTGTTCCCACCCCCAGCCCTCCTCTGCCCCTGGGCCTGAGCTCTTTTTGCTTTGCTCAGTGATGTTTGCCACTAGGTTACCCAGTGCTTGCTGTCCTTCACAGCTGTAATTAGTTTGGTGATCCTGTAATGGTGATCCTGGTGATTTTTTCTATTTTTTTTTTAAATTTTTGCCAAACTGGAATGACAGCCCAGCTATTTTCCAGGTTAACTTACTGATAATACTTGGAGCTGCAATAATGCAAAATCCTCCCTGTCATCTTTCAACAAGAGAGTTCTTTTTAGTCATTAAATCTGCTAAATGGATGGTTATCTATTTAAATCTGTTGCCAGAGTAATTAACCCTGAAAAGTAATTCCCCTGCCAAATCAAATCAGAGTTGTTTTTTTCTGAAATTCTTTTTAAAAGAGAGTCATTCCTGCCAGTAAAGACCAGGGTCCTTGAGAAAATTCTGAAGAGATGTTAGAGTTGTGCTGGTTTCCTTCTTTCAGGCTCAGTGGAAGAAGCAATTGAGTCTCTTTGCTCAGTAAAGACATCCCCAGCAATCATGGCAAGAGGCTGTGTAAATGTGTAAATGGGAAACCCTCAATCTATCTCTTGTTGATAGAGAGCTTGTCCCACCCCACACCTCAGCAAGGCACTGACACAAGATTTCTTCAAAGAAAAATTAAATATGGAGTTATAAATACAGATGAATTTGGGATTGGGCTTTTTTCTTCCCCTGCTGCCCCCCCCCCCCCCAAAAAACAAAGGTTCCTAGCTCAGCTCTGAAGCAAAAATAGCAGAGAGGTGGCACATTCGGCACATTGCAGCAGAAGATGAGGGGTCAAGATGGCAAGGCAGGAGGTCAATGGGGCCAGAATATCTGGAGACAGCAGTTGTTGGGTCCTGTTTAGGTTTTTCTCTGGTTATGCAGACTAAAATATAATTTTTCAGATCTGTGGCACAGTCAGGGATTTTTGAGTATGGAAACTTCCTGCTGTTTGTTTCTACTGCATTCCCAGGAAATGCAGCTTAACTCATTGCTTTTGTAAATAGGCAAGATGATTATTCCAAATAGAATAGCTGATGAATTGCTGATACCTGAGCATAAATTTCCTCTTAAAGCCCTCAGGACTAACTGCTCACTCGAAGGAGAGTGTTCAAGCACTAATGGGAAGATATTTTGGGCCTCTGCAGGCACAAGATTTTCTTTAGTCTTCAACTGAGTCGTGGACTCAAGAATGTCATAAAAATTTTAACACTTGAGCTGTGGCTTTTCATAGTTAAAAAAATTCCAAACCACAAACCCTTCTGTTTCCCTAGAACACAAATGTTGACTCCTGTGAGCTAATTGGAGGAATTCTCTCTAAACTTTTGCATTTCTTTAATTAATATTTTTTAAATTATAGCAGCTAAAATTTAAAACCACAGTAGCTGAAAAAAATTAGGTGGGGGAAAAAAAATTCTGCTCTGTTTTTTTTTTTCCCCCTCTTTATTTGCACATGGGCAGAATGACATTCCCGAGGGAATTTTGTGCTTATACTGCAATAAGCAGCACAACTACTAAAAGTGTCATGGCTTTAATCATGTGTGCCTTTGGAAGGACACCAACACCTGATCATTGCCCTCCAAAAGAAACAAAAAGGCAGGAATAGCACAGGATTGCTCGTTCCCTCTGGCTGCTCTCCGTGCTCGGGCTTGGCTGGAGAATTTTCCCTCTCCCAACCATGTGTGGCTGGAGAGCACTTAAAGAAGGAGAAGCTGCAGTGTCAGCTTGTGCTGACATTTGCACTCCCAAGGAGTGCATTGAGCTGGTGCTGATCTCACTCACAGTGACTAAGGCTAAGTGAAATCCTCAGGTTCAGCTCAGCTTCTCAAGCCAGACCTGAATTCTCTTCCTGGTTTTAATACTGCAAAAGCTTTGAGTCTTGTTGAGCTTCAACCCTGTAAGTCCTCAAAGGGCTGGGACTGGGTGGTCTTGAGGGTCCCTTCCAACCCCATCCACTCTGTGATTCTAAATGCTTTAGCTAAAAGATTTGGAATTAAGAGTGTTGGTTTGGGGTTTTTTCCTGGAATGCAAAAAATCAGAGCCACTGAGTTGATCATGGTACAGCTAGCACAGGTCGGGGGCCCTGCTGGAAGCAGCACAGGTGGCAGTGAGCAGGTGGCAGGACAGCCCTGGGATGTGCTGGCTCTGTGACCATGTGCTCCTCAGGGCAGATACCCTGCAAGCTCCAGTTTTGGTTTTGTGCTTGCTTAAATTCACCTTATCCACGAGGCCTCAGACCACTGCAGAGGCTGGAATCACAAGCCTGGAAGACATGGAAGGGGACAGGTCCATGGGTGACTCTCAAGACTTCTTTAAATGCAACTCCTGGAACAATCAGTGACTCCAGACTCAGAGTGCACAAGGGGAAACCCATTGAAAAAGAAGTCCAGGGAAGATGGGATGGAGCTCTGGCTCCTCATGGTGATTTCTACAAATCTTGCTAACTCATTGTTAGCTCGAGCAGGTAGACCACAGTCTCCTGAGAGACAATGACTTACCTTCAGGCTTCTGAACTCTTGCCCTTTTCTTCCCCCAGACTGGAATGCTTTGCCATTTTATGCAGATGTTTTTTCTTATTCTATTCAGTTATGTAACAGAACAACTGGTTACATCTGCTAGTATTCAATTAAGCTTTTTAGGTCACTTTCAGAGGACAGCAGTGCCTTTCCAGAGTACTGAATCCATTGGCATAGCATTGTCTCAAACCTAAACAGAGGATTTCACCATTTTGTGTGGCTGTAATTATCATTCCATACAAAAGTGTATAAAATTGACACATTATTCTTTGCTATGCTGCCTATTCTCCTAATCTTTGTGATTATGAATTTACAGTGCCTAAGCACACAAAAATAAAGTTAAAATAATAGAAAGGCTGCCTTTTGCTGCATTCAGCTATGAAGTGCTTAATTAAGTAGGTGGTTAGGGAAATACAAATTGTAACTTGTCTTTATAGATATTACTGTGAGCTGCCATCTAAGCCTGGAATGAGATTTATTCATAAAGATCTTGACTTCTACCAAATGTCTTCTGTTGGCCTAAAAACACATTATTTAACTTTGGGATTTAATGTGATTTCCTTTATCCACATCCAGCACATAACACAAAGAATAACTTCCCACCTTTGGTGTGAAATGCAGTTCTTTCCTTGAGTATTGACTTTGACCTTATCCCAACCTAATAAGAGCACCGAAGAAGTAGAAATGAAAGGTGTCACCCATCCAAAACTACACATGTTCAAACAGTTTACCTTGTGATTTCCACAGTTGTTAGCCCCTGGTTTTGACATTATTTTAGGCTGTCTTTATTTAAGGAATAATAGCCCTTCAAAATATGTCACATTTAAAACACGGCTAACAAAAGAGTTTCTATTTCCAGAAAAAGAACTGTTGGGTTTTTTAGGTTTCTCTGCACCAAAAAATAATCATATAATGTTAAATCTTTCATGTCCCAAGCTGTGATTTGGGGGTAGCTCATTTGTTTTCACTGGCTTGTTTGGCAGAAGGGAAAATCTTCTGGATTCCATTTTAAACATTAGAATGCTATTGTGATTCTTACATTTAATTCACTACCTAGTGGGAAGAACATTGAATTTTTTTCTCCATCACTGTAGTATATCAAGCTTTTAAATGCATTTCTTTGGTGCATTTCTTTGGTGCATTTCATGCCTAGGGATGTTTGAAAAAATGTGGATGGGTTGATAGACAGACAGACCAAGGGATTGATTTATTTGGGTGCAAACATAATTTATAAAGGTCTTTAGGTACACTCCTATCTCCATATTTGCATACATATATATCAGAGAAAGCAACACATGTTGTAGACAATGCAAATTGCAGGGTTTAAGTTCTTCTAGAATTGTAGGAAGGCATTTTTGCTTTTTGATTGTGGTCTAACAGCATCCCAGTCTCCAGCATGTCATTTTCAGGAGAGAACATGCATGTTCCTTGAGACAGCTGGCAGGATCTGATAATGTTTGAGGGCTAAAAATCTGAGTCTACTTAACATCCTTCCCAGTTTGCTTCCATTTCCAGGGTAAATAACATTTTAGCATTCTGATGCTGAGGATGATTTGTGCTCACATTACTGTTTTAGAGTTAAAAAGGTGATGATTATGTTCTTCTGCTCTCTAGTTTTACCTGTGCCTAAGCAGAAATGTCATTGAATGTTCAATTTTTGTCAGGGCTTTCTAGAGACGATGATGTATTGAAGCACAGCCTCAGCTGCATTTCTAAAGTAACCATGTGTCCATTGAAGACTTGCATATGTTTAGCAAAGCTTGGTTGACTTGATCGTTAAGCAAGCCTCAGCAGCAATTTGTAGCAGATTTTTAAATGGATTAAATGTGAGGAGATGCAGATAGTGGCTAAAAGTGTTGATAGTAACTAGCTGGGGATGGAAGGAGCTGACCCCATGGACCTGCCTTTCGAGTCTTGCTGGGGATTGGAATGTGCAGCTTGACAGAGTGAGAAGACACTTTGAATATTTCCAGTTTGGAGGAGTAGGATGGTACCTAGTGGAGGTGGTTCTAGACTGCACATATTTTAGCTATAGCAACACAGATTTTTGTCTCTTTACTCCTACCTCTAGTATTTTCTGAATACTCTGTGCATGCCTGTGCAGCAGCAGTGAACCTTGATTAAGTGATGGAACATAACTGAAGAAATTCATAGTAATTCAGTGTACAAATGCCTGACCTAAAGCTGAAGTTAACAGCAAATAAATTATTACTGCTTCCAGAGTGTGTTTTCATTGTGGGTGTGGTATAAAGTGGATATTCTGGATGTGGATAGCGACAGGGGAAACCTTTGATCTGCCACATCTTTATCAAACAAGCTGAAAGAGAAAGCTGTCTTCAAAGCTGGAAGGCCTGGAAAGCTTTATGGCTGCCTTAGTTAAACTGAAGCTTGCCAGAGTTAGACACCACCTGCTCCATTTTAACATTAATTTTATAAGTATTGTGTTTCCTACTAATTGCTACAGAGCAAAACCACTCTTCTGGAAATCTAGGCCTTTCCATGGTTATCTGTAACTGACTAGAAGGATTCTAAAAAAGAGGGAGCACTGTAATTTCATCGATGATGTGCTGCTTTCAGGGAAGATTTCACATTCTGTTCATGCACAGAATGTTTTGCATGTGGAGGTTTTAGAATGTTTCTGTTGTCATTCCTTATAAAAAAATCCCTTGTTTTCCAAGTGGAACATGCAAAAGCCTTAATTTAGACTACTAAATGCAAATGATTAAATATATCTTGAATATGAGGAAGTAACTCTGGCAGCATCCACTCTTCCCTCACCTGCACTGCTGGTGATACCTTGACACCTGGTTTGTGTAATGAGTCAACAGACAATCTGGATTGATATTTCTTGCAATAGATGCTCTGCAGGTCAGGGATGTACTGTAGAGGCTGCAGAGTTATTTTCCTTGGGGGAAGATTTATGTTATTCATGGCTTAGAAACATCTTTCAATGGGTGGGAAGACCAGCCTTTGTTTTCTAAGGAAACAAAAATTTCAGCAAGGGCAGAATTTTTAGGATTGGCATCTTCAGGTTCCATGCATCACCTTACACAGCAGTAGCAGTGAATGTCAGGACATTGGTCTGGAGCTGGACTTGGGGGAACTGTTCATTTATTTGCTGCATTGAAACTGTGGGGATTTATTTCCTTGCAGCTTTTGAGCCTCATATTTTTCTGTAGGGAAATGAACTGTGTTGGAACCTTAAATTGGCAGCTTTTACTTTCAGCAGTCAGAGGCAGATTTGAATTTCACTGCTGGATTTTTTGGGTTGGTTTCACACTTGTTTCCTGAGGCAGGTGTGGTCTGTGTTCAGGGATCTTGTCTTTTCTAACATTTTGCCAAGTGTTAAGAGAAAACAACTTGTCTCTGTGTCATGGAGTGAGATATTTGCTGCAGGAAGGGAAGGATGGAGGAAACAGAGGCATCTGGAACAAGTTTCTTCACTGCTGAATGAAAAAATGAGGCTTTTTCTTTGGGGGATAACTATTAGAGCTGAAGGTGGGTTTTGTAGTGATTTTATTGATAAAAGCCAGGTAGACATGGAACCCAGAGGAACATACAGACCATCCCTAAAGCAGGTTTCTAATCCAAGAAAAGGAATCAAACATTCCTTCATGTGTCTGGTACTTCAGATTTCCCAAAGCTGAAGCTGACAATGAAATGCTTACTTCTAATATCCATTTCTTGGAACCTGACTTCTACTGTGGCAGTAGTTCCACTCAGCTGCATAATTTCATGTGACTTCTCTGGAATATTACAGCCTAGATTTTGAAGCTAAGAGCTCTGCTTCTCCTATTACCAAGCAGCCTGACTTAAATAATTTCACAGGATCAGAAAGCTTTTTGATACCTGAAAGAAAAAGGAGGGGAAAATTTAAACAGGTATTTCCAGAATAACTTTTTTTCCCAGGAAAATACCTTACAGACATTGCCTTGCATCCTGGAGATACCATTTATTTTTATCTACATTTGAACATATTTTCTTGATCTTTTCATGAGAAACTTATTATTATTTTTGTTTCTCACAATTATTTGCCATTTTATGGGAAATTGAGAGGTAGGAGACATTAATGAAATGAACTTCTGTTAATGGATTATGGCATTTCTTCATGTGGTGGCTTTTTGCTTTAGTTCAGTGACTAGTAGTTTAAAAGAAAGAAGGTAAGAACTTGTGTTTGGAATAAACAGCATTCCCAAGTGGCTGAGGTTTGGATTTTTCATGTGGTCTTTTTAGAACCTCAGGTTCTTCTTCCACACATCCAAGACATTTGTAAAATTGTTGTGTCATTAGATTGAGCTCCAAGCCTTGTTTCTCAGTGAGTGTAGAAACACCAGCACTAATACGTGGGTGAGCCTCGAATTTGAATAGAAAACTCCTGCTGCTGGTGTGATGCTCCTGCTCCTGTGCCTGTTGTGATGTTAAAGGTGTTCCACAGAATAAATTCAGTATTTTCTCCTCTGTCCTGCAGCATCCTCATGCTGTGGTCACAGCAGCCGGACAGGGACAGTCCTGCCCCTCACCTGAAATGGATACAGCAGCCACATTTTTGGTGCAGTTGCTACTTTGCTGATGTGAAGGAGCTTTTGTTTGCTCTGTGAGTCTGAGCTGTTTACTCAGAGATGATGCTCCAGAGCCAGCAGAAAAGCTCCTCTTATCAGCATTTCCCATCTTTCTGCTGGAGGGGCTCTGCTGACGTGGCACTGGCACTGTGAACCCTGTAATGGAACACATGCAAAATTAAACTGGAAATTAGAGGATCATGGAAGAATTTCTAGGGAAAGTGCAGCTCAGTGGTAAATAAGTGGTAGATTCTGCTCTGTGCTGCTGTTCTGATAGGTTTAACAGAGGTTCATGTTTCTAGCTCTGTGCAGGAGGTAATGGAGCGTGAACTGGAGCGTACAGGAAAGCAGGAAAGCCTTCCCTGAACTCTAAATGCTTTTATTTTTTGTGGGAAAGGATGAGGGCAGGAAAAGCTTTAAAGTGTAAAAACCAAGTGGTAAATTTGAAGGTCTCATATGAAGCAGTCTGTCTTTTCATACCATCGAATTTAAAAATAAATTAGGAAAATAATTATCTGAAGTTCTGCTCATGTCTGGACAGTGATCATAGACCTGCTGGCTTTTATCTGCATTACTGAGGGTATGCAAAGTTCTTGGATAACTTATTGGTCATATTATACTTTTTGGTATTTTTTTTCCACACAAATAGGCAGTAGAGATTCAAAATCAGAGATGCAAACAGGAATTTCACTATGAAAGCTCAATTTCCTATCCCAGCGGATGGCAAAAATCCTCATTTATGGTGAATTGAACTCAGTGTGTGTGAGCTGATTCTTCTCTGCCTGTGTGACATATTCAGGGGTATTTTGAATACACTTGGGATGTGATCTGTGTGTGTTTCAGATCATGCTACTTTCCACAAAGCCTATTTGCTTGGTATGAAATATTTACACATCATTTTACACAAAGATTTGTTCGTCATACATAATGCAGAGTGTTGAGTCTTTGTCTGTGTTAGCATCTGCCATCTTAGCTAGCAGTAGGCTTGCTAATTTAAATATTTTAATGAATGAGTCATAACCTTTGTGTAAGAGCACCAAAATTATAATTGTCATTTAATTGTATCCACCAATGTATTTTTAGAAAAAAAACCCCTGATTTTAGTGATCAGTGTGAGGTATTCAGCATAATTTCATGTAGGACCTAGCTTATAAACCAGTGGAATTCACTTTAATAAATGTGTAGGACAAATATGTTAGATAACAAATAACCTACTACTGTATTTTCTTCAAATAGATTAAATTTTCTGCTTTATCATTTGACCTTTGGATGGAGTTGCAAATTGCTGATGGGTGAGATTTGGAATCCTTCCGATCTAGATCTCAGGTAGAGAGTGGTTTTTTATTCAGAGGACATTTTTCCCTCTGTCACACACAGGAGCCAAGGAAAATGTTACATCCAAATGCAGCAATCAGCCTTTTAAGCCTCCTGAGCTTTAGAGGTGCCACCAGAAAATTTGCTGTGCTTGTAAATAGGTACAACAAAGCCTTCACTGTGATTAGCATGGATTCAACTGGAAGGGATTTGTACAACTCTCTGTTATTTAGGACTAGTGATGTAAGAAAAAATACTTGTCACAGTCATTATCTTACAGCTGAACAGCAGAAGAGCCAACAAGTAGCACCTGGAGATTAGCCAAAATTTTAGAAAGTGCCTTTTATGTTGAACAGTCAGTTATGTTGTTGGCTTGAGCTGCATTATAGGCCATGGCATCTCAAGGATTTTTCCAAAGGATTATTTTTCTCATTTGTGCTGCACAAATATGGAAGAAGCCTGTTTGTCTGGGAGCATCAGGGATTTATTCCGAAGGATGCTTGCAGCTTAATTGGCTTCCTTAGATTCTGATGCATAATTATTCCCTCATACCCCAATAGATTTTGATGCCCCACTTACTTTAATTGTGAAGTACCACAGGCATTGCATAAATAAAAATAAATATCCAAAGGCAATTTATAAATACATCCTTATCATTAGTCTGCACAAGATTTAGGTGTCTTGCAATTCTCAGGCAAAACATAGTTAGAAATCCTGCTCTCAGCTGAACAGTCAGGCTGCTTTATGATAAAGTGATTCTGTGAATCAAAAAATATTATGTTGTTGCAACACAAATCTATGCAATATTGAGAAATGCAACTAAGATTTGTTTCTGTCCTTTTTTTTTAATGGGCAGGCAAAGTGTAATCAATGGCTTTTCTTAGAGCCATAAACGTAATTCATCCTTTGCAAACACCTGTCTAACAGGGAGATCAGACTTCAAGAACAATGTGGATCATGTAAAGAAAATGTACATTTTATTTATTTCTTCCCTTTTCAAATTGTTCCTTTTACTATGTGGCAGCAGGTTTGATAACAAGGCATATGTGTTCTCTAGAGCAAGCTTAATTAGCTCCTGAAATTATGTCCCCTTGGTTGCTACTTCATGTTTTTGGGTTTTTTTTGATGCTGGGAGAAGAAAGATTCTGGCCTTGTTGCCCACCAAAGAACACCAGCAGGAAAAGATAAGGTTTTTATTTGCAAGTGCTTTTTATGGAAGATAAGTGGCTCAGACTCCAGACATCTGATGTGCAGTAAATGTGAAGAGGGATTCGTGCCCTGTGACTGAGCTCCCCCCCTGAGTTTCTGGAAGGAAAGTTTGAAAGCCCTCATGGATTTTATATCTGGGCAGGTTACTGTGTTAGAGTTCTGTGGAAAAGAGGAAAAAATGTGCTAAAGGAGTAGGAAAGGACCTGCTGAGGAAGATGAGTGGATGGTGGCCTTCACTTCTTCACTGGTTCCTCCTCTGTCTCCCTGCCTGACCTGCCTTGGTTCAGGGGAGGCAGGGTTGGTTCTTTGCTTTTGTCATGTGGGGCTCATTTCTGCAAGAGCCTGAAAGTTTTCAGTGCTGAAGTGCACAAAGTAGGCTCAGAATGTGTGCACTGGATCTTGATGGCAATTAGAAAAACCCAGTGGTGGGATGGAGACACTCTGCCTATCTCTGTATCTTTGTCTTTCACTTACCATGAAATCATGGTTCAGGTCCCATTTGTCTCTATCACTCATTTAAAGAATTGCTTTGCCACATCTGAGGGCTTTAATCAGTTCTTATGAACAAACTCACTGAAGTTTTGTGTTGGTGAAATGATATTTTTGCTATAGGACATATTACTGTAGGAAATACACTGCATTTGGGACTCATCACAGAGACTCCTAAATTGAACCTTGGCTTGAAGATTTTGTGAGAGTGATGGTTAATAAAGAGAGGATTATTATTAACCTAGCAGATGAATTTAGCTGTGTGTAGCATCTGTCCTGAGGAGTCACAGTTTCCTCTTATTCAGGCTTAGTGTTGTACATCTCATTTTAAAGATGATTTTTCTACCTTCTATATTTACATCCTTTCATCAGGATGAATTTCTTTGGACAGAAGCAGTTTGTGGCACAGTACCAAACGTGTGAGGTGTGTGAGAGTGTGGCATTCCTCCTCCTGTTCCAAGTACACATTTCCTGCAACCCAGAATCTGTAATTTAGCAGAGGAAATTGCTGGCCAGTGGGATTATTGCTTCATATGCTCACAGGAGTAAAACCAAAGGGTGAGAAAGAAGGGGTTGAAAATTTAAACTACCTCCCATTTGCTTGGAGATGAGAGGGAGGAAAAAGGGGGAAGTAAACCCTTAAGTTCATATTTTAAGTGATGCCTCCTTGCCACTCCTACATGGGTTTCTATGGAAACAGAAGCAGAAACTGGGCCATTGGCAGCCAAGAATCCATTTACACTTTAAATTTACTGCTTGAGCAGCCATGCAGTTTTCTTGTCCAAATTAAATCATAATGGAGTAACACATGCTAAGTAAATTGGGGGTAAGTTGAAAACAGCAAATATTAAATATCTTCCATGGATATGCCAAAAACCCCTCCACCTTTTTTCTGAAAGATCATCAAGTGACAGGTCAGATTATATTTTTTTAAAGAAGCTGCTTTCTTGTGGCTTTACAAATATACATTGGAAGTATATTAAGCAGTTAATTATGTTCTCTCAGTTAATTAGGGATGTGGTTTACTTTCTTAGGCAACATGGCTGTTTCAGTGCTTGGGACACAGGAAAAAAACCAAGCTGCATTTTCCTTACTGCTCATCCTCTAATAAATTCTGTGGTGAGATTCTCAGGCACTGAAATGGCTCATGGATGTTGTACAACCACAACTAATAATTATTTAAGTCTGATTAGAATATAAAGCCAGCTTAGATGGGGTCCTGAGCAACCTGGTCTGGTGGATGACATCCCTGCCCATGCTGGGAGTTTGGGACTGGTGATCTTGAAGGGCCCTTCCAACTTAAATCATTCTGTGAAAATAAAATGCTTCTACTGCTTGGGATAAAACTGTTGTCAGATACATGCCACTCTTAGAAACTTTGCTCAAGTTATTAAGCACTTGCTGAAGCTGTTTGAGTTGATGTTTTCTGCTTTAGTTGGTTTTCCTCTTTTTGTTGATTTTTTTTTTCTATTCTGGTGAGCTTTGATTAGAAGGATGACAGTGCTCCTGTGATTTTGAGAAAGAGGTTTTCTTCAGAAAACATGCCCAAATTATGTGCTGTGTTTGGTTCTGTTTGTCACTTCTCCAACTGCACTTGCTCCCTCAGCTGACTTTCCAAAATCTGGTGGAAATCCCAGAGGTTTTTCTGCAGTATTAATAGAGAAGGATGGTGGGAACACCTGGAGTCAGGGAGCAGGCTGGGCTGCTTATGAACAGCCATGAAAGAGGGACAGGAACTGGAGAGAAACAGGGAGAACCCAGGAACCACATCTGTATGGAGGGAAGAGTTAAGGAAAGAGAGAGTCTGAAAGAGGGGAAGAAATAGGAAGAATGGATAGAGAGAAATGGGATGCATCATGAGCAGTAGAGCAGGGGAAATAACCGAGAAAAGGTAGTAGGGATAAGTGTAGAAGATAAGTGGGACTGAGGATAAACTGGGAGGACTGGGACTTGGCAGAAGATGGAGGCTATGCCTGTGCTAAAATGTCTTAGGGATGGAGAATTAGCAAGGAATATGATTCTAGAATGAGAAACTGCCTGGGATAAAATTTGGCATGAAGTATCCTCAGAAGCTGAAATGGCAGCTAAGAGAAATGGCAGAGAGCAGTTTAGTCTGTATTTGGGATCTCTCCCAGCCTCTTGCCTCATTTTCCCTGGGGGCTGGACCAAGAGAGAGCTGCAGTCCCTGCAGGGCTTTTCCCTCAGTCCTCTGACAGGGCATCTAAAAGGGTACCAGAGACATGGATTTCCTGCTTGGGCCTCCACATGATGGCAAAATACAAGAATTTGTTTTGCCTTTGTAAACCTCCTTTCCATTCATACTTATTTTTTAAATTTTTTTTTCCCAAGCAGTTGGTGGCTCTTGGGTCTCGCTGACACCAGCGAAATCTGCCAGTCGTGAAGGTAGCGAGTGCTGGCAGGCAGAGCAACTGTTTTGACAGACCAGGAGATGTGCAAAGAAAGTGTTCCTCCATTTTCTCCTGCTCCTGGTCAGGGATAAACACTTGTATGGCACAGGGAGATTCTGCTGTGTGGGAATTCCAGAGCAGCTGCTGCTGCTGCTGTGTTTGGTTGCAGAGCACATGGGCTAGTCCTGCTCCTACAAAAAATGAGAGGGAAAAGCCAGAAGCACTTGGTGTGTGGAAGGAAAGAATGACCAATCCACGGAGATGAGAAGAGGGAGCTCATTAAATATGCCCAGCATCAGAGTCACAGGGAGTTAGAAATGTTTTGAGGATCACTTTACAGGCTTAGAGCCACCTGAGAGATCTGAGTCAGTGGGGGCTCCTGGCAAGGGGAGATAGATTTGTTAGGAAAAACCTATAAGGCAGTGTTGACAGCTAAAGGAGGCAATACAAGCTCTTGTTTGAGGAATAGAGAAGAGGCAATTTATTGTTATTACTGCTGGAACAAGTGGTACAGCCGGAGTCTTGCTGAAACAGGTATGACACGGTGTGAAAAATGCTCCAAGCCATTGCAGCTTAGGTGAACTTCAGTGGGATTCCTCTGGAGAAATAACCTGTAGTCGTGAAATGGTTTTGAATGTAGTTTTGAAAGAATGATAGTGCTAGGAGAGACTTGGGATATTTTATTTTCTGGAGGAAGAGATGGCAGCTTTCTGTGGGGACCAAATATTGCCCAGATACCTGCAGGATTATCAGCCATCAAAATTAAATGTGCAAAGCCCATTTAAAATTAGAAAGTCAGCAAAAGAGGCTGTGGACATCTGTAGGATTTGGGGAAAATTTTAAAAAATGTTCATTTCTGTTGATATTTGGGGTAAATATATAACACATTCATACCTCTCCCAACATGTAGGAGCACTTGTTCTTTGAGTCTGAAGGGAAAAGGAGTGCTTTGTGCCAGTGTTCCGTGGGGTTCACGTGGTGCATGTGGGTGATCAGGTGTCTGCTGAAAATGAGCCTGGTAGCCAAGCACAGAGCTGGTAAACTGCATTTGTGGTGCTTGGATTTCACAGGAGTCAGAGTATAGGCCAGCAGGAGAGATGAGTGGTGAACATGACATCTGTGCTCAGAAAGAGAAAATGTGAGGCAGCTGCTGGTTTTCTGATGGTCAATTCTGTGGGAAGTTTTAACCCAGAATTTAAAAAATGATAGGTGGGAACCTGAAAATGAATGGGAAGTGAATAGGAACTGGTATAAATGGATTTTTTTTCATGCTGGTTTGGGAAGACTAATGGCAGAAATTAGCTGTTTTTTTAAACAAGATTATTGCAGGAGAGTCAATCTGTTTGGTTTGAAACAAAACATTACCTTAACATTCCACAGGAAATGATTATTGAAGGTGGAAAAAAATTGCACAGGAAGATGGCTAAGGGGTCAACTCCAAGCAGCTGTGAACAAAATACAATTTTCAGGATGGATAGAGATTAATGATTTTGTGCCATGATTAGAAGATATTATTAGATGTTTGCTCATTAAATTTTGGCTAATGTGATATTGAGAGGATTTTGCTCAGCTGGAGAAAAACTCATCATGCAGGGCAAATACAAAGGAATTGCCAGCTGGATAGGTGGGTATGGAAGAGTTACAGTCAGTGGTCAAAGTTGTGCCCCACTGATGAGAATTATAAACTGGGTGGTGGGTGAGGAGATTTTGGAGCTGGAGATACTGGGCTGGGGGGGCGGGGGGAGAGGTGTTGAGCTCCAGAGAAGCAGCAATTCCCCATAAAAAGAGCTCAGTTTTTGCCCTGCCCAATGCCCTCTTTTTCTCAGTCTGGATTTTGAGAAAATGCCTACGAGTTGCATGGTCTGTGCTATAAAGGAACTTTCTCTTTCTTTTTTTTTTTTTCCTTTTTTTTTTTCTGAAAATACGCTTTCAATGTAAGCAACACTAAACCAACAAGTCCTCAGAGCACTCCTGAAAGGGCTTTTAGGTCCCTCCTGCTGCCAGCAGGGGCCTCCCCACAGTCTGGAGCTCACTAATAGACATATTTCACTTCTGTGATCATCTATTTTCCTATCAGCAGTAAAAGCAGCGATTTTCAGGTATGCTTCCTTCTCCTTTAGAAGCTCAGCTGAGCAGAAGGACCTGTGCAGTGCAGCCCAGGTCTTCTTCAGTCAGAGCTGACTGTCCCCTGTTCCCAGGAATGAAAATGTCCCTGCCATCAGACTGGGAATTCACTTTCCCAGCTTTCAGCTTCCTCTTGGAATCTCAGCAAGCTGGAGCTCTGACTAGGAGTGATTGTCTGCTCTGCTGGTTTGCCTCTCTCTCAGGCTGGCTGATTCCCATCGGGAAGTATGGGCCACTGCACTTTCTTGCAAGGCTCTGAAGGGGGTGACTCATTCCTCCTCTTTGTCTGCTCCTTAAGCAGCTTCTGCCGCACAGCTTCACCTCCTGCTTCAACACAGAGTACAGAGCTTGTCAAAGGGGTTTTAAACTCCGAGTAAACTCAGGGAGGTTCTGCCATCTGCATTTCACTCTCCTCACGTGCTCCAGGCTTGGAGTAGACACACGCTGGGGTTTTTATTTTCCGAGGATGTGGCCACACATCCTGAATTGATCCTTAATTATTTTAATCAGTTTTCTGGTACCAGGTGAAGCATAGTGGACTGAACGCTGAGAGTATTTTTAAATCCTTTAAGCTGCAAAAAAACCCTGGGGTGGGGCAGGATTTTAATCCATGCATAACTTTATTATCTTTATTCCTGCACATTTCAAAAGACTTCTACTTGTTGCTTCCCCTGGCTAGAAATGCTCTACACTACATACATTGGAATTGAGGAAATACAGACCATACCCATTTATTCCTTGTGTTCAAAACAACTTCTGATCCTCATCTTTGCATCTCAACAGGAAAACATAGTGTATATATACATATATATCCTACATATATATCCTATGGCTGTTTTTTCATTGGTTTTTGGGTTTTTTAAAGCAAAAAAATAAACACAGCTCTATGAACATGAGACACAGGAACACATTAATTTGATTCCATCTGCTGAATAATTTTTGTGAATTTAATTGCACCCTGGTTCCTTCCAACACATGAAGACATATGTTCCTAAACTAATTGAATATAGCTTCTGGTCTTGGCAGGGGTCCAGTACACTGTTGAATCAACAACAATATCAAGAATTTTTTCTGTTGCATGATCTCTTCACCATTTTCAATTTGGAAAATCCTGTGACAAAATGAAATATAGGCTCATAAAAAGCTGGCTAAATACCCCAAATTAGATACTAGTAGCCAAGGAGATTTCTGATTGAAATGGTATTTTTTTGTCATTTGTGTGTTTTGGCTGTAAATTTTATATTGCAGCTCTTTTCAGGTGCTTTTATTGGGTTGATAAATATGGCTGCTGTGGCCCTAAATTCCTCCCTTCAGTTCTAAATGAAAAATATTTAAGAGTCATAAGATTTCTTATCTGTGAGGTTATCGAGCTGGTTATCAAAAAGTGCTGAGAGTCTGCTTCCAAACCCAGAACTTGATAAAATTTACCAGCTAGAGGATATCCTATATGCACAGAATGTTTCCCTTTTTTTCTCTGGTGTTCACCTCCTCACTCCTTGAGTTTTGTGGCTGTTGACTCTTCCCGGACCTGTGCTCTCTGACGAGATTGACAGCAGCCTGGATTAAACCAGGAAAATGCAGAGTGGGACTCTGAGAGACCCCTGATCTTTCCCAGCAGCTTTATTATGGTCCCTGTATAATTACAAGCATGTGGGATCAGCAGGAGAGGCTGAGCCCAAACTAGCCTGTGTGCTTGCTGCTGCTGTGTCAAGGAATTTCAGTCATCTGTCCCAGAACTGCATTATGCAGATGCAAGTACGGTATTGAAAGGGAAGAAATAGAAGTAATTGCTTCCTGCCTCTGAGTGGGAATGCACATCTGAAAGTCAAGGCACATGTTCTGGCTTGTGTGGTGAAGTTGCAAGAATTTTATTCAATCAGTGCCACTGGAGAAGTGCAGCCCAGTGCTTTGCATATCATGAAACTGAAAAATCATATAAATGCAGATGAGTTTTTTTACTGTGTACTGACTCTCAGCCCAGTGTTAAGTTAGCTTGAATAAAACATATTAAAACCTGCTATTAAATATTGGTATTTAAAGGCTGGGAGGTGCTTTTAGTGCTTGGCCACTTCACAGGGTTGGTGAAGGCACAAAAATGTCCTGAGTTATATTTATCTGCCTAAATGCTTATGGACTGAGTTGTTTTCAGAACAGATTTAAATAATTCATCAGGTCTATCTGAGTTAGTAATCCTTCCTTGCACAGAATCACAATGCATGTTAAAAAATTTCCTTCTGGAAGCAGGAAAAATACCTTAAAACTCCAACACCTCTGAGGGGACACCCTGGAACTCATCTGTGCCTTTTTACTTACAGTTGCTAGGCACAGAATTGGGGTTCAGTGCTGGGTTCATGGCTGGATTCCATGAACTCAGAGGGCCTTTCCAACCTAAATGATTCTGGGATTCTGGTGAAACTTCTGTGAAACCCACTCCTGCTTCTCACTGATTTAATTACCTTGGTTGAGGAGTATCACTAATTCCCAATATTACTAATTCCATGGTGACAGTTTGCAACCCTAAAGGTAAGAAAAAATTGGAGACTAATTCCAAGCTTTTCTGTGGATGTTAGGGAGGTATCCAGTGGTGCTCTGTAGCCCCAAGGAAGGATGAAACTGTACCTAATGAAACAACTTGGCATGAAATGAACTGAAGGCTTGAAGAAAGGCTTGGAGCTCAGGCTCTGAGGTGTGTGGATGTGTTCACATACTAGAAATAACATATAGAATATAGCTTCAAAGTAGCATCTCTGAGGGAAGAGGGAGGGAGGAGGAGTAATACACTAATAATTCTCTTTATTTGAAGGTTAAAAGGATGCTCAAGCAGCAATTGCAGTGTTCAGAGCATCTTGTGAAATGAAAAAGAACCTCTTCCATGTCCCAATTTTTCCTTCATAACCAGCCTTTCCTTTCTCCCCCTATCAGAAGTGTGGATGTAATTCACATGTTATGTGAGTAGAAGCAAAGTGTGTGACAGGTAATCCAGGGTCCTCTTTTTAGCACAGCTTCAGGTTTATGGGAATTTGCACTGATTTTCATTTTTCCCTAAGTCCGAGCAAGAGGGAGAAGCAACAGGAGGGGACATAAGCACATTTATTCCTAGCTCTTTTAGATGAGACCTTAAAGGAATCCTCAGGTGTCTGTGATATAGTGGTCATCAAATCTCTCAAAAATTCAAGCTTGAAGGTGTCTCACTGCCCTATCTAGGATAAACTTGCAGAGGGGAGGTTGAGAAAGGAGCCTTTTCCTTCTCAGTGCATGTGTTTCAGCCCAGCAGTTGTAGTAAAACTCAGTGCTGCAGGTTTTGATGCTCTGCTTAAAAACAAAGAGTTTTAAAATCAGATATTTTTAATTTGAAAGGTGCATTTTGCAGCACCAGCACAGCCAAGTGGTTGAGTTCACAGGAGGCAATTGGCATGGGTGTTGTCTGTGTACAGATGCTGTCCCTGAGTGCTTTGAGCCAAGATCACTTCAAATTAAAAGGGAATTTTGGAATTTTAGCTAAAAAGCACCTGCATGCTTCGTGAATAAGCAGCAGCTGCAATCTCTTGTGTTGTTTCTCTGCATCTGGCCTGGCTTGGTACTGCTCTACATGGAGATTCATTTAACCACCCACAATAACAATGAATAATGTACATGTGAAGTGGTGTGTGCCTGCTTTTCCTTTCCATCTGAAGAAATGTGACCTTCTCTGTCACACTGATACCATCACTTATTACTCTTGTCACGTTCTTTGGTAGCTATCCACTGTTATGATTTAGAAATGCTTTATCGAGTGTTAAACACAGAGATGGTTGTATCCTTTTTATTAAATATGGGATAAAGCCAATCTAACTCCACGAGGTAGAATTTGTAGAGATCACTTTGATATTTTTCCTCTCTTTGGTGAATTTTAAAACTCCAGTGTCTTATCAATGCAACAGATTATTCTGAGCAAAAGAACATTGAGCGCACAAAAACTTCCCTTTAAAAGTTGTGGCACTGTCAAGCCAGAATGGGGGCTCCAGATTTGGATTCTGCATGGCTGCCTCCCAAGCAGGGTCTGTTACCAGACAATCCGTGGCCAAAGTTTACTGAAAACATTTATTTGGTCTCACCCAGTGCCTTGGGTGTGTTTTTAAATCACAGTACTTCAAATGGATTTGCAGATTAATTATGTATCTCTAATTCACAAAAGAAATCAAGTCATGTGATTTTTTTTTTTTTTGCCTAGGTTGACTGGATAGATGAGAATCAGATAAACACAAAAAGAGGCCATTGCTGCTATGCCACAGCTCCTATACTACATGGAAACGTATTTTTCCTTTGGATTTAAAGACAAGCAGTATTTAAAATCTTGTCCAGCTGCAGAGTGTTTATTCAGCATCTAAAGGTTTCTGCATTGAATATGCATTAATAAGTCACAAGAATTAATAATTTACAATAGAATAGACATAAAATGATGGGGCTTCTACTCAGCTGCATGCAAGTTTAACTTAATTCATCCACACAAGCAAAATAAAAAGGAAAGAGGCTGCGAGACAAATCTAAGAACTACCCAGGGATTGGCTCCATCCATCTTTACTCTTTGTGGTTCTGGAGCAAAGAGATGAATGGGAAAAGCCACCAGGAAAAAAAATGAAACTCTCTTGGTTCTGGGGGAAAGAAAGGCAGGACTTATTTAGGAAGCACTTTTAAATGTTGCTGTTTGTTACAAGTGTACAGAGCATCTAATTGTCTGGGTACATTTTCCGTGCCAGGAAGTTAATGAAATTAAATACATAACTAGATTTTGAACTTAACCAGATTTAATTTATGACCATTAATATTAGAAAATTTAACTGTGCTAAAATGGCAACCTAAAAATCTAATCCTTTGAAGTATAAATTTAATTCTGGAGAAACCAGTTAATGGAAGGTCTACATGGATAGGGCCAAGTGCTTAATATCATCTAGAAATGTGCTATTTTTTGGCCACTTTTCTGTAGGTACCTTTTGAATTTCTGGCCTTGAGACACTACTTAAATCTCTTTTCCATGCCAAGAACAGATCATCTCACAGGTTCCTTTCTCAGCCACAGGTAATCAGCAGGAGAACAATTCAGTAGCGATGCCCCCCTTCTGTCCTTCATCCAACCAATCTGAACTAATGTGGTTCTATCGCCTACTTTTGGAGAGAAGTTTCTTTAGTGTGCTGACTCCTCTTTTAAATTTGGGGTTAAGTAAATGACTAAGGATTTTTTGATGCTTAGAATTCCAAGTAATAATAATTTAAAAAAATTAACCCTTCAGCTATGTAATCCAAACCAAATTTTCAAACTGAATTTGAATATGGAATGATAGATCTCAAATGTTTGTTTTACCAGCCTCTTCACAAGGAGAGATTGAGATAAAAAGTTGTGCTTCTGGGTGGTGAAGAAATCTGGCAGATTACAGAATACTGAGTATTTATATCATGGCATTTTGCTAAAAAATTCCATTGACACAAACTGTGTCTCAGAGATTCAGAAAAGTCTCCCCAAAGCTTCACATAGTTCCTACTTGTAGCAAGCAGCATTTTTATTGCCTTGTCTCCTGTGGGGAAAATGCTCATTAAAACTCCATTTAATTTGGTGTTAATGATGCCATTAGCTCCTCCACATGTTTCGTGGGAGTCCTCCCCCACATCTGCATTCTTTCTCCCAGTTTTCCTCCATTCACTTTGTCTGTCCCCAAAGTCTCTCCTGGTGTGTTAATGAACACCAGGCAGGACCATGGAGTGTCTTCTGTAGGTTCAGAGGAAACGTGGTAAAAAAAAAAAAAAAACACTGAAAAGTGGGGGTTTTGTGGCATTTGTCACATGGAGACCTGGGAAAACAGCCTTCCATCACAGGAGTGCTCTGGTGAGCAAATCACCTCGGAGAAAGAGACTCCAGTGTTCAGTTCTCTGCACAGAAAGTCTCTTGCTCTGCTTCCCATCTAAATTTTTAATGCCTGAGATTCCTCATGCAAAAAGAGAATCTGCTTTTTATTCAGGGTTACTAAGGATGCCTACAGAGTATTTTCTTAAACTATGTCCTTCCATTTCTCTGTTTTGTTTTCTTTTAAGCATCAATATTGGAATTTACTTGATTTAGATAAAATTTTAGTTGAATTTTACATTAGAATTACAATTTCACAGGTAGAGACTCAGATATTCCAAATGACCCATTTTGATTTGAGCTTAAAGCCCTTTTCCAACTCACAATTCTGTGATTGTATGAACAAATAAAATGAAGTGTATCAGAGGTAAATGCAAAGCCAGGGTTTGCTGGTAAGTGGAAAACATCTTTTCTTCATTACAAGTCCTGTGCCCTGCATCCCAAATGTGTTTTTCCACCTCCAATAATCTCTACCCAGTCTCCAAAGTGCAATTCCACTGCAGCAGTTTCTCCAGCGGGGTCCAGATTTCCCATTTCCATCTGTGTCCTACTTCAGCAGAGAAAGGATTTAGGATGCACCGTGTAAGACACACTGTACAATGAGGAAGGGTGGAAAGGCTCACAAATAGCAGGTTGGCTTAATTCCTGCTGATACGGAACTGCTGTAAATTGAACTTTGTTTGCTCACACACTTCGACTGGGGAGTTGTTGTCTGCTCTGGAGGGAAATGGTTGCCAGCGAAATTTAAAATAAATTGCTTGTTCACCTAGTTGGTGGGGTTTTTTTTTTTATTTTTAGTCTGGCTTCCTGGGGGACAAATTTTGCAGTCTCCATGTCTGCCTGCTCAGCCATTTATCACTACCCAACCTCCTCCTCGGCTTTCAACACATTGGTTAATTTAATGCAAATGTGACAGAGCCAGAAGTCATTAGATCTAATCGTTAGTCATAAGATCTAGTCATTATATTTAAGTCATTAGTCATAAGATCATCATTCCTACCAATTTAATAAAACCTGGTGGTTGCTTTGATGATGGAGACCCAAAGTACTACATTTTCTTGGGGGGAAAGATGGTCAGCAGCCGCTTGGCCTCTCTGTGAGCATCATTTTTGGGGCTGACACGTGGAAATATTTTACTGAACATTGTTTCCTGTAACAGCCAAGATCCTTATTTTTCTTTTTATTGGTAAGAATGGCAGGCTTTCCAATTCCCTTTTGATACTTGTCCTCACTGTTCATAATCCTTGTTCCTAACAGGTTCCTCAGGGAATAAATTAAACCAAACTGACCAAGAAGTCCTTGCAAAATTTCAATAGCAGCAACTGGCCTTTGAGTAAAATTTTCTTTCCCAGTCCGTCTGATTTTGGTTATTTTGTTGGGTTTTAATTCTTGCCCTGGCCAAAAAAAAAAAAAAAAAAAAAGGATGATCTAGTGAATATAGCTCTGAAAAGAAAGAGAATTCTGGTTTTCTTAATATAACAAGTTATTTCTGCCTAGAAACATGACAGTGAGGTTCATCACTGCCCTAATTCTTTTCACCTGTCAGCTTCTGCTGGCTCTGACTGCCAATACTGTGAGATAATCAATGCAGTTGATGTTTGCCCTTCTGTGCCATAATAGTCTGTGATAAACCACAATGAGTGTATAAATTTAAATAGCTGGAGTACTAACCCAGCAAAAGAGAGAATAGTAATTTCTGATGGGCTTGGCTTTTTTTATTGTGTGTTGGCACACACTCAGAAAGTATTTGGGATCATAAAATGTTGAATTCCCTATTTCGTTTCACTGGAGGTATTCTTGCAGATTATTTAGAAACTCTTGAAAGGAAGTTCAGAAAAGAAATAGTATTTTTCAGGCCAAATCCTTAAGTCTGTATAGTTCCTTTAGGATATATGGGGTTTTCTATCACAAAATCCCTGGTGACTCCTGGATTTTTCAGATGTGGCTTCTTTGTAGAATGCTTTTTGTCCAAGTCTTTTTTTTCCTGACTGTGCTTCTCTCTTTCCCAATTGTTTAAGCAACGTGAGTAAGTCTGTGGGCTGCCTGTCACTGCTTCACAAGCACCCTGTGCTTATAAATGTAAATACCAGTCCTCTTTTATTGTGCACCTTGCTTTAAAGCTGCTGGTTTTGTCCCAGGACAAATAACACAATCAGTGATGCCTTTTAAAAAGTTGTTATTCAAACTCCTTTTTGCTTCGTCCTTCCATCTGCCAGTGAATGTATCTGAATTGTGCTGTGCTGATCAAATGCACAGGGGAAATTTTTGCTAGAAATCAAATTAATCTTTAAAATTCTGCGTTCTTGACAGTGAGTATAGGGTGATTAGTGACAAAACTGGCTTTCTCCTCAGTTCATCCCTTTTAATGGTTCTTTACCCAACTAAATCCGTGGATGCTGGGTTAATACCTGTCACTGAAAATGCAGAGATGGGATCCTGGCTCCACAGCAGTTAGGGTGTGACAGGCCAAGTGAATTTTGCATGTTCATTAATTTCTGCATTAGTGCACTGGATTTTTCACTCATTCTCAGGTATTTGTTATGGTTATATTTAGATGATCAAACAAAGTCAATTCACAGCTTGTTTATAACAGACTGACCTCTTTATGCTCTCAGTCTGTCACAAATCCACAGAGTTATTAACAGAAAATCAAACCCTGAATTGACATTGGAGGAACTGGGATTGTTCCATGCATATGCTGGCCCTGTCTTTCAGAGACATCAGGCAGCCTGATTTATTATTTATTCTTTCAGTTCTTTTAGATTTTCTGTCAGATCATCCTAGAGATGAAAGAAAGGAAGTTCTTACTGCCCTCAAAATGGACAAGCTCCTCTTGTAATGGAGCTCTGAAGGGGAAGAGGGAACTACATATGGAAAAATGAAGATCCCAATTCTATTACAAGGCTCTGGAATGTGAGCTGTAAATTATTTGTTCAGACCACCTGCAGTGTTAAACAATGAAATATATGTGGCTGATTTAATTAGCTATTGATGTGTATCATATAACAACAACATCACACATATGTCCTGCTTTTAGTGCAAAAATAACTGCAAAATAAGAGGTTTTTTTTTAAATTTGCCTTCTGGAAGGCAGTGATTTGTTATAAACATGAACAAAGCTTATAAATCATATAAAACACATGCTCTTGGGATTAGGTTTATACAATTTTCAATGTTGATCTGGCATAGCTCTTAAAGAAAGCTGTATCCACTTAACCTGGGGTTCAGCTTTGGCAGCAAGATGTGAGAAAGCATAATATTTGCAGCTTCTGTGAGCTTGGGAGACATAATGAATAGAAAACTGTAATTCTCCTATTTGGAATCTTTGAGAGTCCTTTCAGGATGCATCATGGTTTATCCCAGTTAAAGCCCATAAATGATCTAATAGAATGTTTCTGCTTTTTCTGTAACTTACAAAAAAAGGCAGCTCATGCCTTAATTCTTTCTGAGACAAAGTAGCCCTTTTGGATTTGTTGTGAATTTCTGTGGATTACAGGGAATTTTTCAGGTTAAATATTAACTTCATGAGAGGAGTTTGAATTACTCATGCTGTTGCTGTGCTATTCCTAGCACAACATGTTTCCCATGAAGCATGGGCCAAAAATGAGATAATCAAAGGTGCTCTGCTTGTACTGAAATTCAGCTTTAGGCTCACATAATTTCTTCCCTGAGCTGTGATAATCTGAATCCTAGGTTTCTATTGTGTCCTTGTTTGGGGATCTTGACTAAACCAACCACAGGATATTTTCTCTTTTTGTGAAGGTGAGCCCTTTGAGACATCATGTGGCCCCGAATTTAAACGAAATCCCAATGTCAGCCTGAAAGCCAGGCATGGTGTCCAGTGACAGATGACAGGTTGGTGTTTGAGAGGAGTCTGAGGAGCAGCTTCAATCTCTCCATTGAAATGGAGAAGGAGGGCAAAAAAGCTGAATTCGAGTAAAACCTAGATTGATTTTTCTGGAGGTTGAACTGTCCATGTTCTCTGTGGGATTTTTCTGATAGGGCAAGAGAGATTTCCCTCCTGTAAGGGCAATGCAGTCCTAACAAGAAGAGCTACAGAGTTTTTAAAAGGGCTGAACCCCCAAGTGATCATCAGGTATACATGCAGCAGGTGCCAGTGAAGCAGTTGAGACATATCTGGAATTTCACAGTGCAATGTGTAGTGTGGAGGACTGTGACATGATTCACTGCTAACTTACATTTAATGGGGAATATTCAGACTGTTTCTTTGACCCAGGAAAAGATTTGTGGCATAAAAGACATAGAAAAGAAGATCCCAATCTGTTTGTCCAAGTAATTTAAGGGACAGTGGAAACTGGTGTTAGGACTCAAGGGATGAAATTAATTATTCATATTAGCAGAGCCTTAAAGCAGGAATGATTGCTGCTCTCCTAAATGGATCTGATGGAGACAACAGGGATAAATTGTTAACTGCCTGTGTGGGCTGCAGGATGATGTGGTTTGTGTAGTGATTGTCATAGAGATGCTAGGCTGAGCTGGAGAAAGAGAGAGCAGCACAAGAGATTAAACAGAACATGAAATATTTTCTTGCAATTGAGCAACATTCAGTTGCTCATTGTCACTGGAGCTGTAAATAAACAAGTTTATTGTTGTGCTCTGCTTTTGCGTCAGGTTTTAGAGAACAGAATTGTGAGAAGTTCTTACCAGGGCTGCACAAAGTTGTTAGGAGCGTGGAGTTGTTGCAGAGGTGGGGTTTTCTGCATCTCCTTGGCATGTGAGATATTAGGCCTGAACTGCACTTCTTAAAACATTAACAGCAGCATACAAAAATAGAAACCTATTTGGGTTTTCTTGGGGCCTTGATTTACTTATAAAATATTGAATGCCATTCTTTTACTCTGGGTGCTTAACTCGAATGAGCCTAAAAAGTGTTTTGAGCCTGTAATCAAGAGGTGCAGTCTAATGAATTTAATCCCAATCATTACCTGCCTCTCCAAACTCATTTCTAATTGAGCCACTGAGATGGATCCTCCTTGATGAGCTCCTCTGACTTGGGCCAGGAAAAGGTCCTGCAGCAGAGGAGTAACCCCTGGGTAAGCCAGTCAGGGCAGCTGCTGGGGTATGAGGTGGCAATATTTGGGCTGGAAAAAATTAGACTGCAACAGGAACTTTAATCAATAAATAGTGGAGGTGAAGGAATGGTTTTTGTGAATACTTCTAGAACAGTAATTTTATTTCCTGGTATTGCTGGGAATTGGAAGACTGAGTGTTGTCTCTGAAGAAAAACTCTGGCTGGGATGGATAATGGGGCTTTTCCACTTTTCCACATCTGACTAATTCACAGCTTCATTTTTACATAGCTTTTTTAATGGCTTGTATCTCTAGGATTTTACTGAAGCAAAAATTATTTTACTACAAATCCCAGAATCATAGAATATACTAAATTGAAAGGGACCCATCAGGATCATGGAGTGCAGCTGAATTGTATGTTGTACTGAAGAACTCACCTTTTCTGAGGTGAAAAATAACTCTAAAAAACCACATGTTTACCATGAGAGCGTGATTGCTATCTCTCCCTTTCTTAAATGATATTTTAAGTGCTCTTCAGACAGTTTGGTGATTTCAGGAGTAATAAAGATAATGAAATTTATGTGAACTGTTCTGTGATTACAGTAGAGGAGTTCAAGTTCTCGCTGATGTTCTGTGGCATTTTTATCTCTGATTTTAAGGAATTGTCCATGATTCCCTCCTAACAACCAACACTTCTGAATGAGAGCAAGCTCTGCAGATTGGGAGCTTTGGGAGCCAGGGGGAAATGTTGAACCTGGTGGTTCTGTTGCCAGAGAGCTGGAGTTCATTGCTTGGCAGGAAATGAGACCAGGATATTTTTCATTTGTTCCAGACATCAGATGGTTTTTCAGGCATTTGACATATTCTGGGAGATTAAAGAACCTTCAGTTATCACACACAGTCATGTCAACACGAAATGAAATACTCTGAATTCTGTGTTACAGATGCCATGCTACCAGCAACAGGAATATCAATTTGTTTTAGTATAGAGGGAATTTGGGAAGGAAAATAGGACCCCAAGTATTTTATCATATTACCGTGGTGCTTTCCAGCTCCAATGAGCAAGAGGACTCCACAAAAAATATATTCTTTTCTGTTTTCTTCCAACACAAATTAAGATGTATTGAAGTCTTCATAGGTATAGATAACAATAGGAATGATGAAAAATCCGTACATCTAGAGTAAATATGTCTGTATTTACTGCTGGAAACTGGTTTTATGCATCAGGCCTTTTGTTATTCCACCGATCTCTGTTTAAGTGAATCTACCAGGCTCTAAGCATCAGATAAAATAATGTCCTACGCAGCAGCTTTGGGAAAGGAAAATTACAGTGACCTGTGGCACTTTGCATGGAATATTAAATTCAGACTGTTGGGAGAGCTGACCTCAAAGGAGAAAGTCCCCTTTAGCCCCTGTGGATTTCTATATAAGCAAATTTTAAGTACAGACTCTCCTGGAACTATCCTGCTAAGATGATGAATAGAGGAATCGTTAAATTTAGGAGAGAAAGTCACAGTCCTTAAAATAGATTGCCCAGCTCAAAAACTAAAAAGCTTTGGTCATTCTGTCTGGATTTGCCTTCTTAGAGAGGTTCTTGTTTAAATCGACTAAGGGAAAAGATGTCCATGGGTGATGGAGGGATTGACAGCTCAGGCTGTTACAATGCATTTCCCAAATTTACCTTTTGTGATGCCAATACAAATTTATGGCACACTATTCTATATCCCAGATGTTTTTCTATAGATCTGGATTTTAGAAGTTAGCGCCAAGTTCCTGCCAAAATATCACTAAATCACTGCTTTGCATTTCACTAGTATTTTACCTTGACCTTAATCTTGACAAAAAAATCTATTTTATTCCATTTAATAAATGAATGCAGTTTGAAATGTGTTCATTACACTAGGGTTCAAGAAACCAATGCTGTGTGTCCCTCTGCTTCACATGGACTTCAAGTTTTTTTGCTTTCATTTTAAAGATCAATGTCTTGTGACCAAAAGTATAAATTTAATAAGATTCAGGGGGAAAAAATAATCAATGTCAATAATGAAAGATGTTATCACTGCTTGAATCCCCTCCATTTCAGTGTATCTTTTTTACACTCATGTTCTCTGCTAATGTTTACTCTTTGCTTTATTGACATCTCTAAAATAATTCACATTCTGCTGTTACAGAATAATATTCAATTTTGCCTTTGTCATTGAGATTGAATCCTCACTTGGGAAGATGCAATCAGCTTCCCACTGTGAATTGAATGTGTCTTTTGTCTTCTTCTTCAAGCAGTTCTGTGTGTCGTCAATATTTTTGTCCTGATAACTCTGTTCTTTCACATCCAACCAACACCTTTGTTTTTCACCTCCAAATATTCAGAAATCTTTTCCCCTTTATCTTGACTGTCTAGCCTTTGACTCGTATCCAGAATGAACAGTTGTGGCTTTATGTTCTTTTCAGAGGTTTTCTGTCTCTTTGTCTCCCATCTCTGTGATAAATTCCTGTGGCCAGATCACTGCTGACCCTTGGGCAGCTCTGCTCTCCATGCCTGCTGGACACTGCTGAATTCCTGCCTCACTTTAGAGCTTTCCTACCTCTGTCTGTGCACTCCTGCTTTGTCCTCTGAGCAACCTTCAGCTTTTATTGGTTCTCTGAGTATTTTCCACTCGTGACCATCTGCATTTTTGCATTCAGTCTCTTATGCTGCCCTTTCCCTTTTGCTGAGTGACCTCTGTTTTCTCTCTCAGATCTGCTGCTTTCAGCATTTGTGTGTTGACAGTGTCAGGTGGGGCTCCTTCCTTGGACTTTTCTTATCTCAGAAGTAGGTTTTGGGTGGAAAATGGAGTTTTTCCTTGCCAGTGCATGGAAAAATGGCCTTGGGAGGTTCTTCGGAGAATCCAATGCACCTAAAATGACTGAACTCCACATTTTGAGGAAAACAGAGAGAATATTTGTTCTAGGCTAAATTTGGACTCAATGATCTTGAGGCCTTTTCCAGCCTAAATGATCCCATAATTCTTCAGGACTTTTCATAACGCTTTTTTGGATAATGAGAGGTTTTTTAAAGGCTGTGTTATCAAAGAAACACTCTGATTTATGTGGGGGGCAATTTCAAACCCACACATGGGGTGCCAGAGGTACCATTAACTATTGATGGATTTGAAAGGGAGCTTGGATATGTTTATCCTTGTGCTCACATGTCATGGTTTCCCAGGAGATAGTGGGGAATCATCAGGGTTTGGGGAAGCAGCTGGATTTTCCAGCTCCTCCTGGAAAATGCTAAATGGTGAGGAGCTCCAGTGTGTGACCCAGATTCTGACCATTACTGAAGGAAGCTGCAGCCTGTTGTGACAAAGATGAGCATTTCCATTTTTCTGTGGTTTTCCTCTTTGCTCTAATTAACAGCATTCGGCAGGGGATTATTTTGCTGATAGCAGTAGCTAATAGCTGGTTGCTTAAGGCTTCAGTCATGCACTTAGCATTTGGTTTCAGTGCTAGTTTTAACTTGTTCCTGACTGCTGACAGAGAAAAGAATATTTACTGAATACTGCCATCCTCCTCTTGGAATGCTAATATATATTATAAATATAGGTGGGAATTAATGGAGCTCTAAAGCCCCTTACAGCCCAAGCCATTCTATGATTCTGTGATGCAGACATATGAATTCTGTAGGTTTACATCATATTAAAATTGGCAAAATTTGGGATTTTTTAAATAGAGATATAGGTACACAGTTATCAAAGAAGTGTTAAGCAAGCCAAGCTTGTTCTCTGTTTCTGAATTAAAATGGATAATCAAAATACACCAGCTGGATTCTTTGCTCTGCTGAAATATAATCAGTCTGCAATATTCCATGCTGAAAATGAACCCGGGGCTATTTGACTGGCCACATACTGGTTTGGCTACTGACCCACAAAAATTCTGCTTTATTCAATGCTTTTCCACACCTTCATCAGCATGAAGATAAATAAATCATTGCCTGACTAAGTTTTTGCTGTTAAATTATTTTTAGCTCTCATTGACTCTTTCATACCATCACTCATTAAATTTAGATTAGTTAAAAAAGAGGATTAACAAACTTCAGCTCACAAGAGAATGATCATCTTCTAATGGCTACCTAACATATTGATAAATATGTGAGTTTTCTTGCTTAAAAAATAATTTTAATTCAGGTCTGTGTGCTGAATTATTGTGTATTCAGTAAGCCTAAAATTCACATTTTGGTGCTTGCACAGGAAGGTTCCCTTCATGCAAATCCTACTGTTATTTGCATTTCTGTCAATTTATTCAGCAGACTATCTCTGACTTTATTTATCAACATGGGAAAGTTCCAATTTTTTATTCCTTCCCTAGCAGAGTTTAGTAAATGCAGCATTACTGTATCACTGTAGGCCAAGTAAATCTAGCTAGACTATTATATTTTCAAGAATTCATTAGCTGAAAAACCCCAGCAAAATCCTTTTGATTATCATTTCATTATAATTTTTATTTTCAAGGTATTCATAATTTCAAACAAGCTAATAAATTATTTACTTAGTATACTGCAAGAAACTGTGGAACAAATTCATTCTCTGACTTGATTCTCTGAGTGATTTTGTCTCTAAAAACATTCTCTTGATGTTTTTTCTGACCTTTCTCCTTGAATGCTGAACTGAAGTGTCAGATATTTGAAAGCAGTAATAGGCAAACGCACAATACCTGTAATTGGCCATTTAGATAGGTCAGGGGTCTTCCCATCAAAAAAGTTCTGACCTGGATATTTGCTGGATTTCCATGAAGGTCTGGACTCGCTTGTGCCTTTTGGAAAATCAAAGTTGTTGTGGTCCATGGCACATTTTGCATAATCCTGGTCTCAAAAGTTTCCTGCTTGGTAAATGGAGAATTATCTGCAAAGAGGATTAAGTCATATTCTGGAAGAAGATGAAACAAAGCTGGAAATTATTTCAGTTACTTCCTAAGTCAATACCACAGGGACTTCAGTGTTTTTTAGTCTGTTGTAAATGACACCTTCACTTTCCTGTGGTGGAAGCTGATGTAGCAGAGTTGATATGACATGCTTTGCTGTAGCTGTTGTTAATTTCTAACTAAAGTGGGGTTGAACAAGGCAAATGTGCTGCAGTGGGAAACAAGGACTGGTCTGTAATAATATTCAGGGAATGGGGTGCAAACAAATACATGTTATTTTATAATCTGCAGACTTGCTTGGACATACTTGAACAGTGTTTTCTTATATTTCCTCCTAAGGTGATGGTAGTCAAAATCCGACCTCTGACCCTTCTAGAAAATCTGTATTTCTATCCAGTGTTTTGTATTCCTGCACAGACACTAACTGGATGAACAGACTTCAATTTTTTTAATATGCTTTGTCCCTCAAAACTTTTCATTGCTCCTCTAGGAAGAGGTTGCTGTACTTTTGCCCTCCTGATCCCTTTTGTGTTTCTGGGAAATAACTTGAGTTTTATGCCCACAATTTACAGATTAATTATATCTGTATATATATATTATGTATCTTATATTTTATCTGCAGGTTCTAAGGGCTGGATTTTCAAAAAATAATTTTGATTTCCCCTCTAGCCTCTTCTACTTCAAAGTCTGGGGAGCTGAAAGAGAAATAACTGTAAAAAATTTTCAACCTTTTGCAGAAAATATTTGTTGTGGTTTTTTTCAAAAGTAGGGGCCAGACTTAGAAGAAAATTTAGATCACAAGGGTCTGAAAATGATATAGGCAGAGGGAATGTAGGGATGACATCATGCTGAGTTATTAATGAAGTTATCTCACTGCTTCAGATGAAAGGAGCACCACCACTGGCATTTTTAGGGCAGAGACAGGATCACTCATCAAAATCAGGTCAGAAATAGCTGAAGGTTTTGATCAGATGAATCCATGTGATGCAGGATAAGCAGGACAAGCAGGAAAAGGGTGATAAATCCTCCTGGATCCACAACAGGCTCACATCAGTGAGGTCCAACCTGGCCTTGGACATTTCCAGGGATCCAGGGGCAGCCACAGCTTCTCTGGGCAACCTGTGCCAGGGCTCCCCACCCTCACAGGGAAGGATTTCTTCCCAATATCCAATCTGAGCCCACGCAATGTCAGCTTGAAGCTATTCCCCCATGAACATCTTGAGATGTTCTTCTGGAATGGATGATCTCTCACATGTTTTTCATCTTTCAGAGCCACAGACTTTACAAAATTCTGGATAAATACTTCAGAGGATAGGTATTTTTGTTATTTTTCATGGATTATATACGTTCTGTTAGTTCTTTGTCTCCAGAGGCTTCTAATATGGATAATAATTGTCCAGATGCTGCAGAGAGAGAGGTTAAAATGGATTATAGATCATCTGTGCCTTCCTCAATGTAAAATGTCAGAGCCTTTTATCACTGGGTCAGTGACAAGGCAAAAAAAATATTAAGGAAATTTAGGGAATGTTCTAATGAAAGCTGTCTCCTTTGGTTTATCAGTTACAGAGGATGTGGGGGAAAGGGTGTATCTGAGGAAAGATCTATTAAAAAATCATTGCAAAGGAAAGAAAATATTTCAATTTCTACCACTTGTTTGTTGTTCTCAGAGGGGTACAAGACTGTGCTGTTCCCTTCCATGTTTTTCACATGACTTCCATCTGTTCTTCCACAGAAGAGCTGGAAAAGAGGTCACATAGCACCAGCAAAATTTTACATGACAATAGAAGGAGGCAGAAATCTGCATTACAAATTTTGCTCTCTTTTCCTGCCATCTACCAAGGGAATTTTTCCTTACATTCCAAAAAATTTGTGGTTTTTTTCTTGAAGTGCAGCTTTCAATTCATTTGCATGAGGAAGACTAGAGGTACTTCTGTGTTCCATGTGGGGCTGTACATCAGGGGAGGCTCTTGGCTTGATGGCTTATTCCTCCTAGGTTTTTCAGCTCGTTTCCACCTCTGTTGGACAACTTGCATCATGATCTTCTCAGGCTCCACCTCCCAATGCAGCAGGATTTGAGCACAGGTCCTGAAAGAAGTGTTTGCAGGACCCCATTCATCTCTCCTTAGACCTTCCCTGCAGCATTAATCTGACCCCACACCCAGGGAGGGAGGGAATGAATATTATCCGTCACAACCTTGTGTTGAGGCAGGAGAAAAATGCCAGGATGACAAAGCAGACAGTGGTGCCTCAAAAGAATAAAGCAAAAAGGAGACCTGGAGAGGCCCTGATGGATTGTTCTGGCTGTTGGGATGTTATGAAAATTTTCCCTCCAAAAATGTTAGTGGGCCATGGATTTGCTCCTTTAAAGGTTAAGTGATGTTATGACTAATGCAGTCTGCAGCTCTGAGCAAAGCAAAGCCTCCACAGTTGTGCCTGGTGTCACAAGAGTGAAGCTGTGTTTAAAATGTCATTTGTGTACAGATAATTATTTCAATGGAATGAGACAGTCCTGGAGCCCTGGATCCAAAGGAAGGATCTCAGAGCTGCTCCCCACCATCCCTGCATACATCTTAATTTAACTCCCTTTCCCCCAATTTTTTTTTTTTTTTTTTGGCTCTTACTTCTCCCTCCCTATTTTACAAAGGTGTCCAGACGCTCAGAAATCTGGGTTTGAGGAATTAATGAACCCCTTAAGCATCCATCTGGGATACTGTGTGGGGAACATACGGTGTGCTGGGGGGCCATTGGGGAAGGCAAGGCCAGGGAGACAATCCCCACTCCTTTCTGCCATGCAGGTGCCTTCCTGAGAGCAGACCTGCAGACTTCCCTCAGAGCACACCTGGTAGTGCTCCACTGGAATACTGCCACGTGATCCAGACTCATATTGTGAAAAAGTTTCTAATAACCCATTAATTCAATGCACTGACTTAGTTCATTAACTTAGGAGAATAAAGTTTTATATAAATATATGGAAACTTGGAATGTGAGAGGGGGAGCATGGTTTAAAGAGAAACTGCTCCTGCTGCCAGGACTATTCCCTTTGTAATCTCAATGCCTCTCTTTGCCAGAAATAATTCAGAAGTGCCCAAGAAGCAAGATTAAGTTCCTTTGGTGTCTGATTAAACACAAATGACATATCTTCCTAATGCCAGAGGACTGTGAGAGCCATGGAAGGATCTGTTGTTGTTTGGCCTTTCCAAGTTTGGCTACGCAATTAAAAGAACTTCACAGAGGAAATGAGAAGCTAAATGGGGTTTTTAAGTCTTGGAGAAGCCATCAACAATGTTTTTCTAATAGGAGCCAGACGTGGTTGTCAGTTTTGAAGGACAATATTCAGTGACCTGACAGTTTGAGGCTTGTAAATGAAAGATCAGTTGTGTTGAACCTGCAGGGCATTCTCTAGTTTTTCTAAAAATTGCTCTCCCCCCTTGAACAATTATCAAATGTGCTTAAAAAAAAAAAATCATCATTCTGACCATCTTGAAA
Organism: Serinus canaria; assembly: GCF_022539315.1. Classification (NCBI taxonomy): domain Eukaryota; kingdom Metazoa; phylum Chordata; class Aves; order Passeriformes; family Fringillidae; genus Serinus; species Serinus canaria. The sequence goes on along the minus strand of NC_066319.1, from coordinate 7,761,260 downwards.
TAAAACAGCTCTGCTGCAGAGGTTGGTTCTAACTGGGATAAGTCTTCCCTGTACAGAGGGCTGATCCAACCCAGAAAAAGGTTCTTGTCTGTAATGTCTCAAAGGATAACCAGCAGTATATCAGGCTCATTGTTCAGCTGCTGTTTTAACTGCTCAGGTGAAAGAACTGGAGGTGATTGTTGTTGTGGAGAGGTTGGAAGGCTTGAGAGCACCTGAAAACTGTTTAATTCCAGGGAAACATAAATCCAGTGCAGTTAGCTGAGGTACATTCAAGCAGGAAGAGCCTGTCTGTTGGGATAAGTGGAAAGAGTTCCTCATGGTGCAGTTGTAACTCAGGGAAGTTTTCCTTTCCTTGGGTTTACTGAGCTTTGCTGTGCTGTGGAAGGGTTTTTTTCCTTGGCTGGTGTTCCCTGGGTAGTCTTCTGCACTTGAGAAATAGCTAATTTTTGAATTTTCTGTGTAAAAATGGTTAAACTCCTTCCTACCCGATGACTCCTGAAAGACATGTAATGGTTTAATAGTTTCCTCGAAGTGTCATATAATATAATTCATGTGTTTATTATGGGATGCATTCGTTGAAAATATTTTCTCTTTGTACAGAATAGCTTGCAGACATGATTTATGGTTTAGGAATAGGAAGTATTCCTGTTTTCTAGTCAGAAATTGGCTTCCCTCTGGTATCAGTGGCATGCAGAGTTCATGGATGTACTAGTGTTTCAGGGAGAGAAAATACCCTGGGCTGTGATAAAGACAGGGAGAGATCACTCACCAGATACTGTCACTGGCAAAACAACCTTGATTTGGATAAAAATTAATTTAATTTAAAACAGCTCAAGTTGGGGTAATGAGAAATATAAAACAGATCTTAAAACTCCTTCCCTTCTTGCCAGGCTCAGCTTCCTCCTGATTTTCCCCCACAGTGGCACACTGGGATGGGGACTGGGGGCCATGGCCAGTCCATCACATCTGGTCATTGGTGCTCCTTCCTCCTCAGTGGACTCCTAACACACTCTCCCTGCTCCAGAGAGGGGAAGAGAATCCTCCATGAACTTCTCCAGCATCAGTCCTTCCCAGGGGCTGCAGTTCTTCCCAGACAGCCCCAGCATGGGTCCCTTCCTTGGGGTGAGTCCTTCAGGAACAGATCACTCCAGCACAGATCTCCTGCAGCATTGCAGGAGACTTCTGGGGGGTCACAGCCTCCCCTGGGCTCCTCCACGTGCTGCAGCTGAATCTCTGCTTCCCTGTGGACCTCCATGGGCTGCAGGGACACAGTGCCTCTGGCATCTGGAGCACCTCCTGCCTCTCCTCCTCCCCTGACTTGGGGGCCTGCAGAGCTTTTTCTCTCCCTTTTTCTCACTCAGGTGCTCCCACCATTGCTGGCGGGCTTGGCCACGGCCAGCATGGAGTCCATCCTGCCATTGGCTCCATCAGACCCAGCAGAACTTTCCAGCAGGTTCTTATGTTCACAGCAGCCACCCACACAGCCCTCCCTGCTGCCAAACTGTGCCACATAAGCCCAGAGGAAGTGTCTGCCCTGAGTTGTCTGTTTTGATACCATCAGATAGGAAGGTGCAAGCAGCAGAGGTAGAATTCCTCCCTGAGCATGCTCTGCTCCATACTACTGCTTTAGTAATAGAGTAGTTTCAGCTGGGGAGGACTAAAGATGTAGCAGCTATTATTAGCAAGGCTGCTTAAGAAGGTGTTTATTTTAGTCTTGCATGACTCATCCTTATTCTTACATAAAATACAAGACAAAGTGCAGTTTGGTGACTTTGGTCACTAATCAAAATACTGGCAAACCCTCAAAGTGCCTGGCTTCCCTGTGTCTGTCTTTTTAATCTGTGTCTTGCTGCATGACAAAGGGAAGGAAATAAGTAACCAGAGTTTATTCTTTCTGTGACTAAGTATTATCTAGGAAGCTTTTAACAAATCCAGCTTTTACAGTGAAAGTTCTGCACCTATATAATTCACAGTGAGGTTTTTGTTGTTGTTTGCTGCTTCTTGCTGGCTGTCCCGGTGCGGGATGAAATAATTGCTCTCGGCCACATTACATCTCCTGCAACCTTCCAGATGGGCTGCAGCCTATGTCAAACAAAATACTTCATCTCTTCTTGATAAATTATGTGATAACCCTGGGGTGAGGCCCAAAAAAAAAAAAAAAAAAAAAAAAAAAAATGGAGAAATAAATCCAGTTATGCATAGTAAAGTGAGGGCATTCTTCATTAACCCAAATTAACCCAAGGTGGGCCATGCTGCAGTAGCAGGGAGTGAGAAGCTGCCCATGATCTTTGTAAAGAGGTGGTCCTCATTTTCAAAGGCATGAAGAGGAAAATATAAAAGCAGCACATGCTCCAAGGCAAAATGAATGTCACTTTTCCAGGGAAAGCAAAAACAGGAGCAAAGAAGGCAATTGAAGCCACAGTTGATAACTAGGATTTCACAATGGAAATATTTAAGAGAACTTTGCTAATGTTTTGGTTGGTGCTGTGATGAATTCAGTACTCCAGGCCTGAATAAAAAATTAAAAATTATACTGCATCTCCTTCTTAGAAGGCAAAACAAGAAGCAAAAACATAAAATATATGACTTGGACCACACTGGCTTGAAAATTGAAAGATCACTTTTCCAGGTGGAGGAAACTAACCTTGATTTCTTATCAAGCCTGCAACCCATCCTTCCTGTTTATTCTTGGCTTGTAAAATTTATCCATTTCACTCTCTTGTTTGGGCATGTGCCTTCCTGGCTAAAGAAAACAGGCTCTGTCCTAGTTCTGAGTTATGCTTTGTTAGTGGCTTAACTCCTCAGTGTTATCAGAAACCTTTTCCATAGTTAAAGGATGAATGAGATCCTAATTCTTGCTCCATCCTTGTTTCCCTGATTATTTAGTTGATCTTACTGAAGTGGGTGAGAAAGATTTGTATTTGTCATATTCCTGCCTGGCAAGGGTGATCTGGAATTTGTAAAGTGTCTCAGTGCAGAAAAGCTGAGCCACCCTCAGTGGGAATAGACTTTAATGGCACCAAATTAGGGTTCTGAAGAAATGCTCTTAGAGCTCAGAATCCAGGCAGACAGGAATATATTTCCCATGCATAGCAGGAGCTGTGTTATCAAAATAAAGTAAAGGTTTAGGTGATTGATTTGTAGCTAAGAACATCACAGCTGCACTGTCAGGAAGGAAAACTTCAAGTTATAATCACAAAAGGTGCCGTTAGGCCTCCTTTGGATTCTGAAAGAGAAGTTTCAATTGCTAAGCAACTAACCCCAAGATCCTGCCTATTCTGGAGCTATTATCAGTTTAATCTTGGTTCAGATAGGTAATGATAGAGTTCTAAGATGCAATCTTGGCTTGGTTTCTAAATTTCCAGTAAATTTGCTTAATTTTATGTGCAACAGAGACATTTCTTTGCTTCTGTCCTAAGGTTTGGGTTTGTGGGAAGGAACTCCTGAACCTACTGAAGGATGTCCATGCCCAAGGCAGGAGAGCTTGGACTGTAAAGGTCTCTTCCATCCCAAACCATCCTATGGTGCTGGGATTTTATGATAAAATTACTTATTTTTGAGCAATGATGGAAATATATTAGATAGTAACTTGAGAATCTGATACTTTGAGGAGGCTGCATCCTGTTTTCTAGGTCTTTGATCTCTAACCAAAGTGACAAAATGTCTGTTTTTAGAGTTCTTGCATCCACACAACTTCCTACACATGCCTATGCCATAGATGCAGGAAAACTTTCCAGAGAGTTGCTGCTACTTTCTTCCATATCCTCAATTTCTAAGTACTGCTCTGTGAGACATTCTCTTCTTTTCTCTTTGAAAATAACTCTGGACTTGAATGTCCACAGAGATCAGAAATTCCCAAACAAACAGCCACTAGGCCCACAGGAATAGCACAGAAATGAGGAAACCCGAATTATTTGCTCTAACTTTGGCATACGAAAGTGAATTTTACAACTTAGTTTTTCCAGTGTTGGATGCAGCCAATTCCTGAATTAAACAATGACATTCAGTCTCTCCAGGAGCATAAAACTTCCAGCCCTTTCCTTCTGAGCAAGAAGGAAATTCTTTCTCCTTCTGAGAAAAAACTGCCATGTAGACATAAGCAAAATGCTTTAAAGTTTTCTGCTAAGGAAACATTTAAATTGGAGTCCATTTGTGCTTAAAAGGATGATTTTCCCAGCCCTTTGTCTTTGTGTTTTATTTTTAAGTAGCCCTTGCCTGTTGTACCAACATTGGCCATTTGATGGAGTCGGTAAAGTCTCGATCAGATAAGAGCTGCTCTTCCCCACTTAAAAATCAGGACTAATTAATGGCATCTTTTTGTCCACCTGATTGATTGATTGATTTGTTTTCAAAGTGCTGCCTCGGAACCCCCCAGCCTTTTGCTGTTCCCAAGCCTTTAGCAGAGTTATTTCTAGTGCCTCTAGTGCACACACCTACATTTCTCTCCATTCCTCTGGACAAAATTGTGCTCCCTCAGTAAGGAATGTGCTCTGGGTGATAAGCATGTATTCTATATGTGTATGAAAGGAACTATGTATTAGCAACAATGGCTCCCTTAACTATTTCAGACAGCATATATTTAGGGTGGTTAAAAATAGTTTTAATTTCAGAGACTCTCGGGAGCTTTGGTCGTGGATCAGGCATTCCTTGCATTCTGCAGGAAAATGCTCTGAAGGCTGACAGTCATGCAGCAATCAAAGCCAGTGGCAGAAGATATTCTGCCCTGGATTTGGGCACTTCCAGGAGTGCTGCCTGTGCAGGATTTGGGGGACACAGTAGTAGGAGTAGCACACACTAAGATTGCTTTGTAGAATGTTTCCTAGAGCTGAAGCTTTTATGTTGCCTCAGTCAGACTCCAGAATCTAAATCATGTCTTTAATGGCTGTCTTCCTTGTAGTCTAAAAAAAACCCACCTGGAAATCAATAAAAAGCATATTAGGATGCACTGAAATTATCCCTCTACCATTGCCAGACTTGTCAATGCCAGTAACTGGGACAAAGCTGATTTAGGTCAAGGTATTTGGAGAGAAATCAGATGTGATGCTACTGCAATTTGGGCAATTAGGCAAAGAGCTCAGAGGCTGACATAAAAAAGAGGATGGCACTCAAGGAGAATCAATCACTACCTTAAAGTCATCTAAAATTTATACATTAGAGCTGTGAGTGTGCCTCCTTTTCATCATAGTTCTGTCTCCATGTGAGGTGGGAAAGCGATGTGAGCAATGTGGCACTAAAGGAATTGCTCCTGCTAGCTGTGAAATGAAATTGGTAACCTCCAGAAAGGGTTACCTGCTGCATGTTTGGCAAAAGGCAAAATTCTTTTTCCCAGGTTTATCTGCAGCATGTAGAATTCACATAGGCTGGGAAATTCAAGTGTTGCAGGTTCTCTGGGATGTGTGGCCGCTGGCAGGGAGCAATGTGCTGTCACACAGATGGAGTCAGGCTCCAAAGCAAGGCAGCTGCGCCCACCCAGTCCCTGGAAACAGTCCCCAGCCTTTGCTGCTTCCCAAATCCTGCAGTGGGAGTGCCCTTGGAGGGGCTGGCCAAGCAGGATTTAGTAGCCCAGCAGAGGGTCAGTGCTCAGGAGGGGCTGGATGAGGTGGGTGACATTCCATCTGCATTGCTGTCCCTGGCACTCCCTGAGATAGGGATTTAGGACGAAGTTTTGGCACATGAGGTGCTCACAGGAGTCATTCCAACACCTTGGGTGGTTTCATTTCCTGAGAAGGGGGATGCAGGTTGCTGAGCACCTTGGGAATTTGGGCTCCTGGGTCTCCCTGAACCTGTCCATCAAGGGCAGTATTCAAGTCTCCCTGACACAGCTTTTGGCAATATTGGGAAACATTAGCTCTTTCTATAGTGCCTCCAAGATTTAAACCTTTGCCTAGGAGCTTGGTTAACATTTAAACTCCATTCTATAACACTCAGATACAAATTAATTTGAATTATAAGGGATTTATGTTTAAATCAAAGTTTCCCTGCCTTAGTTTTGGAAGCACATAGCATTTCTGCCCTTTGGTGGGGGGCACCCCCGTCTCTTTCTGTTCTTAACAAACGATGTTATTTTTCTGATCTTTCCTTGTTTGCTTAAGACCTAGTTCACATTCCTAAATATTTTGCATAGAATCAAACTCAGTGGGGCTTCGCTGTTTGTTAATTTTGGGAATTGCGTTGCAGAGAAAATTTAGGCGGCCGGAGAACAAGTCTGCAAAATTGTGATTTTGGACATCTTTTCTAGTGATTCTAAAATTACTGTTGGTAGAAATGAAGCTGCTGCTTTCTGACTGAAAATCGTGTTATGTTGTTGTTGCTTAGGCTTTCTTTGGCATTGTCTCCCTCTCTTTGGTGCCTGTGCTCAGGTTTGGGGCATGCTTATCTCCCCAAGGCTCTTCTGCTGAGCTGCTCTGTTGGCACGAGGTTGTGCAGCTGTTGAGGGAAATGAAATGAAATGCCAGTGTGTAACAGCTCAGACCCACCCCCAGCATCCCCCAGCTGACCATGGTGCTGCTGGCTCCAGGCGCTGAAAGGAAGCAGGTGACAGCTTTGGCTTCCTTCTGGCCACTGGAAGGCAGGAAGTGTCTCCAAAGGAGTTTCCAAAGCTTTGTTTGGATACAGGACCAGACTGTGGAGCAAATGCCCCCGAAGGAGAGGCTGCAGCATCTCTGGCTGCTGTGGGCTGGGAGCAGTGCAGAAGGCAAAGCCTTGCTCTGCTGCTTCTGCCTTTTGCTGGGAGGGTGTTCCCTCGGGGCTGGCGCTCTCTGTAGCCAAGGTGGGGCCTCTTTAAAGGGCAGGAAATTGCCTCGTGCTCTGTGAGTCATCAGATCATCCCAAAATAGATTTTTATTTCCAAATTATTTACAAATAAAATCAAACCTAATGAAAAGTTCGTTGATGATTCTTATTCGCTATGACAAAATGCTCTGAGGAATCTGCTGTTATCCTCCTCTGATGCTGCTTCACTCACCAAAATAAATCATTCCCTCTTAACAGAGGAGCTTTTTGCACTTGTACTCTTGCTTGAGAAGATAAAAAGTGGTTATTCTGTGTGGAGAGTAAGTAAATTAGAACGTGTTTGAAGTGGTAACAAAAAGCCTTATTATGAATTAATGAAGTTGCTCTTATAAACAAGTTTGTTTTCTTTAAAAAGAGCTGTGAAAGTTGTCTTTGGTTGCTTTTGTTGAGTTAATGTTGTGTAACACGGAATTTGTGTCTCCTGTCTGTTTCACATTACAATTGTGCCTATAGATTTGGATTCTCTTTTGAGGTTGTTTTAAACTAAGCATTTCCATGTAACTGTGCTGTGCAATGACCCCACCACTGGTATCTCTTTTTGGGGTTTATCTTCAATTTGGGAAGTCTGACATTAAACACACACAAAGCTGTAGTATGGTTGGTGCAATCAGAAATTTTCTAAATTGAAATAGGACACTCACATATCAGCAGCTGACTGATGGGTATTTCTTCGTTCTCATCTAACACAGAAACCATTTTTTTATGTGAGTTTGATTACTCTGTATGTGCTTAGACACTCCTCAGGCCCAGACTTCAGTCCTCGTTCCCATGGCCTCCAAATTAAATTTCCAAGGGATTCCAAGTTTAAGGCAGCCTTGTTAAAACTAACATGGCTTTAAGAAAGAATTATCTCCATCTGCTCTAAGATTAGGCTTTCCTGCATAAAGAGGGATGCATGAGCAATACATTTTTTAAAATATTGTTCTTAGAGCAGATGCATTTTCTGGAAAGTGACTGTATGTGGGAGGAGGAAATATAGATTATCAACACATGATGACAACACTTTCTGTCAATATATCTGTGTAATCGCTGGGAAGGTTTTAACAGAAAATCATTGAAATGTACAAAACCTGGCAGTTTATATCCCATGTACAGGGTTTAATTTTAAATTGTGTTGCCTGACTTAGGGTGCTTACCTAATGTAAATGAATATTGGGCTGTATTATTAATGCTTATAAAGAGATCTATATTTTGATCTATATTTTAGAATTCTCTGCCTAATGGTCTTTAGTGTAGGTATGCACAGCTTTAAAAATAGAAGGGCTCAGCCTGAGAGCTTCTACCTCCTGTAAATACTTATCAAGTGGTTCATTCAGAATTCAAATAAAGATCCATTGTCCTCCCAGTGCTTGCATAACAGCACTGCAACTCCCCATTTGAAGAACTATGATATTTTTAGGGTGGAACACAGCCTCCTGTTTTCCTCCAGCGTTGGGGTGGGAATTGTTTCATGGGGGTCTGAAACATTCATCCCTTTGGGGGCAGGGTGTGCAGGTGGGCGCTGTTCCCAGGGCACAGCGGGAATGGCAATGCTGCCTCAGCTCCCTCTGCTCCCTGTCCCACACAGCAGCACAGGAGGGGATGGAGCTGCTCCAGGCATGGGCCTGCCTTGGAAATGCACTCTGCCCAAAGGGGATCCTGTTCTTCCTGCTGCCCTGGAGGAGTTGTCCCAGAGGAGCAGACACAGGCAACAGGGGCCGAAAGGAGGCTCATCTAAAACTCGTCGTCAGAGCAGACCAGCTCCACCTGCCCTGAGCTGGCCCAGCTCTCAGATCACAGTGACAGTCTGTGTTCCAGACCAAAATTATCTTCTCAAGTTTGATTATTTTTTCCTTCTGGAGTCAGTTTATCAGAAGAGCCTTGTGAAGCATCAGCGACTGTGCAGAGGGAGCAGCAAACTGGGATGTGGGTGACTGGCCAGCAGAGGAGCATGGAGGGATGGGAGTTTGTTTTCCAACTGCTTGAATGAGCAGCTTGGGTCCCTTTCCCTTTCCCTTTCCCTTTCCCTTTCCCTTTCCCTTTCCCTTTCCCTTTCCCTTTCCCTTTCCCTTTCCCTTTCCCTTTCCCTTTCCCTTTCCCTTGGAGCAACCCCCAGCAGAGGAGGATGACTGGATGTACCAGGGGAATGAGATGGAAGCAGCTCTGGTTGCAGTGGTTAAGCATTGGATTTTCGTGCATGCTTTCATCTGTGAAGGGCAGACATGCTAGAGAGGTTTCTTTACCATATGGGTGACCTCTAGTTTGCTATTTTTGGTACCCTATTTTTGGTGCTGTCTATGTACCATAATTTATAGGCTATGAGAACAAATTCAATATCAGAGGCATGTTCACAAGATGAATAATGTAAAGGTACTCTCTGTTGCACTGCAAACTTTGTTTTCATTTCACTGAATTTCAGACTAGTACATTTTTTTTTGAGCATTGGAATGTGGGGAAAAAAATAGTTATCGACTTATCTTTAGTGAGTTTATTTTAAGGAAAAAAGAAGCAAAACAGATGTGCACAGCTCATTGGATATTTTTTCCCTGGGAGAAGTTTAAACATGAAAAGCTGCCACCTCTTGCACCTGGCAGACATTGGACAAATTCATCTTAAGTGCCACTTAATTGATTGCAGAACACTGCAGTTCAATCAACTGCAATAAAGTTAATTGAACCTCTCCAATGAAATGTGACTTAAACCAAAGGATTCAAAACAGGAACAGGTACTAATTAATGGAGACCATTATTTTTAATAGGACAGGATCCAAGGAATTGAGTGATGTTTAAATGTTCTGTGTAGTCTCCTGAGGATGGAAGTCACTTACTTGCAACAACTTTCAGGTTAGATATAAGTATGCAAAATCCAAAATTTTAGATAAGGGTGCTAATTTAACACAGTTTTGACTTTTAAGTCATGCCATGGATAGGAGAGGAAAACCAGCCCTTAACCCAGCTGCTGCTTTTATGGGGTATTACTGGATTAGTTTGGGATCAAACCAATACCCCAAAATAGCTGCTGCTATTTTGGGGTATTGGTTTGATCCCAAACTAATCCAGTGAGTTTGTACTTACTAGAAGAAAACAAGTTGTGCATTTCCCTTGAGGGAGGTCAGACACTGGCATGGGGCCAGTCCTAGGTGGGTGAAACAGAGATGAGTGTATGACCATCTTTATAGGCTGGTTTGAGTAAAGTTAGACACATTAAAAAAAATTTAAAAGGTCTTTGAAGGACTTACAGCTGTTACACTCCATTCACGTTTCCAACTTTGCCATATTATTAAAACATGTGTTTAACCAAGGCAGAACATTACTCCCACATATGTTTGTGGAATGCTGGGAAAGTAAGGGGAAAATAAAGTCTATTTATGCTTTTGGTAGCTTTACACAGGAAAAAAAATAATACAAACTGGTTACACCCAGGACAGAAATTACAAAAAAAGCACTTCTTCTCAGAGGTTCTGGGCCTAACAGGAATAGCAGGGACAAGAAAACTGAGAAGTTCCAAGATGGAGCTTGGCTAAATGTTAAGAAACAAATTTTGTGATGCAGTTGCCATGACAACCAAGGAGTCTGGAGTTTATGATCTGAGATGCCTCTTCCTTCCAGTGCCTCTCTCAGAAATAGATGTTCCTGAGTGCAACTGCAGCTTTGGTGCGACTCGTGGGGATGAAGTGGCTGAGCCCTTCCTCGACAGCTCTGCTGTCTCCAGGCAGAGACCACATCCTCCAGCGTTTTTGCCACTGCTGGATCAGCCCAGGGAAAAGTCTTTGCCTGGTTGGAACAGCCCTGCAGATCCCAGGCTCCACCAGGCTCCAGCCTGTCCTGCTGCCCTCACCCAGAGCAAGCACCAGGCAGTGACATCTCCCTTTGCCACGGGAGCTGCAGCAAAGAAGGCACAACGTTCCTCATGTGCAAACAGGGGCAAATGTGGTGACAGGATGGAATCCAAAACTTCAGCACATTGTCTCTCCACAGGGTGTTTTCTTTCAGACATCTTATCTCTTGCTTGTGTGCCCCGATATAGGAGTTGATGCCAAGACATTTATACTGTAGCAAGGCTACAAATGATTTTGGTGTTTTTCCCTTAATTCATATGTCCTTTTTTTCTGGGAGGCTTCCTGAGTATTGTCAAATACTTCCTTACAATATTTCTTCTTCTGGAGAAACCCCATAAATGACAGGATTCAGGTGGGAAGTTGCCTCCTTTGATCACCTAGTCCAATTCCATGCTCACTGGCTTCATCTTTATATTATGCCAGGCAGTAAGGCCACCAGGGCAGGCAAATCTATGAACAAGTGGATTACTGCAAAAACATCATTAATGAAGATTCAGCTGGAATTTCCACATCCTTGTATCCCTGCTTCTGTGAAGCTTTTTGTTGTTTGGGTTTTTTTTCTTTTTAAAGCACCTTTTAGATCAACAGAGTGCATGAAGCCTCTGAAGCATCTTTTACACCAAAGTAGATTAAATGGGATATGGTCAAACACCTGTGAGAATCAGTGATGTTTATGTGGGAGATCAGAATGTAAACAAACTTCCCATTTGTATTAGAAAATCTTCAGGAATTTTCCAGAGACTCTTCAAGACCTCTTTCAGAAACTGTTGAAATAAATGAATGGTTGGAGCCTGGTGGACTGAAGCCATTTACTTCTCTCTATTTAAGCTTCTGTGGTGGGGTGGGAATAATTGGGTTTGCAGACACAAATTAATAAATTAATTCCCATTATGGGACTCATTTATATGTTATATTATTACTTTCTATTTTAATCTAAGACACAGGTTAAAGTCATGTGCAAGCCTTTTGAGACAGTGAATCTTGATATCATTTGTGGTGAAGTGCATTTTGTGACCACATTAAATGTCATTACACCAAAGCATCTTTTGGCTTTGGACCTTTTTGACTTGCCTCCTCCTTTGGATCTGTGGTTATTTTTGCATTCAGGCCTTTCCTGGGATACTCAATAAGAAGTATGCTGCCAACAAATTTGCTCAAACTTACTTTCACAGAAGCCTTTCTGGATTCACTATGTACCCTTGTGCTGTCCATGAGCCCGTTAAATCCAGCTTTAGAATGAATTTAGAGGACAAAATAATATAGTTTTTGACGCTAAATATGCTTGTCAGGTGCAAATCTGGGACATTTGTGCTGGTTTGTGCTAAATGCTGCTCCAGCCCATCCCAGTATGGCCACAAACACCACAACCCCTTGCTGGTTTTCAGTGGGTGACCCCTGGGTTGGCACTGTGGGTACACTGAGAGCACAAATAACTTCCCCAAAAGTCTCTGGGTCACTGTGTCTTTCTTCCTCTCACATTTGAGTCTCCAGATGGGAAACTCTTACTGGCTGCTGACAGGCAGTGCCACGTGCACAGCTCTGTGGTTACTTGAAATGCAGAAGCATCATTTGAGCCTGCAAAATCACTTGGGAGCTATTTATTTTCGCTGGTACAAATTGTGATTGGGTTTGTGTGTGTGAAATATTTATCAAAAAGGGTGAATTTTAAAAAGTGTGTAGGCAGGGGGTTGTAAGTGTGTGTAACGGGTTTGGGGGTTTGTTGGGGTTTTTTTTCCAAGTAGTTCAGTGGATAAGGAAGAGCTTCTGAGAAGCTTTTTCTGGGAGGATGTGATTCCCAACTTCAAGCATTCTGCAATGGGCATCCCAAGCATAACGATGGAGTTCTGTCTACTTCATTGCTGTTAAAAATGATTGACTGCCTTTCCCACTGAGGGAATGTTTTGGTAATGGAAGGATTAGAATGATGCATTGAAGAAATCAATATTTTTTTAATCCTTTTTTTTTTCTTAATTAATAGAACAAAGTCTTCAAAAGTCTCCTTCTCTGGTAGTGGTTATTTTTTTTCTTTTGCACCTTCCTAAGGGAAGGCTGCTCTGGTGAATGTGTTCTAACTCATGCATCTGCTAGCTTATAATGTCCAGGTTATTTTGCTATTATATTATATTGTATTGTATTGTAGTGTATTATATTACATTTTATTATATTGTACTATATTATATTATTTTTCAACCTATTGCATGACTGCATTTCAAGGGAAAAAAATGTTTTTATCCAGCCTGTTTAGACTATTTTTAAAGACATTCATGAGATCATATTACTTCATCAATTCATTCTCTCAAAGTAATCTCCATCCCACTGCCCTGTAAGCAGATCATAATAAAGGATGATTTTCAAGCATACAGAATTCTGAGGCTTTTCCCAAGAGTCCAGAGAGGATACAGGAGAGTTGTTGAAATTGTGAGGTGTCCCAAAGGACAGTTTTCCTTACATTTTGTTTCGTGCATGACCAGATTTCATTGATGCAGCATAGACCCACCTCCTCACATGTCTATTTCTATTATCTATTTTCACTTATTTACCAAGGATATGGCAGAAAAACGTTTTGTGGAATTGTAGAAGGAAAATAAGAACCTCAGGTTTTGCTGTGAAAGATTGCAGAAAATATGCAAAAAGATTGGGTTGAAAAAGAGGGAAAGACAAATTTGTGCCTGCAAAACAACTTTATTCTTTGTTTCTAGAGCTTCCTTCCAAACACCTAGCTGCTAAAACAAAAAGTGGTTTTTGAGTTGTTTTAAAGAGTGGGATTACATTTCATACAGAGAACACAGTTGATTATGAAATGAATTGGCACAGTTGGAATAGATACCTGCTTTACTGGTTTACAGACTCCTCCTTGCCAAAGCTTGAAGTAGAAGTGGAGAGAGATTTGTCTCAAATTACTCTCACCTGGAAAAGTTTTGCTGAATAAATCAAACTAAAACTGTCAGACAAACCTGGTTGAACTCTGGGGTCTCACTGCTTAACAACCCCTCTTGCAGACATTTGGCTTCTGGATGAAATATTGAAGAAGAGTAAAAGAAATAATGTCATTTATAAGCTGTTGACAATTCCCAAGTTCTTTCTATGTAATCATGCTCCAGTTTTACCCCCCTGAGGTGCTAAAGACTGTGAAGACGAGGTTCTGCTCTGCTGGTCCCATGATTCTTTTGTTGTCTAGTATTTCCATAGGACTCTGAGTTAAAGAACCTCCAGCTCTCCTATCAATATTTTTATTTTATTTATTTTCAGTCCCAGCTTTTGTAACTGTGCCTTTTCAACAAAGCTGCTATAAACAGTCATTTACAGGTTCTGTTTCTGAGGCAGCTTTAAAAAAATGTGTTGTATATATTTGCTCCTGCTCTAAATGTTAAATATCATTGCACAGAACGATGGGAACAGATGGGATGCTGCATAAGCTGTTTATCATATTACACATTTATCACTTTACACTAGTGAAGTGTACATGTGTTTGATTAATATTGACTTTTGATTTATTTGGAGGGCTCTATTTTTTGACAGCATTACGGATTACATGGTAATCCTTACTGGCTTCCAAGCTGAAATTTATTTCCAGTAAAAATAGAGTGGATGCATTCCATAATTCTTAATTACATGATTTTTTTTTTCCTGTGGAAAAGAATTACCTGTTTGAGGCTTTAATACTGGAATGAATTCAGAAGTAAATGGATAACGCTGTTTGCTTCAGTATTTTAGACAGATTAAATTTGGATGCCATTGGTCCAGCTAAATAAATATCTCTTGGAATTAAATACCAGATGCTAAGGAGGTGTAAAATAAAGCAAACCAGCAAGAGTCCTATTTAAATCAATATTCTTTTATACCCTCCACCTACAGAATGAGAGAACTTCATCTTTGCCTGCTCAACAGGTCTGGATGTTCAGCATGTGTTCCACCTACATCACAGTGCATGCAACCAAAAAAGCATCTCCAAAAGCACCCTGAGCTCAGGCACTGAGCACACAGCTCGTCCTGGAGGCTCCCCACTGCAGCACTCTGCTGAAAAGATGCTTTACCAATGCACTGGTTCATTAAAATGCTCAGCTCATTTGGCTCAGCTGAAGCCTGAAGAAAGGGAAGGTTTTCCTTCCAGACAATGGATGGAAAAATGATTTCAAGTAGAAATGGGGCAGTTCGTGCTGTTTGTTCTGCTTAACAGCAATAATATTTAATGAGAGACTCTTCTCTGAACTGTAAATCCTTCTGAGTGTGAGATGCCCAGCCTGACAGAATAAATAGAGGAGGCTAAAAACACTTACTTTGAAAATGACTGTTCATTTTGGGAGGCATTGAGTGATCTCAGTGAAATATTACTGAGTCAGTGGAATTTTGGAGAGAGATCAACTTCCCAGCATGTATCCTGGCAGCAGCTCTTCCTCCATTCCTCAATATCTTTTATGTTCAAATAGCACAGGCAGCACTTCAGTCTTACATGTTGTCATCATTCAAATTTCAGATAACTTTCAGTGACTCCTTATAGATTGAATGAATAAATAAATTACTTTTAGCCGCGCATATTTACAGTTTTTATGCCTCTGCTTTCTTCAATGTCTATTAATTGATAATATGGAAAGACAAATCCAGCAAAAAGGATGATTTAGCACTAGAAATTACTGAGAGTATATACATATACATATATATATATATAAATAGATTTAATTTTTTTTCTAAGCTAAGTGTTGCAGTGCAGTTTGAAGTTTAATTGGCATAACCACAATAACTGCTCAGGGCTTCATGTATTTAACTCTTCTTTTTCCATGGACACTCTTTGGGCCTCCTATGGCCCTGTTGCCTTTGCTTCCAAAACAGGAGATCCTTCCAAAAACTTACAGAAGAAAAATTCTAGTCACTGTAAATGAAATATGTGAAGGGCAGGATTTGGTTGAATTTATTAGATGTGAATTTCCCTAAGGAGTAGCTTTATTTTCTGGTCATCATGTCAGCTATGCACTGTTCCTTAAATACGTATTTCATGACAAGGTAGTAACTAAAAATTCTGTTTCTATCTGTTCCTTCCACGTTCTTTTTATCAAAATGATAGAACAAAAATTTTCTGCATTTTGGACTGAAAGACTCCTTCCTTTCTGTGCAGGTTAACAATGAGAATGTAGTGAAAGTTGGCCACAGGCAGGTGGTGAACATGATTCGACAGGGGGGCAATCACCTCGTGCTGAAGGTTGTCACAGTAACCAGGAATCTTGATCCAGATGACACAGCAAGGAAGAAAGGTACATTTTTCTCTCTTCCTAATGGACTCTTCTGCTCTTCCTTCACAGAAAACCAAGTATGGACATGAAATTTCTGTTTTCTAAATTCTGATTTATTAGACTTTGCTTCTCAAACTTGAAATGGCCTGTTCTTGTTTAATTTGGAGGGATTTAATTCTGTTGGGTTAGACATTAACATGTGGCCAAAAGAGTAATATTCTCTCATCATGCTTGGCATTAATCTTTATAAAGAGTTTTTCACATGTATATGTTTGAGGATCATGTAATAAAATTTCTTGCAGTGGTGAGAGAGGAAAAGCACTAAGAAGAGATGATACTTTATTAATTTCAAATGTACTTGAAATGGGGATAGTTTAGCAGTGTTTCTCGCCCACCCATGAAAACTTCACCCCCAAAAAAAGAGGAAACAAAAAAAGAATTTGCACTGTTTCCTTCACCTTAGATGCCCCAGAGTTTGGTTTCCCAGCTATGCTGGGAAGTCATTAGGCCCTCATAATTATCATTAAGCAGGAAAGATTGCTGCTGCTCACTGGTGCTCCTTGCAGCTGCAGCACATTGCTGAAAGTTCCTGTTCCTCCCACAGTCCCCTGGGTTCTCACACACACACCTGGCTCTTCAGCACGGGGGCAGGTGAGGAGCTGGCACTGCAGGATCCCTCCTGCTCCACGAAATTAAAACTTTCTCTCTGTGCTGGAAGTGTTTTTCACCTCCACTGCTTATTAAAAATAATAATTATTAAAAAGCAAAAAAGAGTGAGACCCCAGCTTGTGGGGTGGAAGGAAAAGGCTGTATTAAACTAAATCATGTCCCAGCATGGTCCTGCATTATTTTTGGCTTGATGGAAATACTGTTCACACATTTTAAACCTTTTTGCCTCTGCCTTTTGGTATTTATCATATTGACCTTAAATGTAGTGACAGGACAGGAGGCAGTGCTTTAAACTGAAAGGCAGCAGGTTTAGGGTTAATATTAGTGAGAAATTCTTTACTGTGAGGGTGGTGAGGCCTGGCACAGGGTGTCCAGAGAAGCTGTGGCCACCCCACTCCTGTGAGTGCCCAGGGCCAGGATGGATGGGACTTTGAGCAGCCTGGGACAGTGGAAGGTGCCCCTGCCTGTGGCAGAGGGGTTGGAATGAGATGATCTTTTCTGACCAGCAGAAATATTTGTTACCAGGACACTAAAGCAGAGATGGAAGTTTCTGTGCTAGATTATTGACTGGATATCTCAAGACCTTATTTATTCTGAGGATCACCCATTTCCCTTAGAGTAACCTTAACAGTTCAGGTCCTGTATTTCTTAGATTGAACAGTTTCCTCAAAGATTAAATTAATCTGCCAGAGATTGGCTGGTGACCAGGAGGTTTTAGCCCTGCATATTTCTCAGAAGGGGCACCACTGCTGTGAAGTCCTTTCTCTAGAAAGTCCTTTTCCTGCTGGGAAACAGAAGTGCTCAGTTATTTAGCTTTAAATGTTTCTATGTATCCTGTTACATAAAAGCTTGCGGATGTGTCAAGCAACCTACGCTAGAGCCAGAAACAGTGGAGAAATTCAGTCCATGAAAAGCATCTCAGGGCTTTTTCCTCCACATGTAGGTATTTATTCTCTCCTTATTTCATGGAGCTTATTCTTTTAAATGGCTATGGAATTGTGGCTGTGAGCACAGGGCTTCCAGAGGGTGTGTTTTGGCTGACACTTGTGTGTTTTTCTGTTCATGCACAGCCCCACCACCTCCTAAGCGAGCTCCAACCACTGCACTGACCCTGCGCTCTAAGTCCATGACCTCAGAGCTTGAAGAGCTTGGTAAGAAAGTGTTTTTTGGCAAGCATGCTGGCTTGGTGGAGATGTAAATATCTATCTATATGTCTCTATGTGAAATTGATGAAGGGAGCTGCACTGTGTACAGTGTCTAGAGCAGAGGAGGTTTTAAGAATGCTGCATCTTTGGAGAGTTCAAAATGTGCATGACTCGCATGAATGATTTTTGTGGAGACTTGTGCCTTTACTGCTGCGCAAGGGAATGTTGATACATTTTATGCATCATCAAAGTTTGGCACATCTACCAAAAAAAAAAAAAAACCAAGAAAAAAGAAAATAAAAAAAGAAAATAATGCTGTATCATGTTTTGTTAG
This sequence comes from Serinus canaria, assembly GCF_022539315.1. Lineage (NCBI taxonomy): Eukaryota > Metazoa > Chordata > Aves > Passeriformes > Fringillidae > Serinus > Serinus canaria. The sequence goes on along the minus strand of NC_066319.1, from coordinate 7,743,278 downwards.
CTTTGCTTTCTAAATTTTCAGTTCATCTAATATTGTTTTATTTTAAATTTCTGTGGCCTCTCATTAGTGGATAAAGGTAAGCTGCAAGAAGCTGTTATTAAAAGCTGACAGTGTTAAAGCAGCTTCAACTTGTTTCATTTGATCTGAAAAAGTGCATATTATGATATCACTTTGACTTCTGTGCATGATATAAACTTAATTCCTCTCACTGTTGGTAATAAAAATTATTGAGCATTCAGTCTTTTATTTGCTAGTTTTGAGAAATGTGGTTGTAGATTCCTTTGCTTGATCATCCACATTCTAGAGATGCATAATTCTTCAGGAATTTATATTCATTTTCTAGAAATGAGGAAGGTAATTGTCCTTTGCTTCCTGGTTTTAATCTGTTAGGTCATTAAAAGGTAGAATTTCTGCAACTAGACTAAGACATGGAAATATGAATAAATCACATATCAAATGAGAAAAGCCCAGTGCATATTTCTACGTGGCTATAACAGTATAACAGAGTGTTTAGCAAGTGAGAAATGGGTATAAAACCAAACCACATCCCTCACTGCAGAGTAATAGATGATAATAATCCGCACAATAAAACCATTTTTCCATGTAATTCTACAATTAAAAGCTTAATTTTATGATCTTGGGGTTTTCCTGACATGGACTCATCTGAAGGCCAACTGGAAGGAATCATAGCTTTGTGGCCCCTTTTTTCCCTGTAAGTCAGTGGTTTTTGGGGCAGATGGACCCCATCCATCCTTTAGTGAGCCAAGTCACGTAACTCCAGTGGAAGTCTCCCAGCAAAGTGGTGCTGATGTAGGTAGTGTCTTCTCCATGGTCTAACAACCAAATGAAGACCAAAAAAGACCACCCTAGTCTGATTATTTAGCTCCAGCAAGTCTCAGATAATTTGGTTTTTATGTACAAGGAAGTTTAGGAGCTTAACTCAAGGTGTCATCAGCTTGTGAATGCTCCATCATTTTTCTTCCAGGATTAAAATGTAAAATATTATTTCTGCAGCACACTTTGTGGGTCTGGGTGTTTTCCATTTGCTTTTCTTTCATGGAGTCCTGAGAGCTTCTAAAACTTTGCTGGTTTATCAACCACCTTTCCCAAGGGGACAGCAATTCTTAAGCACCATTTTTGCCCCTTTGTTATCCTCTTCTACCAATTGCTTTCAAGCTGAGGATATTCTTCTATTTCTCTGACTTTTCAATCCTCCACAGGAGATATTGATCTTAAAGCAGAAGCAGCACTTTCCAAGAGGAGAATAGCTTGTTAATAGTAATGTCCCCAGTGGAGAGCATCATATTTTAGCTTTCCCACTCCCCTGCTCAAGCTATGGCCCTTGCTCTGCTGTTTGTCCTCACCAAGTGGCAGAAACCACTGCAACTCCTTTAACAAGCAGCCATGGGACAAATTCCCATTTTTAAGCACATTTCCCATTCATGCCTTTATCCAGATGGGACAGACATTGCAGTGGCAGAAATTTTCTGTTCTGAGAAATAGTCCCGCACCGTGTTCCAGAGGTGTTTGTGCCCTAGGAAAGTTGTAGTAGCGGCAGAAATTTGCTTTCTTCCTAAAAAAGTCTGTAAATGCCACTTCTGTGAGACTCAGTACATTTGCCACCCTAGCAAACAATGTGACTGCTGTTCCAAATAACATCTGTGGTCTACCTATTTTCATATTTGTCCTGAAAAGGGCTATTATCAGAAGGGACAAGAATTCTAAAACTGCACAGCAACTGAACAAGCTTCCACAGGGAAAGTGTTCTCCCTATCATCAGTTAAAAGTTGTCTCCTGACATAAAACACAGCTTGTATGTGTGTATTTATCTATAATTTATATATCCCTCTATGTATTTGTGTATATTGGACATCTGTGAGAGCTATGAGAACACCCACATTTTTATAGCCATTAAACTCTCTAATGAATGAGCATTCCTTTCATGCCATATATGTGCAAACCAAATAGGAAGAACCTATAAAAGAGCACTGTGGATGTTCTCATCAATACCTATGTGTAACCCTTTTTCCTGAACTGGAGAAGCTCGTGGTCTCAATAATGTCTCGTGACAAAGAATCCCACGGGCTAATTATGTGCTGTGTACAGATGTATTTCCTTTTTATTGGTTTTGAATGTGATGCCTTTAATTTTATTGAATGTCCCTTGTTATGTAGTAGAAGAAAAATGTAAATAGACACTCCCCATTTGTTTTCCCTTAGAATGCATAGTTTTGTAATATCTTCTAGCTAAGGTAAATGTAATATTTTTTTTTTTTTACTTATCCATCTTGCAGTCATTAGAGACACTTCCTTTGCCTGGCTCTGAACCCTACTTACAGTTTTATTGACATGTTTTGAGCTATTCTGTTCTTCACAATACAGAGCAGACCATCTGAGCTGTTCTCTTTCAAATTAATTAATCCAAAAGATGGCAGTGTGCTAATGATTCCTTTCCATTTCAATCTGCAAAGATTTGGGAATGCCTGATGTTGTCATAGTTTGACAGCCCTGGTATCAATAAGTTGCCCCGATTACTGCTTTTAAAAAAGAACTTAGAAAAAAAATTCTGCATGTATCCCTAATAACTGCAGGGGAGAAACTCCTCATAAACCCTGATAAACAGCTTGGCAAAAGCAGATTTTATCTACCGTGGTTTGAGAGATACCTGTTTAGCAGAGGTGAGCAGGGAGAGACTGGCATCTTAGAGGGAAGGATAATGTTTGCATTCAAAATGACAGACGAGGATTTAGCATATAAAAAATTACCTTCAGAATTGATTCACAGTTCCTTCCCTTTCTATTTCCAAGCTTCAGTACGGAAGAAGAAGGGTAAGGGGAAGCATTTTGTCTCTTGTTTAACCTGTTTCTCACCTTTCCATAGTGAAGGATAATAACAATGTAAATGTTGGCATATGGTCCAGTTTATTTTATGGTGTCAAATGTACATTAATTATTGTATATGTTTTTTAGTTATTTAGTTGATAAATTGCAAACACATTAAGAAACTCAAACAGAAGACCACATTTTAAAATATCCCCTGCATTTCTTCCTTTTGTCTCCTTACCTTCACCTTGCCTTTTTTTTCCTTCTCTGTACCCGACTCTTCTCCAACCCCTTCCATCTCATCTCCTCACAGTTCCTGTGCTGACTGGCAGCCACAGAGAATTAGTGGCCAGTGACCCCCAGTGCAGTCCCACATTAGTGACCCCGCTCGTGTCCCCAACAGCCACACGTTTCCCCATGCCCACACTGTGTCTGGCTCAGGAATCAGGGATCTTGCACACCACACCTGAGCTTCTCACCCTCAGAAATGCTGCTCTGTCTGGTAGAACATCTTCCACGCTGTCCTGTATGCATGGAGTGCCCTCCCTGGACTGATTCATGAGGCCACCTACCACCTTCTCCTTGAAATCTCTCCCAAAGACCCACCTTCCCTAGATCCCCAGTGAGCAATCATCCCAGCACTGATGGCGAGGCAGGGGGGCAGGTAGAAATAGCAGTGCTATTTTAATAGTTTTCATGAATGTATTTCTGTGTACAGAGAGTTTGTTTGTGTTGAGCTGTACTTTTTCCATGCTCCTGTACGTCATTTTGCTTCCCTAGATTGTGAGCTCTCCCGAGCAGGGGCTGTTCATTTCCACGTTCTCATGGAGCCTGGCCCAAGGAAGAGTCTCCCACTTCCCTGAGCCCCTGGGTGGTAGCTGGTGAAAAACAGGCTGTGTCCTGCTCTTGGATGAGGTTCAGTGTCATGGAAAGGAAATCTAGGCTGTAGGCAGTGTCTTCTCTCATCAGGGAAGCTTTTCCTTTTTGACATTTAATAGGATGGAATTGGGTTATTTTCCACTCTTTATTTTCCTGCTCTTTCTTGACCTCCTTTCAGGTGATTACCAGAGGTTCCAGCTAGGGATATTCGCCATTCTCCATTCAGAGAGTAGAACAGAATAAATCACAGTGCTACTGAAAAATATTTTTTGGCAGCATATAAAAAAAAAATCTTTCTGTTGTTGTGTAGAGTCTTCTGTCAACCACGAATTCAGTTTTCTGGGTCAGAGATGAGGGAGGCATTAAGATAACAATAATGGCTTCTGTGGTTCTTGTCTGACTGGTCTTGTTGATTATCTCTGGAAATGGGTTCTGGTTCATTGGGAAAGCAGGGGAAAGGCAGGACAGGACATATTTTTTGATATTCAGGATAGAAGATAGGGTATTTGTGTCTAAAAAGGTGATAAAATCCTTAGGTTTGGAGCAGCATGGCATAGGCAGTTCTGTCATTTTACTGCAGTTACATAGCATGAATTTAACTAAAATTTAACTTCATCTGTGCCACTGACTTTCTGCTTGCAGTAGTTGCCTGACTCAGAGGTAGCTTCCAACCTTGAAATGCGTGTGTGGAAGGGTTGTGTTCCCAAACTACTTTCTGGATTTTGTGGGATACCTGGGATGGGGGAGAGGTGTTCTGCTTTCCTGTGCCTCGTAGTTTTCCAAGAACAGTTGTATGAGTAAGTTATGGCAATGTGTAAACCAAGAGTTGTAGCAGCAAATTGCTGGAGACAGCACTTAAAATGTGACTCCATTAATACTGAACAATAACCAGGATATTTGTGCAGCAAATTGAAATGAAGGTTTGAAAACACTCTGAAAATGAAAGATTAAGGGAAAAGTTTGAGGTCATAATTTTCATCATCATGATGGGAAAATAGGTATCAGAGCTTCAAAATTAACATTTTAAAACTTAAAATTTAACTCTGTTCATAATAAGTTTATGCAGCTGGTGGAGAGCTTAGTTTTAAATGACTTTTCCTTTAGTTTTTGTTTTGACTTATGAATAACTCCTTGTGGAGGGAGAATTTGAAAATCATATGATCCTTAAGGAACACATCCATAAGCTAAGACCTGTAAATGTCTAGATACATGATTTAAAAGTTTCCTGCTCCTCAGCTTTCTTTGCTGCCAGGAAATGGGTTTGATTTAGTGAGTAATTTGGGATTTTCAGTGAAAGCTCAAGTGGACAGTGTTGAATTTTAAAATATCTAATATAAAATCCTTTAAGAGAAAGGACAAAATGAAGAACAGAGCAGGTTAAATTTCCACAGGGAAATGGAAATGACAAATAATCCTTCTGCATTAATAAATAATCTGCTGGCAGTGTCACGGGGGTGTCAGATGTGAGCTGGGGTGGTGCTTTGTTCTTAGATTTGATATGGTAATCAATATAAAATATTGATATATACCATATACTGCTAAAGTATGTGTGTTGGTCCTGGTCTTTGGGCTTTGGTGTGGGCTGCAGTACTAACTGCAAATAAAGGATTTTCTCCTTTGAAGGGTTTAATTCTGTCACTACCTCACAGATACGCAATAACTGTGGTATCATCAACACAGAATATTGTCACCTGGCATCAAGTCTGACCGGCATTTGAATAGAAAAAAATATCAGTTGATGGCATTCAAAAGAGATATTATTAGCTCTGTCTGCAATAAGCATTCCCACTTCATCCCATTCCTCTTGTCCATTGTTTCAAAGGTGGCACCTTCCAATGGCATCTGAAACAATGAAATTGCAGAGCAAATACATATAAATGAATGCCAAGCAGTGGATTAGCTCACAGTGTTCTGTATTGTTTGAAGAGACCACTCCCAAAGCCATCTGGGTTCAAAACTCACTTTCTTTATTTCACTGTGGTGAAGTTGATGATGGAGATTTGTCTGCAGGGAACAATGGGAATACCACCAAAGCAACTTTTACAGCACTCACCACAGCAGCTCCTGAGATAACCCCAGCACCTACAGTGCTTCTCTGTAGGAAGAAGGTTTCCAGATCTTCGCCAGACACTATTTCAGAAGATGAGAGCAAAAGGCATCAGGCTTCACGAAGAATTCTTGAAGGTTATCCCTTGTAAGTAATTGATTCACATTACATATTTGAAATTCTAATGAAGTGGCAGTGTAGTAATGAGGAAGAGGTTGTCATCGGGTTGTCATTTATCTCGAGCAGAAAGCAGTGACTCTGGGTGGAATTTGTCAAGTCTCTGTGAAGAAATGCCAGCCCCATTTGTGGTTGGTGCAGCAAGGCTGCAGATATTATGGCTTGTAGTGTAACCTGGGGAGTCCACAGCAGTGTAAGTGTAGGATTAGGCTATAATATAATATAAGTACTTGTAAAACACTTTGTGAGAGCAATGTACCAAAAATTGGCATGTTTCAAAAAGGGAACAATGCTAAACCTGTGTTTTCCACGAAAAATAACTTGGCAATATGCTGATTAGCAACTCGTGCCACAGAATCCAAACTTAACAGATAACTCCTGGTACTAAAGACTTCTTCAGACCAGGATTTACCTTTCATGAGATGCTTTTACATTTTGGAAACACTGGGAATCCTGAGTAGAGGCTGCTTGAGTCTGTAAGGGTGTTCTCATCTACACCGTCATTATTTTGAATTTGTCAGCTTATTCTTGAGGATGTAGTGCCCTGTCATGATACTTGTTTTTCTTTACTACAGGACTGTAATTGAAAAGGTTTTCAAAACCTTTCTGCATCAGCCAAACAAGACAATGGTACAAAAGAAGTTGGAAAAGGAATTGTAAGTGTTAAAGAAAATGTGGGGTTTGTAGCATTTGCAAAGAGACACATTAAATACATTGGTTTCTGTGAGTGTGACTGTGCTCAGATATTATCAATTTAGTATTTAAGCACAAATTCAAAATCATGAGGGCTTGAGGAACAGTTAAAATTGCATGTGTTTCCCAATATGGCACACTTAGGGCAGTGGAAAACTCTTTCAGCACTTTTAATGTGTTCTCTCTCTTTTTCAGGAGCCAGGGAGATGAAGGACTTATCTCCCTCATCTCAAAACTCCCTTTGCTGCTATTTTTTTTTCTTTTTCCTTCAAATGTTCACATATCCATGTTAATTAATTTCTAATCTAAGTAAAAATAAATTTTTTTAGATAATTCCTCATAGTTTGTTTGGTTTTTCCCCTCGGTGTGGAAGTGTGAGAGTTAAGTGTAAGACCAGAGAATGCTGTAGGTGTCTTAGATCTTCCACTTTCTTTTTGGTTTCTTTGATTTGATTGCCTTTCTTTTGTGACTAGGCCAAATTTTCAAATGCTGTCTCTTAAACAGAACATCAAATTGCCATTTAAATTCCACCTGGCTTGCAGGGTAGGAGTGGGTATTGACTATATTCTCTGCTTTGTTTTTGTTCTTGAACAGAAACCACTGTTAGACAATGACCATTCCTCTTTCAAGGTAGGCTGAATTGCAAGGCTTCAGCATTGCAGGTGTATTTTAAATGCCTGTATCATTATTTCCTTAATAATGAACATGCTGTTAAAGAGCTGGTACTTGAAAATTATATCTCTAGAAAGAATTTGAGCATATCCGTTTTCTGCCTTCCTTAAAAATTACTTTTGATGGTGTGGTTATAATGTGTAAATGTGACTTGTGTAATAATGTGAAGCTATTTTCAGCCCTAGAAACACAAATAAGGCTTTCCTTCAAGAAAGTTTTGAGAGCTCTTTATTGTGAATACATACAAAGCATTTTCATAAATCATGTAATGGTATTTATAGATACTCAATGTTAAATGATTCATTTTAGTAACTAAAGTTTTTATGTTTTATTGATTTATTTTATATATTTTATTTTTTATTTTATTTTAGAGTACTTTGTAGAATTTACAGTATCCCAGAGAACAGACAATTATTTTTAGTTAATTTTCATAGAAGGAAAGTGTTTCAAGTGCCTTTTGTGTTAGACTGTATTGCAAAGCGCTTTTATTATTTCCTCATTATGCTGACTGCTAAAATAATATTCTCTGCCTGTTGTTTGCAGTATGGTAAATGTGTGGTTTGGGCATTGTGATTCAAGCACAATCCTGCAAATTGTTAATCTGGGGTGGGACTGGAAAAAGGTAATTCCAGATTAAGATAAAGTCATGGCAGATTGATGAGGATTAGCTAATTGTCCACATGAAAACTCAGGTCATTCCATTTCTGTATATTTTTAACTATATATTTACAGGACATAACTGTAGGCTGAACTTGTTGTTTCTTTCCTCTAATTTTGATCATAAACAACTAATTTGGATTTAGAACTTAACCTTTAATGTTCTTACTCTGAATCTATGCTTCAGCTAAGGCTAGTCTTTAAATGCTCAGTGGTGTGTTGAAGGCCTTGTTATACTTTACCTACTTTTGGTCTTTGATGAAGTTTTACACATCTGATCCTGTTTGAAGAGCTGAAGAGAAAGCCATTTGTTCTCAGGGGGCACAAATCCATTTTTAACCATTTTAACCAAACATGAGTCACCTGTTTTTCCCCCAGGGATGCTGTCAGGTGAAATTGCTTCTGTGCCAAGCAGTTTTATCAGATGAACTCCTGTGATCTGACCAAGCTCTCTTTTGAAGTCAGTAGGTTCTCACCTGCCCGTTACCATTGGGAAGGTGGTTCAGAATTTTTGTTCATCTGCTTCTTTGAAAGCCTTGCCCAGATCCCCAGACCCATTGTTTGCCCAAATTGTCATTTAGTAGCTCTCCCACCCACAGGCATTTCCCCTGAAGTTTTTTTCCAGTTACTTCCCAGCTATTCTTTTACAAATTAAGCAGGGTAAGGCCTTTGGCATATATATGGGAAGTGCAAAAACCTAAAAGGAATGCAGTGCAAATAATTGCACCTACTTGCTTAGATGCTGCTTTTTCATTTGTTTTTTTTTTCCCAGACATGGAAACTTAATTATATGCATAATCACTCCTGGTCTTCATGCTAAAAACAAGCTACTTGTGGTTAAAAATAAAAGAAATTGGGATAAAAAATTGAATCCATAAGATGAAAGCAACACCACAGCTATATTTTTATGTCATTTAAAAGGCATTTCAAGTAGGCATTTCAAAGAGGCACCCCTTTAGTGTGCATGTGAAGACCACCCCTTTAGTTTTGGTGCAGCTCCTGTAACCTGTTTTTGCAGACAAGGAAGCAACTTTTATTGGCCAGCGAAGGAAATTAAACTAAACCTACAAACTCGTATTTAGGGGAGGCGATGGAACAAAACCCTTGCATGTGCAGTGCCTGACACTAAGGGCTGCATGCCCAAACCTGTTGCCACCAAGGAAGAATGAATGTCCTGTGTTCCCATCACTTTTCCAAAGGAAAAATGCATGTGCCCAGTATTTGCCTGCAGATGCTGGACCAGGTGGGTGATCCTACAGCACTGAGGTGCCATTGGCATTGTCTGAAGTGTTGCATAATGCGCCTGGTACAGTTTCTGTCTGTATCTATCTTAGGTATTTACAAGGCACCTATCACCTTGGTACCTAAGCAGTTTGAGAAATGCACCCACCCCAGGAGGGATGATGAGATACAGACAGAGGCCCAGGTCCAGAGCAGCAGAGGCAGGGCCCGGGAAGCTCCCCCGCTGTGTTCCCGCTGTTGTTGGGCTCCTGGCCCTCTTGTTGTGGCCAAGGGACATCTCCACCCACCTGTCTGTCAGCAGGAAGAGACGGTGCCTGCCCCAGCCCTCCCGTGCAGCTCCGCTGGTGGGCAGTCTGAAAAGGAAAGATAATGGAAAAGGCAACGATCCGGTAGCAGAGGTGAAACAGGAATGGTGGGATTTCAAAAGGAGGGCTTCTTAAAGAGCAGCACATCTCAGGGGAGGGATCAGCTGCCAGTCCAAGTGGCAGGTAAGGCACAACACAGGCATAAATCTCAAATGTTCTTCAGTGACCAAAAGTTAAAGAAATACTTCTGATGTCTCTAAAGTTTGTGTATATCCAAAGCCCTGCTCCGTTCTTGGCCTCTGTCTCAGTCCTCTACCCCTGCAGCTGAATCAACCATTCAGTAATTCTCTGTGTATCTCAACCCAGTAATTGCTACAATCCTAAAAATGCCTAATGACCAACACAAAGGACTCTCAGTGGTAATGAACGTTGTTGTGCAAGGGATAGCACGGAATAGCAGTGCTCCAAAATAATGGACATATTCATGTACCTAAAGGCTGGAATAAACTTGGCTTTGATCAGCATGCTCAGGGCAGGATGGGGCAAACCTCAGCTCTCCCTTGCAGGCACACCTGGAGCAGCTCTCCTGTGGCCTCCAGGAGCACCTGCTGATCCACCATGTCAGACCAGGTTCTGTGTCAGCCCAGGGGAACCACCTGGATAGGCAGCAGGAACAAAGAATCTGTCTGACAGATTCTGCTCCTCTGCAGAAACAGAGAACCTACCCAACAGGGGAGAAAGAGAGATAGCCAGGATTTTGGTGGAGGCTCAACAGTTCCTATTGCATGGACCCCCTCAATAGCAGATCTCTTTTTTTCCCCTAAACACAGCAGAGTCACTGAGGTAAAACAAAAAACGGCTTTCAGAAACCTGTGAATCCCAGGGCTTTTGGAAATAGTTGCTAGTACCCACAGTGATCAAACACTAAAGCTGAAGTGCAGTGGGTCACTGGCTTCCAGATGTTTCTGCTCCCTTTAGCACATTTGCATGCTCCTCCCTGAGTCCCTTCCTCAGCCATTTAAGGATGGATATGGAAGTCCTGTCTCAGCAGAGCAAGGGACGTGAGGTTAGGAACATCAACCTTGGAGGCTGCAGGTCTGATGGCTGCTATCACTTGCTATAAAGATACCTGTAAAAGACAGAAGTGACCTATTTTGCCTGTAAGTCATATTTATCACTGAGAGCAAAATGCTCTGTGTGTAGGAATGGTGTGTCAGGTGGAAATTGCTAGAAAGATCAGGGAATCTGACCTCTTCCCTTTGCTTCACACCCAAGGAAGCCAGCTGTGCTTCTTTGTACCCGCTCTATTTAAAGCTTGAAAAGAAAGAGACTTCTTTTTTTAAAAAGCAAATTAACAACCAGGTGAGGTCAGCCATGTTGGTACATGGTTTGATCCATGGCCAATTTTGACTTCACAGTTGTAGTGGCCTCTCTCTTTCACTTTTTTCGAAGTGGCCTCTTTTCTAAGGAGTTAAAGAGAGTTAGCTGAGGTCACTCTGTCAGCTGCTCAAACATAAGGACGGTTTCTGGCTGAACCCAGTTTTGCAATGCCCTTGCTGTGCCTGGCACACCTCTCCCACAGCCCCAGCCTAGGCACTGGTGTAACCAACCTGACCAAGGTCCGCCCAGAATTCGGGGTGACTTTTGGTCACCAAGGAATGGATTTCTAGGGCAGAGACTCACATGTTCATCCAGGTGGTGTCAGCCAGTGGCCTCCAGGCAATTTTCCCATGATTGCTCCTTAGTGAAGGAAAGTTTGTGGAAGGCTGTGCCTGTAACACACCCTCGGTTCCCCATGCCCCTGGCAATGCTTCCCAAAGCTTCCAGAAACCAGAGTTGCTGAGAGATGCTGAACAGCTTGTTACAAATAATAACAGTGATGGTTTTTCCTCCTTCTCATTGCCAGCCAAGTTTACCAACCTAAGCTAAAGCCTGTGCATGTATTCATTATTCAGAAGTATTCGCCAAGAGTTTCCGCAATTAACCTTCTGCCCGGGGGTTTCACAGACTCTTTGCTTTTTTGTCATTTGTGTCATTGGTCACTGATTGCCAGATGCTGTTCTTTCAGCTCTGAAAGGCTGAAAAGACTGATTGGGAGAATGGCAAGTGGTAACATTTCATAGGACATAAGGAATTTTGCAAAAATTTATTATTGTGATTTTTCAGAGAAATTTTTCTTTACAAGCCTCTGGCAAATGTGTAGACATGCACAAATAACAAAGGTGTTCTGGTCCCCCTGAGTCTGAACCAATTAGACAGTGATACCATTTACAGAAGTATTCATAAATCAGTGGGGAGTTTGGAGGTTTTTGATTTCGTTTTGCTTCTGCTTTTGACTTCCAGTATAGTTTCGTTCTACTACTTACCAGTTGTTAGGCAGGCTCTGTTTAGAACACTTACCAGCTAAATGGGGTTTTTAAGAATGGGGAATTTTCTGTTGACATGTCAAAAGAAATGCCAAGACATTCAGTATGACCAGTGGCTCTACCAGAATGAGTATTTATGATCCCTTACCTCACTCTGATTCCACAGACTTTAATTGAAGTGTGTGTTTGCTTTGTGTGGTAAAATTAGGTCCCCTGTTTTTTTGTTCTTTTTTTTTTTTTCATGTGTACTCAAATAGGAAAATGCTGAGAAATCATTTCATGATCCTACACTGTAGTTGTTAAGAGAGCTTTGCTAATGAAGGAATGCAGCTATGGCTGTATTAGACAAAGCAGGAGAAGAATTGCCAAGGAAGAAGCAGTTCTTATTTAAGTTGATATATAGTCCCTTTCAAATCTCCATGGAGTGGAAGAGCCAATGATTGCATGACAGTTTGTCCCTAGAATTCATTTCCATAAGGAGCTCATGCCTTTTTACAAATACAATTTCATCCTCACTTTCCATAAAACATGCAACTGGACAGTCCAGCCAGACGCAGAGAGAATATGAATACTTTGAATGTGAATACTTTGAAGTAGTGAATATGCTAAATGCACGAATAATATCCATTATTTTAGCACTTAAAAGTCATCACTCAATGAAGTCACACAGAATCCCTTTTAGAGCACCATAATATTGCAGGCACATGGGTGTAGATGTAATGAGTACCACACTGTGGTAGACAGGGATTGAGATATAGGAGGAGGGATCCTTGGGTCTGTCAGAAAAAGCTTTTAATTTCATTATATTTCACATAAAATAATTTTTTAACAAAAAAATCAAACAAAACCCTGCCCTGATTCATAAACAGAACCAAAAGTATGGTTTAACATGACCTCAGCAACACCTTGCAGATATAAGCTTACAGCTTCCACTGAGGTCTGCAAGCAGTAT